>NC_136068.1:1327052384-1328309190 GCF_964261635.1 Lissotriton helveticus | reverse complement strand
CGGACCCACCCCATCAGCCTGGGACGACTCTTGGTGGCCCACATCGCTTGGCACGGCCCCGGAACCCACAGACCACGCACGCAACCTGGGGGTCATCCTCGACCCCACCCTCTCCAGGACCAGGCAAGTCAACGCTGTCTCTGCATCCTGCTTCAACACCCTCCGAATGCTCCGCAGGATCTTCAAGTGGATCCCTCCCGACACGAGAAAAACCGTCACCCAGGCCCTCGTCACCAGCAGACTTCACTACGGGAACGCCCTCTACTCAGGAACAACAACCAAGCTCCTGAGATGACTACAACGAATCCAGAACGCCTCGGCACGTCTGATCCTCGACGTCCCCTGATGCAGCCACATCACACCTCACCTGAGAGGCCTACACTGGCTCCCCGTCAACAAGAGGATCACCTTCAAACTCCTCATCCACGCACACAAAGCACTGCACAACACCGGACCCACATACCTCAACAACCGTCTCAGCTTCCACATCCCCACCCGAAGCCTCCGCTCAGCCAACCTCGCCCTCGCCACAGTTCCCCGTATCTGAAAAACCACCTCCGGCGGCGGATCCTTCTCCTACCTCGCCGCCAAGACCTGGAACGCTCTCCCTACCAGCATACGACAGACTCAGGACCTGCTGGCCGTCAG
This sequence comes from Lissotriton helveticus, assembly GCF_964261635.1. NCBI lineage: Eukaryota > Metazoa > Chordata > Amphibia > Caudata > Salamandridae > Lissotriton > Lissotriton helveticus. The sequence goes on along the minus strand of NC_136068.1, from coordinate 1,328,308,542 downwards.
AAGACTTCTCAAGACCTGGCTCTTCGATCAGTAGCGCCCCCCAGCGCCTTGAGACCCTCACATGTATGTAGCACGCATTAGAAATGTAATGATTGATTGATTGATTTCTTTGAACCTTTAAACAATGGACATTTTCTCATGGAAGTTTTTTATGAGTACTCACATTTTCCGTTAGTGGAAGATTTGTCATCAACAACAGATGACAAAGTAATCGAGAGGCTGGATAATTTTTTTGCAGAGTGCCCTTCAATAGAAGAGTGTTTAAGGACTTTCTTAGTCGTTTGAATGTCAACCATCAGAAAAGTACGCCTCTCTGGCCACAGGCAAATGGCGTTGTTGAACAAGTTATGGGAGCCCTTAAGAAAAAGGTTCAGTGTGCTGCGCTCGAAGGAATTGATCTCAAGTCAGCTTTGTATCCAGCGTTTCGTGCATATCGGTCAACTCTCCATTCTAAAACACATGAAAACCCTGCCACCTTGCTGTTTGGGAGAGTCGTTGGGACAAAGCTACCACAATGGACCACGAGCCGAGTACTGAATACTGATGAGATTTGTGTCACAGACACTTCTCGCACAAGAAAGATAAAGGCCTACGCAGATCAGCACTGATTTGCTAGGGATTAGGTTTTTGAAGAAGGAGACCCGGTCCTAATCAAACAAAAATGGAAACGCAAGACTGACGCTCAGCTTGATGATCGTCCACTGAGAGTAGTGATAAGTGAATGACATATGGTGACTGTAGGAGAGTAGGGTCTGCTTTCCTATGGTCACCCCATTTTTTTACTTTTTGCTTCACTGGTTTTCAACTTAATGTGGCTGTGGGCCGGCTAATCAGACCCACAGCCCTGCTGTTCTCTTTCTAAATATCGCACCATGTACTTTAGGTACATCACCAATTGGGATTTGGGTCACTCTTATGAGTCCCTGTACAGTGTACTCTAGGTACCCAGGGCATAGGTGCACCTAAGGCCTACCAGGGGCTGCAGCATATCTTTTGCCACCCCTGGCTGGCCATCCAAACTGACACAACTGGCTGATCACTCAGCTGGGGAAAGGTTGTGTAATCACCCCTTGCTTAGATATAGTATTCCTATGTCTAACCTTATATTTGGACACATATACACCTATAAGTCACTCCTATGGCAGGCCTTGACAATCCTGAAGGCAGAGTGCTTGGTTTTATGTGAGATGGTGCTCTAGCATGATCTGAGCCTGTCTGCAGCTTTCGGAACCATGTCCTTAAAGCTGTCTAGGATAATGCCATACCATATACTCTTAAGTGCATTATGAACCTCGCGGTCAGATGCTAACTTTGGTTTGGCTTTATCAAAACATGTTGTGTAAGGTGTCATACGCTTTGGAATACTACCCCCTCGCCAGTCCTGGCGATGGGGGTAGCATTCTCCCCTTCTAGAGGGAGAAGACATGTTACTTCCATTAATCCCGGTTAAAGTTAACCAGAGCCTCAGCATCACAAAATGGATGCTGCTGACACAGACACAAGTCTGACCTCCTGCTGCCGGGAGTCCTTCCAGCAAGGGAGGCTTGGACAATAGGTTTCCTGTCACAGGGAGGTGCTAGCACCACCCCAGACAGGCTATAGTGTATTGGGGTAGGGAGGGCTGAATGAAATGAGACACTGCCTGGGGCACACAAGGTGTGCCATGCATAGTCCAGTTCAAATCGGTGCTGGGGCACTCCAGCCCCAGCTCTGGCACGAAACTGGACAAAGGGAAAGGGGGGTAACCACCCCCTTCCTTGGTCCCACCCATAAGAGGGACCTAGCAGGTAATCCAGCTCCTAGATTTGGTATATAGGTAGGGGCTAAGTCCCAAGACTTTAGATTTTATCCTGACTGAAACTCTGATACAAAACTCTGAACCTTCGACATCCTACTCGATGTGGAAGACTGAAGAATCTCCCTTGTGGTCAAGGAGCGACCACCCTGCACAAGCAGGCACCATCAAGCGCTCATTGGTTTGCTTTGTCGCTGCTCCCGCCGGTGCCCGGACACAGAGCCTGACAAGACCCAGACTTCCAGACATTTAACAGCCCAATCCACAGCCATAGCAAAGTTGAGACCCGTGGAGGTGACGAGAGACGTGGGACCGGCTATCTTGGAAAGCCAGCAAATTGCTTTCCGTGCAACTTTTGAGGCACCCTCGAAGTTGGCAATTGGGGATTAAGAAGCCCTAGCCCCGAGCACCAACTGCACCGAAGATCAGCCCTCCACACTCTACGAGTTCTGCGTGGGGCCCTTCTGTATTTTCCTGCTTGATGCTTCTGTCCGGTCATTTGCCCGTTGGCTAGTGGCCTCTGTGACAAAGAAACCCGGGATCTACACTGCTGGTCTGGTTGCTCCAGACTGGCCCTTGCTTCCCTGTGAAGGAGAAGCCCCTCAGTCCTTGCTGGCCTGAGTAAGAAGCCCTCTTCGAATCCTGCGTGGGTTGCCTTTGCCAAGGCTTGTTGACTCCAATCCGGAAGCCGACACCGCCGACAGCGAGAGCCTTTGTAGGACAGTCTGTGCCCAGCTCCTGGTTGTCGTCGACACCTCCTGGTCCACGTGGCAGCAGAGACAAGCTTCACAACATCGCCTGATTGCTTCCCGACATCGCCTGGTTCCTTTCTGGTTCCATCCTGGTCACTGGCTAGTGACCCAGACTCTGTCCCCTCTGCTTTCAGGTACTCCTCATTCTCGATCCGCCCTTGGATCCAACCGGACTCTTCTCTACTGGTCGCCTGCAGCATCTTTTCTCCAAGGCTGCATAGAACTCCACGACGAAACCCGTCACACTTTGGGACCTATGCACCCGCTTCCTGTGGGTGAGGTAACGCGAGTACTGCTGTGCTCCTGTGAAGATTAACTCTCCTAGTGTCCTAGTTTCAAGTGGTTAGCTTCTAATCCAGTCAGAAGACTCCTAAATCTTTAACTTTCTAACTTTACGCACCCATTGACTTCTATGTGTGCACGCGTGTGCATTTACACTCTGCACCCGCATCCCGTGGGCCTCCTGCTTCCTAACTACTGTTAGTCCAGTGTAGCCCCAGTGATTCCCAAGGACCGAGGCCTTACAACTGTTCATGACGTGGTTCTTATACCACTATTTTAGTATATGGTTTAGCGGGCCACCAGGGCCTATCCATATGTGTGCAACTTATTGTATGTTATATTGAGTTACTTGTTATGCGCTTGTGCCTCTGCCCTCATAAAGAGTTCAGAGGATTGATTTAGAAATAAATACATATATTTTGAATATATAACCTGTGTGGTGTCCTTTCATTTGCTCATGGTAAAACAGCTGGCTTCACATGCCCTCTTGAATTTAGCCTAAGACTGCTTTTGTCCATGCTACCACTAGGATAGCTGGTCTATAAGGTTGACTTTACAACCATCACCATAAGGGTTGTTTGGACTGATACAGGGTGCCCACTAGAATAGTGGACATCACATATCAGGCCAACTTCTCACATTGGTGTGCAACGGTTGGGATTTGAGCTTGCTGTTGTTTTACCAATTGTAATCTTTGAGATATCATTTGAAAGATCACATTAGGTACCATAGGTACATATAACAAGACTTAGAATACATAAGTTCTGGGGGGCGTGGCTTAGGAGCCTCAGGAGATGGCCGCGTTCTGCCGGAGCTCCGCCGAGACGTGAGGGGTCGAGTGGCTTCTAGGACTCCAATCTTTCTCTTCGGATCGGCTTTTTAACATTTCCGGATGTCGGAAGTCGTGCTGCTCATCATGTCTGTCAGACAAATCTCTCCAGTAAGGCAATCCTCCTTTTTTTGACTCCTTCGTTTCTGCACTGCGCCACAGCATTGCGGCCGCCATTTTGTTTTCGGCGCGTCCGCATTTCTTTGCCTACACGGATGTTTCCAATGCTATCTCCTCAGAATTCGCCTTTATTTTTGGGTCACTACTAGTTCCCCTCTTAAGTCTCCTCGCTTATACTATTCCTCCATTTCGCTGTGATGCAGTGATTCTCATGACTACAACTACCGCCTCTCCTACCTGTGTACAGTTGGTTTCTGTGAGGTATTTTCCGCCATTTTTTGTAACACGAATTGTGTTCCTCCAGACTTCTAACTATGGCTAAAGCGTGCACCAATCGTAATGGCTCCAATCTTCAGAGTGACTCTTTCTTGGAAGATTTTAATCCGTTTAACGCGCTGCAGGACCATCAAGAGGATTCCCACATGGATTCCACTAGTTCCAAGGGGTCTGCTATCTCAACGACACGCACCAGTACTAAACAAAATACTAAAGCGACCCCAGTGGTACCAGGTTCTTCCTCTATGCCTGGAAAACGTCTCAAAGCTCATCCTCCTTCTCCTCCTCCTGCGTCTTCCCCTATTCAATCATCAGACCTTATCCTTGAGGAGTTACGCGCGCTTAAACCTCACATGGAGGAAACCAATCGTCGTTTACTTAACTTAGAAACCAACTGGTCTGTCACAGAACAAAAAGTTGAAGTGTTGGAGAGCCGCGTTGGTCTCATTCAGGATCTTGCGGATCAAGTCCCTTTTATTTCCAAAGAGATACTATTCCTCAAGCAGCAAGTTGAGAATTTGGAAAACCGAAACAGGCGCAACAACCTACGCATTTATGGCCTTGTCGAAAATTTGGAAGGTCCAACACCTATATCCTTTTTTCAGACTTTTTTACCAACATTGCTTGGTCTTCCTGAATCGCCTGTTCTGAATATTCAACGTGCACACCGTCTTGGTCCCAGTCGTTCCTCTGCTTCATCTTCGTCCAGCCTAGAGGGGTCATCCTATATTTTCTCGAATATACTGACTTACTTCGTGTTCTTCAGGCTGCTAAACAACGTGGAAAGATTGTTTGGAATGGTTCTACTCTCTTCTTTGCCCAGGATTATGCTAAGTCCACTGCTGAAAGACGTAAGAAATTTCTAGACATGAGGCCGGCACTGCGCAACTTGAATGCGAGATATGGTTTATTTCACCCCTGCCTTTTTAAGGTGACATACAATAATAAGACTACTACATACGAAGACCCTGCTCTTCTTCAACGGTTCCTGAATAGTTGCAGAGTGGATTCCATGGATGTCCCGCAGCCATGAGGACTTGTTTTCTTCTCATTGACACTTGTTCTGCTTTCCGTTTCTATTTGGAGTCTATTTCTGTTCTCTGTTTTTGTATCTGTTTTCTTGGGGAATCTCATTTTTCCACCATTCTACGTATATGTTTTTAACTAAATTTTTATTTGTATATTTACCGTCTCAGTATTGTTGTAATTATCTTATGGTCTTTCCACATATTTGTCTCTAATATCATTTTTTCTCCCCCTTTTTTCTTTCCATTGTAGGTACTGTTGAATATGGTCCCTTATCGTGGTCTACCTTCATTGTTATTTCCTGGAGTTGTCTCCCTCCCTGATGTTTCGTTCAGGAGTTTTTGCATTTCGTCATCCATCTCCGTCTTGTGGCTCCACCATCCCCGTTCTTTCTTGTCTCCCTGTGGTATGTTTTCTATATTGGTTACTTCTCAGATTTTTGCTCTCCACTTTTCTTTTCTTCTTGCTTACTTTCTTCCCTTCTTTTGTTTTCCGTCTCACCTGTCAGATCCTTTTTCTTTCTTTATTTTTCAGCATACCTTTCCTTCCCTTACTTTTCTTTCCGTTTTCCTTCATGCTTCCTGTCATTACCTCTTGATTCCTTCTCATTTCTGTCTCTTGTTTGGTTGGGTTCGGTACTTTGCTGGTTGTTTATGCTATTATTGTTTAATGTTTTCATTATTAGCCTTTTTATTGCAAATTTAGATGACAATTAATATAGTTTCTTGGAATGTTCAAGGTTTGGGGTCCCCGATTAAGCGCCAACGTGTGCTGTCTCATTTAGCTCATCTGAAGACTGACATAGCGTTGTTACAAGAAATTCATGTTCAAGATGCTGAGGTAACCAAATTACGTCGCAATTGGGTGGGTCATGTTTTTGCATCCCCAGGGTCAGGGAAACGTAATGGAGTGGCAATTTTATGTCATAAACGCTTATCCGTACAACTCCTGTCTCAGGAGAATGATTCTGATGGTAGATGGGTTGTGGTTTCATTATTGGTTAACAAGATTCCATTAACTATTTTTAATGTTTATGCCCCTACTGTGCCTGATAAACTTTTTTGGCCCCACATTCTTCAAACTTCCATGAAATACACAGATGATTATTTTGTGCTAGGTGGGGATTGCAATATGGTTATGGATTCTTTTCTAGATAGAAAATCCAACTCTCGCTTTTCCCCCTCTCCTGCACATACGCAATTTACATCTACTATTTCTCAAAGGTCCCTTGTCGATTCTTGGAGGCTTTCTAATCCTTCTCTACAAGAATATACCTTTTTCTCACCCGTCCACTTTTCCCAGTCCAGACTTGATTGTCTCTTTGTCTCTAAAACATTGGTACAACACATCACTCATTCTGACATCGGCTCTATTCTGATTTCCGACCATGCCCCAGTTTCCTTAGGCCTTGAATTACTCCCACCTATCAAAGGTTCCCGCAGATGGCGTTTTAATAATGCTCTCCTTTTGGATGCATCTTTCACTTCTGCTTTTCTTGAATTTGCACCACGCTTTTTTGCTGAAAATGAGACACCTCTCTCCTCTCCTCAGCTGATTTGGGACACTTTCAAGGCTGCTTCTAGAGACTTCATTATTTCCTATGTTGCCAAAAAACGTCGCTGTTCCCAACAGTTACTATCTTCTCTAACTTCTCAAATTAAACAACTGGAGCAGTCCTATTACTCGACCAAATCTACATCGACCCTTCATCAACTCATTACGGCTAAACTTTCCTTTAATAAGCTCTCCACGAATTCAGCCAATTTGGTCTTGCTCAAATCTAGCGCCAAATTCTACTCCGCTCGTAACAAAGCTGGTAATATTCTTGCCAATTATCTTAAAGTTAAAAAAAGAACGTACAAAAATTGATTCAATTCTCTCTTCTTCTAATACCACTCTCCATAAAGATGAAGACATCGTAACTAAATTTACTGCCTTTTATCAAAATCTCTATACCCCAGAATCTTCTCCTTTACCCGCAGATATTGATCAATACTTATCCTCCCTTCCACCTCCCCAGACGTCTGATGTAGATTTTTCTTCTTTAGATAGCGATATTTTGCCCAAAGACATTTTGGAGGCTATTAAGGTCTTAAAAAAAGGTAAGGCTCCGGGCCCGGATGGTTTCTCTATAGAGTTTTATTCCCATTTCTCTTCTTTTCTTGTTCCTAAGCTTCATCAACTGTTCTCCTTTTTTATCTCCTCCCAGAAGTCTGAAGGCTCTTTCCAAGAAGCTTTGATTTGTCTCCTTCCCAAGGAAAACAGGGATCACACTTTATGTAAAAATTATAGGCCTATTTCATTAATTAATTTAGATTACAAGATTTTTGCAAAAATGTTAGCTTTACGTTTAGATAAGGTTCTTCCACTTCTCATTGGTAGAGAACAATGTGGTTTCATCAAGGGACGTCTCCTTTCGGATAATACCCGCCTATTTTTTAATGTTCTTAGCAGATCCCATTCTTTCAGTCATTCTTTGGCTGCGATTGCTTTGGATGCGGAAAAAGCTTTCGACAGAGTTAATTGGTCTTTTATGCTTTCTACATTATCCTGGTTTGGCTTTGGTTCTAAATATATTTCATATGTCTCTCTTCTATATTCCTTTCCTCGATCTTTTATTTTTGCTAATGGTCTTGTGTCTTCTTCTTTTCCTCTTTTCCGTGGTGTCCGTCAAGGATGTCCCCTTTCTCCTTTACTCTTTATCTTGGCATTGGAACCGTTTTTGTCAAAAATTCGCTTGAATACTGATATTACTGGTTTCCCGTATGGCCCTCACCAGTTGAAACTCTCTGCTTATGCAGATGATATTCTTCTATTCATTTCCCATCCACAAACATCTATTCCTGCTTTTCTCTCTGAAGTCTCTGCTTATGCTACAGTCTCCGGTTATAAACTTAATGTGGACAAATGCGAAATTCTTCCTCTCAATAAGTATTGTTTTCATGCTGATTTCGCGGTTTCTTCTTTTCATTGGAATCCTTCTAAAATTAAATATTTGGGACTTGAATTTACACCTTCTATCAAAGATACAGTAGCCTTAAATATTAAAAACTTACTTGGTACTCTAACTGCATCCACAACTAGGTGGCATCCCCTTTTCCTGTCCTGGTGGGGTAGATTGGACTCTATTAAAATGATGTTAGTTCCAATTATTTTATTTTTTCTCTCTAATCTTCCTGTCACTCTACCTAAATCTTGCTATAAAAGTATCTCTTCTATCCTTTCACGGTTTCTATGGCAACATAAGAAGGCTAGGATGTCGTTTACCAAACTTCAGCGCCCTAAATCTCTAGGCGGTGTCAATTTTCCAGATTTTGCTGATTATCATACCTCTTTTTTCCTTTCCCATTCAGCTCCATATCTCTTAGTGTCATCCCCGGACTCCTCCTCCCTGCCAATATGGGTTTCCATTGAATCTTTCTTCTTCCAGCCTTTTTCTTTCAAGGAATTTGTCACCTTGCCACGCGTTCCTTCTAAGATGTCTCTCCCTATTCTTAATAATGCTAGACGGCTTTTCCATCCACTTTTCTTTAATGCCTTGATGATCGCGAAAAATTCTTACAATCTCCCATTTGGTATAATCCTTCTATTAAAATTAAAAACAGAACTCTTTTCTGGAAAGATTGGTATTCCCATGGCGTTGTTTGGGTTTCTCAACTCTTCCAGGGTGATCTTTTCCTTTCCTTTCCGACTCTCCAGTCTTTGTTCTCTCTTCCTCCTTCCTTCCTTCCTAAATATAATCTTCTCCGGGATGCTCTTCTTACCGCTTCTGCTTCTTTGTCTGCTCCTTCCTTTCCTTCTGTGGCTTCTCCTCTCTCTCTTCCTTTTCTCTTGTCCTCACCTTCGGCTTCGCATATTTATAAAAAACTGCAAGTGGTACCTTTACCCAGGGATAAATCCAAGATAGAACTGGATTGGGAATCAGATTTGGAGGATACCTTTTCAACCGAACTATGGCAAGATATATGGAATAAAATACGGAGATCCTCTAGAGCAGCCAACACCACTCAAACTCTTTTCTTTATTTATAACAGACTTCTGATTACTCCTAGCAAGCTTCATGCTATTGACTCCTCTATCCCTACTACTTGCTGGTCTTGTTCTTACTCTCCTGCACATCTCAAACATATGCTTTTTACCTGTCCCTTAACCCACATATTTTGGTCTAAAGTTTGGCGTCAAATTAATTCTATTTTTTCCACTCATTTTCCTTTTTCCCTCACACACATTTTTCTGGGTAGCCTATCTGACATATGGTCCTCTATGCCTACCAATGTATCCATTATTGATCTCCTCTTAGCAGTAGCTTTCCAACAGATCACTACCTCGTGGAAATCTGCTTCTACTATCTCTTTTCAGGCCTGGTGGTATGGGGTTTGTTATAACCATAGGCTTGATAGAGCATATGTCTCCCCTGTTACTTTGGCTATTAAACGTGATATTTTGTGGTTACCAATTACTAATTTTCTGGATGCATCCACCCAGTCTCGCCCTTTGCATGTCCCCTCCATTGAAGAAGTTCCCAAACCTCCATGAAACATCCTTTTACATGGTTTTTCTATTTGTATTTCATAATTGTTATTTCATTCTTTTTGATGCTTGATATCTTTTAAATGAACAATATGGATTTTTTACAGGTTGCATAGGATATATAAAGGTTGAGTAATGTTTTTTCCCTTTTTCAGTCCACCTCCCCCTTTTTCTTTCTTTCTCTCTCCCACCCTTTTTTCTCTCTTTTCCTTCCTCCCCTTACCCCACTTCTTGGTTTTCTATATATATTATTGTTATATTGGATTGCCTTTTTCTCTCTGTATTACATTCATGTTGTATACGATCTTCTTGTAATCTTCTTCTTTAATAAAGTCCTTTTAAACTTAAAAGAATACATAAGTTCTACTGAACTTAGTTGTTGTAGACAAAAGGGCCTAGCATACCCTGACTACAACTCCTAGAGAGGTTCTAGTAGGAAACACATAGTGTAGGTAGGTGCACACACCACACCTCACTAGAATCATGTCTACCACAGGTGAGCCAAGTATGATTCTTCCTGTGGGGGTGACCCTCCCAGGGCACCCTCTAGATATGAAATGCTCAATTTACAAGAGATGAGACACTTGTATACCTCAAGGAGATTGAAACAGGGTTCCAACCCTACCATTCCCCACCTAATAGAACTCTTAGAGAGGGCTGATGCTGAGAAGGCCTCTAGACAAGGTCCCTCAGTTCATGCGGAAGAGGTCTTACCCTCTACAGATGATGCATCAGACCCCACTGTCATAGGTGAAGAAGGGGATGAACCAGAGGAAGAATCTGAAGAAGAAGTTTTCCAAGATAGCCAGGTCCAAGTTGGGAGACTTAGCCAGGCTAACCTAAGCCTACATGGGGCTGAGAATGGGCTAGCCCCATACAGACCTATTAGTAGACTTAACCAGGGGTATGAGAGGAGAAGGTCCCACTCAGATGAGTCCCACCACTCTAATGCCTCTAGGGGATCCAATACCCTTGCTCAGATAAGGATGACCTCTCCTGGAAGGAGAGAACATCAGGCTAGGATGAGGGAAGCTAATCTAAGGATTGAGAGGCAAGAACTAGAAGTTGCCCTTGCCAAAGAGAAGCTTGCCCTAGCTAGAGAGCAGAAATTGGGTGGGTCCCAACCCACTGGTGGCAGCAATATCCCTAAGGATAAAGACAGGTTCCATGAGAATACTAGGCACCTGAGTAAGATAGTGCCCCCCTACAAAGTTGGGGATGACATCCACAAGTGGATAACTGCTTTGAAAAGGGCCTGCAAAGTCCAGCAGGTTCCCCAGAGTCAGTGGGCAGCTATCTTGTGGCTCTCCTTTGAAGCAAAAGGCAGAGATAAGCTCCTCACAGTTAGTGATGTGGATGCTAATAACTACCCTGTCCTGAAGAGTGCTCTAATTGATGGGTTTGGCCTAACCACTGAACAGTACAGGTTGATGTTAAGAGATACCCAGTAGACACAGACTCAGGACTGGACTGATATTGTTGATTGTGCTACTAAGGCTCTGGAAGGTTGGTTACTGGGAAGTAAAGTTAAGGACTATACAGGATTGTATAATTTGATCATGAGAGAGCAAATCCTTAATAATTGTCAGAACCAGTTGTTGCACCAACACCTGATTGACTCAGATATGACCTCTCCCCAAGAATTGGGAAAGAAGGCAGACAAATGGGTCAGAACCAGGGTTAAGCAGCAGCCCCAGAACCAAGGTGGTGATCAGAAAAAGGCAGACCAAAAAGGTGGGGATCAGAAACAAAAAGACCAGAAGTCTTCATCAGGCCCTCAAAATTCTAATGAAGGGGGTCCCAAACTTCTAAGAAGAAGAAGAAAGAAGGTCCAAAGAAACCTTGGTGTAATTATTGTAAATCTGCCTCTCACTGGTTTAGTGAGTGCACCAAGAAAGGTACAGCCCCTACCACTGCAGCCCCTAAGGCAACTGCACCCCCTAGTACAGTCAGCAGTGGTAGTTCCCAACCCAAGGCTATAGTGGGGTTAATCATGGGTACTGAGGTGGATTCTGGCCTAGTCAGGATTCCAACTCAGGCTGTCCTGATCTGACATGTGGACATGGCTATGTCCACTACTGTGAGTCCCAATACTTTGGGCAAGTACAGACAGACACCTTTGATTAATGATAAAGTGGCTCAGGCCTACAGGCACACATGTGCCAGTGTCACTATGGTGACACCTAACTTTGTGGACCCTGGACAGATTGTACTGGGTAATAATTACCTTATATTTGTATTTGTATTTGTATTTGTATGGAATATTTCTAAAGCGTTAACTGTCGCTCCGAAAGGAGCATCCTGGCGCTGCACAAGTGTACAAACCAAATAACACGGTCTAAATGGCGGCCATTACATAGCCATCTGGCAGACCAAAAATCCACGTTTTTAAATGCTTCCTGAAAGCAGTTCCCTGTACCTGATGTCTAAGGCTGAGGGGCATCGCGTTCCAGGCCTTAGAGGCCAGCACTGTAAGGGTCTTTCCTCCTTTGGTTTTTAACTTAAATCTGGGAATATTGATCAGATTACCACCGGACGACCTCAAACTTCTCAGGGGGTCATATCGGATGAAACGTTTCGTCAGGTAACTTGGGCCTGTCTTATTGAGGGATCTAAAAGCAATTAGCAAGATCTTAAACAGAATCCTTTTATGTAGGGTTAACCAGTGAAGGGTCTGGAGAGCAGCAGAGGCAGAAGATCTTCTAGACGATTTAAGAACCAATCTTGCTGCAGCATGTTGCACTTTTTGCAGTTTTTTAATGTAGCTTTTTTAACTCCATCCATTAAGCCATTACAATAATCTAGTCGTGATAATATCAAGGCCTCTGCAACCGACTTTCTAGAGTCTGTAGGCAGGAAGTCAAAGAACTTCTTAAGCGATTTGATGGGACTAAAACAGCTTCCTTCAGTATTCCTAACATGCTGATCGAATGAAAGAGAGGAGTCAAATAAGACTCCTAAATTTTTTGCAGTTTCCACTGAGTGAGGCGGAGCAGGGGAATCTTCAGGCCACCAATCCTTTGGGCAGAAAAAAGCCTCCTTGCCCAAAGGTAAAATCTCAGTTTTATTAGCATTGCATCTTAGATGATTATTTGCCATCCAGCGGAATACATCCGTCAAACAGATCTTAAAATTATGTTCCGCATTGATGGAATTTTTATCCAACGAGACCACAAGTTGAGTGTCATCGGCATATGATGTTACTAATATGCCGTATGACTCTATCAATGCAAGAAGGGGAGCCATATAAATGTTAAATAATAACAGGCTCAAAATCGACCCCTGCAGGACTCCGGATGAGACCCTTTTTTCGTTAGAAAGAAAAGGGCCCAAAGAGACCGTTTGAGTTCTATTGGTCAGGAAGGACACTATCCAAGCCATAGCAACGTCCGTTATACCTATGCCTATCAATCTGTCGATCAGGATATCATGAGAGATGGTGTCAAATGCTGCCGTGAGGTCCAGCAAGATCAAGACAGCTTTTTTCCCATCGTCCTGCAGGAATTTAACAGAATCAGTGAGCTCAATGAGCGCGGTTTCTGTAGAATGTCTGGGTCGGAAGCCTGACTGTTGGGGGTACAAGATGTTATTGGTATCTACAAAATCCTTTAATTCCTGATGCACTATCTGCTCTGTCAATTTCCCTAGGACTAGGAGAAGAGATATTGGGCGAAGGTTGGACAAGTCTGTGGTGGATTTATTGCATTTCTTCATTAGGGGTTTGACAATTGCTTTTTTCCATTCCCGTGGAACCACTCCTGAGATTAATGATGCATTTACAATAGCGTTAATCGAGGGATTAACAATATCAATTAGCTGATGGAGAATCTGGGGAGGGCACGAATCAGAGGGTGCTCCTGACTTACCAGTCAAGATGAATTCCCTAGTTTGAATAAGGGAGGCTGGGTGAAAAGCACTCAAAATATGTGTGGTATTGTCCGACCTCCCTAGATGACTGAAGGGGGGCGGAGAGGAAAGGTCAGAAAAATCCCTCTGAATGAGCACGATCTTCTCCTCAAAGAAATCCGCAATTTGATTGCAGAATGCTTCCGAAGGAGGAATTATCGGTTGGAGAACTTTGAGATGCGTAAAAGATTTGACTATGGAGAAGACCGTTTTCTGCTTTTGCTGAGCCTCGTTAATGGCCTTAATGTAATAATTTCTTTTAGCCAATTTAATGTTGGCAAGATAAGATTTTCTTTGTTGAACATAGGCCATTTTGGCTGAGTGGTCATAGGATTTCCTCCATTTCCGTTCCATTTTTCTACATAGTAGGTGACTTTCTGCCAGTACCTGTGAGAACCAGGGGGCGTTCGGTTTTGATCTTGCACCCTTATATTGGCGTAGTTTAGGCAAGTCACATTCTGTAATAACTTTATGCATCCAGGAGTGAAAACGTATGGAATCTTGGGTCGCATCTTCCGACACACTGGGAGCTTGCAACTGTTGTGGATAGTTCTCCTTTATAATTTCGGCCACCTTCTTCCAATTAATATCGGTATTCCACTGATAATTAGCCCTAGAAGTTTTTGTCTGACATAAAAGGCAGATATTGAACGGAATCAGACTATGATCTGTCCAAATTCGAGGAATAGGGCTAAGAGTGGATAGTGCTGGGAAATTGGAACAAACGCCGTCTAATGTGTGACCTGCCGAATGTGTGGGAAGATCAACGAATTGTTGCAAGCCGAAAATATCCAAGATCTGATATAGGTTAGTAGATTGCGCATCATTTTTGGATTCCAACTGGAGATTGAAATCACCCATAAGCGTGAAATGAGGGTAACGCACTAGGAGCTGTCCTATACATTCTCCTATTGAATAAAGAAATGGGGTAGCGTTACCTGGAGGACGGTAAACCAAACCTCCTGAAAATGAAGCAGATGCATTCAACGTAATCGAGAAGCCTATTGCCTCTGCCCCTTTTAAAGGACCTAAATTAAATGTGTGGCATTTAAGGGTACTTCTGATTATTAGAGCAACCCCCCCCCCTACCGATCTGTCTATCCTGCCTAAAAATAGTAAAGCCAACTGGAAGGGCAATTGCGAGATCTGGGTTGCTGGCCTCGTTAAGCCAGGTCTCTGTCACAAAAAGGTAGTCCAGGTCACAATCAAGGATCAAATCTCTGATGTCTTGATTGTGACAGCATAAAGACCGGGCATTAATCAATCCCCCCTTAAATATACAAGAGCAAGCCTTCCTAGGGGGTGCATATGGCAAAGACTCTGAGAGCCACGAGGTAGTCCATCTACAGGTGATACACGAGAAGGGGCCCCAGATGGATTCCATGTGAGGGCAGTTGAAGCAATTGTTAGAGGCCCTATACAATGAAAGATCTGTCCCGTTATACATACGAGAAGGTGGAATAGAGGAAGGATTAGATGGAATCTGACCAGTATGTCCAGCGCCTGCCGCGGACTTGGCGCGGACGGGCGCAGACGGGCTTTCCTTTGGCGCGCCGCCGGCACGCCCGCTGCATCCGTCCGCTGCGCCTCCGGGGCCAGATGTTCATTTTATGGCGATAGAGGGCAAAAGGGGTAAGCGAGCAACTAGAGCGCTGCCCTGTAATCCACCAAAGGTGGCCAATGCTAGCAATGTCACTACTACACATAGTGTGGCAGTTGTTAATTTCTCCTGGGGAGGGGTAACTGGTCTCAAAAGAGTTGTGGTAAGTGCAGACCTCCCAGTTGAATGTCTTTTGGCAATGATCTTGAAAACTCAGTATGGTCAGAAGTGGAGTATAGGACTCATGCAGAGATGTTAGGCATATCAGCTCATGTCCTTGCAGTGACCAGGTCACAGGCCAAAAAGTGCCACACTGAACAGGCCTTGGATCCTGAAACTATGGACCATGTGCCATCCAAGAGAAAGAGCAGTAGGGTTAAGGCAGTGCCTTCCCCCTGACCTCAAGTGAGGATCAGCCTTCTCAGGAAGCTGATTCTGAGACTCCTGAGGAACTGTCCTGAAGAGCTTGAACATGAAAAGGTTGAGTTTCTTGGGACAGGGGGACCGTCAAGGGCAGACTTGAGGCAGGCTCAGTTAGACTGCCCCTCTCTTGAACCCCTCAGACAGCAAGCTGCTTCTGAGGCTGCTGGGAATGCTACAGGTACCCATAAAGTTTACTGGGATGAAGGATTCCTTTATTCTGAGGGTAGAGACACCAATCCTGGTGCTTCCAGGAGGTTGGTCATACCTCAGACCTTCAGGGGTCTCCTTCTTACCTTAGCCTATGATATTCCCTTAGCAGGACATCTAGGCCAGAACAAGACTTGGGACAGGCTTGTCCCTCACTTTCACTGGCCCCATATGTCAGAAGATACTAAGGAGTTTTGTCGCTCCTGTGTGACCTGCCAAGCCAGTGGCAAATCAGGTGGCACAACAAAGGCCCCCCTCATACCACTACCTGTGGTGGGGGTACCCTTTGAAAGAGTTGGGATTGGCATTGTTGGACCAATGGATCCCCAAACAGCCTCTGGGCACAGATTTATACTGGTGGTAGTGGATCTTGCCACCAGGTATCCAGAAGCTATTCCCCTAAGGTCCACAACAGCACCTGTTGTGGCAAGAGCCCTCCTGGGAGTTTTCTCAAGAGTGGGCTTTCCAAAGGAGGTTGTCTCAGACAGAGGTGCAAACTTCATGTCTGGGTACGTGACTGCTATGTGGAAGGAGTGTGGTGTTAATTACAAATTCACTACACCCTACCATCCACAGTGCAATGGGCTTGTTGAAAGATTCAACAAGACCCTCAAGGGTATGATCAAGGGTTTACCTGAAAAGCTTAGGCGAAGATGGGACATCCTTCTACCCTGCCTTCTGTTTGCTTACAGAGAGGTCCCACAAAAGGGGGTTGGCTACAGCCCTTTTGAGCTTTTGTTTGGGCATCCTGTAAGGGGACCTCTATGTCTGGTGAAGGAAGGATGGGAGTTACCTCTAAAAAGCATAAACAAGACATAGTGGACTATGTACTTGGTCTCCACTCCAGGATGGCTGAGTATATGAAGAAGGCTTCTAAAAACCTTGAGGCTAGCCAAGAACTTCAAAAAGCTTGGCATGACCAAAAGGCTGTGCTGACTGAGTACCAGCCAGGACAGAAGGTGTGGGTGTTGGAGTCAGTGGCCCCAGCAGCACTCCAGGACAAAAGGTCTGGACCCCACACCATTGTTGAGAAAAAGGGAGAGGTCCCCTACTTGGTGGACTTTGGAACCCATAGGATCCCCCACAGGGTGCTCCATGTCAACAGACTCAAAGCATATGTTGACAGGGCAGACATGGGCTTGCTCATGGCTACAGATGAGGGACAGGAGGAATAGAGTGACCCTCTCCCAGACCTGTTGACTCAGAACCCTGATGATGGTTCAGTTGATGGTGTGGCCTTAGCTGGCAGCCTCACTGACCAGCAGCAACAGGACTGCAGACAAGTTCTACAGGCCTTTAGACATATGTTTTCATTAACACCTAGTCAGACTAACTGGTGCACCCATGAGGTGGACACTGCTGACAGTCTGCCTGTGAAGAGTAAGTTCTACAGGCAACCTGATCAAGTCAGGGACTGTATAAAGACTGAGGTACAGAAAATGCTTGTGTTGGGAGTAATTGAGACATCCGAGAGCCCCTGGGCCAGCCCAGTAGTCCTTGTATTAAAACCTCACACCCAAGATGGTAAGAGAGAGATGAGGTTCTGTGTGGACTATAGAGGTCTCAATGCTGTCACTAGGAAAGATGCTCACCCAATTCCAAGAGCAGATGAGCTCATTGATAGATTGGCTTCTGCCAAGTTTCTGAGCACATTTGATTTTACAGCTGGCTATTGGCAAATCAGGTTAGCTGAGAATGCCAAGGCCAAAACTGCTTCCTCAACCCCAGGAGGTCATTATCAATTTGTGGTAATGCCCTTTGGCTTGAAGCATGCACTTGCCATTTTCCAAATGTTGGTGAATCAAGTCCTCACTGGGTTGGATGACTTTTGTGCAGCTTATTTTGATGATTTGCTGTCTTCAGCTCCACCTGGGAGGATCACCTGATCCACCTGAATAAGGGTTTGGAGGCCCTGCAGAAGGCAGGCCTTACTATCAAGGCCACAAAGTGCCAGATAGGGCAGAGTAAGGTTGTGTACCTGGGCCGCCTTGTAGGTGGGGGTCAGGTTCAACCACTGGAGAGTAAGATCCAGACCATCAAGGACTGGTCTCCTCCAACCACCCAGACACAGGTCAGAGCTTTCTTTGGCCTGTCTGGTTACTACAGAAAGTTTGTTGAGAACTATAGGTCCATTGTGACACCACTTAATGACTTGACTTCTAAGAAGATGCCAAAAAAGGTTCAGTGGACAGTCAGCTGTCAAAAGACATTTGATGACCTGAAGAAGGCCATGTGCTCTGCACCTATCTTAAAGAGTCATGACTACTCCAAAGAGTTTATTGTCCAAACAGAAGCTTCTGAGTTGGGGGTGGGAGCTGTGCTTTCACAGCTTAATGTAGATGGTCAAGACCAGCCCATTGCTTTTATTAGCAGAAGGCTGACCCCTAGAGAGAAACGTTGGTCAGCTATTGAGAGGGAGGCCTTTGCTGTGGTTTGGGCCCTGAAGAAGTTGAGACCATACTTGTTTGGCACTCACTTCAAAATTCAGACAGACCATAAGCCGCTCTTGTGGCTAAATCAGATGAAGGGTGAGAATCCCAAACTGCTCAGGTGGTCCATTTCCCTACAGGGTATGGACTTTACAGTGGAGCACAGACCAGGGACTGACCATGGCAATGCAGATGGTCTCTCCAGGTACTTCCACTTAGAACATGAAGACACAACTGGTCAAGGTTAGTCTAATGTCCCTGCGTTTGAGGGGGGGTTATATGTAGGAGAGTAGGGTCTGCTTTCCTATGCTCACCCCATTTTCTTACTTTTTGCTTCACTGGTTTTCGACTTAATGTGGCTGTGGGCCTGCTAATCAGACCCACAGCCCTGCTGTTCTCTCTCTAAATTTCACACCATGTACTTTAGGTACATCACCAATTGGGATTTGGGTCACTCTTATGAGTCCCTGTACAGTGTACTCTAGGTACCCAGGGCATAGGTGCACCCAAGGCCCACCAGGGGCTGCAGCATATCTTTTGCCACCCCTGGCTGGCCATCCAAACTGACTCAACTGGCTGATCACTCAGCTGGGGCAAGGTCGTGTAATCACCCTTTGCTTAGATATAGTATTCCTATGTCTAACCTTATATCTGGACACATATACACCTATAAGTCACTCCTATGGCAGACCTTAACAATCCTGAAGGCAGAGTGCTTGGTTTTATGTGAGATGGTGCTCTAGCATGAGCTGAGCCTGTCTGCAGCTTTCGGAACCATGTCCTTATAGCTGTTCTAGGATAATGCCATACCATATACTCTTAAGTGTATTATGAACCTCGCGGTTAGATGCTAACTTTGGTTTGGCTTTATCAAAACATGTCGTGTAAGGTGTCATACACTTTGGAATACTACCCCCCACCAGTCTTGGAGACAGGGGTAGCATTCACCCTTCTAGAGGGAGAAGACATGTTACTTCCATTAATCCCGGTTAAAGTTAACCAGAGCCTCAGCATCACAAAATGGATGCTGCTGCCACAGACACAAGTCTGCCCTCTTGCTGCCTAGGAATCCTTCCAGCGAGCGAGGCTTGGACAATAGGTTTCCTGTCACAGGGAGGTGCTAGCACCACCCCAGACAGGCTATAGTGTATTGGGGTAGGGAGGGCTGAATGAAATGAGACACTGCCTGGGGCACACAAGGTGTCCCATGCATAGTCCAGTTCAAACCGGTGCTGGGGCACTCCAGCCCCAGCTCTGGCGCTAAACTGGACAAAGGGAAAGGGGTCTAACCACCCCCTTCCTGGGTCGCACCCATAGGAGGGACCTAGCAGATAATACAGTCCCTAGATTTGGTATATAGGTAGGAGCTGAGTCCCAAGACTTTAGATTTTGTCCTGACTGAAACTCTGATATGAAACTCTGGACCATCGACATCCTACTCGACGTAGAAGACTGAAGAATCTCCCTTGTGGTCAAGGAGTGACCACCCTGCACAAGCAGGCACCATCAGGTGCTCAACGGTTTGCTTTGTTGTTGCTCCCGCCGGAGCCCGAACACAGAGCCTGACAAGACCCGGACTTCCAGACATCCAACAGCCCGATCCACAGCCACAGCAAAGCTGAGACCAGTGGAGGCGACGAGAGATGTGGGACCGGCCATCTTGGAAAGCCAGTGAATTACTTTCCGTGCAACTTCTGAGGTACCCTCGAAGTTGTGCATTGGAGGTTGAGAAGCCCCAGCCCCGAGCACCAACTGCACCGTAGATCAGTCCTCCACACTCCACGAGTTCTGCGTGGGGCCCTTCTGCATTTTCCTGCTCGACGCGTCTGTCCGGTCACTTGCCCATTGGCTAGTGGCCTCTGTGATGATGAAACCCGCGATCTACACTGCTGGTCTGGTTGCTCCAGACTGGCCCTTGTTTCCCTGCGAAGCAGAAGCCCCTCAATCCTTGCTGGCCTGAGTAAGAAGCCCGCTTCGAATCCTGCGTGGGTTGCCTGTGCCAAGGCTTGTTGACTCCAATCCGGAAGCCGACACCGCCAACAGCGAGAGCCTTTCTGGGACAGTCCGTGCCCAGCTCTTAGTTGTCGTCGACACCTCCTGGTCCACGTGGCAGCAGAGACAAGCTTCACGACATCGCCTGATTGCTTCCCGACATCGCCTGGTTCCTTCCTGGTTCCATCCTGGTCACTGGCCAGTGACCCAGACTCTGTCCCCTCTGCTTTCAGGTACTCCTCATCCTCGATCTGCCCTTGGATCCAACCGGACTCTTCTCTCCTGGTCGCCTGCAGCATCTTTTCTCCAAGGCTCCATAGAACTCCACGACGAAACCCGACACACTTTGGGACCTATGTACCCGCTTCCTGTGGGTGAGGTAACGCGAGTACTGCTGTGCTCCGGTGAAGATTAACTCTCCTAGTGTCCTAGTTTCAAGTGGTTAGCTTCTAGTCCAGTTGGAAGACTCCAAAATCTTTAACTTTCTAACTTTAAGCACCCATTGACTTCTATGTGTGCACGCGTGTGCATTTAGACTCTGCACCCGCATCCCGTGGGCCTCCTGCTTCCTAACTACTGTTAGTCCAGTGTAGCCCCAACGATTCCCAAGGCCCTAGGCCTTACAACTGGTCATGATGTGGTTCTTATACCACTAATTTAGTACATGGTTTAGCGGGCCACCAGGGCCTATCCATATTTGTGCAACTTATTGAATGTTATATTGAGTTACTTGTTATGCGCTTGTGCCTCTGCCCTCATAAAGAGTTCAGAGGATTGATTTAGAAATAAATACATATATTTTGAATATATAACCTCTGTGGTGTCCTGTAAAATAGCTGGCTTCACATGCCCTCTTGAGTTTAGCCTAAGACTGCTTTTGTCCATGCTACCACTAGGATAGCTGGTCTATAAGGTTGACTTTACAACCATCACCATAAGGGTTGTTTGGACTGATGCAGGGTGCCCACTAGAATAGTGGACATCACATATCAGGCCAACTTCTCACAGTGACCTCTCAATATTCCAGAAAGTCCATTACAAGAGACTCATGCAATTTCAGACGTATGCCTTGATGTTTGTCTGCTCCAGACCTCACAAGTGAAACAAGGCCACGAGTGTCCAAGTCAAGCATCTGAGTCGACGTCTACGATGCCAGCTGAATAAAGTCTATAAAGCAGTGCGTTCAGTTAACAGTTGCATGCCGAAGAATAAAGATGTGTATTACAGAGCTCCGTGTGTTGCATAGTTATTTACCTGCTCAAGGGCTGGGGTGGAACCTACAAATGTCAATATTTGTAACTTGCTGCTGAAACTCTGACACAGAATGGTTCTCAAGGAAAGTGAGCAGCACTACTATGAGGGACTCAAATATGATCTTTTGTTTCATAATCCTGTTCCAGCACCCTGTCTCCCTTAATTCTTTGTTTTCAGGTCCATCTGTTATTAATTTCGAGTTCAGTTCAGCAGATGTGAGATCTGATAATATGTGCAGGGGCGCTGCCTCGGTGAGGGCATTGCCCCACTCACTATTTTGGCCCTTTTCCTCCCAAGTATGTTAGTAATAAACATACAAATATTACATTTTAAAGTGTTTCTACTCTGCAAGCATGTAATTGATTGAGCGCTCCTTGCTGTGGCATGTCTTAGAGAAGCCAAGCCAGTGCAGGTCTAAGGGGCTGGGGCTTGAAACTGCAACAATATTGCCAATCAGACACCTGTAGCTGTAACCAGCCCACCTAAGCACACATGTCGGGTTGGACTGCTGCCTTTCTCCGGCCAGCCCGACATGTGCAATAGGTCTCTCTCCCAGTCTTGGCAATGGTGCACATTAGCAATCCAGGGTTGACTTAAAGCCGCAGCCCCCTGTCTCAGTAATTAGCGGTGAGGTTCCCAGCTCCAGTCAATCCTGACACAGTGGCAACAGCAGGTGCAACGTCAGGATTCGCTTAGATTAAGATGCGACGATGTTACATGTGGCTTCTGGACTTTGCAATATGTGTGCACATTATATGAGGCAGCGCAGGGGTGGGAATGGGCCCTCTTCCCCTACCCCCACCCCTCCCCCCCTTCTCTCTCTCTCTCTCTCTCTCTCTCTTGGCCTTTTCGTGTGGCACTTAGAGAGATAGGCCACAGGCGCCACTTAAGTTTAATTAAATTGTTGGAATAATACATACATGATTAATTTTACCTGGGATGATTTGCATATGAATTGAGGCATATTAAGGTCATCTCCGGGCCTGTTGTGGTTTCCATACTAGGGGTTCCAGTAAACAGTATTTAGCGCCAGCTGGAGCGGCTGGAGTTACACGTACTAACTACTTACTGACTGAGTGCAAGGGCTAGTTCTGCAGTAGCCTTCTCCGTACGAGCATTACTCACCGAAATAATGGACCATGGTTGCTTCTTTTACAGCATAGTGTTGCTGCATGTTGGTATTATAACTCTTGTCATATTGAAGTCAGCGCTGCAAAGTGGGCAAGAGTAAACTAGTTGGCCAGACCGGGCACTATACAAAATACCAAATTAAAGGCAAGCATGCACCCAAATTATGTCACAATAGCAGACAGAACTCTGAGTCACTGCTTTTGCTGGCCCATATGGAATTCCAGGTTTAGCTGCATTATAGTTGAAAAGCCCAGTTAAAATGTATTGTTCTTTAAATAGATCATTGACAACAGCAGAACATCCTTACTGTGTTCCATTCATATACATTCATTCATGTGTGTACCAGGACCCCTAGTAGTGGAATAACGTACTTATTTAAAACGTTCTATAAGTTGGTCAATTTTATTTATCTACCTTCTGAGTGCTTTTTGTACCACCAACATGTTTCTGAATCAATACACCTTTGAGGTATTGTGAGAAAAGTAAACATTATGAACTATGGTGCAATTAGTATTAAGGTATATGACCATTCACACTTCCCTGTGCATTGAATACGTAAATTCAGGGCAATTTAGAAAGCTTCCATATACAAACGTGCTGTGTAGGCAGAAACCAGTAATATAGTCTGTACCATGGCGCCACACGCCAGGCACTTGTTGCTGTTGTTGGTGCGGCCGGCGTTTCCTGAGATTGGTCTATGTTAATGGTGAATTTGATCACACTTAGGTTCTATTCAATACACTACTGAATGCAGTCTCTAAGAGGAGGCTAAGGCTGAAGGCAAGTTGACATATGCACAAAAAGTATGTGTAACTGCACCAGTGCCAAATGCTATTGTTGTCTTTCTACTTATTAGAAAGACAACAAGCATTGGAAATGCAATCGATCTCGCATTTTTTCGTATTGAAGCTATTGGCAATGTAAATGGCAACTTATTTTACTTATGTGTTATGGAGTGTATGTATTTGGTGTGTAGTGGAACTATGTTGGTCGGATTGGATTAGTTGTGTAATTGTGTGCAGTGTAGTTGTGTGGTGTGGAGTGGATTTATGTAGGGGCATTATGTGGCACGGTATGCTTGTGGAAATATGTGGCATTCTGTGTAGTTGCATTATGTGTAGGGGGATTGTGTGGAGTGGTAACTTGTACAGTTTAATTATGTGGTGTGCAGTTGAATTTTGTGACACAATGTGGAATTGTGTGGTGTGGATTGGATGGATGTGGTGTTGTGTCATTGTGTTGTTGAGTTGTATTAAGTGGTTTGGTGTTAAATTATGTGGCGTGGGTTGGAAATGTGTGGAGCAGAATTGTGTGGCATGGAACTTTGTGTATAGCTTTGCGCTTTTGGTGACAGAAAAGAACAAATAGGTAGGAGCTAAGCATCAGATCTATGAATTTTTTTTAAAAAGGAAAGAGTTGGAGCTATTGACATTATAAATGTAAATGTCTCTTATCTATGTGTTATGGATTGCATTGGATGTATGTGGTGTGTACCAATTATGTAGTTGGATTGGATTTGTTAATTGCGGGATGGTGTGGTGTGAACCGGTGTGGTGTGGATTGTGTAGTGGAATTATGTGACATGTGTGCAGTTGTATTATGTGGATCGTAATTATGTATTTTTGAGTGTATGAGAATTATGTGTTGTGTGACTGTGTGTAATGAAGTGTAAGTATGTGGTGTGGTATTTTGTTTGTGGGGTGTTATTTAGTGGGGTTTAAAGAAGATGTGTACAATTTAAAAAAAGGAATTTTCAAAAATATCTTCTAGTTTTTTTTGTCCTTGCAATGCTGGCAATCTCCTCCTGCCTGTTCTAATGCTTGTTTGTTATAGCTTTTTTGTTATGCAGGGATATAAACAATAGGAGGGTGGAGATTGAGAAATATTACCTGAATTACAGGAGCAGCAGACAGACACTAGTAGGGAGCAACAGATGCCAGATTCTGAGGGCACACTGAGGTGGTGCTCAGTAATTCTGAAGTTGTGCTGAGGTGGTGGTGTGCTGGTACAGATGTGATGCTCAGGTGATGCTGAATGAAACTCAGGTATTGCTAAGTGATGCTGAGGTAGTTGTGTGCTGAGGTGGAGGAGACACTGAATGTTACTGAGGTGGTGCTAAGTGATGCTGAGGTGGTGAGGCTGTGGCACAGAGTCATGCTGAGGTGGTGGTGCAGGAACAAACAACAGGAGTGTAACCCGTAGACCAGGTTGAGATCTGGGTGCATATATGTAATAAACAACAATATCTCAAAAGGATTCATTTTAGTGACAGAAACGTTTGTACATGCAAGGCATTACAAAATATCTTGTCATTGAAAAAAGAGACTCAGGATTTTGATTTTAGAAGTGCCTATAGCATCATATATTTAAAGACATATCTACGCAAAAACAATCAGGAAAAAGTTTGAAATATCAGCACTGGAAGCATATAATGCATTAGGCAACCCAAGGGGGCTTTGTGCCCCGCGTGATAGTGAGACAAACGGTGCTGGCGCAAGTGACATGTGGGTGAAGAAACAGCCAAAGGACGTAAAAAAATAAAATAAATATGAAAAATACAATATATACAGAGTTACTGGTTCCTCTTTGATGAATGGTAATTTACGGTTAGTTTAGGAACCAGAGAAAGTGTTACGCCATAAATTGCGCTGTATTGCAGGTCGACGGCGTTTCGATCCTCTTGATTTAGAATCTTCATCCGGACCGGGTTGCTGATTAACAAAGGTGATCTTGGAGCGTGTGTGGGGATGATGCACCAAACGATTTGAAAGTAGCACGCGGTAGAAGCTGTCCACTTGAATTATCGTGGCAGGTATCAATGAATGGCTACGTTAGTATTTCCAGGAACAGAGCCTTTCTGGAGGGAAGAGGGTAAATGAAGCACAAGTGGTGGCGGCAGGGTCCGGTAATCCCCTATCCGGTTCACGGGATGTGAAAATGTAAAGAGCTCAGGAACGGAGCCCCGTCCTGGCTTGGCGAAATTGTGCGGGGAAAAAGGATCGGTGTGGTAGGGTCCGATGATCACCTATCAGAGTCCCGGTGGGTAAACCGTTTTGCCGGTGACTCAATCTGTGAATGTCCGGTGAGCCAGAATCGGAGAACGGTCTGATGAGTAGACCGCAATTGGTGTTTAAAGCTGGGATGCTAAGGTGGTGGTGCAGCGCTGGTGCTGAGGTGGTGCTGTGTTGAGGTGATGCTCTGCTGATGATGAGGTAGTGTTGCATGGGTGCTGAGTTGCTGCTGAGGTTGTGGTGGTGCACTGATGCAAAAATGTTGCTGTGTTGATGTTTATGTTGTGCTGGGCTGGTGCTGAGGTGGTGCTGCACTGGTGGTGCATTGATGAGGAGGTGGTGCTGTGTTGATGCTGAGACAGTGCTCAGGTGATGTTGAAGTAAGGCTGAGTGATGCGGATTCCCTCACCACCACTCTTCAACAGTGTCCCTTAAGGCTCTATAACCACTAATGTTCAGATGCATTTAATTTGTCATAAAGCGCCACACATATCAGTGTAGGGTGTCAGAGCACTTTGTATCGCACACAAATTACACAGAGACAATCATAAGTGTATAAATTAGTGTAAAGGAAATGTTACATAACAAAGAGGACTACAGGGTGAAGGAGTCACAAATCATGCATATTGGTAGGCACATTGCTAAAGAGAACTTGGGCCTCAGAAGCACAAACTCAGAATTAAAAACAGAACACCATAGTTGGAGGTTCTCTTAAACAAAAAGAATAATTTTTCATCCAGATGAACCCTTTTTTGCAACTTTAATATCCTCTTTAATCTTTACTTTGCAGTGCATGCAGTTCTTTGATGACAGTTGTAAATTCACTGTTCTGTTAGGATTTTAATTTATAAGCTTAAAAGTAACAGAAGAGCAGTAACCCATTGACATATTTACATTGTATGCACTTTGTAATCCACATGGTACACTTTATTTTCAGCTGGCATATTAACCCTCTGGATATCTTGCAATGAGTTAAAACTTCTTCCACTAGACAACTCTGATCTCACCAGCAAGAACAACAATCATCGTAGTTATCTTGGCATTTTTACTGTCTGGGAATTGCAGGAGGCCAGGAATGTGTGGAGTGCTTTTAAAAGCAAAATAAACTCAGAAACATTGCCCCTCCGAAGTCAATATCCAGTGCGATTACACAGCCCTTATGCTGGCCCTGTGCTCTTGCTCTGCTTGTATTTAATGTAGTACATTCAAATGCACATTGTAAAAGGGATATTTTTCCAGAAGGAAACATTTTGGCCTCATCGCAAAACTGATGAGGAGAAACTGCCAACTCTTCTGCCAGCAGCCAAGAATGCTGCAATAAAATGTAAGCAGTTATGTCTAAGCACCCACAGTGTAACAAGGGGTTGAAAACATAATAAAATAGTTCCCCTCATGAGCAGATCAACAGAACAAAGTCTAATGATATTGTACTAAGTCGCTGCTCCTTGGAGGAAAAAAGAGGGACAAAGAGGCAGGATTGACGACTAGTAAGCAATTCTTTTTGAAGGACATTGAAACAAACAAATGAGAAGCAAGGAATGGAATTTGGCTCACAGAGATATGTATACTAAAGTATTCAAGATGTCGTACGCGTACGCTCGACCTAAAAACAGTATTTAGCGCCGTCAGAGGTTACACATACTTTTCATCATGGTGCCACGCACCAGGCCCTTGTTGCTGTGGTTGCTGCGGCCACTTTTCCTGGGACTGCCTGCGGACTGGTATTTGTCAATGGGGAATTTGAATCAAATTCCCCATTGACAATGACTTCACACTTAAGTGCAATGCAATGCACTACTGCATAAAGTCTCTTCCAAGAGGCCGAGGCTGAGGACAATTTGGCATATGCACATCATAACAGGACCCACTTAATATGAAGTGCTATTGTCTCTGAAAAAACTCCTCTTCCTTTCCAAAACCATACAGGGTATGGAACTGAATATTTTCTTTTAAGGATGTTTGGTCACTTATTGTCTCTTGCACTGTCAACTGAATTTTATGAACTTAGCATGGTTAAAGCACCTGGACAATGAATGAGTTAAGAACTTCTGTGATGGTTAAGGTTTTCCCTCAGAGAGGGGCACAGGAGACCAGGGTCATTGACAGAGTTAAGGATCTAGGAAGTAGAATTGGTAAATCAAACATGTGTGTACTTGAGTATTTGAACGGTGTTGTAAGGTTAATTTCTCTCTTCTTTCTTTATATCAATGCTCTCCCTTCTGTTCAGCATCAATGTTCTCCCTTCTGTTCAGCCTACATGGCTGGAGAATGATGTATGATGTCATGGAATGTTGGTGTGTGGACTTGTGGAGAGTGTCAGTTGGAGATGTGAGTCTGAGCAGAAGGAGGATGTTCCTGGTGGGGCTACTATTCCAGCTTAGCCTAATACTTACCATCTTACTACAATTTACCATATATCTACTACCGGGAACCTAATACAATAAAGTACATCTTGGAACCTACCACCTTGTCTACAATTTGGACTTCTTTACTTAGTACAAAAGGCTGGTCAGAGAATCTGCCAGAAGCAAGGGAAGCCTGATGCTTCAGTGGAGAAAATAAAAATAATGTTGAGTATACCTCAACGTTTTTACAAAGAACCTGAATACAGTGTAAAAATAAATTATTTATTTTGTGACCCAAATAGTCAAGGTTTAACAATTCTTGTTTTGTGAGTTAAAAACTTAGCGCTGGATCAAAGCTAGACTCGAAAGCTATGAAACAACAGCCATTATCCTGTAGTACCTGCCAACTGTAGGTGCCCGGCTGTAAGAAGGATTTCAGTGAATTGAAGAAACTGAGACTTCAGGTAAGTATTAAAGTACAGGAAACTTCATTACCGTTGCAGAGACCCACAACAGCTCCAGTTGGCAGACAGACAAAGAATGAATCATCCACATCCAGAATTCTAGATCACAGAATGCAGTGAGCTAATACATTCTTATTACCTCACATTTGAATTACATACAACTTTATAGATACAAGTAAATACCAAAGAACATAAGAGCAACAAATATACAACTCTCTACACCCCCTGCTATAATAATGAAAAACAAAAACAAAATGAAAGAAAAGAAAAACAAAACAATTAATCTTACACAAAATCATTAGAACGAAAAGGAGCAAGTCTGATATGTGAACTACTCCTCAATTGTCTGCTATCACCAGATCCACTAGTGATTTTTTGATTAGCATTGTCATCCTTATTACTAGAACGAGAAGTAACACCACCATCACCTCTGTCCCCTAAAGAAGGAGAAGAACAAGGCAGGCTCTCATCTAAGTTGCGCACAAGAGTGAGATCACAAAGATCAAACCAATCTGTATCAGATTGAGTTTTAACTCGGTCATAGACTATCTTGGCTTGTTCATCAGTTAGTTTTATTAAAGCATTTCAATTCCACCATCAATGATCTTGTAATAAAACAGCTATTTTAGAAACTTTTAAAATCTTAACTGGTTCAGTAAACGTAGATTGTCCCTTGCAAACCTTAATAGGTTTTTTAATTAGAACCTAGTCACCTGGAGACAAGACGTCACTTTAACATGTTTTCTTTTGTCATAGTTCTCCTTGTAAAATGCTTGTTTTTGTTTCACATGTTCTGTTACTTTATGCAAATCAAGAGAATGTGCATGATCAACTCTATCAATCAACCAAGAGGGATTGAGTAGAGAAATGGGTTTCCTACCTCTCAACAATATACCTAAGGAGAAACAACATTGGTGGAAGGGGGTGTTGTATTGTAGCTCCAGACTTTAAAGGTACCAATATATGTCTAACAGAGACTTCTCCCAGAAAGTTTTCAAATTCATTAGAAGTAAAATGAGTGCCTTTGTCAGTAACAATCTCTTTAGGTAGACCTTCAATTAAAAATATTTGTTGTAAAAATTAAATGACTGACGTTGAATCTGAATTCTTCACAAAAGAAAAGTACAGCCACTTGGAAAAGTAATCAATGATTACGTTCAGAAACCTTCTATCACTGCCAAGCAGGTTAAAGGGACCTGAAAAGTACAATCCTAACTTCTGCCAGGGCCCTTTAGGCCATTCAACTGGGCATAATGGAGTAGTGGAAGGACGCCAATGTTTATCAGAACATAAACACTCAGGACATTTGTCCACAAAGGATTTAACTTGACCATCAATACCGGGCCACCAGTATGTTTTCTTAATCTTGCGAACAGTGCTAGAAATTTCTAAATGTCCCTCATGAGCAAGGGAAATATTTTGCTTCGCAGACACTCAGATGGAATGAATTTGTCCTCTCTAACCAAAATATAATTAACAATGGATAATTCCGAAGCGACTTGCGAAAAACATCTATCTTTAATAGATATACTTCTGTCACATGGCCAGTCATGGACTAGAAATCTCTTCACTCTTTCAAGACAAAGATCTTTTTCACAACTTTCAAGCCATTCATTTTCAGACAATTTAACATCTTGTGTTGTCACTCACAGTGAAAACAACATCACAATCATTATCCTTAAAAGGATCATTCACATCACTACATTCTAGAGGCATATGTGACAAACAGTCTGCCCTGATGTTCTTACCAGCAGGGATATATTTGATATCAAAGTTAAATTCCTGTTACTTTGCCAGAAGTCTGATAAGTTTAGATGAAGCTTTGTTTGAACAACTGTCACCAAGCATTTACATTAGCGGTTTGTGGTCAGTAAAAAGTTGGAATCTAGAACCCCAATGCATGAGGAGGAAAAATACACCTAATCCAATCCAAAATTCAATCCATGGTGAAACCAGATGTTTTTTCCCGTAGATGAAGGAGTTCTGTTACTTTTTCCTTGAAGTTTGTCTGTGCTGGCTTTTCCTCAGGTTCACTGGGATCCTCAGAAAAGTTATCGAAGTTGATGAAGTAGCCAGAAGCAGTTCTGTCAATTGTTGGGATTGCATCAGGATTACTTGAAATCACTGGAGCTGCTTCTTCCTTTGTCATATTGGTATAGTCAGACGCTACATCATTGTAGACAGGTGTGTCTTGACGAACTGTTATTTGGGTCTCAAGAGGCACGAGTTCCATGGCTTTGTTCCTTAGTCCTTCTTTTCTTACTGCAGGTTTATCAAAGGTGATAAGTCTTTCAGTTTGAACCTCTTGGATTGTAGCAAGGATTGGTCGTCTGCTACATCTTGGGAGTCGACTGGGCCTACTACTTATTATTGGCCACATGTTGTGGTTTGACGAGGTCGATGGATACAACTCTGTTCTCCCTTTTACCAGCAAGGGGCGGTAGTAAAACTTATCTTGTTCCGTGAATGGCCAAGACAGGTACTGCTTTTCTGTAAGAAGGCCCAAATTCCTTCTTTACCGGAATCTTCTCCCTGACCAGATCCCCAATCTTTGGAATCCAGACAGGCCTTGCTGGGACAGGTGGTTTTTCTTCAGTGGGCGTTTGCTTCTGTATTGTATTACTCAGACTTCTTCTTATTTAATTTAAGTCCTGTAAAACAGTCAAACGATCTTTGACATCAAAGAGTTTTTGTTCCACCACTGAAGTCGGACAATCGAGGTCTTCGATTATCATTCTAGTACCAAACATTAGTTCATACGGAGTGACTCCACTCAGAGAATTACTTGGCAGATTATTAAGACTACGTTGGACACTTATTAGATGTTTGACCCACCCATCACCTGAGCCTAATACTTTAGCTGTTATGGATTGCTTTATGTCACAGCTTTTTCTTTCCACTACCACATTACCCTCAGGATGGAAGGGACTAGAATACCGCAATGTAACACCCAAGCTAGCCATGGCCTCCTTGTAAGCTCGAGAGCTAAACGCAGGACCCTGGTCAGAATATAGCGTGCTAATTGCGTATGTGCCGATAAAGACTCGCAAATCCTTTATAACAGTTCTGGCGTCAGCCGAGCGCTGGGGCCACATCCAAATAAATCTTGTCCTAGTAGGTGTGGGGCCGCATCTGTCCGTCATGACGTCTGCGTGTAGATAGTCTAATGCTGTCTAACAAAGGTATCTGAACTGGGCTGGCTACACTGTAGCCAGGTATCTGGTGGCTTTCGCTGCTGCGATCTCTGTTGCAGTTAGGGCAATACATTCTGAAATTGTACACGTCAACTCCTATTCCCGGCCACCAGTACATCTTTTCTAATTCTATTAGAGATTTCAAGATCCCTTGATGTCTCAGACCCTTTCCCATATGTGCTTCTTGAACCAAGTAAGCTCTCCGTCTTCCTGTTTGGAATTACTCTGTCCCCCACTCCAGGGATTTGAGCAAAAGGAACGGAGTTTGCATCAATTATGTATGAATTACCGAGTGGATAGTTTAGAGGTAACGCTGCATGATTTCCTTCCATTGAGGTTTTTACTGCTAATAGCGTTTCACCATCTATTACTTTTTTTGAGCGTTTGATTGGAGCTACGGAAGCCTTTTGCACAGCTGCCTTCGCGGCTTCATCAGCCAATGAATTCCTTGCAACGTGAACGCCATCACGCTGATGACTCAGTGTATCAGTCACGTGAGTCTTTTGTAGTTCTTTTTGCAATAGAACTACTTGTTCCCAAAGCGTTTTATGCTTGATTGTGCCACCTTTTGCGCCTTTGAAACCGTTTTGAACTCAGTTCTGCAGGTACTCATTGTAAGATTGTACGCAGTAATACAAATCGCACACTATTATTGTGGGGACTTCACGATCAGTATTTTCAAGCACCATCTTGAAAGCCTGTAGTTCAGCTCGCTGAGCTGTACAGTCTCCGAGTGATTGAGTTTTAGTGACCATAGGTCTGAATTTACCTTTGCGTCAACGACCTTTAACGATCGCGCACGCAGCAATATAGGCTTGATTACCCCCAATTGCGGGCTGTGCTGATCCCTCTGTATATATTATAAAGCCGTAATGTTCTACAGGCAGAATTTGGGTCGACAGAGGACACTCATACTCGTATTGTAGGAATTCTTATGTTTTTAAGTTAGGGTCAAACACGTACTCAACGTATGTTGCAGCAAGAGAATTAACCCATTGTATCCATCTTGGATGTAAAGCTTTAGCATTTGGAATGCTCACTTTCGTCACTGCCTCTAAGGCAGGTACAGGTGTAACGATCATTATTATGCGTTTACCCTGCGCCAGAGCTCTCTCTTTTGCTACTGCAGTTTGAACCGCTGTCAGAATTTTTTCTGTTGAAGTAAATTTCATTTCAGCTTTTGTGTACAAGTGTGATTTGTATGCAATTGGTACCGCTTCTCCTTCATTAAAGGTCAGGTATGTGAATCCGCATCTCCCTGGGATGATTCGGATCACAAGATTGCGCACGTTTTCGCGTGTTTGTAATTTCGTTTTTGCTAACATGTCTGTTTGTACTGATCGCAAAATGTCTGTATGGTTATGAGCCCAATTTGTTGGTTTAAAATCAGGTTTGATTAGTTAGTAGAGAGGTTTAGCCCTTTCTGCGTAATTCAGAACTTAAGTTCTTCCAAAATTCAGGAAACCTAGAATTGACTGTAAGTTTTTCAGTGTTTTTGGAGGTTGGACCAGCGCACATTTCTCTAGGAAGTTTGTTGCCAGGCTTTTGCCTTCAATTAATAACTCATACCCTAAGAATAGGACGTTGAGGTGGGCAATTCGTGATTTCTTAAAATTTAATTTGTACCCTTCAGAAGCAAACCCAACTGTTATGGTGTTCACTCTTTTCAAGTGCCTGTTCTAGTCGTCATCTCTAAGATAGATGTCATCGACAAAAGATAATGCCTCATCGTCATACATTTGTAATAACTCTGTTACTCTGGCAGAAAATAACCCTGGACTATTCTTGAATGCCTGGGGGAGACGGCAAAATTGTCGCTGTGTCCCCAAGATTGAGAAAGCGGTCAAATGCCTGCTTTCCAGTGCAATGTTTTGACAGAAAAACCCATTTGAAATATCTAATGTGGTTTTATATTTTTTCCGCACGATGTTATTCATCAGTGCTGCACTATGTGCATTGCAGTTTAGATGTCTGTAATCCAAAACTAGACGATATGAATTGTCTGGTTTGGAGAGAGGAAACAAATGATTGTTCATTGACGAGGTGCATGTTTCAATCACCCCTTGGTATTCAAGTTGATTTAATATCTCCCTGACTTGTTTTTTAGCTTCTTGCTTTACTGTGTACTGCCTCTGTGCAGTAGGCTGACTTTTTAACTGGATTTTGTGGTGAGGAGAATCCTCATCCCATCCTACATGATTTTTATGTAATGCTGGGGCTTGAGCTACTGCCCATTTCCTGGCATATGTATATTTTTTATGAATTTGAATGTTATTTGAGAAGGCTGGCATAATTATCTCTTCGCCATGTGGGCTCTCCCTAACAACTGCAGGTGGCCAGTCTTGTTCAGCTAGAAGAATGTCATAGCCCTTAGAGAGCTTCTCCCAAAAGAGTGCTTGTATTTTTCTAGTTATGTTCCCCTCCATCCGGAGTGTTACTTCATATAACTTGTGGGGTACACTAACCCTGGTGTCGGCAGTTTCAACCTGAATGCACTCATTCAAGTCCACTGTCTCCAGATGATCCATCAGGATCCTGTGAACTATGGTTACTTCTGCTGCGCTGTCTAGCATTGTCTGGGCCCACTCCCCGTTCTTGAGTTGTGTCCTCAGAATCCTCCGCATCTCTGAGCTTTATGCTTGCTACCTTCTTTTTGGAAAATTGAGCCTTTTTACTTTGGTGAACGGGTTCTTTGTCTTTGGACTTGACGCGTGTCTTTTTTTTCTGTTCTGACTGTCCTCTTCTTTCCGATTTCTGCGAGGAAGTCTGAAAAGATCGAGAGGGACGCATGTCATTATCTTGATATCTGTCAGGTTTTCTTAAAGTATCCCTATTTCTAAGGTTATACCTTCTTTCAGATGACTCCCGTTGGGGAGACCTATTTCCCTGTTCAGGAGACCTAACTCTCCTTTGGGGAGACCTTCCTCTGGACTGAGAACCTTTCTCTTTAGGAAGTGTCTGCTTACTGTTTTCCCACTTCTTTTTAGGAGTAGTGAGATTATTTTTAATTTAAAAAAATCAGGATTTTCTTGTAGTTGTGGTTTTAGTGGTTTCCCACCCAAACTATCTCTACCTAGTTCTTTATAGGATTTTTCAATAATTCTGGCAAGCTTGTATGGTTGCTCAGTAATGTCTGTTTCTTTTAATTTCTGGCGGATTGCCACTGATGCTGCTTCACCTCTAATGTTGGCTAATAGTATAGCCGAGACCTGTTTGAAATCTTTCAGTAATTTCATACCTAGATTTAAGGCGGGTTCTGGACCGTATTAATTTTGAATCTGTCTTAGAACGTCTGGTATCACTACCATGGACGGAACACCATGTGTTTTAGTGTAGATTGAAGTCCCTAGATTCAAGAAAACCCGCACGGGTGGTAGACGTTTCTCGATCCACACAGCGCGTCTATGGAACGCCCTTCCCCGAGACCTGCGGAAAGAATCGAACTACCTAAGATTCAGAAAACGACTTAAAACCCACCTGTTCCCTTAAACTCTAACCACCCCGACCTAATCAACTATTCGTTTTGCTTCTGTTAAAACTACTTCCCCCCCCTTTTTCCACCCCCAGCCCCCACTGGTGTAGGGTTCTTCAGCGCTGGGATACCTCAGGGTGACTACGCGCTCTATAAATTTTAATAATAATATTGAACCAATTGTATATGTATTTTAATTAACTGTTTTAGATGAGCTAATAATTCGGCATCTGACATCCTTTCAATGTCTGGATGTGGTGTATAGCTGGCTAGTACCGGCCATGTTGCTCCTGGTCTACCTAGTGGACCGAGTCTGGTAATGTGATTTTCATGTTTTAGGGCGCCTTTAAACCAAAGCTGATGCTCTTGGTAAGTTAATGGAATTTCAATGTCCTCGAAAGAAACATATTCCGCTGGAGGTTCCTCTGCTTTGTAGTAGTGAAACTCACGTGTTCCCGCATTTGCTGCAGGAAACTGTATCCATGAATAGAATAGCTCTGTCTGCCGATATTCATGTGCCTCTATGACAAAGATCACTCTGCCACCTTTTGATGATACTCCATTATTTATGAGTCTGTAAGTTATACTTTTCCTTACATTTACCGGGAGCAGTATAGCATCCGTGTCATTTTCTAAGATAGCAAAAACAACAGGTGATGGACAGAATGCAGAACAATGTCATACATTCACCCCAGTACAGAGATCTGGGCCTAAATCCATCATTTTTTTGCTCACCATGCCTTTCCAGTTTGAACCCAGCTATATGCAAATCAGTCTTGACCCTGTGCCCCATGGGAACAGTCCAGCCCGAACTGCCAAGCCAGGTCCTCCCTGGACTGGAAACAAGCATCCAAGGACCGGTTTCGGGCTTTCAGCCTGGATAGCTTGATTCCAGTGGCATGGAGAACACGGGACTCACGTCTGAGCATACCCGTCCCACTCGGGGTGACAAAAGCAAAAACAACAGGTGATGGACAGAATGCAGAACAATGTCATACATTCACCCCCTTTTGTACCGCTTTTGGCCGCCATAAGTGTGGCAGGGTATGCTCAGACGTGAGTCCCTTGCTCACTTTGCCACTGGATTCAAGCAAGCCGTTCTGAAGACGGCTGGAATGCCAGAAACCGGTTCTCGGAAGGTTGTTTCCGGTCCAGGGAAGGCATGGCTTGGCAGTTCGGGCTGGACTGTTCCCATGAGGCACAGGGTCAGACTGATTTGCATATAGCCATGTCTGAACTGGGGTGGCAGAGTGGGCTAAAGAACGGTGATGGATCAAACCCAGATCTTTTGACTGGGTGTGAGTGTTTGATTGGTTCTGATGCTCCGTCCATCACCACCCCCTTTTGTACCGCTTTTGGCCGCCATAAGTGTGGCAGGGTATGCTCAGAAGTGAGTCCCTTGCTCACTTTGCCACTGGATTCAAGCAAGCCGGGCTGAAGACGGCTGGAATGCCAGAAACCGGTCCTCGGAAGCTTGCTTCCGGTCCAGGGAAGGCATGGCTTGGCAGTTCGGGCTGGACTGTTCCCATGAGGCACAGGGTCAGACTGATTTGCATATAGCCATGTCTGAACTGGGGTGGCAGAGTGGGCTAAAGAACGGTGATGGATCAAACCCAGATCTTTTGACTGGGTGTGAGTGTTTGATTGGTTCTGATGCTCCGTCCATCACCACCCCCTTTTGTACCGCTTTTAGCCGCCATAAGTGTGGCAGGGTATGCTCAGACGTGAGTCCCTTGCTCACTTTGCCACTGGATTCAAGCAAGCCGGGCTGAAGACGGCTGGAATGCCAGAAACCGGTCCTCGGAAGCTTGTTTCCGGTCCAGGGAAAGCATGGCTTGGCAGTTCGGGCTGGACTGTTCCCATGAGGCACAGGGTCAGACTGATTTGCATATAGCCATGTCTGAACTGGGGTGGCAGAGTGGGCTAAAGAACGGTGATGGATCAAACCCAGATCTTTTGACTGGGTGTGAGTGTTTGATTGGTTCTGATGCTCCGTCTATCACCACCCCCTTTTGTACCGCTTTTGGCCGCCATAAGTGTGGCAGGGTAGGCTCAGACGTGAGTCCCTTGCTCACTTTGCCACTGGATTCAAGCAAGCCGGGCTTAAGACGACTGGAATGCCAGAAACCGGTCCTCGGAAGCTTGTTTCCGGTCCAGGGAAGGCATGGCTTGGCAGTTCGGGCTGGACTGTTCCCATGAGGCACAGGGTCAGACTGATTTGCATATAGCCATGTCTGAACTGGGGTGGCAGAGTGGGCTAAAGAACGGTGATGGATCAAACCCAGATCTTTTGACTGGGTGTGAGTGTTCGATTGGTTCTGATGCTCCGTCCATCACCACCCCCTTTTGTACCGCTTTTGGCCGCCATAAGGGTGGCAGGGTATGCTCAGACGTGAGTCCCTTGCTCACTTTGCCACTGGATTCAAGCAAGCCGGGCTGAAGACGGCTGGAATGCTAGAAACCGGTCCTCGAAAGCTTGTTTCCGGTCCAGGGAAGGCATGGCTTGGCAGTTCGAGCTGGACTGTTCCCATGAGGCACAGGGTCAGACTGATTTGCATATAGCCATGTCTGAACTGGGGTGGCAGAGTGGGCTAAAGAACGGTGATGGATCAAACCCAGATCTTTTGACTGGGTGTGAGTGTTTGATTGGTTCTGATGCTCCGTCCATCACCACCTCCTTTTGTACCGCTTTTGGCCGCCATAAGTGTGGCAGGGTATGCTCAGATGTGAGTCCCTTGCTCACTTTGCCACTGGATTCAAGCAAGCCGGGCTGAAGACGGCTGGAATGCCAGAAACCGGTCCTCGGAAGCTTGCTTCCGGTCCAGGGAAGGCATGGCTTGGCAGTTCGGGCTGGACTGTTCCCATGAGGCACAGGGTCAGACTGATTTGCATATAGCCATGTCTGAACTGGGGTGGCAGAGTGGGCTAAAGAACGGTGATGGATCAAACCCAGATCTTTTGACTGGGTGTGAGTGTTTGATTGGTTCTGATGCTCCGTCCATCACCACCCCCTTTTGTACCGCTTTTAGCCGCCATAAGTGTGGCAGGGTATGCTCAGACGTGAGTCCCTTGCTCACTTTGCCACTGGATTCAAGCAAGCCGGGCTTAAGACGACTGGAATGCCAGAAACCGGTCCTCGGAAGCTTGTTTCCGGTCCAGGGAAGGCATGGCTTGGCAGTTCGGGCTGGACTGTTCCCATGAGGCACAGGGTCAGACTGATTTGCATATAGCCATGTCTGAACTGGGGTGGCAGAGTGGGCTAAAGAACGGTGATGGATCAAACCCAGATCTTTTGACTGGGTGTGAGTGTTCGATTGGTTCTGATGCTCCGTCCATCACCACCCCCTTTTGTACCGCTTTTGGCCGCCATAAGGGTGGCAGGGTATGCTCAGACGTGAGTCCCTTGCTCACTTTGCCACTGGATTCAAGCAAGCCGGGCTGAAGACGGCTGGAATGCTAGAAACCGGTCCTCGAAAGCTTGTTTCCGGTCCAGGGAAGGCATGGCTTGGCAGTTCGAGCTGGACTGTTCCCATGAGGCACAGGGTCAGACTGATTTGCATATAGCCATGTCTGAACTGGGGCGGCAGAGTGGGCTAAAGAACGGTGATGGATCAAACCCAGATCTTTTGACTGGGTGTGAGTGTTTGATTGGTTCTGATGCTCCGTCCATCACCACCTCCTTTTGTACCGCTTTTGGCCGCCATAAGTGTGGCAGGGTATGCTCAGATGTGAGTCCCTTGCTCACTTTGCCACTGGATTCAAGCAAGCCGGGCTGAAGACGGCTGGAATGCCAGAAACCAGTCCTCGGAAGCTTGTTTCCGGTCCAGGGAAGGCATGGCTTGGCAGATCGGGCTGGACTGTTCCCATGAGGCACAGGGTCAGACTGATTTGCATATAGCCATGTCTGAAATGGGGTGGCAGAGTGGACTAAAGAACGGTGATGGATCAAACCCAGATCTTTTGACTGGGTGTGAGTGTTTGATTGGTTCTGATGCTCCGTCCATCCCCACCCCCTTTTGTACCGGTTTTGGCCGCCATAAGTGTGGCAGGGTATCCTCAGACGTGAGTCCCTTGCTCACTTTGCCACTGGATTCAAGCAAGCCGGGCTGAAGACGGCTGGAATGCCAGAAACCGGTCCTCGGAAGCTTGTTTCTGGTCCAGGGAAGGTATGGCTTGGCAGTTCGGGCTGGACTGTTCCCATGAGGCACAGGGTCAGACTGATTTGCATATAGCCATGTCTGAACTGGGGTGGCAGAGTGGGCTAAAGAACGGTGATGGATCAAACCCAGATCTTTTGACTGGGTGTGAGTGTTTGATTGGTTCTGATGCCCCGTCTATCACCACCCCCTTTTGTACCGCTTTTGGCCGCCATAAGTGTGGCAGGGTATGCTCAGACGTGAGTCCCTTGCTCACTTTGCCACTGGATTCAAGCAAGCCGGGCTTAAGACGACTGGAATGCCAGAAACCGGTCCTCGGAAGCTTGTTTCCGGTCCAGGGAAGGCATGGCTTGGCAGTTCGGGCTGGACTGTTCCCGTGAGGCACAGGGTCAGACTGATTTGCATATAGCCATGTCTGAACTGGGGTGGCAGAGTGGGCTAAAGAACGGTGATGGATCAAACCCAGATCTTTTGACTGGGTGTGAGTGCTCGATTGGTTCTGATGCTCCGTCCATCACCACCCCCTTTTGTGCCGCTTTTGGCCGCCATAAGGGTGGCAGGGTATGCTCAGACGTGAGTCCCTTGCTCACTTTGCCACTGGATTCAAGCAAGCCGGGCTGAAGACGGCTGGAATGCTAGAAACCGGTCCTCGAAAGCTTGTTTCCGGTCCAGGGAAGGCATGGCTTGGCAGCTCGAGCTGGACTGTTCCCATGAGGCACAGGGTCAGACTGATTTGCATATAGCCATGTCTGAACTGGGGTGGCAGAGTGGGCTAAAGAACGGTGATGGATCAAACCCAGATCTTTTGACTGGGTGTGAGTGTTTGATTGGTTCTGATGCTCCGTCCATCACCACCTCCTTTTGTACCGCTTTTGGCCGCCATAAGTGTGACAGGGTATGCTCAGATGTGAGTCCCTTGCTCACTTTGCCACTGGATTCAAGCAAGCCGGGCTGAAGACGGCTGGAATGCCAGAAACCAGTCCTCGGAAGCTTGTTTCCGGTCCAGGGAAGGCATGGCTTGGCAGATCGGGCTGGACTGTTCCCATGAGGCACAGGGTCAGACTGATTTGCATATAGCCATGTCTGAAATGGGGTGGCAGAGTGGACTAAAGAACGGTGATGGATCAAACCCAGATCTTTTGACTGGGTGTGAGTGTTTGATTGGTTCTGATGCTCCGTCCATCCCCACCCCCTTTTGTACCGCTTTTGGCCGCCATAAGTGTGGCAGGGTATGCTCAGACGTGCGTCCCTTGCTCACTTTGCCACTGGATTCAAGCAAGCCGGGCTGAAGACGGCTGGAATGCCAGAAACCGGTCCTCGGAAGCTTGTTTCTGGTCCAGGGAAGGTATGGCTTGGCAGTTCGGGCTGGACTGTTCCCATGAGGCACAGGGTCAGACTGATTTGCATATAGCCATGTCTGAATTGGGATGGCAGAGTGGGCTAAAGAACGGTGATGGATCAAACCCAGATCTTTTGACTGGGTGTGAGTGTTTGATTGGTTCTGATGCTCCGTCCATCACCACCCCCTTTTGTACCGTTTTGTACCACTTTTGGCCGACATAAGTGTGACAGGGTATGCTCAGACGTGAGTCCCTTGCTCACTTTGCCACTGGATTCAAGCAAGCCGGGCTGAAGACGGCTGCAATGCCAGAAACCAGTCCTCGGAAGCTTGTTTCCGGTCCAGGGAAGGCATGGCTTGGCAGTTCGGGTCAGACTGATTTGCTTATAGCCATGCCTGAACTGGGGTGGCAGAGTGGGCTAAAGAACGGTGATGGATCAAACCCAGATCTTTTGACTGGGTGTGAGTGTTTGATTGGTTCTGATGCTCCGTCTTTCACCACCCCCTTTTTACCGCTTTTGGCCGCCATAAGTGTGGCAGGGTATGCTCAGACATGAGTCCCTTGCTCACTTTGCCACTGGATTCAAGCAAGACGGGCTGAAGACGGCTGGAATGCCAGAAACCGGTCCTCGGAAGCTTGTTTCCGGTCCAGGGAAGGCATGGCTTGGCAGTTCGGGCTGGACTGTTCCCATGAGGCACAGGGTCAGACTGATTTACATATAGCCATGTCTGAACTGGGGTGGCAGAGTGGGCTAAAGAACGGTGATGGATCAAACCCAGATCTTTTGACTGGGTGTGAGTGTTCAATTGGTTCTGATGCTCCGTCCATCACCATCCCCTTTTTTACCGCTTTTGGCCGCCATAAGTGTGGCAGGGTATGCTCAGACGTGAGTCCCTTGCTCACTTTGCCACTGGATTCAAGCAAGCCGGGCTGAAGACGGCTGGAATGCCAGAAACCGGTCCTCAGAAGCTTGTTTCCGGTCCAGGGAAGGCCTGGCTTGGCAGTTCGGGCTGGACTGTTCCCATGAAGCACAGGGTCAGACTGATTTGCATATAGCCATGTCTGAACTGGGGTGGCAGAGTGGGCTAAAGAACGGTGATGGACCAAACCCAGATCCTTTGACTGGGTGTGAGTGTTTGATTGGTTCTGATTCTCCGTCCATCACCACCCCCTTTTGTACCGCTTTTGGCCGCCATAAGTGTGGCAGGGTATGCTCAGACGTGAGTCCCTTGCTCACTTTGCCACTGGATTCAAGCAAGCCGGGCTGAAGACGGCTGTAATGCCAGAAACCGGTCCTCGGAAGCTTGTTTCCGGTCCAGGGAAGGCATGGCTTGGCAGTTCGGGCTGGACTGTTCCCATGAGGCACAGGGTCAGACTGATTTGCATATAGCCATGTCTGAACTGAGGTGGCAGAGTGGGCTAAAGAACGGTGATGGATCAAACCGAGATCTTTTGACTGGGTGTGAGTGTTTGATTGGTTCTGATGCTCCGTCCATCACCACCCCCTTTTGTACCATTTTCTAAGATAGCAGCACCATCTAAGGTCGCTTGAGCTGCTGCTGCAGCTCTATCTAATTCGGTATCACTATCCAGCATATTAGTCGGCTGATAGTTTGCGGAAGCAGTTTCAAGGGAAAAAAGATTAGGTGCACAATATTTTGGAACACTGTATCCTTCAACGTTGAACAAACCAAAAACTAATACATAGGATTTTTCGTCCTACTCAGTTTTGGCGGATAGTATCCTTTCACCCACTCCAGACGTCTTTTGGAGTTTTTACGGGAGAAAAGGGGTCTGTTTGAAAAGCACGACTGAGTTACTCTAGTATCTAGCGTTAAATTATCGCCTTACCAAACGTTGGGCGCCATGTAGTGTAGTTCCTATATTCCCAATAGGCTCTGCACATTGGAATAACATAAACTATAGTTTAGACGTAGGACTGAGGTCGACTAGGTCTCTATCGTATGTATTAGACTTAATTGTGAGTGCCAGCTAGCTCAGAGGGCACTAGAAACTTTCTTGAATAAACAAGAAGGGATTAGTTTCTGACAACCATATAACATGGCAACTTTGTTTCCCCAGAAGGAAACGTATCTCTAGAGTCGCGGAAACAATAGACGGCTATTTCACTCAGTCATTCGTGCATGCTTCGTTTCACCCAACGGACTATCTGTAAACACGACGACTGTGTAACTGGCAGTAACGCACACCATGCCTGACCCTAAGATGGCGGCATTTTAATGAACCATCCGCCTAACATGAGTAGGAATTAACAGCAGATTCTGAAATCGGAAAGGACGAGGAAGCCGAAGAACCGGGTAGCGACCCGTCACAGCGCTAAGAACATCGAGAATCCACTTTCAACCCTCGGTGGCGAGGCGACCCATGGGTCCAAGATGGCGCCAACCCACTAACCACTCCTGAGACAGCCGACACAGCCAAAACCAACGTGGGGTGCACTGCGAGCCCGCCGAGCCCGGTGGTTGCATTGCGAACACGGGGGGTCAGTCCTGGAACAGAAGAGAAACCCCCCGATACCACACCCGACTGCCGAATCCGAGAGCGCTGTGAGTGCGGCAGTTTCAATGTCAGTGAGGCGACTCCTATGCCCCACCACCACCTCCTTCTGCCCTGATGAAACCCCCGGTGGGTTCAGTAAGGGGGTAGAAGCGGGAAAATCCAGAACCTAGACACCCCCCGAAAAAAAAAAAAAAAAAACTAACACTGGGCAGCCGCCATCTTTGTGTGGGAAGTTTTCACAACAAAGAAGCGAGCTGAGATGGAAGTGAGCGATGTATAAAGCGGAGGCCACAAGCACAAGCTCCTCCCCCCCAGGGTCAACATCACGAGTGCGAGTGAGCGTCACAAGATGTTTGCAGCCGTCGCTGCGTAGCCAAGGCTCTGTGAGACAACACAATACATCGGGGGCAGAATAGTGAGCAGCGGACTACCAGCGCAGGCAAAGAAGTCACGCAACCCCTCCCCCACGAAAGTTAAGAACGCGACGTAGTACCAGGTAATCCATGGCGAATACCACATGAGCGAGTGGGCGGCACAAGTGGAGAGTTGTGAGCTGTTGGCAGACGCTGCCGATTAGCCAAGGTTTGGCGAAGCAACACAGTACTACGAGGGCAGATTAGCATACTGATGATTTCCTGAGACCCTCCTGCGCATTTCAGCTTTGATGTGTCCCTGCGTGTACACCACCCCTGCTGGGCGATACAATGCTGCGAACTCATCTAGGCTGAAACATCCCATGATGGCGACTATGACAGCCCCGGGGAAAAAAGCTGAAACCTAGCTACTTTTGTATGATGCCCGGTGGAGCTACCTCGCTAGCTATGGGGGAGATTGACTTTGGGCTCCCTCCTTTGA
Source organism: Lissotriton helveticus (assembly GCF_964261635.1). NCBI lineage: Eukaryota > Metazoa > Chordata > Amphibia > Caudata > Salamandridae > Lissotriton > Lissotriton helveticus. Next base: position 1,328,264,632 of record NC_136068.1, on the reverse strand, counting down.
CTATTCACCTACCCAGCCGGACTTCGGGCTAACGCTCCTGTGTCTCTCCTGACCTTACCTTCCCCCTCTTCCTTCCCCCAACACTCCTCCCTCTCCTCTCCTACTCTTTCCAGCTTTTGTCCTTTGCCCTCACATGCCCTTGCCCTTTATCCCCACCCTGTTTTTCTGTGAACCTCTTCCCTCGACACCTGAGACAGAACTATTTTGTCTGATGCCCGATGGAGCTACTTGGTTAAGCTATAGGGATGATGGGCCATGGATTCCCTCCTTGGTCGTCACCTACCCAGTCGGTCTTTAGACAGACTTCCTTTCGTCTCTATGGTTGTCTCTTCCCGTAACCTCACTTTCCCTCCTCCCCTATCCCCCACTACTTTCTCGTTCCTCTCTCTCCTCCCCTAATGTATTGCTGATTGTTTGATATAATGTTTACTTGTTTGATCTTTTCCTGATATATTGTTGAACCACATTGTTGCACTTCCTTTCGTCTCTCCTGCCGTCTCCTACCGCATCCGCCCTCTATTTATGTCTCTCCTTCCCTCCTCTCTCAATGTATTGAGACTGAACTATTTTGTCTGATGCCCGATGGAGCTACTTGGTTTAGCTTTAGGGGAGATGGGCCGTGGATTCCCTCCTTGGTCGTCACCTACCCAGTCGGTCTTTAGACAGACTTCTTTTCGTCTCTCCTTATTGTCTCATCCCTAGCTCCTATCCCCTCTCCCCCGAATCTCTCCCCTTGCCTGCTACTCTGCCTACCCCCTGTCCTTTGTGCCCTTTGACTAAGCACTCCTTCTCCCCTTGTTGGGAAAAGATCCACTATTTATACTCTGGAGTCTCAGGGAACCCGCTGAGTGAGTCCACTGCGCCGAGGGAGCCACTCACACTTGAGGTTTGGTATGGCACCCCTTGCCAAAGCACTCCCTCTCCCCTTTCTGGGGAAGGATCCAGTATGTAGGCCTTGGAGTCTCAGAGACCCCTCTGAGAGAGTCCACTGCCAAAGGGAGCCTCTCGCAACAGAGATAGGGAAGTGATACCACTTCCCCTTGGATCACAGCTTACTGGACTTTGGACGTTTGCCTTGACTTGTCTACCAGTGTGTGTCTCCATCACCCTTCCCCTCCTCTTCCCATGCTGTGTCTCTCACCCTACCCTCCTCTTTCCCGCCTTCATTACCTGTCTACTTCCCCTGCTCCAACCCCCCTCCCCTGACTCTCTCACCTTGCCTGCTATTCCCCTTACATATTTGTGCTTAGTGTTTATCTCGACCTTACAAGTAACTATGTGGCCATGCTCTACGAACTATGTAACCTTTGTAACGATGTAACCTGTAACTATGATCTGATGCTCATGTAAAGCGCTCTGATACCTCCGGGTCTAGCCAATGCTATATAAAACTGTTGAAAAATAAATAAATAAATAAATAAATACATTGAAATAGAGAGACGGGCGCTTTCAATAAAAAGTATTTATTGAACAGTCTTATTCCTTAAGCATAAGAAATGCACTGCTACAATTGAAATGCTAGTTAAGAAGTACGATGCATATAATACGAGTAGTATTATAAAATAGTACTGTAAAAGCATGATATGGTTTCTAAGCCATAAACATAGAACACATGAAATGCATAAAATACATACAGTGATAAAATGGTTGCTAAAAGTACTCGACTGGTGCTTCTAAAATACGCCTACCCCGGTGTACCTAACCTAAGTCTAGTACGAGGGAGGAGTAAGTGTGGTGTAGCTTAAGTCTAGTAATTTTCTGCCAAGAATCTGTTCAAGAATTCTTTAAGGGTCTAATCAGCTCCGTACTTTGGTTTTAGAATAATAGAGGTCTTGTATCTCTCTCTCAGGACTCGATCTCTCAGCAACCCGCAAGGGTAGCCTGGAAACACCGGAGCTGGATTTCTCGGCAGGAGAAAAGACAGCGTCTTCTCAGTGCGTCAGTTGGAGGGTCGGCTTCCTTCAGCACTTTCAGCAGCAGGGCGTCGGGCAAGTTGTTAGTCGGTCTGCTCCTAAACCACCGTGTGTTTGACTGGGCAAATGTAGGCATATTTATACTTTGAAGGTGCCGAGTTTGACGTAAGATTGGACATAATATCGTCACTAGTGCCTCAGTTCCTTGAAAACTCCAGGAGTTCTTGGATAAATTAGTATTCAAGCAGGGGGAGGTCCCTGACTGCTGAAGGCTGGTTTTTCCAATAAATCGTTGTGGATTCTCGGAGTTTAGTGGAAGTAGCCATGCCATATTTGGGCTGCACAGGCTAAGACTAAATAAGATAATGATTCCTTATGCCTATATAAGGATTGGGTGAATTATATCTATGTATGGGCATGAATTGGGATAATTTCACTAGGGTCCTAGATTACCACATAACAAATCTCTGAGTGGTTGCACTATAATGGCATAACTCTGTACAAAGCGAGCATAATATTTGCTAAGACCTAAGAATGCTTGGAACAAATCTTTGTCTTGCGGTTTGGGTGCATCTTTGATAGTATTTAGTAACAACAACTTAGGTTTTATACCTTTGACAGAAATGTTGTGGCCTAAACAGTCAACATCTTGAGTAATGAACTTGCACTTATACTTATTCACGGTCATGCCAACAGCTTCCAGTTTCTGTAAAACTTTTTCAAGGAGAATGTAATGTGACTCTAATGTAGCCATGTGGATAAAAATGTCATCCTGGAATGATTGGATCCCTTTGACATGTATAAACAATTGCTCCATTAACCTTTGGAAAACACTTGCAGCGGATGTTAAACCGAAAGGCATCCGCTTATACATGTAGACTCCAAAGGGAGTAACAAATGTGGTAAGAGACTGAGAATTTTTGGAGAGGGGAATCTGATGATTCGCTGACCGTAGATCAATAGTGGTAAAATACTTGCTACCCCCAAGATTTGCAAGAACTTCTTGAATCCTGAGTAGGGGTTAGCCGTCTACAACTATATTACGATTAAGCACACGGACGAATATCACCTGAGCTCTACTTCGACAACAGCAGCAGAAACCCATTTAGCAGATTCTACAGGTGTTAGTATGGCTTGTAAGCAAATATCATCTACCATTTTTTTTAATCTTCCCTGGCAGACAAAGGAACAGGTCTGCATTTCTGAAACACTGGAATGGCATTTTTTTCTAGTTTAATGATGTGTTGGTAGCCTTTGACCAAGCCAACCTTGTTGCTAAATACACAAGAATATTTAGTAAATAAATTACCCAAATTAGAATCAGTACAAGGTTGGAGAATACTCGCCGGTTTTTGTTCAACAGATAGAATGGGTAGGTCTCCTAACACCAATGGCTCAGGATGACCAGGTCTCAAAATGATGCCTAAATTTGCTTGGTCTTGCCACCCAAGAACATCACTACGATTATGGGCTACATACATTTTGGTACAAATCTCTCTACCTTTAAATTTGATGGAATCAGAAAAATAACCAGACATGATAATATCATATTCCCCAAACGCTTTGGGTTTAACATCCGTAAGTTTGAGCAGATCTTTTGACCAACATTTTTTAAAGGTCTTTTCATCTAGTATAGTGATAGGAGAGCCAGTGTCAGCCATACGATTGATATCAATTGGTCCTATTGATACATTACACATTGGCGCTTTACACCTTTTGGTATCATTGCGTAAAGTATTAATTTCAATAGTGGACAACATATTGCTCATAGCCTCACAAAGAGCATTCTCTTCAACATTAAGAAAATTATCCTTGCCCTTTTGTTTAGCTGATCTACACACCGCGTAAAAATGTCCGATTTTTAACAAGTGTTACATCTCTTACCATGTGCAGGACAATTCACATCGTTGCCCATATGATACTTGGATACACATCTATAACAAGAACCCTTTCTCTAAACACTTATATGTGCTTTATGTTTGGTAGAGACAGCGTTTAAATCTACATCATTAGCATTACCAGTAGAAGCGATATGCATAACTTTAGAACTCTCAGGAAATTTACTAGCAGAATCTTGAGTTAACATTTTTGAAGATACCACAGAACTTTCAATGCTGCATGCAATATCCATCACTTCCTCAAGGGAAGGATTCTTATAAGTTAAAATACGCTCTTGTATCTTTTTGTTAAAGCAATTAAAAACTAGTTGGTCATGCAAAGACATATCTAAATTAGTACCAGATTGAAATTTAGATGCCAAAACACACAAGGCTGCTAAATAATCCTGAATGGATTCATCTTGTGTCTATTTGCGTTTAAAGAACCTATGTTGCTCATCCATAACAGATGGTTCATCAACATAATGTTTTCCCAATCATGCCAACGCTTCCGAGAATACATTCCAGGTTTCGTCACTAGATGGGGCTGGAACAACAGGCTAATTGTCAAATTCATCTTGACCTGCCCTGCCTAAATGATTGAACAAAAGCGCTCTTTTTCTAGAAGCAGAGTATTTGGTAGCATCAATAGCCTCCATGTAATTATCGAAAATTCTATACCACTTGTGCCAAGGAGTGAGAGGCTTACCAGGATTTTGTAAAATGGGAGGTGTTTGCATAACATTATTGGAAGAAGAAGACATATTGCCATAAAATAACAGTATTAATAGAATGCAGAAAAACTTAAAGTAAAAGGTGGTAAGTATGTAAGGTAAAATAAGGAGACAAAAGATAAAATGAATGGCCAAGCTGTAAAACAAAATAAATAACGTGAAAGAAAGAAATGTCACTGTGGTAAATGATGAGAAGAAGCAGGGTGAGGCATAAACAGCAACTAATAAAGTTTGTGTGCTTAACACGGAATACAAGCACAGGTGAAATCCTTGTCCTAAGGGGGGCTTGGGGGAGGGAGCCGACCGCCGGGAGGTCTCCTCCCCCGGGCGGTTTGGGAGGGCTGCGAGGGGTTTCCCTTTAAGGAGACAGAAGTTTCTAGATTTGGGCTGGTCTAGTAGGACCAGTATAGCCCAATTATAAACTCCCCTCCCACTGCCTACCAGCCACCATTTTAGGTTTGGTGACCTGGTGGCTAGGAGGGCTTGTAGCTTTTTTGTGTGTGGAGTGCTTACTTGGGTGCATTTTGATACTTTTAGTAGAGTTTCTTGTAGCATTTCTTCTACTGTGATGGAGGATTATCGCGTTTTGGAGGCCATGAGGCTGCTGTCCGAAGCAGGCCGCATGGACTTATTGGTGAGAGGGGGGCCGGCGCGCCCCCAGCGCCAGGCCTCCGCCGGCGTCTCCGCTGCTGTGCTGGCGTGTTCCCCGCCTACCAAGAGGCGTTCGGGACAGGTAAGCGAAAGGGGCCGGTCCCGTACGAGGAAACCGGCCCCTTCCATGCAGGCGCGTGAGGCTGGGGGGTAAGGGGGTGCTTTGCTGGAGTCCGGCGCTCCTGTGGCGGGCGCACTTGCAGCGCGGCCGGCTACTGTGGTGAGAGCTCGGGTGGCGGTTGGGGTGGGAGCGGCTCCGGCGGTCCCTGACGGGACTCCCGGACATTCGGGCGGGGCAGGCGCGCCTTTGTTTCCACCGGCGGTGCAGGCGGGAAGTGTGCGGAACGTTGAAACGTTCCTGCCGCTTTTACATGCTGCGGGCAAGCGGGGAAAGGGGGGCGGAGAGGGAGCAAGAAGCGCTCCGCATCCGACCCCCTGGGGGAGCGTGTTTTGGAGCCTGAGTTCGTTGTGTTGGCTAGGGGTGCACGAAGGGGTTCAGTACAATTTGCTGATCTTCGTGGTGCATCACAAAGGCATATGGAGCCTCCAGTACATGTGTCAGAGCGGGTGGTGGCGGAGACACAGCTTACCACGGACGCAGGTGCACAGATGTTGTTGTCCCCTTCCAGCCTGTTGGTTCCTGGAATTTGTGCTGTAGAGGGTATTTTGTCAAGTCGGTCTGGGGCAGGTGGGGTGGTGACACATGGGGGTTGTGAGACTCCTTTTGCCCACTTGTTTCCTCACATAGTGTTGGTGTTGCACAGGATGAAATGGGGGCTAATGTGGGCAGCCCTTTACTGTTTTCTACCCCTGGTTCATCGGTGGGTGCTGATTTGTCAGTGGGGGGGGGTTCCAGGGGAGAAGGAGAGTGGGCCCAGATGGGTGAAGGGGGTTCTTTGTCTGGTTGTACTTTGGGTCAGGAGCTTTCAAGGTCAAGGGGAGGTGTTTCCGGTTTTCAGGAGATGGAGGTAGGTCTGCAGAGAGAGGACAGGAGGGCGTCACAGGTGGGTCAGGGAGCCTTTTCGTGGGAGGGACGTGGGGCTGGCCCTGCTCATGCCTCAGGTTTGGCGGGGCTTGGGATGCAGGGTGTGGAGCATTTGGTGGGGTTTTCACGACCAGATGTGCGGTATGCAGAGGCAGTGGGTTTCCGGGGCACGTCTTTGGGACAGGAAGGGTTTCACGGGCAAGTGAGTGGCGGGCCCCTTCAAGGGGTTCGAGAGGCGGTCCCAGGATGGACTGGAGATGCAAGAGGTCCACATTTTATGTGGGGATCTCCTGGATGGGAACATTGTGGTACCTCTGGTTTAGCGCAGCGTGGTTTTCAAAGGGATGATGAGGGCCAGGTTTGTGGTGCGGGGGCCCCTCTTATTGCTCCATCTTCGGCGGTGGCAGGGGGTAACCTGGATGTGAGCGATGATGAAGAAATGATAGGCGATTCCCCGGTCAGGGGACGGCCTGCGAGGGGCGGCATTAGAGGGCGTTCACTGGATAGGTTGCAAGGGATGGTTGTTGAGGCTAATTTGCAGAGGTCAAGGTCTGTTTCAGGTGTTGTATTTAGGGACCCTAGCACACCAGTCCAAACTTTTTCTTTTCAGGATAGGAATAGGTGCGGAGTTCCAGACTTGGCAGGGCGCGGTCCAGTCCCATCTCGCCAAGGGGAAGTGAGGAGAGTGCCTAGCGCGGCCCTCTCTGTTCCACCGGGGGATCCCGCCGCGGTCGGCATACGAGGGTCTGGCGTGTCCCCGCCGGCCCCAACGAGTAGCAGGTATAGGTGGCAGGCCTTGCCGGCGGCTATGGAGCTGCAGAGTCAACGCGCAGGGAGGTACAGGCGAGTACAGCCTGCTCCCCCTCCTGGAGTTTCAAAATCATTTAAATGTACGGTGGTTGATACCGGGTTGGGTAAGACCCGTGGTGATTTGTTGCATACCAGTGTCGATTCAGTGGTGTTGGACTACGACAAAGAGAGTCCTGAAGAAGGTGAAGTGCGGGATCCGGAAGGGGGGGTGCCCTCTCATGTTTCTTGTAGTGTGTTACAGGCTCCAGTGGTCCAAAGTCAAGTGCAAGGGAGAAGAGAGCACGGCCCATCGAGTAGGGCGCCTCGCAGACCGGATGCATTGACCTCGGAGACACGGGCGGAGCCATCGAGAGTGGTCTCTCTGTTGCCAGGTGAGCAATCAGCCACACAGGCCAAACCTACGATGGTGTCTGTGGGTACAGGTGGTGAAACCGAAGTGATTAGTGGTGATGGCCGTCTGGTCAAAGGTCGATATGTAAAAGACACAGCAGTTGGTACAGATGATGTGGTAGACGTTACGAACAAGGTGGTAAGTGGTGTTATGGCTGGTGCTTCCAGCAAGGTTAAAGAGCCTGTGGCCAGTAAAGAATTAAAAATCAAGAAAATGCCTTACATGGGGGTTACAAAACCATTAGGTGCGCATCTCATGTTAAGTACCAAGGAACGTATTTGGAATGGTGAGTATGTGGAACTACTGAAGCTACTCCACAGGGAAGTCCGGTCTAAAGAGGGGTCTAAGGAGGAGGAGTTTGAGCTGGCAAAACGCCCCAGAGTGCCTTTAACTATTGAAAACTGGACAGCTGCATTTTTGATTTATGCCAGTGTATATTGCGAAAAGTTCCCTGAGCGCAGCGTGTCCCTTTTTAAATACATGGACGTCATTCGCAAGGCCCAGATCACCGGGGGTGGTTTTGCTTGGTCTCAATATGATGAGGAATTTAGGGCCAGGATGGCTTGGGACCCGGAGGCTAAGTGGGGGGAGCTGGATAATGACTTGTGGCAACACACAATGGGGTCGGCGTCAGGGGGGAAAACCATTTTTACGGCCAGTGGTTTGCCGTTAGTTTATCGGCCCTTTCAGGGGAAGCCCACCCGGGGAGGGGTGGGGGCCACTGCAACCTTGCACTCAGGGTCTGTTTTCTGTTGGGAATTTAATAGGGGCTCCTGTACCAGGGAGTATTGTAAATTTAAACATGAATGCTCAGGTTGTGGTAGGAAACACCCGTTGTCCAAGTGTTGGGACAATCAGCCATCGGAGGGTACACATGGAAAGCAAACGGTTTCAGGAACATCAAATACGACTTCACAGGGAGGATGGCTGGCCCGTTTCACGATTGGCCGATCCATAACTTGATTGTTTCACCGGTTGGAGTTGTCCCGAAGAAAGAACCGGGACAGTTTCGACTGATTCAACATTTGTCATGGCCTGAAGGGTCGTCTGTTAATGATTTCATTGACCCAGAGGCAGTGTCTGTCTCTTACTCTTCGGTTGACGTGGCCATGTCACTTGTTGTGACAGCGGGCGCAGCCGCTGAGATGGCTAAGTGTGACATCAAGTCTGCTTTTCGGTTATTGCCTGTCCACCCGGACGATTGGAGCCTTTTAGGTATTCAGTTCGCTGGTAAATGGTACGTGGACAAGGCGCTGCCGATGGGCTGCTCCATATCATGTGCCTTGTTTGAGTGTTTTAGTACTTTTCTGCAATGGTATTTTTCCCATCAGTCCGGTCATACCCTGGTAACACACTATCTCGATGATTTTTTCTTTGTCGGATCCCCGGGCTCCGCGGAGTGCCAGAAGGCTCTGGACACATTCCAAGGGCTCATGGAGGATTTGGGAGTTCCTTTGGCTCCCGAGAAAACAATGGGCCCTGCCACTGTCCTCTCCTTTTTGGGTATTGAAATAGACTCTGTGGTTATGTCTGCTCGACTGCCCGAGGACAAAAGGGTCAACATGATTGAATTACTGGATGTGATGTTGTCAAAGAGAAAAGTGTTGGTGAAAGAGATTCAAGTGCTTTTGGGTCATTTGAATTTTGCCTGCAGAGTGGTGAGAGCGGGCAGGACCTTTTGTAGGAGACTGGGCAGGGCTTTGGCAGGTCATCATTTGCCCCACCATCGTGTTCGTCTGTCTGCTGGTGTCAAGGAGGATTTGAGAATGTGGAAGTTTTTCCTGAACTCCTTCAATGGTGTCCCCTTGGTCAGAGAGGTTGACTTTCAGTGGGATGTACAAATGTTTTCGGATGCTGCTGGCAGTGATGGTTTTGGGCTCTTTTGGAATGGCAAATGGTGTGCGGAACGTTGGCCCGATGAATGGTTGAATGGAGGTCGCAGCATCACTTTCCTGGAACTGTTCCCTTTATTGGTCGCCTTGACACTGTGGGGGGAGGAATTGGAGCACAAGAAAGTGCTGTTTCGTGTGGATAACATGGCGGTGGTGGAGATAGTGAATCGCCAATCGGCCAGGGACGAACAAGTGTTGAAACTTATGAGAGTTTTTGTTCTTGGTTGTTTGAAACACGATATTCATTTTCGTGCTTTACACATTCCTGGCGTGGACAATGACATTGCGGATGCTCTGTCTCGTTCACAGTGGGGGAGATTCCGTGGACTGGCGAGGGATGCGGACAGATCCCCGACTCCGATGCCGAGTCATCTGTGGCACGTCGGCGAGGTCGGGTCGTTCAATTGGTGGTAGGTTCTCTGTCTGTGTCCACGCGTTCTGCGTATTCCCTTGCGTGGAAGGAATTTCTGGAATCTGGTGCTGTCAGAAGGGAGGATCTGTCGAGTCGGTCGGATGATGTGGTCAACTTTATACTGGACCTCATGGATAAGGGTTTGACCAAAGTAACCATTGCTGGGAAACTGGCGGGGATTGCTTTCATGGGGAAGTTGTGGTGGGGCTATCCTCCATCTGCGGGGGAAATTGGTAGAAGGATGCTTGAGGGCTGGGCCAGGGAGCAAGGGCACATTGGTAGATACAGAGCCCCTCTATCTTGGCAAGTTCTTGCCAGGTTAATTACAGTTTTGCCTTTAGTTTGTTCGGATGATTTTGAGGCATGTCTTTTCTCAATGCTGATGGCGTTCATGTTTTTTGGTGCTTTCAGGGTATCGGAGTTGTTGGGTTCAAAATATAAGTGTGGATTGTTTTGGAAGGACGTTTTTTGTTATGATGAGGGAGTTCATGTATGGTTGGCCAGTTCTAAAACTGATCAGACGGGTAAGGGGAAAGGTGTGTGGTTACAGGCATGTGCTCCGAAGCTTACTTGCCCTCTACTGCTGGCGCGGCGCTGGCGTTCCTTGTGTGGGGGTGGCGATGAAGTCCTGGTTTTCCAACATATCAATGGCACCCCTGTAACACCTTATCAATTACGTATGGTTTTGCGCAAAGCGCTACAGCACATAGGTCTCGATGGCACTCTTTATGGTACTCACTCTTTCAGAATAGGTGCAGCCACTGAAGCTTTTCACAGAAGTTGGTCTGAAAGGGATATTAAACGATTGGGGCGCTGGTCTTCTAACTGTTTCCAGCGTTATGTGAGGAGCTCGGCGGAGGAGGCGCATGCGTCATCCTCCTTCACATGATTCTAACTCTCTTTTCTTTTTCAGGATCCGTTGCTGGGCCTCGCTCCTCGGTGGTAACGGTCTGGATAGTGGGGCATTCCTTTGTCAAGTGGGCCAGAGTCCAGGCAGCGAGGAGTTACTTTGGAGACCTACTTGGTTTCAATGATCGAATGTTTAACGTTCTTTGGAAGGGTAAAGGCGGGATGCTCTGGAGAGAGTTGATCCCTTGTTTGAACAACAACATGGTGGGCGGTGTCTGCCCGGATATTTTAGTCATTCATTTGGGAGAAAATGACCTATGTGCAACGAAAGGTGTAGTCTTGCTGCGAGCTATGAAACGAGATTTAGGCCTCATTAAGGAACGGTGGGCTGGGTGTCATGTTTTTTGGACAGAGTTAATCCCTCGCAGGATATGGAGAGGAGCGGTGAATCCCAGGGCTGTCGATCGGGCTAGGAAGATAGTGAATTCGGAGGTGTCTCGTTGCTGTAGGAGCCTTGGTTTCAGCAGGATTTCACACAGGGACATTAAGTTTGAGTCTGTTGAGTTCTTTAGGGATGATGGAGTTCATTTGTCCCGTGTGGGCATGGAACTTTACTTGTTGGAGATTCGTGAGGTCTTAGCCCGGGCATTGGCCATGCAGTGCTGATTTTCTGGTTTCTCTTTCGCTTCGCGGTTGGGGGGCAGAAAGGGAGGCATGTCTTCCCCGCCTACCTTTCTGGGTGGCGGTGTTTTTGGGTATCATTACGGTTTTAGGCAGATTGCTGGTTGAGTATTAGTTCGAGTATTTCTTTGACAAGTGCTGGGGTATGTTGGTCATGGTTTGACCGTTCAGTTTTGTGAGGGGGGTATCTGCAGGAGTGCAGGGTCAGGCAGGGTTTATGGTTATGGAGGACCTGACCGTTGTTATTGCAATTGTGGTTTGACGAATAAAGTTTTAACGATGACGTATGTTTGTTCAATGACGAAATGTTTTATTGATGATGTAATGTTTTATTGATGACGTAATGTTATAATGCTGTTATATTGTTTATTGATGTATTGTTGGGAGCGGGAGGGCTCAAATGTTTTAGGGGTGGGGGAGGGTTCGGGGGGCTGAGTTTGTAGTTATTTATTTATTTAGTGAGGTTTAGTTTTGTAAGGCGTTGCCAAGGTTGGTATTTGTAATGTGCACCTGTGTCTTAATAAAGCGGCCTTTTACACACACATACAACTTTTGGTCTACTTTTCTCCCACCCCTCGCCCTCCCTCCCAAGGGGGGCTTGGGGGAGGGAGCCGACCGCCGGGAGGTCTCCTCCCCCGGGCGGTTTGGGAGGGCTGCGAGGGGTTTCCCTTTAAGGAGACAGAAGTTTCTAGATTTGGGCTGGTCTAGTAGGACCAGTATAGCCCAATTATAAACTCCCCTCCCACTGCCTACCAGCCACCATTTTAGGTTTGGTGACCTGGTGGCTAGGAGGGCTTGTAGCTTTTTTGTCCCACCCTCCCTCCCTCTTTTTTGCATTAATGTTCCTTTTTTCCCCTCGCTGTCTCGTTTTTTCCCATTTTTGGTGTTTTTTGCTCCAATTTTCTTTTTTAAGTGAAAGGCTGTTTTGTGGGACACCGGTGTGCAGGGGTTTTTTATCTTGTATTTGTATTCGTCGCTAGACACAGGTGCAGTGCGGTGTTTTTGGGTATCATTACGGTTTTAGGCAGATTGCTGGTTGAGTATTAGTTCGAGTATTTCTTTGACAAGTGCTGGGGTATGTTGGTCATGGTTTGACCGTTCAGTTTTGTGAGGGGGGTATCTGCAGGAGTGCAGGGTCAGGCAGGGTTTATGGTTATGGAGGACCTGACCGTTGTTATTGCAATTGTGGTTTGACGAATAAAGTTTTAACGATGACGTATGTTTGTTCAATGACGAAATGTTTTATTGATGATGTAATGTTTTATTGATGACGTAATGTTATAATGCTGTTATATTGTTTATTGATGTATTGTTGGGAGCGGGAGGGCTCAAATGTTTTAGGGGTGGGGGAGGGTTCGGGGGGCTGAGTTTGTAGTTATTTATTTATTTAGTGAGGTTTAGTTTTGTAAGGCGTTGCCAAGGTTGGTATTTGTAATGTGCACCTGTGTCTTAATAAAGCGGCCTTTTACACACACATACAACTTTTGGTCTACTTTTCTCCCACCCCTCGCCCTCCCTCCCAACGTGTGCTTGTCACGGAAGAAAATAAAATAAAGTTAAGATGGCCGCTAAGGACGTGATTGACGCGATGAGCAAACAACGTGCTGTGCGTCTTTAAGCGGGATGACAAAGATGCATGATGAGCAAGCAGCATGTGGAACGTCTTCCCAGGAACACAGCTGATGTGAAGATCAACACCAACGGAACGTCGAGGAGTTGGAATCGGGAGACGTGGAATGCTTGGTAGATTCAAAGTCAAACAAGGCAGCAACAGTGTGATGCGACCGTTGAAGGTAAACACAAGCTCTCTGTGCCAGCAATTAACTAAGTTTGCATTCGGACGCCAATATCAAATGTACCAAATCATGCACGAAACTCTTGCAAAACAACAGTACCTTTTAATTGTGGCATGAAGTCAGCATCAGAGGCAGCTCGTTAGTAGAAAGGATCAGAGAGGAATAGGTGCCAACTCTCGTAGAAACTATCCGAAATAAATTCGTAGATAACAGGAAATCTGTAGACAGTGGTAGGAGGTACTGAGGTTAAAAGCCTTTCAAAATGCAGTCGAATAATCCAAAGTGAATAAGTAGAACAAAGATACAGTTGGTCGGTGGGTCCTCTGATAAATGCCAAATCGTCGCCAATATATGTAAGAAGGGTCTCAGTGAATTGAAGAAACAGAGACTTCAGGTAAGAATTAAAGTACAGGAAACTTTATTACCACTGCAGAGACCCACAACATCTCCAGTTGGCAGAGAGACAAAGAGTGAATAATCCACATCCAGAATTATAGATCACAGAATGCAGTGAGCTAATACATTCTTATTACCTCATATTTGAATTACATACAACTTTATATATACAAGTAAATACCAAAGAACATAAGAGCAACAAATATACAACTCTCTACTCCGACTCACAACTTAATGAAACAGTTTTGTTTATGACCGAACTGCATGAGCTGAGATGAGAGTGGCATACGGATCTAAGGCAGAGAATTCTGCTGACCTGCTCCACTGCAGGTTTGAAACTGATACAGCACCACTGCTACATTTTGAAATGATTATAATGAAAGCCCAGGCACTGCTGTTGTGCCTGACTTCAATATGTCTAACATTTACCGTCTGGTTGTTCTGAAACTCAATACTGAGCATTTGAGACATTGTAAAGTCCTTCATTTTCTGAATTACGTTTAGCAACACCCTCCCATTAAGTTGTGGGGTTTCATAAGCCTTCTTTGCAATTCCTATCTGATCCAAAACACCCATTTAATTTTTGATAACTTTGTTCTGCCTGTCAAGATATGAGGGCTACTGCAGCAGGTCATGATGGGTTTCTGGGCCATTACTTCCTAAACAACAGCTGCATCATTTGTAATGTTTGTAAAAGATGCAGCTGGTTTTGATGATGAAGTGAACCGGCAAGGGGAGCTAATGGAGTTCCATCATTAGAATGGGGGTGATGTGATATTTCTTCATCCCTTAAATGAGACTTACAGTGTGTTGTAGGCTGTCCTACTGCCTTTCAATGTTTATTCTATGCTGTCTCATTGTGCCCAGTCCGAAAAATTACAATAACTTCTACTTCCTCAAATTTGATTTGTAAAGGTGCATCAGTAAATTAAAAATAATATGTGAGATAAGCAGCATTATTATCTCAAACCCTGTTCTGAAGTTCGTGGTTAAACTGAATTAGAACCTACCTACCTACCTACATCTTCATATGAAATGTGTTAATTGATGTCATAACTACACTTTCATAAATGCTTTATTAACCTTCTTGCTTTCGAAAATATGCTTGAATATGCACCATTTGCCCACTCTTTTACAAAATGTTCTTGTGGGGAGGACCACCCACACCCTCCAACCCATCCTTATGCTACTTGGGCTAGCTAGCTGTGCACGCTTGCCACTGGGCACTCATCACAAACTTTTACCCCACACCACTTTCAAATATTACAGGCCATCACAGAATATGCAAACCCAATGTAGTGAGTTTAAGTTTGTTAAGAAAAACATTCTCCCACAAATCCACATTTCCATTCTCAAGAGCCGTAGGTTATATAAGCGCTCTCAGTTCTGGGACAGAATGCAACATGATCCCCCCAACATAATCCAAAGACCTGCTTTACAGTTGGGTGGTAAAGAAATATCTACCCATTTTAGGAGGAAGTGCTAATTCTACAGAAGAATTAATCCATCTTTGGAATTCGGCCAATTATACTATTCCTATGGCATTGAATGCTAAGAAGGTTGCAAGTGTTAGGGCATAAGGCTCAACCATGAATTTACCTGAGCAAGACTGAATGACTGTACCACAATGGGTTCTTCTCCCAGAGAAATGTTTTTGAAAGGGGAGTAAAGTATTGCTTTTTTCCAAATTTAAACAATATATAAATTACAGCATGCTATGTGTGTTGGATCCACATTGCTAGGCTATGGCCAAATGCACACAATCTCCTCAATAGAGTGAGACTTCAGGCAAGAGAGAGGAATCATGGTTTCCATGGGAGAATATGTACTAAGAATTCGAAAACCCAATAGGCATCACCTTTGGGACCTGTTCGCTTTGCCAATGGCATTAACCAATGCTGCACAGGATATCTGATGCTGTTCACCATGGCTAAAGAATTAGAAAAAAAAGCTTTCAAAATTGGCTGCATCATTTTTAGACATGCACACCACGGGTGTGCATGACTACAAAATGATTCTGCCGTTTTTTTCTTTTTAGTTGCTAATGTAAGTTGGAGCGAAAAATAAAGCGCAAAACATTTTTTGTAAGCGACTGGGGAGAAGTAGATGCCCAGAAGTGACACACATGACTCTGGGGGAGGAACAAACACGGGCGGGCACAAACAGAAGTTAGAAGCAGGTCACAGGAGCAGGTAAAGGATGTGGAAAGAGCAACGTGGAGCACTAGGGATGGACAGCAAATGGGCAAAAAAGAGCAATGTGGAGCTGGTAAACTGAAGCACACTGCTGAGAAAATAACACTGGGGGTGTAGGGGAGAAGCACAGTGGCGAGAGCGAAGATCACCATTGCATGAGGGGGTGGTACAGGAGAGAAATATATGAGGGAGACAGCCGAAAAAGACATGCACTCTTGTGGAGGGGAAATATCCTTAGCCATGCAGTCAATCGCATGATGTGCCTTTACACTGCAGTCAGAACCCCGACTGCAATGTTACCAAGCGTTCCTTTACCATGCAAGTCATTACAACAACTAGCTGCAGAGGACACATTGTTAGACTGGTGTTGGGTTTGAAGTCCAACACCTTCCCTATTGCTCAATGGACTGGAGTTGGAATAGTAATTTATACTATTCCAAAGTCCAGCACCCCTTAGGCCAAGTTTGGTAACAACTTGAGTGGTAAAGGAACGCAAGGTAATGTCGCAATTGGGGTACTGACTGCGGCGTAAAGGCATGCCTGGCAAATGCATGCGGGGTTCCATCATACAACCCATGTGGAGTGCCTAAATAAATAGAAAAAGTAGTGCACAGTGGAAGGACACAATTATTGGGTCCATGCTTCATTGGAGAGATAAACACAAGAAGAGGAAGGAAAGCCTATACATGCTAAACAATAAGATTCAAGCAAATGTGAGTGGCTATAAAGCCAACCAATGATAAACAGTGGTCAGGCTCTAAGGCAATTGTAAGCTAACAATATGTCTTGCAACAGAAAGTGCATGCGCTGTCTAGTAGGCCAGGGCTAAAAAAAACAAATTGCCCACCTGCACCTGGCCTATTGCTCAACACCCCCAGTGCCTCAGACACTCACACTGGCAGCACTCTTCAAATTTCCCAGCATAATCCTCACCTTCCAGTGCCACCTCCTCACCCACCATCACTTCCGTAAACAAAGTGTCAGGCCCATACCTCTTTTTAAAAAGTTGCAAATTTGAAATTTCCCAATGCCAATCCTGGAGGAAAGCATTTTTCTAAATAATAAGATCCAATAAAGTAGTTTTCAACAGCGAGTGTAGCAGTATTTCACAGCGCTTAGTAGCTAAACTCCACATTTCTCTACTACGGCTTTGATTGAGATCACAAACATTAGATACATTTCATGCAGTCAAATGTCCCATATCATTATCGTCAAAAACGTTATGACTTAGATATTTTTAAGAGTACAAAAATAAAATGATACAATTACTTCGAAATCATCAAAGGGAGCGAGGCAAGTCCAGACCAATACACTTGACCGGTACACGATGCCCAAGGGTTCCCCAACGGATTCAAGACACACTACGCCGGTGGGAGGGGATTCCTTGGGCCCAACACCTGAATTGACGCTGCTCAATGTCATGGCGGAAATAGATGGGGCGAAGTCGTCACTGGGCATAAAATGAAATCGCTGGATAATAAATTGGACACAGTCTCCATAGAAGTTAATCTTATCCGCGCAGACCTGACTAAAATTAATGAAAAGGGCAAATCGCTGGACATTAAGACCGCCAGTCTGACTGATGATGTGGCATTGCTACAGCAGGAAGTGCGTGGACTTAAATCTTCCCATGAACTGGCCGAGCGTAAGCTGAATGAATACGAAGGGAGAGCCCCGCGCAATAATATTCGTATCCTGGGGGTGCCAGAAAAGTCCAAAGGCCCGACCCCGGACCTGTTCGTCGATGAACTTATCCTAACGCATCTTAAGCCCAAGAGACTGAGTAACTTCTTTACCATCGAACGTGCGCACAGGGTCCAAGAAGGGCGACCGAAGCCTAGCACGCCCCCCCCTCCCCTCGCGTCCAATGATTGCCAGGGTATTGAATTTTAGGGACAGAGACGCTATCCTGCAAACCGCCCGGTTAGGACCCCTTCTGTGTTATGAGAATGCCACCCTCTCCTTTTTCCCCGACTTCACACATCTAGTGCAGAAGCACCACCGGAACTTTCTCGCAGTAAAGAAAAAACTTCGGGACAAGGGGATTAAATACGCCATGATGTTCCCGGCCCGTATGAGGGTGGAGGTTGAGGGACAATCGTGGTTCTTTGATAATCCGGAGGTGGCCTTGGACTGGGTCGACAGCCATCCCCTCCGGTGGCTTGGGGACATGGGACCAAGGCGGAGAGCAAGCAACGCCGGAGCAAGAATGAGAGCTGACACGCAACAATTGGGACTGAATGCATATTGCCCGGTATCGGAGTATTGGCCCATTGTTAGGTTGCCGGTTTAACTACAGGGAGTGCCATGACTATATTATGTAAAGTGAACTTCAAGGAGGTAATTCTGCCCGGGGGGGGGGCACGGGGTTGGGGGGTGGGGGAAACGGAGCACTGGCCTTGCTCCTCTTTACTACGTTTAGTCATATAGTAGTTTAGTGTGTGGGGCGACGGGCACTCTGCCAGTTGGGGGTGGGCAAATGCCGTGAGCAGGGGTGCAGGGAGAGGGGTGTGGGTGGGGGGGGGGTTGGCTGCCATTTTTGTTTTTGAGACTGCATTGTTTGAAAGAATGTTTTTCAAGCTCGACTTTCACTAGTTGTATGTGTTTCGGCATCATCAAACGACAATGCAGAGCAGGTGATAGTTCCGCACAAGCATAATACTAAGCGATAGATGGGGAGCGGGGTTCAGCGTATTGAGTTGGAATGTGAACGGACTGGGAGACAAAAGGAAGAGAGGGATGGTAAATCAATTTATCAGAAGGCACACCCCGGACGTGGTCCTTCTGCAGGAAACGCATTTAATAGGAATACGTGCATGGCCTTACATAGAGGAGGGTATAAGCTGATGGCACACGCGGGATTTACCTCAGGGTCACGGGGGGTTGGCGTACTGATTAAAAACTAATTTCCCCTTGCTATAGAGGCTACGTCGTCGGACAAGCGGGTTAGATATGTTGGGATATCGGGCCAATGGTAAGGGAAAACAGCCACGTTCGTCTCGATATATGTCCCACCTGGCCTACAGGCAGACACATTTAAGTACCTTAGCTCTATCTTCTTGTCACTACCGCTGGGTCTCTTGGTGCTGGGGGGAGACTTTAATGTAATAATGGACGGGGACATGGACCGACACCCGGCTCGTACACTTAGGCTTTCCGACTATGTGGACACAATGTGGCTTGTAGATAGCTGGCAGGTACATAACCCAAGCATAACCCAGTACCCACACGTGTCGTGCAGGAACCACAGCTTGTTGAGACTAGATTATGTGCTGGCCCATGCTCTTTGGGAAGTATGTCACCTGGGTCGGGGCATTTCAGATCATTTCCCGTTGTGTCTC
This sequence comes from Lissotriton helveticus, assembly GCF_964261635.1. Lineage (NCBI taxonomy): Eukaryota > Metazoa > Chordata > Amphibia > Caudata > Salamandridae > Lissotriton > Lissotriton helveticus. The sequence goes on along the minus strand of NC_136068.1, from coordinate 1,328,245,709 downwards.
AAACTGGAATTTGAGCAGGTTAATGCCGGTAGGGTAGCCCCAATTAACCCATGGTACTTGAAAGACCCCGCTACAAACAAAAGCATTGCACAGCCACTGATAGATACTTCTAAGAGAATCAAAGCAAGGTTGATTCTGGGAAGTCCCTGTGGGAGGCATAGAAAACTGTAATTCGGGGAGAGACCATCTCCTTGATAGCAGGGAAAAAGAGGGAACGACAGGCCGAACTGGAAAGAGCAGAAGACGATGTGTTAAAGTCGGCAGAGGAAGTGGCCCGAGCGGTAACCCCGGAGGGCCTTCACCTTTTGACGCTACGGCAAGATGGGTTCAGCGGTCTAGCCAGGAATAGAGCGAGGGCGCAGAGCAGAGAGGTTCAGAGTAGAATTTATGAGCACGGAGATAAGGAGGGAAAGCTGATTGCTTGGCTGCACAGAAGGGAATGCCCGAAATAAGGGGTGGAGACTCCAGCGCCATCAGGGACCCGCAGGCTATTGCAGATGCATTTTCAGATCACTATCGCGTGGTGTACACCACGTCGGGTAGATTCACAGAAGCGGAAAACAGGGTGATGGTCAAAGTAAAGTAAAGTAAAGTCCACATTTGTAAAGCGCACAATCACCCGTAAGGGTCTCTAGGCGCTGGGGGGCCGTCGGGAAGATTAAGCGAGCTATTGCCCAGAGTCACATGGTGCTGGGCTAACCTGCCGCCGGAGCCGGGGATCGAACCGTGGTCCCCAGATTCCAGCGTCAGTCGCCCTGGCCGCGGCGCCACACCTCTTGATATTCAGTTACCCACGTTATCGGGTGAAAACAGAGACTATCTGGAGTCCCCGCTGACAGATGATGAAGTGGCGCAGGCCATCAGAAGTGTGCACTCGGGAAAAGCTACAGGACCCAATGGCATTCCTATAGAACTCTATAACTTGAGGTCCAATAAGCTTGCCCCATACATCCGCTCCATGTTCGAGGAAAGCAAGGAGAGGAGGCAACTCCCATATGACCAACGAGTGGCCAACATCGTGGTCATATATAAAGATGATAAACCCAGAAACTAGCTGCGCGTCCTACAGGCCCATTTCGTTGCTAAACGTGGAGCCCAAAGTCCTTGCGAAATTGTTGCCGACACATCTGGCAAAAGTCATCACCACTCTGATTCACCCAGATCAGTCGGGCAATATGCCCCATCATAATACAGCCCTCAATCTGCGTCGTTTGCATGGGTTACTGGGTAGGACTCCCACGATTATGGAACCGGCAGCCTTAGTATCATTAGACGCCACTATGGCATTTGACATGGTCGAGCGGCCCTATCTGTTTGCAGTGCTGGACAAATTGGGCTTCGGTCCGGAGTTCACGGGCTGGATACGTCTTCTGTACTCTGAATCAATGGCCCATGTGGTGGTGAACAATCACAAGTCCCCCGATTTTCGCCTGAGATGGGGCACCCGGCAGGGTTGTCCCCTGTCCCCACTTCTTTTCACACTGGCCTTGGAGCCACTGGCGGCATCGGTTAGACAAGACCGGTCTATACTTGGAATGCGGTGGTCATTAGAGTGGGAAGATAAGATCTCCCTGTACGCAGATGATGTCCTGCTCTATCTCACTGATCCGAGAGGGTCATTGAGCTGTCTTATCGACGTGCTGGCGATTTTCGGCAGATACTCTGCCTTCGCTATCAATTGGTCCAAATTGGTGCTATATGTCCTTCGGGGTGACCCACCGGTCATTCCGGGCACTTGCCCGATTCAAATTGTTCTTGAACGTTTCTGATACCTCGGCATCTATGTAACACTGGACTCGATACTCCGTTACATTTGTAATCTAACTCCCCCCATGTTGAGACTCAGAGACAACGTTGCGCGCTGGAAAGCCCTCCTGCTCTCCATGCTGGGTAGAGCGGTGCTTTTCAAGATGATGGCTTTGCCTCGAGTCTTGTACATACTGCAAAACACAATGGATCCGGTCCCAGCGTCCTACTTCAGGGAAATTGAGAGTCTCCAGAGGCAGCTCCTCTGGGATGGTAGACCCCGTATAGCATTTTTTAAAGCTGACCCTCAATTGGTATGACAGAGGCATAGGGTTGCCCGAACTGAGGAAATATTACTGGGCATCCCAATTGGCGGCTATCAATCATGGACTATACGGGGAACCAAGCGATCCTGGATTTGCCATGGATAGGTGGCAGCTCCCAGGGGAAGAATAAACCAGAGCGTTAACGTTGTATGCAGGGCCCCGCAGATTTCCCCTTACTGGCCCCGCGGTGCTTGCCGTACAAGTATGGCATGCAGCCAATAGGCACCTGAAGTGGGAAGGCAAATTAACACTAGCCACTCAACTCTGGAACTCGGAGAAATTAGGGAGCCTCTGGAAATCCAAAGGGTTTGACAAGAGGGATCTCATCGGGATCTCACAAATAAAAGACGTCTGGGGGGCGGGAACTGTCCACACTTTTGATTCACTCAAGAAACAATATAGTCTGAATGATAATGAGTACTTCCGTTACCTCCAGGTTCGGCATGCTCCACTTTCCCAAATCCCTAGGGAAACGGCACTTCCAGACGCTTCTCCCCTAGAAGACAGAGTGCTAGATGGACGCCTTCCAGAGAAGACGATATCTCTGATCTATAGGAAACTAATAAATAACATGGACGATCCATTGCTTAATAAGAAACGGAATTGGAATGAGGACAGCCTAGAATTAGACAATGAAGACTGGCAGGCGGCGGTTTCTTCCCCGAGTGTAGTGGCTATCCAAACAAGACTGAGGCTAGTGCAGCTTAAAATACTACATAGGACGTATGTTACAGGTCCCCGTCTAGTTCGAATGGGTCGTACAGAGAGCAGAGAGTGCAGGAGGGGCTGTGGGGAGCTGGGGACATTTATCCATATACTGTGGCGCTGCCAACATATACAACCATATTGGAGGGAGGTTCATCGGGCGGTCCTGGGGATTGACTTGGAGCTGGAGGCTCATAGATGCATCTTAAATGTCTGAGAATCAACGGACCTGAACACCCACAAAACGCAATGGGCAACCTTAGCATTCATGGTAGCGAAGCGTAACATTGCTCAACTGTGGGGGGCTAGCTAATCGCCTCGGATTGGGAAGTGGATGGAAGATCTGGAATGGTGTATGTTTAGCGAGAAGTCAGTCTACATTGCCTAGGGATGTCCGGGGAAATGGAATAGGGTGTGGGAGGCCTGGAATCATTACAGGGGGGATATCTGTGCCCCACCAAAGTTGGGAGGTGCTGATGCGCTTGAATCCCCCTGATTTATCTAATACTATAACTGTGTATCATTTTGAAATGTGCTAGATGTCATTGTGATATGTTGGAGACACCTGCTTGTAACCATTGGATGTGATTTGGTCGAATGTTCAATAAAAAGAAATATATATTTTTTTAAATTACTTAGAAATCAGTATTTCATAACGGTTTGTCACACATAGAATTACAACATAGCACAATGCATTCTAGAATAGAGCCTACCACCGAGTAGACCTCATCGTCGCAGAAATCTAAAGTTTTCAATACATCTTCTTCAATTTCTCTTTTTTTATAAGAGGAATTAAAAGCCTTTTGGTAGAATTAATAAAATGTATAAAACGCAAAATGAAGCAGTGTGTGTTTCGAAACATCTTCACAAGGACAGGTACCAATTATATAATTTGCATATTAGCCAAGGGTAAATACCAAGAGATTACAGACTGTGCCTGTTCCAAACCTACATAACCAAGGAGTGCAAGCCAGCAAGATGACATCATCCGCATATAGGAGTGCCAGGATAGCAAGGGAGTTAATAATTGGGACACCCTGATGCCGTCCAACTAGAACTGTACACAAGTTGTTTATATCTAATATGAATAAAAAAGAAGCCAGAATGCAGCTTTGGCATACCCCTCATTCCAGAAAAAAAGGGATTGGTACATTCTCCCATTGGCCAAAAATTGACACTAGCAGAGCACAGAGAAAATTGATTAGCAATGTGTCCAGCCCCATAGTCAGAAGCATTAACCATAATTTTAATCTCTTTGAGCTCATCAAACATGCTTGAGAGATCCATAAAGGCTAGGTGCACTAGAGAGTGCTTGGAAGTGGTATATTTCCTAATAATTTGATGGCGATTCAGGCACTGCTTCATTGTACCTAGGGCCTCTCTGAACCCAGGTTAACAATTACTCAAGATGCCCTGTTCGTTGGCCCATTATCTGATCCTTATAAAAACGACTCTGTCCAAAACTTTGACTGCCAAGTTGAGTAGACAAATGGGCCGACATCATATCAGTTCAAATCAAATTAAAGGTTTCCCAGAAAACTTTGGAATATTTAGAAATAGTGGCAAAAATTAACTGCTGACAATAATTTCCTTTGATCTCTTTGCGTCTAAGACTTACGGATGATTTATGTTCACAACGGCGAGTCGCAACTAAGTTTTTATCCCTTGGTTTCTAAGACAAAGCACTCCTCAAGCACTTATTGGCGATTGAACAGGGTGCATTAAAACATCTAAGGGAGGAGTGCTTCCGAGAGTTTAAAGGTTTAATTAAATGGCTTTTAGCAGCAGCATATAGTTCCCTAAAAGCGGGCGAGAATGCACAGCTTCCAGCATGGTCTGGGAGACCGATCATGAATCTGCTAAGAATAAGCTTAATCAAGAGTTCAGAAAAATACATAGGTTTGTCAAAGTCCAAACAAGTCTCAATTTGTCATTTTTGGGGTTCAGATAATCATATACCTTAAATGTGCTCTGCATCTTTAGCAAAGGATGCTGCAAAACTGGAGACAGGGAGTTACGATCCCTAAAATTCACATTGAGGGTATCACAAGATATAAATTGGCTCATGATACTCCTGGGAAGAAATATGTAGCCGGAGACTCGCTCTGACCACAGCCCTGTTGGACTTCAAAAAGGGAATTCGAACCACATCTTTAAATTGAAATCTGCCAGTGTTCCCCGTATCCCATAATCCCCAACCCTAAGGTCACAGGACTGAGAAGGACAGGGGAAGATGCGCTGGGCTTTCATCAGTAAGGTGTGTTACTATAGGCATTATCTGTCTTCCAATAGCTGCCCATAGGAGGCTGTATCTGACAGGCCCCGTTGCCCATGGTGTTACTTCCCAGGGCGTTATTGTCAGTAACATTTTGGCTGTTGTTGAAGTGAGGTCTCGTCACGGAGTTTCGTCGGACGCTGCCTGTCATAACTTCATATACTGTGTTGGTGGTACACTTCTTTTGAGACCGGTTGCCTTGTTTTATCTGAAAAATAAACAAAAAGATATAGACATTGGAGGTGCAATCAATAGTTGTTAAATATGTTATAAGATCGATAACCACTTAGGAACTGAATGAAGTGTTTTGAGCAGGTGCTTTGGAAAATAACTTATGAATCACCAGAGACACAGAACCTCACAAAGTAATCACATCAGGAGGAGAAACGAACCGAGCACATAAAGTGGGACACAACAGAAATGCATGGAAACGTGTAACTCCGTAATGGGGCTTTGGAGGGGCAGCCGGCCGCATGGGAGGCTTGCAACCCCGGGATTTTTGGGCCAATAGTGCGGCGCGATCGCAAATTGTGCTCGTTTTGGGCTATTCCTTTGGGCTGGGGGCGGGATACAAATACAGCCATCTTGCGCTCCTTGTCACAATTTTGAGTAAGGTAGCACGGCACCCGGCGGGGATACAGACATGGGCGTCCGCAGAAATGTTTCCAGGGAGGGGGCAAAATTTTAACTTCATCACTCGCCTTCCAGGGGGGGGCAACATTTTAACTTCCTCACTCGCCTTCAAGGCACGTTTAATGCAGACGGCCCATTGTCATTCTTTATGTGATAATCAGCAGCAGAGAGAATGACAATGGGCCTGTCCACAGTCTGCTGGAGGTCGGGGAGGGGCTGCTGCAGCCTCTAGAGTTCAAAGAGAAGTGCGAGAGGCCCTAAGAGATCAATTAAACTCCTGGGGCTTCTCGCAGGGGAACAGCCTGCTGTAATCTTGAACATTACGGACCAAAAGGAATGGGACCGGCGATCCAGGGGGGCAAGCGCACCCCCTTGCCCTCCCCTGCTGACGCCCATGGATACAGACACCAATTTTTAACCAATTCAGGTAGGCCCTGCGTAGCACAGCAAACACAGCAGGTCCGGGGTTCGATGCTCTGGGGGTTTTACTAAAATAATAAAAATATATAGATAAATAAAAAAAATCAAAAAAAAAATCGTAAGGGCAGTGGCATTGGGCCAGTTTTTCTACCGCTGATATGGAGCAGGCGTATGTAACTGGGAGGGGGCCTGGGTCGCAGTAGGTGACCTCCCCCCCATAATTCTAAGGAGGGAAAAGGGTTGCTGCACCACGCATTGTCCTGAAGTGGGGGCTAGGCGAGGGGTTTCTGAGGCAGGATGGTAGGCGCTTGGTGTCTCAGAGGACCGCAGTCCGGGATTCATGGCCAGTCAGGGGCTTGACTTGGGCCCTTGTTTCTTCAGGGCACTGTCAGCTTAGCTGACAAGGGGGCGGTGTCAGGGGGGTTGGCCTGTAGTCCTCAGCTTGTCTGGGGGGAGGGGGCGCCCAAGGGCAATCTTGCAGTCGCTTCGCTGACAAGGGAGGGGGTGTCAGGGGGGTTTGCCTGTAGAGCACAACTCGTCAAGGGGGGTCGCCCAAGGCAATTTTGCAGTGGGGGCCCCAAAATAAATAAATAAATAACATAAAAATAAATAAGTAAAATATTATGGTTGGCGATACAGGAGATGGACTGGAAGCATAATGTCTCAGTCTGGAGGGGCATTGAGCTCCAGCCTGCCAGCAATATACAAGGGGGGTAAGGTTTGGAGGGGGCCCCACAGTGGGGTGCATAGGTCTGGGCCGGATGGGGGGAGAGGTCTTTTTGAAGTGGGGGTGGGATAGACAGCGTGGTATTGGAGAAATCAAAAACTTCCCGACAGAAAGGAAGACAGGCAGATAGGGCTGGCATCCCAGGCTCGCCGGACCTTACTTGGGTGCTGCAGGGGAGGCAATTGCAAAAAATACAGTTGATGGACAGAATGTAGAACAATGTCATACATTCACCCCAGTACAAAGATCTGGGCCTAAATCCATCGTTTTTTTTGCACTCCACACCACCCTGGGTTAGACACTGGCTATATGCAAATCAGCTCTGACCCTGTGCCTCATGGGAACAGTCCAGTCCGAACTACCAAACCATGTCTTTCCCAGACCGGAATCAAGCATCCAAGGACCGGTTTCTGGCTATCAGCCTTCATCAGCCTGGATAGCTTGACTTCAATGGTGTGGAGAGCCTGGGACTCACGTCTGAGCATACCCAGCACACTCGGGGTGAAAATTGCAAAAAACACAGTTGATGGACAGAATGTAGAACAATGTCATACATTCACCCCAGTAGGGGAGGCAGCAGGGACAGGCAGACTTGGGAGAGTCACATGCGGCTCAAGGACCCCGAGAGGAAGGGATGGCACAGGCAGGAGCAGCCAGCCAGAGTGCGGCGAGGGACAGTTTCAACACTGCCATGAAGGCAAAAGGTGGCCTCTGCAGTGCAACACCCAGTTGGGTCAAGGCGGCCTCAGGGAGCAACAGGAGCAACAGGAGCAACAAGCTGGAACAGGAGGGCGTACTACAGCCCACAGAACTCGGCGAGGGACATCGAGGAGGTAACTCAGCAAGAGCAGGGCATAACAGAGACAAGGGTTAACAAGCAGGCCGGTTCTTAGGTTCAGAGTGACTTGTAAAAAGTGTGGAAGGGAAAGGTAGAGGTACGCGGTGATGCTTTGGCGCTGGATGCACATGCCCCTGCAGGACGAGGGTTTGGATCACGCTAATGCTGGCAAGTTTAAAGAGGAAAACTCGCAGAAACAAAATGAGGGAGGTGGAAAAATAATTGAGGAAAGTAGGGTGTGGGGGTGTACGGTAACAATGTTGTGCCTAGTCTGCTGCAGGCTCGGAGATGCAAAGAAAGATACCCTGCTGAAGCCGAAGCCATTCGAGCCACTTCACGACTGGCTAGGCAGATGAATCCGGTGTGGACACCGACCTTGGTGACAGGTAGGGACAATTGGTGGGTTGGGGTGGGGGAGACAGCGTCGCACAACCAACAAGTCTCCGGGGTACCATCTTACATGGGAGTGACAAACACAGGTGGAGTACTTTTTACGGGGAAAAGTAAGGGCCATAGAGAGGGAAAGGGAGTTGTCTGAAGGGACTATATGGTGATGTCATTGGAGAATAGGACGGCAGTCTCCTGACTTTCGAGATTTTCTTAGGCGTGGAAATACCCAGAGACGTGTCTTTATTCGAATGCACAATTGGGATCAACAGGTAACACAGGGTGGATTGGCCTCACTACAATGAAGTATTTGGGGCATGGCTGGCATGGAACCCCGCGGCCCAAAGGGGTGGGGTCGACCCAGAATGGTACTGGTAGATGGGTTTGGGGTAACTTCAGGAAACCAACTATATGGACAGTGGTCTACAGTTAGTGAACCCTGTCAGGGGTGCTCCGCCAGGTGGGCGGGTACTCGGATTCGAATTTGATATCTGCAAGCTGACACCCAGTTATACAATCTTTAGGGGCGTAGTGGTTGCAGTCAAGGGACGACAGTCTGGCCAAGGGAATCAGCTCCCTACAGCAGGGGATGGTCTTGGGGCGCAAGATGCTGGGGAGCAGGTGGTACGACATTAAAATAACATTTGGGGGATTGTCGACCGTTTTAATACCACAAATCCCACAAAAAGGAGGCAAGGTGGTTAAGTCAAGGTTAAGGTTTGCGGGAGGGGTTTTACACTAAGGTACGAAGGACCAGGTCCAACAAATAAAAAAAAATTACAAATAAAAATAAAACTTAAGGTCAGTCCACACAGGTACAGGGTTGGTAAGGGATGAGCCATGTAAAACTTAGAGGCAGCAAGAAGGAGGGCCCGTTTTTCAACTTGGCTTATCCGGGAATTAAGCATCTAACCTGTGGGGGGTGGGGAGGTTCCAAAGTAAGAAGCTGGGCAGTTCAGATTGTTGAAGCACTAGTCTTGGCGGGAGAAAGTTCCAGGCATTTTATACATGAAGGACTCAACAGTTGGCATTCTTTATGATATACGTAGACAGAGGACTGCTTGAGAGAGCACAAGGCATAATGAAATGGAGTTAGATGCTGCAGTATTGCGGTGCCCCTTGATGATTTCCAGACATCGGGTGTCCCGTTATTGGTCAAAGGTTTGTGGACACAGCATTACAAAAGGGTGCTACATATTGTGCCTCGTTGGAGCAGTTCAGTGCAATTTGGCAATGAGTCTTCTACAGGGCGAATGGTTAAAGTCACGGTAACACATTACCTTGATGACCCTTTCCTGGTGGGCGAAAACGGTTTGACGGCCTGTCAGCAACAGTTGGCAAGGGTCTAAGAGCTCGGGGGTACAGAGATGCCCCTGGCACTAGAAAAGGCGCAAGGTCCAAGCATAGTGTTGTCATTCCTGGGAGCTGATTCGGTTTTGGGGACAACAGAAACATGCCTACCAATAAAGGAATAAGGGCACATGTGGTTGCGGCTGGATAACATGTTAGCTAAAATATGGTTTACTCAGGGCAAACGGATAAAGTGACGGTGACACATTACCTTGATGACCCCTTCCTGGTGGGCCAAAACGGTTTGACAGGCTGTCTGCAACAGTTGACACGGGCCTAAGAGTTTGGGAGGTACAGGGCTGCCCCTAGCACTAGAGAAGGTGCAAGGTCCAAGCACAGTGTTGTCATTTCTGGGAGCTGATTTGGTTTTGGGGACAATGGAAACATGTCTACCAACAAACGAATAAGGGCACATGCAGTTGTGGCTGGATGACAGGGTACCTAAAATGTGGTTTCCTCAGGGCAAACGGATAAAGTGACGATGACACACTACCTTGTCAACTCCTTCCTGAAGGGCCAAAACGGTTCTGTGGACGGTCAGCAACAGTTGACAAGAGCTAAGACCTCAGGTGGGACGGGGAATGCCCCTGGCACTAGAGAAGGCGCAAGGTCCAGGCACAGTGTTGTCTTTTCTAGGGACTGAATGGGTTTGGTGACAATGGTGGTACGCCTATCAACAGATGAATAAGGGCATATGCAGATGTTGCTGGATGACATGTTGGCTAATCTACAAGTGGTCACAGTGGTACAGGTTTTCTTTTTTTTTTTTTTTGTAAAACAATTTTTATTGCAGAGGTAGTGCGAGTTATACAACATACACGCCAGAATGTTCTCGGTCATCAGAAGCAATTATTCTAGAGCCAGCTACTATATACACAGCCTTATAGCCCACATCCCGGAGGTTAGGTGGCGTATAATCACATATCATGTTGCTTCGGTTATCATTTATAAATGCTCCCATCAATGCATCACTCTCCGCTTTTAACTGTTCTATACCGTCTGTTCTCTCTTGGACGGTAATAGTGTATCAACCCTCCTCAATGTCTGTAATAGTGTAATTTTTATTTTCCCCCTCCCCACCCCCCTGGTGTCTGAGCCTACGTGCTATGGTCGCAAACTTGGTTGTGTTGGTGGTTGTAGGATCATGACGGTAGTGATTAGGTATGTGCGTCCGGCATTAGTGCGGGGTCTAACACCTCCTCCCCCGGGGCCCCCATGTGTACTATTTCCTCCTCTTCGTCCCTCGCTCCTGTATCGTCCCTAAGCGCTTGGACTAGGATCTCCCACGCTAGCGCCGCCTCCTGAGCTTTCGCATCTGCTTTACGCCTGGCCAGCTGGTACCTAATTGTGCTCTCCGCCGCCGCCCATTTCAGAAATTCGTTTAACCATTTTTGATGGGTCGGTGCCGTTTTAGATTTCCAGCCCTTAGTGAGCTCCCTCTTTGCAATAATGAGGCCCATGTCTATAAATTTGCTCGACAATTTGGTTTTCCGTGTGTGTGGAAACCAATGTAGAAGGACGACTGCACTGTCATAGTGCAGGACTCTATCCGTAACCTCATTCAGGGTGTCCCCCACTCCTATCCAGTACTCTTGTAACTGCGGGCAGTCCCTAAGCATGTGTAGTAAATCAGCGCCAACTAGCGTACATCTGGGGCATGCTGCATCTGTCGCGCCAAAGTATTGTGCTATTTTATTCGGAGTGAGGTAGGCCCTATGAAGGATGTAAAGATGTATTAATTGGAAACGGGCGTTCCTAGTGCTTTTCTTAGCTCGCTGAATCAGTTGGGACCAAGTCGTGTCAGGGATTTCTTTTTGCAAATCCGTCTCCCATAAGGTCTTGAGGCGTGTCAGTGGTGGTATGTTTTCCGTGCTCATTCTGGAGTAGAGACACGTAACCGCTTTGAGTGTTCCTGCTGCCATCATTGTGTATTGGCACGCTAGCGAAATTTTGGGCTCAATCAGTCCCTCCCCCCAATGTGCCTGAATAGTCCTCACAACCGCCGCATGCAGTAAATAGTCTCCTCGTGGGAGATCGTATCGCTCCTGCAGAGACTGGAATGTCATCAGTACCCCGTCGGCATAGAGGTCACCCACCATCTGTAGCCCCGCCTCCTCCCACAGTAGGAGATGCGACCAGTCCCCTCCATGCGGGAGCGCCGTTATCATCCCTAATGGTATCTCCGGCGCATATGGGTGACCAGGACCAGTACGCTTTTGCATGCGATTCCAACATAGCCGCAGCGTCTTTTCTTCTTGGGTCTGCCCTCTGAGTATCAGTTTCTGCTGTAGAGCTATATATGCCAGCACATGGCGGGGGGTACCTGCATCTCTCTCCTGTTCAGGTCCACGGTACACTCTTGCCACCTCCTGCGTGAAGAATTGCAGTTGCGCGGCTAGGTAATAGAGCTCGAAGTCTGGGACCGCTAGTCCGCCCTGATCTTTCGGGCGCGTGAGAGTCGCCAATGCGATCCGCCGCCTGCCGTCCCCCCATAAGAAGGAAACTATGTTAGACTTCAGGCGTCTGAATACGTCTCCTGGTATCCAGACAGGGAGAACAGTGGTACAGGTTTTCATAGGCCATTTGAAATGAAGTACCTTGGGTAGCAGTGCTATCACATGCATTTATCTGCCAGGGCAAAGGAAGAGTTTTGCAGGGGGGGTCGAGTGCAGAGACGACTCCCTTGACACTATTTTAAACACGCCAGGAATGGGGACAGAATTTACAAATGGAATCTGATCCTGCACGAGCGAAAACCTTGGTTTAGGTGGTCAGGGTAAGGAGTGCAGGGAAGGAGTGGCAGGACGCAGGCAACTTGGGGGTTAGAGTTTTGCCCTCATTGAGTTTTCCGCCAGGGGTATCAGTCAAGGCATGTGTATAGGATTTGCGCACCGGATAGTCAATTATGGAGGATACGTGCCTTTGGCAGGTGTATGGGAAAGGGCATGCTGGAAGGGCGAGCAGAGGAGACGTGGACCAGAACTAGGGTTAAGATGCCAGGCATGAGACAAGGGGTGTGACTATGTTTAGGTTTTTGCAGTAGAGATGCAATGGCACTGCATCGTACAGGGCACAGTAGAGCAGATCTGCTGGCACTTCCTCCTGCACCCTATACCCAAGTCGGGAACAGGGAGTCAGGACTGGTGGCAGCTTACACACTTTAAAGTTTTTTAAGGCCCAATAGATCCTAGGCAAAGTAAGAGCAGTGGGTCTAATTTTCCCTCCGTCATCCTTTGATAAGCGGTAGGGCGCTGTTAGCGGCTCTACGCAATGTGCTGATATATGATATATACATAAAGACACACATAGGCAGGTGTCATAGATAGTCAACCACTATCATCTGTGCCTCCTTGCGCACCCACTTAAACATCACTGTAGAGATATCACATATTTTTCTTACCTCCACCTTGCTCATAATAATGACTGTACATAAGGCCAGGGTCACCAGAGCAAAAACAATGAGCAAAGATTTCTCCCACTTCCTGGCTTCAACGAGTTGGCAGGGCTGCATTTCACCTGAAATATAGAAGAATGTTCTTCAACATCTCAGGAGCTTCATCCAAAAGGCGACTAGGTTCATTAAAGATTTTGAGGTGAATTTCCCCAACACAACATTTTTTCATAAATGACAGAAAAAGCCCTTTTTATATATTCAATAACGTATTGCTTTCGTAAGTTTCGTGAAAGATATGTGGTGCAGAACGTTTTCCTATGAATAAACCAACAGCGGAGAGGAGAGGAGAGGAGTGGAGGGGAGGGGAGGGGAAGGGAAGGGAGGGAAGGGGAGGAGAGGAGAGGAGGGAAGGGGTGAGGACAGGAGGGGAGGGGAGGGGAGAGGAGGGAAGGGAGGGGAGGAGGGGAGAGAGTGGGGGAAGCAGGGGAGGTGAGGTGAGGCACAACTACTTTTTCCCATTCTGAAGCAGTGATAAACTTTCACATGTTTGGCTTTAGTATCAGGATAGCCATGGGTTGAATGTGCTATTCTATCAATCAATCAATCAATCAATCAGGTTTTTGTTAAGCGGGCCTACTCACCTTTAAGGGTCTCAAGGCACTGGGGAGTGAGGGGGTCACAGGTTCCAGTCCATTAAGGAGGGGGTCTGTCGAAGAGTCAGGTTTTGAGGTTTCTTGCGAAGATGGGGAGCGATGTTATCTGTCTGAGGTAGAGCAGAAGGTTGTTCCAGGCTCTGGTCGCACGGCCTCCCGATCTGGTCTTTCTGGTGTGGGGGACCATGGTGTAGGAGAGCTGGGCTGATCATAGGGTCCTTTGGGGTACGTGGAATTTGAGTCAGCTGTTCAGGTATGCTGGTCCGGTGTCATGGAGGGCCTTGTGAGCGTGGGTTAGCATCTTGAAGGTGACTCTAGCTATGATGGGGAGCCAGTGGTGTGTGCACAGGTGCTGGGAGATGTGGCAGTGTCTTGGCAGGTTGAGGACCAGTCTTGTGGTGGCGTTTTGGATGTTCTGTAGCTTGTGGGTTACATTTTTGTTTATTCCGGCATAGAGTGCGTTGCCGTAGTCAAGCCTGCTGGTGACCAGGGCATGAGTGACGGTCTTTCTGTGTTCGAGGGGGATCCATTGGAAGATCTTACTTAGGAGGAGGGTATGGAAGCAGGAGGATGAGGCGGAGTTGATTTGGCGGTCCATTTTGAGCTCTGAGTCCAGGATGATTCCCAGGTTGCTTGCGTGGTCCCTGGGTGTGCGCGGGCTTCTGAGGGTGGGGCGCCACCAGGTGTCGTTCCAGGCGTCGTGGTTTGGGCCCATGATGAGTACTTCCGTTTTGTTGGTGTTTAGTTGTAGGCAGCTGTTTTTCATCCATATGGCGACGGATTCCATGCCTTCTCGATAGTTGTGTCTGGCAGTGTTGGGTTCGTTGGATAGGGAGAGGATACGTTGGGTGTCGTCTGCGTATGACACAATGGTGAGTCCGTAGGTTCAGACAATGGGGGCGAGCAGAGCCATGTAGATTTTGAAGAGCATAGGGCTGAGGGAGAACCCCTGGGGGACTCCACAGTTGGTGGATGTAGGGTCTGAGAGGAAGTGGGTATTCTGACCCGCTGCGTTCTGCCAGAGAGAAAGGAGAGGATCCACTCGATGGCCTTGTCTTGGATCCCTGCGTCGTGGAGTATGTCGTCTGTTGCGTGAAGAGGGTGGTTTCCTTACTGTGGTTTTTTCTTGGTTGACTATTAACTTTGTGAGTCTCATATTTAATTATCGTGGAGGTTTATTCTCAGCATGATATGTGGCTTTCCTACATGTTTAGAGCAGTGCCTTCGAGCATTCGATCCAGTCCCTCGATGGATTCTGAGGGAGACTGCAGCGTTCTTGTGTGTGGTTTTTTACTACAGCAGTTGATTATTGCATCTTGATGGCGGCATTCAATTAATAGTGGGAAGGCCACACCAGGTGGTAGGAACCAGCATCAGTGATTGTTTAGTATATTATTCCCAGTAATTAGGGTATACGAAAAGTTCGTAGAAGGTGGTAGATGTCATCTTAACAGAAGCAATCATGCCCTTTGTCGTCAGTGGGAGTTTCTTCCAGACAATAGTACTGGTCCTCAGGGCTTCTATTGTTACATGCATATATCTTGAAATAACATCCAACTCATCTGCAGTGGTGGCTCCTCCATTGGGGCGCGGGAGTGTGCCCACTGCTTTCTCGCAGTGCGAGAAGCAGAAACATGAAATGGTAAAACTACGATTTCATGTTTCTGCTTCTTGCACGGCGACAAAGCAGAAGTGCCTGGAGTGCCTGGTTGGGGGTGGGCAAGTGGGCGTTCCTGCTTGAGTGCAGGGAAGGCGTGTCTAGCCCACTGTCTTGGGTGCTTACTGTTTGTTCGGCCCCAGGGCCGACCAAACTATTCATGCGCAGTTGCACACTCTCTCTTTTTCTCTATGTAGGCTCATTGCAGCCTACATAGAGAAAATGGCTCCCTGGCCTACAGGCACCCGATTGGGCGCCCTCCACTGCACCACGCCAATCACAACGCTATGATTGCAGTGCTGTGATTGGCTTAGGGGAGCAGGAGGGAGGCTGCCTAGGTTAAACGCAGGCCCGGCCAGGAACATAAGGAGCTAAGGAGGTGGCCAATATCAAGGATAGCATCTTCAACACCGTCGAATTATACTTCACTCAGTACTTTGTACTCAATATTTAACATAAAATTTGATTTTTTTTTGTCAAAGGGTCGCTTCTAGATTTTGGAATGGAACCTTTCTTTTCCTTCCTGATTGTAGTGACCAGTCCTGACATTTAACAGTGTTGTGTACCACAGCGAATCTGGGTGCCAAAATGTAAGAAAAAACACGGGCAATGCCAATAGGTCACGGAAATTCGAGAGCTATTAACTTTGTTAAATTTATTGTCTTTTAGTTATGCTTTATGGAGTGGAGTGGAGTGCAGTGGATGTATATTGTGTGGTGTGGGATTATGTGGGTTGAAGTGGAGTAGTGTGCAGTGGAATTGTGTTGTGCTGAGTGGAGTTATGTGTAGTGGAATTATGTGACATGGTGTGCAGTGCAACTATATGGTTAGTAATTGTGTGGTATTGAGTGTAGTGGAATTATGTGTAGTGGGATTATGGGTCATGGAGTGTAATTATGTGGAGTGGTATTGTCTGTTGTTAATTGGCATGTAGTGGAGTGGAATTATGTGGCGTGGTGTTGAATTTGCAGCATTATTTGGAATTCTGTTGTGGGGATTGGATGTGCGTGGTGTGTAGCAGATTTATGTGGCGCGTAGTGGAAATATGTGTTGTGGAGCAAAAAACTGTGTATTGTGGAATTATGTGTTGTGGAATGGAATTGTGTGGAATCGAATTGTGTGGCATGGACCTATGCGGCACAGTGTGAAATTATGTTGAGTCGATTTATGTGGAATGGTGTGGCGTGTTGCTATCTGGAAGTTTGCTATGTGGGACAGAGTAGATTTATGCGGAGTGTATTAATGTGATATGGAGTAGAGTGTATTATTTATTTATTTATTTTTGAGGCTTGTAGAGCGCACAGCTACCCCCAACGGGGTGTCCCGGCACTGAAGACAGCAGCTAGTGAGGTTCGGTAAAGTCCAGGGAGATAAAGTGGGCTAGATCAGGGTGAAGAGCCAGGTCTTAAGTTTCTTTCGAAACAGTTGCTCTGATGTCAGAAATCTAAGTTCCAGTGGCAGATGATTACAAAGTCTGGATGTGGCCACTGAGAAGGCCCTCCCTCCCGTACGCGCAAGACGAAATCGGGGGCAAAGCATTAGGCGAAGATGGTTAGATCTGAGATGACGCGTTGCTTGTGAGAGCTTCAGTCTGAGTCTCAGATAAGCAGGGCCTCGCCCTGTACTTTTGTGGAGTTGGATGTGTGGTGTTAAGTGGTATTATGTGGAGTATAATTCTGTTGCATGGTGTGGAATTGAATTGTGTAGTGTAGAATTGGGTGGCATTGTGTGGAAATATGTTGCATGAAGTGGAGTGGAAATATGTGACTTGTGCGGAGTTCAATTTTGTGGAATGTGATTATGTGTTTTTAAATCGAGGGGATATATGTGGAGTGTAAATTTGTGGAGTGAACTGTAATTATGTAGGTCGGAGTGGAATTATGTTTAATGGTATTATCTGTAGTTGAAATGTGTTGCCTGGAGTGGTATTTTGTGAAGCGGGATTATGTGGCATTGAGCGAAGTGGAAAAAAGTGGAGTTGAATTTGCTGGATTGTAATTGTGTAGCACGCAGTGGAATGAGGTGGAGTAGATTTGTGTGTAGTTGAATTCTGTGGCATGTAATTTTGCGATATTTAAATGTGTTGAGTATAGTGGAATTATGCGGTGTGGATTTTGTATTGTGGAATTTTGAGACACTTAATAGTGTTGTGTTGTGTTGAATTATGTGAAGTTGATTGGTTGTTGTCTTCACCGGCCAGCTTGTGCAGTGATCTCTTCGGGGCATAGATTGCAGTAGGCAGCATATCTACTGCAATGCTGAGGGAGCCGCCTTCATGCGAAGTGAAACGATGTTGTTTATTTTAAATGTGCATTGACATGAGGGGCAAAAATAAAGTAACTTAATTCTGCCTGCTAAACCATGGCAGCAGAAGCTTGTCTGCAGTGACGACCTTTAAAATACAAAAATCTGCTGCCATTAAAAGAAGACATTCACCTTTGGTTTCCTGTCCAGAAAAGCGCATGGGGGAATTTAGAAAAACAAGTGAGGGCGGTTGGTGAGGTGAGGAGGGCGATAAAGATAGAGACACATTACAAAGATTGCTTTTATTTAAGGCCCTCAAACATAATACACTGAGCAGAACCCCAACCAAGCTTATGATTCAAAACTAATGAAGATGCAAACCAGATCTAAGCCCAAAAAATATGATTCGAAGTGGAAATATTAATCTTAAATTGATGTAGGGCGATAGCAAAATACAATATCTGCACTATGACCCCAGTTTGTTCCTGGGCAGGTCCAACTACCATGTAGGATAAGTAGGGCCATGAGTGGTATTATGTGGCAATGGAGTACCAAATTAGGGAGCAGGGTTTAATTATGTGACAAGAAACTTTACATTCAGTGGCATATTCTGTGGCAGTATTGTCTTTTTTAAGACCCGTTAACACTGTTTGGGGAAAGGGTTCTTTCTCCTTATTTGTATTAGTTTAACACCCGAATATATCAATCAGCAACTGAAACCGAGGACAAGTAACCTTTGTCCTAAGTCTGTCACAACACACCATCTCTTTTTGCATTTCCTTAGGTATGTTTTAAACCATAAGAGCTAGATTTGTTTCTGAAAAATGACGCACCGCACGAGGATTATGTGGCAATCTGTAATCATGCAGACCCACATAATTCCAATGACCCTAAATTTGAGTAATTATCCCCCACATGCATCATTGTGACATTTTGCACTTCTTAATTTGCGAAAAATAAGGAATCGCAAATTAAGAAGTGCAAAATGCTATGCATCATTATTTTCGGTATTCATTTGTGATTCGGTAAAAATCGCAATTTTTACCGAATCCCAAATAAATACCGAATTCTTAAGTTAATTTTCGCAATTCCCATTGATTCCTATGGGCCAAAAGGCCCATCGGAATCAATGCAAATTGCGAGTGGCCCTTAGAAAATTTCATGGGTGCAGGGGGGGGTCCAAAGGACCCCCCCATGCACCCCTGAAATGTATTTTTCGCATCATGTTTCACACACACATGTCCTAAGGACATGTGTGTGTGAAACATGAATGTTGAAAAAAAAAACATTTTCAGCTTTTTAAACACTTTTTCCAAATTTACCGAGTGGTTCAACCACTCGGAAAATTTGGCACCCTAATTGCGAATTTACAGTTTTAAATTTAATGATGCATTGCTTTTAAGAAATCGCACATCTGTGACTTCTTAAAAGCACCCGCAATTTTAGAACTCGCAAACATGTTACGAATTCTAAAATTGCTTCATCCATCCCAAAAAGCACTTTTGCATTCGCAAACGGCCGATTTTAAGGAATCGCACCGTTTGCGACTACAAAAATGCTTGATGCATGTGGGGGAAAGTGCTACGAGGAGCTTGATTTTAGCATTGTCTCTTTGTGTGGATATTAAACTCGGCAAGGTCAAACGACCGCGGAATGCCACAAGAATGTTTACAATAATGTAGGTGTGTATAACTTTTGTGTGAATTCTTCCTCCTGCATTGCTGTGGTCAGTGAGCCCTGTGTATAGGATTTAATTAGCCAAGCTAGGAGCCATCCCACTTTGCACGATTCTGGGCCTGTTACATTACTCTAGCTTTGGCTTTACACAGAAGCTTTTCCAATTGCCCATAATCCCTTTAAAGCAACTTTCTTTTCAGGATCCTAAGAGGACCAAAAAGATATGTAAATTTAAGGAAAAAATATAGAAATTGAATCCTGTTACCTGTGACAATCAGCACCGTGCCTGGCCCATACACATCGGAGACGTGCGGGTCTGTCTTGTTGCCAACGCACATGTACCAATCTGTATCATTTTTCCGCAACTGACGCAGCGTTATTGTGATGCTCATTGCTGTCCCAAACACCTGGACGCGCTCAGCAAATTCATTTCCCTCACTGCTGACTGATCCGCTTTCCTTCGAGAAGTGCAGGAGCTCCCGGACACCCCTTCTCAGGCTCATCTTGTTAACAGTCAGATATGAAGGCACCACGCAGGTTATATTGATCGCTGCATCTTCAGTGACCGAAATGAAGGCCGGCTGCTGGTCAATACTCTGATTCGCACCTGCGCATAGAGAAGAGCACATAATGAAATATGGCAGCCAATAGGAGGGCCTACTCTTTCCCATAATTGAAGCAATAGTCTAATAAAGATTAGTCCCTGAAAATCTCCAAGGGGCTCCCACGCACAGTTGTTTCATATAACTAAAGGCCAGATGTACTTATTCCTAATGTATGAAACCTAAGCAATTCCTAATGGGTCGCAAATAGACCTACCTCATGCTTATTAATGAGGTTGGCCGCAATCTGCGACCCATTAGGAATAGATGCCATCACACTGATGGCGTCAGCAGACTACCATGCCTGTGATTGCTTTTAAATAAAGCAGGTATTTTTTGTTTTTTTTAATGCAACCCGTTTTCCTTTATAGACGTTTAAAAAGAAAAAATGAAACTTTGCAGTTTCATGTTTTTTAAGGATGCTCCTAAAAAGTATTTGTTTTCCATTCTCAAATGGGAAGGGGTACCACCTCCTTCACGGAGTCGGTAAAATCTGAATATTTTGCAACCGTAATGCAGTTGCAAAACATTCACAGATACTATTCAGATTTGGTTATTTGGAAGGGATGTCATAAACACTCTCCTTCCAAACACCAAAATTGCAAACACAAATAGCATTTTCTAACGTGATACCGACTCACAGTGTGTTTTGAACACATGCAAAATAATTTTTGTGTTCGAAAAAGGTCAGTTTCTGACTGTAAAAATGCTTTGTACATGTCGCCATATCTTCAGTTGAACAATCACACCATATCAGAATGTCTTCTGGCAAAACTGACTGTTGGAAATGGACATCTTTGCACCATGTCCTCGTAGATCTTTTGCCTTCTTTTGCTGAACCCATTTTTGTTGGCCACAGGATTCTGCGCACTTTAGTCCTGCTAACTCGTGGTAAAGTGATTGTTCTATCCCTTTTAACCATGGTAAAATCATCATATACCAAGTGGCACATTTAATTACCTTCTCTGTATATGGTACCGCATGTAGCCAGGGCCTGTAAATTAATTGTGAGTAGTGTAGTTGTAGCACTCATTGTGCCATCCACTAAAATAACACTGCATAAACATGTCTCCAGGACTGCCCCTGCAGCCTGTGTGCAGTTTTAAAACTGCTATTTCAACCTGGCAAAACAAACATATTGCAGGCCTAAACCTTTTGTTTAATGTTTATGAGTCACCCGTAAAATAGACCCTTAATATCTATACTATCTAGCAAGAATAGTGGTCCTTAATACAAAGCGATCAAACAATGATATGTCTACATTTATTAATCTATCATAAAAATCAAAAAATATTAACCATCAATAACAATGGGGGAAATTTACAAAAAAATGTCGAAGCACGATGTTGTTTCAAAATTGCTAACACCGCGCTCTGACACCGTGCTCTGACATTTGTTAAATTCAGGGATGTACCGTATTTACAAAAATACGGTGCACCCCTCTTTCCCCTTGGGCTAAAAAAGCTGCCTAGTGCCAGCACAGGCACCTTTGCGCCATGTTGCAAGGGTGCCTGCGCTGCTGAAGTGATTGTTTATGTGCAGGACGTGGCACCTTCCTGCACTTCAGTAATCTTTACAGGCGATTTGTTGTTTCGATGTGTGTTGCAGAATGCAGCACATATGGAAAGAGCAAAATACGAGATGAAATAAAACATTTCTCCTTGTATCACCTGGTGAAGATCAGGTATTTCCTGGTCTTATTTCTGGAGCTGCACATAGCTTGTAAAAATGATGCAGCATCAAAAAGCAATGGGTGTGGCGGCGCAACACCCAGAACAACATCCATTGCCTGCCCTTTTGCTGCAGCAGACTGCTGTGGTAAGGGGCATATTTACAAGGTGGTGTTAAGCCACGTTAAGTAGCTTAACATCACCTTTTAAATACTGGGTTGAGAGCAACGCCACTGGGGCGTCAGAAAAAGTGACGCCGCAGTGGCATTAGGCTCTTGTAAATATGCCCCAAAGTGCAATGAGGTAAACAACTGTGCTTAGTACTCAAGCAGATTGAGTTATTCAGTGCTAATGCAGAGTGCAATATCAATTAATCAATCAATGACATTTGTAAAGTGCCTGGCTGCTTCAGAAGAAGCGTTCCAGTGCTCAAAAGCAGAGACTGAGAACAAGACATGCCTAATTTTGGTCAAAGAGCCAGGTTTTTAGTTATTTTCTTAAACAGTGCTCGGACTCGGCTCTGTGAAGTTTGATTGACAAGGTGTTCCAAAGTTTTGCCGTCAGTACCGTGAACAACCTAACTTCACAATGGACTTTAGCAAACCTGGGGCAATGCATACATAGGAGGTGGTTAGATCCAAAAGATCTCGCTTTTTGGTACCGATCGAGTCTATTTCTCAGCTAACATGGGCCTTACCCTCAGGGCTCCGAAAGCCAAGGTAAGGGCTATAAAATTAACCCTGTTTACCACAAGAAGCCAGTGTAGCTGCTTTAGATGAGGTGAAATATGTTGGTGAATAGGGATCTGCCGGATCAGTCTAGCAGCCGCATTCTGTATGATTTGGAGTCTAAGGATTCAAAAAGCAGGAAGACCCACAAAGAGGCTGTTGGCATAATCAAGGTGTGATGTCACAAGAGCATGAATTACCGTTTTTTGGGTCTCTTCCGGGAGCAAATGTAGCAGTTTCCTAACTGATCTGAGCTTCAGGGAGCAGATCTTGATATATCTGCTTGATCTGGGTAGCAAAGGAGAGTTCAGAATCAAACAAGATGTTCAAGGATGGCACTCGGGGGGGGGTGGGGCGGTTCAGCTTTACCGCCCACCAGAGGTTTGCTGGGAGGGCGGGGGCTTCTTGTTGAAAAAGAGAACCTCTGTTTCATATGTGTTCAGTGTAAAAAAGTTAGAACACAATCAGGCTACTATTCCTTTGAAACACTCTTTAAATTTGAGGAAGGTCTGCTTCTTAATGTTCTGCGAATGAGAATAGCAATTGCGTGTCATCCACATAGAAGACTACTTTCCCTCCACGGGTTTCAATAGAAGTGGCCACAGGGGCCAGGTAGAGGTTAAAAAGCAGCGGGCTGAGTACTGAGCCCCGAGTCACCCTAGAGACCAGGGATTTGGGGGAAGAAGTGAAAGGTTGGAGGAAAACCCGCTGAGAGCTCTCTTCCCAGAAGGATGGAATTCAGGACAGAACTGTGCCTTAAAAGTTAGTAGACTTAACATATTCCACGAGGTGGAGTGTGCCTTCATGTCTGATACTGCCACAGGTTTAACAATGCAACCATGGCAGAGGCACCTCCATCCAAAGTTCCTCTTGTGTACTCCCACACTTCCAATAAAGGGGTTTTAGTGCTGTATCCAGCACTGAAGTCAGATTGAGTGTCATGTAGCAGAAAATGTGCCTCAGCAAAGGATGACATTTGGTAAATTACTAGCTTCTGGAGGATCTTTGCAGGAGCTGGCAGCAGTGAAAAGGGCCTGAAGTTGCTGAGCATACTAGGGTCTGCATTGTATACAGGAACTCCTGTTTTCAGATGGCAAGAAAGTTATTGGATTTCAGAAAGGCGTTCCAAATCATCCTGAGAATATAGATTTGCAGACTGTGCTACCAGTCTAAGAATTTGAGAAGGGCCGCCTTATTTGCATTTCAGTTCCTCAAGTAAGGCATCTTCTGATATTATGCAAAACTCAGAGAAAGCAGGTAAATGACCGGCGGGAGGCATCAGTAAGGCTATAGTGCTTACTTACCCCCGGGAAGGTGGAGTAGAGTTCTTTGACGCTTTCAGTAAAAAAAATCTGATAGCCTAGTACAGAGATCAGGCGAACAGTGAAAGGTGTATTTAACAGCATCAGGGGAGATGAAAGACTTAACAATAATAAAAACCTCCTTGTAAGAGTTGGTAGCAGTCTCGATAGGCATCGAGAAGTGCCCTCTCATGCAATTACGAGTGGGTTTGTGGAAGATTCTGAGAGCTGCCTTATACGACTGTTTTGTCTCAGGGTCATAAGACTTTATCCCAGAGGCGCTGAAGCTTTATACAGAGGCTGTTCTCTGCTCTGAGGGTGGGGTGAAACCAGGGAGCAGACGGCTTAGATCTTTTGTCTGGATGCATTTTCAGGGGTGAAGAGGACCTAATGCCTTAGAGATCCATTGATTAAATCGGATTGCATCGCTGTCAGGATTGCCTGCAATGCAGGATGGGTGTATTGAAGAGAGAGCACAAGGGACACCTTCTAACAACCCGCCAATTCCTCTTCTTTTTGGGTGCAGTCATAGTCTCTAGTTGGTATCGAGAACGGTAAAACAAAAAACAAGACAAGGCAATGATCCTTCCACGCCATTCAATTAGGGACACTGGCTTGGAGACAGGTAATGTTGGAAAAGATGAATTCGAGTATGTGGCCTTCTACATGGGTGGGGCGGTGACATGTGGAGTCAGGTTAAGGCCTGCGAGGGTCTGAATCAGCTGAGAGGCCTGGGAGCTCTTTGGGACGTCTGCATGAAAGTTAAAGTCTCTAAAAACTGTGAAGTTGACCTATGTTCATGATAATTGGGCAATAGCGTCATACACCAGTGGGAGGCGGCTATTGGGGCAATCCAGGGACTTCTAAATCAACAAGTCAGCAAAGCAGAATGTGGAGGTTAATTTGAATGTGAAAATTAGACTCTCAGTATTCCCATTTCAGCCAGCATGGATGACCAGATCTCCAAAGCATCCCTGAGAATGATGGCTACGCCACCTCCTATCTTATCTCCACCCCGACCCGATAGCCCAGAGGAATTGTCATGGCAAGGTCCAGATTGGAACCTTCCTTGAGCTAGATTTCAGTGAGAAATATACAGTCACATGTTTTATCAGATACACATATGTAATGTACATAAATATACGTGCATCACTAACCATAAGGTCACAGCCCACATGGCACACATACATTATAATAAAGCAGGACCACTTTAGTAATTGGCAGCATTTTGCTCCTTTATAACAGGATCATCATCAAGACTCCATTGTAACAAGAGCCGGAGAGAAAAACTACATAAAAGAGGGGGGCAACAACAGAAGGTGAGACATAAATATATATTGCATTATATAAGCATGATATACATTATGAACAGTGTATTATAAGACCACATAGGTGCTTACTTCAAAACAGTGAATATATAGGACCTCATTTATGAGAAGATGCCAAAATAAAGTCCATAGACTGGAATTGAAGCCAATTTAAATCTGCTTTTCACTAAACCAGAACTGAATCCAACTAATTGGTAGGGTTGTACCTAGTCAATTGTTTGTGGGCTGTTAGACATCCTGATTAAACTGAAGAGGCTTCAAACTCTGAACCAGTTTAGCCACAGCTAAATCATTAGGATCATTAAAATAGAGATTAAAATCACCCACTATCATGAAATTGGCATAAATTCACAGTCAATGGAACAAAAAACTAGATTTCAAGCCAGATGGTTGATACATTAATACACTCAACACAGAGAAGGAGCCTGAAAAACATAACGAAAAAAAATGCCCTAACATCTGGAAACATCAAGTGAATTAAAAGTGCTGGAGTAGTGAAATGCAGAAATAATAGCAACTCCTCTGCCTTGGTGGGTAAGATACGTTAGCTGGAAGGGCCAACACTATATCAGGGGTGAAATAAGGACTGAGTCACTTTTGTTTTAAAAAGTTCATCCAGATTCAGCTCTAAAATCAAATCAAAGATTTAAAAAAAGTTGTATGTAGACAGCGACAGTTTAAATGAAAGCTTTAGAAAACATTTTTGGGAGGCTTGACTAGCCCCCCATATGGTGTAACATAAGGTGCAAATGAAAACCCACACACAGTAAAACCTGTGAAGAGTACAAATGGGTAAAATTGTGGGTGCTGTATGTTTCTTAAATTGCAAAACAGGACATAAAACACTCATTATAACGGCTTACAATGCTCAACTTCAGTTTGGGAGTAGCTAGAATAATGGTTCAAGGACTCATGTTAACATACATTGGTCTTATCTGATTTTATGTTACCATTTTGAAAATTAAACTTTCAAAAGGTTGTCATTTTCCTCCCTTAGTCAAAATAGTTTTTTTGCCAGTGTCCAGTGTCATGTCACTGTGGATGCGTCCCTCTGGTGAGAAGTTGATTGCTCCAATTGTGGACAAAGAACTTTGGGTTTGGAGAAAAGTTTTGTTCCTTGAAAAGGATGGCCTTAGTGCTCACCCCCTTGCTTAGCTTCATTGGATGCCTACACTGTCACTGACAGATGCAGCTCACAGATAGGCCTGCCTTCCTTTTGTCTTGTTAGACAGTTTGGCTTTATAAACCCATTAGGAGGGGGAGCTACCTCAGAACGGGTTCGGAGGGACCACATCTTTGGGAGGGAACAGTGATCTCTGACCAGGGGAAGAAAGCTTCTGCTATTTTAGATTTAGGTTGAGAGGAGTACTGAGGGATAGTTTACAGTAAACCACATGGTAAATGCACCAAAAGTGGTAGGGTCACCCCTGAGAACTTTGCCCCATTGGCTAGCGAGTGGCAAGGAGTTTTCCCAACTCACAGGCTGGCACTGGGCATAAAAGTGGAATTCTCAGTGCCTTTCTGAGAAACTACTGGACCTGTGGAGAATCAGTCTGTCCGGCAGTCTTAAGAACCTGCAGGAAGACTGGGCCTGTCTGCCTTTGAACCTACAACCCCAGAAGTGACTCTAGGGGTCAGTTATCTGACCTCCTATTTGAGCTACAGGGACACAACAAGATTCCAGAAGCCCTTTCCCTGCAATTGCCCAGCTGACCAGTGCGAACTGAGCCCGCTTTAGGCCCTGCTGCTGGCCTATGTTGGAGTGAGTCCTAACCCAAAATGGTGCTCAGAGGTCCTTGGTTTTGGGAGAGTGTACTCCTCCTGTTCAAACTGCAAAGGTTTGGACTTAAAAACCTTTTGCCAAATTTCCCTTCAAAACCGGGAATGTCATTGAACTAGAGCTGTCAAGGTTGAAATACTGGATTTACCTTGCTGGCTTGGCATTCTGAAGGAGATCTGACTTCCCTATATGTTTTTAAGTCAGAGCATAGAGAGCTTCATCAGGACCGATGCCAAGCAGCATCCCATCGACATCGAGGCCTTCCTGGGCACAGGCTCCAGACTTCACCCACTCTGAGTTTTCCCACCTTCATTGACACTTGTGCCAGGACCCCACTCTCCGGCGACCAGAAATCATTGAGCCCTGCTTCAAATCCTGCTGGCCCACTGACAACTCATCGACAGTCATTTTTCTTGCTAAAAATGTCTATGTCTGAAGGTAAACTTTGCACCTGGACTACCCTGGTAACTGTATCTAACCCTCGCTCGACTGCAGTCAGCCTTAACTTTTGACTTTGACCGGTATAGCACAACCAGATACCCACGATTGCCACTTTGTGCTTTTTGGTGTTATTTTTAAGTTGATCTTTAAAAATTCATATACCAAGTTCTACTAACTGGATTTCTGTAGTTCTTATGTGATCGTATTTATTACAAGTTACTTTATTTTCCTAAATTGTTGTGGGATTTTTCTTGTGTTGTATTTTCCCTGTGCTATTATTATTATACAGTTCTTTTATAGTGCATGGCTAACCAACCAGGGATTTCCAGTGCTTTGGGAGCAGGTTGATTGGTCTAGGACGAGCTGAAAGAGATAAGTTTTCAGTTCCTTGCGAAAGATGGCAAGGTAAGCACAGCATCTTAAGGACTGCGGGAGGGCGTTCACTAGCCTAGGACGGAGAAAGGAAAAGGAGAGTCCACCCATGCGGGTGTATTTGGCTCTCCAAACTGTGAACAGAGTTCTAGTGCTTGAGCACAAGGTGCGAGCCGGGTAGTATGGAGTCATTAATTCTCTTCCAGGGGATCCTCATCAATAGTCATAAGCATTAGAATATTCTCGCCCATGCACGGGACCCCGGAAACACTATAATATATGTGACCCACATATATATATCCATATATATATATATATACCTATATATATCACCAAAATCCAAGTTGCCTTGCATAGAGACGCCTGCTCAGTTGGAAATATAGCCATCATTTATTGCAGGTAATATGCACAGCGCGTTTAAAAAACGCAAAACCAAAGCGCCAAACATGTTTCGGGCTTCATGCCCTTGTTCACTGGCTGCATGCACAAAGTCCCAGCAGCTGTGTGGACTCATAGCTTTAACCCCGCCCAAGTGGGACGTTCTCAAGCACAGTGGCATTCTGGGGTAAGTATTCCGTAACTTTACCAAAGTGGTTGCTGCCAAGTCTCAGTACATTAAAAATATACAATCCCGTAGTGGGTGCTGTGAGGAAAAACTGCAGCAGTGCACATCAATATCCGTCCTGACAATACCGGCATTCCCAGCTCCTCCTGGTGCACTCGGTCATCAAGCACGAGAGGTACCGCTTCCTGCGCGGCGGGGCATCTCTGCGGCGAGGCACGCCGCTTTAAACATCACAAAATCCAAGTTGCCTTGCATAGAGACGCCTGCTCAGTTGGAAATATAGCCATCGTTTATTGCAGGTAATATGCACAGCGCGTATAAAAACCGCACAACCAAAGCGCCAAACATGTTTCGGGCTTCATGCCTTTGTTCACTGCCTGCATGCACAAAGTCCCAGCAGCTGTGTGGACTCATAGCTTTAACCCCGCCCAAGTGGGACGTTCTCAAGCACAGTGGCATTCTGGGGTAAGTAGTCCGTAACTTTACCAAAGTGGTTGCTGCCAAGTCTCAGTACATTAAAAATATACCCTAGGCCTGGCTGACGTTGAAAATGGTGGGGAAAGAGAAGGTACAAAGAAGGGCACTGCAAAGTGATCAGACCACAATAGCGGAAGAGGGGGGTCCGTAGTAAGGCCTGAGATGTTGGAGAAAATAGGATCTAACAGGTAAACTACTTTTTGAGTACTGCATAAGTACGTCACTCATTGCCTCTAAGTTAACCCTGACTTTTTTGTGCCAAGCTACCAAAGCATTAAGCACAGGTTTATTTAGTGACTTTTGTGCTTCATCCTGACAAGGATTGTGATTATTTTTGTTAGAGGCGGGTTATCACCACATCTCAAATAATTCTGCAGTTTCTTACTTTGATGCATTCCTAAACTCCTGAACTACAAGTGGAGCTCTGTGACCCTAGGAAGTGGTAATGGTTTTCGCGCACACGGCAATCAATATGTCAAAAAACAGCCTCCACTTGGACGAGAATGAGTGGCATGTTGGCCTCTGAACTGAAAAAGTACAATTAGAAAGGAGATACTGCACTTCAAATAGAAGATTGTATTACCCATATAGCGATTTGAATAGAGCTCACAAATGAGCATTAAAAAAGGTTAATGAAAATTAGCAATGCACTTATTGCAATGCCGACACATTACATTTTCAGATATCTTGGCTTTATTGAGTCTCTGAGGTGGCCAGAAAGATTTCTGTACACAGTAATAATTAATCTGAGTGACAACAGCTGGCAACTAATTAGCAGCATTTGATACCAACAGCCTCTTGCATTCTATACTTTGCTAGGAGACAGTACCATTTCCATAAACCGTTTATGCCCTAAAATAATATGTGATTTTATGTATTTTTAAGTTTTTAATACTTCACGAGTGCTGTAAGCCAGCACTCTATAAATATCAGGGAGTGTTTTGCCAGAGACTCTCATTAGAAAGGAGGTTGATTTGAAATCCGTAATTGTAATAAATGAAAGACGTCTCCATTTTGCAAGTCAACTATTCAACCACTTTTCCATAACTCCCTATTCTACTCATAGATGAGGGAGCTTATATTTGAAAAGAATGTGTCAGAGCACTTTCAATTTCCCTATGTTTAGCTACATCCATCACTCACCTCAGAGTTTCAAAGTGTCTCTGGGTAGTTTTGGTGTCTTGTTTCCCAAATCTTGTAAGGCTCTTATTCTTCTATCACAAACAAACCTGCTTGCCAATATGATTAATTTATCCACTTTATAGCTCTACGAAGAAGACATGTGACACCTTTCATATATATGTTAAGTGAAGGTTGTCACTGTTGCTAATGAGAGGAATTGCCCTTTCTAAGGGCTAAAGATCCCTAAAAAGAAAATCACAAAAATTAGTTAAAAACTTGTGACACTAAAACTTGGCAAAGATGTTGTCTCAACTACCCACAGTGTATGATGGATATTAACACGCACGTACAGATGCTTTTTTTTTTTTTTTGTCCTCATATGCCATAAGGATATTCTCAGAGTCGCCGATTCCTACCACCCTCTGCAGAAATACAGAGGGGCCCCTTCTTAAACTCTGACGATCTTTATGGATGCGCTTTCTGCAGATACCCAAGTGCGTCCAACACAGAACTGCACAATATCCATTCAATTCAGTTCTTACGAGTATCCAGGCCCATGAACTGATCTTAGGGTAACTCCGTCTGCAAAAAGGCATAATCATTGAAGGTAGTTGTTCACATCCTATCCAACCAATTAATACACGGGTTCCAGACACACAGAAGGTTATGAGATACACCTTGAATAGGAGTATTCTTTTGGATGAAGAAACAGTAGCAACTTTGCTTCTTGAATCAGATGAGTTTTTTAAACCCAATTTAGAAACAGCTACGCTTCCTATGGTCTGGGACGCATATAAAGCTTTTTTGAGAGGACTATTATCAGCTTTACAATCTGCTAAATATAAAACATATAGAGCGAAGATTACTCAGATTGAGGCTAATATTAAAGCTTTAGAATGTGGGCTGTTTGATCCAAGCTCAGCAACTCCAGGCAGTATTAAGGAAGAGTAGATAGCCTGTAAATCACAACTTCAGCAGGTCTTGGATAAAAGGCTTAGGCAACGCTGGCAGGCTAGTTCTCTGGCCCACTTTGAGTATGGTGAGACCAGCGGTAAGTTGCTTGCCTGGAAAGCAAAGAAAGAGCAGAAGAGGAACACCATTAAGGGAGTTCAGACAGACACCATGGCTGAGGTCTCAGAAAACAGCACTGACATTGAACAGGCCTTTTTCAAACATTTTCACTCAGTGTATAAGGAGGACCTAGTCCCTGGCCATGATAATAACCCGGACATGATTAGATAAATATGCTCTTCGTCGGATAGATGATCAGAGATCGGTGAATTTAAATAGGGGAATCAGCTCAAATGAAATAACGGCGGCAATAAATTCCGCTAAAAAAGTAAGGCTCCAGGTCCGGACGGACTGCCGGTGGAGATATACAAGGTTTTGGCTCCTATAATCATTCGTGTTCTACAAAAGCTTTTCGCTCATATTTTTGAAGAAGGGGGTAATATTCCTCCTTCATGGAATGAGGCTACAGTAGTTCTTATTCTTAAGCCATTGAAGGTACCATCGCAGTGTGATTCGTATAGACCCATCTCTCTGCTCAATTCTGATTACAAACTGATGGCGAAAATATTGGCAGAGAGATTAAATGGGGTAGCAGACAGCCTGTTACATCTTGACGAAAAAAGGGATTTGTCAGAGGGCGGTCTATACAAGACTTGACGCAAGCATTAGTAGGAGCAATTGATCTCGCCACCACGCATAAAATTCCACTCGCGGTCATAATATTAGATGCCACTAAGGCATTTGATCGTGTTAACTGGGTTTTTCTGACTAGGGTCTTAGAAAGGTGCAACTTAGGTAGGAACTTTTGCAGATCTATTGCAGCATTCTATCAAGCACCAACTGCTAGAATACTAATAAATGGAAATCTATCTTCGCCCATAAACATCAATAGAGGTACAAGACAGGGCTGTCCCCTTTCACCCCTGCTCTTTGACTTATATATAGAGTCATTGGCAGAAAATATAAGACAAGACCAGCGCATCTTACCATTCAAATTCAACAATTGGGAAAAAAGTTTCTTTATATGCTGATGACATGATGATATATACAGCAGATCCAATCAATGCTATTCCCCTTATTTATAGTGCCGCAGTTCATTTTGGTCAAATTTCAGGCTACCAGGTCAATCAGGCCAAAACAGAATGCATGATTTGGAATGTTATAACGGTATCAAATATCCCAATTTTAAAGCAGGAAATAAGATATTTGGGAATCCAAATTACGCAGGATATAAACTTAATAGCGGAAACAAATCTTATCAAAGTAGAGCGGGAAAGTGAGGAGGCATTGGAAGCTTGGGCACTTCATCCTTTGACTTTAATTGGCAGGGTCAATATGATTAAAATGATGTTGTTACCCAAATTAATTTTTATTCTCCAGAATATTCCACTCGCCTTTAGAGAAGCCAGGCTTAATAAGATTCAAGCTAAATGGAACACCTTTATCTGGGCCTCAAAGGGCATAAGAATCGCATGGAAGAAGTTGCGCAGACGGAAATGTAAAGGTGGGCTGTGTGCCCCGGATCTGAAACTGTAGGCCTGGACTTTACTAATTAAGGCACGAATCAGGCTATTCGACTCTCAGGCCATGACAGAAACAGGTATTATGTTCCAGACTATGCTTTCTGAGCTCCAGGATGGAGCTCATGGATTTTTGTTTAAGTTTGGAGATATTCGCTTCTTCAAAATAGTTCGGTTAAAAGTCCTTAGGGATATGGCATATGTTTGGATTAGAATGAGAAAGGCGCTGAATATCCCATATTACTCTGCGATGGCCTCAATCTGGGATTCACCGGGCTCGCCAGAATGGACTAAAGACTCTCTAGCATTGCCCCTACGGGCAGCAAACTTGAATGCATGCTGCCAGATAATCCCGGGAGGAGTTCTTTTGAGTTGGGAGGAGATCTCCATGCTTACAGACAATAACTTATCCAAGTTTAAATATTTACAAATCAAAAGTTGGGCTCAGGATAAGTTAGCTCAGATTGGTCTAAAGTCGGCTTTGGAAGAACTCTTATTGAATAAAGCAAGGAAAATTAAAACATCAGTGCTCTATTGGACAATCTTAGAAGCAGAGGATGGGGATTTTTGCTTACCGGAGCATCTTTGGAAAAATCTAGTCCCAGATGTCGACTTGCAGAATATATGGCAAGTATCCTTTGAATTACTTCACGTGACAGTCTCACCTGCCAATTTAAAGCGAAATCATCTCTTTTCCCTCCATAGAGTTTATTGGTCACCGGCCAGATTGGCCAAGTTTTCTAAAGGCCCTATCCCATGGTGTTCAAAGTGTAAGTTGGAGAAGACGTACGACCTCCATATGTTTTTAACTTGCCCTAATTTAAGGATCTTTTGGGCCGAGATTGAAGAAGGTATGAAAACACTTTTCAATTTTGATATACAGGTTAGTATATCATCAGTTTTCTTTGGATTGTTTGATAACTATGAGCAACTCTCTCTAGATACTAACAAACTGTCTCTTTATTTAATAATTCTTGCTCGTAGAGAAATATGTAAACTTTGGGTGAGTGATAAATCACCTTTGTATGTTGATTGGATTAGAGCAATCAGACATACACTTAATTTAGATAAGGTAGTTTGGAAGAGAAGAAAGCATTTCCCGAACCCGTGTATTAATTGGTTGGATAGGATGTGAACAAGCACGTCCAGATGCTTGCACCAGTAACTAAATATAGGAAACTTCCTGTGACAGGCTGCATGGTAGGGAAGTGTCAGCCTTGATGTGAGCTATAACTAATCTACCCCATTGCCCATTAAAACATAGTCAGAGGTGAACAGGTTTCACTAATTGTACCTTGGCCCATCTTTAAGAGGCACGGCTAGAGCATTAAGGTTTTCCTAAGAGAAATATTAATGCATGTGAACCCAGCATCAAGCCATCAAAGATGTGTTCAGCAAAGAACTTAGAATGTCTACACCACACTAAGAAAGAAGATAATTATGTAATAAGACAATTTTACAAATTTGAAGAAAACGTGATAAAGGATTTAATAATTATAGTTAGATGAACTCTAACCGTTTTATCTCTTCCAAAAGAATGGGGGTAAAAAAATGTTTTTGTTTTTTATTTATAGAGTGCAGTCACACAGAAGCATCATTGCACTGGAACAACCACAGAGATAAAAAAAAAGTAAAAGATAGCATCCGAGGGAGAGGGAGCAGGACTGGAGATTACGACAAAGGATGAGCATTACGCTTTTTCTTGAAAACCCAAAATTTGTCAGTCTGGCATACAGTCAATAAAATGCATTCCAAAGTTTGGGACCCATTATTTTTTATTTTTAAGTCGCAGCCTACAGGACAGCACAGCTGTCTCCTTTGCTGAAGACATCTTGAGGACATTCAGGAAGTTGACCTAGGAATAGATTCCGCCCATTGCTTACCATTGGCTTTATGGTTTGTAGCTCAACATTCCTGTCTTTCTATTTGCCTGCTTTATTTGCTTTAGGCTGCCCAGCTTGAGTTTACACCTCCCCTTGTCTAAAACTTGTTTACAGTATTCTTCCACAAACTCGCTTTCTGTAAACATGCCTTTACATATTTTTCTTATCTTGTCACATTTGCTTGCCTTTCAAAGACAGAAGTGAAATGTCAAGCTGTATCTTGCGAGGGAGTTGTTTTACTTTGCTTTAGGTGACTTCTAACAGGCCTTTAAATCTTGTTTACCTTGTCTAAATTGAGCATTGCATAAACAAATCTCAAACTATGGAGGACCAGTTCCACATTGAGGTTTTATCTATTTGTCCATAATCTGCAGAATTTGCTCTAATTTAGCTATTATGCCATGTTGGAGCTCCCTCCTTCCTCAATCCATTCCCTACCCCCCAAACAACACACAGCGCTTGTGAATTACTATTTCATCGTTTCTTTGTCCCCGTCATCTCTTGCTGCTTGCCCTATGATTGAGGTACCTTGGTTATTTTTTAAATAAAACAGTGCATAAACAAATATCAAACTATTGCAGATCGATACCACAAAGACATCCCTGTCTGCATGTCTATAGTCTGCACTATTCGCTGGTTTTAGCTAGTATGGAATGGTTTTATTGAGCGAGGTTTACTAATACGGAACTCTTCACATCTGTTTCAAATCAGTATTTATTGTATTAACCAATGAGGATGAAAGGCTGAATTTGCATGGTTTCAGCAACTAAGTAAAAAAAAATTGTGGAAAGAGGCTTTTCAACAATTTATATATTGTTGTTTAAGCACTACACGCTGTAACAGGATAATACCATTAAGATGGATGTATGACATTACAACGCATGCTTTTACATCGCATGCCTTTACAACGCGGTATTTACAACGAATACCTTTACAACGCATAGTGCTTTTGGGCGCTGGATAGTGAATAGTTTAATTTACTATTCCAACTCCAGTCCCCGTGGATAGTAGGGAAGGTGTTGGATAGTACATTAAACCTATTCCCTATCCTAGAGCGCCCCCCAGTGCAATGCGTTGTAATGGTTTGCGTTGTAAAAGTTGCGTCGTAAAGGCACTGTGTGGTAAAAGTTGCGTTGTAAAGGTTGTTTTCCCATTAAGATGCAATGAGCTACAGCAGAAGACTGGAAGCAAGATGCAGCCCCGTTCATCTCTTTACAAATAGCTTATATGGACGGATTAACCTCCTGTAACTAACAACCGCAGAAGAGTTACTTGGCCTAATGTACTTGCAGATCCACACTTATATACTAGAATCTATGAATTATTTGTATATTTTTTGTCTGGTTTCTCCAGCATCCTGGATTGTGAATAGCCTTGTGGACCAACCTCGATCGTTTCCGTACACAATGATTTTTTTGGAGCACTGCAAACTGTGTTTATAAAAAATAGTTTGGGTGGTAGGCCTGCTAGCAAAAGGACTAATATATGGTTCAATTGTGATTGTAAATCAGTAAATGCAGCCCTAAATCTAGCAATCAAGGACCATAACCAGCCTGGGGTTGTTCAGGCACGCAATAAATATAAAACTGCAATATTGAGAGCAAAACGAGATTTTCAAGATAACAATTGGCAGGATCTGGTACTAGCAGCCAGATGTAAAGATACCGCTCATTCTGGCACATCCTTGCCATGGGTAAAACGAATAGCACAAACACTCCTAGCTACCATATCCAGCCGGAGATCTGGGTTGAGCACTTTACAACACTATATTCTAGGAACCCGGATGCTGATTGCCCAAGCAATATAAGAATTGAACAATCCACTTTTAATATCCTCCCTGCTATGCCCATGTCTGGCATAGTGCTAGTTTTTAGTTTTTAGCTATAAACCGTCTTAAGGCAGGAAAGGCCCCTGGTCCCAATCAAATACCAGGTGGCCTATACAAATCTGAACCTATGGTATGGGCTCCGTACATAAACATCTTAACAAATTATATATCGGCTGCTGGGGCTATTCCTCCAAACTGGAGTGGAGCCGAGATTATCACCATATACAAGAAGGGTGATACTTCTGTCCCATCCAACTATAGACGAGAAGATGATATTGTCCCCCTACCAAGCGGGCTTCCGCTCCAAAATTAGCACGTGTGACCAGGCTTTCAGTTTACTTTGTTCACCTGGAAGTATGTGCTACTGAAAAAACAGAAGCTTTACATAGCATTTGTCGACCTAAGCCCTGCGTTCGACTTAGTTCCACGTAAATTGTTGTGGAAAGTAATGTTTGACCTAGGGACACACCCTGAACTGGTGGCCTTGATAGCTAGGCTCCACAAGGACAACTATGCCAAGGTCAGCTCGGGAACAAATGGTGAATTAAATGACAAAATACCGATAAAGCAAGGGGTGCGCCAGAGATGTGTGCTTGCTCCTACATTATGTTCTCTGTTTATCAACTATGTGGCCAGTAGCTACTGGACTGCAGGAATGACTCTCTTGTCATGAACGGCACAAAAGTCCCAATCCTGCTCTTTGGAGATGATTCTTTACTTACTTTAACAACCCCAATGAGCTTATAAATCCTAGTGGATATGTTTTTGGACTTCTGCAGGAGCAGGAGTTTGGAACTTAATGTTGCCAAAACCCAATTTATGGTGCTCAAGAAAGTTAAGGGCAAATCAAAAGAGGTCAGGATCACACTGGAACCTTTAGAGCGGGTGAACAACTTTGACTACCTGGGGATAAGAC
Organism: Lissotriton helveticus; assembly: GCF_964261635.1. Taxonomy (NCBI): domain Eukaryota; kingdom Metazoa; phylum Chordata; class Amphibia; order Caudata; family Salamandridae; genus Lissotriton; species Lissotriton helveticus. Next base: position 1,328,209,133 of record NC_136068.1, on the reverse strand, counting down.
TGAGCAATACACTTTGTTGGGAGCAACAACTGGAAAAGAGCCATCTAACCCTCTGTCACAGGTAAAAATCAATAATGAGATATTACAGGCAGTCCCACACTCGATCATTGACCCCAGCACTAGAAGTGTATCGAGCAAAAGCTCAGAGTGGTGTTCTGCATGGAGCAGAGATATGGGGGTACATCAATACAAACAAATTGACAATATCAAGAATATCTTTGCTAGATCACTTATTTCAGTACCTATTACTATCCTTTTAATCGCTTTGTTCTTTGACTACAGACAAAAAGAATTGGCGATATGGCTTCACTGAAACTAATTTATTGGCTGCGTCTGTGGACAACACAGCAGCTTTCTGATTACTTCAATTCCCTGAAAGAGGTTTTGAAAATTAGTGATGCAAAAAGTCTACCCTAGTTTAAGCATGGTGCAAGTTGGTTTACAACACTTGGTATGTTAGAATTATGGGAACATCCAGAGAAGGCAGATAGAGAAGATCGTTCTAAGCTCAAGACTAGGTACTGGGCAGCTGTGGGGGAGCACTATGCCACGAGGGCAGCAAATGGCCAATTAACTTCTTAATTGTATGTGCCAAGCCATGCCCTTCATTTGAACCCTTCCTGGATCAAATTACACCACCACTTGCTAAAAATGTATATGTCAGATTTAGGTATCGTAACCTTTTACAGGGGCTTCCTAGCAATCAGGCTGCAGGTCTATCGCTAGAAATTTGCCCTGCCTGTGCTAGAACAAAAGAGACAGACAAGCACATCCTTTTTTTCTGCATAAAATACCAAATGATCTGTAGGAGATGGATGCGACCCATCTGCCAAAACATTGGGTTGCCAAAACCTTAAGTGGGGTGGCTTCCTCTAGTCTCGAGCCCTCCCTTGAAACCACTGACTCCCTATCCATGACAGAATTTGAGCCCACTTCCTCAGCAGAAGTGCTATTGGCACTCAATTAAATCAGGATCTCCTACAGTTTCTTTGCTTCCACGTAAGTGCAGCGAGCTATTCCCGGTGCTTGTAGATAGTCTGACCAGTATTTTCAATACCTCCTTTGAGAGTGCTTCCTTTCCCAGCAGCTGGAGCTCAGGTCAGGCCTATCCTTAAAAAGCCCAATAGTGATCCCTCCATCTTGTCTAATTACAGACCAATATCTCTACTGCCTTACTTTGGGAAGGTCCTTGAATACTGTTAACAAACGTGTTTCTTTTTATATTGAAACACATGCTCTTCTTGATCCATCGCAGTCAGGTTTCCGGGCCGCCAATGGCACTGAAACCGCAGTGATTGAAATAGTGGATAACATCCGACTCTCCTTGGACAGAGGCGAATCAGCCATTTTGGTCCTATTGGATCTCTCTGCTGCCTTTGACACCATCTCGCACAGCATTTTGAAACATCGGTTGTGGGAGATTGGTGTCAGAGGCAATGTCCTGGCCTGGTTCGTGGATTATCTCAAGGACCGTCACTCTTATGTTAAGATGAACTCCCATGCATCCGTTAACATCCCTCTTTCTGTGGGGGTTCCACAGGGATCGATCCTCAGTCCCTTATTATTTAATCTTTATCTTTCCCCTCTGGCCCACATCATAAAATCCTACGGCTTCACTACGGTGTCTTACGCCGATGATTCGCAGGTGCTTATCACCTGCAGATCCAATCTCCTGGAAACCTGCACTAGATTTAACCCCTTCACTGCAGCGGCAATTCCGCCGCAGCGCTAGGGGGGGGGGCGAGCGGCGCTCGCATGCTTGTGACGGAGCCGCTCCGTCACAAGCCACGGTTGAGCTGTGTTCATGATGGAGCGGTTCCGTCATGGCCCCGCTCGCTCAATGGAACGTCCAGGGCAGGCGCAGAATTCACGCCGCGCAGGCGCGCCGAGCGGGCCATGACGGAACCTCTCCGGCATGAGCACAGCTCAGCCGATGCTCATGACGGAGCGGCTCCGTCATGAGCATGGGAGGGGTTAAACAATGCATGGTCCATATCAATTATTGGATGAGTGAAAACAGACTTCAACTCAACTGCTGTAAGACCGAAATTTTGTTATTCAGCAAGGCCAAGTCTATCTGGTCTCATGATTGGTGGCCCAATGATCTAGGGCCTTGCCCTGAACCTAAAGAAGCCGTATGAGATCTAGGCATTATGCTTGACAGTGCTCTCTCTATGAAAGCTCATGTCAATCAAGTATCCGGAACTTGTTTCGGTATACTACGGCAATTGCGAAAAATCTTTAAATGGCTCCCACCCGAAACTAGAAAGCCTCTGGTTCAGGGATTGATAATCAGCAGGCTTGATTATGCAAATGCGATGTTTGCTTTCATAAATGAGAGTCTGCTGACCAAGTTGCAAACCCTCCAGAACACGGCTGCGAAACTAGTGTTGGGTTTGCCTCCTAGATACGCCTCCAAACCCATCCTCAAAAAGCTGCACTGGCTACCTGTGTGCCAAAGATGCCATTTTAGAATTTTGAGTTTAACCCATAAACTCCTTCATGGCATCGGCCCCGCTTATTTAGCTAAAAAACTAGTCTGGTATACCCTGTCCAGCCCTCCGCTCTAGCTTGAAGCTCCTGCTGTCCCAGCCTAGAGTCCGGTCGTCCAGGAATGGATGTCGGTCCTTTTCATATGTGGCCCCTCAACTTTGGAATAAGTTGCCTTTTCATCTCCTGTCCCTCTCCAATCATCTGGAGTTTCTCAGGGGTTTGAAAACGTGGCTCTTTCCCAAATAAAGACTCCTCCTGCGACATGTCTCTGCTCTGGTAGGTCGATGCCTTTCTTCTGCAAAGCGCCTTGAGACCTCTTTTGGTGATAAGTGCGCTATATAAAAGCATTTGACATTTGACATTTGACATTGGAGTTAGGCAACATCAGGGTGCCTACAGAATGCTGAAAACTGATACTACAGGACCAATAGTGTATGGGGTCAGTCATTTCTTATTATCGTTCTGGATCAAATGACAGAAGTTATGTACGCAGCTGGCACCGATCGTTATTATTAGAATTACCCTCTGTGATTATGAAAGTTGATTACCGGCACGAATGTACTGCACATTTGTTAGATCTGGGGATCTCTAGTTGGCAATGCTTATCACCTTTGTCCAAATAGGGACCCTTACTTCTAAGTCAGGATAAGGGGATCACACTCCTTAATAACCCCTGCTCACCCCCTTGGTAGCTTGGCACGAGCAGACAGGCTTATCTCAAAGGCAGTGTGATAAGCATTTGTGAATATACACAGTAATACAGTGATAACACTACAGATGGACACAACACAGGTTTTATAAAAATAAGTATGCTTTATATAGACTTAAACACAAGACCACAAACAACAAAAATCCACAATACTACACTTAAGGTTACTTAAAAGATGATAAAAGTCTCTTAGTTAAAGTTGTTGGTAAATGCGACAAAGTTCTTCACAAAGTACCTGGATGCGTAACGCAACGTGAACAAAAGGCTTGCAAAAGGGGAGATGCGGCGGTTCCGTGACCCGGGGGAATGGTTGCGTCCTTCCTCAATTCTTGCGCAGTGTAGGGGACTCGTCGTGAGCCTTACCGGTGCGGAGGTGATGTGTAGATTCTCGGCCTGCGGGTCCGTTGCGGTGTGCAAGATGGCGCAGCGCTGCGATGCGACGATCTGGTTGCGATGCAAGAAGATGGCGCCCTTGATGCGGCGATGCGATGACGATGCAATGACGCACTGGCAGCCTTGCGACGACTCTGTACTTTGGAGCCACGACAGGCCCTGTGACGCGCTTCTCCGGTGATGCGATGGCGAGTCTCTCGATGGCGTCACGCTTCTCCGGTGATGCGACAGCAGGCAGCTTCGATGAACACACGCTTCCAGGGAGATGCGGCGAAGGCTCGCTTCTCCGGCGATGCGACGATTTAAGCTGCGGCGGCGACACGCTTCTTCTCGATGCTTCGCGCTTCCAGCTCCCAGCGGCACACAAGTGACTGGAGTCAGAATTTCCAGCAAGGACATTCAGGAGGGAGCTGGGGGTGAAGTCTTTTGTCCCTGAGACTTCAGCAGGAGGCAAGCACAGTTCAAGCCCGTGGAGAATATTCTGTAGATGAAAGTCCTTACAAAGTTCCTTCTCCTTTCCCTTTGCAATGAAGCAACCACTGCAGGCCAACCCAGCAAACAACACACTGCCAGAGGGGCAGTCCAAACTCCTGCAGCTTCCTTGGTCCTTCTCCTTGGCAGAAAGGTTTCTTGTTCCAGAAGTGATCTAATTTCTTGGGATCAGGGTCCCAATATTTATACCCCAAAATCCTTTGTTCTCTGAAGGCCTAGTCCAAACCAGTTCCTGAGCACTTTTTTTACATGACTCTCCTCTTCCTTTCACTGTGCAGGGCAGAGACATCAGCCACCCCACAGGAGGTGGAGCCAGCACAGGGGAGGGAAGATACAGCTCTGGAGCACTCTTTTGACATGATTCCTCCTCTCCTTTCACAGTGCAGGGCAGAGACATCAGACAAGCCACAGGGGGTAGAGCCAGCATTGTAGAGGGAAGGCCCAGCCATATTCAGGTTCCAGGTGCACTCCTCCCTCCCATCTTGATATAGATCTCCCCATTCACCACTGGGCTGTCCCAGCCTGTCTCCTGGAATTCCCCAGCCCTGTCACTCACAAACCCAGACAAGGAATACACAACCCAGCAGAGGCAGGCTCAAATGGTTAGGCAAGCAAATACCTATTTTCTAAAAGTGGTATTTGCAAACACAGAATAATAAAATAAAGTTTACTAAAAGATGTCCTTTATTATTCTGAGTTCAGACATACTAATTTCGAATTTCTACCATGTTCCCTGAGTCAGTTAGGATTATAAGAATGCAATAATCTAACTGCCCATTCTAGCCTATGAGAACAGGTAGACTTCAATAGTGAAAAACGAAAACGGCTGTAATTTACTATTAGAACATGCTACACACATCAGAGCATGTCCTACCTTATACTTACAATGCACCCTGCCCTTGGGCCTACCATAGGGGTGTCTAATATGAAGCAAAGGGAAGGTTTAGGGACTGGCATGTGGGTGCACTTGGTCAAGTCGACATGGCAGTGCTAGACTGCACATAGGCCTTGCAATGGCAGGCCTGAGACACACTTTACAAGCTGCTTCTGTGGGTGGCACAATTAGCGCTGCAAGCCCACCAGCAGCATTTGATTTACAAGCCCTGGGCACACATGGCACACTGTACTAGGGGCTGACAGATAAATCAAATAACCTAATCATGGAATCCAATCAGTATATCAATTTAACATAGGGAGCACTTGCACTGTGGCACTGATTAGCAGTGGCACAGTGCCTGAAGCATAAATGCAGCCAAAACATATCAAAACAGAGGAGGCAATTCGTCAAAATGGAAGGGAGACTCACGCCAATGATGTCAGGTCTAACAACATTGTATACAAGATTTTATTGCATGTTTCCCAAGTGCTGTGTTTTTGAAATGCATGATGATTTATATGATGATTGTCTGTTTTAACGATTTTAGAATTTTAGCCATGCCCTTTTTATTATATATCTAATATGTAATCCAAGACGTTTGTGGCCTATTGGGATGGCGGGCTGACCTGAGTCAGCCCGGCATCATAATGAGCCCCTTCACCTTGTCTAATTGTTTACATTGTAAAGTCTTGAATGTATGTGTACACTTTGATGGTTTTTAGTAAACGGCCGAATAAAGTTATTCAAATTGAAGTAGCTTATATGCAAACTTACTTACAATTTTTTGCCCATAAATGTTAAAAGAAATAATCTAGTACAGTAGATTATGAGGTGCAACCTATTTATCATTTGCAGGTTTACTGCAGTTTTTGTTTGTTGGGAGAACAGTTATAAATCTGCCTGCAAAGTGTAGAGAATGTGTTGAAACAGTGCACAAGAAAATAATGACTAGAAGTTAGGCCTGCGCTTGCCTCTCAAACACTCTATCTTTACACAATAGCTTCACCTCTTTGTGAAGTGCAAACTCTGATGTGTCTTATCTTTACTGAGGAACATCCGCTCGTCGCACTGTGTTACTAAGCAAGTCCTCCTAGCACCTTTGAGGACAGAGGGCCATATGTATCAAGCTAATTAGCATTCGCAAAGGCCGAAATTCTGCGAATTTCGGCCTTTGCGAATGCTAATTAGACAAATGGTATGTATCAAACATGTTTGATGCAAAATAAGGAATAGCAAAATTTGCTATTCCTTATTTTGCGATTGCACTTAAGGAATCGCAAATTTTGCGATTCCTTAAATGCAATGTATCAAACAAAAAATATGCAAAAAATGCCATTAAGGATTAGCAAATTACCACCAACTTCTAGTTGGTGGTAATTTGCGAATTCTTTTCAAAAAGCTTTTTTCCAAAAAACAAAAGGTGCCATATGACGCCCATACATGCCCTTAGGGCATGTATGTGCGCCATATGCCCCCAAATGTCTTTTTCAGGGGTGTAGCAGGGTGTTCTTGAGACACCCCTGCACCCTTGGAAAAATTCCTAATTTGTGATTACCAAATTGCTAATCGCAAATTGCACTTTCATTCCTATGGGCCTCCTGGCCCATGGAAATGAATGGCTAATTTGCGATTAGCAATTTGCTAATCGCAAATTAGGAATGCTAAGGAATCGCTATTGAAAAGCGATTTTGTACATACATACCGTTTTGCATTTCCTAAATAGCGATTCCTTAAAATTCGCTATTTAGGAAATGCTAAATAGTTTGATGATACATATGGCAGAGAGAGAGGCCAGGCATGCTGTTCAATCATGAAAATGGGTGTGTTGGTCTTCTCTGTGTTTTTTTTTTTTTCTTATGCAGCGCAAACTAGACCCGGAGGTATCAGGGCACTTTACATGAGCACCAGCTACATTACTGATGGACACATTCTTTTTTTTTAGGCACAGGGAGATTAAGTGATTTCCCAGAATCACAGATTGGTGAGCATCCCTGCCGAGACTCGAACCAAGATCCCCAGCACCACGGTCAACCGCCCTAGCCATTAGGCCACATTCTTTCCCTTTGCATGGACCTCGAGCAGTGTGCATTTGTGTCTGATGATTCTGTGCATGCTGAACTCTGAAAGTAAGTAAGGTGTATGCCATTTGTTGCCCTTCAAACAAGTAGAGCGGGAGAATGGAATGACAATTGGCTGGAGGGATGCCCAGGGCTCTAGCCAGGCAAAGGCCAGCCCTGTTTGTAGGTTCTCATCCTTAGTTAACATCTGCACCAGTTTAGCATGCATATAAGGGATCCAGGTGTAACACTTTGTCTAATAGTTATCATCAAAGTTAAATGCTACTCAAACAGGCATTGCTAAAGTTTTTGTCCACATGACCTCTTGGCTTTCCCAATGTTTTTAGCTATGTTGCTAGTAAGAATGGCTGATGTGCTGCAAGGCTGAATGTTTTTTATTTTAAAAAAGCACTAATAAATGGTTACAACTAGCCATGTCAAAGCACTTTTTAGGTCTCACCTAGATACCGCTTGCGATGTCTCTTCGAGACATGCTGTATTTACGCTGTAGTTCGGGCCGGACTGTTCCCACAAGGAACAGGGTCAAGACTGATTTGGATATGTCTGGGTCCAAACTAGGGTGGTGTGGTGAGTAAAAGAATGATGGATTTAACCCAGATCCTTGGGACTGGGGGTGAATGTTTGCATTGTCCAGCATTCTGTCCATCAATTGTTTCTTTTGCATATGTCGCCCTAAGAGGGAAGGGTATGACCAGACGTGGGTCCCGTACTCACTATACCACTGGATTCCAGCTAGCCTGGCTGATGAAAGGTGATCCCCTGAAACCGGTCCCAGGATGCTTGTTTCAGGTCCAGGGAGGAGCTGGCTTGGCATTTCGGGCTGGACTGTTCCCACAAGGAACAAGGTCCAGACTGATATGCATATGGCTGGGTCCAAACTGGGGTGGTGTGATGAACAAAAGAATGATGGATTTAACCCAGATCCTTGTGACTGGGGGTGAATGTTTGCATTGTCCAGCATTCCGTCCAACAATTGTTTATTTTGAGCATTCAGGCTATGGGCATGAAGCACCAGCCACTTTCCGCCCATCATTTTGATTGGCTCCTTTGTAAATGGTGGCTTTTCAATAGTTAATTGGCTTAGTAGTCCCTCCTTTGTTCCGCCTTTTGTTTTCTTGTAACCTCCCATGAGGAACCCCCTGTCACATGTGCTGCTACTTGGTAGTTTTAATAATAGCCGCCAGCACTATTTTCTTAAATCCCTTTCTCCTTCCATCTATTGCAGTCAGGACACGCTCTCCTACAATTTTTTTTAATTTTTATTTAATTTAACAAGCGCTGACGGCCTACTTGGAATAATGGTAACCGTGTCTTTCTTTTTTTTTATTGCGATCGCCGCTGCAGTGGTCGCATGCCTTGTTTTTGTTTATTTACTTTTGATTTAATGGTGGTACGCTCGCTTTACCTTTAAACATCTTAAGCTAAAGCATGGGTTCCACGATTGCTACAACAGTAAAGAAATAGAAAATAATGCGCACTTTTACTTTTTCTATATCTTTATTTTTGAAGCAATATTGACAAATAAGTGTATTATTGTATTGTATTGTGTATTTGTATAGCGCTTTACTGTCACCCCAAGGGCATCCTGGCGCTTGAGATCACTGTCAGCAACAGAACCATCTTACACTGCCCTAGGGAACAAGTGGGTCTTCAACGCTTTTTTAAATGGTAAAAGGTCCCTTTGACCTCGTAAAAGGAGTGGCAGAGAATTCCAGAGTTTAGCCGCTGCAACACTAAACAAGCGTCCACCCATCCTCACTCTCTGGAATCTCGGTACCACCACCAGCCACGCAAAAGAAGAGCGCAAACATATTAGCCTTGACAAGTTTCATTTTTGAAGAACAGCCGTGATGCGGCTTCTATGTTGCTACATTTTCATGAGAGTCTCTTACTTTTTACAAAATGGAAGAAGCTGAGGTGTGTATTGTATGAAAAATGTAAACAAGAGGGAGGCATTTGGAAATGTCTGGTGATCCTGCGGCATTGTTGTCGATGCTGTCAGTGCATGGGCATTGTGTTTGCTTCAGGGGATGGAAAGCGGGTGCTTGTCATCCATGTGATAGAATTCAGGCTCGGATTCTCTGTGTCAATCATTCTGTCGTCACTCTCATCCTAGCCATCTTCTTGGCTACACTTGCACCCACCGTGTTTCAAGGTGGCATGTGTATGCTGGAAGCACCACGCAAAGTTGGTTGTGTATGCAGGCAAATTCGAGGTTAAGTCCAGGGCACAAGTCCTAAAAAAAGAAGTGGGTGGACGCTGACGTAACAACAGGAAGTGACGTCACGAAAGGTGGCATGCACCATCAGACTCATTGCCTCCCCTCGCTCACCCCTTAGATGCGATTGCATCAGATAATTCAGCGCGTGAGCAGCGTTCTGAATAAGCTCCGATCACGCCCCAGAGAGGCCAAGGAGTGAATGTGTGGCTCCATTTGCTCTAGGAATCGAGCTTCTGGTAAAATAAGTGGGGGGACGCCGTCCACCCGCGTGGTCCCCCAACTCGAGCCCTGGTTAAGTCCAGTGAGGTTTGTGTTTTTGTTTAAAAGGCAGGGGCGCAGAAGGAATGGTAGGTTTTTAGAGGTTTGGGTTAAGCAGGATGATGGGTTGATTTTCGCCGGGGGTCACTTGTGCTTCTCAACCCCTGACCAATCATGGGTGAATTAACTGTAAATTGTGCTAACCCCACAGCAACGTTCTCTGTTTGCTCAATGTAGCAATTATCCTAGTCATGTAGCAACCTTTTATCACAACTTTGGTATACTCCCTAGTAATGTTTCCATTGTCCATGTTCCTAAAATGGCTCCCGTTATCCCTCTTCCTTCAGGTAAGAAACATAAAAATAAACATAAAAAGACACCTCATGTGAGTATTGCCAAATAATAGATTTTCCGAAATAAAGATGCTTTCTTTTGCATGTGACGTATTTCAATTGCTAAATTCTCCACCCATTACCATTTTCGTGCAAGTCGCTGCACTTCGTATAGTTTCTTTGTAAAAGTGCAACCATTGCACTTTTTCATTTCTTGCTCGCTGCGAGGATGAGCGTGCAATGAGGCAGATGTAGATCTTTCATAACAACAGACTTTGTGGGAATCAGTGATGTAATGTGAAATAAATTACTGCGAGAACCCATACATTGGGGATCAGTGGGTGGTGTAGAAAGGGGGTGGAGGCACCAGGAACACGGTCATGCAAAAAATCAAGTTATATATTTATTTAGTAAAAACTCTTCCACAAAGAAATTGGCAACCAGAACAAAGGTAACAGTAAATCTGTTCTAGCTTACTTAATTGGTCACAGAGCCTGCTTTTTAAAATATCTCATTGGGTTACAGCACCTGCTACAGAAAACGTTGTATGCCCATCAATTTTTATTAGATAATAGTAATGGTATGACATTCTGAAGGTTAATGTACTCGCTGGTTGGATTTGTGTTTTGTCTAGTTACTGTTTTGACTCCTAAAGTAGTATATAGGGTTAAGTGTGCCGGCTGCAAAGGGCGCTGTGTAACATGCAGTTTACCGATTTGTATTCTAAGTAGCAAGGTAAGTGGGTTCCTGCTTTTGACACACAGATCCTTTAGTCACTTGCAGTTAATAAGTTGTAATCTTTCTAAAATAGCACAGCGAGCCTGAGCCAACCTCAAGGAGCTGCATGCAAACCGCATGGCATGGTTTTTTTTCTCACTGTCTTTATTCTAATGTTGCTAAAAAGGATTCTGTTGGGTAGTAATAATCGCATTAGTACAGACAACGCCAACCACTGCCTTACTTTTTAAATCTTCACTATGTGTTTCTCTAGGCCAAGAACTCTTAACATGTAATGCCTACCAAGAAGGGCAATATGCGACTCCAAAACCTACCCCTCCTCTCTACAACATTCCTGCACTTTCTTTTACACACTTCTAGGATTTAATATCTCTGTGTAAAGTGTGTGAGTGATATAAAGAGATCAGACGTCAACTTAATTATTAAGTGCTGTTTAAGTTGTTATTCATGTAATTCATACAGCAAATACATCTGACATTCTTACAGTGCAGACACATCTCTATACACCAGGGTTAAACAAAGTCGAAAACCGGCCTCCATATTGTAGCTTCTCCTAAGTACTCGGGAATTGATTACCAGCAGGCTGCCTGCCTTTGTTTACCTCCATTGCATTGGCATCTAGGTATTAATCTCCAGGCTTTTCTTTTGAGCCCAGCTGGAATAGAAAGTAAAATTCCACTGCAGCTTCCTGCTTCCTGCTCTCAATGGAGAGTAGACAATGTGAGGATGCTGCTGAATATGTTCAGATGTTGGCTATTTACACCTGGATAAATTCAGCATATTTCACACTGGCGGCCTGGATCAAGCTAGATCCCACCCAGGCCCGGACTGGCAATGCCGGGCACCGGGCAATCCCCCGGTCGGCTGGAGGGGGTGGGGGCCGGTTTTCAAAAAGGGGGGGCCGGTTTTGTGGCTGGGGGCCGATTTTCAGTCCGCCCGTCACAGCCTGTGACGATCGGTGAGAAAATCGGCCCCCAGCAGCGTCACGTCAACGTCACTCACTTAGAAGAAGCCACAAGACTCTCTCTCAGCCAGACTTCCAAGTTAGTTACAGACAGTTCCGATGCAGGCCTGCCTGCCCCGGTCCCCGAATAGTAGCGCCGCCGGCGCCGCCAGCAAGCCTGATTGACCGGTGCATGTGTGCACTGTACTCAATGTGCAACCTAACCTAACTTAAACAAACAGAGCGAGGAGGAGGAGGTGCCTGTGCGCAGCGCGCAGAATTCCATTTCCGGCCCCTGCATAATTTTATTCGTACAGTGGCTACTGGCAGTGGCTGGGTAGCGCCGCCGCCTACACCCCCTCCCCCCTCAGTCCCCCGCCCCCGACCCCCCTGTGTCTGCCATAGTGCCAGTGCCACCCCGTCCCGTGACCCCACCAACAGCAGGCTTCAAGACGGCAAACGCGGTAAAACCCCTAACGCTCCAAGACCAGAGGCCCGAAAACCAGCAAGGTAAATGTCCGGTTGGACGTTAAAAGACTTTCATAATGGCAGAGTCACTATAGGGTGGAAAAGCAGTGTATGAATTACCTGATTGCTGCCAGTGCATAAGCGCTGGAAGAGAACGAGTACTCCACCAGCTTGCTTTTTCATGAGCTGGGAAGTGTTGGGACTGAAGCTCTTCGGTTAGGCTGGGGAGGGGGGCCACGGACTGCAGCAGCAAATGGCAGTTTAAGGATGACCCAAGTGTCTGAATATAATTTGGACAGATATGAGTCACAGGCAGCTCCTCGACCAGAGCTCCTCAGCCGGCAGCAGGGAAACTAATTATTTGAATAATTCCTACGTGAGATAGTCACATCGCAATTTCAAATTGTGATGTGACTTGTTGAAAGAAATTATTTAAATATTTTAGCACCTCTGCTGCCAGCCAACCCGCTTCCAGTGTTTACAGGCTCCCCGTGCATGTCAGAGGTTTCTTGGGGTGGAAATCTGCTTCTGTGTTCCTTTCGCCAAGATGCCGCCCACGCCAGCAAAAGACCCCAACTTCCATAACTCACAACTTAGCCGCCTGACCGTGCTAGATGGGAAGCAGCTAGACGTGCGTGTCAGAGGGGGCACTGGCTGGGGCCGCAGAGGGAGCACAGCTTGTTTTTGTGGGGAATGTAAAATAATGTATCCTACTGTGCCGATCCACGTCACCATAACAACGAGTCGGTGTGAATAGATTTAGCGCTGTGCTCCAGTTTTGTTTTTCTGAGCGACACATTAGCCCCAAAGCATGTCAGAGTGCTCTCTATGCGTGGCAATACATTTTCATGCAGTGATGCCGACACCAACATCAAAATGCAATTTGTCTAATTCCTGATGTGTGGTACTTGTTAGAGTTGTGTGATGATGTACTTGACTATTTATTGTCTGTCGCAAATTAAAGGTGCGCATTAACATTTACAGGAGGTGTGGTGCAGCTGCCACGACGACTGGACGCTAGGGATCACGGTTCGATCCCCGGCTCCGGTAGGGATCTGCCCCGCACCATGTGACTCTGGGCAATAGCAGTCGCTTAATCTTCCCAACGGCCCCCAGCGCCTTGACACCTTCGAGTAATGGTTTGCGCTTTACAAATACTGGACATGGACACATAGCTGCCAAGTTTTCAGGTTGCTTATGTGTGACATTTCCGTGGTTTCAGGGTACCTATGAGAGGCATTCTACAACCGACAATTTGAGTGACCCTTTCTCGCCAGTAGAATGAAATAACAAAGCCCATATAAAGTGCTAAATACAGACATTACCAACCTTTCTGCAATGAGAAGCACTAGCCTGACTATATATGGTCCATTCTAGCCCCATTAACACACGTTGGAATTAGCCTTAACAATCCCAGTCCATTCTAAAACTCCATTAACGCTCATCAGAGTGTTTGAGTTTTAAGTATGCATTGAGAGGAGCTTTACGTGAGTTTCCTTTATTTGTGTGCCAACCAGGGTATTCAAGTACTGGTCAGGCAGGTAAAAAATCACAGCCATGTTGCAACCCTGTGGTAATACTCGATAGATATGGGGCTAGAATGGTGTGAGCTGGTATTTGAACACACGGGGTGGGGATGGCTGTCTTACATGGGAATGGGGCTTCTAGTGGGGACTGGACAGGACCACACTAATTTGTATAAAAGAATTTTAGTAAGAAAAACATTGTATGTCCAACCGTATGAGTATAGATAATCTGTTTCACAACAGTTTCTATGACGAAATATATTTTATGTTTTCTCCTAGTTTTAATTCATTTATTTGTCCTGAAGAATGTGGGATAAAGCTCAAGGTTCCACTGAAACACTGCGTCTACACAATAACTTTTTTTGTGTTTTTATTGTATACAGTTGTTTTCTAAGTTATTTTTGGACCACATTTTTTTGATAATGTATTTGGTCCAATGCATGATGAACTATATTAACAAATGTCACTAGTATTTTATGTGTATTTTGGGAGAATTATTGGTTATTTTTTTACTTTGAAGTTCTGTTCTTCTTATGTTGATAAGCATCCACATAGCAAAAATCTGGATTTTAACAAGTCCAGGGGAAAAACTTTTGTATTGGTTTAGCTGAATCCTATCTCTTGTGCCTTTATAAAATGGGGTTCTCTCTAAATTGTTGATAAAGAGTTGTATGTCGGCCATACCCATCACCCCCATTGTGCACTGAGAGGCGACATTTATCCATACCAATGCGAGGCTGTTGGCCTGCACAGAGAAAGGAGTGGATCCCAAACTTTAGGTTTTTTTAAACCATGTGCTGGGTATCATCAGTGGGAAGATTTGGAGTACATATAGGAATCGCAGGAGTATCATCATTTTAATAAGGACTACTCAGCCAAGTATGTTTAGCAGCTGGAGTGCCCTTCGCTAGAGAATTCTTTTCGTTTTTGCCCGGAGGGGCATAAGGTTGAGGCTCCATATAAGGCCTGGTCCCCAAGATGTAGCGAGGCCCAGGTATTGGAAGATAATGCACCTAATAGGAATCGAGGAATGCCATTCAAGATCTTGCTGTTCCCCTGAGTGGGGACCAGCAGGTATTTACTTTTGTTCACTTTGAGGCGAGAGGCCTTCTTGTAGAGTTATAAGAGGAAAAGGCAGTGGGGTCTGGACTCCATCTGTGTATAGCACGATTCTGTCCTCATCCCCACCCTTCCATTGGCAGTCGTGATTTTGAGCATCACAGCCTACCAGTCTGGTCAGGGATGATGGCTTGCACCAAAAGGAGTGGGGAGAGCGGGCATCCTTGTCAGGTACCACAACGAATAGGAAAAGAGGCCAACAACACACCATTTATTTGCACCCGTTCAAGGGTTGGAAATAGAGTAGTTTAGCATACCTACGAAAACATGGGCCTAAGCCCATACGTTCGAGAACCCCACCCAAAAAGCTGCAGTCTATTCAATGAAACTCCTTCTCAAAGTCAACTAGAAGAAGGGCACAGGGGTCTTGACATTTCTGTAGTCCTGCCTGCGCTATATGCACCGCTGAATACAGTAGCAGATTCTAGGGCCAGGCATAAAGCTGCATTGATCCGGGTGGACAAGATCGGGCAGAATGTATTTAAGCCTTTTTGCAAAGATTTTGAGCTCAGTGTTTATTACGGAAATGGAGCGACATGCCGCGCAATGGTGGCGACTTAGGGATGATGGCAATTGTGGCCAAATCCAGGTCCACCAGCAAGGCTCCAGTCACGAACGCTTCTTAATAAAGGGCAAGTAAATGAAGGGAGAGGATATCACAGAATCTATGGTAATTCTCAATTAGGAAGCCACTGGGTCAGGTGTCTTACTGTGTTCATCCAGAGGACTGTGTGCTCTATGTCTTCAACAGCGAGGGGTGCATCTAGGTCAAATCTAGATGCTATGGAGAGTACAGGGAGTGGGTTCATTGAGAGCAAGGGTTGGTGGTGTTCACAGGATGGCCTTGGGTGGTATGCAAAAAGGTTACAGTAGTAGTTGAAAAGGACTGCTACTATTTCGGTGGAGTGACTAGTGGTGTCGCCCGCAAAGTCTCAGATCGTAGGGATAAATCTGAAGGTCAGATGCTTTGTGACCAGTCTGTATAATAGTTTGCCAGTCTTGTCCCTGTTTTCATATACCTTATTTGTTGAGGATCTCTAACACTGCTGGGCCTAGTCATTAGCGATTTGGCGCAGGGAGATTCTTGCAAGTTCTAGCCAGCAGTGAAGGTTTTCTGTTTCGCCCTCTTGACACTGAGGTTTCAGCTGTAATATTTGAATTTTGTGGGTGGTAATGTGGTATAATCTGTCGCTCTCTTGGTGCCAGATGTACCCTTACACAACACCTCTCATGGTGGCTTTACATGCCACCTATAGTTTATTAGGAGAGGTGACTGTGCCCAGGTTGTCTGCTGATTCTCCTCCTGAATGTTTAAATTGGTAGATATTTGAAATACAGGCTCTGTTCACTGTGGCCTTTCCGAATTTCGCCACCACTTTCCCCAATACCCTTGTCAAAAACATTTGATAAGGCACAATCCCACAGCTACTTCGGTCTCAATTTATACTAGCCTATTATTAGTATGATCGCACTTTCCCTGGCTTCAAGAGCAAAGGGAAAGTCCCTACTTTTCTGGAGTGCCTGTCAACTATTCCCCTTGTAATTTGATCACCCAATTTGAATATGTGATGAAAATGTGCTGTAAAATTCACCATTTTGGTCTGTCGTTTTCCAAACATTTCACCCCATAGTAATAGTCGAGCTCGCTCGCTGCGCTCGCTCGCTAGACGGGGGCTGGATAGCTACGAGCCGGATGGGGGCTCGTCTGACATAATTTGCCAGGGCTGCTTTCAGTTCCCAGTCCGGCCCTGATCCCACCATTTCCTGCACTGATATGAATATATTTTCATTCCAGCAACAATTCTTGGCTTTTCAGGGCTGGACTGGCCATAGCGGGCACCAGGCGTTTCCCCGGTGGGCCGCCAGGGTGGGGCCCGGTTTTGCGTCCCTTGGGGCTATTTTTGTTACCAGGGCCGGTAATATCATCCCCCTGTAACTTAATCGGAGGAAACCGGCCTAGTAAACAGCTTGGCCGCTCCCCCCAAGGGGCAGGCCCAGCAGTTTGCCAGGGCCGGTTTTTGTTCCCTGTCCGGCCCTGCTGGCTTTAATGACTGGTGTTTTGCTTTGCTATTCTGCATGGTTTAGCAGCCTAATGATGTACATTCTATTTGCTAACTCTTCCCCCACATAAAACAAGCATTGGCATACCAGACGGTCCAGCTTTAATGTTGTAACTCATGCAACTACAAAAATGCACAAGTTCACATTTTTACATGCATATGTATTTGTATGTAATTGTAATTGCAATTGTATCAGCATTTGTAAAGCGCACTGTAACCCTATGGGCATCCTGGCGCTAAGATACGGTAAAGTAAAGTGCTAAGGAGTAAACTGCGGAACTAACAGCCAATTATGCTCTGGGAAAGAGCCAGGTCTTAACATTCTTCCGAAACAACAGTAGGTCCTGTATTTGCCTCAATTCCAGAGGGAAACTGTTCCATAGGCGGGCAGCTGCTATGCCGAACGCTCTTCCCCCATTGTAGATCTCTTAGTCCTCTGGATAATTGCCAAATTGGCTGACGAAGGACATAGGCTGCGTACAGGTGCATACCAGCCAAAACTACCCTAAAGTGGTTTGGGCCCAAGTCCATGAAGCGCTTTAAATGCGGTAAACAGAGATCTGAACAGTATCCTTTGGCTCACCGGGAGCCAGTGCAGCTCAGCTAATGCCAGAGATGTTGATGACTGATGTGTTCTTGATAGTGCAAGTTTTGTTCCTGCCGCCTGGATTCTCTCGAGCTGTGTAATTAAATATTTTGTAGACTCCAGTAGCAAAGCGCTACAATAATCCAGGCGGCTAAGGATAACACTCCTAACCATTGTACCTCTAGCCTGAGGAGGTAGCAATGGCAGTACCTTCCAGAGTCCTCTAATGAGAGTATAACAGTTCCTGACCAGCTTATTTACATGCGATTCCAGGTTAAGCTTATCATTAAAGCTGACCCCCATATTGCGTACCATACTCACGGGTACCAAGGGGACATCTGTAGGGATAGGCCAGAAGTCAGATGGTAAAGCTGACGGCACTCTGTCCACTCCAAAGTGCAGTATCTCAGTTTTTTCATTATTAAAATGCAATGAATTGTTTCTTAACCAATTCACCATTTCACGCATACATCTATGAAATGTTTCTTGGGAGTCAGCATGGTCGCCTTCCAGGGACACTATCAATTGGGTAAATGTCCAAGAGTGGCCGCACAAAGACATTAAATAAGATGGGGCTGATTGAGGACCCCTGAGGTACACCGTGCTCATTATTGAGGAATTCTGATTGAAAAGGAGGGAGGGCTACGGCCTGCCGTTTTCCAGCCAGATATGATTGAACCCAGCTCAAGGCCATATCTGCCACCCCCACTTCTTCCAGCCTTGCAAATAGAATGGCATGGTTCACTGTGTCGAATGCGGTGACATATTGGAGCCAGAAGTACGTTTAAAAACAGAAAAACAGCACAGCAGCCTCGGCTGGAGTAATGGTGGGCGCACCTTTTTTTTAATTGCGATCGTCAAAGCGGCTGCATGCCTTTTTTTCTATTTATTTACTTTTGATACAATGGTAGCACCTGCGCTTTACCTTTAAACATCTTAAGTTAAAGCGGGGGGGCTACAATTACTTCAAAAGTAAAGAAATAGAAAATAAACTGCTTTATTTTTCTATTTGTTTACGTTTGAAGCTATTGCGGCACCAGCGCTTTAGCTGAAGATGTGCAAAGCCTAAGTATGGGTGCCGTCATTGTAACAAAAAGTAAACAAATAGAAATGGAGCAGCTGACTTTTTTTTCTATTGGTTTATTTTTGTTACATTCGCGGCACCCACGCTTTAGCTTAAGATGTTTAAAGCTACAGCATGGGTGCCATGGTCCATTTCAGTGCAATAGCTCTCAAATTACTGAAAGTTTGAGCTATTGGTATTGCATTAATATTAGAAATGCCAATAGCTCAAACTTTCAGTAATTCGAGACCTATTGCATTGCAAATGCTTGATTTTTTGGGCGGGAGGGTGGAATGGGAAGCATCGTCCTCTTAAGTGTTGCACTCTCTCCCTCTTTCAAAGATGCCTCTGCCAGCATTTTTTTTCAAAAGCTCTGTGATTTAGCTGTGCTGGCCATGTCATACTCTTTTTAGGGCTCGGCTATAACGCGCTGGAAGCACGTTCTCGCCAGAGAACTATTGTCGGCGTCCCAGCAGTCTGAGACGCCGAAGGGAGACAAGACCTGGCCGCGCGCAGCGTTTTTCCATAGGATAACGTTGTGCGCGCGGCCAGGTCTTGTCTCCACAGCATGCATGGCAGGCCGGATCGCGTCGCGCGCCTCTGTGGAATGCAGGGGGAGTCTGCAGAGAGGCGTGCGGCGCTGATAACACGCTCCATGTGTTAAAGTTATTATTGTCCTCGGTTTCATATCCGCTCCCCCTGTTTCTGTCCATTTCTTCGCAAACTCTGACACTTTGTCATGGACTATGATGGACGTCAGTTAGACATTTGCTGCCACTGCCTTTAATGCGCCTGATTTCAGGGTTAAGAAGACCGTGCCAGGAAAAGAAAAGTTAACAAGGTTTTATCAGTCCTGTTTACTTTCTGTAGTTTCTACACCTTCTTGTTTTTTTTCTTTCTGTGCCGTCTAAAGTAAGTGCTTCCTCGAGAAATAATCTTAGGAGATGCAGCGGCTTCCTTCACGTCTTCTGGTTTGATCAATTATTCTGGGAGCAGGCAATCCCAGAGTTCATAACATCCGACCCAACAAAAGGAAGGTATATAACGGTGCAGTCCAGCAGCTTAAAAGCACGTTTTTGAGTGCGTGTAACTCTTTTGCAGCTCCTCGGCAGTCAGCACAGATGATCGAGGAGCATGTAACATACACAAGAAAGTGATAACTGGAGGTGAACATGTACACTAATGCTTCAGCGTAAGCACCACTGCCATGCACACACAGACACCACCACTCCCATGCACACACGGACACCACCACTCCCATGCACACACGGACACCACCACTGCCATGCACACACAGACACCACCACTGCCATGCACACACGGACACCACCACTGCCATGCACACATGGACACCACCACTGCCATGATCACACGGACACCACCACTGCCATGCACACACAGACACCACCACTGCCATGCACACGTGGACACCACCACTGCATGCACACACAGACACCACCACTCCCATGCACACATGGACACCACCACTCCCATGCACACACGGACACCACCACTGCCATGCACACATGGACACCACCACTGCCATGCACACACAGACACCACCACTGCCATACACACACAGACACCACCACTGCCATGCACACACGAACACCACCACTGCCATGCACACACGGACACCCCCACTGCCATGCACACATGGACACCACCACTGCCATGCACACACAGACATCACCACTCCCATGCACACACGGACACCACCACTCCCATGCACACACGAACACCATCACTGCCATGCACACACGGACACCATCACTGCCATACACACACGGATACCAACACTGCCATGCACACACAGACACCACCACTGCCGTACACACACGGACACCACCACTCCCATGCACACACGGACACCACCACTCCCATGCACACACGGACACCACCAGTGCCATGCACACACAGACACCACCACTGCCATGCACACACGGACACCACCACTGCCATGCACACACGGACACCATCACTGCCATGCACACACGGACACCATAACTGCCATGCACACACGGACACCATCACTGCCATACATACACGGACACCACCACTGGCATACACACACGGATACCACCAATGCCATGCACACACAGACACCACCACTGCCGTACACACACGGACACCACCACTGCCGTGCGCACACGGACACCACCACTGTCGTGCACACACGGACACCACCACTGCCAAGCACACACAGACACCACCACTGCCATACACACACGGACACCACCACTGCCATGCACACACGGACACCACCACTGCCGTGCACACACGGACACCACCACTGCCGTGCACACACGGACACCACCCCTGCAATGCACACACAGACACCACCACTGCCATACACACACGGACACCACCACTGCCATGCACACACGGACACCACCACTCCCATGCACAGACACGGGCACCACCCGTGCTTAATTTGTAAAAAAAAAAGTGCCAGGGCTTCCATTTGTGAAAAATTAAGTGAAAGTGCACTCGTCAGGAGGCTACTGTAGTTAGCCATACACATTACGCGACTTTGAGCTATTGGCATTGTAAATGACAATTACTTTTATTTATGTTTTGGTTTTTAAAACATAAATAAAAGACCTTGTCATTTACAATGTCAAGACATTAAACTCGCGTTCATTTACAATGCTAATAGCTCTAACTTTTGCAATGCCGAGACCGTTGCATTGTAAATGCTTGTTTTTAAAAACTTGCTGTAATGCTGCACAGTTACTGTGCTTAAAAAGGCCTACAAACAATTGACAAAGGCAACAGCTCACATAGGAAAGACCTATTGCCTTTGCCAGTGCTTGTTGAAACAAGGAATGAGGAAAACGGCGAAACAGCTGTAGCAAACATCTGGACGGCGAAATGTCCAATTAGAGAACAGTATACATCTTGTACACTAAGCATGCACCTGAGATTGAATCCAACTAAATGCAGGGAGCCTGTGGAAGGTGATCAGAAGAACCATCGTCTAAATTACCAACACCACAGGTGCTGTCATATTTTGAATGGTTTGTGACTTTTTGATCTGTAAAGCCAGAAATTTAGGCTGACCAGGTTTTGTAATCCAAAAACCGTGAAAATTTGCAAAAATAGTAAAAGGACTACAACTTCACATCAACCGAAGGGCACAATGACAGCGCTCCTCTAAACAGAAACATGCACAACGTGGCACTGAGGAAATAAATCAAATGCAATTTTTAAAACTAGTATCTTATCTGTTAACCCCTTCGACGCTCATGACGAGCTGGGCTCGTCATGCAGTAGCCTCCTGCTACGCTCATGACGAGCCCAGCTCGTCATGAATGTGCGAGGATCGCGAAATCCCAGCACAGCAGGGGAATTCCCATAGCATCCAAGAGGTTAATTAAATTGCTTTGTTTTACAAGCCGATAGCTAGTACTGCATTTCCAACATACAAACTTGCATCGATTGCTCTAGTTGATTGTCTCCAAAAACCGGGGCATGAATCAAATTTTCAGAAATCTGCCAGAACAGCTGGTAAAAGAATCGGGACTGTCCCGACAAATCTGAGATGCCTAGTCACCCTACAGAAATCCCAAATAGGAGGCGCTACAGTAGTCCAAACCAGTGGCATAACGGAAAATGATGGGGCTCCCTTGCAGATTGTGTTTAGGGGCCCCTGAGTTTCCTATAGGTCACAGATATTAATTGGCCTTGGGCTGAATGGAGACTGTTGGAACCCGAAGGTCTCTGGTTGGCACAGGTAGGTAATTGTGAAAAGCAGGGACCCTGAGACCCAATCGTCAGGGCAAGGGAACTACTCCTTCGAATAACCCCTGCTCACCCTCTAGGCAACGTGGCGCGAGCAGACAAGGCTAATCTTCAGGGCGATAGTAAGTTAAGCATTTATGAACACACACAGTAAACCCACTGACCCACCACAAATGGACACCAGGCAAATGGTTGAATCAAAAATACGTATACTTTATATAAAAGATATATTCGAGCAGAATTATCACAAGACCAACAATAACGTTTAGCGAATGGGGGCCACCAGATTACAATAGGCAAACTTAGTCTTTCAATGTTCGTTGTTCGGCAAGGTACGAAGACAGGGAAATAAGAACGTTGCGGACCCTGGATCCGATATGAACTCGGGACGGAGTTCAAGTGTACCTTGCTGTGGAAGTCCGAGGCGTTTCAGGCGCGGCTGGTGAGGGCTGACCCCGAACGAGGCCAACGGTTCTCCAGAGGATCTCTCCGGCTCGGTCCCCCTCGAGGAACGAGGGGGGGGAGCT
Organism: Lissotriton helveticus; assembly: GCF_964261635.1. NCBI lineage: Eukaryota > Metazoa > Chordata > Amphibia > Caudata > Salamandridae > Lissotriton > Lissotriton helveticus. Next base: position 1,328,186,506 of record NC_136068.1, on the reverse strand, counting down.
AGACTGTGGAGGGTTGCGGCGATCCGGGATCGATGCAGCTCACTGGGCGAGGCGCCGTTCAGGCCTGCGGGGCGTACTACTTCTTAGCACGCCGGGTCGTACTCAAGGATCTGTGAGGGGCGTCGCGTTCTCGGGCAGACGGGTGCAGCACCAGGCTTCCAGTACCACTGTACGGGGAGGCCTTTCTTGAGGTGCGGCACGAGCCTTGGTATGCAGGAGGACAAAGCGAGACAGTCGGGTACGTTGCAACGTACGGACCGTTCGAGGCTATGGGAATGTTCTCCGTGCAGATTCCGGCTGGAGAGATGAGAGGTACACAATCGCGCTCCGTTAGCGGCGAGGTGACAGGAGAGCAGGCGGCCCGGCACTGAAGCGGAGAGCGACTCAGGGATGAGCGGGGCTCTCTACAGCGGGGCGACCAGGCTCCAAGCTGTCACGACCTGGGAGGGGGCGAAGGCACCCGAGTCACAACTCTGGCGAGGGAATAAGAACTAAGGCCCAACAGCAGACGGGCACAAGCAGATAGAACCCCATGGTCCTGGGGTTCCGTTCAGGGGGCAAGCTCTCGATCAAGCCCTTGGAGATCGTCTCAGGCACAAGTGTACAAAGTCCTTTCTGGTCCTTTCCTCTCCGTTCTCAGCAAGGCACCACTGCAGGCCAGTCTAACAGGATACAGACTGGTTTCCGTCCTTCAGCTTCTCTTGGTCCTTCTAGTCAGGCAGAGGTTCGTCGTGGTCAAAACTGAATCTGATTTGTAAGGAGCGGAGCTCCTATATTTATACTGTGATTCTTTTGTCTTTGCAGGCCAGGGGGCCTGAGCCTGGTTCAACCCAGTTCTGGAGTACTTTGTTGACAGGACGCTGCCGTCTTCTTTCAGGGTTCAGGGCAGAGACATCTGCGGGGTGGTGGAGCCAGTATTGTGGTGGAGGAGCACAACCCTATTCAGAGTCAAGGACTACTCCGCCCACCCATCCTGGTGTAAGCACCCTATTCACCACCTGGAGCACCTGACTATCCCCGGGAATCTCCCAGCCCTGTCACTCACACAAACCCAGACAGCAGATACACATCCTGGCAGAGGCGGTTGAACAGTTAGGCGAGCAAAGGCTAACTTTCTAAAAGTAGCGTTTGCAAACACAGGATATTAAAATAAACCTTACTAAAGGAAGTATTTTATTATTCTGAGTTCAGGCATACTACACTCGACCTGCTACCGTGTTCCCGGAGCCTGCCGGGTCTATAGCGTGTAATAGCTCCGACAGCTCGTCTGGCCTAAGAGAACAGGTAGCCCTTCAATAGTGAAGAACTAAAAGGGCGGTAATTCACTACTAGGACATGCCACACTCGAGGCTTGTCCTACCTTACGCTCGCAACGCACCCGGCCCGTAGGCCTACCATAGAGGTGACTGATATGGAGGTTAGGGAAGGTTCAGGGACTGGCAAGTGTGGGCACTTGCGCAATCAGCGTGCAGTACGAGACTGTACGCGGGGTCAACAATGGCGGACCCGAGACACATCTTACGAGGCCGCTTCTGTGGGTGGCACAATCAGCGCTGCAAGCCCACCAGCAGCATTTGTATCTACAAGCCTCGGCACTCCTCGTGCACGTTACTGGGGACTGATAGTAAATCAAATAAGCCAATCATGGAAATCAATTGCACATACACTTTACATTGGGAGCACTTGCACTGCGGCACGGAATGGCTGTGGCGCAGTGCACTGAGCATCGAATACCAGCAAAACATCGGAGGCACATCAGCAAAAAGAGGAAGGGAGACTCACGCCAAGGTGCCAGGTCTAACACGTGTCCCCTCCAGCTGAAATGTGGGGAGAACTACCCTTGCCCAGGGAGTTCCTCATCACTAAGGCGGAAAAACCTTGACAGACCGTCAGCATTGGCGTGGTCTATGCCAGGGCGATGTTCCACCGTAAAGTCCATACTCTGTAGAGAAATGGACCACCTCAACAGTTTCGGGTTCTCAACCCTCATTTGCATCAACCATCTGAGGGGCCTGTGGTCCGTCTGAACTCGGAAGTGAGACCCAAACAAGTATGTAGGGTCTTAGCTTCTTCAGTGCCCAGACCACAGCAAAAGCTTCTCGCTCAATCGCACTCCACTTATGTTCCCGTGGAAGTAACCTCCGACTGATGAAGGCCACAGGGTGATCCCAGCCCTCCTGAGTCGTCTGTGAAAGGACAGCCCCAATCCCATGCTCTGAAGCGTCTGTCTGCACTACAAACTCTTTGGAGAAATCAGGAGCCAGGAGCACGGGCGCCGTGCACATGGCTTTCTTCAGGGTGTCGAAGGCTTCCTGACAAGCGTCGGTCCAGATCACTTTCCGGGGCTGCTTCTTCGAAATCAGCTCTGTCAAGGGGGCAACGATGGTGCCTTATCCCTTGACAAACCTGTAGTACCCGGTGAGTCCGAGGAAGGCCCTCATCTCCGTTTGGGTCTTGGGGGCTTCCCAAGCCAGGATGGTCTGAATTTTGGGTTGAAGGGGCGCCACCTGGCCGCTCCCAACTTGGTGTCCCAAATACACCATGGATCCCTGCGCGATCTGGCACTTACTCGCCTTGATCGTGAGGCCTGCCTTGCGCAGAGCCGCCAACACTTCCCACAGGTGTCGCAAGTGTTCCTCCCACGTTCCGCTGAACACTGCGATGTCGTCCAGGTAGGTGGCACTGAACGCGTCCAGTCCAACCAACACCTGGTTGACCAACCTCTGGAAGGTGGCAGGGGCGTTTTTCATCCCGAAGGGCATGACCCGGAATTGGTAGTGCCCATCTGGGGTTGAAAACGCGGACCTCTCTTTGGCCCCGTCAGTTAAGGCAATCTGCCAGTACCCAGACGTTAAGTCAAACGTGGTGAGGTACCGTGCATCTCCCAACCGATCGATGAGCTCATCATCTCTGGGGATGGGGTGCGCATCAGTCTTCGTGACCGAATTGAGTCCTCGATAGTCCACACAGAACCGGAGTTCGGGTGTGGCTCCCGGCGTCGCAGCCTTCGGGACCAAGACCACTGGGCTGGCCCAAGGACTGCTGGAGGACTCAATCACCCCAAGAGCAAACATCTTCGAGACTTCCTCCTTGATGCAAGCTCGTACCCTGTCAGTCACGTGGTAAGCCTTGTGCTTCACCGGCAAGCTGTCTCCGGTGTCCACATCATGGATGCACCAATCTGTGACACCCGGAACCAGGGAGAACAAGTCAGGGAATTGCCCCAGCAACTGGCAGCAATCGTCCTGTTGTTCGGGGGTCAGGGAGGGTGAGAGGTTAACTCCATCCACTGACCCGTCTCGCTCGGAGGCCACCAAGAGGTCTGGAAGAGGCTCGGTCTCCTACTCCATTCCGTCATCGGTTGCCAACAGCATGCCCACTTCGGGCCTCTCCAAGTGGGGCTTAAGGCGGTTAACATGTAGGACCCGTAAAGGGTTCCTGGGAGTTTGCAAGTTCACCAGGTAGATGACAGGACTCTTGCACTCCCCAACCTCAAATGGACCCGTCCACTTATCCTGAAGTGCACAGGGCTCCACTGGGGCCAAGACCCACATCTTTTGTCCAGGCTGAAGCTCTACCAGAGTGGCATTCTGGTCGTACCACCGCTTCATCTCCTCCTGGCTGGCTTCCAGGTTTGCCTCAGCAAGTTTCCTGAATCGCCGGGTCTGGTTTCGGAAGGCCAGCATGTAGCTATATGCATTCTGGGGAGGTTTCCTGGGAGATTGCTCCCAGCCTTCCCTAACCAGACTTAGAGGTCCTCGGACCGGGTGACCATACAGAAGCTCGAAGGGACTGAACCCGAGCGACTTCTGTGGCACCTCTCGGTACGCAAACAGTAGGCATGGTAAGAGGACATCCCACTTACGCCTCATTGGTCCTTCCAGGCCCATAATCATGCCTTTCAGGGTTCGGTTGAATCTCTCAACCAACCCGTTTCCTTGGGGGTGGTAAGGGGTGGTGAACTTGTACGTTACACCACACTCTTGCCAAAGGGACTTCATATATTTCGATATGAAGTTGGTACCTCTGTCAGACACCACCTCTAGAGGGAATCCTACTCGAGAGAAAATTCCCATCAGCGCTCGTCCCACCACGGGGGCCGTCACTGTTCTCAGAGGGATGGCTTCAGGGTACCGGGTGGCAGGGTCCACCAAGACCAGGATGAACCTGTTGCCCAGGGCTGTCTTGAGGTCCAGAGGCCCCACAATGTCAATTCCCACTCGCTGGAATGGGGTACTGACGACGGGGAATGGTTGGAGGGGAGCCTTGCTCTTCCCTCCGACTTACCACTTGCCTGGCAAGTCTGGCAAGTTCTGCAATGAGCGTCTGAGCTCCGATGCATCTGGGGCCAGTAAAAGTGGGTGACAAGCCTGTCATAGGTCTTGTCCATCCCCAGATGTCCTGCTAACGGAACATCGTGAGCCAGACCCAGTAGGAAGGCTCTGAACTTCTGGGGTACCACCAGCACACGGGCTGACCCAGGTTCAGCAGCCTTAGGCTCTGAATACAGGAGATCGTTCTCCCAGTACACCAAGTGAGTTCCGTACCGAACACCATTGGCCTGGTCTGCAGCCTGCTGCCGCATACCCGCTAGAGAAGGGCACTTCTTCTGCTCGTCAGAGAATTCCTCCCTGGAGGGACCTCCGTCTTACTGCCAATGGGTCAGCTCAGGCAAGTCTCCCAGTTCAGCGATCTGCTCCCCCGTAGGCTCCAGGGCATTCCCCTAGAGGTCTGCTTCCTCCTGGGCCGTGGGAACATCGGGGACCGGCTGTCCGCGCCCCCGGTGCCGCCTCTCTAAGGCCGGTTCCTGGGCCTCTCCTTCAGGCTCCAGAACCTCTTCAACACCCCTACTGGCTGCCATGGACCGTGTGGTCACGCACGCCCAGTCGGGTAGACCCCCCATCCGCAGATGAGTCGTTTTCTCCACCTTTTCCCAAGGGGAGTTCTCCAAATCTTCCCTAGCAGACAATCTACAGGCAGGGAGGTCCTCACAGCGACTTGCAGAGTACCTGAGACCCCCCCCCACTCAAAGGGAACCTGAACCATCGGACACTGGCTCTCAGAATTGTCCGCATGGACAACCCTACAGTATGCGTGCGGTACCACCTGCTCTTGAGACACCAGGTGCTGCCTCACTGCAGTCACGCTGGCTCCTGTATCTCGAAGAGCCTCCGCCTTCTTACCGTTGATGGTCACTACCTGCGCATATTTCTTAGTGTTACTGGGCAGGTAGTTTTCGGGGACCATCTCACTGTCTCCTAACGAGACTAGGGTCATCTGAACGGATCCCCACCCATTTGGACGGCTACTTCCTCCCCAAAGTTAACATTAGCTAGTTGCCGGGGGGGAGCAACAGTGGGTGCGGGTTTCGCAAATAAGCGACACTTAGGATCAGAGGCAATGTGACCCAGGTCGCCACACCTAAAACAGGTGATGGGCCCCTTTGGAACAGGTTTACCTGTCGGGCCCGGTTGATTTCGGGGGTGGGGAAGACTGAGAACCTTACCCTTGGTTCCCTCGGGGATTACTTTGGGGGCCTTTCTGGAACCCTTTCTGTTTTCTCTTGTCCCCCCCACTCTTCTGCTGGAGACCCTGCCCACCTTTGGCTGAGTCTCCCACTGGACCCTTGTGGACCCTGGTGCTAAGCCAGCGGTCCGCTTCCTCAGCAAGCTTCCTCGGGTTGGACAGCTTGCTATCGATCAGGTGCTGGCGTAACTCAGGAAAACAATTATCCGACAAGTGCTCCCATGCTATCAAATCAAGCAGCCCTTGAAAATCATTTACCTTACTACCCTTCACCCAACCATCCAGCGCTCTGCAGAAAAAGGTCACATACTTCACATACGTACCCCCTTGAATCTTCACACACTTCCTAAACCGCTGTCGGTACATTTCAGGAGTTAAACCAAACCGATTCATCAGGGCTTCTTTCATTCGTGGGTAGGAATTGGACTCTTCGGAAGGGAGTTCTAATAGGGTATCCCGCCTCTCAGTCAGGAACCGTCCCCACAACCCCGCTCCCCAATCCTTCTCAGGGACCCGGTGGGAAGACATGGCTACCTCGTAGGCCCGGAACCACTGTCCTATGTCATCTCCCTTAAAGTACTCCTTCACCACATCTTTCGGTACGTAGACCCTTGACTCTGCCTGGGCTGGCGTTGTGCTGCCACCAGGAGCTGCGTCGAAGCTCTTTGCTTTCAGCTCCAATTCTTTAATGCGTATCTCGTGCTCCAGCTGGAGCCTTTACTCTTCCATGGCCATCTGACCCTTCAATCTGGCCATCTCCACTTCATGCGCTCTGGATGCGGCCCTGTCCGCCAGCTCTTCTGATGACGGGCCTCCGTGCACCTCGATAAGGCTATCAGGTGGATCCACCACCTCCCGATTTGCTGGCTCTCTGGACTCTTTCCAGGCTCTCAGTGCGGTGATGCGTTGGACTCTGGTTTTGCAGCCCGCCTGGGAAACTCGAAACTTTTCGCACAAGGCTCTCAATTGCTTGAGTTTGCAATTTTCTAGCCCTTCCCAGTCAAGATCGTCGATTCCAGAGAACACAGAGAGTACAACGGAGGGTGCTTGTACCGGAAGTGAACCAGGCATGGTTGGGAGATTGGAGATCTCTCGGCGAGAACGTAATCTGTGGCTTCGTTATTTGGTCTGCTCTCACTACGTGGTGATCAGTAATTCACTGTATATAGATCATAAATGCAAATCCTTAATCCTCACCGCTGGTACCAATGTTGGAACCCGAAGGTCTCTGGTTGGCACAGGTAGGTACTTGTAACAAGCAGGGACCCTGAGACCCAATCGTCAGGGCAAGGGAACTACTCCTTCGAATAACCCCTGCTCACCCTCTAGGCAACGTGGCGCGAGCAGACAAGGCTAATCTTCAGGGGGATAGTAAGTTAAGCATTTATGAACACACACAGTAAACCCACTGACCCACCACAAATGGACACCAGTCAAATGGTTGTATCAAAAATACGTATACTTTATATAAAAGATATATTCGAGCAGAATTATCCGAAGACCAACAATAACGTTTAGCGAATGGGGGCCACCAGATTACAATAGGCAAACTTAGTCTTTCAATGTTCGTTGTTCGGCAAGGTACAAAGACAGGGAAATAAGAACGTTGCGGACCCTGGATCCGATATGAACTCGGGACGGAGTTCAAGTGTACCTTGCTGTGGAAGTCCGAGGCGTTTCTGGCGCGGCTGGTGATGGCTGACCCCGAACGAGGCCGACGGTTCTCCAGAGGATCTCTCCGGCTCGGTCCCCCTCTAGGAGCGAGGCGGGGGAGCTAGACTGTGGAGGGTTGCGGCAATCCGGGATCGATGCAGCTCACTGGGCGAGGCGCCGTTCAGGCCTGCGGGGCGTACTACTTCTTAGCACGCCGGGTCGTACTCGTGGATCTGTGAGGGGCGTCGCGTTCTCGGGCAGACGGGTGCAGCACCAGGCTTCCAGTACCACTGTACGGGGAGGCCTTTCTTGAGGTGCGGCACGAGCCTGGGTATGCAGGAGGACAAAGCGAGACAGTCGGGTACGTTGTAACGTACGGACCGTCCGAGGCTATGGGAATGTTCTCCGTGCAGATTCCGGCTGGAGAGATGAGAGGTACACCATCGCGCTCCGTTAGCGGCGAGGTGACAGGAGAGCAGGCGGCCCGGCACTGAAGTGGAGAGCGACTCAGGGATGAGCGGGGGTCTCTACGGCTGGGCGATAAGGCTCTGAGCTGTCACGACTTGGGAGGGGGCGAAGGCACCCGAGTCACAACTCTGGCGAGGGAATAAGAACTAAGGCCCAACAGCAGACGGGCACAAGCAGATAGAACCCCATGGTCCTGGGGTTCCGTTCAGGGGGCAAGCTCTCGATCAAGCCCTTGGAGATCGTTTCAGGCACAAGTCTACAAAGTCCTTTCTGGTCCTTTCCTCTCCGTTCTCAGCAAGGCACCACTGCAGGCCAGTCTAACAGGATACAGACTGGTTTCCGTCCTTCAGCTTCTCTTGGTCCTTCTAGTCAGGCAGAGGTTCGTCGTGGTCAAAACTGAATCTGATTTGTAAGGAGCGGAGCTCCTATATTTATACTGTGATTCTTTTGTCTTTGCAGGCCAGGGGGCCTGAGCCTGGTTCAACCCAGTTCTGGAGTACTTTGTTCACAGGACGCTGCCGTCTTCTTTCAGGGTTCAGGGCAGAGACATCAGACACTCTGCGGGGTGGTGGAGCCAGTATTGTGGTGGAGGAGCACAACCCTATTCAGAGTCAAGGACTACTCCGCCCACCCATCCTGGTGTAAGCACCCTATTCACCACCTGGAGCACCCGACAATCCCCGGGAATCTCCCAGCCCTGTCACTCACACAAACCCAGACAGCAAATACACATCCTGGCAGAGGCGGTTGAACAGTTAGGCGAGCAAAGGCTAACTTTCTAAAAGTAGCGTTTGCAAACACAGGATATTAAAATAAACCTTACTAAAGGAAGTATTTTATTTTTCTGAGTTCAGGCATACTAAACTCGACCTGCTACCGTGTTCCCGGAGCCTGCCGGGTCTATAGCGTGTAATAGCTCCGACAGCTCGTCTGGCCTAAGAGAACAGGTAGCCCTTCAATAGTGAAGAACCAAAAGGGCGGTAATTCACTACTAGGACATGCCACACTCGAGGCTTGTCCTACCTTACGCTCGCAACGCACCCGGCCCGTAGGCCTACCATAGAGGTGACTGATATGGAGGTTAGGGAAGGTTCAGGGACTGGCAAGTGTGGGCACTTGTGCAATCAGCGTGCAGTACGAGACTGTACGCGGGGTCAGCAACGGCAGACCCGAAACACATCTTACGAGGCCGCTTCTGTGGGTGGCGCAATCAGCGCTGCAAGCCCACCAGCAGCATTTGTATCTACAAGCCCTAGCACTCCTCGTGCACGTTACTGGGGACTGATAGTAAATCAAATAAGCCAATCATGGAAATCAATTGCACATACACTTTACATTGGGAACACTTGCACTGCGGCACGGAATGGCCGTGGCGCAGTGCCCTGAGCATCGAATACCAGCAAAACATCGGAGGCACATCAGCAAAAAGAGGAAGGGAGACTCACGCCAAGGTGCCAGGTCTAACAGAGACCACTTGAAGAGATGGGGGCCCGCCTTTTCCACAGTGGCTGCAGGGCCTGTGTTACAACTCTGGTACAAACCGTAAAGTATCAGGGCACCTATTGCAGGCATTTGCTCATCAGGAGAGAGGAATGGAAGACTTATCCTCAGCATGCAAAGAGTGAGAAGGCAAGATGTAAGGGGCTTTTGGATATGGCATTTTAAAGATAGTCTGTTGTCAAACCAGGCACCAGGATTCCTAACTTGGGCAGCAAGAGAAGGTTGCATGCCTGTAAGAGATGGACCGATCAACCTTGACCAGCAGGATGGATCTTCACCAACGAGCACGATCAGAGGCTATCATCAGGTCTAGCAAGAGGGAGCCTGGATTGTTGAGCTCTCTAATTTTAAAGAGCTCTTCAAGAGTGACTATAATTACAATTTCAGCATTGTGACACAGGCGTGTCCGTACTTTCAGAAGTTTCACCAGCCATTTGGCCAGATAGCCATCAACTTAGTGAAGGCAGACAGCAAGATGATGGGATTGTGGGGCATATTAGCAAGCAGCAGCGATAATTATCGCTGACCGCTGCTAGCATGAGGAAATCTATCGCCCGCTATCGCTGGCGATAATCTCCATGGTAGCGTTTTATTAACAACGCTTAACGCCATGGAGATAAAAATCCCAGCGATAGCGGGGATTATCGCCGTTTTCAATGGAATATCGCTGGTTTTCCAGTGATATTCCATTGAAAATGGCGATAACCTTGCTGATAGGCAGGACAATTTTAGCCATGTAATCCACCTCCCATTGGATTACATGGCTATGAACAGGTCACAAGCAGGCGTTAGGAAAGTAGCGTTAACTGTGGTTAGCGCTACTTTTCGTAATGCTCCACTTATTAGTGAGCAGCTTGTTAATAGGAGAAATGTCGCTTAGCGACATTTCTCCTAATATTTTGCCCTGGAACGCCCACTTTGCATCTCATTAGAGATGCAAAGCTGGGTGTTATTGACAAGGGCGCAAAATCAGCAAAACACGCGATAGCGTGTCTTTGCTGATAGGGCGAAGAAATTATCGCCGCTTTTCGGCCGAAAACGGCCGCAAAAATGGCGATAATTTCAAATCGCCTGCCTATTTTATATGCCCCTGTATTTTTCCAAATCATGGGAATCGAGAAACATTTTCTAAAGCAAAGGAGAAATCAGCGCCCTTCTAAAGGAATCATTCTTAGCCTTCCACAGTAAAGGCAGATCCTAGCTTTTTCCAAAACCGTATTTATTAAGAGTTCATGCATAAATCGATACAGCCCTCCACAGTCAGGAGGAGACTGTCAACGACAGACATTGAAAAAGGCATAGCAGTGAACCCAGAGTTATAAAAACATACCCCAGTCCCCTCCCAGACCACCCAAACCCAACCGCCCTACCACATCCCCCCCTACTACCCACCCCTTAACCCTCCCTAACCCAGTGCACGTGTTCACAGCGTAGCAACATAAGATGCAAAACAAAGGTGGAGTCAGCCAACAGTCTAAGGTATGGGGTCCACATTCAGAGCCAACACATCATCAAGATCAGCGGGGGGGTCGAGGTGCAGACCCCTGTAGTCCGCCCATCTTTTCCAAATTTTGTAGTGCTTCCGGGGACACCCTCTGGCCTCAAAAACAGGTAATTCCAGGCCCATAAGGAAGTCCAGTCCCGCTTTCCATGCACCAAGCGGGGGGGCACGAACGCTTTTCCAGGCCTGGGCCAGATCTCGCTTGGCCACCACTAGTCCCAAAAGCAGCAGGTGACGTTTGTAAGCATTGCCCCCAACATTTTCCAGGATATGAAGGAGACCCAGCCTAGGGGTACGGGGCAGGTCCCACCCCAGCACCTCCGAAAGACAGTCCCAAACTCCCGCCCAGAATCTGGTCAGCCTCCCGCAGGACCACACAGTATGGAGAAGCGTCCCTCTCTCAGCACCACACCTCAGACACTCCGGGGCGGCTATAAGGCCCGCCCGCCACAGCCGTTCTCTAGTATAGTAGGCCCTGTGAAGGTACTTAAACTGAATAAATCTGAGACGGACAGCTATAGCAGCTCCCCGGGGGGATTCAAGCGCCTCGCGCCAGTCATCATCATCCAAGGGGCCAATATCAATCTCCCAGGAGGCCTTCAACGACGAGAGGGAAGGGGAACAGTGTGTAACCAAGGAGCGATATATCTGAGAAACCTTTTTGTCGCCTAGGTCACCCATAAATAGTTTAGCCTCGATGGGACTGAAATCAGGGAGTTGCTCCAAGCCCACCAGACTCGGGCCAAGGGCATGACGGAACTGGAGGTACCGGAAGAATTGGGACTTAGGCATATTGAATTCAGAGCTAAGGTCCTGAAAGGACTTAAGCGTAGTACCGGAGAGAACGTGACCAAGGGACGAAATCCCGATCGCGTCCCAGCCGCCAAACCCGGAAAGGGAAGCCAGTGCCGGGAGCAGGCCATTATGCCACAACGGCGTCTCGGCCGTCAGTTTGCCCCACCACCCCATACGATGCAAAGCTTGCCGCCAGACCGCGAAGACCACCTGAGTGACCCTCGGCAATATCCTCCTCCGCCTGGCCGAGTACAGCAATGTGTGGAGCGTGGCACCGCCCATCAACGAGTGCTCTAGAGCATAAGCCGGATCACTACGGTCCCCATACCACCACTCATTGAGCACGAGGAGGCGGGAGGCTTGGTAATAAGACAGGAGGTCCGTGGACGCCAAGCCGCCACTGTATGTAGAGAGAAAGCAGGTACGTAGCGCCACCCGAGAGGCGCCCCCGGCCCACAAGAACCTACCCAACACCGAGTTGACACTCCGGAACCATTGTGGGTCGATTCTATAGGGATGATTCTGCAGTTGGTAGAGGAGCCGAGGCAGGGCAACCATCTTAAAAATTGCCGACCGCCCATAGATGTTAAGGGGCATACGGGTCCAGGCCTTAACGTCCATCTGGACCCTATCCCACACCGGCCGAATGTTCCGATCCCATGCCACCGCGGCCGAGGCCGAGAGGAAGACGCCCAAGTACTTCATGCCCTCGACCACCACCCGGAGGGACGCAGCCCATGGGCAGTGCACCGTGTCACTCCCCAGCACCCACAAGGTCGACTTATGCGGGTTAAGAAAAAGCCCCGACGCCAGACCAAACTCATGCATGATCTCAAGAACGCGAGGGCCCGTACGATGCAAGTCAGTCATAAAGAAAAGCACATCGTCTGCATATAAGGCAACGCGGTCCGTGTGGTCCGCCCCCCATACAAAGCCCCGATAGAGCGCGTCCTGGCGCACCCGGGCGGCCATAGGTTCCATAGCCAGCGCGAAGAGGTACGGGGAGAGGGGACATCCCTGTCGGGTGCCCCTGGCCACAGGGAACCGCGCAGAGACCGCCCCAGAGACACGTACCGAAGCGGTGACATCCGTATAGAGCAGTTTTACATAGGAAATAAAAACCGGTCCCAAGTTCAGTAGTGGTAGGAGAGCAAAGAGATAGGTCCAGCTGACCGAGTCAAAGGCGCTATCAATGTCTGCCAACAACAGCGCCGCTTGTTCCCCGGTGGGTCCGATCGCGTCCAGCGCGGCCTGGGCCCGCCGAATGTTGTGCCGCGTCGCCCGGCGTGGCATAAAGCCCGCCTGATCCGGGTGGACAAGGGTTGAGATGTGCGGGAGGAGGCGATTCGCAAGCGCCTTGGCCAGGAGCTTGGCTTCAAAATTAATAAGGGAGATGGGACGGTACGACTCATGGCGCTCGGGGGGCCTGCCCGGTTTTTGAAAGACCACAATCTCGGCATGCCGCCAGTCTGGGGGGAGGGTGCCACGCTCCCGCGCCAGTTCCAATGCCCGCCTGTAATGTGGCCCAAGCTGTAGGTGGAATGTCCGATAGAATTCGCTGGGGAACCCGCTCGGCCCCGGTGCCTTACCCGCGTTTAATTGACCCAGTGCGTCGCCTAATTCCTCCGCCGTCAGAGGGATCTCCAGAGCGTCACGAACATCATCGGAGACCGCCCGCGGAGGGACCGCTGCGAGGTATTCCTCAATGCCATCGGAGGAAAGGCTCTCCCGAGGGGCATACTGATGTTCATAATGGCGCGCAAAGCTCGCCGCAAGGATCACGGGGTCTGTAATCGCCACTCCAGTATCGTCAACAAGCCCCGGCAAGGTGATCGGCTGCAGAGTCTGCTGACAAAGCCTATGGAGCATTGTGCAAGACTTGTCGCCCCACTGGTACACCCTACTACGCGTAGCCAGCCACGCCTGGCGTGCCTCATCTAATAAGACCGAGGAGTAAGACTGTTGCGCCTGTAAAAGCAGCCGCAGTGTCACATCATCTGCCGCCGTCCTGTGCCGCGCCTCCAGCGCCTCCACCCGCACCGCGGCAGCAGTAATACTGTGTTGGCGAGTCCGACGAGCCGTCGCGCACCAGGCTATATCCACCCCCCTCAAGGCGGGCTTCATGGCCTCCCACACTGTGATGGCATCCATCCCTACCGTAAGATTGTCCTGCCAGTAGTGGGCGATCGCACCGCGCAGATGCTGGGAGTAATCCGGTCGCTGCAGGTGCCACGTAGACATCCGCCACCGAAACGGCTGGCGCGCCTTACAGAGATCTATTTGCACCGCCACAGGGGAGTGGTCCGAGAGCCCGCGAGGCCGGATCGCCGCCCCCTGCACCCTGTCAAGGAAGGCCCCCGGTACAAACACACAATCGAGGCGCGAAAGAGAGCCATGCACAGCAGAGACATACGTGTATTCCCGCCTCCCCGCATGCAAATGTCTCCACACATCCACCCATCCAAGACCATCAATCATGGCACTCAGCCGAGTAGGGGAGGCTACAACCTCGGCCCCTCGTCCCCTCTGTCTGTCTAAGGTCATGTCCACTACATCATTCCAATCGCCTCCAATAACAGCCAGGGAACGGGGAAGTTCGGCCCATAAGGCAAACAGTCGCTCCGCAAGGGCCCACTGCAACGGGGGAGGGGCATACACACAACCGAACACCACAGGCTCCACTCCAACCCTACCCTGCACAAACACAAACCGGCCCTGAGGATCGAGCCATTGACGCTCATGAGTGTAAGCCAGCCGTCTGTGAACAAGAATGGCCACGCCCCTCGACCCCCGAGTGAAGCCAGCATGAAACACCTGGTGGAAGCCAAACCTCTGCAGACTCAGTGCCTTGGTACCCATCATGTGTGTTTCCTGAAGAAAGAGCACATCTGCCAAGTCCCTTTTCGCCCAGCGAAGCACAGCCCCCCGCTTGATCTTGTCTAGGAGCCCCCGGACGTTCCAGCTCAGTACCCGCATGGAAGCGCCAGGAGACACAAGCCGTGGAGCTTCAGCCATTGTCACGATGAGCCAGTACCCATCCACCCCAGTACCCGACCCCGGCCCACAACACCCCGTTTGCCAACATCATAAGAAACACGTGCACCCCCCAGAACACTGCCCTAAACCCCACTACCCCACTAACCCCAGCCCAACCCACAAGCAACCAAACACCCCGAAACCCCCCACCCCCACCCCCATACCTCAATAAACAATGAAGTATCTGTCGCGGTAAATGGTACTTCAGGCCCAAAACATAGCGCCCAAAGCCAGCCATACCAAGGGATCCCAACTAGTTCCCCCCCAAACTAACCAGACACACTCCCTGAACTACCCCCCAGTCCCAACAGGAGGAGGCAGCCCATAGTACAGGCCCCGAACCCCAAAAAAAAACATACAGTCGAGTCATAAACAAAGCACCATAGAAAAGTACCAGACCAGGATGGCCCTGGTATTCGCCAAAAAGGAAGTCAATACTGCACCGGCCAATGTCTGTCCCACCGACCACAGCTCAGCATCCGCAGCATACAGTTTGACATATGAAAAGCATCCAGCAGATAGTCCCTGTGAACGGTGATCAAGAGCCGTGTTCAGATTGATCCGTATCGGGCTGTGTGTCCCCCAAAAGAGGGTCCCGGGACAGGGACCTCCGCCGGGAGCGGGACTTGCGGTGACGTTTCCCTCTGCCTGACGTGTTGCCCCGGTCCTGAGACGAGCCACGCGACGACCCGGAGTGGAGCCCCGGTTGGACATGAGGTCGAACTCTGACCGTCTCATCGGTCCAGTTGAAGACGGCCTCCGGTGTATCGAAGAAGAGGGTCTTGGAGTTGAAGATCACACGGAGGCGGGCCGGGTAGAGCAGTGAGTATTGGATTTTCAAGCCACGCAGCTTGGCCTTGGCTTCCAGGAAGGAGTGTCTCTGCCGGTGGACCAGTTTGGTATAGTCCGGGAATATCATAATTTTATGATTATCATAGAGCAGGGTGTCCTTAAGCCGAGCCTCCCGGAGGATGACGTCCCTGTCGTGGAAATTGAGGAGCCTGGCGATGATCGGGCGAGGCCGCTCCCCGACCGGCGGCTTCTGGGTCAGGGCGCGGTGAGCACGCTCCACCACGAAGCATCGCGACAGGGAGTCCGGGGGTAGCCAGCTCGCCAGCCACCGGGACAGAAAAACGTCCATGGGCCCATTCTCGCAGTCCTCCGGAAAGCCAACAAAGCGCAGGTTGTTCCGCCTTGCCCGCCCTTCGGCATCCTCCACACGGAGCGCCAGGCCCCGCTGAATCTGTTCCATGTCGGCAATCTTCTTCTGAAGGGCCCCAACATCTCCCTCCACTGCTGTGACCCTGGTCTCGGTTTCAGTAATGCGGGCGACCGCATTACGAAGATCTTGCCGCAGCAGCATCACGTCGGCCCCCACCGCGCCAATCTTCGCATCCAGCATGTCGCGGGACTGTGTAATGGCGGTCAGCAACGCCGCGTTGTCTGGTCCAGCATTTTGGCCCCCGCCAGCCGCACCAGGTCCTCCACCAGGGCCGGTGAACTTATCAATGGGTCCAGTCTTAGTGGCGGCCGAGCCCCGAGTCATGGCTGCCGCAGAGATGGCAGACCAGTATCACGCACCTGTAGCGAGGCCGCACCGCACGGTAGTCCACCAACCAGGCCTCGGCCGGGGCGTCTAGGGCACACCAGGCCACACAGGATCCTCACGCCACTGGGCCACAGATCGGGCAGGCCCCCAGGAAAAACGCCGTCTCACCAGGGCGTAGTAGGTCGTCCCCGCGCCCACTGGCACGGCGCAAATATGGGCCACTCTAGCCCAGTCCACGAGTCTTCCGGCCGCCGCCCCGGCGACCACAGGGGCTTGGAAGGGCAAGTATCCGGGCCAGGCGCCCGACTGACACCCCAGTCCCCGGGGACTCCCACTCGGCCGAAGGATCTGGGCCGGCGACTCCAGGTGGGGACCACCAAACTCGAGGTCCCGGCTCCACCAAGGCCAGGCAGGCCGCAGGTCTTCCGGGGCCCCCCCGGGCACCAGCCCCCACCGCTGATGTGGCGAGAAGAGGCAGGGGGGGTCCCACAGCAGGTCGCCGGCAACCAACAGCCCAGGGTCGTGGCCAAAGGAGAGCGCCGCAGGCCCCGGATCGAGACCTCCAGTCCAGATGCGCCAAAATTGAGGCCCCGGCGTGCTCAACCGGCACTAGGCCGCCCACTGCTCCAGGCTGCCCTACCGCCGAGAGAGGTCACAGCGCGTCCTTGGCAGCACCGGATGACTCCCTGCGCCGTCCGCCACCGCAGCCCCAGACGTGGTGCACAATTCGGGTCCGGGGGCCAGGAGAAATCACAGGATAAGTATCGGGCCGGCGGGAGCTCTAGCAAGCCACGTCCGCCATGATCGCCCGCTAAGCCACGCCCCCTCCAGATCCTAGCTTTTTAATGATCGAGACCGGGTCAGCTGAGGGGTCAGATCTAAGCCTATCTAATACCTTCCTGTGGTCATAGCTGGAAGAGATTCGATTCTTTCCATCTGGCTACAGGAAGGTATCAAATGTGGTGGGGAGTGTTAGAAGGGGCGATCTGAGAGGGCCAGGTTGTGCTCACCCGACCACCCCAGGACCCACCTCTCCCACAGATCTTGCAGAGTATTATCGTGAGGTCCCCACCGGGGAGGACTTTGGGTCTAGGATCGTACACACTGAGCTCACACCACACTTACGAACGGACACCACACCGTTGGATTTCAGTAACAAGTTCTTTATAAGTAGTAAAAAGAAAGAAGCACTCTTATGTACAAAATGATCGAGGAATCACAAAGTCTTTGAGGATTCAGGAAGAGGGAAGCGGGACAGTCTTTAGCCTTTGGGCCAGTACGAGGTGTACCCTTCGCACAGCTCTCAATCCTCGAGCCGGGGGGTACGGAAGATGATGGTCGTACTGACTGCTACACTCACGTCAAGTCAGCTCAGGTCGTGATGGTAACGTCGATGGTCCATTCGGACCCGAGTACTCCTCGAGCCGCGACGAGGTCAGCAGGGCTCGATCCGGAGAAGTTCTTGAGGAGCAGCGACAGCGTCAGCAGGGCTCAGATGGTTACGAGTTCAAGCTCGAGCCGCGACAGCGTCAGCAGGGCTCCGAGGTCTTTGAGAGGACAAGCCACGACAGCGTCAGCAGGGCTCTGAGGTCTTTGCAAGGTCGAGCCGCGACAGCGTCAGCAGGGCTCTGAGGTCTTGGAGATGGTGAGCCGCGACAGCGTCAGCAGGGCTCCGGTGGTTCAGTTCCGTGTTACGAAGAAGGAGCCGCGACAGCGTCACCAGGGCTCAGCGATGCAAGGTTGAGTTCTTCTCAGGGTCAGCCGCGATCAGATCAGCAGGGCTTCAGGTCCAAGATACAACTGCCCGCTAGTTGTCGGGCGGGCCCTGATATAGTCCATTGGCCCTTTGATGTCCGGACCCTGGCAGGCGGAGGTCTCATGCCTTGGGGGCTGGTCGTTTGGCGAGGTCCGGCGGTTGGCTCTTTGATCTCTTTGGAAGATGCGTCCGGGAATTCCCAGATGCCCAACGGGTCTGGAGCCAGCCCTCAGGGAGGCCAGAGGAGCAATCAAAACTGGCCCACCGGGGAGGCCAAAGGTGTGATAGATACCAGTCTCTCAGGGGAGGCCGGAGGTGCCATCGAAACTCCCTGGCTTATCTCACTCGGGGAGTCCTTTACCCCCGAGCCGGGACTGGTGCGCCTTTGGAGTCTGGGTTTCGCTCTGGCCGGGGTCACGCTAGGCCCAGGGAGTCAGGGATCTCGGGAAGGGAAAATGGCTGCCGGGCCTTGTGGGGCGGGAGAAGCGGAACTGGTCGCCGGTTACGGGGTCTGGGCATACAGGGAGCAGGACGACCAGGGGCTCGGGGTGCAGGCTACACTAACGGGGTGCTGCGCAGGGAACTCAGGGTGCAGGGCTACGCTAACAGGGTGCGGGGGAGCAGGGGCGAACCACACCACGAGGCCGGGTCCAACACGCTTACCCCCCAGCTAAGGGCGGGGAGAACTACCCATCCTCTTGGGGGTTCTCTTCGCTGAGGCGGAAGAATCGGGACAGGCCGTCTGCGTTGGCGTGGTCAACACCAGGCCGGTGCTCAACAGTGAAATCCATCCCCTGGAGGGAAATGGACCAGCGCAACAGTTTGGGGTTCTCCCCTCTCATCTGCATTAGCCACCGGAGGGGTCGGTGGTCGGTCTGGACCCGGAAGTGAGTACCGAACAGGTAGGCCCTCAGCTTCTTCAGGGCCCAAACCACCGCGAAGGCCTCCCGCTCTATGGTGCTCCACCTTTGTTCTCGAGGGAGTAGCCTCCGGCTAATGAATGCCACTGGCTGGTCCAGGCCTTGCTCGTTCATCTGGGACAGGACTGCTCCGATGCCATGCTCGGACGCGTCCGTCAAGACCACGAACTCTCGGGAGTAGTCGGGGGGCCTGTAGTACTGGGGCAGTACACATGGCGTCTTTTAAGGTTTCGAACGCCTCTTGGCAGGCGGGGGTCCAGCTGACTTTCTTTGGCTAGTTTTTGGAGGTTAACTCCGTGAGGGGGACTACGATGCTGCCGTACCCTTTGATAAATCTTCTGTAGTACCCCGTGAGCCCAAGGAACGCCCGCACTTCCGTCTGGGTCGTGGGGGCCTCCCAGGCCACGATTGCATCGATCATGGGCTGGAGGGGGGCTACGAGGCCGCTTCTGACCTGGTGCCCGAGGTAGACTACGGACCCTTGTCCGATCTGGCATTTGCTCGCCTTAATGGTGAGACCGGCCCAGAGGTGCTGGAGGTGCTCGGGCCAGTGGGAACTGAACACTGCGATATCGTCCAGATACGCAGCACTGAACCCCTCCAACCCCGCCAGTACCTGGTTGACCAGCCTCTGGAAGGTGGCGGGCGTTTTTCATCCCGAAGGGCATCACCCGGAAATGGTAGTGACCATCCGGGGTGGAAAAAGCAGGTCTCTCTCTGGCCCCTTCTGTGAGGGCGATCTGCCAGTATCCTCTGGTCAGGTCGAACGTACTGAGGAAGCAAGCAGCCCCTAGGCGATCAATCAGCTCGTCGGCTCGGGGAATGGGGTGTGCGTCGGTTCTGGTGACTGCGTTGAGCCCGCTGTAGTCAACGCAGAACCTCAGCTCGGGGACAGCACCGGGGGTGGCCGCCTTCGGAACCAGGACCACGGGGCTGGCCCATGGGCTGTCAGAGGCTTCGACCACCCCCAGCCCTAGAATCTTAGAGACTTCGGTCTTGATGCAGGCCTGGACTCTGTCGGGGACGCGGTAGGCTCTGTGCCGTACCGGTGGACTGTCCCCGGTGTCCACATCGTGGACGCACCAGCTGGTGACGCCGGGGATGAGGGAGAAAAGGTCAGAGAATTGTCCCAGTAACTGGCGACAGTCCTCTCGCTGCTCGGGAGAGAGGGAGGAGGAGAGACTCACTCCCTCTACGGAGGAATGGAAAATGGCTGCCGGGCCTTGTGGGGCGGGAGAAGCGGGGCTGGTCGCCGGTTACGGAGTCTGGGCGTACAGGGAGCAGGACGACCAGGGGCTCGGGGTGCAGGCTACACTAACTGGGTGCTGCGCAGGGAACTCAGAGTGCAGGGCTACGCTAACAGGGTGCGGAGGAGCAGGGGCGAACCACGCCACGAGGCCGGGTCCAACAGGGAGGCCATCATATTGGTGGTCTCAACGTCACAAGAGATGTCATTGATTTTCCTGACAAGAATGCCACCAAATGTTACAAAGCAAATTTGAGAGGGTGATGGCAAGGGTGCAGCAATGAGGTGGTGGATGTTGGGTTCCGCGAAGAATAAGGTAGTAGCTGTGCCACAATGGAATAGCTTTTTGTCTACAGCAAAACAGAGAAGATCATATCCGTTTATAAAACTAGATGGTAGGAAGGCACCAAGGATTTTTATCAGTGACTCTCACAGAGTCATAGCTTTCAGAAAGTAGGGCTCAATCTTCGGTGATTAAAAACTGCCTATCGGTGTGGATGGACACAGAATGCACTTTTCACATTGTTTTATTGTAGTATATTGCCTTCAGAAGAAGTTTCCAAGACACTAGCTTTATGGCACACAGTTTCTTTGAACAGTCTTGATACTTAGGACCATTATAAAGAAGTCACTTTGCACTGCTGCATGAAAGGTAAAGGGCAGGAATGTGCCGTATTTAACACAATCTGGTGCACTCCTGCCTTTTCCCAGCACTGGCGCACAATGTGCTGCCTAGCACAAATGCAGGCACCCTTGCACCATGGTGCCTGCGTTGTAAGCAGGATTGTTTTTTGTGCAGGAAGGGAAACTTCCTGCATAAAAAAAAGTAAGAGGCATTTTCCTCTTTCTATGTGAGCCGCAGAATGAGATTCGCACTGTGCTGCGTTGCGTTACTTGGGATTTATCAAGTAGCTCAGGGCCACGCATGGGCCCCTTGCATGGCTTGATAAATTGTATATTAGGGGTTGCATTGCTTTTGCACGACATTGCGTGCTGCAAAAGCGACCCCCAGACGTCATAAATATGGCCCTTATTATGTAAATACAAACATGTGTGAATGTGCTCCTAATTTTTCTTGAGATGCTGCTGTCCTCATCAATTACTCGGGCCATCCACTTCTTCCGCTAGTTTTGCCCAGTTGCACTAAAACGTTATGTTGTGAGCAAGCCTACCTTCCTTAAGAGGGGTTTGGAGGTTTCTCCCTAAGAATATTGTGAAAAAAATTGGGTAAAATAGGAAAATGTATCACTGTTAGGTTGTAAAGGACAGACACAATTAGGGCGCAGTGGGCCACTTATGAGCATTAGGACTGGCGCCACTGCCCCGGCTGTGCTAACATGATTTATGCCCTTCGCTCTGTGTCCTAGGGAATCTGTACTACAGTCCAGTGAACTTTGCCATCCTCTTCCACTTATTTCGGCCACTGCTTTTCATTTCTGAAAATCACCTGCTAGAATAGGTAGAACAGGGTGGCAACGGCACTGGAGTCTTTTAGGAACTGTCAGAATAAGCAGTGCCCCTGCAAGCTCTCCTCTTTGTTCAGTGCCCCAGGCTTTGTTTTTCTAAATATGGGGCTCAGTGAGTCCTGGGCATCTCAGTTAAGTGCCGCTGGGTCACACCAGCACACATTAACTAAAGAATAGCCTCTTCTAGCATCCTAATGTGTTCCCCATAGCAGGAGCAGCTGAGCTCATAGACCCTTTCCAGATTTCCCCAAGTGTCGATCCATCAGTTCCCATCACATCACCAGAGTGCCCTGTGCTCTTGGCATCTCCACACAACACTGCATGCCTCCACAAAGTACAAGATTTTTATCTGGACTCTTTTCTGCTCCTCCGGCTTCTCTTCTAGGGTCTAGTACTCCCCTTAGCAGACAACAGCTATCCTCAGCTGTCCTCATGATTGAATGATCTAAAAGCATCTGTAAGCCTTTTGTACGTCTTTAAAACATGTAAATGTCAAAGTGGTGCAATCCTCTCCACTTCCAAAGCTTGAACCTACTTTTCAGGTTTTGTGGTTGAAGTCTTACAAGCTTTGCAAACCCCTCTGCTATGCCTCTTTTCCGCCCAACTCCAATTCCTAATTCTGTACCATTCAGTGTCTCTCTACACAAATACATTCCAGAGCTAAGCACCTGTCAATTTCGTAGATATCTGGTCCAGCCAATTCGTATAATTTTGAGTTGAAATTCTATGTTGGCTCTTTTTACACTGATGTTCACAAATGTTCCTTAGGATAATAGTGGAGAAGTGTGGCTCACTGGTTAGAGAAGGTAGACCCTGAAGCAGAGGTCAGACCCGGGACAAGGGTTCAATTCCTGACGCAGCAGGGTCTTGAGCCCAAATATCCATCGACTCGATAATTCGTGTTTCGGTGCCTACTCGAATCATGGGTTCACACTCTGCAGCTCTGGGCATCAGCCTGCTTAATCTCCACGACGGCCCCCCGTGGCGGGATGCCTGGCTTTCACCTTGGGGATGCCCAGTATGGGTATCTCAGAGGGAAAAAGCCAGGACGGGTTCCCAAGGCAAGCACCGAGATGCCTACGGGTAATCGAGCGCTATATAAGAACGCATAATAATAATAATAATAACATGGCAAATGTTTGGTTGACACTCTGCTTAGTGGCTTTCACTGCTCAAATTTTTTATATTAATATGTGATCCAGAGCATACTGTACGCGTGTATCCTTATGCTGTCTTCAAATTTGTTTAAAGTCTAATGTAGTTCTGTTCACACTCTTTATTCTACAGTACACAGCCTAGTTAGTATGTGTTGTCTTTAAATGTCGATATGAGACTACATTAATGGAGAAGAAGTCAGATGGCAGTGTTTGAGATTAGGAAAAAACAATGGGAGAGCAAGGGTATTGTGGGGGGCGTCCTTGTCCCCTCGAGCGTATAGTACTTAAACAATGTGGACGGGCCCACTATGTGTATGTGAATACTTGTAGTCACTTTGTGGCATGAGTTGAGACCCATTGGGTGTTTAAAAGACCCCTCACACACCAACCTAGTTGGTGTCATGCTTTATCATCGGGGTCCCAACCGGGTGGCCGAATGCCTCCCGGTTATGCTACGACGCCTGATTACAGAGGAGCGGGTGATGGTGCGTTAGTGTGATGTGAAGTTCTACAGTTCAAAATATCACTGAGAATCCTTGCCTCAACTTTATTATTGGCGGCTCAGGATATATGTTAAAATCTAAGTGGTGCAACTAGTAAGGATTGATTACCTATCAGTTGACTATGTGTGATGGTCTACATGTTTCAGCCCCCTCTGGGTAATTTAATGGGGCTTTCTTCAGGATCGAGAAGGTGAATAGTGAGTGGCGAAAGGTGATTAAAGCCACGTGATAAAACCAATGCGGTACCTACACACTCGCTAAGATGTGTGGTAAAAAAGGTGTGAAAAGAGTGTCGGCATACTTACCAACACTACAAATAGGCAAAAAAATCCTGTTGGAAGCAAGAAGACAAAACACAACATATAGAAAATTTAACTATTCGCAGCATAAAATGCAATCTTAATGGTTGGATTAAAGTTGTGTGGTAGTCCTCAAGAGGGGCCACTACAGTGACTGTTATAGTGTACTCATGCAGATTGCGGCATGCGTTGATACTGTAAGGCATGCTTCTCATGAAATAAAAGCACAGGACAGCGTGAGTCAAGCTGCTGTCCTGTGTGAGTGGCAGAGGTGTGGCCATTTGAGCATAAACTGCATGTTTGTACAAGACAATATGCTGTGCTATAAACCACTGGGATGAGGGCCCCGTGGTCCCGGGCATATCGTGTACCTTGGTGATGGTGTTGCGTGTATTCGTTGAGGGATGCCTACATTGTGTCCCGTGGACAACTCTTCCCTGTCTAACGTGTTCTCTTCAGCATCCTTAACGGTGCATTATTTGCACTTCCATGAGAAGAGGTGGGGGGGGTGGTGATGGTGTGTTAAAGACATTAGTAGAGGCCGCCCACGAAGAGGGCCTCGAGGGCCGTCACCATAACGGCCACCCGTGCCCCCCAAGGAACGGATCCGGTTTGCGCTGGTCAGCGCCGCCGGGAATCGCAGCACTGCAAAAAGCGCCCAAGGCCCTCTCCTCTCCCTCCCAAGAACAAAGGGAAGAAGGAAAGGGGGAGGGGGATATAAGGCAACACACCTTTCACATCAGTGAGCTGGGGGGAGCGGCACCAATGATTTTGGAGTGCTGGCGAGCAGCACGGTAAGAATTTCAGAAGCCGCTCCGCTCCTCTCGTGCCGGTCCGGTGCCGGCCGATGTTTTCTCAGTGCCTGTTTTACTGATAAGCAGGCTGTCTGGGTCTAGGACACCCAGTTCCACGATCACGTCTTGCAGTGATTCCCCCAATGGGTGCCCACCAGCAGTTATAATTTATGCAGGGCGTTCCCCCGCAAAAAGCCTTGTATAAGTGACGCGGGGAAATCCATGAAAATTTCACTGCGTCACTTCTAGGACGCCGTTGTGTCAAAATCTAGCACCTGCCTCACAGCAGGCGTAAGACTGACGCAGGCCCTTTCACATGGGGCTTGGCCCATGTGAAAGGACGCATTGCTGGAGTTGCGTCACTTTTGTGACACACTCCAGCAATGCGTCACTTTTGCGCCATACAGATACGTCAGAAATACTGATGTATCTGTAACTCCTTGCGACATGATGCGTCATACATTAAATATGACACAGCAGGTATGTCGCAAGGAGTGCGCACTGAGAAGTGACGCATCGCTGCTTTCACGCAGCGATGCATCATTTCTCATAAATGAGGCCCTTAGAGTGTGGCGGACGTGTTACAAACATGACAGCTATCCCATTAACCCTTTTGTAAGTGTCATGGATATAATGTACTTGTAATACAGCAGACGAGAAATTCTGTTATGTTTGCCACAGAGAAGAACCCCGTCCGCCAAACTCTAAAGCACGCCATGTGCCTGCTTTGGGCCAACATCTATGTTGTTTGATTGTTTCCATGTTTGCAGTGAAGTGGCTCTGAGGATACTTACATTTCCACTGTTCTGTGCAAAAGTTCAAGAAGGCACTTCCTTGCCATTAAACTTGCAGCCCACTTGTTTAGTGCACCAGCATGGTGTCTCATATGCACTTTGCAAGGGTTTCCTGTGAAACGAGTCAAACAGTTTGCAGCGCCCACCTGCAGCAGACTCAAAACATGACTTTATGTGTACTGCTCCTCAGACGTCGACGTCTTGTTGATCTTGATATCTGACCGTCCCGCAAACATTCTTTTAATCAGAGGACTCACAGTGTGGGGGTCACTTAATCCAATAATGCAGGTTGCTTCAGTGTTATGCAGGTGTGAGAAATGGTATTATGCAGTAGTTTAGGTATTTGATACAGTGCACACCTATGGAAGAGGTGTGGCGCCGCGGCCAGGGCGACTGACGCTGGAATCTGGGGACCACGGTTCGATCCCCGGCTCCGGCGGCAGGTCAGCCCAGCACCATGTGACTCTGGGCAATAGCTCGCTTAATCTTCCCGACGGCCCCCCAGCGCCTAGAGACCCTTACGGGTGATTGTGCGCTTTACAAATGTGGACTTTATTACTCCTAGGAGCATAGCACATGTTTATAGTAGCAGGAGAAACTCAAATAGGCTACACAGACAAAACTGTTGCACCCATTTCACACCATGTTACAAGAACCAAGAAGTGATCGGTGGCGAGTGGGAACATCCGTAGCCCACTTAACATTGTATGTTTACGTATTTATACTATGCAAATTTACAATTTCAGGCACAAGGAAATGCAATGATTTTTACAGAAACGGACTCTTTTGCAGACAGAAGAAATTCCTATATTACCCAGTTATTCGGATCCCTGTTTTGCTGTTTTATCATGGAACATAGCGGGGGTTAATTCAAAGTTGAGTAATGAAGATTGGGTTTCATTTGTATTCAAATTTGACTTCATTTGTTTTCAGGAGTCACGGTCAGTAGTTGACTTTCATATAAATAGGTACCGCTCATTCAATGCACCAGCGATTACAGTAATATCAGGAAGGCCTAAGGGAGGATTGGCAATGTTAGTCGCTGTTAAGCATATGGTGATAACAATTAGAATAATCTGCTCCTCTCCTTTGTACCAAATAGGTTTCCTGTATAAATAAGGCCCCGTAGACCTGTTAATTATACATTTTTATCACAACATTTTTGAGCAGTGTAATCCCCATGTAGCAGATGTAACCACTATGAGACACCCACTCTGTATTATGTGGAATAGGGATTATAATTGCACTGTGTGTAACTATAGTAGGCCTCGAGTGTGTGAGGTGGAGAATATCGAGGGGCAGTCAATGTCTCATTTTACCCACTCAATATATGGGATGCGTTAAATAGAATTGTGGCATCAAATGATTTACTGTCTTAAAGGGTTGTGTAAATGACATTAGTGGACAATGTCCAACATATGTGGTAAGAGGTCATGCAAGTGTTATTGATTATATGCTATTATCTAGTAGTTTTCTTAATTTGTTGGAGGATCACAAGGTCTTATCATACTGTTTCAGTGATCATAACCCCCTAACAGCATCTTTTAAATTATATAATTGCAACATTCAATCGCCTGATGTTCCAATTAAATATGATACAATACAGGGAATAAAGCTGAAATGGGACCGGCTAAGCCAGCAGGCATTTGAGTACAAACATATCTGTGAGAACCTGGGGGCATATTATCAAGGACGGGCGATACATTATCGCCGCTTTTATTGGCAGGAAACTGCCGATAAAGCGGCGATAATGGGCTTGATAATATGCTCTATGAATTCCTATCGAAGCCCATGTTAGATGTGAAGACATCTAACATGGGCTTCGATAGGAATTCATAGAGCATATTATCAAGTCGCTTTATCGGCAGTTTCCTGCCGAAAAAAGCGGCGATAATGTATCCCCCGTCCTTGATAATATGCCCCCAGGATCTTATAATCAGCTGTTTAAATCATGATTCCTCCCCAGAGGTTATAATGCAGGACTTTCAAGCCGTGTTTACTGTCATTTCAGCTGATTTGACAGTGAAATGTTCTCAACCTGAGGAGAACCCCCTAGCTTGTTGACTTAATAGGGCTTGTTCAAAACCATACAAAAACCTAAAAGGTGATTTCAGGGGCCCCCTCGGGATAACAGCCTAGTGAAGGTCCTGGGAAAGAATTATAAAGCTACGGTTGAACAGAGGAAGGGTGGGTTCAAGCCAGAGGTTTTCAACAATTATAGGCAGCAAGTGCTCTGGAGGACTCAAAAAAGTTCTGGCACGTTATTAATCACCCAATATATTTGCAGGCATCCCTTCTCAAAAATTGGATTCTTTGATCCTAGGGAAGACCTGGGTGGAACATTTAAACCTTATTTTTAATCCTTTTAATATAACAAGTGCCCAGGCAGGACTAGGAGTAAAAGAACCCCAATCTCTAGAACAAGCAATCCACTTCAGTATATCTATTTCAGTAGATGAGGTAGCGATTGACATTTCTCAGGTGTGGGATACCATTACCCATTGACCTATTTAAATAAAATGGTTCTCTATGGGCCCCTCTATTAACATACCTAATTAGAGCTGCGATTGTTGAACCTCTTCCTGTTTCAGGGAAAGATGCTATAGTGGTTCCCGTTCTTCATGAAGGGGGATAAAAATGCCCCGGGTGTTATAGACCCATATTGTTGATTGATTCATGGTAAAGGTATTGTGGAGGGTTCTTTTAGCCTATTTAGAAGTTTGTACAGTTGAGAATAATATATTGACACAAACCCAATACGGTTTTAGAACAAGAATGGGACAGTAGAACAGTGCCTCAATTTGTGACAGATTATTAGCAGGTACACTAAGTCCATGAAGTACTCAGTACGTCGTGCCTTCATGGACTTATCCTGTGCGTTGATTCTGTCAATCTTGACAGATTGTGGACCATGTTGGGAGACATGGGAGAAGAGGCACCTTTGGTCCTTATATTGCGTAGGCTTCATTCAGACACTACAGTTAAGATTTGCCATGTTATTAACGGTGAGAAAACCAGGTCCATATTATCTATGGAAGGAGTCTGTCAAGGATGTATCCTTGCCTAATTCTTATTTCTTATTTATATAAATGGACTGGTGGCATATTTGTTGGGGAACATTTTTGATTCTCCTAAGATCGGGAAAAATTGTATTGTATTCTTTCTATACGCAGACAATGCTGTCCTCATTGCAAGGACAGCAAACAGCCTACAGAAATCTTTGGACGCTTTTGTAGGTTTCATGGCCTCTTTGGATCTTAAAGTAAATTATAAAAAGTCGTAAGTTATGGTGTTGGACCCAAAACAACAAAGTCTAAAGTATTTGTGGTCCAGGGAATGAGATTTAAGAGGTCAACAGTTTTTCCTATTTGGGAATTGTTTTTAACTCTCAGCTTTCTTGGACTCTCTAATTACATTAAGTGCACTGCAAACATCAAGAGTAATGAAGGCACTTTTCAGATTTGCAGCTCAACTGGGTCAGAAGCCAGTGAAAAAGTTGCTACTCTTTATATGGCACAGTGTCTTTCAATCGTTACTTACGGTGCAGGGGTGTGGGGCCATATTAACTGCTGTAAGCTCCAGATAATAGAGAATAACCTTATCAGAAGACTTTTGATGGTACCAAAAAGTGTGTCAACTCTCTTCTGTCACGTTGTACTGGGTCTGGAGTTACTGGAGGATCGAGTTGGTCTCACTCTCCTGATGCTATGGGATAAGATTTGGAATACGCCTGAACTGGAATTTACTAGATCCATTATACTGGATTGTCTCTCTGATGTTAATTTTCATACTATTCCATGATTCAACTACCTCAAGTGTATGTTACAGGAGTTGGTCCTGATTGAATTGTTTAATAACCCCACTAATATGCCCAATCAAGCTAAAGTTATTATCAAAACCGCTTTCATAACTAGGGCACATTTACTTCACTTGCAAGTGCTGATTCAGCTGAAATCAGTGAGTAACTTGGATGTACCGATTGTGATCAATCATCCCTGTTT
The DNA here is from genome assembly GCF_964261635.1 of Lissotriton helveticus. NCBI lineage: Eukaryota > Metazoa > Chordata > Amphibia > Caudata > Salamandridae > Lissotriton > Lissotriton helveticus. Next base: position 1,328,157,542 of record NC_136068.1, on the reverse strand, counting down.
TTATCTTGTACATTTGAAGAATCCTCAACATATATTTCTTCCGACTAGATTTTGCCTGTCCTTGGTTCATTTTCTGGTGGCTTTCCCACAGCAATGCAGTTGGTCTAATGGCCTATGTCCATGCTCATCTGATAACTTCACCACACAGAGAACTTTGCACTTTACTCTCTTTTGTGCTTTGTGCACGTCACTAGGAGCTACATATTTACTTCCAATATTAAACTCTCTCCGACCCTGATCTGATACAGAAGGTTATAGGTGTTTACTCTCTTTGGACTCAAAGGCCATCTGCTGTGCAGTTTTAAACTTTATAAGAGGAGCTATTGCAATGAGAAAAAAATATGGCTAAGGGAGGGTTGGCGTATTCTGTAAGGATTTGTCCAATTGTTATTGAACAAACCAGGGTGCTGTTATTTCAATATCTATTGTGAAGACTCCTGTTGTTTCTTAAATGTGTTTTTATGGTGAATGTTTGTATTGTGTGCTTTAATGATTTATTTAAATTGAATAAAGCTTGTTTGACTGAGTGTTTCGTAGCTTTTCCACTAGATCACATTTTCTATTATTTTAGCGAATAGGATAAATCGCAGAGCAGCGCACTTTTTCTTAGGATAAGACTGTTATCGATAATTCCAAAATGCATATATTGTTCAGCTGGAGAGTAATCTAAAAGCTGAAAAGAAAAAAAAATTCATTGTGTTTACTTCAAGAAGTTCACATCTTTTCATTTTAAAGCCCGGTCAAAGAGGATGTGACAGAACTCTAAAGAAATATCAGCCACATTAATATCGAACCATTTTTGATAGTTCATTTGAGATAAATTGCTCTGATGGTCTGCACATTTTACACACTGCAAAACAGTGTACATACAAGTTTCTTTTAACAACATTTTACATCACAGAGTGGACAGCGGTTTGTTGTATATGGCAAGGGTGGACAGTAGATTCCTGGTAAGCAGGAAGTCACACCTCGGTTATTTCAAACCTGAGGTCTGCAGAAAGATCTAGTTGTTATGTGTGTATTTGTGAGATAGGAAGTGGGGGCTCATATTTTCGTTTGGGCAGGAGCGTAGCACAAGCCCTTTAAGGCCCTGCGGTGCAGGGGGGACACTGACCCTACAGAGGCCCCTTAACTCTTCGGGGAGCCCCATTCAGTCTAAGACCAATGAAAATTTGTGAGACATTGGAGACTAAGGGCCCCTATTCACATTATGCAGGGGCAGGCATCTTTTTGTTAATTCCAATGCACATTGAATATGATAATGTAACACAGAAAGTGTGGTGTGTGGAAACGTGCAGAGGCATTATGATGGAGAGGTTATATAAGGCAAAGCCAATAGGTCAGGCTATTTAACTTACCTTAAATTAAATCATGTATTCATTGATTGACACGTATGCATGTGGCTGAAGTGAATGTGCGAACAGTTCAATTGGTTGTCGAATAAATAGATGAATGCAAGGATAATAGAGAGCATGGCAATAAGCTTGGAGTGGTTGTTGGGGGTCCAGTACTTATTTTCTATCATCTGACTGTATCCCGAAGGAAAAGAAAGAAAGACAAGAAAGATAGAAAGGAAGAAAAAGGGAAAGATAGAAAACTGCTTTTTAGTTCTTGACTTAAACTTTTAAAAAGCCTCCTGCAGTGAAAAAACAATACATTAATTGACATAAAAATATAATGCATGATGATTCAGGTTTTTTTTTTAAATGTAAAATAGTTACTCGGGTACTGAAACACACTCTATAGGAGGCAGAAGGATACACCAAACAGCAAATAGCATTAGGTGAGATAGAAATACTCTTCTGGGCAGAGCTAATGCTCACTGCATGAATATTTCAAAGCATTGTCAATAATAGCTCTATGGGCAGCTGTGGTGTCAAGCCAGACTTAAACAAACCTGCAAGGGGGACATAAAGAGACAGGAAGTGTAGAGGCACAGGGTGAAATCAAGACTGGGCAGCCTTGGTATCTTGGTATTCATTCGTAACCGTGGCATTTAGCAACAGCAGCCTAAAATTTTTATTTTAATCAAGATAAGAACTGAAATGAAGCTACGTTTGACTGTGCTCAAGGCTGAAAATGTACCATGAATCAGGCAGATCACACTGATGTCCCACGTGATTTGACGGCCCAATCGCGTGGGAGATACTTGCAAAACACACGAGTTCCCATTCTTGGGACTCTTCATATGGGCTGGAATTAATAATTTTTATATTGAGATTAGAGTATAAATGAGAGTATGAATGAGGAAAGGGGCAGGGTGTAATACAATACTTATTGTGATTATATAAAACATTTTGATACAGCAAAAATCGAATTAATGTATTATTAAAGAAGTGCGTCGAAATGAATGTAATGTATATCTAAGAATGTCACAAAATGTCATGAGGGTTATTCCTTTTTAAACTATAGAAGTTATAGGGATCATAGGTCAGTTAGATGGTATTCCACATAAAAAGCAATACAAGTTAAGTGGGAGCTCTTGTTCTTATTTTGCTCTAAATATCCCTCTAATAAACCTAACAGAAACGTGCTAGAGTTGCCGTTCCCAGTTGTGTATGTACGCAACTGAAAACAATCCTGCGGCCTTAACTATAGTATTTATAATTGTAGCACCAATAAACCTTGGTGTACGAGCGCTATATAAATACTTAGAGCATAATCAGCGCACTCTTCAAGCACTGAGCAGCCTTTTATACATTGAACCATGGGGTACTGGTGAAGACGCTTCAAAACTGGCTGGAATGGATTGCTGTAGCCTTTTTCTTCATTCCTCATAAACTGAAGCGAGAATTGAACTGGTGCAATTGCTCAGATCAGACTGCATGCAAAGTGTCCCAGGGGTTCAGTTCTCAACCTTGCATGGCAATGACATTTTGGTATCGCCGGCACCTTCGCCAGAGGAGCACCAGGCGCACTTTCATGTGTATGTAGATGACACTGAATTCACAAGGGACTGGGGAAGGGCTCTGGAGACCAGTCAACCATCCACAAGTCCTGAGTCCTCATGCACCAGTGGATCAGGCAGAGCTTCATCGCTGGAACAAAGCCAAGACTGAAAACCTTGCCCTGGGATGTTTAGATCCCACTCTCTTCAGCCTCATCCCAGGATATGCAGACACCCCCAACCACATCACAGAATGCACATCACCTGGAAGTTTGAAGTCACATGTTCACCTAACATTACTTCTGTGACCAGGGGTACTCGTTTAAAACGAGCCACTCTCCTGCTCTACCAACTCAAACTCGAGTTCATATCATAAGAGTCAGAGTGATGGTGTACCTACGCCACTGAAGCATAATGTTAAATTAAACCCCCCAAAAATTCCCTCAAGTATCAGGTGGCAATAATTAGCCTCAGACTACATAAACGTGACACCAGACTCAAAATGCCTCCACTGGTTCCCAGTGCAGTAAAATATCAGATTACATTTAAAATACTCTGAACATTGCATTAGGATTGGAAGTCCAAATGCGACTAGTACGTGAACACCAGCTCTTATGGAGATCTGCAATTCTTCCTTGTCCTCTGGAAGAGTGCCAGACTCGTGGAAAAGGCTCTCATTGTCCCTCTTTTAGAGAGGCCTACCCCTGACCCATGGGTTATGTGTCATTATCAACTGATCTCTCCTGTGCTTCTGGGGACTAATATTGCTGGAAGCTTGGGGAACAACCACCTACCTGCCTATATTGAAAAGCATCAGTTGCTTAAAGTACTTCGATTTGGTTTCCGTTATAACCTGGGTACCTAAACTGTCAGGGGCTTAGCTGGGGGGAAATGGGGGGAGGGGGGGCAAGAGCTCTATGCAGTGCAGTTTCATGTCAAACAAAGTATTTAGATAGACAACCCTCAAAAGTGAGTGCAGGTATCAGAGACATGATAGAGTCTCGATTTAGAGCCCATTGCATTCTTGCAGCATGACAATCTCTTAACACTGATGACTACCAAACAGGGGTGATATGACTATGAGACACGTTTTCTTCTGGTTAAAAATATTATTTTGGAAGTGACCACACCGCAGAATGAGACACTGCTCGGGGAAAAACCTATAAATCAACAGGTTGAAACCTCTACAATTCACATGCACTGCTGTCTTCTCTTTTCTTTTAAAAGGCCGGAAGGAGGAAGAACGCCTGAATTCTCCTTTCCCCTGCAAAGCTGATGATGAGTTTTTCCCGATTTTTGTGTTCACTCACAGAATAAGGATGTATGTCATTACAACGCATGCTTTCACAACGCATGCCTTTACCACGCAAGTCGTTACTAACGACTTGCGTTGGGGGTGCTGGATAGTGAGTAGTTTAATTTACTATTCCAACTCCAGTCCCCGTGGATAGTAGGGAAGGTGTTGGATAGTAAATTAAACTATTCCCTATCCTAGAGCGCCCCCCAGCGCAAGTCGTTGTAATGACTTGCGTTGTAATGATATGTCGTTGTAATAGTTGCGTTGTATTGGTTGTTCACCCAGAATAACGTAGGGGAATATTTCCTAAAATGTCTTGCAACGCGGCACAGCAACCAAAGTTGCTGGCGTGCATTCCATGAGAGAGAGAGAGAGAGAGAGAGAGAGAGAGAGATCCATATATACGGAGATATGGTACTGTTCTTCTCTTTGGTAGTGCTGGTGCACAATCAGGCTGCCAGCGACATACAGCCACACACACCTTTGCATCTTAAAAAGGATGCGTGGATGAATGCAGAGATGGATAGAGAGAAGGATGGTGTGGTGGATGGAGAGAAGAATGCAGAAGATGGATACAATTATCAATCTATGGATGGATGGATGGATGCAAAAATCGATGGATGAGAGGAGGATGAAGGGATGGATGGAGAAAAGGTTGGATGGAGAGAAGCATGGGTGATGATTGGATGGATAGAAGGATGAATGGAGAGAGGAACAATTGAGAGAAAAATAGAGTGATATATAGATGGGTTAGAGGTGGATGAGTTGTTGGTGAGAATGAGGGAGGAACGATGGGTAAAAAATTGATAGATACAATGGATGGTAGGCTTGAAAAAAGCCCAGAAAGGATGGGAAAAAAAGAAATAAAGCAAGATGGAAAATGACAAATAATGGAGAGAAAGAAGGACAAAAGACTGAAAGAATGATGGAAATTTAAGAATCTCAGAATTTACCTCGGCGGGGGGCACTCTCGCAAATGACACTAGGGTTCATTTGCCTCCTCCGCTTGCTTAGAGCTATACGGGACGTGGTTAAAACTGAGGGGTGTTTTCGTTTTCTGCCTACTTTCTTGAGCAAGTTCTATTATTTCTCCCATGGGTGCTCTTTCCATCAACCTCTGAGGCGACCCACTCCTGGCTAGAGCCTGCTTCCTGAGCAGTCTGAGATCCCTTTTTGTGGCATGGATGTGCACACCTTACATACCTGGCTCGAAGCAGCAGCACAGGAGCAGAAGCACAGAGCACAGGGGGGCTGGGTCCAGCAGCATGGCTGATGAGAAATATTCTAACTCGCTTCTGAGGGCACATAGAAGCAGACATCGTAGACGCCTCCCCTCCTCCACCACAGGACTTCCTTCCTCCGATTCATTCACATCACTAAGCCTCTTCATAACTGTGACTACGAAACAATTCAGGTAATCAAACGTTTTAATGCATATCAGTTGTCAGTGGGGCAATGCTGGACCCAGTGTCAACTTAAGGATTCTGGGGCACCAGGTAAGACATATTTTAGGGGCCTCTTTATGTAACAGATTCGAATGTTAATACTAATTTACTGCTAATTCAGGAACGTATAGTTGCACGGTGCACGGATGACAGGACCCTGGTCTGAGAGCACCTGACTGGCTCCAGAGCGTGTGTGGGGGAGGGGCTTCATGTACTTTGCAGAGGGGCGCCCTCACGTTTCATTGCACCACTGATGTTGGAGGGGCCAAACGTGCCTGCTACAGTCTACCTAAAATGTCACCGACCTCATATATTATTTAGAGGGACTGGCTCTTTGTTTATAGGATAGTGGAGGAAGAGAAGAAGGGAAGGAAGGATGTACCCAGTCACGGTAGTTAGGAATAAGAGAATATAGAGACACAGGGAAGGATAAAAGGAGGAGAAATGAATAAAGAAGCAATTTGATGAATGGAGAGAGACCAGTGAATCGCATAGGTAAGGAAAGGGTAGAGATGTAGGGGAGAAAGAAAGCTTGGCAAGATACAAGGAAGAATGAAGGGATCCAAGTGTGAATATTGAGATACAGGGTAAAACAGAGAAATGAATCAGACAATGGAGCAATACAAGAGAGAGTGGAGAAGACATGGAAGCATGAGGAGTGATATAGACAAGAAGAGAGAGACAGAGAGACGAGAATAGAGATATGGATGAAAGGATGGAGAGATATAGGTAGTAAGAAACATAAGAGGGTTGGGAGATACAGGCGAGAATGGAAGATACAGGAGTGAGATGGAGGGGGAGAAAAAGTGGGGATGCAGGAAGGGATGGAGACAAGGGAGCTGGAAGAGAGCAACACAATAGAATAGGGCAAATTGGTGAGAGTGTAAAAAACAAATACAGAGGAAAGGGAAGAGGTGAAAGGGGCTTGTAACAAGGAACAGAGGAAGCGGGAGGTGTGATGAGTGCATATGCACAACTAATAATATAGGGATGTGGGAAGAATGGTATAATGTAAACATTAATGTAAACAAGAGCCTAGAGATGCAGTGAAAGACGTAAAGTAACAAGATATAGGGGACGAGGGAGGGAAAGTAGGCAAGAGTGAAGGAAATGGAGAAAAAAAGGATGGTGAATGAATGGTACTAGAGTGATTCCCAAGAAAAAATAGAGGTGGAAAGACTGGATACAGAATTCAATACATCCGAGGAGGATGGATGAGGGAAAAAGTGGATAGATACAAGTGAAAATAAAGGTGGACAGTGGAGAAATATAGAAGAAATGGAAGGCATTGAATTTGGGTGTATTTAAAGAAGAATGTAGAGATAATGGAAAAATAGAGATGAGTAGGAATGCAGGAGACTCCGAGAACTGATTGCAGCACTGGCATTACCATTCATGTCTAAGCAATGACCAGACTGGTACACCAGACATAGATGGGTACCTCTTGCCAGGTCTAAATCTTCCCCTTTTTACACATATATGTCACCATTGAGGTAGGCCCTGTATGACCCCTAAGGCACGATGCAATGTATTACAAAAGGCTTGACATGTATTTTTTACTTTTACATGTCTTCAAAGTGAAAAACTCCCAATTCCGTTGTTCACTACTGTAAGTCCTGCCTCTCCCATTGTATGGCATAGCTATTGCCTTATTACATCTTTTAAGTATAATTCCCAATTGTGAAGCGGTAGACTTTTCAAGTGTGGTGTCACTGGACTCACAATTAAACGTAACAACATATGGTGAAGTTGGATTTTAAATTACAGTTAATCAGATGCCACTTTTAGAAAGCTAGCATTTACTTATTTTAGTCATTTGGTGCCTGTTACCTGTCTCTGTTCTGTCTAGGTTGGGTGACAGCTGGGCTCTGTGTATTCCGTCTAGACATCCACACACAAAAGGAGCTGAGGTGTGTCTTGATGGGCCTTCCTGGGAGATGGGAGGGACGAGTTGGGCACAGCCTTATACTTAGACCTGAATAGGCTGTGTCCTGTCCACACACAAAGGGCTGCATACCAGCTCGTAGTGCATCTAGATCCAGAGCGTGAAGGGAGCATTTCTGTGCACTTCAAAGCTTTCTTTGAAGTCTCCCCCACTTCAAAGGCACAACTGAGAATAAGTACTGGTCCTCTGACATCATAACTTCAGCCCACTTCTGGACCTGAGAAGACTCTGCAATACTATAAGGACTTTCCCTCATGACCCATTTACTTTTTAAGGATCCGTATTATAGATTCCACCAAGGGCACTGACAAATACCAATGACCATTTATTTCTTTGACTTTCTTATTTCACTTTATTTAGTCATATTTAGTCATTAATAATGATTTCTTTTCTCTTTTTTACTTTTTCTTTTTTCACTTATTTCTTTTGTGAGTAAAAGGTTCTAAGATAAACACAATTCTATCACAAATTTACAATACTGCAAGAGATATTTACACAATAAATTACAACTGAATTTCATACATGCCTGGGTAGAGAAAATATACAACCAAAATCATACATACACACTACATACACACTTTTCACACAACACACTCCATCTGCACGAGTTAACACGTTTCAGTTGTTTGTCTATTGATCACAATTTTATTCACTACGTTCCGTAGGATTAATTAATAGACTTGGTCAACGCGTTTCGGTGGGGTAAACAATAGTAGAAACCACTTTCTTCAGGACCCGTCAGAGTATTGCATAAGAGTCTCTACACCCAGGAGTATCTACAAGAAAAATATATATAAGTAAAACCCTAAATAGGTACAGTGCCCATATTCTAACATACAAAACAGTGACATCCATTTAGACCCAAACTATATACATGTTCAGGGCTTCCATCATATATTTGGCTGTTTCTATTATGAGGATTATCCAGTCCGTGCATGCATCCTCATCGGAACCAGCACATCTTTGCCTTTACAAGAGTCGGAACCAGCGCATCCTCATCATTGCGTGGAGTGGACCTAGTGTATTGCCTTCGGAATCAGCGCATCGCCTCGGAAAGTGACACATCGCCTCCTGTGGGTGCAGCAGCCGTGCATCGCATTCCGAACCAACCAGCACCTTACACTTGTCCCGGACGCATCGCCACAATTGCGTGGAGAAAATCGAAGCATCTTGTCCACTGCGCAGTTTGACACTGATACATCGCTTTTGGCTGCTCCTCGCATCTTCGTCGACAACGATGCATCCCGGATCAAGATATTTCTGCATTGTGATCGACCTGAATTTTTTGACTTTGCCCCAGTCCAGCACAACCAGATAACCCATTTAAGTGCTTATTGCCTTTAAACACTATTTTTTATTTATTCTTTATAAAAATAAATTTATCAACTTCTGCTTTTTTGTTTTGTTCTTGTTTTATTTATACAAATAAGCACTGTTTGTATAACCTGGTGTGGAGTCAATTTGTGGTCTTTTCATGTATATCTGGTACTGTTTGAAGTGTTGCACAAATACTTTACACATTGCCTCTTAAATTAAGCCTGACTGCTCTGGGCCAAGCTACCAGAGGGTGAGCACAGCATCATTTAAGGTGTGTTGTGACTTACCCTGACTGTGATTGAGGTTCCTGCGTGGAAAGGGTGCACACCTCTGCCAACAAGAAACTAACGGCCAGATTCATGAAACGAAAATCGGCTCGCAAAGGGCCAGATTCTGAGAATCTGGCCCTTTGCGAGCGCAATTATGGCATTTGGGATTCATCATCCCAAATGCAATAATCGCTATTATAGAATTCGCTATTGTGCGAGGAATTGCATTTAAGGAATCTCTATTAGAGATTCCTTAAATGCAATTCATCAACCAATTTTAAATTGCGAATTCGCTATATTTGGCCGCTATTTACCACGAAGTCTGACTTCGTGGTAAATAGCGAAAGAATAGATTAAAGCACTTTAGAGCATTTTTTTCTTTTGCATGTTACACACACACATGTCCTTTGGACATGTGTGTGCGCAACACCTGTGTAATGTTGCATTTCAGGGGTGCTACAGGGTGTCCTTTGGACACCCCTGGCACCCTTGAAATCGCATCCTTATTTGCGATTAGCAAATTGCTAATCGCAAATAAGGAATAACTCCCCATTCATTCCCCATAGGAATGAATGGGGAGTTATTCCTTATTTGCGATTAGCAATTTGCTAATCGCAAATAAGGAATGTGTAGGAATCGCAATTTATTTAGCAATTCCTACATGAATCCCGTTTTGCAAGTCCTTAATAGCGATTCCTTATGAATCGCTATTAAAGACTCGCAAAACGGCCCTTTCATGAATCTAGCTGTCAATTTCTAACATGCCCACATCCATGTATTTTGTGGATTAAGACTTTCCCCAAAAAAGTTCTGATTGTACTAACTCACAAAGACGGACGAGTTTAAAGGTCACTGAGTTCCAGTGAGGCCATGCTGCCTGTCACGCCTATTGCCACCCTGACAATTTCTGATTCAAACATAACTGCACAGAAAGTTTTCACTGCTCTAGACAGTCTCTATTTGAGTACAAGATCTGTGCTGTATGACCAACCAGTAATAGAATGGAAAGAGGCCACCCGTATATGTGACCTGCTTTGAACAGCTACTGCAACTAGACCACACCTGTGATGGACATTACCTACATGGAAGACGTTTTCTGGAGAGGCTGTAGAGATCAAGTGAGGTTCCAGCTCAAAAAAACACAAGAGCAATCCTCCTGGCTTCACTAACCTCTTGAGGATGACCTGGGAGAACGCACTATGAGAAACCCACCGTCTTACCACCAACCTGAGCCAGTAGGGATAAGCAGAATGAATGAGTTTTTGCAGGAGAGCTACGAGAACTTTAACACCAGTTGAAGGGTGTCAGGGCCATCACCCGCCCGCCTCACCCTCGTAGATCCAAGCCTTGTCCTACAAGTCTGCATGAGGAGACCTAACAGTACTAGAGGGACAGTAGTGGTTTCCAGTGAATGGCTCACCCAAGCAGACTAAGGCACTTCTGCTACAAGTGTGAGAAGATGAAACATCATGCACTTCTGTACCAGCATTTCATATCCATTGTACAGTTGTACCTCAGTCCTATAGTTATTTGTCATGATAACCATTGTGAGCTCTCAAATTTTGTGCTGTGAGATTAGTGTTTTCTTCCTTCATGGACTATATGAACCTCTGCTTCAAACTACCAAAGCAGTTCACAGGAGTCAACTAAGAATCTCATTGACTAACATATCAATACAGTAGGTAAGAGGAGAAACCAAAGTGTTCTGAGTGAGCAACGTGTGGCGTATTCTCCAACTTGTAAAGGAATCTTGCTGGGGGAGGCTTAAGCTCACAGCCGGGAGATTTATGCCGTATATTGGAAAGCATGGCTCCGGAAAGAGGCAGTGAGGAGAGCACTTGAGTCAGGCTTCATAGACAAAGTACCCTGCCCGAAGGACAATTGACTACAATACCTGCAGGAAGCTAAGTCAACACTTCCATGCTGCAAGTTACCTGAAAGTGAGTAGTCCTGATAGACATCCAAGGAGAAACTACCCTAATTGAAGGTATCTTGGTAAACTGGTCCTTAGTGAACTTGGGGAAAACACACCCAGTCATCCCTTAGCATGTCAGTTCTGAATGCCGTGAAGCATCTCTTCATAATAACTGGTTAGCACAAGTTTTCCTGAAGGGATACTTCCAGCAACTGTTACTCGGACAGCCATCTCTATATAAGAAGTGCTTAAGTTCACCATAAGACATTCAGGGCCTGATTTAGATTTCGGCAGGCGGGTTACTCCATCACAACGGTGATGAATATCCCATCCGCTGAAATCCGAATCTTATAATATCCTGTGGATTTATATTACGGCAGACGGGATATCAATGTCACCATCTTCCGAAATCTAACTGAAGCCCTTAAACAATGGTGACTTCCCGATAAGAGATCCTAAAGATGTGTCTGAAATGGAATCTGCCCCCGTGCACCAACACCTCTTTCCTGTGTGTGTGAAAGGCCCAAAGGCTTAACCCAGATATCCACCTCAAGAGTCCCACCACTTAATAAAACTGCACCAGCAGATGTGGAGGGTGTGAAAGCACCTTAAAGATCTCAAAGCTACACATTACACATTGCCTTAAGTAGATAATGCCCACAAAAGCTGCTGGTTCTCAGTATTGGATCAGAGAAGCGCTGATATCAGTGTCTCGTTGAGAAGAGAAGCCAGCTGATTTAATCTCTCAGCTACCTCCTGTGTTTCTGCATGTTCAAGGAAATGCAACACAACCTCTCTGGAGTCTCTGCAACATTTCCAGGGTTCTTGGATAGGACAGAAATATATGATAGACCTAAGTCTTCTCAAATCAAATCAAATTATCTTTATTCGGTTTTCCATTGTTTTTGAAATACCATAAAAGTTCATAAAATACATCAGTTTCATATACATAAAAAAGCCGTTTTTAAAAACATTTAAAAAGAAAAGAATTTCAGTTTTTTAAGTTTCAAGTATTAAAAACTATTTTTACCAATGTTCGTTTAAGCGTAAAACAATTTGGGGCACTTATCACAGATTGGTGCGGTGTCTGATGCAAAATTTAAGGAAATGCACTATGGACTTTGTCATAAGTTAATTTTCCAAGAACTGTAAGGCCAGATAGGCTGGGCGGCACTGACACAACCTCAGGACCTTCAGAAGTGGTGCTATCCACCGACAGCGTGGTAAAACATAAAATGTACAGAAAAAAAGTATATGTATAGTTGATTGTAAAGAAATAGAATCACAGGGGCAAGGGGAAAAATTTGTGGACCAATCATTTTGGGAAGGGAAGGAAATCATACGATGAAACACATTAAACCTAAAACGGGTCAGCAAGGATTTACCATATTGATTTAAATTATACTGCAGGTACGGTTGGATAGTGGGAACAAGTTGTATTAACAAGCATTGCTGTACAGAGGGTTTTCCTATTTCGCTTAATAAACGCATTTGGGATAGGTGCGACAAACATACTGTTTTTAGTTCTTTTTTTGAGAGGTCCAATACTGATGAAGGGTCGTCAAAGAATCTTGCAAATCCGATGTCAGTAAGGAATGATTTGACATAGACCAGCCACCTGATCTTACCCATATTATCAAGTTTCATGCAGTCTTGGACAATTGTTCTCGTAAGGTGACATTGTTCCGTTGCCCAAATCCTTCGCCACAGCATAACCGGTTGGATTTTAATAATGTCCGAAATGTAATCCAGACCAAGTTCAAGATGACAACCGTATGTCGTGGTACTTTTTGGGACTGCCAACAAAAACCTTAAAAATGAGTTTTCAATTTTTTGAAGCTGTTCTACGTTCGCCCCTCCCCAGACCCCTGCTCCATAAATTGCAATACTTAGACATTTTGCATTGTATATTTTGAGCATTTCGGTCGGGGGTCTCTTGCCCAACCGGGTTGCAAAAGCCTTCAGTGCACCAACGGCCCTTAAAAAAGCAAATTTACGGGAATTAACAGCTTCCCCCCATTTGAAAGCCTCATCAATTAGAATCCCTAGATAGGGATAAGTGTCCGTTCTTTCTAGGGGAGATTTGTCCACATAAATTGTCTTGGGTTTTTTGCGCTTTATACCAGCGTGCATCACATACGTCTTTTTCATATTTACTCTGAGATTCAAGCTGGCCATAAACGAGCAGTATTTGTTCAAAACCCGCTGGAGCTGGACTGGGGTTCTGGCAAGGATCTCCGCGTCGTCGGCGTATAATAATGCTGTAATCTGCCGACAACCGGCTGCTGGAAGATCTTCTGCACCCTCTAGCATTGTAGCCTCTAACCCATTAGTGTAGAGGGTGAATAGGAAAGGGGCCAGCACGCACCCTTGTCTGACCCCCTTCTCGATCAGAAATCTATCAGTTAGTTGGCCTCCAGTCCCGAATCTCACTCTTCCGGTTGCCCCTGAATATAGTTCTCGAAGGAAATTGACTATTGGAAGGTCAGTTCCCATTTGCAGCATAATTGTCCACAGCCTTGAGTGGACCACGCAGTCAAAGGCCGCTGTTAAATCCACATATACCATATGTAGAGAAGTACCTTTTGCCTCTACATACTTTCCGGCCAATAGTGTCAAATTTAGGGCCTGGTCCACGGTACTCAGTCCTGCCCTAAACCCGTATTGCAGGTCAGAGATTGCCTCGTGATCATTCGTCCACTCCTGGAGACGGTCGAGAAGAATGCGCCCAGCTATCTTCCCAAGCGAATCCAGGAGTGAAATGGGACGATAACAGGCAGGACTGTCTCTGTCTCCCCTCTTAAAGATGGGAACCAATATAGAGGACGACCAAGAGTCGATCAGACTGACCTCTTTGGCCGCATTCAATACGTTAGTAAGTAACGGGGACCACAGATCTGGATTATGTTTGAAAAGGTCCACAGGGACCGAGTCCGGTCCTGGTGCTTTTCCGGATTTAGCAGTTTTTATTGCCTTCTCTATCTCATTTAATGTAAAGTGGAGGGCTAGTGGATACTTTACCGGAATTAGGGATTCTATATATTCTGGTTCAGGGAGTTCTTTCCCGCTAAAAACCTCAGAGAAGTGTTGCACCCATTCTCCTGCATCAATAGCAACGTCTAGAGAAGGTGAATCTACCTCGCCTGTTAGGAAGGGAGATTTCACGATCTGCCAAAAGGCTGTACTGTCCTTTAGAGTACTACTTTTATGTAGTTTGGCCAGTAAGTTGGCTTGGAGTTCCTTTTTCCTGGTTCGGAGTGCGAGCGCATAGACCTTCCTTAGTTCTATGATCTCCTCTTTATCTCTATCTATTTTGGCTAGAGCCTTCTTTAAGTTGGTATTAGCTTTTGTACATTCTGTACTAAATCATCCCCTTCTAATGGTCTTATTTCGCTTACAGTCTCTAGTTAGTTCTTTTCCAATATTTTCAACGATGTCACTATAACTGGCCAAAATCTCAGTTGAGGTTGTAGAGGGATCTAGACATCGTTCCATCGCGCTTCTGCTTGATTTGACTATTTTGGTAGTTATAACTTCCTGATCTAATTTGGCCCATTTTAATGTAAAACCGTTTACCCTATCCAGAGTTAGTGTCTGTTGATATAACAAGCTTAACTGGGCCGAGTCTCCTTTATGCTGTAATTTAGGTTCCTGGAACGTCATACTAATAGGGAAATGGTCGCTAAGTGCATTATTAAGCACTTCAAAGGTCTTGATACTTGCAGCTTTATTGGTGGACACTAAAACATAGTCTATCAGGCTTTTAAGGCCCCTGCCGTGAAAAGTTGGCATAAATTCGTTTACAGGTGTTTTTAATTTATTGGCGAACCCCATATCCAAATCAACCATCACCGTCTGCATGTTGTTACCCTCTGGTGTATGTGTGAAATGGGTTAAACAATTTCCATCTTCATCAGTGATCCCACAGTTAGGGGTATCGCTCTTGTCGCATAAGTGCAGATTAAAATCTCCTCCCCAAACTACTGTGTGGAATTCTTTTGCATATTTTGTTGCAAGATCGTGTATCAGATGGGAAATCTCGCTTAGGACCATAGTTAACTCAGATGAAATCAAGTTATTATAAAAATTGATGATCGTATAGACCACTTGTCTACTTCTGCGAAGAATAATATGCTGGTAGCTCTGATCTAGCTTTAAGGAGATTATTTCACAACAGGGCCAGAGATTTGAAACATATGTTATTAGCCCTCCCTTACTCCTACCTGCATTGGATCTTGTAGCTGCGGAAAAGTATGTTTTGTAACCTAGGAGGTGAATGGGGTCATTGAGCCAAGTTTCCTGGAGGCAAATTAGATTACTTAAATTTGCCAAACAAAGGAAACCATTTTCTGAATGTTTGGAGGCTAAGCCCGCCACATTCCAGAATAGTAACCTTAATTGTGAATTGGAACTTGTGGCAATTGATGCCCTACTCTGAATACTATTTTCTCCAGGGCAGCTTAGCTGTGCTTCGCTTTTCGATTTTGGTGTATTTCCCAGCACCTGTAGGTTATTTTCTGTGGGAAAAGCTATACCAATGCGATCCTCGGGAGAGGCAGAGAGCTCGTGTGTTGGGCCTAGCCTAATTGGATGAGCAGTTGGATTAATTAATCTAGCTGATCTTTTAGCTGGTACACAGCATCCCTCATGGAAATAGTTATTTGTAGGGCTTTGTGATGTATTTATTGTTACATCTCCCGCATTTATTAGGCTAGGTATTTTATGCTCCCTTTGTGATGATGGTCAATCGACCATCTCTAAACAGCTGTAGCCATTAAAGGTTGGTATTCCACCCCAAACTTCCCTTTGTGATTGGGCTCTCCTACCATTACTTTTCCAATCAGTCCAGTCCCTGCTTTCATACCCCCATCCTCCCTGGTTCCAACCTCTTTGTCCGTTATCTAGCTGATTCCATGACCAATTTGAGGACCAATTTGAACCTTCAGGATAGTGGGGTATCGGGGGGTAAAAAAAAGGATAGACGCTTGGTTTTTATACCTCCATTCTTATCCAGTGTATCCCAGGAGCAAATATGATCCACTACCTGAGGATTTTCAAAATTAACTATAACACAATCACCTGGAATTGTTTTTTGTTGATGTCCTATCCATGGAGCCCTTCGTGCTGTAATGATTCTGGTAACATAGTTTTGCAGGTTTGGTCTGTTGACATTCAGCCAGTGCCGAACTTTGTTTAGTAGTGACCAAGTTGGTTCCTCTGTGTCATAAGTTAGTTCCAGCACCCCTGTCAGAATAACTACAAACGGGGTTGCTTCAGGGGGGAGGTTTAGAGGCTTAGTCCATCCTTTCTTTATCCGCTCTCGCTGGGTTTTATGTCTCTGTATTTGTTCATGGTGTGGGGTGTTTATTGGGGGTAACTTCGGAGGTATGTGGGTTGTGGGTGGGTTTTTCTGCAAGTCTAAAGCTTTCTTGGAGAGCTTTTGGGGGGACTTAATTATTGGAGTAGGAGGGCCCTTAGTTGAGTATTTGGCCATTTCTCCAGTCTTGGTAGTAGAAGTGTTACTTGTATTGGGGGTATTTTTAGAGGGTTGTGCTGGAATAGTGGTCACAGTTTTATTTTTTGGTCCTCCAGGATTTGTCAGCCCTAGGTTCTTAACATGTGTTGGATTTTTTAGGGTGGTGGCTAATACTGCTATTTGCTTCTCTATGACTGCCAGGCTTCTTTGGATGGGCTGTAACTGATGTTTTATTAAGTCAGCTATCCGAGCCATCAGATGCTGATCTGAGTCGCATGTTTTACAGCCTTCATCCAAATCTGAGCCTAGATCTTCCTTTTGAGCGCTGTCATCTTTGCTATCATTCTCACTTAAATCCGCAACAGTAAGATGGGAATTAACTGCACTGTTGTCTACTTTGGACTCATTAGAGATATCATTTTTCCGCCTTTGCTCTTTTGTTTTATTTCCCACTTTCTGATTCTTGGGACGTGGCGTGTGTTGTGACTTACTTGTTTTCGTAGCTTTAATGCCTTTCTGGTTATTTTTAGTTATAGTTTTCTGTTTCGATATTGCTCCCTCCCTTAGTCCCCTTTGTTCGTTATGATCAGGGTTGTGATCCTGAGAAGGAGGACTCGAAAAAATATCAGGTGTTTTTTCAAGCGCCTGAGTCAGTTGCGAATCTAGTAATGACAAAGATGCGGACAGATCAACCAGGTTTGGGATACCATGGATGTCCGCACGTGTTTCCGGAGCCGCTACCTTCTCTGGGTGAGTTAGAGGTGTTTGGGCTAATATCAGGGGTCCCAGCGACGATCGTCTTGCGTGTGCCAGATCATACGATACTCGTCGGTCTAGTAATATTATACCTTGATCAATAGTTTGGTTTGCTTTGGTGATAAATTGATCAATTGGACCCACAGTTTTAGCCATATTTTGAAGTGTTTTACTTCTGGTTCCTCTCGGCGACATTTATTGTTGGGCAGGGTGATCCAGCAGTAGTTGGAGGATAATAGATGACCAACTTTGATCTAGTAGTTTTTAGGTTATGATGATTGCCTATCTGGGCAAGGAAAATGTAATATCTATATCGATAACCCAAGCAGCATAAGAGAGTTACCTTGTATAAGCTGTTAGAGGGAGGGCCCAGTCCAGTCTCTTCCGGTCTGTGACGGGATAGGACGGGCCCGCCCTTGGCCCGGGCTTCGCCCGGCGTCCCGCGAGACGGGGCTGATGACGATTTTAAGCGCCTCCTGGCGCTTGCAGGTGACGCGGATCACCGCAAGGGCTCTTGGGAAATGCAGTCCGCCCCTCGCCGGTCTCCTCTCGGCGGCCCCGCTCTAGATGGCAAAAGAGCGGCCGGGCAGCGGGAGACAGGCGGGCGGGTCCGCGCTAGATACGAGGGGACAACAGAAGTCTTGTGGCCAGTGTAATCCTCTGACAGCAACAAAGCAACAAGGGCAAGAAAAGGTTCCCCCTCTCAATGGGGCTGATGACGATTTTAAGCGCCTCCTGGCGCTTGCAGGTGACGCGGATCACCGCAAGGGCTCTTGGGAAATGCAGTCCGCCCCTCGCCGGTCTCCTCTCGGCGGCCCCGCTCTAGATGGCAAAAGAGCGGCCGGGCAGCGGGAGACAGGCGGGCGGGTCCGCGCTAGATACGAGGGGACAACAGAAGTCTCGTGGCCAGTGTAATCCTCTGACAGCAACAAAGCAACAAGGGCAAGAAAAGGTTCCCCCTCTCAATGGGGCTGATGACGATTGTAAGCGCCTCCTGGCGCTTGCAGGTGACACGGATCACCGCAAGGGCTCTTGGGAAATGTAGTCCGCCCCTCGCCGGTCTCCTCTCGGCGGCCCCGCTCTAGATGGCAAAAGAGCGGCCGGGCAGCGGGAGACAGGCGGGCGGGTCCGCGCTAGATACAAGGGGACAACAGGAGTCTCGTGGCCATTGTAATCCTCTGACAGCAACAAAGCAACAAGGGCAAGAAAAGGTTCCCCCTCTCAATGGGGCTGATGACGATTTTAAGCGCCTCCTGGCGCTTGCAGGTGACGCGGATCACCGCAAGGGCTCTTGGGAAATGTAGTCCGCCCCTCGCCGGTCTCCTCTCGGCGGCCCCGCTCTAGATGGCTAAAGAGCGGCCGGGCAGCGGGAGACAGGCGGGCGGGTCCGCGCTAGATACGAGGGGACAACAGGAGTCTCGTGGCCAGTGTAATCCTCTGACAGCAACAAAGCAACAAGGGCAAGAAAAGGTTCCTAAGTCTTCTCAATATCGTACTTTACACAGTTATGACATCATTCCAGAAAGACAGGTTGGAACACAAAGAGAGCTATTGAAAGTTCAACCTACACGCTCTCCTGTGGTACTGCAATATTACCAGTGCTTTAAATGGGCCGATACTCACCAGTACCGAGTACCGACATTTCTCCCACTGAGTACCAGAACATGAGGGGGGCTTATAGGCTAGTGGAAAGAGAAGGGAGTGCATATTGTTGATTTTTAGCAGTAATTAAAATGCAATATTTTCCAACAACTTTTTTGAGGCCTTCAATACATCGATGAGAGAGTGTGTTTGTTTGTGTCAGACACTTGATATTACCCGACTGAGAGCACTTGTTCCCGACTATTTACTGCAGAATACAATTTTTAGGGGGGTGTAATGCCCCAAATACCTCCCCCTGGAGCTACTACGCTGAGTAGATCTGGGGAACTAGGGGGCATAATTGCAAGAACCTCGTTAAAATTTTTGCTGTTTTAGCGGCAGGAAACTGCCGCTAAAACGGCGATAATGGGCTTGCAAATATGCGTTATAGAATTCCAATAGAAGCCCAGGTTAGATGTGCAGGCCATCTAACCTGTCTAACACAATGCTGTCAAACTTCAGACATAACTCATCAACATAGAATAAAATGAAACCTGGACAAGGCACCAGAGTGTACTCTCGATACCAATCTCAACATTCATTTCTCAATGAAATGATGACAGAATCAAGACATAGAGGTACACTATCGCCATACATGTGAATATCAAAGTATTGTGTCTAAGTCTATGGCAGACAAATATTTATAACAACATCAGTGTGCTCTACGCAGAGATGCACCACATCTCAAGTCCTATGTGTCAATCTCAGTGCATCATGACAAATTATCAGATGAAAAGCAACAGCTGAAGGCTGGCAATAAATTGTACAACTATCTATGTAACATGTTTGAAACGCACCACATGTACTCACCAAATTCACATGCTAAAGTAAATGAACAATTCAAAGGTTGTGTCATTGTCAGGTAGGGCAGCAACAGCATCAGTGGTTCCCCATGGACATATGCATGTGTGAGCGTCAAACATGTTGGCACTATCACAGCCTACCTCTGCGTGACCAAAAGGTCAAACATCAGTTCAACATACTGTCACTTTGCACATGCAGTGAGCGCACATAACCTAGAGCGGTAATGAACCTCTCAAAAGACTTATCACAGTTAGCTATAGGCCAAACATTAATGTCTGCATGTTGAAGCGCTCAAAGTATTAGGGCATGCACATCTTTTGCTGTGACACAGAGAACTGAAAGAGACATGTGTAATACAATGGCCAAATATATATGTAACATATATTGACAAATACTGTAAGCAATGTGTAAGAGTCATTCAGTATACATGATAGACATGGACAGGAATGTGGTTGTAACAAGCAGCATAATCATTGACAGTATTATCTTTTTCTAATTTCAGCTGACCAATGATATGGTCTGCAGCAATGGACCATGACTCCAATCTCATATCCCCACATTGAGCCAGGACGGCAGTACAACGAGGCACTGGCCAAGACCAGGAACAATGTGGAACAAATGTTTGGTATGATGAAGTCCCACTTCGGATGCCTGGACATGTCATGGGGGAAATTTCTTAACACCCCCCATTGTATGAAAAGATCATCCTTGTATGTGCCATCCTACACAACATATGTGCGAACAAACGTCCCGTGGGATGTGGACCATGAGGAGCAGAAACGAATGGAGGAGGAGGAGAAGATGCAGAATTTCATTTGTTTACTAGATGGACAAATTCTCAGATATGAACTGATTTGTGCAAAATGCAAATAAATGTATGTATACATTTTTGTGTTCGATATTTTATGTTATAGTCACTGTAAACATCAACTCACTCACACCTCCTCAACTTGATTTAGGCCTCAACATGTAACAATCATGTTGTCAGACCCGATAAGCAGCATGGGGTTAAGGCCCTCCTTATTCAAACCACCTATACAGAAATGCAATGTAAGGTGGTGATAAAGTAATCTACTTGGCTAAAATAAAGTGCTATCATAAAGCTATCTGCTCTGCATGTGCCACGTTCTATGCTGAAGAAATTAAAGCTAGCGTTAACCCCACTAAATGCATTTTTAAAATTGTTCAGGAGCTTTAGAGCAATAGAGCCACTGCATCCAGTATTACATCTACGCAGCAGTTATGTTATGTTATGTTAGTGGTATTTGTAATGCGCGCAGCGGCTCCAGCGAAGGAGCGTCCTGGCGCCCGACAAGAAAGCCACACAACATAACCAAGGAACAGATTTATTTAAAATTTCGGGTTATAACAGGGCTAAGGAAACAGAAGAGTCTTAACGGCCTTGCGATAGGAAGACAGGTCGGCAAGGGTCCGAATTTCGCGAGGCAATGCGTTCCACAGAGCTACTGCCCGCACCTTGAAGGAGGAACTCGCGATCTTTTTTGTGGAAAAAGTGCAAAAAATCTACAAATCATTTTTGCAGCGTTCCCCAGGTTTAGCTGTCCCTGCAAGTGCTAAGGTGAGAGGTCCCTTCTTAGCAGCTATACCGGAGATATCCAGTGAAGAGCTTGCCAAATTATGTGGCAAAGTTAAATCTGGGTCGCCCTCGGATCCTATGAGGCCGGCACAATTCATCGAGTCTCTGGTGCTCTTTCAACAGCCGCTAGAGCTTATACTCAACCTGTCTTTTTCTATGGGCAGAGTTCCTATGGCCTGGAAAGAGGCTTGGGTTTCTCCTATCATTAAGAAACCCACGCTGGATCCTTCTAAATTGGAGAACTTTAGACCAATCTCCCTTCTACCGTGGGTTGCTAAGATTGCAGAGGCCCATGTAAATAATGTTCTATCTCAATTCATGAGCCACAATGACATTCTGGATCCGTCCCAAAATGGCTTTAGGCCGGGCCACAGTACCGAGCCCGCCCTACTAGCTACGACTGAACATCTGCGGGCGATCCTTGATGCCGGTCAGAGTGCAGCACTGATCCTGTTGGATCTCAGTGCTGCCTTCGACACGGTGTCTCATGACATTCTCCTGTATCGCCTGGAGGCAGTAGGGATCAGGGGAACCGCCCTAGAGTGGTGCAGATCATTTCTGAAGGAAAGATCCTTCAGGGTATCGGCGCCGCCGTTCCTTTCTCAATCCCATTCCATCGGTCAGGGGGTCCCTCAGGGCTCGGCATTAAGCCCGTCTCTTCAATCTATATGTTCAGCCACTTGTGGCTGTGGCAAAGGAGTGGGACCTAACGATGGTATCATATGCTGATGATACTCAGTTTGTCATCACCTTAGCTGAAGGGCCATCTACATCGGCCACTAGGTTCTGAGACGGGATGGCAGCTGTAGCCCAATGGATGGCAGACAACTGTCTACAGCTTAATGCGAGCAAAACTGAGGTCCTACTGGAAGGGAAGTACATCTCCCTTTGGAACGAGCACTGGTGGCCTGCCTCGCTGGGTATTTTGCCAATGCCAAAGTCTCTAGTTAAGAACTTAGGAGTCTGGATGGACTCCACGCTTGGCTTTCAGACCCACACTAAGAGAGTGGCAGCCACTTGTGTCGGCTTGTTAAGAGGTCTTAATCCGCTCCTGAAGTTCTTCGATCCAACAGTCCGGCAGCTCATTGTCCAATCCACTATACTATCGCGCCTGGACTATGCCAGTGTGTTACTTTTAGGGGCAAACAAAGCTGAGAAACAGCGACTCCAACGAGTCCAAAACTCAGCAGCAAGAACTCTGGTTGGACTTCCTCGTCGATCCTCGGCTAGAGCCACAATCAGAAGGCTGCACTGGCTTCCAATCAATGCCCGGATTCCAGTTCAAACCTCTTTGTCTGGCGTTTAAGATTATAAAATCCGGGAGTCCGGAACTTTTACGCCCACTTCTGATCCCGTATGTTCCCCAGCGAAGCTTGCGCTCACTGGGACAACACTTGGTGATCGTACCACGGACCAAACTCTGCCGAATCGGTGGTCGTTCTTTTCGGGTCATGGCAGCCAAGCTGTGGAATTCCTTGACAGTCCATATTCGCGGATTGGAGGATCTGCTTGCCTTCCGGAAATCCATTAAAACCTTCCTCTTTCCGTTAACATAGTGTTTGCGACCATGGTAGGCTAGTTTTCAGTTGTTTCTGTACCATTCAGATTTAGCAGCGCCGGGACGCCTCTTTGCTGGGGCAGCTGTTGCGCTTTAGAATACACTTAACATAACATAACATAACATGTGGTGTACTGCATTAAAGAGACCACCCAGGCATGCCATATGTCCACATCTAATGTTATTTATTCCTGTCATCACGCACTTGAGCAGTGCAGTGCTGCACAGCTAGCAACCTGGCTATATTTTACATCAGCAAAGTATGTTTCAGATGGCACTCAGTGAGTGCTGGAACATAAACCACCAAATATGTCCATACCTGAGACAATCAACTCAGTGTAGTGTCTCACCAATGTGGTAGCATACACAATGGCAGGACCTTGCAGGTGCTAATGTTGTGGCACACACCTTCACAGATCATGAGTGACAGTTGTCATGGAGAAAGGCCAAGTATGATGGGTACAAGATGAAATTGTCTTGTTACAGAATGCATACATGAATGCCTAGGGAACCTCAAAACACTACACATGTCACTCAGTTCCTGGCCTAATTGTCATGTATACCACTCCAGGACACATGTGTCGGTATACACAACTCACAGGCATTGCACAGTAATTTGATGCAAGTCAATGTCATGTAACTCAACAAAATCAGCAGATTAATTTGCATTGTGAACAATTACTAGAAGAAAAATGACAATGGGATGTGTTCAGTAAACATCGCAACACCAGAAGAATACGGTAAACAGAGTGTATTATGTCCATGTGAAAAGTTTGACATAACCGAATGGTGTGGTGGAGGAATTCGGATAAACACTTACCTCTGCATGGCTAGACTAGTTTGCCATGAGTGCACAAGTGCATAGTTGAGGGATTAGCTAATCTTCTATCATCCCAATGGAGAAATGGAATTCAAGTGTGTGGCATTGCATAGGCCTGTTTCAGAGAATGCTGTCTTCTTGGACCAGTAGGTACACAAAGACCTCTCCTCAGAGTAGATGCACTTTTACTGCCTTTGACAGGACTGAGACATACCGAACGTTGGGTTGGTAGCATAATGTTAACTGAACAGTAGTAGTGATCATGACCATATGACTCTGGTTCACTGCAGTGAGTCTTACTGGCTCACTCACCTCTCACAAAGGACTTTTAATGTGTGTCACACTCACCCCTGACCAATATCATGTTGTTGAAAACGTGTGCACGATAAATTCCTGTGCAGAATGCAGGTGGCTTTGCAAGAGATACACAACATTTGGCGTCCATTATTGAACAGTGTGCACATGGTGAATGTGTGTGTACTGGTAGTGTGTGTCCACCCTCACACACTGAAGTACAGTGAAAGGGGAGTATAGTGCCAATCAGTGTGTGCTGACTGAGTGTGTGTGCTGCATGATTTCATACAGGTGGAAGACGAACACATGTGCATTACACGGTTGTGGCACAAATGTAGTATGACAATAAAAAGATGGGTAGCATATGAGCATGGCCACACAGTGCAGGTCATGAAGTCCCCCAACTGCAATGCTACGTGTGAAAGCAAAAGACCAGGAATGTGCTGCATGCAATAGTATACCACGCATTTCTGCCTTTTTCCCTTCATCAGTGCTGTTTTGCTTGCTAGGCCCAACACAGCCAACCTTGCACCATAAGAACCAAAATAACCTGCAAGGCATAGTCCAAATTGTAAGTGTGTTGCAGAATGCTGAAATAACTAGGAGACCCTAAGGTAGTACGCATTGTTACTCCACTCCTGAGAAGATTGTACTTACTGAGGCATTCCCAGGTTACCCGAGGTTGGTACATCTGGGAATGGGTCTCAAACCAAGGATGTTGCATGGGTGCACACACGCACCTGTCATGGAACCTGTCTCTGCTGCAGAGTGAGGCAATGCGTGTTTTCTAAAACATTGCATCACACACGAAGAATGATCCCTCACAGCGGCAATATGGACTTGGGTCGTATAAATTATATAATAGATGTGCATTGCAGATATACTATGCTGCATTGGGGAAGAGCCACACAATGCAGGTCGTACAAATCCCCCTGAGTGCTGCAATTCCTGCGCCACTACATAACATGAAGGACCTTGCCTAGCTCTGTGTGTTGTGTAAGGCATGGTTGACTCACAAAACCATGATGTAATTTTGATTTACACCTGATTGTGTCCACACATTCTGCTGGGTGGGACATACACTGTAGTATTGGCGAGACAGGCTGTCTTTATGCTAGCCTAAGTGTGTGTTTCCTCTGTGACACATCACAATGACTCTTGCCCACGCCTGGCATGAATAGAAAACATAGCCAGATTTAGGAATCCAGCTGTGCTGCACATAGGCCCCAGGAGCCATCTTAATATGTACATATGAGTGTGGTGGACATTCAGGTGTGTACCCTGGTAATGTCTGTGACAACTGATCTGTGATCCTACTTCTAATAATGTCTGTCTTGCTGTGCAGCCTTGCTGCTAACTGTTTTATGTTGCATGATGATAGGGACAGCACATGCATTCCTTGATCCCATGCTGACTCCATGGCCAGTCTGTTGCCCCACCTGTAAATATTGCTGAACCTGTCATCAAGTTACTGGCAAATGACGCCTTACGACCACTAAGATTAACCATATGGAGATTACCCTCTGTCACACAGAGCTGTCATGTGGTGCCACCTCAGTTCTGACCAATGACAGGACAGCATCACACATACCACTACAGTTGAACCAACACATTAGGCCAGGTGTGTTGGTCACAGCCTGCTCATTGTCCCTGTTTCGTGGTGCATTGCAACACTTGCGTTAATGAGAAGTTCCACATCCAAGTCAATGCGTCTTAATGACAGCAGAAGTGCCAATACACAGTGATGGTAATGACTCATTGGCTGTTTAAGTACTGATGCGTCATAAAAAAACAAAGCAAATATCGAAAATGGGTGGGATACACCCGGAAAATGATGCAATGGGTGTTGCAGGGTACAAACTAGGAAGTGTGAAAGTGTTTTTCAATTTCACTTACAGTCTGTTAGTTTGTGCTGGGTGCTGAAAGTGTTTTGTAGAGTTGCTTGGGGATTGTGGTCTTGTCGGTGTCTGCTCTGTCTCTGTCCTGTGCTAATTACATTTTGTAATTGATAATTGTATTGTTTTAGTCGTTGTATTTTTGGGTGTTTGTCTATTTAGGGGTTTACTATTTTAGGAGTAAATTTAAGGGGTATTTGTATTGGGTTTAGGGTCTATAGAGTGGGATGGGCCATATTGGGAAGGGTAGGGTGAAGAACCCTTTGGAGGGAGAGTTTGGGGGCCTGCTATGGCTGCTGGCACATTATGTGCCAAACATGATGGCATCAGGGATAGGGTTAGCTAGGGTTGCCCCACCAAGGAACGCAAGGAGCAGTGGGAGAGGATGGGGTGACACATGTATAGGGCTCAACGGCACCCTCCACCAGCTGAAGCACCAATGGGTGGATGTGGTGTCACGAGAGGCGGATTTCCTACACACCTTGGTTGAAAGTTGGTGGCCCCATGTGTATGTATGTCCCATCTACATGTAGTTGTGTCCCTATCCCAATAAACGTATGCTTCATTTTTACATGTAAGGGGCAGATCATTTGAGGAGTAGGATACAAAAATCCAGTGTCCATCTGTCCAATAGCTCACCTCTGGCCTAGGGGCCTCGTTAAGCTGTTGTGGTGTCTTTAAATTGATTCACATGCATGTATTTGTTATCACGCCCTGATTTCGCATGCATGCTTGTTTAGAGCATGAACTGTTTATTTTAAAATACCCTGCACAGGTAATGTGTAAGGGTGAAAGTAATGATCAATTTCCTATCGTATTTTAGCTTTGAATGTATACTGCATTGTTCAGCACACGTAGAGAGTTGGGCACACCCTTGGCAATTTAAATACTTCTGGAGGGTTGGCCTTTAAGGATAGGATTTTGATACCACTGTCAGAGGCATGCACCCTTGCTCCATGTTACAAGATAGAATGCTTTACGGCTACTCAGCTCTTTGTACACCAGTGGCATGAATAGTCTGAAATTGTCCTCACAATGTTACATACATCATATATTTGTCATTTTCTATTCCAGCTCTACTTTGCCATGCCAAGGGTCAATGGCTTTCACCCTTGTTTCGTGGTGCAAGCTGGCATGAGATGATGCTGCCATGCAGTACACAAAACATCACATGCCTGAGGCATGCTGCAGGCACGAGATGTAAGATATCTCTGAACATCAACATCCGCCCACCTCTGCCATGTAAGGTGATTAGCCACATCACATATATACAGGCAATGTATACATATGTATGTCTAATGTGCTGAACATACCAGATCATTGGGATGTCATAGTACTGTGTATTATATGTAGACAGCATGTATTTGCAATATTCACAAATACATGCTCCAATGTTTGTCTTGTATGTGGATGTGAACCATACACCCCAGGTGAAGTTGAGACCTTCACGGATCGCAATGCTACCAGAAAGTGTAAATAGTACATGGTTTCCCTGCAAGGATTGTGTGTCGTCTATCATAGTCATAACATTGTGATATGTATGGGGTTGCATCATTCACCTGTAACCAATTTACATTAAGTGCACAAAAACAACTGAAGTTATACACAGTACAATGTCAAATGGACAAGGAAGTATGTCATTCTTCATGTAGGGGCAATGTATTCAGACCCACATGAATCATGCTTCTTTACCTGCTGTGGTGATGTTTGCCTACCTACGGTTTGGATGCTTATGGCACATGTACCATCATTTGGCACTAAATCTACAGATGGTCAAAACGTCTATTGCCTTGCACCCATAACATGCCAACAAACAATCATGGTCCTCTGGGGTGCATCACCTGCATTCACCCCCACCCCAGAATACATTTGTACATGACAGTAGGTATTGTGGTCTCTTACATGACACTGTAAACCTGTGCGCTCTCACTTCGCACATCTGGACAGCTGCGTGCAAAGTAGTTTCATACTAGTGACTATACGTGTGGCTGTTTGCAAGATCCTACTTTGTGATACTTCACATACTAAAAACTTGAACTCCTTATTAGATAAGGAGTTTATCCTCTGGCAACCCTATTCCATTGTTTACAGTTGATATTTGGCTGCATGGGCCCAAGTTAGACACACTAACCTCATGGTGCAAGGGCCTGCATTGTCACAGTCAGGTTGGCCAGGGGTCAAGTGTCCATGCATGTAGTGCAGCTCCAGTCCAGGTTGTTTGCTTTGTATTGTGGGACTTGCAGTCCTGGTTACTCATGTCCTACATTCCATTACAAGTCCAAGAATACAAAGGTGAACCTGGACTTGTGCTGCATATCACACATGGACAGGACATACTTGATGGAGCTGGATTGGGATGTACAAAATGTAACTGAGCAGTATGACTTACAGTTATGGGAAGTTTTAATTACCAAGTGAGAGATTCCTGCCCCTTCCCTTGCACACAGTACATTGCAGCGCAGGAACATAGGTTGCTGCACTGAGCAGCATGACATTTTAACCACATGCGTGCGGGCGGAATTCCGCTCGCACGCTGAGATATGCGAAAGCGCATGTTACGTGACGAGCTGGGCTCGTCATCAGTGTAGCAGGAGGCTACCTCATGGCGAGCCCAGCTCGTCATCAGCGTTGAAGGGGTTAACCATATTGTCCCTTGTTGCCACTTCCCTGTAGATCTTCCTGGTCCTCTAACCCAGCACTGTTCTGTCCAGGAACTACTGCTAGCAACTATGCTGGGATGCCTGATGCCTCCTGCTCTTCCAAGAGGCCTAGCTCCTCCTGGTCCTCAGGTCCACCTCTTCCGGTCCGCAAGTCTGCTCTCAGGCTATTAACCACTTTCTGCTTGGTCCTTCGCTTATAGTCATGCCATCATTTCTTGGACTGTCCTCTTTTAGGTAGTTTTGACCCATGAGGCACTCCAATGTGGCGCAATGCTGATTTCTGGTACATAAACCTTGCTTGACAACCTGCAAAGCAGCTTAGCATCACTTTGACTGAAAAAGCCTCACTTTTCTCTGTGCATCCGTCGTACTGATGCGTCATTATTTTTGATGCATCTTGGGACCTTACGACATGGTGCACCGTACCATAAGTAAGGCACCTCCATGGTGTTTGGAACTGTCATATCGCAGCACATTTTTTCTGACATATCACTGCCTGGCCACAGCGATGCATCAGGTCTCATAAAAGAGCCTCATAGATAGAGGAACATGCCACTGAGGATAGTTTTTGTGCAGGAAAGTACACCTTTCTACACAAAAACAATCCTGCATGCAAGGCATGCACCCTTGCACTACGATACAAGGGTGTCTGCGTTGGTGCTAGGCAGCCAGTTGTGCTCCAGAGCTGGGGAAAGGACAGAAATCTGCTGTATTGTAGTAAATACGGCACACTCCTGCTTCTTCCCTGTAATGCAGCACAGCCAGTTGACTTTCTGCACTACGTTACTTTTTAATAAATAGGCCGCTATGTTTGAAGAGAGTCAATGAATGGTCTTTGCTTGATCTGTTCACCATCTTCAGCATTCAACTTGGGGACATTAGCCAAATTCAGAACAAGTGGGCAAGCTGCAGGCGGTGGGCTATAGGTGGTGACTGGTGAGCGTACTGGGGGCATTCAAACAGCTGTCGGTGGCCAACCCTCAGTAGAGTTCTCATTGTGTGCTACTCATTTACTTTACATTGTTCAGTCAAGCAGGAGACAAAATCAGCTGAAACAGAAACAGTTGCATCAGCCTCTGGTTCAATAGAGGATCGAGGCGAGTGCACTCGGGTAATAGGCGGCAAAGACAGAGGACGGGTGGGCAGCAGCTGCATATTTAGGTAAGGTTTATGGAGTTCTTCTTCACACCCTGCTTCACCAATAGTTCAATCGGCCCCAGGCAGTCTATCTTAGAGGCCGGGGTTGTCAGCCGGGGTTGTCGGAAAGCTTTATTAGCATAAGTTCAACAAAAGGTGTACAACTAAGGGGATCATGTCAATAACTAGGAAAAAGAAATAATATACATAATGATGGAATTATATACAATGAAAACATTAACCAATATTAAGGAATATTGAAGATAAAAACGTTATAGATTAAACAAATCAAATATAAAAGGGGAACTTCCTTAATATAGGGCCACATTCACCATAAAATGGAATTGCTATTCCTAAATAGCGATTTTTAGGGAATCACTATTTAGGAATTGCAATTCCTTATGCATGTAGGAATTGCAAAAACATTGCGATTCCTACAAATTCCTTAAAAGCGACTCGCTATTAAGGAATGCCTTTGCATTCATTCCTATGGGCCTAGAGGCCCATAGGAATGAATGGGAAGTCATTCGCAATTTGCGAGTATCAAATAGGTACTCGCAAATTACAAATGGTATTTGAACGGTGCTAGGGGTCCAAAAGGCCACCCAGCTGCACCCCCTAAAGTGGCATGTGTGCACATGTGGCGCACACATATGCTCTAAGGGCATATGTACATCACATGACACTTAGAAAATGCAATTTTAAGCATTTTTCCAAAAAATTGCAAATTACCATCAACATGAAGTTGATGGTAATTTGTAATTCCAAATTGCGAAAATGCAATTTGCGAATGCATGATGCATTGCATTTAGGGAATAACAATTTGCGATTCCCTAACTGCATTCGCAATTAAGGAAATCACAAAAAATTGTGCTTTCCTTAATTGCAAATGCCTCTGGGCTTGATGCATCGGAAATAGCATTTTACCGGTCGCAAATGGGCCGAATCTGTGAATCCGCCCGTCTACGACCGGTAAAATGCTGGATGCATGTGCCCCATACTGACATAATAAAATAGCTTTTTATAGTCTATGGGCCAGATGTAGGTAACTTCCATTTAGCGAGTCCTTAACCCCTTCGGCGCTGATGACAAAGCCAGCTCGTCATCAGCGTTACCTGCGCTGCGCGGATGACGAGCTGGCTTTGTCATAAACAAGGCTTTTTTTTCAGCGCACAGCGGGAAAACGCGGTAGCGCGGTAGGTGTTAATACCGATTTTTACCGAATCGCTATTAAGGACTCGCTAAATGGAAATAGGTAGGAATCGCTAAAATATTAGCGTTGAAATGAAACGAAATGAAATGGAACAAATATTTATAAGAGCGCACTGCGGCCAAGCGGCTTCCTGGCGCTAAGGATCACAGCCATAGTTTGCTAGGGAACCGGGGGGAAGTTAGACAAGAAAAGCCTGAAGAAAGAAGAAAGTTTTAAGAGCTTTACGGAAATGTGAAAAGATAGGAATAGAACGAATCGAAAGGGGAAGAGAGTTCCAGATCTGGGGAGCCCGCACCGAGAAGCGAGTGCCTCCGGTGCGGGATTTACGGAAGCGGGGGACGTGAAGAAGAGAAAGAGAGGACGAGCGAAGAGAACGACAAGGGGCATGAGAGGAAACTAAAGAATTGATAAAGAGAGGAGCAGATCGGGCATGAGCCCGGAAAGCCAAACAGGCAAGTTTAAAGTGAGATCTGAGGTGAACAGGGAGCCAATGAAGGGATTTAAGGGCAGGAGTGATGTGGGAAAACTTGGGAAGACGAAAAACAAGACGGGCTGTCTGGTTCTGGATGGCCTGGAGGCGGCGAGTTTCGTAGGCCGGAATGCCTACGAACAGGCCATTGCCATAATCCAGGCGAGAAGTAATAAGGGCAGAAATAATAGTTTTAAGGGCATCAACAGAGAAAAACCGGGAGATTTTGCGGATGAGGCGGAGGGAAAGGAAACAAGCGGAGACGACGGCGCTGATATGCGCATGCATAGAAAGATCATTGCTGATCTTGATGCCCAAGGTCCGGACGGAGGAGACTGGGGAGGGAGGGGAACCAAAAGAGAGGGGCCAGTGAACAGCAGACCAGGGGTTAGAGGGACCACCAGTGAGGACAAGCTCAGTCTTGTCAGGATTGAGCTTTAAATGATTAAAGCTCATCCATTGGGAAATAAAGAGTAAGGTAGAACTGAACTTGGAAAGAGAGTGGGTAGGAGAGGATAGGTCAAAAACGAGCTGGAGGTCATCTGCGTAATTATACACAGAGACCCCCAGCTCGAGGAGGGAAAAAATAAGAGGGCGGATATAAAGGTTGAAAAGAAGAGGGGAAAGAGAAGAGCCTTGGGGTACCCCACAAGTAACCGGGAGAGAGGGAGCAGAAAAGTCAGAGAGGTGAACTGCCTGTGATCTGCCCTGAAGAAAGGACGCGATCCAGGAGAGGGCAGTGCCCTGGATGCCCGCTGCGCCGACACGGTCGAGAAGGATGGCATGATCGACCGTGTCAAACGCAGCGGACAAGTCCAAGAGAACTAAGGCCTGGGGGAGGTTGCTGTCAGCCTTCCCCTTCAGTTCATCCAGGACCGCGAGGACCACACTCTCAGTGGAGTGGCCAGGTCGGAAACCAGCCTGGCGAGGGGCCAAGATGTTGTTCTCCTCGATGAAGTTCGAGAGACAAGAGGTCACATAGCTCTCGAGGATCTTCCCGAGGTAGGGAAGGAGGGAGATAGGCCTGAAGTTCGAAGGAAGGGAAGGATCCAGGCCAGCTTTCTTCAGGATGGGAAGCACGATGGCAGCTTTAAAGAGAGAAGGAACAGAACCCGAAGCCAAACAAGAATTAAGAAGAGTTAAAGGAGGGGTGGGGCAGGAGGTGTAGAGGGATCTAAGGATCCGAGCCGGAGCACAATCGGCCGGAGAACCGGACTTGACCTTAACAAGAAGGTCGCGGAAGAGCTCGGGTGAGATGGGTTGGAAGTGATCAAAAACAGAAGAACAACGGAAAGAGTGATCCGGGAAGTTGGGTTCAGGTACAGTCGGAATGTTGGACTTAATGGTGATTATTTTATTGATAAAATAATCATTAAGGGAATGACAAAGAGATAAAGAGGGGGCAGGGGACAAGCTAGCACGGTCGGAGGTAGCAAGGCTACGCACCAGTGAGAAAATCTCACGCGATTTGTTGGCCGAAAGGGCTACGCGCTCCGAGAAATACTTGGATTTTGCCGCTAAAATGGCCGATTTGTAGCTGTTCAGAAGAACTTTATAGGTAAGGCGAAGATCAGGGCAGTAGTTGCGGCGCCAGCGACGCTCAGAGCGCCTAAGTTCTAATTTCAGCGATCTGAGCTCGCTGGAAAACCACTTGTGTGCATCATGGGGGCGGGCTGATCTGATCTTTCTGAGTGGGGCAGCCCGGTCGCAAGCCGAGGAGAGCCAGTTGTTAATAGCAACCGCCTGGTTCTCCACAGGGAGATTAGTCAGGGTGGGAGCCGATGAAAGTAGAGAAGAAGAAAGATCACTAAGGTCCGTCTTGTTCCAGCTCCGGGCCCAGGTGTTTTTGGGAGGGGAGACTTTCTCGGGTTGACCTAGGCTGATGGAAAAAGAAATCAAAAAATGATCGGACCAGACGCAAGGGGAGATCG
Source organism: Lissotriton helveticus (assembly GCF_964261635.1). Taxonomy (NCBI): domain Eukaryota; kingdom Metazoa; phylum Chordata; class Amphibia; order Caudata; family Salamandridae; genus Lissotriton; species Lissotriton helveticus. Next base: position 1,328,124,216 of record NC_136068.1, on the reverse strand, counting down.
AGGTAACTGAGGAGTTACAGCGTAGAGACCAGATCTGGTCCAAAGTATGACCATGGGTGTGGGTGGGGGCCGAAACAAGGGGGAGAAAGTTGAGACAGCGAAGGGTGGCGGACAAATCTTTGGAAGAGGAATCCTCCCGCGGGTCACCCGGCCAGAAATTAAAGTCCCCGAGCAGAAGTAACGAGGAATTGTTTACAGCCAGAGTGGCCAGGAGGTCCTGCAAGGTGGGCACAAATGACGGCATATTTTGAGGGGGACGGTAGAGAAGAATCACCGTCAGGGGAACCGGGAGGTTGAGCGAGCGGGCCACCAAGAAATCCACACCAGAAATACCAGGGTGCGGCAAAAGCTGGCGTTTCCTTAACATTCCTTAATAACCAATTGGTAATTGAGATTCGTTATTAAGAAATACCTAGCCGTTCACTTCTATGGGCTAGGAGGCCCATAGAAATGAACGGGAAGCGATTCACTATTAGCGATTCGGTATTACCGAATCGCTAAAGCAGGAGCTATTTCAAGGGTGCCAGGGTGTCCAAAGGACACCCTGTTACACCCCAGAAATGTGCATGTGTGCGCATGTGGTGCACATACATGGCCTAAGGGCATGAATGTGTGCCACATGGCAAATTTCAAAAAGCAAAAAAGTGCTTTTTGAAAGGAAATCGCTACTTACCACCAACTTGAAGTTGGTGGTAAATAGCGATTCCTTAAGGCTGAGGTGCACTGTTTTTAGTGCTACGTACATTGCATTTAAGGAATCGGTATTTCCGATTCCTTAAATGCAAGAGCAAAATAAGGAATCGCTATTTTGCGATTCCTTATTTTGCATGTAGCTTTAAAGTCACCTACATTGCACTCTGCGAATTTCTGCGTTACCGCTCGGTATTTGGCCACCTACATCTGTCCCTTAATCCCTTAATAATAGAACAAAGTCTGAGGCAAGGTTGATCCAAGCGAAAATTTCTCTAGGGGGTGAAGGAAAGTACAGCTGTCAGATGGTGTTCACAATTTTATACTGTAAAAGGGCGTCGTGCGTGGATTTAAAAAACATTACTTGTTCCAATACTATCAGTTCGCGCAATTTACTGTATAGACAGCAGAGGGCGCTGTATCCTTATTTATTCTACTGCATCACGTTGTGGTATTCTCCCTTTACAGCGATGGGAATTATTTACACGCTTTTTGAGTTCTATGAAGTGCTCGACGTTACTTACTCTGGCACCACTGTAAACGATAACTCTTATGTGATCCAGAACAGGGGTCAGCGGAGGTTAATGGATATAAATTATGTCGGTGCCCGGTATTCCTCATTTTGAAGAACTGTAACAGCCGATAAAGATTCATGTATGTTCCGATTTCTATGGTTTTGATACTTTTGATAGTAGGAATCCCAATTACTGCACTATCCATAATGGAACCCATAGTGGCCAGCTTTACAAAAGCAGACTACACCGGGCAACTACAACTCTTTCGCTCCGGGCGCAGATGAATTGGTACCTTAAACTCCAGACCAGATCATTCCAAGCCCAGAGACTACAGAGGGCAGCAGAGGAAGCAACACAACTTGCTCTGCTACATCAAATAGAGAGGGTGGGAATGTGCCATATATACCAAGAAATGGCACGTTCCTGGTCTCTGGCTGTGCTGGCTCACTATGTGATGCTAAGCTCCAACGCCGCCAGGATTGTCTTTGTGCAGGAAGGTACACATTTCAGCACAAAAACAATCCTTAGAGGCGTTTTCCTTTTTCTAAGTGAGCTGCTAAATGTAGCACACATAAAAAGAGGAAAAAAAGAGGAGAAATACAGATATTTCTCCTCGTTCCTCCTCTATCGGGAAGGCATACATTGTTGATCCATTCCCAGGTTTACTTGTCTTTGTAAATCAGGTAATGCACCAAAAAGCATGGGTGGATGCATGGGACATCCATGCTCTCCCCATGTAATGCCTTCTTGGCGCAGAGTAACGCTAGGCAGTGGCTTGCGCTGCCTGGCGTTAGTTCACATTTCCCAAGGGATGCAGGGCCATACAAGGTGGTTTTGCCTTGCTTGATAAATCTGACTTAAGGACTGTGTTGCTCTTACATCACTTTCAAGCACATCCTTTGATAAATCTGGCCCGGAGGGGCATGTTTACAAAGAATTGGCGTAGGCCAGTGATGCACGTCATTTTGCTGTGCTGCCCTATGCCAATTCGAAAGGCAGGAATGCACTGTATATATAAGATACTGTGCATTCCTTTTTCTTTCAGCCAGCGCACAATTATTAGCTGTGTGCCAACGAAGAGACCCATGCACCTGGGTGTCTGTGTTGTTGGCATGATTGTTTTTGTACAGGAAGGAACACCTTCCTGCACAAAAAACAATCACTGGAGGCGTTTTGCTCTACTGCAGCACACATGGAAAGAAGAAAAAACAAGGAGAAATAATGTTATTTCGCCTCATTACACCACCCCTGGGGAGGCGTATGGTTTTAATGCATTCTCATATTTACACCATGTTGTAAATCTAGGAAATGTGTCATAACCTATGGGCTTTTCGTGAAAACACCCACTGCAATGCCCATGGCCCACCTCTCCAATGCAGTGTGAGATTGCCTCACTCCATATCTACGAAGCTGTGAAAAGCCACGCAGGTTGGCTTTATGTGGCCTTGTAGATTGAACTAAGCCCTGTGCAGCACCAAAATGTTAAAAAAAGGTGACGCTCCAGCAACGCACAGGGCCTGTAAATAAGCCCTCGAGTATTTTATAGAGCTGAGGGGGCTGCAGACAACTGTTGCACCAGCCATGCCTGCTCACATGCTTCAGCATGGGAAGAGCAAAAAAAGCACATCTGCTCTGTAGTTAAAGAAACTCTGTCCTGCAGACACATGTAAAAAGCCCCTGCAACATTTACCACTGCTACAAGCAGATGGTAAATTAATGAATATCAGGGTCCGTTGTTTTCGGGAAAACATTGGGAATTGAACCCAGTATTCCCATATCGTCATTCTATTCCCCATTCGTAAGTGAAGACACTTCTAACCCCCTTTTTCCCACGCAGAGATACCGGCTGACATTGTAAACACCAGCTTCCATACATTCCCACTGAGATAACGGGGAACTTGGATTAAAGTGCGGTGTGCACTTTTCCTGAAAGATAGCTTGAAAATTGCATTTCATTCCTCTTTCTGGCGGGGGGAAAACTCAAAATGGTGCTCAAAAACTTCTTGTTAATGCTGCTGAATGACAATTACATAGAAACATGACCATGTGGGGATCAGCTTTCAGGGGGTTTTAAAAGCAGAGATCATTCATTACCTTCTGCTGACATGCTGGGGAAATTGGCATTACCTCCTCGTAGTCTATTGGAAGTGTACGTCAGGGAGACGGGTCTCCTCATAAGGACATGGAAGAGCAAGGGAGAATCAGAGAAATGGTGTCAAGGCAGCCCAAGCAATCTAAATGCTAGCACATCTGTGACCCTGGCAGTCCAGTGGTCTGTCTCAGTGTTCGCCACCTAAGAACTATAGATGGATCAACTACTGTTTGGATGAACATAAGCTCCTGGCATCAGGCAGTGCTCCTAAGATGCCAGGTCATTGGTTCCAGTCAGCCTTAAGGGTGTTTCAAAGAGTTTCACACTTATTCCCTGAATTTGCTGACAGGAGGCAAAGAGATCTTAATACTTGTTTCAAGTGCTTGCACTTGAAGGTTTAGGAACAGTTGAGTAGGCATCTCTCTGTGATTCTTTAGAGAGCACTGCATAGCTTTGTTACAGTCCATAGATGCCCTCTAGATGTTCCATCTCAAGGTACCTCGCCACTTCTTCCCGCTGGTTGCTTTCAATGAACAGGAGTTTTTTCATGGTCATAGACATGTGTGTTGTAATACTTTATTCGATAGATTTATCATAAAAGTAGGTATATATCCTATCTATTACAACAATGAAATACATAAGCTAAAAATGCGACAGCTAAAAACTTTAAAAACGCTTATTTACAATAAAAAATACAAGGAAATTTTGAGATACATCGATGAATATAATCAATTCATTTCAACAGCTTGACCACACTCAGCTAACAGATTTATTTTTTAAAATAGTGGTACGTATCAGCCATGCCCTACCCAGGAACTTTGCAACCCCACAGATCAGAGGCAGAGATGATGTATCAGATGTGAAAATACGTAGGGCCGTCTTACATTGTCTTACTCCGAGCTCTTTACATTCAGGTTTTAGCCATTTTCTTCTAACATCCCTATATGCTTTACAAGCAAACAGAAAGTGTGGTAGGGACTCGGTAGGGCAGGAACAGCCCGGACCGGTAGTTAGCTCTAACCCAGACCTCTTCCATCTCTCTGTAAAATTATTTAATGGGAGTGTCCCATATCTCATTTTTAAAAAGAGAGATCTATCTTTTGGTACTTGTATAAAGTCCAAGAAAGGTTCCAGCTTCCTAATGGGTTTATGCTCAAAAAATTTATGAGTTAGGGCCCCCCACTTAGTACTGTGTAATTCCTCTCCCTGGACCCACTCCCAATAGATTTGTTTCATATTTCCTTTGGGAGGGGGTGTTTGGGCCAACCAAGCATCTTCCAGACCCAGGTCCATGAGCAGCTTCCTTAGATTATTCAACCACTTGATTTTCTTTAGAGCTGTTCAATTTAATTAATTCGTCCAACACTAAAGCATAGTTCGCCAGTTCGGGAGTCCTCCTTAGGCGCACCCAGAACAATAATGGACGAAGACAAACTATATCCTTGATTGAACGTTTTCCCAGATCATGGAAGAGGGGTTTTAAGGGTGTTGAAAGGGGGAGGGACACCAGATCTCTCATAAACTTGTTCTCTGCTTTAACCAGGTCCGTGGTATTTTCAAACCCCCACATTTCTGAACCATACAATGCGGAGACTAACGTTTTCCCTTCGTATAGGTTTGCTAATAGAGATTTGTTGATTTCTCAGAATAGCCCCTGATGCTCTCTTAAGATTAAGGAGCATTTTGGACACATGAGAGTCCCACTTCATTCGGTTATTCACCCTGATACCTAAATAGTCAAACGACTCCACTACCTCTAGTGGAGATCCATCTAGGGAGATATTAACCCTCCTTGGTTTTCTAGATGTTGTCAATACCATCAGCTTGGTTTTAGAGGTATTAATAAGCAAACCCCGGGAATCACAAAAAAGTTTAAAACTAACCAGCAGTTTCTGTAGCCCCATAGGGGTTTTAGCCATCAGCAGGGTATCATCTGCGAAAAGGAGGGTGGGTGTTTTCTCTCCTGCCAGGACTGGGGCATCAGCCGGGCTCTCTTTCAAATGGGCTACCAACCCATTTATAAAAAGAGAGAACAAGGTTGGTGCCATCACACAGCCCTGGCGGACACCCCTAATCACAGGAACCCTGCCAGTCAGTTGTCCTTGGCTCCCCCATCTAATTTTTGCAAAATTCTCCTCGTGGAGTTTTTTTAACAAACTCAAGAAGATGACGTGGAAAACCCATGTCATTTAGAACCTGCCATAGCCTTGCTCGGGGCACCAAGTCGAAGGCGGTTTTCAGGTCGATGAAGGCCAGGTATAAACTTCCTTTCTTGATTTTTTTTTTTTAAACGTTTTTTATTGCAGAACCAAATGCACAGTACATTAATCAATATGGGATCTGTTTGTGCAGATTCATCGCCCTCTTATCTCCGCACACATGCAATATACACTCCCATTCAGCCCACATCCCGAAGGCCGGGCGGCGTCATTTGTTATCATGGTGCATCTTTACATTGTCTATCAGTTATGGTCACTGTATGAGGCAATCCGCTGTCTGCTTTTCAAGTTTTTCTTCCCATCCCCCTCTATCACTAAGTAATATTTGTCTGGTTTCGCCCATTTAGATTTGGTAAACTTCCCTCCCCCCTCCCTCCCAAGTGTCATCGCCTATGCCTAGCACTGAGAAACACGTCCATGTGGTGGTGGACAGAAGCATCTTACTATTTATTGGATGTGTGTGTCTGGCGAGGGTATCGGCACCGTGGCAATCCCAGTTAGGACCTCTGGTTCCTCAGGCTCCCCCTCCCCTTCCTCCTCCACTGAGCTATCACGCAGTGCCTGCACTAACATCTCCCAAGCCATCGCTGCTTCCTGGGCTCACTCATCCGATCTACGACGGGCCAGTTGGTACCTGACCGTACTCTCGCCTGCCGCCCATTTTAGAAATTCGTTCAGCCATCTCTGGTGTGTCGGCCCCGTTTTTGACGTCCATCCCTTGGTCAGCTCCCTCTTAGCTAAGAGTAGGCCCATGTCAATGAATTTGCTAGATATTTTATTTTTGGGCGTGTGTGGGAACCAGTGTAGTATACTGACCACTTTATCGTACTGCAAGTCCCTATCCGCCTCTTCATTTAACGTGTTGCCTATCTCTCTCCAATAATCCTGTAGGTGAGGGCAGTCCCTCAGCATATGCACCAGATCCGCTCCTATCTTATTGCATCTGGGGCACGCCGCGTCCTCAACTCCAAAATATTTCGCGATGTTGCTCGGGGTGAGGTAGGCCCTGTGAATAACATAGAAGTGATTCAGTTGGAAACGCGCATTTCTAGTGCTCTTTCTAGCCCTCCGCACCAGTTGGAACCACGTGGTGTCAGGGATTTCCATCTGCAGGTCTGTTTCCCACTTGGTCTTCAGTGCCGCCAGAGGCTGTAGGGTCTCCCTCAACATTCTCGAGTAGAGGCACGTCACTGCCTTAAAGGTACCCGCCGACATCATGGTATACTGGCACACCAGTGTTGTCGTTGGTTCGATCAGCCCTTCCCCCCAATGTGCCTGAATGGCTCTCACCACCGCCGCGTGCAGTAAGTAATCTCCCCTCGGGAGATCGTAGCGCTCCTGCAGAGTCTGATACGGGGTTATTACACCGTCATCGTATAAATCCCCCACCATCTGCAACCCTTCTTCCTCCCATAACTGTAGTCTCGACCAATCTCCGCCGTGCGGGAGTGCTGTCACCATGCCCAGTGGGAGTTCGGGTGCATACGGGTGCCGGACTCCCGCTCGTTTTTTGCGAGCGGTTCCAGCATAATCGGAACGTCCGTTCCTCTTGGGACAGATCTCTGAGCACTAATCTTTGCTGCAGGGCAATGTAGGCCACCACATGACGAGGGGTGCCGTTGTCCCTCTCCTGTTCCGGCCCGCGGTAAACTCTCGCAATTTCTTGCGTAAAGGTCTGCAGTTGGGCAGCCAGATAGTAGAGCTCGAAATCTGGGACCGCTAGGCCTCCTTCGTCTTTTGGGCGGATCAGCGTTGCTAACGCAATTCTGCGTCTGCCCTTTCCCCATAAAAAGGATATAATCGTCGATCTCAACTGCCGAAAAATCGCCCCAGGCACCCAAATGGGAAGAGTCCTGAAGTAGTATAGTAATCGCGGCAATGCTACCATTTTCAGAAGAGATATACGACCCGCCACCGACAGAGGCAGGGTAGCCCAAAAGGACATACTGCCCTGCAGAGTGCGGATACCTAAACTTCCTTTCTTGATGATAACAGTTTTCCAATTCACCGCAAAGAATCTGAAAACCTGGTCCATCGTACCCACCCTTTTTCTGAAACCCACCTGGAAGTGTGTCAAAATATTCCCCTCATCTAACCAGGACCCTATTCTAGAGACAATAACCCTGCCCACTACTTTTTGAACCGCATCAATTAAACTAATCGGCCTGTAGTGTGCAGGGTCCTCCCTGGCGCCTTTCTTAAATATGGTTACAACCTCAGCTCCCTTCCACGACTCAGGGACCGGGTGTCCCTGTGCAATTAGGTTCATGAGAATGGTGATGAAGTTGGCCCATAATGGGGGATCGTATTAAAGTAAATCACCGGCAAGGCCGTCCGGCCCTGCTGCCTTTCCCGGGGTTACACTCTTTATGGCCAGTTCAACCTCATTGATGGTGAAGGGATCAGATGGCTCAGTGGTGTCTTGAGACATCTCACTCGGTGGCCCTTGACTTTGGACTTGTTCTATCTCGCCAGAATATAGTTTGGAAAAATGTAAGAACCATTGCTGGTCCGTTATGTGGTTTGGGACGGGTTCTTCTCCCCTTCTTTTGAGTTTGTTTATTAACTCCCAGAATAGGGTGGAATATTTTAGCTGGGCAGCTACTTTAAGCTGTTGCCAGTGGTCCTCTTCCCACTCCCGTTTTGCCAGGTACATCGCGTTACTATATTCCTTTCTAGCGTTCCTAATTGCCACGGGATCTTTACTATGCAGTGCAAGGGTTATAGACTTTCTTTTATCCCTACACCTGGCCGTATACCACAAGTTACCACACTTGGGGATATTGTTCTTATTACTTCTAGATACCTTTGTGGAAAAGAAGGAGCCTAGTTTCTCTACCAAATTGCTATATAGGTCTCTTAGGCCAGGGCCCTTCGTGGTATCTTGAGGCAAATTAAGTACGGTCAGTTCCCTGCTCATCGCTAATACTAGTTCTTTGATACCAGACAGCGTTTCTTCCTGACAAACCACCTTCTGCCATTTTAATCTACGGTTACAGTTGGAAGGGACAACCTCTTTTGTTTTCAGTAACGGGGGTTTAGATACTTCTCCCGAATTTCCCCCCGTGATTTTCATGCACAGGGGATTATGATCGCTATCTTGCGACGGGATCACCTCCATGTCTATTAAACACCCCCAAAATCGGGTATTAAGCAGAATATAATCAATACGTGAGGGACTGCTAGGCCTATTGAATGTCATTGACCCATTGGGATCCGAGGTGGTTCTACCATTCAATGCTCGCAGATTGTATTCTGTAGCCAGGGCGTTGATTTGAACCACCCTTGGTGACCATTTCCCAATTAACGGCAAATTTAGCAAAGGAATTCCCAACCTTGCATCTTCCTCACTCACCCCCATTAGATCCTCTTCCATCAGTGGCTCATATGTGCAATTGAAGCCGCCACCCACGATGATATTGGCCAAAGGTGGGACACCTGCTAATGCAGTTTCTAAAGCTGCTATGGTGTCTGAGCTTTGTCCCCCTGGGGTGCCTCTAGCATAAATGTTAAACAGGTCCACCGATAGGTCATTGTGGGGACTTCTTACACATAGGTGCATAATGTCACTCGAACCTGAGTTATGATTAATAATATCACAATTTAATGACACACTGATCCATATTTGCAAGCCTCCAGATGGTCGCCCTTTCCCCCGGTTAATTGCCGGAATAAAGAAAGTGGAATACCCTGACTTATACAACGGTGTCGTGCTCCAAGTCTCCTGAAACATGCAGATCTCATACTGGCTGATGAACTCATTCCATTCCAAAATAGCCAGTTTCTTTTAGAGACCTGCTATGTTCCAGGAGAGCAGGGAGACCACACCGCTGTTTCCTTCCTCACCGGCTGAGGTGGCCCGAGGGTCCAAGTCCATTAGATTAGAGTGGACCGGGCCTGAGGGCATTTTTAAAACAGGGGGCCAGTACACAGGTTCACGATGGTCAACACTACCCAAACTAGGGCCTTCCGGGCTCACATTAGACAGGGTTGCCATAGTTGCTGGGATCGGTTTTTCTGTATTGACAGCAACAAGTGTGGCGACTGCATGTACAGAGGACATTTCCTTATCTAGTCAGTCTATTTTGTTCAGGTCAGAATCGTCCTGTATCCGTCTCTGGACCACAGCGGGAAATATCTAATTTGGATGTTAGAATGGTTAGGTGGCCAGGATCGTTGCTCCAGGGCTACTAAGTTATCCGCCATTGCCACACTACACAACTTTATTTCAATACAGTCTGTGTGGGAGCTAAACAGGGACAGTCTTTTAACACTGATCATATCCTTCCTGATAATTGATCTGCAACCCCTCACATGTCGTATCCAGTGAATTGCTTTGGTATGTATGGCTTCACTGCTCTCATAAACATGCCCCCCCCTAATTTTTGGGACCCTAGTTAGGTATATCGTGGCCTTTGAGTTCCCCGGGGGCTTATTATTAGGCTGGGGTCTCTGGCAACCATCTGTGCTTGGCCCTGTATTCAAAATACTTGGGTTACCAGAGTGAATTTTAGGCGGGCATTGATCATAGTACTTTTGTATAGTTCCCCCAGATTTTGTAACCTCTGCATACGAGCCCGTATTGGGTGGCACCGTGGAGTTCTTAGTGCCTATCTGGCTATGGACCGTAGTAACTTTTCCTCGTAGCCCCCACCAGGCTTGGATTTAATCAGGGAGGGTTCCCTTGTGTTCGATTGTGTTGCTGATGCAGGGGGTATTAGGGACACTACTTTATTAGTCCCACCCATTTCCCCCTTCCGTGATAGTTCCAACAGCAGTTTTTTAATTGAACCCAATTCCCTCTCGAGAATACCCATTTTTTTCATCAATAATCTGTTAGAGGAGAGACATGTTGACCAGTCCTCATGGATGTCCATCCTGTGATCTAATTTCCTAGTGCCATGGGATGTTTCATCAATTGGATCCCCGGATTCACCTTCTAAAACAGAAAATCTGTTGGAACAGGGGATGATATTCTCATTCTCAATTAGAGCCCCATTTTGGACTAGGGTAGGAGTCTTAGGAGTGGCCTCCAGTAGGACTATCTTAGTGGGTGAAGTGACAGTGTTTAAAGTTTCAACAGGACCTTTTTCCGATAAGCACTCAGGAGGGCTGTGTACTTCGACAATTGGACGGGGGAAGGGTGTTGTATTGTAACTTTTGCTTCTGTAATTTGTTCACTTGTAATGTTCTCTTAAATCAGCTCTGTTGCTTTTGTCGAGCGCTCTGTCAGCTTCGGGTAAAGTCCGCGCTATATAAAATAGCATAAATAAATCCACCGACTTTGCACCTCCCCTCCCTGTTGTCTCATCACCTATGCTGCCACCAATGCTAGCTGCCTGCTAACTGACTAGCTAACTGCCTAGCTAACTGCAAAAAGTGCATGCCACTGCCAAGCATAAGTGACCACGCACATGCCACTCTAAAGCTCGCGTGACCACATGCACGCTACAACACCGCAATACCAACAGCAGTCACTGGCGACCACTCAGAAACTTGGCATTTATTGCTGACTCTTTATTCAGAAAGTCGCGGTGTGCAATAGGATCATAATACTCGGATTTATATAGTGCTAAAGACTCGTGCTGGTCTCCGGGCGCTGTGAGATGAAATGATTTGCCAGAATCACAGGAGTTCAGCCGATGCCGAAACTCGAACCTGGACCCCCCAGCTCCAAAGTCGGCTGCTCTGGCAGTTACGCCATACCCCTTAAAGACAGTTTGGGCATGACACGTCATCATGCGCTTGGAGTGCACTGCAGACCCGCCCCTTCCAGGCACCTCGGGCTGCTGTGGTTTCCTGCCCCTTGTGTGGTTCTCGCTATTTTATGTGTTTGTCTCTTCGGGTGATGCTGACAGACAGACAGACCGCGCTGCCTCCTGACACACTTCGGTTTTGCTTCTTCCTCAAGACGCCGCAGCCCCTCCCCTCCGGTGTTCCTGCTCCTGATGTTGAGTTGAGAGGGATAGAAGATGCTCCGATGTCTGGAGCAAGTGTTCAGAATCCGTCCTGAGGTGAATACGCTGCAATGCTGCTCTGTGGTACTCTGGGCAATGTTCAGGTTTATACGACAACTGTCTTGTTTCTGATTTCACTAATCGTTCATCTTTAAAAAAAGTCTGATAAATAAGTACTTCTCAGTGCATTGATATAATGTGACATATTAATGTCACAGCTTCTACATGTTAAAGAAATGCACTTTTTAGTGCAGAGTGTGAGTGAGTGCAGAGTGTGAGTGAGTGCAGAGTGTGAGTGAGTGCAGAGTGTGAGTGAGTGCAGAGTGCAATAGGTCTCGGATTTATTTGAGTTAGAGGTAATGGCATTGTGAGTGCAGAGTGTGAGTGAGAGAGTGAGTGCAGAGTGAGAATGATTGCCTCCAATCAAACACACCGTCATACACACACGTCAAGCCTCCAATCAAATGCACCGTCGGCCAATTATGTTATTTGTCCGGCGAAAGTGTCAATGTCCATTACACAGACGCAGCGGGGCCGCTCGACGCAATTAAAATATGGATTGGATTAGCGGGTCCTCATTACAGCACCCATGCACCCCTCGAGCTCTCAGAAACAGGAAGTAGTGACAGAACCCCCCCCATCCTATAGTCCGACACTACACCACACATAGGCCCTGGAGTCTCCAGCTCAGCCCTTGCCCGGACATTCCTGGGCTTCACAACACCAGCTCCCTCTGGGGCCAAGGGCCAGCTGCCTTGTTGCCAAACTGCAAAAAGTGCATGCCCTTGCCAAGCATAAGTGACCACGCACATGCCACTCTAAAGCTCGCGTGACCACATGCATGCCACAACACCGAAATACCCACAGCAGTCACTGGCGACCACTCAGAAACTTGACATTTATTGCTGACTCTTTATTCAGAAAGTCGCGGTGTGCAATAGAATCATAATACTCGGATTTGTATAGTGCTAAAGACTCGTGCGGGTCTCCAGGCGCTGTGAGATGAAATGATTTGCCAGAATCACAGGAGTTCAGCCGATGCCGAAACTCGAACCTGGACCCCCCAGCTCCAAAGTCGGCTGCTCTGGCAGTTACGACACACCCCTTAAAGACAGTTTGGGCATGACACGTCATCATGCGCTTGGAGTGCACTGCAGACCCGCCCCTTCCAGGCACCTCAGGCTGCTGTGGTTTCCTGCACCTTGTGTGGTTCTCACTATTTTAAGTGTTTGTCTCTTCGGGTGATGCTGACTGACAGACAGACCGCGCTGCCTCCTGACACACTTCGGTTTTGCTCCTTCCTCAAGACGCCGCAGCCCCTCCCCTCCGGTGTTCCTGCTCCTGAAGTTGAGTTGAGAGGGATAGAAGGTGCTCCGATGTCTGGAGCAAGTGTTCAGAATCCGTCCTGAGGTGAATACGCTGAAATGCTGATCTGTGATACTCTGGGCAACGTTCAGGTTTATATGACAACTGTCTTGTTTCTGATTTCACTAATGGTTCATGTTTAAAAACAGTCCGATAAATAAGTACTTCCCAGTGCATTGATATAATGTGACATATTAATGTCACCGCTTCTACATGTTAAAGAAATGCACTTTTTAGTGCAGAGTGTGAGTGAGTGCAGAGTGTGAGTGAGTGCAGAGTGTGAGTAAGTGCAGAGTGAGAGTGAGTGCAGAGTGAGTGTGAGTGCAGAGTGAGTGCAGAGTGAGTGTGAGTGCATAGTGAGTGTGAGTGCAGAGTGAGTGCAGAGTGAGTACAGATTGAGTGCCGAGTGAGTGCAGAGTGAGTGTGAGTGCAGAGTGAGTGCAGAGTGAGTGCAGAGTGAGTGTGAGTGCAGAGTGAGTGTGAGTGCAGAGTGAGTGTGAGTGCAGAGTGAGTGCAGAGTGAGTGTGAGTGCAGAGTGAGTGCAGAGTGAGTGCAGAGTGAGTGTGAGTGCAGAGTGAGTGTGAGTGCAGAGTGAGTGTGAGTGCAGAGTGAGTGCAGAGTGAGTGCAGAGTGAGTGCAGAGTTAGTGCGGAGTGAGTGCAGGAACACTGGTGCCAGCAGTACAGAAGCATGGAACAGTACAGGAGCACTGGTTCCAGCAGTACATGAACACTTGTTCCAGCAGTACAGGAGCATTGGTCCCAGCAGTACAGGAACACTGGTCCTAGCAGTACAGAAGCACGGAAATCACAGTACAGGAGCACTGGTCCCCGCATTACAGGAGCACTGGTCCCAGCAGTACATGAACACTGGTCCCAGCAGTACAGGAACACTGGTCCCCGCAGTACAGAAGCATAGAACCCACAGTACAGGAACACTGGTCCCAGCAGTACAGGAGCACTGGTCCTAGCAGTACAGGAACACTGGTCCCAGCAGTGCAGGAACACAGAACCCACAGTACAGGAGCACTGGTTCCAGCAGTACAGAAGCACAGAACACACAGTACATGCGCATTGGTTCCAGCAGTACAGAAGCATGCAGTGTGTGAGTGTGCAGGGTGAGCAGTGTGTGAGTATGCAGGGTGAGCAGTGTGTGAGTATGCAGGGTGATCATACGTGAGTATGCATGGTGATCAGTATGTGGGTGTCCAGGGCCAGCAGTATGTGAGTGTGCAGGCTAAGCAGTGTGTGCATATGCAGGATGAGCAGTATGTGGATGTCCAGGGCCAGCAGTGTGTGAGTGTGCAGGGTGAGCAGAGTGTGCGTATGCAGGGTGAGCAGTGTTTGAGTATGCAGGGTGATCAGTATGTGAGTATGCAGGGTGAGCAGTAGGTGGGTGTCCAGGGCCAGCAGTGTGTGAGTGTGCATTGTGAGCAGTGTTTCAATATGCAGGGTAATCAGTATGTGAGTATGCAGGGTAATCAGCTTTTCAACAAGCTCACACACACCACCAGCCGTCACTGCACGCTTTCACCAGGCGCACACATACACCACCAACCATCAGTGCACACTTTCACCAGGCATACACACACTACCAGCCGTCAGTGCACGCTTTCACCAGGCACACACCACCACCTGTCAGTGCACACCAACAGCCATCACTACACACATCAATTGTTAACGAATCCACAATTAACTATTGTACCAATAGCAGTATTGCAAACTTTACTTTTAAACATAATCATCTAAAGTTCAGCATGCTACCATTGCTCCAATTCCAATCCAAACCACATAATTCCATTACACACTACATACATATGAGAGAGCGCAAATTGATATAAATATATGAGTACATCACACTTACCTATAGAGAGCATAATTCATGAAGAGAAATGCCATGAGTGCTAATAGTATCTGAAATTATATTCTAAATGTATAGCTAATATAGAGATTTAAGTAGAAGTGGAACTAATACAGAAAGGTGTGACATTATATAATTTTATTAGACGTGATTATTTTGAATCTATGTCGTGTAGCTGTTAACATATAAGATGGTCTGTGGTAAAACGCAGAACGTGGTAGGCCTCAGGGCCAGAGCTGGAGCTAAAAGGGAAGGTGTTTCTTTTCACGACACAGATTGTTTAACGTTTTTGGTCATTGCATTAATGGGCCATGATTTAGAGTAATGTTTTCTAAATAATAGAATAAGAGTTTTAACATGCTTTAATTAAATGAAGAAATTGAATGCTATAATCATAATGTGAAATATTGTAGGCCTGAAATGTTTTAGCATTGATTTACACGTACATGTCTGGGCTGAGAAATGTTGCAAGCCTTTTTAGAAGTCTATGAGAGTTGGGTTCTTGGCGGCAGATATCTGTCTGCAACAGGAAAGGGGGGATCCAATTATAAGTGAATGAATAGAGGCCTGTTCAGTAGACGGCCCAGACATGGAGGAGGGTTCTGGAATGTTTAAGGGGTATCAGCGGGCCGGAGAAGAGACTGAGAAGCAAGGTCAACTCTAACGTCTGAGGCCCAATACAAAGCATCATGGAAAAAGCCTGAAGTTGCACCACGTGAGAGGCGTTTCGCAAGGGGCGTCTCAAATGTTGTTGACTGTTTTGTATTAGGGACAGCACCCCTGGGTGGAGAGAGAGCAGAGACCTGAGGACCCTTTAGAGAGCGGATGGGTAGGCAGTGAGGGGTCATGACTGGAGAACTTTAGGTTTTCACCAAGAGACTTAGAGTGGGTGACTTCCCTTGGGGGTCATTCATTGCTGACACCTTTGTTAGGTTGGGATTTGGTTAAGTAGGGATACCATCTAGAACAGGGTAGGGACGCCTAACCTGTGTTTGTTTACCTCCAACCTAAATGAAGGAGAGATATGCGTCTATGCTGATAGCTTTGCTATTTTTAGAACTTGTGTTAGTGATTTCTGTTGCTCGTCTGAGGGCTTTCCGAGAGCACATGTATGTAATTGGACCTGTGTATCTCGTGAATCTCATTCTGAGATGCTTGTATTTGCAGCTCATTATATCTTTACAATAAACTTTTGAAACCTAGAAGTTGTCCGTGATCTTTGAGAGTAGAGTCCTTTCTTGGGTGAACTAATTTGCAGATAGGTGTACTGTTTCCTTCCAAGACAGGCAATAAAGGTTCAGTCGACCAGATCGAGGTTTGGATCAATAGATATAAGGTATCGATCAAAATCTCGCCCTTTCAGTTGGTAGCTATAGAGGATGGTTGCCTTCTTGAGGACGGTGACCTAGGCCAGGTTAGCTTACCCCAAGGCCCCTAGAAATCGATGATCGGAGGAACAGCCCGCAGATGAAGATCCGGATGACGTGAGACAGAAAAAGCAGCAGTATCGGTCGAGAGTGAGTATAAAGGGTTATGCGTGTTAGATTGCGGTGTTTTTGTATTGTATCTATGTTGTAATGTCTGGCGGAGTTGAATGTCTGTAGAGTGACTGTGGAACAGGTTGTGAGCGCGCGCAACCGGTGGAAATCTTAAGTTCAAGGAGAGCTTAAGTGGTTCGGGTGTATCGGACACCCAGAGTAATTGTCAACTAGTGTGGAGGGGGTCATGAGGTACCATTGATCACCCGAGAGACCGAGATAGGGGGAACGTAAGAGTGAGTGCGTGAGTAACGGACGCTGGTCGGAAGTTACTGTGTGTGTAAGTAACCTATCAGAGAGACGATAGACATCTCGTCAGTTGTGTTGACAATTACAGATAGACTGTGGACGTACAGTCGAGAGAAGTGACCGCTTGGTCGGAAGTAGTCATTTTTTTCAGTGTATGAATGGGACGCATGCATAACCGGGAGACGAGTTGAGAAAGGAGGGGTGCTGCTGCGAAGCGGAGAAAAGAGACGTCAGGTGGTGTCGCGCAGTGATTGGCTGACCGGAGAAAGACCGCGCTGTGATAGGCCAGCTAGCGAACACGTCATACAGGGTCGCGACGTGATTGGCCAACAGGAGAAAGACCGCGCTGTGATAGGCCAAGCTAGCAAAGCCGCGACAGGATTGGTGGATTGTCATCAGGAAGTAAACAGAGTAGCGAGGCTGAATTTTGTGCGCATAATTATGAAGTGTTTTAAATGGTTGAAAGCGCTATTTAAGAAAGAGAGGAGAGGATCGTATGAAGGGGAAGAAGCCCCGCCGGAGGGTACGCCAGCTCGTTATATGGCAGTAAATGTTGGGTTGCATACGATCCTTTGGATATCAGAGTGGAGTAAGATTACTGAAGGAAACGAGGAACTGACGTTCCCGAAGTACGGGACGTTCAGATTAGAGGTGTTACATCGATTGAAATCAGTCATGACCTCAAGGAGACCCTTGCCTAGACCAACCCAGTTTGAAGCCCTTGAAGCATGGCTTAGGGCAGCGCATGAAAGGAATATGAACAGACGACAAGAAAGGGTGAAACGCTCGGTAAGGGCAGTACAGGATGCCAGGTGGGATGCGGATGCTAAAAGATGGAGAGTGCATAATTTGGAAATAAATAAACTGTACCCAGTGTTAGAGGCGCCAGTAAATAAAAGCCCCCTAGAAGAAGATGATGAGAGCGAAACAGAGGACAGCCTGATAAACAGATTACTGACAGACAGGCCACCCCCGTATAATAGAGCAGGGGGAGAGGTCGAGAATACTGAAGGAGAAAAGGGGGGCAATGCAGGAGAGCATAGACCGCTTCCCAGTTCAGAGTGGGATCCTGAGCCAAAGAAAGAGTTGCTCCAGCCTAGTCAGGTGCAACAGGTAGTCGGTAGGTTTGTGGTACAAAGAGCGCCGGAAACGGAAAGCGCCACATCCTACCCATTACCAGATGCACTACAGGTACCTGTTACCATAGGTCCTATAATATCGATATATGACCAAGAGAGAGCAAAAGGGGAAGAACGGAAACGGAAAGACAGAGAAAGAGCAGAGCAGGCAAGGAGGAACGATACCACTAATTCCCCAAGTCAGATGCCGATACCCAGAGAGTGGAGCACCCCGATGCACACAGCAGGGGACCCAGGAGGGGATCCTGGGGGCCCTAGATGGCCAATGGATCTGAGGGGATCTGGACGAAAATCCTTTCAAGAGCTAAATGAGTACATGAAGCAGTGGGATGAGGCAGTGAAGGCTCAAAAGTGCATCAATGCTGCAGAAGCAGAAAGGGAAAGTCAGGACAGCAGAGCACGAACTCACTGCGGGGCTGGGGAGAGTAGCCCGGAGTGGGACTGTAGAGGGAGTAGGGGAGTCACCCATTGGGCCCGGAATGGAGGTAGAACAGACCTGGAAAACGGGGGCCCCGGGAGTGAAGGGGTGGCGTGCCCGATACTCAGTGAAGGGGAGAGGAGAGCGCAAGAGTACAGGAACAGCTTTAAGTGTCCACACTGTGTGCCTGCCACCAGAGAACAGAATGGGAGTTGTGAGAGGTCGCACCATAGTCCCTGTGATGACAGAAATGAGCGCAGCCCAGGGAATATGGGGAACCAGGAAGGATCGTATCGGATACTGAGCGATACGAGGCAAAGGGAGTGTAGCGACCAGAGGGAAAATAACAGAGAGATGTGCGGTGTGAGGAGAGAAGAAGACGAGAGTGGGCAGAGAGAGAGTAGGGATAAAAGGCCCGTGTTCCATCACCTTCCAAGATCGGATGGCCGAGCATGGGACCTGGAGAGATGGGAGCAAGGGAGGCCACCCATTAATTCTCCTGAGCCCAAACGCAGAGCTCGAAGTTGGGATGGTAGGGAGACCAGTGAGCCCCCTTCAAAAGACATATTGCGAGCCGAGATAAAAGCCAAGAGACTTGATGTCTCCAGCTTAAGGTCAGATCTGGATGACATGGTAGATGGTACCCTGCCTTTAGAAAGAATGGAAATGTATGAACAGGATGAAATACTGTATATGGCAAAGGACATCACACGAAAGGCGAGAGCAGTCCATGAGAAGTTAGTCGAACTAGCAGGCAAATATATGGTGGATCTGTCAAGAACCAAGGCATTACAGGGTAACCACAGGCTACATTACTCAGATCGAGACCTAGATGAGAGGAGAACGATTGGGCTGAAAACACACATAAGGGAACTGATTGCTGGAATAAGGACATGGAGGGCACTAGATAAATGGGAAGAGAGGTGGTCCAAGAAAGGGACCGGCAGGAGAAGCATGATTGGTATGACACCAGGACAGCAGGGGATAGAAGCTTACCCTTTGCGTGAAGTTGCCAATGGGAGCTATGTACATGTCCCTTGGAGTAGGGGAGATTTAGCTGCTTTTACCACATCTTTCCCCAAGTTACGAGAGAGCCCCGTGGAGTGGTACAAGCAAGTCGAGAGGTTTGTAAAGATCTCAAAAGTCCTATGGATAGATCTGAACACGCTGTTTGACATTGTAGTACCAGGAGATCTGTGGACAGCATGCAAGGTTAGCGCTGAGTGGCCCACAACGGAGCCAGAGAGAGATGCTAGGACTAATGGGCCGTCCGAGATCGTGATGGCAAAATTCGAGAGAGTGATGACTTGGCTGAAAGAAAAAGTGCCAATGCAAGACATAGATTGGGTCAGAATAGACAGAACGAGACAGGAACCCAAAGAGACAGTCCATGAATATTACGAGAGATTGCTGAAGGCGTTTAAACAGTATAGCGGCTTGGATGTAATGGATCCAAAGGACATAGGGCAATTCGTGTCCAAGTTCGTCCTGGGACTGAGACCGGATATTAGTTTAATGATTCAGCAACACTCGATTTGTTGGCAAAGTAGACCCCTAGATGAAATACTGAGATATGCCAGGTACTGCTGTGATGAGGTAGACTCCAAGGCTAAGAAACTAAAAGAGAAGCTGATGGTGGTACAATTGCAGACAGCAGGAAAGGGGGGACCGCAACAACAGCAGCAAGGGACAGGTACAGGAGGTAAGAAGCAGTACAGTCAGAACAAGGGTAATGAGGAGAGTACTACCTTTAGACCCAGAGTAGACATAGCTACCTTGAAGAAAACGACTAGGTGCCACCAGTGCAACGAGTTGGGGCATTGGAAACGCGAGTGCCCTTACAATGTAGAGATCGGAGAGCAAGAGATAGAGGAGGAAGAGGTCCAGAGCGCACCTATGAGAGGGGCGACGCCATACCAAGGAAAGGTGCTCAAAGGGGGGGGGGCTCCTCCCCGAGCCCAGTTCCCGCAACCTCCTCGAGTAGGGAGTATGGGTAAGACCTATAGACAAATGCCCCTGTTTATGGAAGGGGAAGAATGCTATTATGTGGACCCATTAACCGGACAGAGAGTGGAAAGAGAAGACTGCACCCTTGGGGCAGCCTTAGAGGTAGATCAGAGGGGACCCTATGTGGAAGCAGAAGTAGCAGGGTGCCCTACGACATTTCTGGTGGACACAGGAGCCACTAGATCCACGATCAGATCAGCTGCAGTTCCAGACCTGCCCATGTCTGGAGAGACCATACAGGTGGTAGGGGTCGCAAACAGGAGAATAACCAGCCAATTGACAGAACCGGTACAGGTGAAAATAGGGAAGTACAGCGATGAGCACCAATTTGTGGTTTGCGATTCAAGCCCTGTGTGTCTGCTAGGAAGAGACCTGTTGTGCAAATTGAATTGTACTATATATTGTACACCCCAGGGAGTGGAGGTATTGACTAATGATGATGATGCAGATTTCAAAGTTGCAAACTCAAGAATATGTGTGGAGCTGTACCCTACTTTGACAGTAGACGAGCTTCCCTGGGATTTGAGAGAGACAGTGGCATCAGAGGTATGGGATTTCACTGGGGAAGAGATTGGATTGGTCAAAGGGGTGGACCCAGTGAAAATTGTAGTGAAACCGCATGCTGAGTTCCCAAGAACACCCCAGTATAAATTGACTCCAGAAACGATTGCAGGCATAAAACCCGTGATCGAGTCCATGATTAAACAGGGAATACTGAAAGAAATCGTGGGTAGTCCATGTAACTCCCCGATTATGGGTCTGCAGAAACCAAATGGGAAATTTCGGATAGTGCAGGACCTTCGAAAGATTAATAACATAGTCGTTTCATGTTGTCCAGTGGTACCGAATCCATCAGTGATACTGTTTCAGATTCCATTCCAAGCTGAGTGGTTCACTGTGATAGATCTTTGTCAGGCTTTCTTTTCGATCCCTTTGGACGAAGATAGCCATTTTCTTTTCGCATTTAAGCTGGAAAATCGCGTCCTAACATGGTGTCGTATCCCTCAGGGGTATACAGAGAGTCCATCGATCTTTAACCAGCTTCTGAAGAAAAATCTTGAAAGTCTAGTGCTGCCCCAGAAGTCAGTTCTGGTCCAGTACATAGACGACCTCCTTGTGGCGTCAGACACAGAAGAAGCTTGCAGGGAAGACTCCATTGCTTTGTTAAATCACCTAGCTGCCAATGGGCATAAGGTATCCCCGGGAAAATTGCAGTACTGCCTGACAGAAGTGCAGTACTTGGGACACAGAATTGAGAAAGGCAAACGAAAGGTGTCACCAGACAGGATAGAGGCGATCATGAAAATGAATGCGCCTCAGACCCAGAGAGAGGTCAGGATGTTCCTAGGGATGGTGGGTTATTGCCGACAGTGGATCGTGAACTTTTCACTGAAGGCAAAACCTTTGCAAAAACTGACGCACAAGGAGGTGAGTGATCCGGTACCATGGGACAAAGACTGTTTGATGGCATTCTTACAGCTGAGAGAGGACCTGTGTCGTGCTCCGGCATTGGGAATGCCTGATTACAATAAACAATTCTTTCTTTACTGTTGTGAGAGAGAAGGTTGTGCGTTGTCTGTGTTGGTCCAAATCCATGGGAATACCCGTAGACCAGTTGCTTATTTCTCAGCTACTTTAGACCCAGTAGCCGCAGCGTTGCCCGGATGTCTCAAATCCGTTGCTGCAACGGGTGTCAGCATTGAGAGATGTGAAAATATCGTCATGGGGCACCCGTTAGAGGTGTGCGTGCCACATTCTGTTGAACTGTTGATGACCAGGACCAAAACACAGCATCTGACCAATAGCAGGCTCACGCGCTATGAGCAAGTTATTCTTGCTGCAGAGAACGTGACCCTCAAGAGATGCTCTGTTTTGAACCCTGCTACCTTAATGCCACTTCCAAATGATATTGATGATGATGATGAATATACAGACCATGACTGTCTCGATGTGACTGAACTATGCACCAAACCCAGACCCGACATCGTAGATGAGCCACTGACCGACCCAGACGAAGTTTTCTTTGTCGATGGCTCATGTGTAAGAGACGAAGTTGGGCAGTTGAGAGCAGCTTATGCTGTTTGTACAATTGAAGGAGTTGTGGAAGCTGGGTGCCTGGAAGGAGTACACTCCGCTCAGGTAGCCGAGATTATTGCCCTAACACGTGCTTGCTTAGCAGGCAATCAAATTCGAGTCACCATCTACACCGACAGCCAATACGGGTTTGGGGTAGTTCATGATTACGGGCAGTTATGGTCTCAAAGAGGGTTCATGACTTCTTCAGGCTCTCCCATTCGCAATGGAGAGTTTGTGCGCTTGTTGTTAGAAGCATTGCAATGTCCAGCAAGTATCGCAGTTGTAAAGTGCATCGCACATACCAAAAATGAGGACTTTGTTTCGAAAGGCAATAGATATGCTGATGAAGTTGCGCGGTATTGCGCAGAACAAGGTTACTCTTTCACAGAGGTGAATGTGGGTGGAATAAATGTAAGAACTGAATTAGCCATGATACTGGAAACTGTTGATACTTGGGATGAACTATCAACCATGCAAGAAAATGCTCCTGATTCTGAGAAAGAAACATGGGAAAAGGCAGGATGTGTAATGGGTGAGACTCATTTTTGGGTCTCAGCAGACGGCAGAGCAGTGTTGCCCAATGAGATGGTGAGTCCAATGGCTAGACTCATACATGGTCCCGTACACTTAGGGAGAGATGCTATGCTGAGAGTGTTTAGACAGACTTGGTACAATCCTAAGTTTAGAATAGCAGCAGAAGCAGTGTGCCAGCGTTGTGTGACCTGCCAGCAGCTGAATGTAGGGAAAAGAACACCAGTTGCACTAAGTCACATAGGAAGGTCTGGAGGTCCATTCAACAGAATGCAGATAGATTTCATTGAAATGCCAAGATGCAACCGCCTCCGCTATGTCCTGGTGGTTGTTTGTGTGTTCTCCAGATGGGTTGAGGCATACCCTACACGTAGGTGCGACACCCTCACAGTGGCTAAGTTACTGCTTAGAGAACTTATCCCTCGTTTCGGGGTGCCGGCCTTTTTGGAATCAGATAGGGGAACACATTTTAACAGCGAGCTTGTGAAGATGATTTGTGTTGCACTGAATATTGACCAAAAGCTCCATTGCAGTTACCGACCAGAAGCCTCAGGAATTGTGGAACAAATTAATGGCACGATCAAGTCCAGAATAGCGAAAGTTTGCTCCTCAACGACCCTGAGTTGGCCTGATGCCCTGCCATTGGTACTCATGAGCCTTCGTAGTACCCCAGACAGAAGAACAGGGTTGTCACCACATGAGGTGTTAATGGGGAGAGCAATGAGACTGCCATCTATTCCAGCTACTGCACTGTTAAATATCACAGATGATATGATCCTGGACTATTGTAAGGGGCTGTCTGACGCCATGCGTTCTGTGTCCCTTCAGGTGCAGGCTGCAGAGGTTCCAGCGTGCCAGGGCCCTTGCCATGACCTGTATCCTGGGGACTGGGTCCTGGTGAAGAAACATGTGAGAAGAAGCTGCTTGGATATTCGTTGGCGTGGGCCCTACCAGGTCATCCTGATCACAAGTACAGCTGTAAAGGTGGGAGGCCTGCCCAACTGGATACACGCGTCGCATACGAAAAGGGTTCCAGCACCTCTGGAAACAGCTCCTCTCTCGGATGGACGTCCAGCTGAGGACCAAGAAGCCATAGAGGGGGCTAGCCAAGCTGTAGAGGTGCCAGTGGAAGCAGGGAACGAGTCTGACCAAGCTGAGGACGGTCAGTACAACAGCGAAACAGAAGACGCTACAGAAGGAGAAGACAGCTGGGAGTACGAGTCTGACCCTGACAGGTCTGAAAGAGAGCGAGAACAGACCAGAAGGAGAAGGAGTAGAAGGGCACGTGGAGAAGCAAATTGGCCGCAAAGAAGAAGTTCTAGCCTGAGGTCAACTCCAGAAGCAACCCTTCCTCCGATATCAGAAGACTCAGACCCAGAAGAAGGTGCTCAGGGCGCTGAAGCACCAGACCGAAGAAGGTCAAGAAGAGTGCGTGTGCCTAACAGAAGATACTCCACACCTGAGTGGACATATCTGGCGACAAATGTCTGTGAAACCGGAGACAGGGAGGATCCGAGCGGTGGTGGTGTCCAGTTCTGAGCCCATTATCACCGTGGAAATACAACTGTTGGTACCCGGTGTCGAACAAGAAGGGTCACTAACATTCGTGCTCCCCAGACCTCCCCGCCTCAGCAAGTTAAAACACATGTTTCTTACAGAATTGAAATTCCCCGACTTTGGTACCACGATAACAGCACATGAAGAGCATACTCTTCGCATGGAAATATTGAACTATGCTATTGAAGCTGCAACCACAAATCTAATAGTCGATTGTTAAAGGACTTTGTAAATAAAGCAAGCAGAAGAAAAGAAGATTACCTAGCGCCCAGGAAGCAGAGAATTTTAGGGAACCCCTTGAGTGGATGGAGAAGGGCTAGGGTTGTCTTTTTGAACTGTGAAAGGACTTTTTTGCGAAAAAGGCTGTCAGCCTCCAGCTGTGTGGATTCTAAAGACAAAAAAGGATTGAAAGAGACTGTAAAGGAACGAGAGGAAAAGAACTTTTTTGCAAAGAAGAAGGGAAAAGCTAGATTGTCTGACGAAATGGAGGCCGGCACCCCGAACCGCAGAGCTAAATGTATAATAGGTACACTAATAGTAGGAGTGATAATATTAATAGCTTTAGTGGTAACAATTTCTTATGTAAAGGGACATGAGGAAGAGGTAAAGGTAACTGATGCGAATTCTGTAGTAACACTTACACCCACTGTTGCAGGTGAGAAAAGGGAAAACACTCAAGAGAAAGCGTTATTGGCTGCAGAAGCCCGCAGGTTACATGTAGACGAGTCCCAAGGAGACTTTAGGTCAAATGCTTATGCTAAACTTTTGTATGAATACGTGGATGCCATGGAGGTTAAGGATTGCTACGTCTGCATGCAGTTGCCTGCGTCTGTAGATGAAGGAATTCGATATCATCACCTCCCTCTGACATATGGCATTACATGTAGCTTATTGCTTAGTATATTTTATGAGAGAGATAGTTTTGAATACTATTTCTCCAATTATGATTCTGTGTTGCCAGAAGTCCCGAATTATAAGCAGATGAATAAATGGGATTACTGGAAGAGTGAAGACAGATTGGCCAAGTTCTTCATTCCTTGGATTACCTTAGATACTTCACATGCCCGTAGAAATAACCTGACATGCAAGGTGTCAGAAGTCGAGAAAAAGTTCATAGGGCAGGTGGATGATCGTTACAGGAGACAAAAGATTTTGAAAAAATCAGGACAAGGAAAATTAGATTGGACCGAGGAAGAGAAGTCACACAAGAGAAAGGGTAGTAGTGGTCCAATAGCTTTAGATAAAGCGCAGAAAGGAAAGTTATGTCTTCACCGAGCCAAAACGTATTATGAAAATGTATACGTGGGTGAAGTTGACTGTGAACATGCTTTTAATTTAGAGTACTACACTAAGGATTTCCTGAAGGGAATGCAAGTGATTCCAAATGTGTATTTTGTATGTGGAAGAAATGCTTACGTGAGACTACCTGACAACTGGTATGGATCATGTTACTTGGCAATTGTCTTCCCCAAAATATATCATGCACAAGACTTATTGATCATTGAGGGCCAGACATCATCGAGGGGAAGGAGAGATTTAGGCGATGCAGAAATGGTTGGAGATGTCTTTGGAGCTATGTTCCCTCTTTTGGGAATAATCCTTAATGATGTTAAAATTAGACGACTGGCAACAGTTGTCGACAGGTTGTCTGCCAGCACTGCTCAGTCCTTAATGCTGGTAGAAGGAGAGATGCAATCGATAAGGGCTATGGTTCTTCAAAATCGGCTTGCATTAGATGTCTTATTAGCAAAAGAGGGCGGAGTCTGTAAGGCTTTGAAGGTTCAGGAATGTTGCACTTACATTCCAGACCTTTCAAAACCCCTTGAGAAAGTTATTAAGAACATAACTAATATACACAAAGAGATCGAAGACTTGAGTAGAGAAAATGTCTGGGAAAAGGTGGGCCATGGAATGAGTACAGTTGGAGGGTGGTTTTCCACCTTAGGCAAAAGCTTTATTTGGTATATCCTAAAGCCTATCATCATAATATTGATCTGTGGGATAATATTGTGGGGATTGGTGAGGGTATTCAAATGGTACAGAGCAAGAAGGTCAGAAAGGGCCCAAAGAGAACAGTTGCAAAGATTGGCTGCCATACAAGATAATCAGTACAGGAGCCTGAGAGCTCTGGAAGCGCAGAGAATGCCAGCAATAACTGCAGTTTAAATGTTAGTGATGACCCCGAGAGGTCATCAAAGGGGGGAACTGAGAGAGCGCAAATTGATATAAATATATGAGTACATCACACTTACCTATAGAGAGCATAATTCATGAAGAGAAATGCCATGAGTGCTAATAGTATCTGAAATTATATTCTAAATGTATAGCTAATATAGAGATTTAAGTAGAAGTGGAACTAATACAGAAAGGTGTGACATTATATAATTTTATTAGACGTGATTATTTTGAATCTATGTCGTGTAGCTGTTAACATATAAGATGGTCTGTGGTAAAACGCAGAACGTGGTAGGCCTCAGGGCCAGAGCTGGAGCTAAAAGGGAAGGTGTTTCTTTTCACGACACAGATTGTTTAACGTTTTTGGTCATTGCATTAATGGGCCATGATTTAGAGTAATGTTTTCTAAATAATAGAATAAGAGTTTTAACATGCTTTAATTAAATGAAGAAATTGAATGCTATAATCATAATGTGAAATATTGTAGGCCTGAAATGTTTTAGCATTGATTTACACGTACATGTCTGGGCTGAGAAATGTTGCAAGCCTTTTTAGAAGTCTATGAGAGTTGGGTTCTTGGCGGCAGATATCTGTCTGCAACAGGAAAGGGGGGATCCAATTATAAGTGAATGAATAGAGGCCTGTTCAGTAGACGGCCCAGACATGGAGGAGGGTTCTGGAATGTTTAAGGGGTATCAGCGGGCCGGAGAAGAGACTGAGAAGCAAGGTCAACTCTAACGTCTGAGGCCCAATACAAAGCATCATGGAAAAAGCCTGAAGTTGCACCACGTGAGAGGCGTTTCGCAAGGGGCGTCTCAAATGTTGTTGACTGTTTTGTATTAGGGACAGCACCCCTGGGTGGAGAGAGAGCAGAGACCTGAGGACCCTTTAGAGAGCGGATGGGTAGGCAGTGAGGGGTCATGACTGGAGAACTTTAGGTTTTCACCAAGAGACTTAGAGTGGGTGACTTCCCTTGGGGGTCATTCATTGCTGACACCTTTGTTAGGTTGGGATTTGGTTAAGTAGGGATACCATCTAGAACAGGGTAGGGACGCCTAACCTGTGTTTGTTTACCTCCAACCTAAATGAAGGAGAGATATGCGTCTATGCTGATAGCTTTGCTATTTTTAGAACTTGTGTTAGTGATTTCTGTTGCTCGTCTGAGGGCTTTCCGAGAGCACATGTATGTAATTGGACCTGTGTATCTCGTGAATCTCATTCTGAGATGCTTGTATTTGCAGCTCATTATATCTTTACAATAAACTTTTGAAACCTAGAAGTTGTCCGTGATCTTTGAGAGTAGAGTCCTTTCTTGGGTGAACTAATTTGCAGATAGGTGTACTGTTTCCTTCCAAGACAGGCAATAAAGGTTCAGTCGACCAGATCGAGGTTTGGATCAATAGATATAAGGTATCGATCAAAATCTCGCCCTTTCACATACACTCCATAACACATGGCGAAAAGACATTGCCATTTACAATGCAATTTCCTCAAACTCAAATAGATCCGAGACCTATTGCATTTCTAATGCTTGTTCTATGTGTGCTGCATTCTGCAGCACACATAGAAAGCGGAAAACCCTCTTGTGATTATTTTTGTACAGAAAGGTTTCCCTTCCTGTAGAAAAATAATCATCACAGCAACGCAGGCACCCTTGAACCATTCTGCAAAGGTGCCTGCGTTGGCGCAGGCAGCCCATTGTGCGACGGCGCAGGGGAAAAGGACAGGAATGCCCCGTATCTTGTAGATATGGTGCATTCCTGCCCTTTTCTTTTTCCGTAGGGAAGCGCAGCTGGAAGGCCTGCTGCGCTTCCCAACGGCAAAACCTCATAAATGAGGCCCACAGTATTTTTATAGAGTGAACCTAGCTAATAGGCAGTGGAGCCTTGTACATGGTCAAGGACAAGGATAACATAAGTAATGGGAAAGGAAGCTGGGTTGTGAACAGGTAATGCATTGTGAGATAGCGTTATCTAAAATGGAACAGAGATGGGGTAGGTCCAGATGATATGGGGATATAGCTCCAGATCCTCGTTGCAAGATGAAAAAGTACTACTATTTTGGGGTTTTTCTTCGATATTTCAGTCTGCGGTGTGGTTGCTATCCTGGCTGCAGGTGTGCCGAGGACTACCGGAGATGGTGAGCATGTCTGCATGACAGCTTTGTAAATGATACAGCTGGTTCTGAAGATAGTGCTTGCCCACCAAGAGAGTACTGTAAGGACAGAAACTTCTACTACAATCAGTTATAACAATGATGTAAGATGGCTACAAGCAACTGGATATCTCAGCTGCACATTTTGCGGTGGAAGCATCCTTGTAAAGGACAACTTCCGATTTAAAAAACAGAAACACTGTTTCCGAAGCCTGCTGAGCATTTGCATAATACTGCTGCCAGCTTGGGATCTACCACCTCGGGTGTTCTTCTACAATACTGTGTGTAGAATATTGACGTGTAACAATATTGAGTGCAGAATATCAACTACCAGTATATCATCAAAGTAACTACAGCCATGTAAGTAAATGTGGAGTTAATAATAGTAAATCTATACTCCTCTATATATTTTTATATTGGCAATAGACTATATGCTACAATCAATATTGTTGCAGCCCATATTATGCACTAAATATTGTGGCCTTCAAGGTAAGAAGATGTAAATCTACACTTATCTATCTGAATATAAATTCAATCGCCACTGAATAGTTTTAGTTAGTTCAGCGTTTTCATAGCAAATGCCTTTTTTTGTATTGTTTATAACTATGGCACCGTTTGACAAATTTTCATGAAACATTTTTCTAAAGTGCTCTTTTTGACCAGTTTGTGCATGGTAAATTTCAGAGAGATACGCCAAGCGGGAGCCGAGAAACAAGGGGGGTCCCAAAACTTAAAATCTCCTGCATTTTCGATAGACTGTTGCCAGAAGCACTGTCGCAAAAACTGCTTAATGGAATGATACCAATATTGGCAGGAAGATAGATCTGGTCCACAGATCGCATTTTTTTTATTTGGTATATATCCATAATGTAGTTTTTGAGATATTAAGGTTTAAAAATATGTGTATTTCTGAATGGTTGGGTTTAAGGGACACTCTTGCCAGAGTACCTCACACCCAGTTTAAACAAGCATTTACAATGCAATGGTTTCGCCTTTTGAAAAGGTTGAGCTATTGGCATTGTAAATGACAACATTTGTATTTATGTGTTGGTTTTGAAAACAGATAAATAAGTGGCATTGTCATTTACAATGCCAATAGTTTAATCTCTGGCAAATGCAACACAAAAACACACAGACCCACACACACACACACACACACACCCCCACACACACACACACACAAAGACCCACACACACCAACAGAGCCCCCCCCCACACACACACACACAGAGCCACACTCACACACACACAGAGCGTTTCCTCTGCTTGTTAACGTTTTACACATTGCGTTTCGCCGAAAAGCTGCGCGGTGCTTTTTAATCACTATACAGGTAGGTGTTAGCAGCTCATGAGCATGTACTTACATCTGCTTATTTTATTTAATGCATTTTTATAAAGTGCATCTTTACCCAAAGGTGTCAGAGCGCTGTACATTAGAACCAGTTATGTTACTGGAGAGAAATGTTACAAAATAGAACGCTACAAAAATAGCAGGACACAATATCAAACACAGCAAGCGAGAAGAGGTAGGGAAAAACATAGGAGGCAAGAACACACCTTCAAACACAGCAAGCAAGGAATGTATAAGAAAATATTACAAATTTACAATGACTAACGATAACGAACTTCCTAGAGTGGTCAAAATCAAACAGCTTGGGCTGTTTGGTAGACGAGATGTAAGGCACTGCTAAAACACCTACAACCAGTAGTCTGAAAGACCATTGACCTTTTTAATACTGACAAGGGTTGAAATATAGTCCCACTCCCTGCTTATACTGATGACCAAGTGGGTAAAGTAAATACCAGTGAAAAGAGACTAACATTTATCATAGTGTACTTCACAATAAAGGGAAAAATATAAACAACAAGAAGTCCCTATTTTGACACATCGTGACCTTTAACTGAAAGAATGGATGAGAACGAGTGGAGGAACGCGCATTGTGCACACATCTGAGAGGACAGAGCGTGTTACGGAGCACCAGTTTTTTTATTGGTTTAAGCCCTGCCAATTTGTAAAACCGTTTCCTAAGTTTATAAAAATGGTTAGATTACTCGAGAGTGCACTAGCTTACACGCGCCTGATCTGTCTAGTATGGACATCCCATCATCTAACAAACCACGCGAAAGCAAAGTATGATGAAATAAAATACGAGTGAATGGGGTGATGTAAAAGGGAGCGTTGCTACGACTGTGTGGGTATAAACTTTAGCATGGACAGCAGGAAAGCATCACTACTGTGTCTAGGCGTCCAACTGACAGATGTCTCAATGTTTGTTTGTAAACCTTCCTCGGGCTCTGGGCTAGGCCGGCCACAGCCAGTTCTGTCGGAGTCACCTTAGTCCCGCCCTCAGCGCTCTCGCGCCCTGTGACACCACATGACGTCACAGGCTGCAATACAAGCCCAGCCAATCACAGCAAAGCACTATAAATGGACGGAGCTGGAGGCTGCCTGTTTGCCTAGCAACAGCGGGACGTAACCCGGGGAGGGTAGTGATATCGCGTGATAAGTACGATTAACGCTCCAGTGCACAGAAAATCCTGGCACACAGCGCTGCACCACAGTAACGCAGGCGAGTAGGTTACTCGCATCACACCAACTCCTACATAAATACTAATAATAAAAACCAAGAAAATAAACATACTTTTGATGTGTATTAATGAAAGCGCATTTTTTCAACAATACCTTAATAAGGATAGCTGTGCAGAGAGGCTAGGACTTAACAAAATAAACGTGCATATTACACAAACCCAGTGTCAACCCGTGTTTAGTTTAAACGTGCACGATTAACTTAAAGACTTAGCATTAGCACAGAAACAACGTCAACATGCCGACGAAAGCATTACATTCGAAAGGACATGAGACGGGGGCAACAGAGACAACACCACGGAGACACGCAAAGACTTAGCATTAGCACAGACACAACGTAAACATGCCGACGAAAGCATTACATTGGAAAGGACATGAGACGGGGGCAACAGAGACAACACCACGGAGACACAGACAGGGAGACAACGAGGCGAGATAGACGTACAAAGGGAAAGGATATTCGAAACAAATGCTGCTTACCTGATCGCAAATACACAGTACTTCCTGGGAACTTAAAACTCGCAGTCCACTCCAACACAAGACACTCCGAAAAAGAGAAAAACATGACCAAAAAAAAAAAAAAGAAAACACGCCCACCGCCGCATGACGATCGCAAGGGGGCGGGATGAGTAAAAATTGCGGGAACGCCCACGAATCTGCTCCGGCAATGACGGACAGATCGCTCTTCCAATGGCTAGCCTTCATTTATGGAGCTAGCCAATGGAAGAGAAGGCGGGACCAAAGCCAGTACTGTTCTAACATTAGATTTCGCCTGCGCGAACGCTGCTGCCTAAAAAACCTAAAAAATAAAGCGTTGTGATTGGCCCATGGAGCTTTTTTCCCTTGGGCCAATTTGCTCTCCCAGGAGTCAAACTCCCGCAGGAACATATGCTCTAATTGACTGCCAGCATCATGAGAAATATTTTCCTGTCAGCCATTGCAGGACTCAGGGACTTAGGGCCAGATGTAGGTAGCCCAATACCGGTCGGTACCAGCCGAAATTACCGAATTTCGGCCGTTACCGACCAGTATTGGGCATTTGAGATGTAGGAGGCAGGTTTAAGAATTCGGTAATTTACCGAACAGTAATTTGAGGAATCGGTAAATTACCGAATTCTTAAATACCGATTCGATAAATTATCGAATCCTTAATGTAGGGAGCACTCAAGTGAATGCATTTTTCATTTAAGGATTCGGTATTTACCACCAACTACAAGTTGGTGGTAAATATCGAAAACCTTTGAAAAAGCAAATTTGTACTGTTCCAAAAGTGCCATGTGGCAGACATACATGCCCTTAGGGCATGTATGTGTGCCACATGTGCACCCATGCACTATTCAGAGGTGCAATAGGGTGTCAATGTGACACCCTGCCATCCTTGCAAGTCTTCCCCCTATAACGGATTCGGTATTTACCAACTCGGTAATTCTCATTCATCCCTATGGGCCTCCAGACCCTTAGGAATGAATGGGAATTACCGAATCGGTAAATACCAAATCGGTAATTACAGAATTTTACCGATTCTGTAAAATGTACCGAATTTTTTCCTACATAGCATTTACCGATTCTAAAATACCGAATCGTTAAAATTCGGTATTTTAGAATTGGTACATGTAGATTACCTAGATATGGCCCTTAGTCTCCTGTCGTGAACTTAAAACAATCAACAATATAAAGGGACAGGGTAGGGATACTGTGCCCCCTAGGTCCTGTGGGAAGAACCCAGAGGGACTCCCCAGGCCCAAACTAATTTTAAAAATAGGTAAATTTTTGCCACAGTCCCATGGGAGCCCTGCAGATTGTGGCAAAAAAAAAATGTTGGCCTTTCATTTTATAATAAATATACGGGGAGGAGGGCTTCAGTAGGGCCCCCCTCCCTACCCCATTTAGGGCCCAGGGGACCCCATCTCCTGGAGCCAGGAATATTTAATTAAGGGGTGGGGGTCTGGGTTTAATTAAGGGGAGTAGGGCGCAACACCGAGCCAGCCCCTAGGCCAAATGTGTAAAAGAAAAGGGTTAGGGAGTCATGCGACCTCCCTCTTCGAGTCCCCGAGCCTGTGGAGGCCCAAGGGGCTGCATTCCCTGGGACCAATTTTTTGGAGCCTCCGCCTCCCTGAGCCTACTTAGGCCAAAATATAAAAAAGACCCCCTCCCCAAGCTTTAAAAAGATGCAGAGACATCATGCCCTGGGCCATAATATTATTTGAGGGACCGGCTTGCATACTGTGTCCCGGGGACCCCACCTCCGGGGCACAGTAGTTTCCCTGCCTGCACTACCAGAGGGAGAAGTTGCTTTTGCATGGTCCCTCTGGGCAGAAGCAATATGAATTTTGCTGCGTGCAGGGAAACAGAACACAAGTCTGCTCCCAGCCGGCAATAGCTTTTTAAAATCTCCTGCCAATCAGGAGATTTAAAAATCCTCCCGTCGGCTGGGAGCAGACATGTTCTGTTTCCCTGCCCGCAACAAAATACATATTGCTTCTGCCCAGAGGGACCATGCAAAAAGCTACTTCTCCCTCTGGGCGGGAGCGATGCCAGCTCCCATTCCATGTGGGGAGCCAGCTGGGGCAGCAGAAGCTCTGGGCATCCCCCCGTGACCCCCCCCCCCACATGGTGCTTGGAGGGTGTGGCCACTGGGACACCCACCTATTATTTAGGGAGGCACAGGAGGATGGGGTCCCCTGGGCCTGAAAAGGCTCCGAGAGAGGCCCACACAGCCCAATCCCCTTTTAAAAAAATGCATGCTCCAGGACACGAGGTCCCTTGGACCTAGTCAAGCTTGAGGAGGGGGCTGTGTGGGCCCCTCCCCTTATTAATTGCATTTTACCCCAGGGGATGGGGTCCCCGTGGCCTATTAAGGCTTGGAGAAGGAGGCTGCAGTTCCCATGCTGCCCACATCCTCTTTTATATTATATCTGGCCCTGGGTGGTGGGTTCCCTGGGTCTCAAGGACGCTTGGCGAGAGCCCCTTCCACTTTATTCTTGTCTTTGGCCCAGGTGTCCCTGGGGCCCATTAAGGCTCAGGGTGCGATGCTGCACATCCCCTCCCTTTAGATTTTGGCCCCAGGGATGGGATCCCAAGGGCCATTTAAGGCTTACGTGCCCAAGCTCCTTTTTTGATTGGAACTGGACCTTGAGGATGTAGTCCAATTAAGACTCAAGGATGAGAGCTGCAACCCCCCCCCTCACCACATAAGCTATATATAGTTTGGCCCCGGGGGATATAAGTCCTAGGAGTCTGCAGGCCAACTCTTCGTGGCTCACTCCAAAGGCTGTGTGCAGTTTGGGGTAGACAGTCTGCTAGGGGTTTGGCCATATGTCCAGGTGATAGGCCAAGGCCTGTGACCAACCCCCCGCAGAGCACGACCAAAGACTGTGTGCAGAGTGGAGTTGGGTGCCTGCTGGGAGTTTGACCACAGGGCCAGTGATGTCATTAGTAATGTCATCAATGATGTAATTTAAGATGTCATCAGTGATGTCATTCATGATGTCATAGATCATGTCATGAGTGATATGTGAGGTCATAAGCAGTGCATGGCGGAGGTGCAAGTTATAGTTAGCAATGCTAACTATAACTGGTGAATTTCTGTGTCTTTGGTGCTCCAAACATTAAAATTGTCACTGACATGTTAACTTAATTTGATCTCTTTAACCCTTGTGTTTTTTCAGTGAATTTCTATGGATTTTAAAAAAACATAAAAAGATTTTTTTATCACACCTAAATTATAATGTTACTTTAACCTTTGTTTTTTCAGTGAACATATCTATATATATATATATATATATATGTATATATATATATACATATATATATATATATAGATATGTTCACTGAAAAAACAATATATATATATATACATATTTACACACTTTGTGCAATCAGAGCCCTGTGGTGATGTCGGTAACCTCATGAATTTGAAGGTGTTTTCCTGTTTGGTCGGTTTAGCATGCACTTACAAGTAATGTCCTAGTTTATTCCCGTTATGCTTGCCATAACTTTTTTCCATTGAAATTTGAGGATACAATGTCATGGTACAGAATTGTAAACAACATAGACAGCATGACCTTATTTATTGTAAGCATATTTTAAATCATAAATCATTTTTTGATTCAATGCTAAGAGGGCATTATGTTTTTATAGAGAGTTGGCGCCATAATGTTAAATACCCAAATACCCTGGCCAGTCATCATGCCATGCTTCGATCTAGGTCAGGAGAGATATAATTATATCTATTCAGGGCAAACATCAGTAGGTAGTTTATGTTTGAATTTTTGGTGAAACCATGAAGATGAAGCACTATGCTGTTATCTGTATTTATGAGTGTTCAAAATAGTTTATTACATTTTTAGTTAACAAATAGACAATACAAAAAATAGTACAATAATAGTACCAACAAGAAATATATGAGAATTATCCATATCAAGAAAGTTTGACAAGTACAAGATAATATCATATAATGTTACAAAAATTAAAAGGGAAGGATAAGATAGAATTATACATATGCTATCAATAATAGTAAAATAGAACTACTAATAAATAGAAATTGGCGTAATAATGTAAAAAACCCAAATACCTCGGTCAGTCATCATGACATGCTTCCATACAGGGCAGGAGAGATATCATGATATCTTTTCAAGGCATACATCAGTTTGGTGAAACCATGTGGATGAATCACTATGCTGTTATCTATATTTATAATCTTGTTGCTTTTTGCATTTCATTTATTATGCAAAAAGTATATTTTATCAGTGACGTGTTCTGTTCAATGTATATCAGTCAAATAGCTGCAAACAGCATTTGGTCACAACAATACAGTCTGTCTTCTATGCCTATTCATGTTTGAATGGGGAGAAGGGTTATTTGACCTGGTAATTTGATGTAGCCAATCAGATTGACAAAGGCTGCTGTGCAGCCGAAACGCGTATCTCATCTAATGCGGGGTTGATGGAGACCTGAAATATGATAAATGAGCCCTATTCCTACCTACCTCAAATACGTGCCTCCTCTTTGTTGGAGTAAGATGTTTCTTCTGATATACATATACAAATATATATATATATATATATATATATATATATATATATATATATATATATATATATATATACACATATATAAATATATATATATATGTATATTTTCACACACTTCCTCAAGAGGAATAAATTAGGTCGCACTCCGTTTTCCTTAGTTCAGTCGTGCATGTATTTAATGTTCTTTAAGCAAGCTATTTCTACAGCAAGAAAACAAACCACCAATGTTTCGGTCTCAGCTGAGACCTTGCTCACGGTAACGCCCCCCAACCCACAACACAGTTTTAAACATTACTCGACATCATTTCCTGTTGTTTGTTTAGGAGGGCATTATGGTAGTTGTAGTGTACATTATTCCCTTGAATATCTACATTATTCACATGTTATAGATGTTATTAAGTCACACATTGTAATTTCATGATAATAAATTTCAATACATAACATGATTTTTCACACTGCTTTCGCAATTATTGTCAAAAGGTTTTTTTGTCAAAATTATATATCTGTCAAAGAATGTCATCCTCTAGTGGATATGAAAGACATGACCTGTCAACATTCTCTTCCTCCAGTGGAGCTACAGAGCATGGAAAAATAATATTCATTACATTATTACACATTAATTTTACTCTTTTCTTTTTGTTTTTTTGTGTGAATATATAAAGTGTGAATAACAAAATAGTTCCTTTAGGATCCTAAAAGGCAAAGTTAAAAAATTAGTTTATGCCACTAAAACTAATTAAAGAAGGCTTCAGTCTTTTTGCTTCTTTTGAAACAGGCATCCAAAAACAGTGTCCTTATAAATGAATATAAAGTTCCTCACTTTGGTTCAAGCCATGAGGGGTCGGCGAACGCATATTTAAAATATGACGTGATTCTTTTCGTAGTAATGTTCTTTCTCGATCACCTCCTCTCACTTGTTTTCTTACTGTGTCAATTCCATAAAACTTTAATAGTTTCCAGTTTCCATCATGGTGCGTTTCCATATGTTTTGCAACCGTATTCTCTCGGTCTTTATGTATGGTTGCTCTGACGTGTTCCAGGATGCGGTTTTTTAGTTCACACTTTGTGCTGCCTATGTATCTTAAAAGGAACGGACATTCTATTACGTATACAACGTACTGACTTTTACAAGTAATCAGCTCCTGAATGTTCCAGATTCTGTCATCTGCCATTTTTATTTCCTGGATAATTTTAGCGATTTGACAGACTTAGCAATTAAGGCATTTTTTGAAACCTTTACTCTGCAACCATGGTTTATTTTTCTCCTTTTGAAAGTGGCTTTGAGTTAGATGATCTTTTAAATTTCTTGCTCGTCTATATGTTATTATTGGAACATTTCCCATTAATTTTCCAACTGTATTATCCAGCTGTAAGATTTTCCAGTTCCTTTTTAAAACATCTCTAATCTTTTTTGATTCTTTTGAAAAAGTTGTAATGAACCTAATCGGCTCACGTTCTGAGATCTTTTGGTCTTCCGCTTGTTTTGGTTTCAACAGATCTAATTTCTTCATTTTATTTGCCCTTTCCCAGCCTGATTCGATTTGTTTTTTCGCGTATCCTCTTTTTTACACACACACACACACACATATATATATATATTGTTTATTTAATAAACAGCACTTTCATCCTCCACAGTGCGCGTGTTACCTTTTTCTATTCTGCATAAATATCTATATAATTTCTTTATTGCACAATGTTGTCCTTTATCGCAGAGAGCTCTTACAGCTGGTTCTGGCTGGACAATGCCCCTAGATATCTTTTACAACAGACATAAATCTGCCACACTCCAGGAATTCGTAATTGCACAGATTTATTTGCATAGCGCTAAAAAAGCTAAATATATACTTCCCTAAGCAATAATTTTAGTTAATATTATGCACATAATATTGTTGCAGGTTAATATTTTGTCACTGAATATAGTGCCATACAACCACTAATAAGGTTTAGAAAATTCGGTTTTGCTAGATTTACTCAACATCTTGTACTTCCAGCAGAATGAGCATACATTCCTTGGGTATAGACACATGTGGATAATCCCTCCATCAGTGCTCATGAGGTAGTCTGACAAGATATTGGCCTCCCACAGCTTTCTCTGATCCAGTGATTGTTGCAAAATATATATGAATATCCATATAAAAATTCATGTGTATGCACTTCAAAAGATATCATGCTTAGATATACTACATTAACATGAGGCCTGGAGCTCCAAAGTGCTGCCTATCTGACCTTGACTGGACAAGCTTCTACACGTTATTCTGTACCCCCTTAGAGGTCACTTTGCCTGTCCTGACTAGATGATATTTCTTAATCTGGTTGTGCAAGTTGCTTACACAGTGCCGAGCCAGCCTTTCTGGTCTGCCCATATCGTGCTGTTCATAATTTGCATGGTGCAGACATTGCACATCCATGTTAGCCGTATTTAGCTTGGTGCCTTATTCTAGTTCGGCTGACATGGCATTACTAAATGATAGAGCACCCAGAAACCGCCACTCTGGGATTATGCAGTCTGAGAGCCCATAAGGCTGGAGACCTGATGTCTTCCTTGCTAATTAGCAATGATGCATGCATTTGGTACCAATACATAAATTTCACTCAGTTTCTGAGCAAACCTGCTATGTCTGGTGAGTTTCATTAATTTGCTCCTAGGATGGTGCCAGTATTTCCCAATCAGTGATGACAGAGAAGAGAAGACCCTTCCACGTCCCTTCACCCCCTGTGCTCCTTTACTGCCCAACTGCAAGGTAAAGGGACAAATTGTGAGGTGATGTAGGAACATTTACCAGAATGGAGATCAGGCTCCCTCAGCAGAACTATGGTGTCAGTGAAAGAGCCAGGGAGACAAGTGTGGGAACAGACTAGGACCGTGGTTATTGCAGGAGGGCAGGGTAAATCACACCCTGCACACCATAGCTGTGATCACGTGACACCAAGGCCTGCAAGACCATTGCAGATCATGCTCTTTGGAAGATCCACT
The DNA here is from genome assembly GCF_964261635.1 of Lissotriton helveticus. Taxonomy (NCBI): domain Eukaryota; kingdom Metazoa; phylum Chordata; class Amphibia; order Caudata; family Salamandridae; genus Lissotriton; species Lissotriton helveticus. Next base: position 1,328,085,081 of record NC_136068.1, on the reverse strand, counting down.
GGCTTTAATGGGATAAATGTGATGCCATGGCTAAAAAGGGTTCTGCCATGAGGGTTGACGCTAGATGTGAGACAGAGGAGTACACCATAGACTTCAGCTCCGTCAGATCCCTGAAGGAGGTGAAGTCCTCGTGGTGCAATTACTGAATGTGATGCTGCTCATAAGGATCCAATGTCAAAGGCAAGAGTAGAGATGACTGAAGAAGAGATGGGCAAAAGTTTGAGTGGCATGCTTGAACCCTCCTACTCCAGAGAAGATCTCACCTAGTCTATGAGGCCCATTGTAAGAAGCCTCTGCAGGCACTTGCTAGGCTCCCATTAGGAAGTGGAAAGGATTGACTTTTTGCTACTAGCAGGATCACTACCCCCACAGACTGACCTCCTTTCACTCAATACCCCGCTAAGGAAGCAACATAAAATACGCAACATCAGTAAGAAAACACACAGAGAGAAACAACTCACAAATTTGTATCCCTACGAGGGGCCCTTGTAAGCAGCAAGAGAGAGAAAGGGAAGACACCTCATAAATGTACCTCAGGACTGTCCCCATTAGAAGCAGGCATGATGGAGATGCTGCAATAGAGTGACGGAACCAAAGCAACAAACCAGCTAAACCAACAAAATATAACAGACTTTAGAAGCCGATGGTGACACAAATGGAAAGTAAACTGGTCCAAAGGAAAGGAAACAAGCATTTGCAATGCAATAGGTCTCGCATTATTGAAAGTTTGAGCTATTGGCGTTGCACATAATTATGCAACAGGAATTGCTCAAACTTTCAGTAATGCAAGGCCTTTTGAGTTGCAAATGCTTGTTTTTTGTTCTCTTCGGTCAAGTCTCCGACACTTCCCCCGCACTCACTGACCCCACCACACTCTACTGCGGATATTACACTTCTCATACTTTTCAATGCAGGAAAGAAGGACAGTCATTGAGTCAAAAAAGTGTGCAGATTGAGCAGTCATCTGTGTGGATGAGAAGCTGTGTCTCCTACCATGCTGTGATATAAGGGGCTTTATTTAGATTTTGGCAGACTGCTCTCATGTAAAAGTTTCAGATGCACACGTCTGACAAGTACAATCCACATTTAATTTAAACCCAGGAGTACTCTGAGCACTGTCCTGCCAGGACGGGTGCCTACAGCCATGAAGCAGACATCTTTCCTGGATCGGTGAGAGCTGCTATGAGCCAAAGTCTGCGTGACAGTGACAGCCTGGGGCGGCGTGGTGGGAGAGCGGGCCATGGTCCAAGAAGTATCCACCTGACAGACCCCAGAGCGATTTGGTCTGCGGATGTCTCTCTCCTTATTAAAAGCACATAATATTAAAAATGTAGTGTCTGGTGAACGGCGTCGAAGAAAAGAAAGGCGTGGCTCGCAGAAATTTATTTTTTCAATATTGTATTATTTTCTTAAGCAGCTCAGCATGCCCCCTTTATCTTAACAATGGCAGGGAAAGAAAGGAGGGCTGCCGCCATTATTGAAGTTGAAGGCAACATGCTGCGCTGCTTACGAAAACAAGCTGTCTCCGTGGAGCCGTCGGGGGGAGAAAAAGTGAAAGCACGCGATGCACGCACTGTGTAAAGCCAGCCCTACACAGGGACAGGAGACGTGCACGTGTACCAAGTGCACATCTCCTGTCGCCGTGCGCGTGCACATCGCCTATCCGGGCGCACACATGTTGTGTCCCCTTCGTGCACCAAACCTACGACAATAGGCTCGCCAAGGCGAAGCAGCATGCGCTGCATTTGCTAGGCGAGACCTAAAACCGCAAGGGCACGATTTGCAGCTGCAAGAAGGCTTGATGAAATCAGTTAAATGCCAAAGCCACACAGAAAGCTTTCGGTATAAAAATAATAGCGACCTGGAAGTTAATGAAGAGAAAAGGGGGACAGACCTATATGGATAAACGGTGCAGAGGAAATCGGAAGACCTTATAATTCAACAAGAATTGATGGCACAATGTGTTGTTTTTGGCTTGAAAACAACCAGGCAGACCTCACCTCGAGGAGGATTGGGCCCCACAATTATTTCCAAAACGGAGCAAGTGTAGCACCACCATTTGAGTCTGAGAAATAGAGAGGAAAATTTCAAATAAATGGGGCCTTACTTCACTTCTTTCTAGACACCTCTCAGGGCGCAGAGAGACAGATGAAAGGAGATGTCAGCACTCAAGTGGGATTTTGGAGGGGAAGGCTTACAGGTAAAAGTAATAGAAGAAGGCAAACGTGGAGGGGGGCTAGGGGAGGGGAGGGTGTATGAGCCTGTGATTGAAAGGTACCCAGGCTTTCGTGAGATCACACAGATGATGTGCCACGAGTCTGTCATCCTAGACCAAAATGCAAGGCAATTACTAAATGACTGATGGAGAAACGCTCATCCCGGAGTGTCAATGAGTACCGGTGTGAAATACCTGGGCAACTGCTACTGATGCAGAAGTCCTCGATCACATTGGACAAAACGAGACAATAATACATGAAGCTCCACAACCTGTGGCAGGATAGAGGGTACATAAACGCCCTTCACTCCACTCTCTCCCACCTCACTCACATCTCCATCTACTCTCCTTCAAGCCTCCTCCCTCCCGTGAATAATGCGATCTCAAGTCCACACCCTCTGACCATACTTCCACCACCATCTTCACACTCACAGTTCCAAGACCCTTCCTAAGAAATGTCTCCCCTCTGATGACTCACCCTGCTCCCTCCCTTAAAACATTGGCCCTCCCAGGTCATCTGCTCTGTATCCCATGTACGTGTCTACTCCCCACCTACCTAGGGATTCGCAACCTGGGGGAGGCCTAACAGGGAAGTAATTACAAAACCCCACTTCCTTTCCTGGTTGAAGATCATGGGACCTTCTTGGGATCCAGTAATAGGCCGTCCCCTACGATACCAGCTGGCAGCAGACACCACTGGAGGACTTACAATTCTGTGTAAGATGAGCTTTGAAACAAAGCATCTGTGCTTTTGCTGTAAAACCTGGAATGTTCATTTGTTACCGTGGGGACTAGTTTATGTCATAAAAATGGTTAAACAAAAAGTCAATCATTGGCGTGCAGCAACATGGATGGGAGCTACCCACTATGTACAAGTCTTTTCAGTGCATATTGGGACTATGGCATCCATCATAAACATGTCTTTGCAACACTCCTGGCACTGAGGCAGAGCTGGCACCAGATGCATCGACACTGACTTTCGCTGGTACTCAGAGACCCCTTCATATGGTGTGTCGGGGAGTATACATGAAGGCAATGGACAGCAGGGTCTGGGTTGGCATTGGTTGTCATGCTTCTTGCAAGTTATTGTTTGCCAACAACAATAATTGCTGGAGTAGAGGTATTTACCAGATCCTTCTTCAGCTGAGGCAGTCTTGTGTTGAATGCTCCTAGAGCTAGTCTGAATGCAAGAACAACAGGATAATTGCTTGGGCCAGTGTTAGCTTTTCAGCAAGTGTATGGTTAAGTTAAATAACTTCAAATAATGATTTCACCAAGGAGCAATCTAGTACTATAGGTCAGTTGCCTATCCATCAAGTATTAACTCCAAGATGGGTTCTGCCGACTTGGATCCAGCGAAAGTCTGTGGATGTCCATGACCTAGAACCAAATGGCACATACAAGGTGCACGAGTATGAAATAACACCAGAACCTCCAATTTCGTAACACTCTGCTGGCTCCATGAAGATGAACATGCCATCAAAAATGCCAGGAAAAGGGTAGTGATAAGCTTGTCTTTCCTTCACGTTCCAAGTCAGATAGCAAACATCACCTAGGCAATGGTGAGTCGAAAAGTGGCACATCATATACTACAAGATGGTGGAGCATCTCCAGCAGTTACCGCTTTGGAGATGAAATGTGGTCCCCAGTGGAAAGTAGCTATGAACATTGTGGTATAAAGCGACTCATTGTTGCGAAGAAGTGAGCAATCCCTTCAACGAAAGAACTGATGATGGCATGTCTGTGGTGAAAAAAGAAGCAGGCCTTGGTAACATCTAGATTAAGCTTTAGAAGAATATTGCAGCTTTCCTTCTCTTGGAGTTTGACAGGTAGTTCAGATGTGTGTGATGAAGAAACATGACTGCAGCACTGAGATGTACATATAATACCAGTGTGAATTGGATGCCATGTTTGACCTTATATGCTATTTTCAATGGTACCTTAATGTTAAGGATGGGCAGAACTCAGAGTTTTACTGTGTGGAATTCTGTGGAGTTACATGAAATCTCTGCGAGATTCTCCTGAGGTCTTCGAGGGGTGGAATTGTAGTATGTTGCACTACTCGTGCAGATTTTTAGTGCTGGGAGCTTGTTCCATGCTGTAAAATCAACGCCAAAGGCACCATGTGCTGCCCTAGGAGACGCTGCTTCTTTCTACCGCTCAAGTAGATTTTCTACTCGAGCTGCAGCATTCTCAATGCAATCGGTTGCGACCTGCCATGACTGCCCGCATTGAGAAATCGCCTGGAATTCATCCTTATGCTCAATTTTTCTCACTTGCACATGCCAATTTAATGTTGGGGTGCCACGCGTGAGAAAAACTGTGCCAGGCAGCGGCTCATAGGCTTTTTTCAGAACTACACGCTCAAGGCAGAGCATGGAGTGGGCAAAACTCTGCGAACTCCACCATATTTATTCATTCATTTATAAAGTGTTATATAGCGCTAACATGACTCAAGCGGGTATCAGAGCGAGGTACAAAGTTAGGGGCATATTATCAAGGACCTCGTTAAAATTATCGCCGGTTTAGCTGCAGATAACTGCAGCAAAAGCTGCGATAATGGGCTTGATAATATGCCCTGGAGAATTCCAATAGAAGCCCATGTTCACACCAGAACATGGACTTCTATTGCAATTCTCAAGGGCATATTATCAAGCCCATTATCGCCACTTTAGCTGCAGTTTTCTGCCTCTAAACCGGTGATCATTTTTAACGCCGTTCTTGATAATATGCCACAGAGTTGTAGGTAAAACAACAGCAACAATGATAAGCAAGGTAATGGGGACAATACAGGAGCAGTCAAATATGCAGGAGGAAATAGTGTACCATGTAAGTGCAACAAACAAATGGTGTGGTTGAGCACAAACCAGCATAGTAGGCATAGTCAGTGGAGATAGGTGCCGTCAAACAAGGGTATTCATTCAAAGGGCTTTCACTTCTTTTTTGAAAGACGCAGTATAAGGAATCAGTTTGATATGCGGAGGCAAGGAGTTCCAAATTATCTGGGCAATTCCCCGAGAACACCCGGTTGTCAGTTTTCTTTTTCTGGAATTTTAGAGGTTTAAGCAGCAGAGTGCTGTAACTCCTCGAAGATCGGCTCCGCCAGAGAGCTCCAGTTTTTGGGCTAGGTACAAAGGGGTGTTAAAGTGAAGGGCCTTGTGTGTCATGTCTTAACAACAAAGGAGTGACTAATCGTTAATCAATAATACAAAATGAGAAAAGAGAGGAAAGTGAAGTGCAACGTGAGAATACACAAAGTTTATTTATAAAACCCTCACTCACCCGTCTATTGGGTGACATGCTTCATCATTGGGGTTTTTTCACCGGGCGGGCCGAGTGCCTACCCGGTGTGCTACTACATCTGCAGTTGCAGTGGAGCTGGTTCGTAGGTTAAAAACAGTGTGAAACGTGAAAGTGAAAAAAATTAAAAGGGTGCGAACTCTAACCAAAACCAAGTTTTAATAAAGGTTAGTGCAAGCACGCATCTAAAAGTGTTTAATGGACAGGCTTGACTATAAATTTGAGTCAAATTGTCCCATTAAATGTATCGAATGGTCGATATGTTTCTGCTCATTCTGGCCATTTTAGCCGAGCTTTCATCAGGACCAACAAAGAGAATACATACACTGGGCGGTGTACGCACCCTAAGGCGCACCCTAACCTCAGTGTGGTGACAGAAAGTTCCAAACTCACGGTTGTTAATACCGGATCACCCTGGTATTTCCAGGTATATAAATCTGTGGGTACAAGAAAAAGAGATTATGAAAACATCCCTGAGACTTTCGGAAGCATTGCTAATAGAAATCCAACAGACAGAAACTCACTTCAGGACTACTCTGACTGGATATAAGAAAAAATTAGACGAACTAAACAAAGAGGTGACGGAATATAAAGAAAATCTTGCCCAATCTAAAACACAAAAACTTCAAAAAGATTTGAAACGTTGGTCGTATGCCAAAGTATATCCCTACTCAAGTGCGGAATATACACAACCTAATCGCAACGACGATGAACTAGATATGTCTGAGGATAATGATTCTAACAGCAGTGGATCTAGTAATGGGAGTCAAAATAATAGACAAAGAGGAAGAGGGAGAGCCAGAAGGGCTCATGCACCCCAACCTTGTTACCCATTCCTACAAAAAGGAGCATACCCCCTACCTTTCCAACCACCCTTCCCACCAATGATGGGATGGAATCCACCCAACATGGCATACCCTCAATACCCACAAAATATGCATCAACAGGCATTTTTAGGACAGGGCCAAAGGAACAGGGGCAGGAGAAGAGGCGGCAACCAGGTCCATTGGGCCTCGAACGAGGCAGTGGGAGACAACACCCGCAGCAAAACAACGGAGCAACGTGCGGGCCCAAGCAACCTGAGAGCCTAATCACCAATCTCTCCATGGTGGTCCTCAATTCTGATGAAACCGCAGTTTTGGAGAAAGGCCTGGGTTTTATTCCCACAGCGCGACTAGATCGCTTTAAATTACATTGCGAACTGTCCGAATTTTTTCGTAAATTACGGCTAAACATTTTGGGGGAAAATAGAACTGAAGAAGAATCCCAGCTCGCCAAAGACGATACTGGGTTCCGTACAAAATCTAATTTCACCCCCCCTCCCACACTCTACCACCCGAACTGATTGCCTTTGAGCAAGCGGTATTCAATGAGGTTGAGCAGTTGCAAGAGCCAACTCCTTTCAAAAATATGAAAGCTGGCGAATATCAGGCTTTACAGACGCTCCAAAACAACCCCAAAATTGTAATAAAACCTGCGGACAAGGGGGAAGGCGTAGTGATACTTGACACTGTGGCATATAAAACAGAGTGTAGACGTCTCCTGAGTGACAGAACGAACTATATACTCCTAGATGTAGATCCTACAGAGGCCCTCCAGGATGAGATCATCGAACTGGTGTCTGAAGCAGAACACAATGACTGGATCTCAAAACACGAGGCGAATTTCCTGACTAAATCTGAAGGGAAGATACCATACTTCTACATCTTACCCAAAACCCATAAAAACAGGCTCCCCCCACCCGGACGACCGATCGTCTCCGGGATCGGTTCTTTGTTGGAGCCCTTATCCCAATACTGTGACTTCTTTTTAAAACCACTTATCCAGCAGATGAATACCTATTTAAAGGATACAAAAAGTTTACTAGCAATGCTTAACGAGATAGCTTTACCTGACGGTCCTGTATTTTTGGTTTCTCTAGACATAGAGAGCTTCTATACGTGTATCCCACAGGACGACACTATCAGGGTACTTACGGTTGCATTGAACAGCTCAGAATTGAGTTACAAGACCCCAACCTCATTTGTGGTGGATTGTGCCACTGTAGCCCTTAAGAGAAATTACTTCCAATATCAAAGTGATCTCTTCCTCCAAGCCACCGGGACCTCAATGGGCAGCACTTTTGCCCCCAGTGTGGCGGGGCTTTATGTGCATGACTTTGAGAAGAAACACATTTTTCATATTTCTAATCCCTTTACAGTCACTGTGGCGTTCTGGCGTCGCTACATTGACGACGTTCTGGTTATTTGGAATGGCACAGAAGTACTACTTCGAGAGTTCTTAGCCTGGATTAATACTTGTAACACACATCTTAGATTCACCTACAATTATAATCAAAATGAAATGGTTTTCTTAGATGTTACAATCACAAGAACAGGCAACCGTCTAAAAACTAAGAGTTACCAAAAACCAACATCAAAAAATAATCTCTTATACTTTACCAGCTTCCACCCCCGCCCTCTTAGAGAGAATCTCCCGTACGGACAGTACTTACGTCTGAGACGTAACTGTAGTGAGATAGGAGATTTCAAAGATCAATCAGCAGAGCTGACAAAAAAGCTCAAAATACGGGGATATCCTGAGAAGATCCTGAACAAAAGTTGTAAACGGGCAAGAAATCAACAGAGGGAGACCCTAATAGAGGAAAATCCAAAGATTCCTGATAATGACATTCCTCTCACATGCGTTACAACTTATAACTGTTTGTCAAATACAGTCAGTCGGTGCATAAACAGACATTGGTCTATCCTCACAAGCAACAACCATAATTGGAACAAACCTCTCTTCTCCTACCGGAGAGCGAGAAGTTTGAGAGACTCTTTAGTACATACACGACCAACATCAATAACAGGACAGATGCAAAATACAGTGCTAAATGCGTGGGGGCTCCCGCCAGTACTAAGCCACCACCCCTGCGGTGGCTGTAGTGTCTGTCATCTTACGTCCTCAACAAAAACCTTGGATTTGGAACCAGACAAAACCTGGTATTTACGACAACATACAAACTGTAATTCCTTTAACCTCTTCAGTGCTGCGCGAATTTCGCTGCAGTGCTGAAGGGTTTAAAATCGTATTGGCTCATGACGGAAATGTTCCGTCATCAGCACCGGAGCACCGACGCTGATGACGGAACCGTTCCATCATGAGCATGGAAGGGGTTAACGTAGTCTACTTAATCACCTGTCCCTGTGGACTACGTTATATAGGAATGACGACAAGACGCATCAAGCTCAGGATCTCCGAGCATCGCAGTAACATAAGATGTAATAAGAACATGACAAAACTTACTGCGCATTTTGTCGAAGCAAATCACACTCCAAATGATATCAGATGGACAGTAGTGGAGCAGGTACACACTAGTGCAAGAACACAAGAATCGCTATTCGAAAAAGAACAGCGGTGGGTGTACCGTCTCTCAACTCACCTACGAGGTTTAAATGACAATATCCCGTGGGGAACTGTAATGCACCGCTAACTCACTTTGTCAACAGGAATATGTCTTTTGACTGGACTGTCTTTGAATGAAAAATGAGGTCTGTGAATAAAAGACTTTTCGAGACATGATTTTCCATCTGGACTGTTAATGATAAAAAAACTAGCCTTACCAAGGTCCATTTTAAAATACTCATTTGAAAGTGTTGGTTTCGAAAAAAACTTTCCCTTCAGACGTTAATTGCAGTATTTGATCAGGAAACTTCAAAATGAACGTTTGTTCAGCCAGTCGTGACTAATAAAGTTATTTCTATATTCGAATAGTAACACTGGCACTTTAAGATCCTGTAACAACAAACAACGCTTTTGACGCTGATAATACGTGAATTGGGATTTGTCTACACAATCACGTGCTCGACGTGACGTTACATCTTCCCAACGGCAGAACGCATCCACTACTATTCGGGCGGTGGATGTGAATCACGTAGGTCACATAGCGGGGAGTCATCGGAAGAAAGGTGGGTGAAACCGGGTCGAATTTGACAAACGCCATACAAACGCCACACAAACCTGACTGTGATACGGAGCAGGGTGCAATGACGGCTTTCCCCTATGTTTTCTTACTAGCATTTTCCGATGTGAAGAATCCCCTGCCACCGACCCATGAAGTGAAGCAAACCTTGTTTTCACGTAAATATATACTCTCCTCTTTTGTGTACATAGTGCCTTCAGGTCCATGTTGTTGGGTGTTTTTAACATAATCGTTTTAAAAGGTATACGACTTGGTACTGACAAGCCGTTTTCTTTATGAACTGCACAATTTTCTCTGTAAGTTGTGATAATTGCAAATTCAAGGTGTGTCTTATTAATGGTTAAGACGCCGATCGGCCCTCTACTGGGCCTAAGGGATTTTGATTTGAAAGGGCAGAATGGGCCACTACTTTCATCCCCGTGAATGGGAAATCCTCATAGAATGGATTATAGAACTATTCGGAGGGTAAAGGATTATCTGGATAGATAAGAGGGTTATATGTGTAGTGCACATGTTTTCTGGGTTTGATTTAATAATCGTGGTGTGTTAAGGAGTACACTTACTGTATTCGAAAATATGATTGCTTGTATGTGTCTCTTTTTCTTGTACCCACAGATTTATATACCTGGAAATACCAGGGTGATCCGGTATTAACAACCGTGAGTTTGGAACTTTCTGTCACCACACTGAGGTTAGGGTGCGCCTTAGCGTGCGTACACCGCCCAGTGTATGTATTCTCTTTGTTGGTCCTGATGAAAGCTCGGCTAAAATGGCCAGAATGAGCAGAAACATGTCGACCATTCGATACATTTAATGGGACAATTTGACTCAAATTTATAGTCAAGCCTGTCCATTAAACACTTTTAGATGCGTGCTTGCACTAACCTTTATTAAAGCTTGGTTTTGGCTAGAGTTCGCACCCTTTTCATTTTTTTCACTTTCACGTTTCACACTGTTTTTAACCTACGGACCAGCTCCACTGCAACTGCAGGTGTAGTAGCACACCGGGTAGGCACTCGGCCCGCCCGGTGAAAAAAACCCAATGATGAAGCATGTCACCCAATAGACGGGTGAGTGAGGGTTTTATAAATAAACTTTGTGTATTCTCACGTTGCACTTCATTTTCCTCTCTTTTCTCATTTTTTATTATTGATTAACGATTAGTCACTCCTTTGTTGTTAAGATATATTCAGACTGGGGTAGAGGAGTGTCCTTTGAGCCCTTTCTCTCTTGTTGTTTATTTATACCTTGTGTGTCATGCACACAATCTTGAGATCAATCTTAGCCTCCAAAGGTAGCCAGTTTAAGGATTTCAGAACGGGCGTGATGTGGCTATTTCTTCTGGAACCTGTGGTGAGCCTTGCCGCTGAGTTTAGGGATGCCCTGGGCGGAGCTAGCTTTTACCTGGGAAGCCAACTTAAAGTTGCACAGCCATAGTCTATCCTGGAGATTACTAGAGCTTGACCAGCAGACTTGAAGTCGTCCGGGGGAGGAAGGGTTTTACCTTTCTTAGCATACTCATGTGGAAGTTGGCCCCTTTGGTGGCTGAGCTAATGTGTTCCTGCATGCTCAATGACTTGTCAAGTATAATTCCAAGAGACCTGGCAGAGTCAATGATATGAGGGGTAAAGTTGAGAACAGTTAAGTGTTTTAAGTACTCAGCGATGATGGTCGTCTTTTTGGTTGGTGCTATCAGGAGGAATTCCGTTTTGGAGGAGTTGAGCTTAAGATACTGGGTAGTCAGCCAGTGTTGTGTTTTGAGTAGGGTAGAGTTGAGAGATTTTATGTCGTGTGGGGAAGAGATTTCAGGTAAAGTTGGGTTACATCGGCATACATGTGATAGTGAATGTTGGAAGAGTTCAGTAAAACCATTAGAGGCTCCAAGAACAAGTTAAATAGCGTGGGGGAAGAGCAGATCCCTGAGGAACCCCAAGAGTGGAAGGTGAGGAGTTGGAAAGGGATTGAGTGACTTTAAATCTTTGCTTTCTGTTGTTGAGAAAGGAGGCAAACCAGTTTAAAACAGGGCCATTGAGACCCATCCTTCGTTCCAGTAGGCCAAGGAGGTTATCATGTTTGAAAGTATCAAACGCCGAAGATAAGTCAAGGAGGATTAGAAGGCAAGCTTCATTCCGATCGAGCATTTTTAGGGCGTCATCTACTATATGAGTAATAGCTGTTTCAGTACTGTGGCCCTGGCGAAAACACGATTGGAATTGATCTAATAGCTGGAATTGGTCAATGTGGTTACATTGTTGGACAAGAACACATTTCTCAAGGAGCTTCGCTAGAGTTGGGATGCTGGTGATAGGACGAAAATGGTCAGCCGTGTTTTTTTTGAGAATGGGCGAAACCTGCCCTGCCTTCAGATAGTCAGGAATTATACCTTGCTGAAGGGAGGACTTTACTATTTTGGTCCAGAGTGGGACAAAGGACCCTTTCATCTCATTGAAGAAGCTTGCCGGTAGAGGGTCTTTGAAGTGGTTAGAGGGGTTCAGAGTAGCAAGCAAGTTGAGAATAGAGCATTCATCATAGGGAGTGAATTGTCTCCAGCAGGCGTTATTTTTGGAAGAAAGTCCTATGTCAGGCAGAGGCTGGAGTGGAGCGGGTTGGCTCCAGCAGGAGATATTTTTGGATGAGGGAACAGTGGCGGGCAGAGGATGAGGTAGAGGAGAGGAAGTAGAGTTAGTAGGCCAAAGGAAAGTAGGTTGTTTGCATTGTAGAGCTCGTGGTTCATTTTCAATCTTAAAAGTCTTTTCAGGAAGAAAGAGGAAAACACTTCACAGGTTGGCTGCGTGGGTGCCTGTGATGGCGGAAGGGTGGAAAGACAGTTGGACTGGAGTTTGATCTGTTCAAAAAGTTTTTTGGTCTGTTTCTGGCATTATCTAGTTGGCTTCTGAAAAAGGTAAATTTTGTCCTCTTGATAAGCTTTGTCTAGATCTCAGGAGCATGAGGAGTTCCGGGGATGGGGATCCTCTCCAGGATCGTTCTGCAAGTCTAAGATTGCGTCTCTCTGAATTTGGGCCACTGTTGATCCAAGGTTTGGAGTCTTTGGAGGACTGTCTTTACAGTTGAAGGGGGGCAACGGAGTTAAGGATACTTAGTATAGAGCTGTTGTAATGTTCAGTGAGGTCCTGTACATTGGACATGTTAGAAGGAGGCAACACGGTGTTCTTTCTGATGGAGATCAGGTCATCCATGTTTGAGTTTCGAAGAGATCGTTTCCAGAGCCTGGGATTCCTGTCTTGTGATCTTTTCTTGGACCAGGGTTCTATGATGTGGAAGGAGATATAGTGACGATCAGACCAGTCACATGGACAAACAAAACTAATTGAATAACATTTGGTTTAGCTATAATAAGGTCCAGGATCGAGCCTAGAGTGTGAGTAGGACTATCACATATTTGAACTAGCTGAGGTCAGCAAGGAAGGTTTTGGGAGTGATCACTGCCGGATCTTTCAAGTCATTCCAGTGAAGGTTGAAGTCTCCGAGGAAGATTTGGGGATGATGATGTCCCACATTTGAAGAAACGATTTCCATGTCATCTTCAACGAAGGGGAGGTTGTCACCCGGCGGATGGTAAAACATGTGCAATTTACAAACTGGCCTTCTGTTGCTTGTGATGTCAATGCAGAGGTGTTCACAGGTAGAGATAGCCTCAAAGTGTGATTGTTTAACAATGAGACTATTCTGGTAAATACATGCGATCCCACCACCAGGTTTGTCTTCTCTGTACAGCCATAAAAGTGGATATTACCACACACCCCTACTTAATGCCTAAACAGCTAAGCAGACATCTTTAATGTCTTTAGTACGATACACAGGGACTTCGTCCTCTGCGAAGAAGCAACCCTTTCTATATAACTCCATTCTTGGTAATGCGTTTCATCCACACATTGCAGAGAGAACAAAACTGGCTCTCCCTGCCTTCTCTAACAGCTCAGCTTTTTCAAAATACGATGTAATTAAGTGGTAAGGTATCTCAAACTTATTTGTCTGACAGAATCCCAAGTCCTACACCAATACATGTATTAAAGAGGACAGAGGCTGCCATGACCAGGGCATTTCATGAAGCTGAGAGTCTGGCAAGTGTGTCAACAAAACAGCTCTGTAGATTTAGTTCCAGCTGAAAAGAAGTTTGCAACCTAGAGAGCACACATTAAAGTCCAAATGGGCCGAGCTAAGTAATGGCCTTTTCCGAAGCCAACAACATAAGTTCCATTTAGTTACATAAAATATATGGAATAAAGTACACTATGAGGTACATTATAAGGATATTACTAGTGACCAAGGAGTTCTGTGACCATATAGAGGACTGAGGGCAATGCAAGATTTACTTTCTAAGCTGATGGAATTCCAAGGAGACTTTCAATATCTGTATAATATTTAGAAGGAGGTACTTTATTCTTTATAATACATGGTCACACCATCACCCTTACCACAAACCACTTAAATCCTTGGTGTATTGCTCTTTCATATGAAATCTAGGAAGCTTGGAAACATTAAGAAAAAAAGTAGAATTTGTAGTACAAAAATAAACACACCCACAAATCACTTAGATATTTGTTGCACAATATATTAAAATGAGTTTAATACAAGTCAGATTTTTAAAAAACGCTGTAGCTCAGAATATGTTGAAACACACAGATTTTATCCTTCCTATAATTACCTGAAGCATGCAATAATAAACATGGTCCCATAAATATCTCCTTTCTTCTGATCATTGTTCATATAGACAAAGGGAGAAGAAGCAGTAAAAGCCAGGTTTCGTTTTGCTGTTTAAATTGCAGCTTTAATTATGCTCTGTGTTCTACCTTCCCCCTTGGCTCTTGGCAGCAGGCATTATGACGGCAGAACTCAACTGTAATAAGTTGAGTGGCTACATCCTTTCTTACCATGACTGGTAGCCATGAGAGGACCGCAGAGAGGGAAAACTACTGCTACAATACAAAAAGGGTATGCCGTTCCTATTCAGTGATGCAGGAGACAGAACATCAAAGGAGCACAACTGTGCTCACTCAGGGTAGGAGAAGAGATTCCTCCTTTCGGAAAAAGACCCTCACACACCCGACCAACTGGGCTTCTTGCATCATCATTGGGTCTGCTCCGTATCGGGTTGGCACTTCAATACCCGATCGGCACCCATGATGAGGCCCTTTTCGCTGAGATCTTTTTTCCTTTAGCCGTTGGGTGCAGTGTGTGTGAGGGCCCTAGTGAGTGTAGATGTAAAGATGTAGAAAAAGTGAGGTGAAAACAGGAGTTAGTGGTCCACACAGAACAACTTTAATGAATGTGGCCGCTATCCTGATTAAAAATGATAAGGCGCGCACTCCTGCTCTAAGGTTGCAGGGTTGGGCCATAGAGAATCAGCCCAACATGTTTCTTGCCGAGGGTCAAGTAGATGGCAATTCTTCAGGACCTAAGTGAGATCTATCTACACTTTTTGGTGGTGGTGCTAAAATAGTGAAAAATCAGTGACCAAGCGTAGAGCACCCTTAAAAGTGGTACCTGTCGATCTACACCTACCCACTTCGGGTCGGCAATATTTGGCAACGTGTACCTCACTCTGCTGGTCCCAGGAAGTGAAAACTACTGCTCAGGACTAACACTGGGCATTACTCAAGATACCGATCAAAGGTAGCACAAAGAATCTATAATTCCCAAAAGATTAAGGATGCATTAGTTTAAGGCTACCCACGGTCTTCATAAGGTGCAATATTCATAAGAACTAGGATAACCTAAGCCTTGAAAAAGGCCAAGGCTTGCCAGCCAAAGTGGACGAAGCACATGCTGGCTGTACTCGTAATGTAAACAAAACCACAAAGACCTGAAGCATGACATATCCTTGGGATGCCATAAGGATTAGAAAATCATATATGGACTGAGAAACCTGCACCGTAAGGAACTGTTTGACTAGCATCAAGGTACTTGTAGAATCATGGGAAATAAACAAGAATGAAGACAGTTCTAACCATGTTTTTGCAATTGGTCCCTAATTCTAATGTTCAATACCTTCTGATTGAGTTAATATTAATTTTGACCATTAATGTAACATAAAGGAATGTGAACACATTTTCGTAGACACTCCATATATAGAATTTACATCCTTACTTTCCCACAGGCGACTAAATGTTGTCACAAGTCAATAAGAGACAGACTTTTATACAGGGATTACAGACTCCCATGTATACAACATCTATAATTTAAGCTACATTGGAAATTCACTTGGAGGTATGATGACAGCTTGCATCCCTCCACTCTACGCCACTTCACTCTACTTTGAAACAATCTACTCTACGGCACTACACTGGTCTGGTCTCATGCTTACAGTTGACCGCATTTTATGCAGTTCGAGCTGCTGCTCGCATATAACCTTGGCTGTGCTCTGTCGCTAATCACACCCTTTTAATCATTTTAATTTCAACCTACTGCTATTGTCACTTTGAATTTCTACCTGGGGCTATTGTCACTTTGAATATGAATCCATCTATGTTTTAAACTTAAAGTCCAAACGTGTTCACCAGCATACAGGTGGAGGCGGGCTTTCCTGTGCAGGGCTGACTTGCCACACAATTGTGATATTGAGCGCTGCCATTTTGGGGACGTATGCGCTCTAGTCACACAAGTGTAAAATCGGAGACGCTGCGTGGCCACAGTTGGTCTCACGCTTACAGCTAAGTGCATTCCATGCACGTCTAGCTGCTGCTCGCATGTAACCTCAGCTGTGCTCTGTCGCTAATCGCACCATTTTAATCATTTTAATTTCAACCTGCTGCTATTGTCACTTTGAATTTTAACCTGCTGCTATTGTCACTTTGAATTTGAATCTGTCTGTATTTTAAACTTAAATTCCAAACGTGTGCACTAGTTCGAAGGTGGGGGCGGGCTTTCCTGTGCAGGGCTGACTAGCCGCACAGTTGTGATATTGAGCGCCGCCATTGTGGGGAGGTGTATGCTCTAGTCCCTCTTGTGCAAAGGCGAAGACGCTGTGCGGCCGCGTTTCTGGCACGCCGATGGCATGCCAAAGGCATGCCCATCTGTGCCCGTTAGCGTCCTAGAGGCCGCCAGCGCTGTCCAAGCAGCCCATTTTCCCCAGGACCTGATATCTACTCTCTAGTATGGGCGTGAACGACTGATTAACCTCTGCGCCCACCACTCATGCGGCCAGCAGCAATAATTGGGCCAACTTTCGCTGTACGACTTGTAACTGGGTTTTACCCCAGGACATAGGGGGTTCCCTACGCTGTCTTCCCCCAGAATGGAGGCCCTCAACCTAGCGAGACAGGTGAGTCCATTCAAGGCAATGCTGCTCAATACACGCTCCCTATAAACAAATGAAGCACAAATTTACGACCTCCTGACAGATGTCTGCCCTGATCTTTTTTTCTTACGGAAACGTGTCTGTCTGACTTCTGCAAATCCACTATTGCCTCAGCTATTCCACCTGGATATAAAGTACTTAGGAAAGATCGTCCGGCAGGGAAGGGAGGAGGTGTCATCATTGTCTCCAAACAAGAGTTCGACTGCACTTCCATTACTATGGACCTTGTTGAGGGTGCAAAATTGGCTTCAGCTGCTCTCTATCCCCCTGTCAATGCCTAGTCAGGGTCCTAATTTACAGGCCCCCGGGGACTCCGGGACACTTCAATAGGTCCCTTGTGAAGCTATTGCACCTCTTGCCCTTAGATACAACCACCTTCTCATTCTAGGTGAATTTAACATACACATGGACAAACCTACTGATCCATATGTTATTTCACTGACCGAAGTTATGACAGCTTGCAGTCTTGCCCCTTTTAACTCCTCTCCAATGCATAATCTGGGCCATATCCTTGATCAGATTTTTTGTAATGTGGAACTGGAGACAGGCCCGCTGTCTCCCACAGCCTGCTCAGACCACTTAATCATTAACTTCAGGATACCTAGCATAAGGACAGATCCTCCGCCCTCATGGAAAAAGATGGAATACAAGTATAGAGCCCTACACAAGATCACTCTTCCTGCCTTGGAGATCGCTTTAGAAACATTGCCCCCCGCTACTCGAAAACCCCAAAGTAGATGCTCCCGCTCGTGAACCTTGGCTTAGGTCCAACATCAATGCGGTAGCCCCTCTGACCACCTGCATTTCTAGTAGATCCTGTACCTCTGCCCCTTGGTTTAATGAGCCTTTGGGAGATAGTAAAACCGAACGGAAATATTTGGAAAGGAAGTGGGCCATACTCTATGAACCTGAGGACAAACGGGTTTATAAAGCAGTTCTAAAATCCAATTATCTGCAAGTTAAGGAGAACAAGAAGAGTTATTTGCAGACTAAGATCGAGACCGCCACCAACAAGGGAAAAGAGATTTTCAACATCATAAAGTTGTTGACTGCTCCCAAGGCCACTGCTAGGGAGTCTCCGGACTCTGCTGAATGGACCAGTCAGCTGGCCCCTTTCCTCCACATTAAGATTGTTGCGATGAGGCAAACCTTTTCTGAGGAAATCTTGGTGGACTATGCCACTGCGACAGCACCTGGGTAGTGAGTGCAGCACCCGACAACCCCCGGTGATTTTGCAGTTTCCTTCTCTGCATCTGGCGGCATCGCTTGAGATTCTCAAAAGCCGTAAGTCTGGCTTGCCAGTGGATGCGTGCCCAGCAAAACTATTAGCCTCGGTGGCCTCCGCTGTGAATCCCACAGGGATCAAGGTGATGTACTCATCTCTTTCGATGGGAATTGTGCCTTCTACCTGGTAACATGCAAAAATTATGCCGCTACTCAAGAAACCTTCCGCGTACCCGAAAGAGCCTGGGAATTACAGGCCCATCTCTCTTCTCCCTTTCTAAGACACCGGAGAATCATGTGAACAGAGTTATCTTGGATCACGCTGAGAACTACAATCTCCTCCATATTATGCAGTCTGGCTTTAGGGCCAATTACAGCACGGAGACGGCTCTGCTGGAAGTCATCAAGCACATTAAAGGAAAGCTATCCTGATAATATTGGATCTGTTGGCTGCCTTCGACACGGTCGCACACGATAGAGTCCAGGAGAGGTTGAGCGATATCGGCATTGGTGGCTCAGTGCTCGCATGGCTTACCTCCTTCCCAGAGGACAGAAGCCAGGAAATGTGGGCACCCCCTTTTGCTTTCCCCATGCCCAGCATGAAAGTAGGAGTCCCCCAATACACTGTTCTCAGCCCTACCATTTTTAGCCTGTATATGCCCCCCTTGCACCCCTGGCAGAGGCCAGTGGTGCCAATAGAATTTGATATGCCAATGATACTCAGCTGATTTTCACCTGTGACAAGGGAGAGGACTTCAGCGGTGATAGTATCACATCCTGCCTCACAAAGGTGTTCAATTGGCTCAAGGCAGACCAACTCAAATGCAACTCAGAGAAATCGGAAATTGTCTTCTTTAGCTCACCTTCTGTGATCAACTGGAGTCATTGGTGGCCTAAGGAGTTGTCCTCACCTCTCTCAGCCCAATCTATGGTTAAAAACCTTGGCATCCAGATTGACAATGCGATCTCTATGAGGCCCCAAGTCCAAGCCTTAGTGGGCATCTGCTTTGGCATGCTACGCGTGTTAAGAAAGTTCCTTCCTCTTCTTTCGCTCAACACCAGGAAAACTGTGGTCCATGCCGTGGTGACTTCCAGACTGGACTTTGCCAACATTTTGTACCTGGGCCTGCCTGGTTATCTCCTTCAGCGCCTTCAAGTGGTCAAACTAAAAAAAAACAGGACGCACATGTCCCCTCATTTCAAAGTATTACTATGGCTCTAGATAAAAGAGAGGATCAAGTTTAAGGCCCTGGTATTGTTCTTCAAAGTCCTCCACGGTAAGGGCACGGGCTATCTCAAAAGGAGAGTAAGTCTTTACACGCAGACCAGATCCCTGCGCTGCTCCGCTTTAGGATTTGCCTGCATCCCCAGAGTATGCTTGGCACATATGGGGGACAAATCTTTTTTGGTGAGCTCAAGCGTGGTACCAAGTTCCAGCAGCTCTTAGAGCCATAACGGACCTGACAGTCTTTTCAGAAACATCCTAAAACCTGGCTTTTCTAGTGCTAAACGTGTCCACGGGTCCTGTATGCGTGAACCAACCAGCGCCGGGACACTGTTATTGAGTAGCTGTGCACTCTACAAATGCGTTCATTCATTCATTTACTCTTCGACACTAAACTCCACTCTGCAGCACTCCATTCTATACCAATGTACTCTACACCACTATACTTGACACCAAAGCACTTGACACAACTGCAATCTACGTCACTGCAATCTACACCGCTGCACTCTACTTTGCACCACTGTAGTCCACGTCACTGCTTTCTATGACACTCCATTCTATGCCACTGCACTCTACTTCACTGCACTCTCCACCACTCTACACCACTGCACTCTACAGCACTCTACTCTGCAACACTGCACTCTATGCCACTGCACTCTATGCCACTGCACTCTTTGCCAGTCCATGCCACTTTACTCTGCCCTTTACCACTCTGTGCCACTGCACTCTATGCCACTTTACTCTGCATCACTGCACTCTATGCCAGTGTATTCTACACCACTGCACTCTATGCCACTCTACTCTGCACCGCTCTACTATGCACCACTATACTCTACTTCACTGTACTCTACAATGCACCACTCTAATCTATGCCACTGCATTCTACAACACTGCATTGTATGCTGTTGAATTCTATGCTACTGCCTCTACACCACTGCACTCTACACTAGTCTCCTCTAGAGTACTCAACTCCTCTTGGCGGTATGCCACTCTACGCCATTGCACTCTACTCTGCACCACTGTACTTTGCCCCTCTGCACTCTATGCCACTGCACTCTGCACCACTGCACTCTATGCCACTCTACCCTATGCTACTCTACTCTGCACCACTGCAGTCTACAACACTTCTCTGCAACACTTCACTCTATGGCATTGTAGTCTGCAGCACTCCACTGTTCGCCACTGCACTCTATGAAACTATACTCTAGTTTGCACAACTCTACTCTGCACCACTCTACACCACTGCACCCTATGCCACTCTACGCTGCGCCACTGCTCTGTATATCACTAGACTATATGCTGCAGTGCACTACTCAGCACCACTGAACGCCACGCCATGCCACGCCACTGCACGCTACGCCACTTCACTCTCCTAGGCAGCACTCTAATCTACCCACTGCATTCTAAGACGCTGCATTGTAAGTCGCTGAATTCTGTACTGCTGCACTCTATGCCACTGCACCACTCTATTCCACTATATTCTGGAACACTCTACACCAATACACTCTACACCAGTCCACTCTACTCTACGGCACTCCACTGTACGCCACTCTACACGAGGCCCACTCCATGCCTCTCCAATACACGGCACTCTATTCCACTCCACTCTATGACACTCTACTCAACTCTTCACCATTCCACTCTATGACACTCCACGCCACTCTCCTCTACACCACTAACGTTTATTCATGCTGAACAGCAGCCACCCTGGTGTACAACATGGATAAAAAAAAAATTGGCTTAGCCAATAGCTCTTACATAGGCAAGACCTATTGCTTTTGCCATTGCTTGTTTTTTTACTATTCGGTCTGAACAATGCCGGCATTGATTGATTGTTATGGGGTTCAGATCAGGAGCCACGCCCTTGGCACAGAAAGTGCTAAGCGAATAAACAACCAAAGATGGAGTTGCCCTTCTAAACTCATACCTCAAAGTTGTGTTCAAAGACAAAACACAGAGCAATGCCTGCTATGTGCGTGAGAGCTGGCGCTTCTTGGGGCATGTCCAGGAATCCCAAATTGTCTACTTAAAAATTACTACAACCCTATCTCGAGGTCTAAAAAAACGAGTACCGCTGAGATGAGTAATAGCGACATCTGTCAGCGCGGGTCTGGATACTCAAGATTTTAGGCATGAAGTGGTGATTTCTGCCAGACTCCTGCACTCTCTGCCCTTCACGCCCTGTGGATATGCGGGGCGGACTCCGGGGGACGTGGGAAAGAGGGGGAGGAGGCGCCGTGGCAGCACAGGCCACTCCCTCAGATCTGTGAGAACTACATTCTGGGCACGTGATTAAACAAATGCTCGAGATTGTATACAAAGATGCTTAAAACAAGGCCAACTAATAAGGACAAGACAGATAGTGCAGTGCACTCTTCGGGTGACCCGTGGTCGGTTCACGCAAACAAAACGTCCAGCCTCTGGCCTTGACGATGAACCTGCTGCTTCCCACCCCCTGGCAATGGAATCAGAGCCTGGCCTTCCCGGAATTCACACACAAACTCGTAGCTGTGCCGCTGGCTTTGGAATTCCTCGCCTGTTTTCTAGCCTAGAAGTCAACAAGATCCACATAGATGCATCATGTTGTGTGTCCATCCTAATTTGTTCTGAGTGCATGTGTGAGGAAGCGTGCATTGCTGCTGTCTGTGCTGTACATGTTATACAATGTAATTGGTGTAAGTCTGCACAGCAGCACATCTGAGCCATCTTCTCCTGCCTGGGCTTAATGCCAGTTTATTGCTTTCTCTTCAACTGTATGTTTTAAGGATTGTGCGAGCCCCAAGAAAGGCATATTTCAGGCCCCAACTCTGTGTTTTTTTAACCATCTTTACCAATTCTGACCCACACGATATCAAACAATATCGGATGGTACATTACATGAACAGAAAGAGAGTCACACAAACATACACAAAATAAGTCTCAGCTTGGGCCCCAAAATTCATAAGATGCCACTGGTTAGAAAGAGACAGAGGCCAAAGGTAGAAGTAGGAAGACTGAGTCAAGGAGGTTGTGTTACAGCAATAGAGGAGACACAGAGAGACAAATCACTTTCTTAGGAGGCCCTTTGAAAGATGGAGGCTCTGGGAAATTGCCACTTTCACAATGTCTTAAACTTCTCTCTGTGTGGGCGGGCTTCTTCTCCTCGGCCGCATACAAATCTGTTATTCTCAAGCAAGTAGTATGCAGGCCATCTGTTGTTCTCAACTCACATGCTCTTCTAGGTCATGACCTGACCATGTTTGCTCCTTGATCGAATGTGGGCCTTTTCCTTCTTTTAGGCATTGTGTTTTCCTTGTTATTTTCTTTGGTTGTGTGTGGGCTATTTCTTATCTGTTGAGAATGTGTAGTTGTCTCCATTCCTTGAGCTGCATATGCGCCTCTCTTCTATTCTAGTCCAGAGGCCTTATGCAGTTGTGACAAAATGCCACTTCTTGCATGGTCACCCCTATGTTTTGCTGACTTTTATTGTTGGTTTGTAGATTCTGCACACTTGGGCACCACTGTCCATTGCCTATTGTGGGGCACTGACACCTAAAACATGTACATATGCACCTAAATCTTACATTCTACCTCTTTCACCTCTTCACCTCTTCTATTTCTTTCTCTCTCTTATTTCTTTCTTCGTTTTTTCTCTTTCATCTTTTTCTCTAGTTTCTTTACTTTATTTGCTCATATTTCATTTTTTCATATATATTAATTGTTATATTGTATTTACAAATATGTTCATTCACTTGGTACTGTTTTTCTTCTTCTGAAAATTCAATAAAAATTATTAAACAAAAAAAAGAAAATTGGTTAATTCATGATTGGCACATCTGACTCCCCTATAAAGCCACGGTATATCAATCAATCAATAAAGTATTTGTAAAGTGCACTACTCACCTGTGAGGGCATCAAGGCACTAAGGGGGTGGGGGAAGCAGCTGCTGGTCGAACAGCCAGGTCTTGAGAAGACTCCTGAAGGTTAGCAGGTCCTGGGTCTGCCAAAGGAGGAAGGGGAGGGTGTTCCATGTCTTCGCAGCGAGGTGAGAGAAAGATCTGCCGCCGGTGGTCTTAAAAATAGTATATGGTGTAGAAACTGCACCCATGGCATGGAAAAATTAAATGTCAGTTGTCAACGCCAGGAATTATTGTGCCTTCAGCTAGTGTGAGAAGGAAAACATGGCTTCAGGTCTACCACTGTAGCCTGACTACAGCAGTTGAAACCTGTAGCCCAATTGTAAAAATCTTCTTTTTAAATCATAATAAATCACCCCTATGTAGGACTTGTAGCCCACAAAGTAGGCAGCAGCTCATGGTATTAAAAACCAGGACACATAGAAATGTAATGTTGCTATGTCCCTACAGTGGCAAGTGCCCAAAAGCTATTTTAATTGTGGTAGGCTTTGGCCTTCCTGTGAGGGAAATTGGAGGGCAGACATTAATATTTATTAAAACGTCAATTCAATGGGAAGGCTTTGGCCATCCCATGAGGGAAATTAGATGACAGATATTAATATTTATTAAAATTCCAATTCAAGGATGAACTTAGATTTTAATAAATATTTAGGAATGGTACATTTTAGAAAGTTACCTTTTCCTTGCCTGAAGCTCATGGAGGCTAATTTGCATTAGCCTGACAGCAGCTGCCCTGCCAGTACTTGACCTTAATGACCAAAGACAAAGGCTTAGGCCTGGTGACGGAATGTGCGAGGCATGGAGAGTATCATACATATCAGCTCAGAAGGGTAGCAGGAAATTCCACAAACTTCATTAGCTTGAAAGGCACAGATGTGATGCCTGCCCATTTGTACTTTAGTGTAAGGGGAGATTCGTGTAAGGTACAGTCTTTGTTCTTTAGGCACAAGTTTGTCAGTTGGGCAACGGCCTAATGGGAGAGGGAGATGTACTCAGAATCAGTTTGATGTAGCTGAAGAGGAGGGGACTGCTCATTACCCTAATCACACCCCTGACTGACACAAAGATCCCTCCAAGTGAGTGTTCAGGAGTCCCTCCCACACACTGGCTACTGAACTGTACAAAAATGTACCTCATCACCAGCACCACAAAAATATTTCTGGACCTATAGAAGAACAGGAGGACTGCACATGATGATTGAGACCTGTGCGGACACCTGAATGGCAGTGTTAGAATTGAAAATTGTATTGTCCCCAGGCTCATGTTTTATTCTGTGTTTAGTTAGCTTTCATAGCGCCATTTTATTAGTAACCACCATTCTGTTTCATGATCGAAGCTAAGCCCCTGCCTCGCGCTGCTTGCCTCAGCAGCAAACTCTCTCCATGCACCTTTGCTCATGTTTCTCCAAGGCTGATTTCAGCTGCACTAATGAATGTACTCTCTATTGTTGCATACCTTAGCTGTAGATAGGCTTGTTTCCACCTTCACTCTAATGGAGAGCATGAGTGAAGTGGCCTTTGGGTGAAGATAACAAGTACCCGGTCCCAGGACTGTAGCTCATCCTTCTGTGCCCCTTTGTTTGCTAGTGCCTGGACTCAAATGTTCTAGTTTCGGCGTGTTTTCAGAGATCTGGAAATGTATATTATCTTATGTCATGTTGGGGGGAGTCAGTCCTTCTGCAGCCATCTCAAGAGGCTGATCAGACTGGGCTCGGCTTGAGGTACTGGGTTTTTAAGAACCGGCACAGAACCGGTAACCCAGCGGTGTCAGGGAATCAACACCCAGAGACCTCGGGTTCTCCTGAGTCAGACCTACAGAAACTCAGAGTCTTCGAGGTGAAGTCAAAGATTAGTTTATTGGCTGCAACCAAGGTAACAGGGTCCTAGAAATACAATACGGGTATGTTCTCAGGAGACTGCACACTTTCACGAAGTCAGGCTTCTCTCTTTATACATGATTTTCAGCCTTGGGCAAAACATTCCTTGAATTCGTGGTATTTCATTTATAGTTACTGGTTACAAAAGAAAAGCAGAGTCATGATGACATGTACATATTTCATGTCGTGCTGCCCATAACAAATCATCCGGCAAGGCCCAACATTTCATCAGATATCGCTGGACCCCAATAAAAACGGTCACCTCCCCATCATAAAGCAAGTAAAGAAAAGGAGTGGAGAAAAGATGTGAGCGAGATATGGCAGGTGTGCGTGCTCAAATGGTTTTATGGCTGGTTGAGCCTAGATGCTATCTTGCTCGGCCACTGGGAGGGAACTGACCTAACGAGTTCGGCCTGGGGCAATGGTTCTAACTTGTACTGGGGTCAGGGAGAAGTCGATTAAGGAGTATGTGTCCTTGTGGAATCAAATTCAACTGGATTAAGGCCTATGTAAAGGGCAACATGTAGCTAAGGGTGCAGAATGTAAATGATGATTTCGAGGTGAAATCGTCGCTCGAATACGCCGAAAATATATGTACGTGATGTACTCGTCATTCTCGGTCTTTTGATACCAAATTCGTCCTATTTCGACGACGTTTTTATTCTCGAGTCCAGTACTATTATATGAATCCAGATTTTCAGAACCACAGACCCTCCTTTTGCCCTTACATAGGCAATTAATCTATCCTCATGTTAGTCTGAGTCCAGATCTATATTCCTAAAGTCATTGAGATGTTGCTGTAACATCATTCTAGTGCTGAGTTCATTTCTTGACACAGGCTTCCTTACACATGATGTAGCACAGAGGCCACATATTGCAGGAGCACACTGTATGCATAGACAGAACAGGAAAAGAATGGCTAAGACCATCCCAATGACCATCAGAATTTTCCATCCCCAGGCAGATATCAGTTCCCAGAACCATCCCATTAACGACCAATCTCCTTTATCCACATGAATAGATTCGGAAATCTTATGTAGTTTGGAGATGGCCCTGTATACCGTTGGAGCATTATCTGGGATGAAAATGCAACAACTGGACTGGATCAATTTGCATACTCCACCTCGGTCCGCAAGTATTACATCCAAAGCGACCCGGTTCTGAAGGGTCATAAGTCGATCCGACTGGAGCTCAGCAGTCAGGTTACTAAGGGCACCAGCAGTTTCAGTCACGGTGGATTCAACTACCCTTGTCAATTGCCTTATGTTCCTGCTGTTAGCCATGGCTCCCCAGAACGGCAGAAAACCCATTGCAAAGTCACCAAATTCTTGACCTGCAGTGTCTTCTTTACTCAAAACACCTCTAACTACCCTTGTCCGATGGTAATCCGCCGCTGCTGTGTAGGTGGGAGGTAACAGGAATGAAACAAAACATGAGCCCGAGAAGTCAGGGGGCAACCATGTATAGGCTCTATCATGGCAGATGAAATAAGTACCCTTAGCGGCTAAAAACGCAGGGGAAGTCTGAGATCCAAAAACATACGTTTCTGTACAGACACTCTTCCCTAGCTGAGCTCTGGGATTCTTGCCAATACCTTGCAGACACAGGTGACATTGATGGGGTACGATCCAGATAGGGGACGATCTCTTGGCTTGCTGTTTCTCACTTAATGTAGTGCCATAACCGGTCACGTTCCAACCTACATATGCAAGTATCTCATCATCCGGTGTATCTTCGTAAGAAGTTACTTCCTTGATCATGTCAACTATACCTTTGACTAGGGCGCTAGTCTTGAGGTTGTCTTTTACAGAACGTAGGGGTTGGATTTCTCGTGCATATATGAACATTGTCCTATATGCCCATACTGATCCATTGTGACTAAATGGCAGGACCAAATAGGGGATACCTTTGTCCGTTGTGTGAGGCATGAGACCACACACCCAACAGTTAGTTGTGTTCATTACAAGTTGGTGTTGGTGTAATAACTGAACGAAGGAGTTATTAAGGAACTCTAATCTCCTATTTGATTCGTGGTCAGGCAGAGGGTGGAAAGAATGAGAGGAAACAGTAGGAGGAGGTATGGGTGATGTAGTGGGCGCAAATGTCACATGAAATGAGAATACAACATAGCTTATCAAAAAGACCATTACGCTGAATAGCATAAAAATACACACTATTATAAAACCTTTCTTCGTCATCGTTTTAAAAAGTCTCTGCTTAAAGTTCATTTGTTTGGCAGGCCTCTCCACATCAGGAAACTCCATCCTCTCTAAGGTGCTGCCCGCGGTGGTAGGTTGTCTTTGCTAAAGGATGCTTCCGTCAGTCTAGGGCAACTCCCTTGGACCAACCAGAACCAGCGACCTAACGTCGTCAGCTGCACCCAAAAGTCTTTAATCAACCGCGACCCTAGCAGCGGAACCCGGATGGCGGTTCGAAAAAAACAAAAATAAGCAAGTTACCTAGATGGGAGATCTGCACTTTCAAAAATAGGATTTTGGAAAAAACACATTTTTTTTATTAGTCCACAGGTTCTTCTCTCGGATCATAAAAGAAATCACTTTTACTTTAGTCTGTTTTTCTTGGTCGTAAATTGTAGCGTCTTTTCCCGGGTACTGTCTGGTCCAGAAATAGTAGTTCAGGTTCCACAGAGTTCAATTGTTCTGGTGGTGGCACAGTTTCTCGAAAAATGTTCTCGCTTTCACAGTCAGGGTTAGCTTCTTTTACACGTTCATCAGTTGTGCGCTCTGAGTCAGTGCCTCCTTTCTGGACCCATTGGTCGTGTGGCAGAGGGAAGGGTATCTTCTTACAATGGATCCCGTGGACCCAATTGGCCTTCCCCTCCACCCTAACAGCCGACCCTGTAGACAGGAGGACGAGGTGAGGCCTGGTCCATCTGGGCTGGTCGTTTCTTGTTCTTTGAAAGTTGCGGACAAGCACCCAGGAACCGGGGTCAATGGAGTGACCCGGTGTCTCGGAGACCGGAGGCAAGGTGTTGTGGACCTGTTGATATAAAACACGCAATTTAGCCGTCAATTCATACAAATAGTCAAGCAAAATAGGGTGTTGCAGCTCGCTAAACTTCGTGGGCCTAGGCACTCCCCATATGTTGGCTGGCCGACCAAAGATTATTTCATAGGGGCTGAGTTGCACTCGCGAATGCACAGTCATTCTGGTGGATAGGAGTGCTAAGGGTAGAGCGTCAGGCCATTTAAGGCCTGTGCTCGCTTGGATTTTGGCCAATTTAAGTTTAAGCGTGCCATTGTAACATTCCACTAATCCAGCTGATTGGGGGTGATTTGCAGCGTGGAACTTCTGCCTAATGCCTAGCCCTTCACACACTCTTTTCATCACACGACCCACAAATTCACTTCCGTTGTCAGACCAGACCATTCTAGGCATTCCGAACCTGGGGAAGAACTCTTTTACAAGGGCTTTCGCTGTGGACAAGGCAGTATTATCTTTTAGGGGATAGGCTTCTACCCATCTTGAGAAGGCACAAACAACCACGAGCACGTATTTTAAGTTGTTGCACCTCTCCATGTGTATGAAATCTAGCTGCAAAACCTCGAACGGATACGTAGGAGGTGCAAAATGACCAGCTGGAGTTGGGGTTCCCCTACCAGGATTGTGCTTCAGACATACCATGCAATTCTTGACAACATTCTCTGCATACTTGGGAATCCCTGAATTCTTCCACACTGGGGCCAACAACTCGTAAATCCCTTTTGCGCTGATATGGGCCATTCCATGAGCCATTGTAACCACTGCAGGCACATATGCATCGGGTAACAACCATCTCTGTTGTTCTGTCAATTCAATCCAACAACCATTTGCATCCATTCTCCCTGTACTTTCTCTCCACATGCTTAACTCTTTCTCCGTGGCCTCAGCTTGGATGGACTTCACACTTTCTATCGTGTCTTCACATATTCCAACATCACCAGTCCATCTTTCTGGGCTCGCAACATACATTCGGCTCATCACATTCGTTGCAGTTTCCTTAGCGGTTTCATCAGCAAATGCATTTCCACGACCAACATCATCAGTCACTTTCTTGTGAGCACTACACTTCACGATCGCTATTTGCAGGGGCAACATCAGTGATACAAGGAGCTCATTCACCAACTGACCATGCTGAATCTTAGCTCCATGCGAAGTCAGGAACCCACGTTCTCTCCACAATCGTCCAAAACTGTGAGCCACCCCAAAAGCATACTGGCTGTCGGTATAGACAGTCACTTTCATTCCTTTAGACAGCACACATGCTCTCGTCAGTGCCACGAGTTCAGCGGCTTGAGCTGAACCATGTGGTATCCGCGCAGTTTCAATGACTGTGTGCAAAGTTGTGACAGCATATGCTGTAGTCACGTTACCATTTGGGAGCTTAAAGCATGAACCATCCACCCATAATGTACCATCGCATTCAGCAAGAGGAGTGTCGAACAAATCAACTCTCCCTTTCGTCTCTTCCTCTGTTCTAAGAAAACAATCGTGCTGTTCTGAAGCATCCGATTCCTCTGCAATTGGTAACAATGTGGCTAGGTTCAAGGTACTGCACCTTTTTATGTGCACATGGCTCGCTAGTAGCGTCAATTCGTAACTGGACAGTCGAGCACTAGTTAAGTGCTGTGTCTTGGTCCTATTTAACAATGTGTCTACTGCATGCGGGACCATCACGATTAGTGTATTATTCATTACTAGACCAGCAGATTGTCAAATGGAAACAGCTGCTGCTGCTGTGGCCCTTAAACAACTTGGCAATGCTCGTGCTACCGGATCCAAAGTTGACGAAAAATAGGCGCATGGCCGCTGTCTATCTCCGAATAACTGAGTCAGCACAGACAATGCACAGCCCTCCTTCTCGTGGACATATAATGTGAAAGGCTTACTGTAGTTGGGGTTACCTAACACAGGGGCCGAACATAATGCTGTGCGTAATTCGAGAAAACTTTTCTGACACTCTTCAGACCAAGGAATGGGATAGGGTGTATTTTTACACGTTAATGCCACCAAGGGTTTGGCTAATAACGAAAAATTTGGAATCCACTGTCTACAGTACGATGTAATGCCCAAGAAAGCACGTACTTCTCTCTGTGTTCTTGGCACACTCAATTTTGCTATTGCCTGAATTCTTTCTGGGGTCAGTTTCCTTCCCTCCTTCGATAAGAGATGACCTAAGTAGGTCACTTCTTGTCGGCAATATTGAAGCTTGGAAAGTGACACCTTGTGATGCAGATCACATAGATGACGCAATAATGACAACGTGGCCATTTTACAAATTCTCTCAGTATCCGCAGCGATGAGCAAATCGTCCACGTACTGTACAAGAGTGGCACCTTTGGGCAAGACCATTGTGTCAAGCTGACTTTTCAGAGCTTGACTGTATATTGAGGGGCTTTCACAGTAGCCTTGAGGAGCGCGTTTGAAGCGGAAACTGCGACCTCCTAAACTGAAGGAAAAAATATCCCTGCTTTCCTCAGCGATCGGGATACTGAAGAAAGCATTCTTCAGGCCAATCACCGAAAACCAGGAGGCAGAGGCTGGAATCATAGTCAATAATGTGGTAATGTCGGGGACAACTGGGAATTGTGGCACAACAATTTTATTCACCTCTCTAAGGTCAATCACGAATCTGTACACAGGTGGCTGAGAAGGGTCAGTTCGTTTTAAAACAGGCAGAACAGGACTATTGCAAACATTGCCTCGTGTTTCTTCAATCATGTCTTTTTCAATCAACTCGTAAACAATCGCTAGTAAAGCTCTTTCACCCTCATTAGATATTCTGTATTGGGGAATTCGTGGCATTTTGACATTCGACTTCAATGTTACAACATATGGTGGAATTTCTAAAAGACCTACATCATTTGGACCAGTAGCCCAAAGAATATCTGGGAGAATCGACAATTCTGCTGGAAGTGCATTTCTCGACAAATACATGGGAGAAACCACTTTCTTACCTAAAGTAAGTTGTACTCCTGAAGGAGAACAGTACAAAGTCGCATACAATATTTTTAGCAAATCTAATCCTAGCAAATTTTCACCACAACCTGTTGTCAAAATAAGGGGTGCTTCGAATTCACAAGGACCAACAGAAAGAGATAAAGGGTCAGAAATCGGATTTCTAACTGGGGCGCCAGAAAAACCTACAGAGACGTTCATTTCGCCAGACAAAGGTGCGCCAGGGAGTTTGGAGTGCATAATAGAACTCTTTGTAGCACCAGTATCCAACAGAAAAGGTCCTAACACACCTGATGTAATCACCTCAACGTAAGGTCCACTCTGATCTACTGGAACTGAAACGACTCCCTCTCTTCGTCTATGGCTGTCCTAGCAATCCTCATTTTCCCACTGCTCATTTTCTGTGTAATACTCATCAACGTAGTATTGAGCTGTCCTGTCAGATACGTTATTTTGCTGATCAAACCTGTTCATAGAGTTTTGTGGTGGAAGGGGACGCGCGTCCTGAGGGGCGTTTCCACGCCCTCTACCTCTAGGCGCTTGCTGACTGCCACGACCTCTCACACCAGAAATTCCATTTGCACGTTGTGGAAGCCAGGACAGTTATACTTGTAATGACCCTCCTGTTTGCAATATAAACACTGGTTAGGACCTACGCGGGGTTGAGTGTAATCGAATCTTTGCAAGTTTCTCTGATATTGTTGAGGCTGCTGAAAAGTATTCTGGTAGTGACTCTGACCATTATTATTTTGATTACCACCACCACGTGGCGGATAGGCTTGCTGTAGCAAAACCTTCGTTTTGAGTTCCCTAGTTTTCTTTTCTACTTTATCTTTCTCATCTTTGTCTCTATTCTCGTAGTACTGTGCGGTAGCTAATATCTGGGCTGAAGACGAGACCGCCCAAGAACTTTCTGAATCTTTTAATTTCCTACATAATTCTGGAAGCAGATTGTGCACAAATTTATCGACAAACAATCTCTGACCACCTTCTGTGGTCATATCTTGACCGCTGTGGTCAATGAATGTTTCTTCAAATCTGGTGAAGAAATCTGAAACAGTTTCTTCTTTCTTTTGCTTGCATGCAGATAACTTATCCCAATTTACGCGTATTGCAGGCATTATCGTTTTCATGTAATCTACTATTCTACCAGGTAGTTCTGCTATCAGAGGTTCAGGCTTGGCACCACCAACTTGTCGTGCATCTGCAGCAGTAATATTAGCCCACGTGTCACCTAATTCCTGGTCATGATCTACATGACGAATTTTACCCCATACAGGCTGTGGAACAACGTTCCCGAATAACATATCGATATCGGCCAAATTCATTATACAGGACCCAGCAGTTTGCGACAATTCTTTATAGTACCCTGCAGGATTTTTACGCGGATCTGGTAATGTTTGTTTGAGTGCTAAAACTTCAGCTCGCTTCCATGGGACATGTACCCATACACGGTGAAAGTGTGGCAGGACAGGTGGGACAGCGGTCGCGTCACCCTCTCTCCACTGTGGGGGAACTTCTCTCATAGGGTATTGTCGTGCCTTTTTCCTACTAGATGCACTAGATTCCGATGGTGACCCAGAACTGTTTCCCTTACTTCGATATGATAATAACATTTCAACTGCCTTTTCCACATCGGGACCTACAATCATATCCTCTCCAAACTTAAATCGTACACGACACATCTCTTGTGGGATGCATTCTTGATCATTGTCTTCTAAATCCTCGCCAAGAAAGACACACATCTGTTCGAAAACATATCTCTGTGTCGCTGCTTCCCATTGATGGAAGACTTCCATGACAGACTGTACATCATATTTTGCCGTGTCCATGACCCATTTCCGAGCTAAACTATTCAGGGAATCTCTCTCTTGATAATCAGGCAGTTGACTTCGCAACTGTCTTCTTCCTATGTTAGGGGTCGTAACAGGCGACCCGAAAAGAGGTAAAAGAAGATTAGTAACAGTGTTGGCCATTTTCTGCCGAATGGAAGGTGAAACTGAAGGACAAACGGGGTGAGATAAGGCGGGGGTAGAGATGGCAGAAGAGGTATCAGGGAAAATAGATGTGGTACTAGGCAGAATCGTAGAGGGAGCATTAGGAGACGTAAAAAGTATAGTAGGCAAAATCGTAGAAAACACAGGTGAAACAGAAGTGGTTGGCGGGCCTGGAGGAGGCTGCACCGAAGAAGTAGAAGCCAGCTGAAGAACAGCTGGTGGGTGCTGTGGAAGAGCAGGAGGCGCAGCTTGCGCAACTAAAGGTTGCGGGGGTGCTGTGGCATTCTGCGCATAGGGGGTGGTGAAGTTAATAATTGCGACATTAATGGGTCTTTTCCGCGCTCTTTTGCTGCCTCTTGCTGAAGAGACGGCAAAACTGGATAACATTTATCTATTGCCATTTTACGTTACCTTTGCAACTGCTCATTTCTCTGCTCTTCTTCCTTATCTTTAAACTGCATGGCAGCTTGCATTACCGAAAGTCCTCCTTCTCTCTTATTTTTCTTAGCTAATTTAATTTCTTTTTGTTTGGCTTCTTTGCGCCATAAGCGGAAAGAGTCAAACATCGCCGGCCGGGCTTTCTTTTTGAAGAGTTTAACTTCAAGGTTGTCTAAGATTTCCGAATCAAAGCTACCATATTGGGGCCATTTTAAAACACCATCTTTCCTAGTGTATTTAATCCATACTTCGTTGTAAACGATGGGGCCTACCCCATGTTTAACATATAGCTCGTAAGTCGGAGTTCCAACTGGAGGAACCGGACATGAGTCCTCCAATCGGGAGTCCCTATTATTACTACCAAGACAAAACAAATTCCCAAGTCTAAGACTAGGCATCCTCGCTCTCTAGTCTAGTTCCAAAACTTCAAAGGATTTATCGATTACGATATTTCTCGTGAATACACGAGTCCTTCGGTTATGGTGCTTGCAAGAACCAATACAAAACCTTTTGTATCCCAAAGATACCACAAAGTAAGTCCAACTAAGGACTGGGAGACGCTCCACTTATACTTAACTGAAAATATCGATGGCGTCACCAGAAGACTCGTCTCAGCGTTTCGCTCTACCGAAAACTTCAAGGGTCCAACATCAGGGCGATAGCC
Organism: Lissotriton helveticus; assembly: GCF_964261635.1. NCBI lineage: Eukaryota > Metazoa > Chordata > Amphibia > Caudata > Salamandridae > Lissotriton > Lissotriton helveticus. The sequence goes on along the minus strand of NC_136068.1, from coordinate 1,328,051,006 downwards.
AGGGCAGCAGTCCTTGTAGCCGTCGGGAAGCGGGGAACCTCGCAGCAAAGACCTTCGGACCACGTCGACATGCAGGGGTCGATGAGGTGGTGGGCCCTCCTCCGGAATTTCCACACGAAGCTCCTCACGATCTTCAGGCTGACTGGTACCACTGGAATCGCCCCAAACGTTGGGCGCCAATTGAGGTACTGGGTTTTTAAGAACCGGCACAGAACCGGTAACCCAGCGGTGTCAGGGAATCAACACCCAGAGACCTCGGGTTCTCCTGAGTCAGACCTACAGAAACTCAGAGTCTTCGAGGTGAAGTCAAAGATTAGTTTATTGGCTGCAACCAAGGTAACAGGGTCCTAGAAGTACAAGACGGGTATGTTCTCAGGAGACTGCACACTTTCACGAAGTCAGGCTTCTCTCTTTATACATGATTTTCAGCCTTGGGCAAAACATTCCTTGAATTTGTGGTATTTCATTTATAGTTACTGGTTACAAAAGAAAAGCAGAGTCATGATGACATGTACATATTTCATGTCGTGCTGCCCATAACAAATCATCCGGCAAGGCCCAACATTTCATCAGATATCGCTGGACCCCAATAAAAACGGTCACCTCCCCATCATAAAGCAAGTAGGCAAAAGGAGTGGAGAAAAGATGTGAGCGAGATATGGCAGGTGTGCGTGCTCAAATGGTTTTATGGCTGGTTGAGCCTAGATGCTATCTTGCTCGGCCACTGGGAGGGAACTGACCTAACGAGTTCGGCCTGGGGCAATAGTTCTAACTTGTACTGGGGTCAGGGAGAAGTCGATTAAGGAGTATGTGTCCTTGTGGAATCAAATTCAACTGGATTAAGGCCTATGTAAAGGGCAACATGTAGCTAAGGGTGCAGAATGTAAATGATGATTTCGAGGTGAAATCGTCGCTCGAATACGCCGAAAATATATGTACGTGATGTACTCGTCATTCTCTGTCTTTTGATACCAAATTCGTCCTATTTCGACGACGTTTTGTTTCTCGAGTCCAGTACTATTATATGAATCCAGATTTTCAGAACCACAGGCTGCAGCGCTTTACTAATAAATAGCTTGGTTTGCATTCTCTACTGTCTGACTGACTCTTCATTTGTTTGGAAGGTTGAGAGAAGTGACCCGGGTGACCCTGATCGGGCTACTTCCTTCAGCAATATTTGGCTCACCTCCTGTTTGGCTACTAGGACACAACAATCTGCAAGAGGCCTTTTTCCTGAAGTTCCCACCTGCACTGTTGCAATGGGAACTGGACTGGCCCAGCTATGGCCTCTGCTGTGGAAGGCTCTGATGCCCTAAGTGCTGTCCCTGGGGTCCCAGGATCCTTGGCTGTGTCCAGCTGGAGTTCTACAACACTCTATGCATAGTCTGAATTTTGTGAAAATTTGGATTTCCAGACCCCTGAAACTGGGACCAACGAACTCAATCTTCCCAAAGTGCAACCTCACTGGGAAAGAAAATCAAGTTGATCCTACTCCTTTCTTGCCACCTGAAAATCCAGCTCAACATTGTTAATTTCATGGATACAGCCTGCTGCCCATGGGAGGAATCCAATCTCCAAAAAAGAGACTAAACCCAAAGGTAAAAACCTTGCTCCGAACACCATTTGATTTTTATCACTTAAATATCAACTTTAAATGCATATTAGAAATTCTGCAATTTTTCCCCAAACATCATCTCATGAGTTTGGAAAATATATACACATTTTCATCTCTAATACATGCTTTTCAGTTTAAGTATAGATATGTTAATTAAATCAAGCAAAAGATTCTAATTTAGTTCACTTAACTGCACACAGGAGAGCTGCTTACTGTTAGCTGGGGAGCTACCTTTAGCTCACGAGCTACTCGTTGGAATAGCCATGGCCATTTTCGACTCCATATAGTCAGCAAATACATGATTTTATGGGTAAGTAAATAGCCTTGCACCACTGATAACCAATACATTGCTCTGAAGCTATACCACCTTGAAAAATATGGCGCGCTCAATCTGCTAGATGGGGCATGTCCATTGGATGGATGTCCTCTAGCCAAATCGTTGTCATTGAGGTGCTTTTATCAAGCATTGTGCTGGATTTATTGGAAGCAGGTCTTGACTGCAGCGACCCCTATATGGCATGACACTTGGCTACAACACACTGTGGCTTTGAATGACTTCCAATTCTGGGATTACATTGGCATTTCCAAATTAGAGGACATCTGGTCACATTTAATTGAGATATATGATATGCAAATGAAGCTCGTACTGCTGCCTTATTTAGATTAGACAGAGACGTACACACCCAGAACACACACAACCACACCCTGGATTTGGGTTTAATCTTTTTTTATTCCCTCCACTCCACTCCACGCAATGCCACCCTGCACTACATTACTCCACACCACTCTACTCTATGCCACTCCACTCTATGCCCAGTGCTTAATTTGCAAAACAAATACGTGCCAGGGCTATTGTCAGAAGGCCACAGTAGCTTGGACCACTCAATACCCCTGTCAGCACTGCCAATTATAGTAACATTATAACTACTAACCATCACACACATACAAGTGTGACAATTCAGACTATTCCAGACTCTCAAAGCTATAATAATTGCTAGAGCAGGAGGGAATAGTCATTTTTAATATATACTGCATTAATAAACAACTACTGAGTGATCATATCTGAAATACTCAAACAGCACTACTATGTGGCAAACAGCATAAGTGTCGGTGTTGACAATTAAGTGTTGCTGCTGATTACCGGAATCCACCGCCTCAAATTAAACACTGTCTATGTCCCTCTATTCCACTAAGCACCACTACACGTTACTCTACCCCACTCTGCATCACTCCACTCTATAACACTCCACACCACTCCCCCTACAACAATTCACAACTCTCCACTCTATGGCACTCCACTCTATGACACTCAACTCCACTCTATGCCACTCCACTCTACTCAACTCCACTCCACTCTATTCTACAACACTCTACGACACTCCACTCTACTCCACTCTATGCCACTACTCTATGACACTCAACTTTATGATACTGTACCACTCCATGCCACTCTACGACACACCTATCTACAACATGCCACTCTACCCCACTCTACTACATGCCACTCTACAAGACTCTACTACACTCTGCACCACTCCAACCTTTGACAATCTACTCCACTCTAAGCCACTCAACAGCACTCCACTTGAGAGCACTACATTCTACTCCACTCTACACCACTCCACTCTATAACACTCTACTCTACTTTAAAGCACTCTACTTAACTCTACTCCACTTAATGACACTCCACTCTACACAACGTCATTCACAAAACTTCACTCCACAAAACTCTATGCCACTACACTCTACGACAGTCCACACTACCATCCTCCACTCCACTCTATGACACTATACTCATCTCCAATCTACACCACTCCACTCTATGAAACTCTACTCCACCCTATACCACTGTCCTGCACTCTATCCCACTCTACTCCACTCTAAGCGCCCTCAATGCCACTCTATCCACTCCACTTTACAACACTCTGTTCTCCTTTTTGATATTCAGAACAGTTTAGGTTTAAACAACTCTACTCCACTCTATGCCACTCCACAGCACTTCACACCACTCTACCACATCCCACTGCACACTACTTTGCTCTACATCACTTACTTTTACCCAGGTGATGAACAGCAGCCATGCTGGTGTACAACATGGATAGAACACATTGGCAAAGTCAAAAGCTCTCGCAGAGGCGAGACCTAGTGGCTTTGCTAATGCTTTATTTAGTGTGTAAGTGAAACTTGCACTGCTTCCCTTCTGCAGGTGTTGTACGCAGACAGTTTTTTTGCATTTGTTCTTTGTCTGCTAATTAACGAAGAGCTCCAGGCGGTGCTGTGAGTTCGTATTGAGGATGGAACAATTACTGAGGGAAACTTCAGTTTTAGGGTCACAAATGTTCGGTTAAAGCAACTCTAAACAATGAGCCCGCTGCATCTCTGCTAAATATTTCTATATCTGCTTCGTAGTTCCCTCTCTAAGTTAGCTTGTGTTTCAACCAGCTATCTCAGTGTATGATCATTGGAATGAGGTAGGTTCAAACTCTTGCCCACCCAACACTCAACGACCCTACCATCCAAAGTGCATATTCTTATAGTGGTGTCATTGGGCACTTGCCTCCATAGCTCTCTGCAGATCAGACACGTTAAATGTTGGCGATCAGCCAATGATGATGACTTCGGACACTAGAGACATGTTTTTTAAGTTTATGTAGATCGAACTCGCCCAAGGGGACTGGAGCGCTTTACATGAGCACCATTTACATTACACAAGGTCAGATTCGTTTAATAGCCACGGTAAGATGAAGTGATTTGCCCCGAATCACAAGATGTTGAGCCAACGCTGGGACTCGAACCTGGTTTCCCATTTCCAAAGTAGGCGGCTCTGAGGTAAAGCCACACCCTCTTTCAAATGGCAGAGCCCCAATAGCAAGAGGTGAAAGACTCACCCTGTGCCAATGAGTTGAGGACGCTGGCATTCCCTGTGACCTGCTGTCCCTGCGATGACCTGCTCAAGCTGCCTATGTGTGGCTGTGCTCTATGCCAGAGGCCTCTAAGAGTGCCATAAGAAGGCCTCTAGTGCTGTTGATGTGTTGGCATCCCTGGGTAATTAGGGATTAATGTTTCCTCTGGTTGCCTGCCCATTCTATCGGCAGAGTTACTAAGTGCCTGATAAATAATGTCCTCTTTCTCACCCCAGACCCTGTGCCTCGGTGAGGTGCCTGCTGGTGCCAGGCATTCTTTCATCCCTGGATGCAATGCTGCTATGACGCAATGGCGGCCTCCTGCAGTGGCCTCTGGGCGCGAGATGGAATGTTCATGTTCGGTTCACTGTATGACACAATGCAGAGTAAATTACCGAGGACTAAATATATGTTCGGGATTCTACGAATGTGGGCCGCTCTCCAGCTCAGATATGAGAGAGAGGGAGGAACGAGGGTGCGATAAGGTGATGAGTGAAGAAAGAAAAGGGGGAGCAGATTAGAAAGATATCTAATTAAAGGAATTAAGAAGCAATAAGAAAAGGAAGTGTACTATAGAGAGAGTGGTGGCTTTGTTAAAAAACGTTAACATTAGATATATTGAAAATGCCATAAGTTGAACATAAAGTTATGTGCTAAGGAAGAAACAATGACAATCGTCTAACAACATAAGGGAAGCGAGATATATACAGTAAACAAAGTTGGACAATAAGAAAGAAAAAGACAAGTCATTAAAACAAATAAAATAGGGATGGCAACAGAGTAGAGAAGAGAAACAAGCCTAAACATTAAAATAAAGGTATAACTGAAGACAGGTAGTGTAAGTAAGAATTATGAGGGGCGCCCGTGGGTGGTAGGTGGCAGGAGGATCCCATTACAATAGGGAACGGACCAGGACTTGTAATATTTCCGGCCTCTGGGAGCTACTTCCTGGTGAAGGTCGGTGGAAACATGATGTGGTTAATGGCCTCAGACCTCATAAGTTCCTTGACATATGGCACAGGAGGCCCTCTGGCTTTCTGTGAAGTGCCTGAAGGAATTGAAATTACATCAAAGGACAGTGCCTCAATTATACAGTCAATGTCTCAAGGGTATAGACACAGTGAGAGGTTTGAAGTGTTAGCAACAATGTGACAACCCATGACAGAAATAAAACGGTACTGAGATTTTTCCTGAAAATATGAGTAAAGAGGAGGTTTTTACGTGCTGGCAATGTTATTCTAGAATATGTGGGCTTGAAAACAAAATAATCTGTTATCTACATCTGCCTATTTAGATGTGGTTAGATTGTTTCCATTAGAAGAGTCTACTAATTTTAGGATTTTAGCACCACATAATAGGAAAGGTTTTATGTGGTGCATATGCTTTGCTCGGCCCCCTCACGATGAGTTGCAGCTTTAGCTATTGCACCGTACTGCAAGGACCACAGACATATTGGGAGATTGATAGTTGATAAGCGGAGTCAGATATTTGCCTTTTTGAGGCCGTATTATAGAAAGTGCCCCGGAAGCGGGACGGGAATATGTGCCCACATTGTGTCCCCCTGGGGACTTTGGTAATACAGAAGGGGCCGCATGAACTTCTGTGTCCCCTTCTGTAATACAGATAGCACTGGTGCACATGTAGCACCAGTCCTACCTCAAGAGGGTGTGCTCTCATTTGCATGGGGGGGCGTGGCCCCATGCAAATGGGGGGATCTCTATGCTTCTGTGCCCCAGTCGTATTATGGATGCGGGTGCAAGAAGCTATCCGGAGACAAACTGGCAATCCGCCACAAAAAGGTGGTGCACTCTCAGTGCACCCCCTGATGGCAGCACGCTGGAGGGTGTCAAGGAGGTCGTATGGACCTCCCAGACAAGGTTGGATTGGGATTGAAAATCAGCCCGGGCACGCAAAAAAAAAATCGGCCCACATCTGCATAATGCCTTTCCCAAAATGACTGATTCGGTGTAATCTTATAAAAAAAAAGCGGGCGTAAAAAAAAATGCACACGTTGGTTTACACTGCTGAAACACACCTGGAAACAAGTGAGGCCACTTCTCCTCAGGCCCCTTGCCCCTCGCTCACTATGTGCACACGTTAATGGACCGGCCAGCGAGACAAAGGGCGTGACACCTCTGCCCGTGAGCTCCCATCTGCCTATAGAAAGGCCACTCAGACAGCCACTGGGCTGCTGACTGTTCGAACAATAGAGACAGCTCCCAAATCGGCCCCCAGACTGCTCAAAAAAGCAGCCCACAGCAGGAACTCGGACACCAGCCCCTCGGGCATTGCCCGAATGCCCGCGTTACCAATCCGACGCTGCTCCCAGACATCCCCTTGCAGGTCAGTGCAGTCACTTACTGCACCTGAAATTAAGGGGATCTCTCTCCCCTCCCAAAAGGGCAGGCGGGATGCCACCTGCACCGTAAAACACGGGGTGGCTGCTTCAAAGTTGGTTCGTATTTCAATTGCACAAGTTTGAGGCTGGCCTGAGGGTAGCACATTTAACCTAAAAGGGCTCACTTTCCCCGTTTACAACAGAGCACCTGTTTGCCATGGCGCAAGCGGGGAAAGTACGCCCTATATGTAATAGGGCTCCTGGAATGCCCTGTTGCGTAGCAGCATGTCATTCAGGTGACACTGCAATACAAGCAGCAGAGTAGGAGGCACACATTAAGGACCCCAGTGAGCAAGCAACTCAGCATTGTTGATTAGGAGTAAAAGGGCAGCACACTGGGCCAAGAGCCCAGGGCACTTGAACTTCTTAAAGGGGACTGAGTCGTAAATGGGGAACAACCTTTACAACGAAACTTTTACAACGAACTACCATTACAACGCAACTTTTACAACGCAAACTATTACAACACATTGCTCTGGGGGGCGCTCTAGGATAGGGAATAGGTTAATTTACTATCCAATAACCTTCCCTACTATCCACGGGGACTGGAGTTGGAATAGTAAATTAAACTATTCACTATCCAGCGCCTAAAAGCATTATGCGTTGTAATGGTATGCGTTGTAAAACTTGCGATGTAAAGGTAGGCGTTGTAAAAGTATGCGTTGTAACGTCATACATCCGTCGTAAATAGCAGACTCAAGTCATTCCACTAATATACAGCATCTTAGTATGTTCACAGTTCCAGAAAAGAGAGTTGAGACCCTTTGTTGTTTTGTTGACATTAAATCCATTTTTGATTTAGCGAAGAGGTCGATTTTGTGGAATAATTTGAATAGATTTGGAACTGATCCCAGACTATTGCCTGCTGAAGAAACACATTCGTCACATAATTGGGTTTCAATGTGGGTAGAGGTAAGTAAGAGTTATATATCTAGAGTTCCTGTTCAAAGAAAAGTAAAGCAAGGTTGCATAATTGTGCCAATGTTGTTTATTTTATACCTAGAAGACTTAGACTATGCTCTATGCAAGACCAACAATCCTCCTCCTCGACGAGAAACTATGGCTCTACTCACAATGTACTGTGCAAATAACCTGGTGCGTGCTTGAGACTCATATACAAAATGGGCAGCAGTGCAGTCTGGAGCTTTAAAGCTAATGCCATTTCAGTATTTATAGGATCATAAATGTCAACAATACAGAGAGCATGACTTTCTTCAGAGAAAAAAAGCAATCCAATGCTATCCAATAGAAGAACATGTATTGTCCTACATATATAGTAAGATACTTAGGTACTGAGTTTTGGCAGTATATTAAATTGGAAACACCACTATGATTAAATAAACATGACAATTATTTCTATATCTAAACGATTACTGCAAGTTGATATGTTATATGGTCTGAGGCCTGCTCTCTCCACAGCAGCTCCGCTATGTGATGCTCCGCCGCTGACCCCGCTGACCTCCACCTGGTAGGTGTTCAAGGTCGCTGTTTGTCCACTGTTGTCTGCTTCTATGCCAGGCTCCACCTGGTCATTGCCCCATATCCTTGGTTGTGCCTGTACTTTGTCTTTTATTTTAATTTAAATACTGTTTTAATTCAATTATATTTTTTACTGAATGTTGTGCTCGTTCTGTTGTGCCCTGTTTCTGTTGCGCCTTTTGCGTCCCCTTCCCGCCGCTGCTGCCCATGCGACCCCTGACGGTCCTACCCACCTCCCAGTTGCACGTCCCTCCTCCCTTCCCAAGCCCGTCTGCGCCTGTACATGAACCGACTGCAACAAGCGCCAGGGAACCTGGATCTCCAACCATCCACAGCCCTGAAGTGCATCCTCCTCAACATGCGCTCCATGCACAGACACACCATAGAGATCTGGAACCTCCTTGACATCCTCTACCAAGATGTTGCCTTTTTCACAGAAACCTGGATCAACGCCTCCTCCGCCCCCAACATCACCATCGGATACAAGTTCCAGAGGAAGAACCGCCTCAACCGCCGGGGAGGAGGACTCGGCATATCTCACAAAAACTCCCTCCACCTCACCACCTCGAGCGAAGCCTTCTCCACAGCCGAACACCTATACTTCCAAGTCCAGACCAGCCTGAACTCCACACTCCGCAGCACCCTCGCCTACAGACCCACCGGCTCCCATGCCCCCTTCGCCTCAACCCTCACTGACCTCATCACACCCCACGCTATCGCCTCCATGGACTACATGCTCATCGAAGACCTGAACGTCCACCTCGACAACCCCAGCGGCCATAACTCCAACAACCTCCTCAACAGCCTAGCAAACATCAGACTGAAGCAACTAGTCACCACACCCACTCACAAGGCAGGACACACCCTTGACCCCATCTTCCCAGGGGGAAATAGAACCCCCTGCAGCCACACCACGCAACCCCCATGGACCAACCACCACTGTGTACACTTCCTCGTATATAAGCCCAAACCTCTCAAACCCACTCCGCACCCTCCGCGAAGAAACTGGAGCAGTGTCACAGAGGAGCAGTTCAACTCCACCCTGAACCATGACACACCCACTGTCACGACCGACCCCAAACTCGCTGCCAAGGAACTTCACACTTGAATCACCAGTTGTGCAGAAAAGCTGACCCTGCTAGGCAACTCCAACAGACAGCGCCACAGAAAAGCCACCAGGTTCACAGACTACCTCCAAGTAGCCAGACGTGCCTGCAGAAGCCTCGAGAAGAACTGGAGAAACAACAAGATGCCTGAAACGCACACCACCTACAAAATTGTCATGACGGATTACCATCAACACATCAGTACCACCAAAAGAACCTTCATCCACCAAAAAATCCTTGTTAACGCCAGCAACTCCAAGGAGCTTTCCTGCGTCATCCAGAAATTCACCAAAGCACCCAGTGAGACAATGGACATCATCCCCTCCCAGGACCTCTGCGACAAGCTCTGATTGTACTTTCATCTGAAACTCAAGAACCTCAATGACAACTTCAACAAACACACACCTGACTCCGCAACAACCGCACCCCTCCCCCCCCCCGGCAACACCAGCCAGCCCACCATCGCCTCCTGGTCACCGGTCACAACCGAAGAGACCACCTCGACCATCAAAGGCATTCACTCGGAGGCCCCTATGGACCCCTGTCTACTACACATCTACCACAGAGCCACCACTGTGATCGCACCAGAATTACGATGAACCATCAATGATACCTTCATGGCCGGTACCTTCCCCGACGACTGGAAACGTGCAGAAGTCAGACCCCCTACTTAAGAAACCTTCAGCAGACCCTACGGACCCCAAGAACTACCAGCCCATCTCGCTCCTCCCCTTCACAGAAAAAGTCGCTGAGAAGACCGTCAATGCACAGCTAACAAAGATCATAGAAGACAACTCCATCCTCGACCCCTCCCAATCCAGATTCTGCAGCAACCATAGCACAGAGAACGCCTTACTAGCAGCCACAGATGACATCCGCACCCTCCTCGACCAATGCAACACCCCAGCCCTGATCCTACTCGACCTGTCAGCAGCTTTCAACACCGTCTCCCACCGCACACTCACCGCCAGACCACACAACGCCGGCATACAAGGACCCGGCCTCAACTGAATTCACTCTTTCCTCACCGGCAGAAGCCAAATAATCAGACTACCACCGAACCCACAGAAATCAACTGTGGCGTACCTCAGCGATCATCTCTCAAGCCAACCCTCTTCAACATCTACATGGCACCCCTCGCCACCATCGTCAGACAGCATGACCTCAGCATAATATCCTACGGCGACAAAACCTAGCTCATCCTCTCCCTCACCAAGGACCCCACTCCCATCAGACTTAACTTCCAGGAAGTAATGCAGGACTTTGCATCCTGGATAAGCAACAGCTGCCTGAAGCCCAACTCGGAGAAGACATAAGTCTTCATACTCAGAACCACCCCATGAACATGGAATAACTCCTGGTGGTCCACCACCCTCTGACCCCCACGGACCCTGCCAGAAACCTCGGCATCATACTCGACTCCTCCCTCTCCAAGAATAAGCAGGTCAAAACTGTCATTTCTAGCTGCTTCAACACCCTCTGCATCCTCCGAAAGACCTTCAAATGGATCCCCCCCTAGTAAAGGAAGACAGTCACCCACACACTCATAACCAGCAGATTAGACTACAGAAATGCCCTCTACACCGGCATCAACGAGTTTCTCCTCCGCAAGCTCCAGACGATACAGAACATAGCTGCCAGACTCGTCCTAGGCAACCCCTGACACAAGCACATCAGCCAACACGTATGGAACCTCCACTGGCTCCCCATCAAGAAAGAGAGTCACTTTCAGGAAACTCACCCACGCCTACAAATGCCTCAACATTACAGAGCCCCAATACCTCAACAAGAGAATCACCTTGTACCCAAAAGAAACCTCCGCTCCACCCACCTCTCCGTCGCAGAAACCCCACGTATCCCCAGAAACAGAATAGGAGGAAGAGCCTTCTCCTACATCACGGCCAGGACCTAGAACGATTGCCCAATCGACATCAGACGGCCCCCTCCCTGAACACCATCAGGAAGGCTCTCAAGACCTGGTTCTTCGACTGAGCGGAACTGCTGATCCCCTCCTTCCCCCCAGCACCTTGAGACCTTCACGGGTGAGCAGTGTGCTTAAAATTCCCTGATTGATTGATTGATTGATTGAGGGATGGTTTGGTGAAATGAACATATGTATAATTTTAAAAGGAGGGAGGGTATAATATGGAAAGAATTTCTGTGTTCGTACATCTATATCGATATAACTGGTATTCTTGGAATTAGGCCTAACATTTTCAGAAGTCAATCTTTGGGGCGGACTCAAGCAAAGGAAATATTTGAAATATTGGTTAATACTGAATTGGCTAGTAGGTGGAGTTGTAAGGTTAACCCCTTCGGGGCTGATGACGAGCTGGGTTCGTATTGGAGAAGGGCGCTCGCACGCTGATGACGAGCCCAGCTCGTCATGAGCCCCACCCTCGGGGGAAGCGCCAGCGCTCCCCCCGAGTCTGCCCGATTTTCTGCTTTTCTGCCGGGATGGCAGGGGAAGACCTTCCCCTGCCTCCCCCCGCCCTCCCCGCCCGCGTCATCAATGACGTCAGCGCGCGAGGCGCACTGACGTCACTGGGGGTTCCTTTTGTTTACCGACGCGCAGGGAAGCCATTTGCTTCCTGCGCGTCGGATTGGAAAGAGGTTTGTTTTGCGGCTGGGGCAGGGGGGAATTTTCTGAAACGTTCATCGAGGGGAAGGAAAGGCCTTTCCTTTCCCTCGATGTAACTTTTGAGCATTCCTGCTGCACGATCGTGCGATCGTGCAGCTGGAATGCTAGGGATTTAATTTTTTTTTTTTTTGCCACTTTCGTTGTTCGGGGAGCGGCCCCGTGGGGAAGGGTCGCTCCCCTTTTTGGGGGATCATTATTTGGATGTCTTTGTGTGCCTCCTATGTTGAGGAATGGTCGTTTTTTCAAGATGAAATGCTTATGGGGGACATTTTGAAAATAGTGTTATTGTGCTAATATTTATCAAGGATGCAAGTGCCTCTGTCCTTCATTTCTATTACTTTGTGTTTATCTGAAGTGGCTAAAAAACACACCTGTCCTGCCTAGGCAAAGCTCACTATTGTTTTTGGGCTGATTATTTTTTTTTTTTTTGTGCTGCAATTCAAACACATGCTTTGTCTCCAGTGACCATGTGTGTGCCATCGCAGTGATGTGCGAAGGGGTCCCTTGAGTGAGCTGTCCATCATAGTGGGAAGCTCACAAATGTTTTTGGGCTGATAATTGTTTTCCTGAATTTGTGCTGCAACTCGAGCGCCATCTTTGTCTCCAGTGACCATGTGTGCGTTTCTATGCAATCGCACAGATGTGCGCAGGGGTCCCTTGTGTGAGCTGTCCATCATAGCGGAAAGGCCACAAATGTTTTTGGGCTGATGAATGTTTTCCTGAATTTGTGCTGCAACTCGATCACCTGCTTTGTCTCTAGTGACCTTTGTGTGTGTTATTATGCCATTGCACCGATGTGCGCAGGGGTCCCTTGAGTGAGCTGTCCGTCATAGTGGGAAGCTCACAAATGTTTTTGGGCTGATGATTGTTTTCCAGAATTTGTGCTGCAACTCGAGCGCCATCTTTGTCTCCAGTGTCCATGTGTGCGTTACTATGCAATTGCACAGATGTGCGCAGGGGTCCCTTGTGTGAGCTGTCCATCATAGTGGGAAGGTCACAAATGTTTTTGGGCTGATGAATGTTTTCCTGAATTTGTGCTGCAACTCGAGCGCTTGCTTTGTCTCCAGTGACCGTGTGTGTTACTATGCCATCGCACCGATGTGTGCACAGGTCCCTTGAGTGAGCTGTCCATCATAGTGGGAAGCTCACAAATGTTTTTGGGCTGATGATTGTTTTCCTGAATTTGTGCTGCAACTCAAGCGCCATCTTTGTCTCCAGTGTCCATGTGTGCGTTACTATGCAATTGCACAGATGTGCGCAGGGGTCCCTTGTGTGAGCTGTCCATCATAGTGGGAAGGTCACAAATGTTTTTGGGCTGATGAATGTTTTCCTGAATTTGTGCTGCAACTCGAGCGCCATCTTTGTCTCCAGTGTCCATGTGTGTGTTACTATGCCATCGCACCGATGTGTGCACAGGTCCCTTGAGTGAGCTGTCCATCATAGTGGGAAGCTCACAAATGTTTTTGGGCTGATGATTGTTTTCCTGAATTTGTGCTGCAACTCGAGCGCCATCTTTGTCTCCAGTGTCCATGTGTGCGCTACTATGCAATTGCACAGATGTGCGCAGGGGTCCCTTGTGTGAGCTGTCCATCATAGTGGGAAGGTCACAAATGTTTTTGGGCTGATGATTGTTTTCCTGAATTTGTGCTGCAACTCGAGCGCTTGCTTTGTCTCCAGTGACCGTGTGTGTTACTATGCCATTGCACCAATGTGTGCACAGGTCCCTTGAGTGATTTTTTACCACGCAATACCATCACCACGCATCTTTTACCACGCAAATACTTTTACCACGCATACATTTACAACGCATACTTTTACAACGCAAATATTATTACAACGCATGTACTTTACAACGCATTATTTTGTTTATTAATATTTATTTTTGTTTATTAATAATTTTATTTATTTAATATTTATATTTATTTATTTATATTAATATATTAAAATTTTTAATACTCGAGTATTAATTTTGCAAACATGTATTAATTAAAATTATATTTATTTAAATAATAATTTAATTATTTAAAATTCAAGTATTAATAATTTATTTATTTAATATTTATATTTAAAACTCAAGTATTATTAAATTATTTATTTAATATTTAAATATATTTATTTATATTAATATATTCAAATTTTAAATGCTCGAGTATTAATTTTGCAAACATGTATTAATTAAAATTATATTTATTTAAATAATAATATATTTATTATTTATTTATTTATTTATTTATTTATTTATTTAATATTTATATTTATTTATTTATATTAATAAATTTAAATTTTTAATGCTCGAGTATTAATTTTGCAAACATGTATTAATTAAATGATTACAATTATATTTATTTAATAATAATTTAATTATTTAAAATTCAAGTATTAATAATTAATTTATTTAATATTTATATTTAAAACTCAAGTATTATTAATTTATTTATTTAATATTTAAATATATTTATTTACATTAATATATTTAAATTTTAAATACTCGAGTATTAGTTTTGCAAACATGTATTAATTAAAATTATATTTATTTAAATAATAATTTATTTATTTAAAACTCAAGTATTAATAATTTATTTATTTAATATTTATATTTATTTATTTATATTAATATATTTAAATTTTTTATATATCTCTAGTTCATTGATTTATTTTATTTAGAAATAATAGAATATTTAAAAAAAGTCAGTATGAAATAAGTTAATATATTTTGGTATTAATTTATGTAATTTTATTGATATTATATTTAATTTTTAAGTACTTAAATGTAATTTTAAAAAAATAATTATAAATAAATTTAAAATATGTTTAAAAAAATAATGTTTATAATTTAAAATTAAAAAAGAAATGTTTGTAATATTAAGCAATATTTTATGATAATTTAACATTAATAAATTGATTAAAAATATATTTGAAATTTTGGTTCCCACGGTTTAACATTGTTTCCTATGGTAGGAATTGTCCTTCATTTATTTCAATGAAATTGCATATAGGTCCCGCGATACAGTTAAAGGATGATTAAATGAAGAGGATAGAGTGAGAAAAGAAAGAAAAAGAAGCTAGAAAACAGGTAAGGAGACATTATAGTTAATATATATACAATAAAGTTAATTAATAATAAACAGTAAAAATAAATTTAAACAAACAACAGAGGCAGAAATGTATTTGGAAATTTTTTATTTAAAAAAATATATTTTTGTATGAAAGTACTTTTTTTATTACATTTATTACATATTTTTTTTAACTTTTTGCACCACTCGTACAATTTTTTAACAATAAAACAAACTTATATTATTCTGCAAATAAAGTAGTCCCTTGTTGATCGTTGTAGACAGCCATGACGTCATGACGTTGAATTGCGTGTTGGCGGCCATTTTGAAGAGCATCGTTGGAGGAAGCAGCAGGAAGCAGATCTGCGTCCAGGTAGGAAACTTTTTAAACTTTATATTAAACTAAAATATTTATCATGGAATACATTTATTGTAAGGGAAGAATAAGTCGAGGTTGTTCTTTAAAAAAAATGTAAATTAACTTAAAAATGCATGTCGCTAATCATATAACGAGAATATGTCTAAGTCGGGTTCCGTGTTAAATAAAACGATATGTATATTCAGTACATTACATTTTAAATATGTAAATAGATGTTTACGTTTATGCAACTTGTATATGCTTTATATTTATGCTGCATTTATTTTTGAACAATTGTATGTATAAAAATGCATTTTTGAATGTACCAAAACATTTCGGAAAATCAAAGAGAGTAAATCGAGGTTAATTTATTGTTTTGAAAAGCTTCAATGACAATGTATGATTGATATTGTTTTGATTTAGGCAAATGGATTGTGTATTTGGTTCGTGTTTTTTGAAAACGGAAAAATAGCTTAGTAAACGTTGTTGGAATTTGGTTGATTTCGGTGCTTCAAGTTGGAAGATAGAAAGTTATGTTTCTTTGTCTTGGATTTATTTTTGGAGAGCGTTTATGATTGAATTATTTGAGAGATGTTATTATCAGAATGAGATTGATTTTGGGAAATATGTGTCTGATTTTCTAAATGATTTGGAATAGTTATTGATTTAAGACAATATTTGTTAAATATTATGCATATTATTATTTTTGTAATGCGATAATATTTTACAATAATATGCAAGCATTAACATCATCTGAATAATATAGAATACTATGTGTATAATTTGTTTGAAAAATTGTAGTTTCAAATAAAAAAAAAAAAAAATTTCCAATCTGTTGAGAAAAAAATGTTTAGCCAATGTTAGAAAAAAATGTCTTCGATAATTTAGGACATCTTTGAATATAACAACCTTTTTAAGAATATAATCCATTTGCCATTACAAAAAGGATCTTTGTAGAAGCTTTATTAAAACAATTTTTGGAGAAATAGGAAAGAAAAGAAGAGTTTACAGATTTTATCAAGAATGCATTTTTAAAAAATCCAATAGTAAAAAAAAAAAAAAATTTTTTTCCTAACTAAATGGAATCTTCACTAAATAGAAGAAAAACACTCAAAAAAATAGTATTATAGAGTGTAAAAAATATTTGAGTAATAGAAAGAACCCCGACTTCTTTTTGGAAAAAATAAATTTTTAAAAAAATTAAAAGGCCAATTTCAATTTTTATGAGGAATTAATTTTGGAGCAAAGCAGGAAAGTAATGTCTCAATAACAACTAAAAAGAGAGAATGTTTGCAAGATTTTCCAAGTAATCCAAAGCCACGCACAACGAAAACTGTTGCAGTACCGCCAATAGTCGTTCAGACATTTCCTTTGTTTTTTGAGTAATCCGTGAGTTTAGTTTACCTGTGAGAGTTTGAGAAATTCTCATTTCTTGGAAACTTTGCTCCTTCTTCAAAGTTTCCAAAAAAGAGTAGAAATTAGGGTGGTGTTTGCCAATTACATGGTTGAAGAAGTTATGCCATCCCTCTATGGCATTATTTGTTTTAGCCTCTCCCTGTAAGCAACTCGAATAACAGTTCCACCACTCCACATGAAAACGTGGCTTCCTCCTGCGACCCGATCTGCTTAGGTGTCCAATCCATGTGTCTTCCATATAATTTAGAATAGGTGCCAATATTTCTTCATTACTTAAATAATACTCAGATTCTATAATGGCAGTGTAGTATTCGTCTACACTTTCGGGAGGGACAAAACAAAGAGCAGTTAATTTTTTTATTTCGACTTGTAGTTTGCTGTTTGATGAATATTCTGTAACAAGGGGTGTTTTTTGTACTTTACGCCAGAATGCCTGGGAAAAATGGAAAAAACACCCCTGAATTTGGGTATCCGTGTACATTTTGGAGATCACATTGATCATGCTCAATTCAAAATCAATAATTATTTTCCTAGGACTTTGGTGAGTTTTGGATTTAATAACAGACAAAAATTCTGTGTATGTTGCAGAAGTTTTATCAGGCAGCAAACTATATACTAGGGGGATTACACTATTGTTAATTTTAGCATGTATTGTATAAATTTGGGTGAATGGATGGGGTGTGCTTTTAAACGTCCCATCCATCATCCAAATTTCACTGCTTTCTAGTTTTACAAGGTTACGGGGAGTACTAAATATTAATATACGTTTCTGAGGGTTTTCATTGTCGTGCAAAAGGAAAGATTCATCAGAAAAAGATATAGTAAGCTCATGAGGTATAACTATGTCTGAAAAGGTATTTGGTGTATTAGTTTGGGTATTACTTGCCTGCTTTTGTCGTTGAATTATTCTACGCAAATTATGGATGGTAGGCATATTACTTGCTATATGTGTAGGGACATGTTGAGCAACCTCTCTTAAAATTGTTCCTGTGGAATCATTGGAGGTGCTTGCCATTACTTTCATCTCATTTACCGTTTCCCTTACATCAACCTCCGTTGCAGAGGCAGAGTGGTTATGGTCAGTTGTTCTTACAATAATATCATCAAACGTTACCGCTCTGCCACTGCAACGGGTTGAAAAGTAATTCACGCACCTCCAATGATTCCTTGTTAAACTTATTCTTTCCCTACAATAAATGTATCCTCCATGATTTAAGAGTCGGTTTCCTTTTCGGGACATTATAAAATTTGCAGTTGGATGAGTAGTCATGTTCTAAAAGAGAAAAAAAAGAGTTTCTATGAAATTTTGTGTATTTATAAAAATTATAATTATTTTTACAACATTTAGCTATCATACTACAGCATTTTATGAGAAGTATGAATGGTGAGTAATATGTTTAGAGATTGTTGCTAATTTACAAATGCATTATTTACTCAGTGTTACAATATTTACTCATTTATTTTTAAGATTCAAGACTTTCTAAAATGTTGCACTTTTCCCAAAAATGGAATAGTATCTAATACATATACACTTTTAACCACTTTAATGAATGCATTCTTTACTTGGAGTATTAATAGTAATTGATAGCCTCAGACTATCCAGCACTTTCCCTACTGCGGCACTTACTTGGAGTTGGAATAGTATTTAATACCCTTACACTATCCAGCACTTTCTCTACTGCAGCACTTACCTGGAGTTGGAATAGTAATTAATACCCTTACATTATCCAGCACTTTCCCTACTGCAGCACTTACCTGGAGTTGGAATAGTAATTAATACCCTTACACTATCCAGCACTTTCTCTACTGCAGCACTTACCTGGAGTTGGAATAGTAATTAATACCCTTACACTATCCAGCACTTTCCCTACTGCAGCACTTACCTGGAGTTGGAATAGTAATTAATACCCTTACACTATCCAGCACTTTCCCTACTGCAGCACTTAACTGGAGTTGGAATAGTAATTAATACTCCAGCACTTTCCCTACTGCAGCACTTACCTGGTGTTGGAATAGTAATTAATACCCTTACACTATCCAGCACTTTCCCTACTGCAGCACTTAACTGGAGTTGGAATAGTAATTAATACCCTTACACTATCCAGCACTTTTTCTACTGCAGCACTTACCTGGTGTTGGAATAGTAAATAATACCCTTACACAATCCAGCAATTTAACTACAATAGCACTTTAGGAATTGATTTACCTTATTGGTAGCTGTTTGTTTGTGATGAAAAATGTAGTCAGATTCTTCTTTGGTTTGTTGTTATCTGGTTGGCGGAATATAAGTTGGTTTATTTTTCTAAAATAAGGGAGAGAAATGTTGATCATTATTATTCAGTTATTGGATTGGTTTTTAAAATATTGTGTCTGTTATTTTGAAAATGAAAACTAATTCTTCTTTGCAATTGTACAATATTTCAATGTATATTTGTGGAAAATTGACATGTTTGTACTATCTGGCACTTTCTCTGATGCAGCACTTACCTTGAGTTGGAATAGTAATTAATACCCTTACACTATCCAGCACTTTCCCCATTGGAGCACTTAACTGGAGTTGGAATAGTAATTAATACCCTTACACTATCCAGCACTTTCTCTACTGCAGCACTTATCTGGAGTTGGAATAGTAATTAATACCCTTACACTATCCAGCACTTTCCCCACTGCAGCACTTATCTGGAGTTGGAATAGTAATTAATACCCTTACACTATCCAGCACTCTCCCTACTGCAGCACTTACCTGGAGTTGGAATAGTAATTAATACCCTTACACTATCCAGCACTTTCTCTACTGCAGCACTTAACTGGAGTTGGAATAGTAATTAATACCCTTACACTATCCAGCACTTTTTCTACTGCAGCACTTACCTGGTGTTGGAATAGTAATTAATACCCTTACACTATCCAGCACTTTCCCTACTGCAGCACTTATCTGGAGTTGGAATAGTAATTAATACCCTTACACTATCCAGCACTTTCCCCACTGCAGCACTTATCTGGAGTTGGAATAGTAATTAATACCCTTACACTATCCAGCAATTTAACTACAATAGCACTTTAAGAATTGATTTACCTTATTGGTAGCTGTTTGTTTGTGATGAAAATTTAGTCAGATTCTTCTTTGGTTTGTTGTTATCTGATTGGCGGAATATAAGTTGGTTTCTTTTTCTAAAATAAGGGAGAGAAATGTTGATGATTATTATTCAGTTATTGCATTGGTTTTTAAAATATTGTGTCTGTTATTTTGAAAATGAAAACTAATTCTTCTTTGCAATTGTACAATATTTCAATGTATATTTGTGGAAAATTGACATGTTTGTACTATCTGGCACTTTCTCTGATGCAGCACTTACCTGGAGTTGGAATAGTAATTAATACCCTTACACTATCCAGCACTTTCCCCACTGCAGCACTTAACTGGAGTTGGAATAGTAATTAATACCCTTACACTATCCAGCACTTTCTCTACTGCAGCACTTACCTGGTGTTGGAATAGTAAATAATACTCTTACACTATCCAGCACTTTCCCCACTGCAGCACTTATCTGGAGTTGGAATAGTAATTAATACCCTTACACTATCCAGCACTTTCCCTACTGCAGCACTTACCTGGTGTTGGAATAGTAATTAATAACCTTACACTATCCAGCACTTTCCCTACTGCAGCACTTAACTGGAGTTGGAATAGTAATTAATACCCTTACACTATCCAGCACTTTCTCTACTGCAGCACTTAACTGGTGTTGGAATAGTAATTAATACCCTTACACTATCCAGCACTTTCTCTACTGCAGCACTTACCTGGTGTTGGAATAGTAATTAATACACTTACACAATCCAGCACTTTAACTACAATAGCACTTTAAGAATTGATTTACCTTATTGGTAGCTGTTTGTTTGTGATGAAAAATGTAGTCAGATTCTTCTTTGGTTTGTTGTTATCTGGTTGGCGGAATATAAGTTGGTTTCTTTTTCTAAAATAAGGGAGAGAAATGTTGATGATTATTATTCAGTTATTGCATTGGTTTTTAAAATATTGTGTCTGTTATTTTGAAAATGAAAACTAATTCTTCTTTGCAATTGTACAATATTTCAATGTATATTTGTGGAAAATTGACATGTTTGTACTATCTGGCACTTTCTCTGATGCAGCACTTACCTGGAGTTGGAATAGTAATTAATACCCTTACACTATCCAGCACTTTCCCCACTGCAGCACTTAACTGGAGTTGGAATAGTAATTAATACCCTTACACTATCCAGCACTTTCTCTACTGCAGCACTTACCTGGTGTTGGAATAGTAATTAATATCCTTACACTATCCAGCACTTTCCCTACTGCAGCACTTAACTGGAGTTGGAATAGTAATTAATACCCTTACACTATCCAGCACTTTCCCTACTGCAGCACTTACCTGGTGTTGGGATAGTAAGTAATAACCTTACACTATCCAGCACTCTCCCTACTGCAGCACTTAACTGGAGTTGGAATAGTAATTAATACCCTTACACTATCCAGCACTTTCTCTACTGCAGCACTTACCTGGTGTTGGAATAGTAATTAATACCCTTACACTATCCAGCACTTTCCCTACTGCAGCACTTAACTGGAGTTGGAATAGTAATTAATACCCTTACACTATCCAGCACTTTCTCTACTGCAGCACTTAACTGGTGTTGGAATAGTAATTAATACCCTTACACTATCCAGCACTTTCTCTACTGCAGCACTTAACTGGAGTTGGAATAGTAATTAATACCCTTACACTATCCAGCACTTTAACTACAATAGCACTTTAAGAATTGATTTACCTTATTGGTAGCTGTTTGTTTGTGATGAAAAATGTAGTCAGATTCTTCTTTGGTTTGTTGTTATCTGGTTGGCGGAATATAAGTTGGATTCTTTTTCTAAAATAAGGGAGAGAAATGTTGATGATTATTATTCAGTTATTGCATTGGTTTTTAAAATATTGTGTCTGTTATTTTGAAAATGAAAACTATTTCTTCTTTGCAATTGTACAATATTTCAATGTATATTTGTGGAAAATTAACATGTTTGTACTATCTGGCACTTTCTCTGATGCAGCACTTACCTGGAGTTGGAATAGTAATTAATACCCTTACACTATCCAGCACTTTCCCCACTGCAGCACTTAACTGGAGTTGGAATAGTAATTAATACCCTTACACTATCCAGCACTTTCACTACTGCAGCACTTAACTGGAGTTGGAATAGTAATTAATACTCCAGCACTTTCCCTACTGCAGCACTTACCTGGTGTTGGAATAGTAATTAATACCCTTACACTATCCAGCACTTTCCCTACTGCAGCACTTAACTGGAGTTGGAATAGTAATTAATACCCTTACACTATCCAGCACTTTCCCCACTGCAGCACTTATCTGGAGTTGGAATAGTAATTAATACCCTTACACTATCCAGCACTTTCCCTACTGCAGCACTTACCTGGAGTTGGAATAGTAATTAATACCCTTACACTATCCAGCACTTTCTCTACTGCAGCACTTAACTGGAGTTGGAATAGTAATTAATACCCTTACACTATCCAGCACTTTTTCTACTGCAGCACTTACCTGGTGTTGGAATAGTAATTAATACCCTTACACTATCCAGCACTTTCCCTACTGCAGCACTTATCTGGAGTTGGAATAGTAATTAATACCCTTACACTATCCAGCACTCTTCCCACTGCAGCACTTATCTGGAGTTGGAATAGTAATTAATACCCTTACACTATCCAGCAATTTAACTACAATAGCACTTTAAGAATTGATTTACCTTATTGGTAGCTGTTTGTTTGTGATGAAAATTTAGTCAGATTCTTCTTTGGTTTGTTGTTATCTGGTTGGCGGAATATAAGTTGGTTTCTTTTTCTAAAATAAGGGAGAGAAATGTTGATGATTATTATTCAGTTATTGCATTGGTTTTTAAAATATTGTGTCTGTTATTTTGAAAATGAAAACTAATTCTTCTTTGCAATTGTACAATATTTCAATGTATATTTGTGGAAAATTGACATGTTTGTACTATCTGACACTTTCTCTGATGCAGCACTTACCTGGAGTTGGAATAGTAATTAATACCCTTACACTATCCAGCACTTTCCCCACTGCAGCACTTAACTGGAGTTGGAATAGTAATTAATACCCTTACACTATCCAGCACTTTCTCTACTGCAGCACTTATCTGGAGTTGGAATAGTAATTAATACCCTTACACTATCCAGCACTTTCCCCACTGCAGCACTTATCTGGAGTTGGAATAGTAATTAATACCCTTACACTATCCAGCAATTTAACTACAATAGCACTTTAAGAATTGATTTACCTTATTGGTAGCTGTTTGTTTGTGATGAAAATTTAGTCAGATTCTTCTTTGGTTTGTTGTTATCTGGTTGGCGGAATATAAGTTGGTTTCTTTTTCTAAAATAAGGGAGAGAAATGTTGATGATTATTATTCAGTTATTGCATTGGTTTTTAAAATATTGTGTCTGTTATTTTGAAAATGAAAACTAATTCTTCTTTGCAATTGTACAATATTTCAATGTATATTTGTGGAAAATTGACATGTTTGTACTATCTGGCACTTTCTCTGATGCAGCACTTACCTGGAGTTGGAATAGTAATTAATACCCTTACACTATCCAGCACTTTCCCCACTGCAGCACTTAACTGGAGTTGGAATAGTAATTAATACCCTTACACTATCCAGCACTTTCTCTACTGCAGCACTTATCTGGAGTTGGAATAGTAATTAATACCCTTACACTATCCAGCACTTTCCCTACTGCAGCACTTACCTGGTGTTGGAATAGTAAGTAATAACCTTACACTATCCAGCACTTTCCCTACTGCAGCACTTAACTGGAGTTGGAATAGTAATTAATACCCTTACACTATCCAGCACTTTCTCTACTGCAGCACTTACCTGGTGTTGGAATAGTAATTAATACCCTTACACTATCCAGCACTATCCCTACTGCAGCACTTAACTGGAGTTGGAATAGTAATTAATACCCTTACACTATCCAGCACTTTCTCTACTGCAGCACTTAACTGGTGTTGGAATAGTAATTAATACCCTTACACTATCCAGCACTTTCTCTACTGCAGCACTTAACTGGAGTTGGAATAGTAATTAATACCTTTACACTATCCAGCACTTTAACTACAATAGCACTTTAAGAATTGATTTACCTGATTGGTAGCTGTTTGTTTGTGATGAAAAATGTAGTCAGATTCTTCTTTGGTTTGTTGTTATCTGGTTGGCGGAATATAAGTTGGATTCTTTTTCTAAAATAAGGGAGAGAAATGTTGATGATTATTATTCAGTTATTGCATTGGTTTTTAAAATATTGTGTCTGTTATTTTGAAAATGAAAACTAATTCTTCTTTGCAATTGTACAATATTTCAATGTATATTTGTGGAAAATTGACATGTTTGTACTATCTGGCACTTTCTCTGATGCAGCACTTACCTGGAGTTGGAATAGTAATTAATACCCTTACACTATCCAGCACTTTCCCCACTGCAGCACTTAACTGGAGTTGGAATAGTAATTAATACCCTTACACTATCCAGCACTTTCTCTACTGCAGCACTTACCTGGTGTTGGAATAGTAAATAATACTCTTACACTATCCAGCACTTTCCCCACTGCAGCACTTATCTGGAGTTGGAATAGTAATTAATACCCTTACACTATCCAGCACTTTCCCTACTGCAGCACTTACCTGGTGTTGGAATAGTAATTAATAACCTTACACTATCCAGCACTTTCCCTACTACAGCACTTAACTGGAGTTGGAATAGTAATTAATACCCTTACACTATCCAGCACTTTCTCTACTGCAGCACTTAACTGGTGTTGGAATAGTAATTAATACCCTTACACTATCCAGCACTTTCTCTACTGCAGCACTTACCTGGTGTTGGAATAGTAATTAATACACTTACACAATCCAGCACTTTAACTACAATAGCACTTTAAGAATTGATTTACCTTATTGGTAGCTGTTTGTTTGTGATGAAAAATGTAGTCAGATTCTTCTTTGGTTTGTTGTTATCTGGTTGGCGGAATATAAGTTGGTTTCTTTTTCTAAAATAAGGGAGAGAAATGTTGATGATTATTATTCAGTTATTGCATTGGTTTTTAAAATATTGTGTCTGTTATTTTGAAAATGAAAACTAATTCTTCTTTGCAATTGTACAATATTTCAATGTATATTTGTGGAAAATTGACATGTTTGTACTATCTGGCACTTTCTCTGATGCAGCACTTACCTGGAGTTGGAATAGTAATTAATACCCTTACACTATCCAGCACTTTCCCCACTGCAGCACTTAACTGGAGTTGGAATAGTAATTAATACCCTTACACTATCCAGCACTTTCTCTACTGCAGCACTTACCTGGTGTTGGAATAGTAATTAATATCCTTACACTATCCAGCACTTTCCCTACTGCAGCACTTAACTGGAGTTAGAATAGTAATTAATACCCTTACACTATCCAGCACTTTCCCTACTGCAGCACTTACCTGGTGTTGGAATAGTAAGTAATAATCTTACACTAGCCAGCACTCTCCCTACTGCAGCACTTAACTGGAGTTGGAATAGTAATTAATACCCTTACACTATCCAGCACTTTCTCTACTGCAGCACTTACCTGGTGTTGGAATAGTAATTAATACCCTTACACTATCCAGCACTTTCCCTACTGCAGCACTTAACTGGAGTTGGAATAGTAATTAATACCCTTACACTATCCAGCACTTTCTCTACTGCAGCACTTAACTGGTGTTGGAATAGTAATTAATACCCTTACACTATCCAGCACTTTCTCTACTGCAGCACTTAACTGGAGTTGGAATAGTAATTAATACCCTTACACTATCCAGCACATTAACTACAATAGCACTTTAAGAATTGATTTACCTTATTGGTAGCTGTTTGTTTGTGATGAAAAATGTAGTCAGATTCTTCTTTGGTTTGTTGTTATCTGGTAGGCGGAATATAAGTTGGATTCTTTTTCTAAAATAAGGGAGAGAAATGTTGATGATTATTATTCAGTTATTGCATTGGTTTTTAAAATATTGTGTCTGTTATTTTGAAAATGAAAACTATTTCTTCTTTGCAATTGTACAATATTTCAATGTATATTTGTGGAAAATTAACATGTTTGTACTATCTGGCACTTTCTCTGATGCAGCACTTACCTGGAGTTGGAATAGTAATTAATACCCTTACACTATCCAGCACTTTCCCCACTGCAGCACTTAACTGGAGTTGGAATAGTAATTAATACCCTTACACTATCCAGCACTTTCACTACTGCAGCACTTAACTGGAGTTGGAATAGTAATTAATACTCCAGCACTTTCCCTACTGCAGCACTTACCTGGTGTTGGAATAGTAATTAATACCCTTACACTATCCAGCACTTTCCCTACTGCAGCACTTAACTGGAGTTGGAATAGTAATTAATACCCTTACACTATCCAGCACTTTTTCTACTGCAGCACTTACCTGGTGTTGGAATAGTAAATAATACCCTTACACAATCCAGCAATTTAACTACAATAGCACTTTAAGAATTGATTTACCTTATTGGTAGCTGTTTGTTTGTGATGAAAAATGTAGTCAGATTCTTCTTTGGTTTGTTGTTATCTGGTTGGCGGAATATAAGTTGGTTTCTTTTTCTAAAATAAGGGAGAGAAATGTTGATGATTATTATTCAGTTATTGCATTGGTTTTTAAAATATTGTGTCTGTTATTTTGAAAATGAAAACTAATTCTTCTTTGCAATTGTACAATATTTCAATGTATATTTGTGGAAAATTGACATGTTTGTACTATCTGGCACTTTCTCTGATGCAGCACTTACCTGGAGTTAGAATAGTAATTAATACCCTTACACTATCCAGCACTTTCCCCACTGCAGCACTTAACTGGAGTTGGAATAGTAATTAATACCCTTACACTATCCAGCACTTTCTCTACTGCAGCACTTATCTGGAGTTGGAATAGTAATTAATACCCTTACACTATCCAGCACTTTCCCCACTGCAGCACTTATCTGGAGTTGGAATAGTAATTAATACCCTTACACTATCCAGCACTTTCCCTACTGCAGCACTTACCTGGAGTTGGAATAGTAATTAATACCCTTACACTATCCAGCACTTTCTCTACTGCAGCACTTAACTGGAGTTGGAATAGTAATTAATACCCTTACACTATCCAGCACTTTTTCTACTGCAGCACTTACCTGGTGTTGGAATAGTAATTAATACCCTTACACTATCCAGCACTTTCCCTACTGCAGCACTTATCTGGAGTTGGAATAGTAATTAATACCCTTACACTATCCAGCACTTTCCCCACTGCAGCACTTATCTGGAGTTGGAATAGTAATTAATACCCTTACACTATCCAGCAATTTAACTACAATAGCACTTTAAGAATTGATTTACCTTATTGGTAGCTGTTTGTTTGTGATGAAAATTTAGTCAGATTCTTCTTTGGTTTGTTGTTATCTGGTTGGCGGAATATAAGTTGGTTTCTTTTTCTAAAATAAGGGAGAGAAATGTTGATGATTATTATTCAGTTATTGCATTGGTTTTTAAAATATTGTGTCTGTTATTTTGAAAATGAAAACTAATTCTTCTTTGCAATTGTACAATATTTCAATGTATATTTGTGGAAAATTGACATGTTTGTACTATCTGGCACTTTCTCAGATGCAGCACTTACCTGGAATTGGAATAGTAATTAATACCCTTACACTATCCAGCACTTTCCCCACTGCAGCACTTAACTGGAGTTGGAATAGTAATTAATACCCTTACACTATCCAGCACTTTCTCTACTGCAGCACTTATCTGGAGTTGGAATAGTAATTAATACCCTTACACTATCCAGCACTTTCCCCACTGCAGCACTTATCTGGAGTTGGAATAGTAATTAATACCCTTACACTATCCAGCACTTTCCCTACTGCAGCACTTACCTGGTGTTGGAATAGTAAGTAATAACCTTACACTATCCAGCACTTTCCCTACTGCAGCACTTAACTGGAGTTGGAATAGTAATTAATACCCTTACACTATCCAGCACTTTCTCTACTGCAGCACTTACCTGGTGTTGGAATAGTAATTAATACCCTTACACTATCCAGCACTATCCCTACTGCAGCACTTAACTGGAGTTGGAATAGTAATTAATACCCTTACACTATCCAGCACTTTCTCTACTGCAGCACTTAACTGGTGTTGGAATAGTAATTAATACCCTTACACTATCCAGCACTTTCTCTACTGCAGCACTTAACTGGAGTTGGAATAGTAATTAATACCTTTACACTATCCAGCACTTTAACTACAATAGCACTTTAAGAATTGATTTACCTTATTGGTAGCTGTTTGTTTGTGATGAAAAATGTAGTCAGATTCTTCTTTGGTTTGTTGTTATCTGGTTGGCGGAATATAAGTTGGATTCTTTTTCTAAAATAAGGGAGAGAAATGTTGATGATTATTATTCAGTTATTGCATTGGTTTTTAAAATATTGTGTCTGTTATTTTGAAAATGAAAACTGTTTCTTCTTTGCAATTGTACAATATTTCAATGTATATTTGTGGAAAATTAACATGTTTGTACTATCTGGCACTTTCTCTGATGCAGCACTTACCTGGAGTTGGAATAGTAATTAATACCCTTACACTATCCAGCACTTTCCCCACTGCAGCACTTAACTGGAGTTGGAATAGTAATTAATACCCTTACACTATCCAGCACTTTCACTACTGCAGCACTTAACTGGAGTTGGAATAGTAATTAATGCTCCAGCACTTTCCCTACTGCAGCACTTACCTGGTGTTGGAATAGTAATTAATACCCTTACACTATCAAGCACTTTCCCTACTGCAGCACTTAACTGGAGTTGGAATAGTAATTAATACCCTTACACTATCCAGCACTTTCCCCACTGCAGCACTTAACTGGAGTTGGAATAGTAATTAATACCCTTACACTATCCAGCACTTTCTCTACTGCAGCACTTATCTGGAGTTGGAATAGTAATTAATACCCTTACACTATCCAGCACTTTCCCCACTGCAGCACTTATCTGGAGTTGGAATAGTAATTAATACCCTTACACTATCCAGCACTTTCCCTACTGCAGCACTTACCTGGAGTTGGAATAGTAATTAATACCCTTACACTATCCAGCACTTTCTCTACTGCAGCACTTAACTGGAGTTGGAATAGTAATTAATACCCTTACACTATCCAGCACTTTTTCTACTGCAGCACTTACCTGGTGTTGGAATAGTAATTAATACCCTTACACTATCCAGCACTTTCCCTACTGCAGCACTTATCTGGAGTTGGAATAGTAATTAATACCCTTACACTATCCAGCACTTTCCCCACTGCAGCACTTATCTGGAGTTGGAATAGTAATTAATACCCTTACACTATCCAGCAATTTAACTACAATAGCACTTTAAGAATTGATTTACCTTATTGGTAGCTGTTTGTTTGTGATGAAAATTTAGTCAGATTCTTCTTTGGTTTGTTGTTATCTGGTTGGCGGAATATAAGTTGGTTTCTTTTTCTAAAATAAGGGAGAGAAATGTTGATGATTATTATTCACTTATTGCATTGGTTTTTAAAATATTGTGTCTGTTATTTTGAAAATGAAAACTAATTCTTCTTTGCAATTGTACAATATTTCAATGTATATTTGTGGAAAATTGACATGTTTGTACTATCTGGCACTTTCTCTGATGCAGCACTTACCTGGAGTTGGAATAGTAATTAATACCCTTACACTATCCAGCACTTTCCCCACTGCAGCACTTAACTGGAGTTGGAATAGTAATTAATACCCTTACACTATCCAGCACTTTCTCTACTGCAGCACTTATCTGGAGTTGGAATAGTAATTAATACCCTTACACTATCCAGCACTTTCCCCACTGCAGCACTTATCTGGAGTTGGAATAGTAATTAATACCCTTACACTATCCAGCACTTTCCCTACTGCAGCACTTACCTGGTGTTGGAATAGTAAGTAATAACCTTACACTATCCAGCACTTTCCCTACTGCAGCACTTAACTGGAGTTGGAATAGTAATTAATACCCTTACACTATCCAGCACTTTCTCTACTGCAGCACTTACCTGGTGTTGGAATAGTAATTAATACCCTTACACTATCCAGCACTATCCCTACTGCAGCACTTAACTGGAGTTGGAATAGTAATTAATACCCTTACACTATCCAGCACTTTCTCTACTGCAGCACTTAACTGGTGTTGGAATAGTAATTAATACCCTTACACTATCCAGCACTTTCTCTACTGCAGCACTTAACTGGAGTTGGAATAGTAATTAATACCTTTACACTATCCAGCACTTTAACTACAATAGCACTTTAAGAATTGATTTACCTTATTGGTAGCTGTTTGTTTGTGATGAAAAATGTAGTCAGATTCTTCTTTGGTTTGTTGTTATCTGGTTGGCGGAATATAAGTTGGATTCTTTTTCTAAAATAAGGGAGAGAAATGTTGATGATTATTATTCAGTTATTGCATTGGTTTTTAAAATATTGTGTCTGTTATTTTGAAAATGAAAACTATTTCTTCTTTGCAATTGTACAATATTTCAATGTATATTTGTGGAAAATTAACATGTTTGTACTATCTGGCACTTTCTCTGATGCAGCACTTACCTGGAGTTGGAATAGTAATTAATACCCTTACACCATCCAGCACTTTCCCCACTGCAGCACTTAACTGGAGTTGGAATAGTAATTAATACCCTTACACTATCCAGCACTTTCACTACTGCAGCACTTAACTGGAGTTGGAATAGTAATTAATACCCTTACACTATCCAACACTTTCCCTACTGCAGCACTTAACTGGTGTTGGAATAGTAATTAATAACCTTACACTATCCAGCACTTTCCCTACTGCAGCACTTAACTGGAGTTGGAATAGTAATTAATACCCTTACACTATCCAGCACTTTCTCTACTGCAGCACTTACCTGGTGTTGGAATAGTAATTAATACCCTTACACTATCCAGCACTTTCCCTACTGCAGCACTTAACTGGAGTTGGAATAGTAATTAATACCCTTACACTATCCAGCACTTTCTCTACTGCAGCACTTACCTGGTGTTGGAATAGTAATTAATACCCTTACACAATCCAGCACTTTAACTACAATAGCACTTTAAGAATTGATTTACCTTATTGGTAGCTGTTTGTTTGTGATGAAAAATGTAGTCAGATTCTTCTTTGGTTTGTTGTTATCTGGTTGGCGGAATATAAGTTGGTTTCTTTTTCTAAAATAAGGGAGAGAAATGTTGATAATTATTATTCAGTTATTGCATTGGTGTTTAAAACATTGTGTAGGTTAATTTGAAACGGAAAAATAATTATTGTTTGCAATTGTACAACATACATAGAACAGGTACTGCACAGGCAGCAACAGTGCAAACTTCCCTCACACACGGAGCAGCTACAGCACACGTAGCAGCAGTGCAAGCTTCCCTCACACACGGAGCAGGTACAGCACAGGCAACAGCAGTGCAAGTTTCCCTCACACATAGAACAGGTACAGCACAGGGAACTGCAGTGCAAGCTTCCTTCACACATAGAACTGGTACATCACAGGCAGCAGCAGTGCAAGCTTCCCTCACACATAGAATAGGTACAGCATAGGCAGCAGCAGTGCAAGCTTCCCTTACACATAGAACAGGTACAGCACAGGCAACAGCAGTGCAAGCTTCCCTCATACACAGAGCAGGTACAGCACACACAGCAGCAGTATAAGCTTACCTCACACATGGAGCAGGTGCAGTATGGGTAACACTAGTGCAAGCTTCTCTCACGCATGGATCAGGTACAGCACAGGTAGCAACAGTGCAAGCTTCCTACACGCATAGAATAGGTACAGCACAGACAGAAACAGAGCAAGCTTATCTCACACATGGAGCAGGTACAGGACAGTCAACAACAGAGTAAGCTTCCAACACACATAGAATAGGTACAACGCAGGCAGCAACAGTGCAAGCTTCTCTCACGCATGGATCAGGTACAGCACAGGTAGCAACAGTGCAAGCTTCCTACACGCATAGAATAGGTACAGCACAGACAGAAACAGAGCAAGCTTATCTCACGCATGGAGCAGGTACAGCACAGTCAGCAACAGAGTAAGCTTCCAACACACATAGAATAGGTACAGCGCAGGCAGCAACAGTGCAAGCTTCTCTCACGAATGGAGCAGGTACAGCATAGTCAGTAACAGTGTAAGCTTCCAACACACATAGAATAGGTACAGCACAGGCAGCAACAGTGCAAGCTTATCTCACGCATGGAGCAGGTACAGCACAGTCAGCAACAGAGTAAGCTTCCAACACACATAGAATAGGTACAGCGCAGGCAGCAACAGTGCAAGCTTCTCTCACGCATGGAGCAGGTACAGCACCAAAATATTCTTATACCACTTATACTAAATTTTTCCTTATTCTACATTAAAATATTACTACGCTATTAATAATTCTGTTTACTATAATTTTATTAAACATTAACACAATAATATATTTTTTTTATTTTACCTTATAAGGTGAAGACCTTGAAAATGTCGATGTTTGTAAAAACTTATATTTTCGGTCAAATATTGTACCTGAATAAAATTTGAAAAATATTTTAATTAACATTTTTATTTGCGTTTCACAAGATTAGAAATTATGTATAATAAAATTTCTTTTTTACCTCGTAATTTTTTTAGCACAGTTTGGTAGCTGTAATTCTTTGCGTCAATGTTTTCAGTTGTTAAACTATTGGGAAAAATAAAGTGTGAGGAAAAATGTTTGAATTTAAAAAATTAATATTAATTTTGAGTGATTTAATTAATTATTTTATTGGATAGTTTTATATGTTTTCCTTAAATATCTAGTACTTTAAAAAATAATAAATAACATAATTATTAAATTTTACGCTTTATTTAGTTATATATATATATATATATATATCTAAACTATTTTAATTTGGGAATATATCAACAATTAATTGTTTGAATATGTTGTTAGCTATTTCATTTACTTACTTTTAAATCGCACAAATGTACTCCGTAGATTTGATTTTTCTTTTGAAGAGGTGAAAAGGTGAGAGAGTCAGATTTGGCGTCTGGTCACTCTGATAGTTGCGGATCAACTGATCTTAAAATGGTGTCTGTCTCCTATTTATATGTTTTGGGTTATTATTTCAGTTTTTTCACATAAACACAACGTTGTAATGTAAAAATTAAAACAAATATATTTCTGTGTAAACATATAGTTTTTATTTCTATTTAAAGAAACGTAAATCGGGTTATTTGTGCCGTTTTGGCATCCATTTTGTAAGTACTGTTATGATTTCACTGTCATTGAAATTGTTGTAGGACTACTTTTTGATTTACTTACTTAAAATGGCGATAGCTTTTCGAAACGTAAACAATGAAATATGTTAACTTAATTATTATTATTCTTCATAAATCGAAATATTTAAATGAGTACATTAATTAATTTATTTCTGCATGCGTTGTTTTAGTAATAAAGTATATCCTTTTGTTGAAATGAGTATTGAAATATATTATGTTTTTGAATAATCGAGTATTATTTTTTATACTCGATTACAAATTTTGGTAAAAAAACACATATTTTGAATAATTAGTTTTAATTTTTTTTACCATTTTAAAAAAAATTCCCCACCCAAAAAGTGTAGTTTTACTGTATTTCGTTCATTATTTTCAAAAAAATAAATTAAAAATTGTAATTTTGGTTCACTGTATATTTCTAATTATTTAATTTATTTACATTAATTTAATTTATGTAATTTAATATAATTTAATTTAATTAATTTATTTTAATATAAATTATTTTAATACTTTGATATATAATTTTTAAATCTTTGAGTATTAATTGTAATACTTGAGTATTAATTTTAATACTCGAGTATTAATTTTGCTGAAATTACACATATTTTCATTAATGCGTTGTAGTTTTTTCAACATTTTTTAAAACACTTCCCCACCCAAAACCCCTATTTTCCCTACATCCTGTCCCAGTGGTTATTGTACTAAAAAAAAAAAAATTATATTTCATTTGCGTTGTAATGGTATGCGTTTTAATCGTATTCGTTGTAATAATACTTTTCTTTATATTATATTATATTGCGTTGTAAAAGTACTCGTGGTAATTACATGCGTTGTAATAGTATTAGCGTGGTAAAAAATGCGTTGTAAAAGTATGCGTGGTAAAAGTATGCGTGGTAACATCATATATCCGTGCGCAGGGGTCCCTTGTGTGAGCTGTCCATCATAGTGGGAAGGTCACAAATGTTTTTGGGCTGATGATTGTTTTCCTGAATTTGTGCTGCAACTCGAGCGCTTGCTTTGTCTCCAGTGACCGTGTGTGTTACTATGCCATTGCACCAATGTGTGCACAGGTCCCTTGAGTGAGCTGTCCATCATAGTGGGTAAATTTAGGAAAGATGGTGCACTCTGCTAGTTGGTGGGCGTTGCCAAACGGGGATCTTCTGTGTGAGTTCACATGCCTCTTATGTGTATAAATGGTCAGAGACTGATGAGAGCAGCAGATGGGGAGAAAGAAGCTCCTGGTCATAGGAATTGTTTTTGGATTGTGCTTGTGAAAATCAAGGATGCAAGTTCCTCTGTCCAGCATCACAGTTAACCACAGTAATTCTGTTGTCCCCCTCCCCACCAGAATCCCTGATGACGTCAACGCGCACAGCACGGGCCAACATCTTCAGGGATTCCCAGGCGGTCGGGAAGCCATTTGCTTCCTGCGCCTGGAGGTGTTAGGTTGGTTTTGAGATATTTGGGGGGGTTTAGGGCTGCAAAGAGGCATCAGGGGAGAGGTAAGTGAATTTCCTCTCTTCTGATGTCTCTTTGCAGGGCATTTCTGCCTCACGGTCGCGCACAGCATTGCGATTGTGCGGTGGAAATGCCCCCACTAGCACCAGGGATCTTATTTTAGATTGTAGGAAGTGACCCATTGGGCAAGGGTCGCTTCCAGGTGGGTCTGATTTTAAATTTAGATTTTCTGGCCCCCCCCCTGGTGGGCAAAACAACCCGTACTTTTGTCCGTTTTGCCCTTTTTGATGGCCCATCTGTGTGGATGTGATTTGGGGGGTAAATTTGTGTGTTGTTTATTCATTTGTTATGTTGTTTGTGAAATGTAGTATTAATTTATTTTTTTTCTTCTTTGTTTTTGATCCAGGCTTTTGCTGTTTGTATTGGTGTAGGTTGTGGTACAGTTAATACTGGTGTTGCAGCTTGTGTAGTTGCATGTGCTTGGTAAGTAAATGTTTTTTGTACTACTTTTCCTAGATGAATGTGTTTTTATGAAAAGTGAAGTTATTGCTGTTTGTGTGGCTTTGTGTTTCTTGATTGTTAACTTTTTTTTGTATTGCTGCTTGATGTGTACTTTGTCTAATCTATACTTTTTTTTCTTTCCAGTGGGATTTCCTTTCTTTTTGCTGTGTTTCAGCAGAGTAGGTGCTGGTGAGTGTTCTTATATTTGGTTAGATTTGAATTGTTTTTGAGTGTATTGATTTTTGTGTGAAAACTCTACCTTGTTTACTTCTTACTTTGCACAGTGTAGGTTGTTGTTCACTTGTGTGTGTAGTCTTCTTGCTTTGTAAGGATAATGGCTGCTCGCAGGATGACTGCTAGGCAGGTTGTTAGTTTGCTTTTTGAGTCTTCCTCTGACCATGGTCCAGACACTGACTCCGATTCGGAGCATGAGGTAGGTGCAGAAGATTCAGGCAGTGAGTTTTCTCTTCGCATGGTATCATCGGATGATGATTCTTCTTCTAGTGCTGATGAAGTGCCTGTGGTAGAGAGGGACATTGATGTGCCGGTAGAGAGGCAAGAGCCATGTGAGCGGCAGCCTAGGTCCTCAAGGTTTCCCTTTTTTTCTCGTCGGGAAGAGGCAAGTGTGGTAAAGGCTGCGCCCAAAAGGTATCACATTGCTGTGGTGCGCCAAAGGTTATCTGGTGCTGCTAGTCTTCCTGTTGTAGAGCAGCATGAGGCATCTGGTGCTGCTAGTCTTTCTGTTGTTGTTGAGCAGCAAGTGGCATCTGGGGATGCGAGTTCTTCTGTTGATGTTGAGATGCAAGAGGCAGCTGGGGATGTGAGTTCTCCTGTTGGTGTAGAGATGCAAAATGTATCTGGGGATGCTAGTATTCCTGTTGGTGTAGTGATGCAAGAGGCATCTGGGGATGCTAGTGTTCCCGTTGATGTAGTGCAGCAAGAGGCATCTGGCCTGCAGGCTAGGGTGGCTTCTTCTTCTGATGTTACTGATGACGTCTGGGTTGCCCCTGGCATGGTGCAGCCGGAATTGCCAGACTTCACTGGTGTTCCAGGGTGTAGAGTGAATACTGACAATTTTTTGCCAATTCAATTTTTTCAGTTGTTTTTTGACGATGAGTTTTTGCAGGAGATTGTGGAGCAAACTAATTTGTATGCAGAGCAGTATTTGAGGGACCACAGTGCCAGCCTTAAGCCCCATTCTAGAGCTACCCATTGGTCTCCCACATACGTTGAAGAGATGAAGAAGTTTTTGGGATTAACTTTTTTGATGGGCTTGCTAAGGAAGCCATCAATGTCTTCTTATTGGTCCACTAGACCCTTGATGGCAACATCTATATTTCCAGCAGTTATGACTCGTGATCGATATATGCTTCTTCTTCGCATGATGCATTTTGTTGATAATGATTTAGCGTTGCCACGCGATCACCCTGATTGTGACCGTCTTTTTAAGACTCGGCCTGTCCTTGATCACTTTGTTGATCGTTTTCCTGAGATCTTTGCACCTGGAAGAGAAATAGCTGTGGACGAGTCTTTGGTATTGTTCAAGGGCCGCTTGGTTTTTAGGCAATACATTCCTAGTAAGAGGGCACGCTATAGCATCAAACTGTATATGCTGTGTGACAGTGATACTGGATATGTTTATAATTTCAGGGTGTACACCGGTAAGGATTCCAGCATTAACACTTCTGCTTGTCCGTCCACTTTTGGAGTGACTGAGAAAATTGTGTGGGAACTAGGTAGACGATTATTTAACAAAGGCCACCATTTATATGTAGATAACTTCTACACTAGTGTGCGTTTGTTCAAGGAGTTGGCCAAAGTGGGCACTGTTGCATGTGGCACGATGCGCAGTAACCGGAAAGGTTTCCCAATAGAACTTGTTTGCAAAAGGCTTGTGCGGGGACAGTCTACTGCATTGCGATGTGGGAAGCTTCTAGCTGTGAAGTTTTCAGACAGGAGAGATGTTTACATGCTGACTACTATCCATGACGAAAGCACTGAAGCTCTGCCAGTTCGGGGTGAGACTGCTGAAGTGCGTAAACCTGTGTGCATTTTAGACTATAATAGGCACATGGGTGGTGTTGACAGAGTAGATCAGAGGTTGGAACCTTATGCTGCTCTTCGAAAGGCTTACGTTTGGTACAAGAAGTTGGCTATCCATCTTTTCCACTTGGCATCCTTTAATGCTTTTGTTGTTTTCCAGAAATCTTGTCCTGAGTCAAAGATGCCTTTTGTTAAGTTTCAGGAGACTATAATAGGCAGCCTTGTACTAGTGGAACAGGCAACTGTGCCAAGATTTGGAGTGGTGGAGGAAGTGGCTAGACTGAAAGATCGCCACTTTCCAGAATACATTCCTCCCACAACTGCAAAAGACAATCCCACTAAAAGATGTAGAGTCTGTTGGCGAAGAGAAGTGCGGAGGGAGTCTTGTATGCACTGTCCTGACTGTCCTTCAAATCCTGGATTGTGTGTGCCAGCTTGTTTTAAATCGTACCACACACAAAAGAAGTTTTGGGAGTTTCATTGATCTTGTAAGTGTACTGTCTGGTCTGTTTTCTGTAATATTTTTTAGTTTGCTTTTAGGTTTGCATTAGTGCAAAGCATTTAGTTTTTGAATTTGTGTTAGCAGATTTGTAGATTTCTACATTTGATTTGTGGTATTTCTTTAAAAAATTCTAACTTCGATGGTGGTGTGTGCAGGATTGTGCTTGGATTGTTGGTGTGCGTGGACTGGCGCTTGGCTGGTGGTGTGTGTGGTCTGGTGCTTGGCTGGCATAGTGCATGGATTGGAGTTGTGCTGGGGGGGTGCGTGGATTTTTGCTTGGCTGGCGGAGTGCATGGTTAGGTGCTTGGCTGGCGGTGTGAGTGGAGTGGTGCTTGGCTGGCGGTGTGTGTGGAGTGGTGCTTGGCTGGCGGCATGTGTGGAGTGGTGCTTGGATGGTGTTGTGTTTGTGGAGTGGCGCTTGGCTGGTGGTGTGCGTGGAGTGATGCTTGGCTGGCGGTGTGTGTGGAGTGGTGCTTGGATGGTGTTGTGTTTGTGGAGTGGCGCTTGGCTGGTGGTGTGCATGGAGTGATGCTTGGCTGGCAGTGTGTATGGAGTGGTGCTTGGATGGTGTTGTGTTTGTGGAGTGGCGCTTGGCTGGTGGTGTGCGTGGAGTGATGCTTGGCTGGCGGTGTGTGTGGAGTGGTGCTTGGCTGGTGTTGTGTTTGTGGAGTGGCGCTTGGCTGGTGGTGTGCGTGGAGTGATGCTTGGCTGGTGGTGTGTGTGGAGTGGTAGTTGGCTGTCGGTGTGCGCTGAGTGGTGTTTGGCTGGCAGTGTGCATGGTCTGGTGCTTGGATGGTGGTGTGGGTGGACTGGCGCTCGGCAGGCGGTGTGTGAGTAGTTACTTTCTGTTGGTCACTACACACACTGCTAGTTGAGTGACACTCCACACAGTCCATCATTTTGTGTAGTTGCAGTGTCAGAAATGTGGGCGTGTGAAAGTGATGGGCCCTTGAATGGCGCTGTTTGCTGGTGTGAGTGTTGAAATGTGATGTGTCCGCGGCTGGCGGTGTGAATGTTTTGTATGTGTCACGCGTACGAAAGGTGTATGAATGGCCTGTAAAGAGGTTGGTGCCTTGACGTGGCTTTACAGCTCACGAGCTGTGAGTCAGTGGTTCAGTTTATCATACTTTCAATTATACGCAGTGTATTTCATTTTGAAATTACTTGCGTATCCAATTGTATGTACTGAATTATCACTCACCCTCGTGCCAAATCCAACCAGTATGTGTGTGTGCTTGCGGATTAGATGGGTGTGCAGTAATAGTTGTTTTTTTTCTCTTTCTGCATTAGGGTGTACCTTGTCCCTTATTGTGATTGTTGTAATGTGTTGCTTTTCCATTCGGATGCTGTCAATGGTCTGGTTTGTATCAGGTATGAAAGGTGCGTGAATGGCCTGTAAAATGGTTGGTGCCTTGTCGTGGCTTTACAGCTCACGAGTTGCAAGCCAATGGTTCGGTTTTTATGCATTTATTTATTGACAGACCATTTCATTTTTTTGAAATATCTTGTTAATAAAATTTTATGTACTGAACCATCACTCGCCCTCGTGCCAAATCCAACCTGTATGTGTGTGTCTTTGAGGAACAATGGTGAAAATGTTAAGTTCACCAGCTTTTGCAAGAGGGGTTACCTGGGTTTTTGGCCCCGTGCGAGACAGCCATCTAGGGAAACCTACCAAACCCACACATTTCTGAAAAGGAGACACCTGGGGGCTTCCAAGGAGGTATGGCTTGCGTGGATCCTCCAACGTTCCTTTACCCAGAATCCCTTGCAAACCTCATTTTGTGCTTGGAAAAAAATCAGTTTTTTCACACGTTTTAGTGTGGGAAAGCGTGGCATCACTAGGCTCACACAAATTACCACCCACCCAGCGTTCCCCAAGGTCTCCCGATAAAAATGGTACCTCACTTGCCTGGGTAGGCATAGTGGCTGCTTTAGGAAAAGGCCCAATTCATACTGTGGCGACCAAAACATTACCTTTAGCCAAATAATCTTATTTTTTGAGGGGGTCACCTGAGCTTTTGGCCCGGGGCTTGGCGGGCATCTTTGGAAACTACCAAAGCCAAACAGTTCTGAAAACTAGACACCCGGGGAAGTCCAGGGAGGTATGGCATGCGTGGGTCCCCCAATGTTTTCCTACCCAGAAACCCCTGCAAACCTGAAATTTTGGTCAAAAAAACCACTTTTCCGTACTTTTTTGAGTGGGATCTCACTGCCGGAACAAATATCCTACCACCCAGCGTTTCCCTTGTTCTCTCGAGTAAAATGATACCTCACTTGTGTGGGTGGGCCAAAGGCATGTGACTCAGGCTGGGGGGCTTAATTTGTCAAACTTAAATAAGACTAAAAACTACTTTTTTCAAAATTCATTTTGGGGTGTTCTGCTTTGGGGCACCCACACAAGTGAGGTATCCTTTTACTCGGGAGAACAAGGGGAACGCAGGGTTGTAGGACTTTTTTGCCGGCACGGCGATCCCACGCCATAAATCTTGGAAAAGTGATATTTTGTACCTAATTTTAAGGTTTGCAAGGAGTTCTTGGTAAGAAAACATTGGGGGACCCACGCATGCCATACCTCCCTGGACTCCCCCGGGTGTCTAGTTTTCAGAACTGTTTGGGTTTGCTACTTTCCAAAGAATACCATCGAGCCCCGGGCCACAAACTCAGATGCCCCCCCCCAAAAATCAAGGTAGTTTTGCAATAAGGTAATGTAAATTCACCACCGTACGATTTGAACCGTTTCCTGTTGCAGCCACTATGTCTACCCACGCAAGTGAGGTACCATTTTTTTCGGGAGACCTGGGGGCACGCTGGGTGGGTGGAATTTTGTGAATCCAAGCAGATTCCAGAACTTTCCACCACAGAAATGTGAGGAAAATGTGTTTTTTTTGTCAAATGTTTATGTTTGCAAGGGATTCTGGGTAACAAAACCTGGGGGTAGGCAGACGAGTCACCCCATCCTGAATTGCCCTGGGTGTCTAGTTTTTAAAAATGTATAGGTTTGCTAGGATTCCCTAGGTGCTGGCAGAGCTACGGTGCAAAAACAAAAGGTAGTCTTTTTGTCCGAAAAGTGCTAAATTTCACTGGGAAATTGAGGTGCGACCATGCTGCGTTGTGCGCTGTTTCATGTCGCAGCCACTATCCCTACCCACGCAAGTGAGGTACCATTTTTTTCGGCAGACCTGGGGGCACGCTGGGTGGGTGGAAATTTGTTGATCCACGCAGATTCCAGAACTTTCCACCACAGAAATGTGAGGAAAATGTGTTTTTTTTGTCAAATATTTAGGTTTGCAACGGATTCTGGGTAACAAAACCTGGGGGTAGGCAGACGAGTCACCCCTTCCTGAATTGCTCTGGGTGTCTAGTTTTAAAAAATGTATAGGTTTGCTAGGTTTCCCTAGGTTCTGGCAGAGCTACGGCGCAAAAACAAAAGGTAGTCTTTTTGTCCGAAACGTGCTAAATTTCACTGGGAAATTGAGGTGCGACCATGCTGCGTTTTGAGCTGTTTCATGTCGCAGCCACTATGCCTACCCACGCAAGTGAGGTACCATTTTTTTCGGGAGACCTGGGGGCACGCTGGGTGGGTGGAAATTTGTTGATCCACGCAGATTCCAGAACTTTCCACCACAGAAATGTGAGGAAAATATGTTTTTTTGGTCAAATTTTTATGTTTGCAAGGGATTCTGGGTAACAAAACCTGGGGGTAGGCAGACGAGTCAACCCATCCTGAATTGCCCTGGGTGTCTAGTTTTGAAAAATGTATAGGTTTGCTAGGTCTCCCTAGGTGCTGGCAGAGCTACGGTGCAAAAACAAAAGGTAGTCTTTTTGTCCGAAAAGTGCTAAATTTCACTGGGAAATTGAGGTGCGACCATGCTGCGTTTTGCGCTGTTTCATGTCGCAGCCACTATGCCTACCCACGCAAGTGAGGTGCCATTTGTTTCGGGAGACCTGGGGGCACGCTGGGAGCATGGAAATTTGTTGATCCACGCAGATTCCAGAACTTTCCACCACAGAAATGTGAGGAAAATGTGTTTTTTTTTGTCACATTTTTATGTTTGCAAGGGATTCTGGGTAACAAAACCTGGGGGTAGGCAGACGAGTCACCCCATCCTGAATTGCCCTGGGTGTCTAGTTTTCAAAAATGTATAGGTTTGCTAGGTTTCCCTAGGTGCTGGCAGAGCTACGGTGCAAAAACAAAAGGTAGTCTTTTTGTCCGAAAAGTGCTAAATTTCACTGGGAAATTGAGGTGCGACCATGCTGCGTTTTGCGCTGTTTCATGTCGCAGCCACTATGCCTACCCACGCAAGTGAGGTACCATTTTTTTTGGGAGACCTGGGGGCACGCTGGGTGGGTGGAAATTTGTTGATCCACGCAGATTCCAGAACTTTCCACCACAGAAATGTGAGGAAAATGTGTTTTTTTTGTCAAATTTTTATGTTTGCAAGGGATTCTGGGTAACAAAAACTGGGGGTAGGCAGACGAGTCACCCCATCCTGAATTTCCCTGGGTGTCTAGTTTTAAAAAATGTATAGGTTTGCTAGGTTTCCCTAGGTGCTGGCAGAGCTACGGTGCAAAAACAAAAGGTAGTCTTTTTGTCCGAAAAGTGCTAAATTTCACTGGGAAATTGAGGTGCGACCATGCTGCGTTTTGCGCTGTTTCATGTCGCAGCCACTATGCCTACCCACGCAAGTGAGGTACCATTTTTTTCGGGAGACCTGGGGGCACGCTGGGTGGGTGGAAATTTGTTGATCCACGCAGATTCCAGAACTTTCCACCACAGAAATGTGAGGAAAATGTGTTTTCTTTGTCAAATGTTTAGGTTTGCAAGGGATTCTGGGTAACAAAACCTGGGGGTAGGCAGACGACTCACCCCATCCTGAATTGCCCTGGGTGTCTAGTTTTCAAAAATGTATAGGTTTGCTAGGTTTCCCTAGGTGCTGGCAGAGCTACGGTGCAAAAACAAAAGGTAGTCTTTTTGTCCGAAAAGTGCTAAATTTCACTGGGAAATTGAGGTGCGACCATGCTGCGTTTTGCGCTGTTTCATGTCGCAGCCACTATGCCTACCCACGCAAGTGAGGTACCATTTTTTCTGGAGACCTGGGGGCACGCTGGGTGGGTGGAAATTTG
Source organism: Lissotriton helveticus (assembly GCF_964261635.1). Classification (NCBI taxonomy): domain Eukaryota; kingdom Metazoa; phylum Chordata; class Amphibia; order Caudata; family Salamandridae; genus Lissotriton; species Lissotriton helveticus. The sequence continues at coordinate 1,328,007,948 of NC_136068.1, read as the reverse complement.
TTGATCCACGCAGATTCCAGAACTTTCCACCACAGAAATGTGAGGAAAATGTGGTTTTGTTTGTCAAATTTTTATGTTTGCAAGGGATTCTGGGTAACAAAACCTGGGGGTAGGCAGACGAGTCACCCCATCCTGAATTGCCCTGGGTGTCTAAATTTCAAATATGTATAGGTTTGCTAGGTTTCCCAAGGTGCTGGCAGAGCTACGGTGCAAAAACAAAAGGTAGTCTTTTTGTCCGAAAAGTGCCAAATTTCACTGGGAAATTGAGGTGCCACCATGCTGCGTTTTGCGCTATTTCATGTCGCAGCCACTATGCCTACCCACGCAAGTGAGGTACCATTTTTTTTGGGAGACCTGGGGGCATGCTGGGTGGGTGGAAATTTGTTGATCCACGCAGATTCCAGAACTTTCCACCACAGAAATGTGAGGAAAATGTGTTTTTTTGTCAAATTTTTAGGTTTGCAAGGGATTCTGGGTAAAAAAACCTGGGGGTAGGCAGACGAGTCACCCCATCCTGAATTGCCCTGGGTGTCTAGTTTTCAGAAATGTATAGGTTGGATAGGTTTCCCTAGGTGCTGGCAGAGCTACGGTGCAAAAACAAAAGGTAGTCTTTTTGTCCGAAAAGTGCTAAATTTCACTGGGAAATTGAGGTGCGACCATGGTGCGTTTTGCGCTGTTTCATGTCGCAGCCACTATGCCTACCCACGCAAGTGAGGTACCATTTTTTTCGGGAGACCTGGGGGCACGCTGGGTGGGTGGAAATTTGTTGATCCACGCAGATTCCAGAACTTTCCACCACAGAAATATGAGGAAAATGTGTTTTTTTGTCAAATTTGTAGGTTTGCAAGGGATTCTGGGTAACAAAGCCTGGGGGTAGGCAGACGACTCACCCCATCCTGAATTTCCCTGGGTGTCTAGTTTTCAAAAATGTATAAGTTTGCTAGGTTTCCCTAGGTGCTGGCAGAGCTACGGCGCAAAAACAAAAGGTAGCCTTTTTGTCCAAAACGTGCTAAATTTCACTGGGAAATTGAGGTGCGACCAAGCTGCGTTTTGCGCTGTTTCATGTCGCAGCCACTATGCCTACCCATGCAAGTGAGGTACCATTTTTTTCGGGAGACCTGGGGGCACGCTGGGTGGGTGGAAATTTGTTGATCCACTTAGATTCCAGAACTTTCCACCACAGAAATGTGAGGAAAATGTGTTTTTTTGTCAAATTTTTAGGTTTGCAAGGGATTCTGGGTAACAAAACCTGGGGGTAGGCAGACGAGTCACCCCATCCTGAATTTCCCTGGGTGTCTAGTTTTCAAAAATGTATAGGTTGGCTAGGTTTCCCTAGGTGCTGGCAGAGCTACGGTGCAAAAACAAAAGGTAGTCTTTTTGTCCGAAAAGTGCTAAATTTCACTGGGAAATTGAGGTGCGACCATGGTTCGTTTTGCGCTGTTTCATGTCGCAGCCACTATGCCTACCCACTCAAGTGAGGTACCATTTTTTTCGGGAGACCTGGGGGCACGCTGGGTGGGTGGAAATTTGTTGATCCACGCAGATTCCAGAACTTTCCACCACAGAAATGTGAGGAAAATGTGTTTTTTTTGTCAAATTTGTAGGTTTGCAAGAGATTCTGGGTAACAAAACCTGGGGGTAGGCAGACGACTCACCCCATCCTGAATTGCCCTGGGTGTCTAGTTTTCAAAAATGTATAAGTTTGCTAGGTTTCCCTAGGTGCTGGCAGAGCTACGGCGCAAAAACAAAAGGTAGTCTTTTTGTCCAAAACGTGCTAAATTTCACTGGGAAATTGAGGTGCGACCATGCTGCGTTTTGCGCTGTTTCATGTCGCAGCCACTATGCCTACCCACACAAGTGAGGTACCATTTTTTTCAGGAGACCTGGAGGCACGCTGGGTGGGTGGAAATTTGTTGATCCACGCAGATTCCAGAACTTTCCACCACAGAAATGTGAGGAAAATGTGTTTTTTTATCAATTTTTTATGTTTGCAAGGGATTCTGGGTAACAAAACCTGGGGGTAGGCAGACGAGTCACCCCATCCTGAATTGCCCTGGGTGTCTAGTTTTCAAAAATGTATAGGTTGGCTAGGTTTCCCTAGGTGCTGGCAGAGCTACGGTGCAAAAACAAAAGGTAGTCTTTTTGTCCAAAACGTGCTAAATTTCACTGGGAAATTGAGGTGTGACCAAGCTGCGTTTTGCGCTGTTTCATGTCGCAGCCACTATGCCTACCCACGCAAGTGAGGTACCAGTTTTTTTCGGGAGACCTGGGGGCACGCTGGGTGGGTGGAAATTTGTTGATCCACGCAGATTCCAGAACTTTCCACCACAGAACTGTGAGGAAAATGTGTTTTTTTTGTCAAATTTTTAGGTGTGCAAGGGATTCTGGGTAACAAAACCTGGGGGTAGGCAGACGAGTCACCCCATCCTGAATTCCCCTGGGTGTCTAGTTTTCAAAAATGTATAGGTTTGCTAGGTTTCCCTAGGTGCTGGCAGAGCTACGGCTCAAAAACAAAAGGTAGTCTCTTTGTCCAAAGAGCTTAAGATTTCACTGGGAAATTGAGGTGCGACCACGTGGCATTTTGTGCCGTTTCCTGTCGTAGGCACAAGGCCTACCCACACAAGTGAGGTACCATTTTTTTCAGGAGACCTGGGGGCACGCTGGGTGGGTGGAAATGTGTTGATCCACGCAGATTCCAGAACTTTCCACCACAGAAATGTGAGGAAAATGTGTTTTTTTTGTCAAAATCTTAGCTTTGCAAGGGATTCTGGGTAACAAAACCTGGTGGTAGGCAGTCAAGTCATCCCATCCTGAATTCCCCTGGGTGTCTACTTTTCAAAAATGTATAGGTTTGCTAGGTTTCCCTAGGTGCCGGCAGAGCTAGGGTGCAAAAACTACAGGTAGGCACTTTGCCAAAAAAGGGTCAATTTGTAACTGCAAAATTTAGGTGTGACCACATTGCATTTTGCGCCGTTTCCTGTCGCAGGCACAAGGCCGACCCACACAAGTGAGGTACCGTTTTTATCAGGACACTTGGGGTAATTCAGATTTGTAAATCAACTGTTATTACCAATTGAGCTTTCATGCATTTCTCCCTTTGAATGAAAGACATTGTGTAAAAAAAAAATCTTTATGAAAAATGACCAATAATTCTCATGCTAGTATGAGTATTCCCAAGTTTGAAAATGTGCAATTACATACTGTTTCTGAACTCTATAATTTGTACCCAATTCATAAATACATAGGTGTCTTTCATACAGATTATTCCATGTATACATTTTCCAAGACAAAGTACACTATACCCAGTAAAGGAAAAAATACCATTGCAAGTTGCTGCTCAGTTTTTGAATCTGGGTTCGTCGGGTTCTTGGTGAAACTACAAGTCCTATATATCCCCACAACCAGGAAGGTCTAACGGATGTAACGGTATATTGCTTTCCAAGAGCTGTCAAAATTAGAAAAAGTTATAGGTGAAAACGTTGAGACAAAAGGCTGTTTTTTTCAACAATTTTTCAATTATTCCAATATCTAACTGTTAGTTTCTATAACGAAACCTTCATGTATTTAGACAAATGACCCCTTTCTGAATTCAGAATTTTGTCTACGTTTCGAAAATGTAAAGCTTTCCAGGATCCATTATTGCTTTCAAACTCATTTCTACCATTAACTGGATGGAGGTGGAAAGCTCTAAAAATAGCAAAAATAGACTATGTCCCAGAAACATGCCAAAACTGAGTGAAAAATATCGGTTCTCTGACAAAAGACTGTCATTCCCTGAAAGCTGAGAAAATGGAGATTTCAGCCCCACAAACCCTTTTGTGATACCATTTTCAGGGAAAAACCCAGAGGCTTTCATTTGCAGCCCGTTTTCCCATTTTTCTGAAAAAAACAAAAAAATCACTATATTTTGGTTAATTTCGGGGACCCCTCCAAGGGAATCCACAAACCCTGGGCGCCTTTAGAATCCACATGATGTTGGAAGAAAAGGACACAAATTTGGCGTGGATACCTTATGTGGTCAAAAAGTTACAAGGGCCTAAGCGCGCACTACTCCAAAACGCCAAAAAAAGCCTCAGCACAGGAGGGGAAAAGGCCTAGCAGCGAAGGGGTTAAGGAAAGCAAGCATTGATTTCTTGGAGTTTTGGGGAGACAAAATATATTTCTAATCCTTGTCATTCCATTAGTTACATACACACTGATCTAATTGTGGCTTAAATGACAATTATTTGTTAGACTCCATTACTACTGATGTCACATTTCTATTACTTTTGTTCAGATTTAAACAACTACCACTTGTAGACATTGCCAAGAAATGGAACTTTAATAAAAGATATCTCTGAAAATTGTTGTTTATGTCTGTTTATAATTTCCTATTCCTCCCTGGATTCTCAACCATCTAGGATATAAACAAAACTTAAAATATCTGAAGACAATTTAAAAGGAGTAAGGCAGAACAGGATTTATAAATTGATGCCATTTTTTTTAAGCTAGTTCTAAAGTTATTTGGGCTTATTTACAAGCCCCTTGCGCCGCCGGTATGTCACTTTTTCCCATGTTAAAAGTGACACACTGGTGGCGCAAGGGGCTTGCAAATAAGGCCCATTGTATTTATAAAGGGTGTGTTGGATAAGGATGAATTGTGAACAATTTTAAATGCTGTTTATGTTTCTGTTTTAATCTCATTTCTGTGTCTCCCCTACTACTTTCTCTATCTCCCCATCTCTCTCTTTCTTACAAATAGACTCGCACTCTGCCTCTTTCACATGCACGTATATATAATAAACAATGAGCTACTCCATTACTTTACAGCAACCAGAGTAATTATGTTCCAGAAAAGAAAAAAAAAACGGTTCACCGAGTTGTAATTCAAATATTTATTCAGAACTCGTCAACGATAATGCAAATAAGTTTATTTCACATAAAACAACACAAGAAGAAGAACGCATACTGCTGTTATCTAGTAGCTAGGGTCTTTTTTTAGGCATAATTATAAGGATAAAATAATAATGAAACCAAGAAAACAATGGTCCTGGGTGACAAGAGTGATCACACAGTGCTTAATCAAAAGCGAAGGTGGGTAAAAAAAAAAGTCAGTGCTAGAAAGTTATAGGAAGGAGTGAGAAGGAGCTAGGCTGAGCACTGCTTGTCTACCCAAGGTATACTAATGAGTGAGTGTCCCCTCTTTTAGTGGAACTCGTCTTTATACTCTCTGTGAGTGGAAGGTTATTATCACAAGAGGCAAATACACGGCACCGGTCGCGTGTTTTCTGAGAAGAGACATAAAAAGATTGTTTTCATTGAATGTGAGCCAGGCAGGGGATTCCTGAAATAATGAGCTGCAGGGCTGTTTCATTACAATCTAAGTGGAGTAAAGTTCAAAAGGGGCCCGTGTCTATAGAGGCAACATTTAGATAAAAAGTATTGTTGAGGAGGGCTATCTGCCTCTAACATCCCTGTGGGGAGAAATAAACTTTTAAATCAGCATCAGTGAATTGGCCTAATATTGAAGTGCAGACTAGTGTCACATGGGTGAGAATGTGCTATAAATCAGTATAAAATGCTTAGGAAAGCCTACAATATATGCAGTTAGCTACAAAGGAGACGATTTCCATTTAATGAAAGTACCTGGGAGCGAAAATGTATACTGTGTGAATTTGGTGTTCATAAGCAAAACAATACCACAAGAAGGGATTAATGCTTACTAAATTCAGCGCAGAGATATAGGCGTGGCACGGTGAGTAGCTATGTCCTAGACTAAGAACCTCAGTGTGTGTCGAGCAGGTACTGCCCGGATAACTATCCTGTTCTGAAGTGCTCAGAGATGGCCGAAAACAGGTGTAAACAAGCATTTGCAATGCAATAGGGCTCGCGTTTGCAAGAGTTAAGCCATTGGCATTGTAAAAGACGATGCCTTTTATTTATCTGTTTTGTTAATTAGCACATAAATAAAAGGCATTGTCATTTACAATGCCAATGTCTCAAACTCTTATCAATATGAGACCTTTTCAAAGAAGCGGCGCCATTGTCCCTGCTGCTCGGAATGTTAAAGCTCGCATTGCGCGCTGAGTGTTGCAGGAAAGCATGTCGTGCCTGCAGTAGTAGAAACTCATTAAAGAAAATAGTGCTAATAGACACAAAAAAGACGTACCGTGTAACAACCGAAGTAAAAGGGCGAGTCCTCATGGGAGATTACAAATGAAGACAAGGCGGTACTAAGGAGGGACAAACAAGCCTATTAACAAATCTGAAGCTACCATTTACGAAGGGCAATGACACAAGCCAATGACAAATATGGGCGGAGAATGTGCGGGCTTTAATTCTATACTCCACTACAGCATGCTGCAGATCAGCGCATGTGCAGCCCAAGCTCGACCTAAAAATGGGAGTGCAATTTTCTCAACAAATGTCTAAAATCAATAATAATTATTTGAGAGATGCGAACAGCAAACAACAACGTAGCAAACATACATGTATACAAAAAATCTAATTTGAAACAAAATTTGAAAAAAGGGTAAAAGTGCTACCAGTATGACAAAACATACCCTGGCGAGTCAAACACAAGCCCATAGGGCAGAGAATGTGGGAGGCCCGCAATTTATGCCATTTAATGGCAGAAATGCCTATTATTTTTCTAAGATAAGAAAACGTTCGCTTCGAGCAATAAATTAGATCAGCGGAGACAAAGACAATTGTATAACTGAAAAGCTTTAGGTAACTGCATGGCAAAAAGGTTAGACAGTGACTTGTGCCCAGGTAACAATTGACAAAAGTTTAAATTAATAAAATTGAAAGGAATCTTACAGTCCCTGAGATTTCACGATTTTACAGAAGAATTAAATAATATGCAATTTTAGTCAATGGCATTTGCTACTTTATATTCCTGACAACATTGTAGGATCAACAGGAATATTACTAGTCGAATGGCATAAAACAGTTACCAAGTTGATAGACTCACAATCTTATGCATCATTAGAAAGCAATACATTCCATAATTATAATCATTGCCTCCTCATGGGTGTTCCTGGTACCAGTTTTCAGATGGTGAGGTTACCCTCGTCATGTAGGCAGAACCGATGCAACAATTGCTCTTGAGTCAATTACCTGTAAACTTCATTACACCGAGCCTTAGTCCTAAATGTCATAGTCACATTATGAGGTTTCCCTCATCACACAGATAGGATCAACCTATCCTAGCCCTAACTGAAACTTTAAATTCAATAGTTTTACCTAGTCTTAGCCCCACCTCCTCTTTAGGAGCATTAATGAGGGACTTGCCCTGGCACACCTCCTATTTTTTTCCTGTCTCGTACCATTGTGTTTTGGTGCCCCTCTGCCAGCTTTGGCTTTCTGCACCAGCCTCGGCGCATTTCGTGCAGCGCTCGACCAGGGTGCAGCTATTGATGTTTTAAAGCCCCGTTTTTTGTCTATTGGTTTATTTTAGTTCTGACATTTTCCCCTGTTTTTAGATATTTGGCCTCGCTTACCTGCACTGCTGTCCTCCTAACCTGCACACTAATTGGAATATCTCACCGCATTTTCGAGGGTCCCTCGCCCTTGTCACGGTGGCGGCCATCTTGAGTGAGGAGCGATCCATTCTGTGGTCTAGTCCTCTTTTAGGAGGCTCGACCTGTATAAATTCCAGGTAAACTCAAGGCGCGTCCCTACACCAGCCTCGGCACATTTCGTGCAGCGCTCGACCAGGGTGCAGCTATTGATGTTTTAAAGCCCCGTTTTTTGTCTATTGGTTTATTTTAGTTCTGACATTTTCCGCTGTTTTTAGATATTTGGCCTCGCTTACCTGCACTGCTGTCCTCCTAACCTGCACACTAATTGGAATATCTCACCGCATTTTCGCGGGTCCCTCGCCCTTGTCACGGTGGCGGCCATCTTGAGTGAGGAGCGATCCATTCTGCGGTCTAGTCCTCTTTTAGGAGGCTCGACCTACATAAATTCCAGTCATGCATTCGCGCAGCGTCATCGCGCAGAGGGATCGCCGGTCTTCCGCCGGAGTTACGCCAGAGTTCAGCCCGTCTGCGCCCGTCCGCGCTGAGGACGGGTTGCAGGTCGGGCTGGACCACGATCTTACACCTCCTTCATCAGCAAAGGTAATTAGGCGATATGCTCCATCGGCGCTATTGGCTCTTAGGCCTCCCGTACGCCCTTGTCTACATCGCTTTACTCCGGTAGGGATACTACAGTCCCGCCGATGTATGACTTGCTCATCCCCATTTCATTCTCCCGTTTTTTGCTCTACTAGTTCCTCCCCAATGTCCACCTCCTCTCTTCGAACTGGTTTTCTTATCAATGCGCGTTCGTTAATTAAACATAACTTAGCCTTCCACGACTTCGTGGTTGAAAGACAGCCAGACTGGGTCTTCATTACGGAGACCTGGGCTACTGACTTTTCCGGCCATGACCTTCTTTTAGCCATCCCAGGGGGTTACTCCCTACATAGGCTGGACAGACCAATACGTAGAGGAGGAGGAATCGCCATTCTTTTCAAATCTTTTCTTTCCTGTACGGTTAAAACGCTATCCTCGCCTCAAGATCGTTTTGAAGCTCTATCCTTTTGTATTACATGTGCCCCATCGGTCTCTTTCACGGGGATACTGATATACAGGCCGCCTGGCTACAGAGCTAACTTTGCCTCTGATATTCTGAGAATCCTTGAACCCTATTTTGGAAAGCCTCGTCTCACCATCCTGGGCGACCTCAATTTCCATCTTGATGAGGCCGATTCTAAGGACACTCTATCATTGGTTGAGTCTCTTGGAGCCTATGACCTTGTTCAGCTTGTTACCAGTCCCACTCATAAGGCAGGTCACATTCTCGATGGGGTATTCTCCAATGATTCGAGACTTTCCAGCGGCTCACCTTTGCCGTTGGTCTGGACTGGCCATCTTGCAGTACCTTTATATCTTGCTCTTCCTTCTTCTCATTCCACCAAGAAGGTGACATCTTCTCTCGTTCTCAGAAGAAATCTTAGAAACCTCACGGATGAGGCTCTTGCCTCTTTAGTTCCTTCACCTGAGGTTCTTTCCTCTAAAGACGTGGATGAGGCAGCCCAAGATCTTAAGGATTCCATCACTAATGCCGTGGAAAAGCTTGCTCCAGCATCCCTGCGATATGTAGCCCGACGTAAGCCATCAGCTCCATGGTTTTCTGACCATCTTAGATCACTGAAACAGGGCTGCAGAAGCAGTGAGAGGAGATGGAGGAAATCCTGGGATCCTAAGGACCGGGAGGCCTATAAGTCTGCTCTGCGCGAGTACAAGCAGAAAGTGATTATGGAGAAGCAGGAATACTTTTCCAATCTTACTAGCTCACTCACTTCCTCTAGGGAGCTTTTCAAAATTGCTGACTCGCTATGCTCCCTTCAACTTCCTGATCCTGTAGTCAGCTCTCAAGTTCTATGTAATGACATTGCAGACTTTTTTCATAACAAAATCCTTGATATCCATATATCATTAGAAGCACAACGTCATTCTCTGGATGAGAATACTCCTCCTGGTATAAGCTCTTTTGAATCTTTGGATACAGCCTCTTCCAGCTCCTTCACGGAATTTCCTTCCCTGTCTCTGGAAGGATTGAATCTTCTACTTGACAGGACGAAATCCTCCTCCCCATTGGACCCACTACCTCTTAAAAAGCTGAAAGAGTGTAGATGCAGTCTTCTTCCCTCCATGTTGGAGGTGATGAATAAGGCGATCGCTCAACGTTCCTTTCCATCGGTATGGAAGAAGGCAATTGTGAAGCCTCTCCTAAAGAAGCCTTCACTTGACCCCAGCCTCCTTAAAAATGTTAGGCCCATTTCCCTTCTCCCTGCACCTGCAAAAATACTAGAGGCACATTTAAATCTCCATCTATCGTCTTTTCTCGATGCCTCTGAGTATCTTGACAGCACCCAACATGGATTTCGAAAACAGCATAGCACTGAATCTGCCCTCACTTTTGTAGTCAACAACATCCGACGCAAAGTTGACGCTGGTCAAACTACTATTCTAGTGCTACTGGACCTCACGGCCGCATTCGATACCCTGTCTCCCGCCATTTTAACATCTCGGCTTAGGGAGGCAGGTGTAACTGGGTCGGCCCTGAGCCTCCTCAGTTCCTTTCTCCTTGATAGGGAACAGAGAGTGATGCTTGGAAACCACCTCTCCCCAGCCAAGTCTTTGCAATGTGGGGTGCCACAGGGGTCGGCATTAAGTCCGACCCTGTTCAACATCTACGTGGCCCCCCTCGCTAGGCTGGTAAGATCGCAGGGGATGGAGGTGGTTTCATACGCCGATGACACCCAGATCATGGTGTCACTCACCCATTCCTCTGTCATTACTTCTGCCTTCAGCTTCAGGTCATGTATGCAACTTGTAGCAGACTGGATGGTCATCAACTCCCTGAAGCTGAATGGCGATAAGACAGAGGTATTGGTCTTTGGGAAGGACCAAGATGTCTGGTCGAGTGAGTGGTGGCCTTCCTCCCTTGGCACCTGCCCCACTCCCTCTCAATCGGCCAGAAATCTCGGTGTGGTGTTTGATACTTCACTCTCAATGTCTCTTCAGGTGAATCGGACTGTGGCAACCTGCTGGGGCGTTATCAGGATACTCAACAGAATTCGCAGCTATCTGTCTCTGCATGCACGTAAGCAGATTGCAGTCGCCCTTGTTGGCTCCAGGTTGGATTATTGCAATTCTCTATACATGGAGTCCAACAAGGGCCTCATACATCGGCTGCAAATCGTGCAGAATGCTGCTGCACGTTTTGTCCTAGACCTTCCTAAGACATCATCTGCCACTATCGCGAGGAGAGACCTCCATTGGTTGCCTGTCCAGCACAGAATCTATTTTAAAATCCTGTGCTTGACGTACAGAGCTCTCGAGGATGGATCTAAAGGTGCTCTCAGCTCCCTACTTACCCGCTACCATCCCACAAGGTGCCTTCGCTCTGCGGGACTATTCCAGCTTGCTGTCCCTCGCTTCAGGCTTACCAGATGGGGAGCCAGGGCCTTTTCCGTCGTTGCTCCTCAGCTCTGGAACACCGTGCCTATGGAGATTAAAACTCTACCCTCTCTAGACCTGTTTAAAAAGGCCTTAAAAACGTGGTGCTTTTCAAGAGCCTATTCAGGATGAACTGCTTGGTCTGCGTCATGAGCTGCTTTTTTGAATTAGGCGCCTTGACGCCCACTGGGCTAAGTTTGCGCACGATAAGACTCCTATCATTTCATTTTCTGCCTTCTTCAGCAGGTTCTCTTATGAGTGTGGTGACTTCTTGGTGACCAATCGATATTCTCTGGCTCCTCTCAGTTCCTTCAGCTTGAGGAAAGTTCCTGATCCGTTTGGTGCTGATGACGCTTGAAAGCTATAGTGTTTGGGTTGCATGAGACAGTGCCCTTGCATTTGTACATGAGTTCAAGATGCTTCCTCCTCTGGACAGATTTGCCCTTATCCTTCAGATTCTCTGTCCACTACCTTGGGTTGGTTGATCCTGGAGGGTGTTTCCTTCCTTTGTCTGTCTTCTGGTTGTGTTTCTGGACTAAGTTCAACAGGATTCTGTCTGTTAGGTTCTGAAGGTTTAACCTATCAGACTTGGCAATACAGCCCCTTAGGTTTTCCTGTTGCGATTCGTTTTTCAATTTAATGGATGGAAGAGGAGGACAGTGTCTTTATCCAGGACTCATTGATTGGTTCCTCACTTCTGGGGTGTTGTCTGTTAATTTTTAGTGGACGTTTTCACTGCAACAGTTTATCCAGCATTTGTGATTTCAAGCTGTCATTTTTCCTGTCTTCTCAGTGGTCAAGGTTTTCTACTCGGGTGCTAGAGACAAGGAAGAGGGTAAGAGGTAATGTGATAATCTTCATTTACAGCTTCCAAGAAGTGGTGGAGCCTAGGAAAGGGACTAGGTAAAAACATTGAATTTAAAGTTTTTTTGTTGGAGCTAGAATAGGTAAAACCTGCATTTGGTGAGAAGGGAAGCCTCCTACTGTAAGCAGTGAAATTGCAAGTAATTGGCTAACTAGCAATTGTTGCCTCATCATTCTGTCTCTTGCTCACTCAGTGTTTCTCTCTCTTGCTCCCTCTTTCTCTGTGTTCTCTCGTTTCTTCTTTCGCCATCCAAACACTCTCTCTTCCATTCTTTCATACTCTTTTACTTGCATCTCTTTAACTCCTTTCCCTATCCATCGCTCTCACACCCCAGTTCTTCTCACTAGCACCCCACCATACTACCGCAGTCACCTCCATCCGTTCTCTCACGTGTGTGCTCTCTCTCAAATGCCTGCACTCACTCCTTCTCTCTTTCATCCCTCTCACTCAGTCCCTCTGTCACACACAGTATTTCTGTCTCCTCTCTCTTTCCATCTCAGTCTGTCTCCCCTCCCTTTATATTTTATGCCACTTTCTTTCCCTCTCTCTAGCTCTTTGGTCTCGCTCTCTCCCCCAGCTCACCCCGACGCTCTCCTCCGAGAGGAGGGAGTTCAGAGACATTGCATGGCAGGGTCACCCGTGCCCGCCAGACGTTAATCACGGGCCATATCGGTGATGCCAACTATGCCTCCCTCACTACTCACACTTGGCCGGGGATGAAGGTCTGTGGCAGGGGAGTGTGGCAGGGGGCCGGGGTATGCTGGGAGCGAGGCTGGGGCACATAACTTGTTAATTATAGTACATGGCAGCGGCCCCAGAAGAATGGCGGCGGGGAAGACTCCACGTGTAACGGGCTCAGCTGTGGAAACTCACGCCGAATTCTTGTGGGGAATTATTTGCTGATTGTGAAAAATCGAGAGGTCAACGCTGCCAACACGTTTAAAGACTGCCAGAGCATGTGCGCGGCAGCCGCGAGCCGTAAAACGAGGCTATAACTTACGATATGAAACATAAACACCAGGCGACCCTTGGCCCCGCCCTCCTACAGTGCTGGGATCAGACCCGTAGCTCTTCAACCCGCTGGCCTAGACTGAAAGGGGCTTTATTAACCCTCGAGAGGCTGGTACAGCAGGGTAGTCCTAGTTCGTTTATCCTTTACCAAGGCTTTAAGTGGGCCGGGTCCTGCCAGTGCACAGCACCGGCTGCTCTAAAAAGCAGGCGCTGAGACGGGACTCTATCGGGCACTCCATTTTTACCCTCACCGTCAGGGTGCACAAATAACTCTGCAGCAGTGCCACCCTTCATTGCATTTGAGGTAACTTCACAGAGATTTTTCACAGTCTCATCATTCAGCACTGAAACATTGTCAATATTATATACAACGAAGCCATAGTTGTTCCTTAATTATCTTATGCAACTAACAACCATTGACAACGCCAATAGTCCTGGCTTGTTGTAAATGTACTGTTCCTTGTTGTTTTATATATCTGGATTCAATGACAGAAGCAGCAAAATACCAGTGGTGTGTGTAATGTTTGAAGACCGCATGTACGCGGTCTAGTGTTTGCGCACGTAGCCGTGCGCTAGCGCGACTGTGCTACGTCACGGTTGCGTATACTATAAATAAAGGAAGGCGTGGTCACGGAACTAGTCCGGACCACGCGGAGACTAAGAGCGTGTCCAGGGTCGTCATTACCGCGCTGCGACTGGGGGTGCAGCGTGACTATTTGCCGACCCCTACAATGGCAACGAGGGCATGAAGAGCCATAGCGTGCCCTGGAGCACTGCCTGCCCCGCCCCTCCATTGCTCGGCGAGATCCCGTGCCTGGCTGGGCCACGCTGGCAGAACCACGTGGGGTGAAGTGCCCCGAGCCGAGTGAAGGACGGCACGCGCATGATTTCCCAGCTGCCAGGAAAGGTCAGAGAGGAGCTTAACCTTCTACACAGCCACGAAGCGCCTGGGCCCTGTGAGAGAATATTGTACTACGGTGTCACGCGCTCTCTGCGCCACTAAGGGTACTGGGACTTTAAACAAGCCCTCCAAAGTAAGACTACCTGTGGTGAGAGGGGGCCCTGGAGAAACAACAGCTCAACGCCCGCCCCCCCCTGCAGGTGCACCCCGGCGGCCTGGTCGGTGTAAGTCACCAACCCTGCGGCCATTTGCCCTGTGTGCCCGAGGCAGTGGGTGACATCACCTTCCCCCAACATGGCATCAATTCCGCCAATTGAACCCTTCTCCGTCGACGGCGCGCCTGCAGCCCTTGCCCCAAGATGGAAGGACTGGGTTGAAAGACTACAATTCTATTTCGAAGGCGCAGGCACAGCAAGAGAGAGACGCAGGGCGCTCCTACTGCATCTTGGTGGGAAGGACATTTATCGAATCTACAAAACCCTGACGGAAGCTACTCCTCACACGTATGTCACGCTCCTCAACGCGCTCAACGCCCATTTTGAGCCGATGCAAAGTAAGGACTACGAGCGGTTCATTTTCCGACAAGCGCGACAGGAAGCGGATGAATCCCTCGACGCGTTCCACGGCCGCCTGAAAGAGCTAGCGAGCATGTGCGGATTCCGCGACGAGCAAGAAGAAATTCGCGGACAACTGATCCAAACCTGCTACTCCTCAGACCTGAGGGTGAAGATCCTCCAAGAGGATGGCAAACCACTAGCGGAGATCCTAAAGCTGGGCCGCTCCAAAGAATTGTCCCAGGCAAGGGCGTCCCATATGGAAGCAGCACTCCACAGACCCATTAAAACCGAACTGGTGCACGTGGCGGAACACGTCAACGTGGTGCGGCCCAAACAACGCCCGGCGGGGAGAGGAAGGCCGCTAGAACGCCGCAAAGACTGTGGGTACTGCGGTGGCGCACCACACAGAGCGCAGGACTGCCCAGCTCGAGGAAGAAAGTGCGGGTCATGCGGGCGCATGAATCACTTCGCATCTGTATGCAGGTCGTCCAAGCCCAAACCCGAAGCCGCTCACGCCATACGGGAAGACCCCGAGAGCGAAGACATGGATGACGACACACACAGCTACCCGGTACACTATGTGTTTGCCATAGACCAGCCGCTGAAAAAGAAGCGACGACTTCCAAAGTGCAGGATAATGATACAGAACCAAGAGGTGAGAGCAACCATCGACACAGGTGCATCCATCGAACTTATGGCGGCAAACGTTTACGCTCAACTGCGAGACAAGCCGAGTCTGAAGCCTGCCAAAATCAGAGTTTTTGCATACGGACAGAAGACACCCATACCGCTAATTGGGTGCTTCCAGGCGGATGTACGACACCAGGACAAGAGAGCACCATCTACCATCTACGTCACCAAAGAAGGCAGTGGAATGCTACTCAGTGGCCAAACAGCCGAAGAACTTCATCTAATATCCTTCGCAATGGCAGTACTGGAGGAAGAACTCGAGACGATCATTGAAGAGTTCGAAGACGTTTTTAAGGGCATTGGATGTCTCCGAGGGAAGGAAGTATCCCTACACATCGATCGGTCCATTCAGCCTGTGGCTCTGCGTCATCGACGGATAGCATTCCACCTGAGGAAAAAAGTGGAACAAGAACTGGAGAACCTCGAGAACCAGGGAATTATCGAGAAAGTCAGTGGGCCCACCCCCTGGGTATCGCCAATCGTGGTGGCGTGAAAACCCAAGCAGCCAGGGCAAGTACGCATCTGCGTCGACATGCGCCTGCCCAACGCCGCAGTCAAAAGAGAAAGACATCTGACGCCCACGATAGACGACATCCTGGGAGAATTAAATGGAGCGAAGTGGTTTTCCAAAATGGACCTGAGGTCTTGATATCACCAACTGCCCCTGCACCCGGATTCCAGGTACATCACCACCTTCTCCACTCATGTCGGACTCCGGCGCTATCGAAGGCTCAACTTTGGGATATCAAGCGCAGCAGAAGCATTCCAAAATACCATTCGAGAGGTACTGAGCGGAATAACTGGAGTCCTCAATGTCAGCGATGACCTGCTGATATACGCTGACTCCGTGGAAGAACATCACCGGAGGCTCAGAAGTGTGCTGAAGAGGATCAAAGACTCAGGCCTTACGCTACACAGAGAAAAGTGCCAATTCCTACAGAACACAATCAGCTTCTTCGGATACACTTTCTCCGACAAGGGAGTAGCGCCAGACCCTGAAAAGGTGAGAGACGTGCAAGCAGCACCCGCCCCAACCAACACGTCAGAAGTGCGGAGCTTCCTCGGAATGGTGAACTTCTGCGGGCGGTTCATCCCAGATCTCTCCAATCTCACGAGACCACTAAGGGAACTTACAAAGTCTACCATCCCGTGGCATTGGGGAAAAGAGCAAGAGCTGGCATTTCAGAACACTAAAGCCGCCCTGTCTGCTAACACCACTCTGTCATACTTCGACCCCACCAAAGCAACTAACATCGCGGTCGACGCCAGCCCGTATGGACTCGGGGCAGTAATGACACAGAGCCAAAATGGAGAAGACTGGGTGCCAATAGCCTACGCGAGCCGCTCCCTAACCGAGACTGAACAACGCTACTCTCAAATTGAAAGAGAGGCCATCGCAATCCACTGGGCCTGCAGACACTTTCATGTGTACGTCTATGGGCATCCCTTCACTGTATCCACCGATCATAAGCCTTTGCTTCCTCTATTCTGGGGGTCAGTCTCCAAACCCCCCCCCCCAGAATCGAAAAGTGGATCTTGCAGCTCCAAGAGTATGACTACAAACTGGAATTCAAGCCCGGAGCAAATAATCCGGCCGACTACCTCTCCCGGCATCCCCGCGCGGCAACCACGCAGGAACAGGAAGATGCGGAAGAAACGGAGGAGTACGTAAAGATCATCCTGGAGCGCTCACGACCCCTACCCATGGGCATCGACCTGATCGTGGAAGCGACCCGCAGTGACGAAGTCCTCAAGCTGGCAATAGACGCCTCACGAAATAGCAACTGGAAGTCACTCCAGAATTCACTGGGTCAGAGAACCCCCGAGGCAAAGAGGGCTCTAGAGGCGATCCTCAGAGTGAAAGGTGAACTATCGGTGGACTCGCAAGGTTGCCTTCTCCGCGGACCCCGAATTGTGATGCCTGCTAGTCTAACACAACAGGCCGTCGAGCTGGCTCATCGCGGCCACCAAGGGATCGTGAAGACGAAGAGCAGGCTTAGAGCGAAGGTCTGGTTCCCGGAGATGGATGAAAAAGTCGAACAGCTGGTAAAAGGATGCCACTGGTGTCAAGCAGCAGGTCCACCCGAGCCTCCAACCCGGTAATTACTGAGGATGATCCGACGAGACCATGGGAACGAGTAAGCGCTGACGTCGGACACCTTCCAGACGGCCGTCACATGCTCATCGTCATCGACGACTTGACAAAATATCCAGAAGTAGAGATAATAACATCTTTGACCGCCAGGGAAGTAACTGCCAAACTGGAGAAGATAATCGCCACTCATGGCATCTTTGAACAAATGAAGACGGACAACGGGCCACCGTTCCAAAGCCAAGAGCTCGCCGATTACCTCCAGGAATGGGGGATTCAACACAGGAAGATCACCCCCAGATGGCCCCAAGCCAACAGCGAGGTAGAGCGGTTTATGAGGACCCTCAACAAGGTCATCAGGATCGCTCAGGCAGAAGGAACACCAGTCGAGAGGGCCCTGTACACATTCCTGAGAGAATACAGGCTAACGCCTCACCGCACAACCACTGCCGCCCCGGGACCCTCAGCAATGGGCAGAATCGTCAGAGACACCATTCCTCATCACCGTACTTGGACACCTCATGAGGCAGACCCCCAGCAGACACTGTGGAACAGAAGACGATCAAATGAGTATGCCAGTTTTAGACGCCGGGCCAAACAATCACCCATAGAGGAAAGAGACTGGGTCTACGTGAGGGATCGGTTCCCCGGGAGCAAGTTCAGGCTCCCGTTTGAGCCCCGTCCATGGACAGTCACGCGCCGGTCGGGCACGATGGTAACTGCCCAGCGCGACGGCGAAAGCGTCACACGCAACGTATCGTTCTTCAAGCGAGCAGCCACCCCGTCGGGAGGACAACAAAATCAAGACCAAGACAGAATCTCCTCAAGCACCACGGCGTCTGGCATCGACTCCCCAGGGAGTGAGCAACGAAGCTCCGATGAAAGAGCTGAGGCGAACTCTCAGGATTCCGGAAGGTCAAGTGCAGATAGCCCTCACCTCTCCGGGGACGGGCTATCGCCTACCCCAGCCCGACAAGACACCCCTCGAAGGGTCCTGTTCCGAGGAGAGGCCGCTGGCTATGGGTTGAGAAGAAATCCCGCGCCATCTTCGCAGCTGGCGGACTTTGCCGTGGGCTAAGACGGTGGCACCTGCTCATCAGACTGGTAACAGGCCTGCCGGCCATTTTATCTATCACCTGTCCTTGATTGACCAAGTGACTTTGAGACAGAATACTGTTGGGGTTTCCCCCCCCCTTTTGTTTCGATTTTCCGTTTGATTTAATAAAGGTTGAAAGGAGTGTAATGTTTGAAGACCGCATGTACGTGGTCTAATGTTTGCGCACGTAGCCGTGCGCTAGCGCGACTGTGCTACGTCACGGTCGCGTATACTATAAATAAAGGAAGGCGTGGTCACGGAACTAGTCCGGACCACGCGGAGACTAAGAGCGTGTCCAGGGTCATCATTACCGCGCTGCGACTGGGGGTGCAGCGTGACTATTTGCCGACCCCTACAGTGTGGCACACTATGCTAAGGACAGATTTTTAGCTTAAGTGTTTTTAGGCCACGCCCTTAATTACATCGGCCACTCCCCTTTGAGAGACCCTCCACTTTTTTTCATCCCACTTGAAGCTCTGCTTTTACCCTTTCACCTGCTTTCGTACCAATATGAGAACGTAGGTTTGCAGTTGCTTCTAATTCAGAGCCCAGCGCGTTCAACTTGGGAGAGAATGTGGCTACACGGCGAGGGCGGTCGGCCTCGGAACTGGGGAATCGGCAGGTATGCTCAACATTCTGTGATTCTGGGCAAATCACTTAATATCCCCGTGCCTAACAATGTTTTTTTAATTTTTTTTATGAATGTGTCCATCTGTAACGTAACGGGTGCTCATGTGAAGCGGTCTGATACCTTCGGGTCTAGTTCCAGCTGTATTAAACTCCACAAAAAAAGAACTCAGGCCTCAGGCTGTGGTCTGACAGCACTGGTCAGCTGTTCCCACGTGTCACTGAAGGAGCGCTAGTCATACCCTAATTGTGGACAGGATAAGGAGTGCCTTCATTACAAGTCTCTGATTCACTCGGCATATGTAGATTGATGGTGAATAGCATCATGGGATATTCTTGTCTTAATGAATCAGTTCAAAAGGGAATCTTACGGAGATATAGGACTTCCTTCTGCCTTTGTAATCAGGGTTCACTGACATGTAGACAGGACTTAATTTACGACAGCTGCCGATGCTTAATTCTAAGTCATGCCTCTTTCTTCCATCACACAAAATGTTCTGTCTCTTTATATCACCCTTGCAAGTGATTGTTCATACCTTTTTTCTCCTGGTCACTGTTTTCATATTTTTGTTTCGCTCCTTTTTTCTCTATTTTCTACCCTTCTTCCATTTGCTCTGGATCAGAGTCTTACATGGATGTAAAACACGTTCTGTCCCCAGGAATTAGTGCAGGTAGCCACCAACTGTAACTACCGGCACAATGAAGCCCCACTTGCAGGATATCAGAGTGATAAGTAACAGTGTATTTCACCCAAGAGGACTAAGCCAGCTACACCAGTACCACCTAGGCCCTCATTACAAGTAGCCACTTTATTCTGATGGGGCCAGTAACATCAGTTACCGGTCCCATTGGAATTATGAGTTGCACAGGATCACAACAAATTTCTTTACGTCCACCTGGAGATCTCCATTGATGAAAGCGGTGACAGGATTTTCCCAGACCTTGGAGTTATTAGTAGCCCTGGTATGTGTAACTCTCGTGTGAAGAAATAACAGTCAATTTCCCAGGACAATTGTAATGAGTGGCCGTAACCCCAGTGGCTTGCCTCTGCAATGAACAGCACTATAATGCAGCCACAGTGTCACACACTCAATTCAATTCAAATAGCTTTATTCGGTGTAAATAAAACAAACATCATATCTGGCGCTGCTTAGAAGTACGAACAAAGTTTGATTTTGAGAGAGAGCTGCACATGGGTTGTGTCTGACTATCTGTGTCATTTGGAGTGTTGGCGTGATTAAAAAATTATATTTTTGCTGGAACTGCAATAAGCAGAAAGGGGATCTAGCACACCTCCTCTTCCACTGCACCAAGATCAGGAAATTCTGGGACGCATTAAACACTCTAATCAATGACGTAACAGGCGCCACACTAACACTTGACTTTCACTATCTGGCCCTGGGGTACACCGACCCCTCCATAACATCCGAAAATGACAGGGACCTGATTGACCTCCTGCTCACAGCGGCAGTCAAGACGGTATAGCGAAGGCCACTTTTAAAGCCTGGTTCAACTGGGTCATATTCCTGCGAGGAGCCGACACCATAACAACCAACAGTCTACCGAACTCAGGGAAGAAAAGCGAAATATGGCTATCGCTGGACAACTACCTGTCCTCACATAAGCCACCCTGAACGTCAAGGGGTTAACTGGGAAGGTAGCCCATAGGCCAGAGGCCAGACTAGGCAACACTACACAGACCACATGCACCACCTACCCGGGGACACAATATGCCTACTCTCTCTCTTTACTCTCTATATCTCTACCCCTCTCTCTCCACGCCACCAGGGGAGCGAAAAGACAATCGGACAGTCTGTAAGGGGTATGGGGGAAGCCGGAAGGATTGACGAGAAGAAGAAGAAGAAGCAAGCATGGGAACACGGACAAACAGCCGCGAGCCAATCGAGACAATGCTTGCCACCCCCCCCCCAACCCCACCCCCCCGGGGCGTCTTTTCCCGGTCATTTCTCATCTCCCATGTGTTCACTCTGCACCATGTATATATAATTTTTTTTTTCAATAAAAATTACTGAAATAAAAAATAAATAAATAAATAAATAATATTTGAAGATTTAATTAGGAATTTCTAATCATAGTTGCTGAAGTTTACACCCACGAAGATAAACACATATTAAAGGGAGGAAAAATAAATACCCAAATAAGTAACAATTCTCCATGGAGAACTCTCCAAAAACAAATGCATTGTTGCTTCTAATAACCAGTAGGTGAAGTCGGTGGTGATGGAGTTGTGAAAGAGCAAAGGAAAATTACAGAAAAAGCAAGAATCATTTCCTCTAATGTTTTTCTCATGCTTATGATAGGATTAATCTTGGAGCCAAGTGCTCAACAGATTTTGAAATCAAAAAATGAAAGTGTAACTGTCATTGCCAATGTAAAGTGCTGATACGCAATGCAAAAAGCGCATTGCTATTTGTAACAGCTGCCACGAGGTGAAAAGCATACCTTCGGAACCCGCGGGAGTCATATGAGAAAGCAACAGCAAAGGGGTGTCGTCCCCATGTGATCCGCAATGGCAGGAACAAATGCATTTGCTACTTTTTTTAGGGTCAGCAAGTATTTGTTGGGGTGATTGAGCTGTCCTGTGCCGGCCTTTTTCGGAGCATTTGATACTTATGCTCTTGAACAGCAAGCCACTTAGGGGTATATTTACAAGAATTGCTGCTAACTAGCGTTAGCGTTAGTTAACTGCAATTTTCTTACCGCCGCCTATCGCCGAAAAGTATCTCCATGGTACTGACGTATTTACAATACATCGCTACATGGAGATAAGATCTGCTCGCAGTGGTGAAAACTACCGCTAACTTTAGCGGCAACGTGATAAAAATGTTGTCGCTAGAGAGAGAAAAGTGATGAAAGTCCAATTAGAGGCAAAAAAAAACACGTTATTCAGCCCAATGTCACTTTTCTGCCTTTAGAGACAAAAATAGCCTATAAGTCTGCCACCAATGATAAACATAAAATATAAATAATGGAATGCAGAATGGAGCAGCCTGGGCAAGTTCAGTACACATAAACAACACTCCCAAACCCCCAACATCCAGGATGACCAGCTAGAGTCCGAGGGGAAGAGGAAATGCCGATTCAGGGCTCCGTATATGTAAAGAGGCGCATCGCTGGGGAAAACCAGTGAAGAATCACTTTTCATAGGGCCACCCTTGCGACACCATGGCAGCCGAAGGTTGGACGTGTGGCCAGTCCCCGGGGCCTGGAGGCCTCGCTGGGCCTGTGCCTGAGACCCGGAGTGGGAGGCGGAGGTGCTGTGGAGTTGCTGCGGCCTGACGGTGGAGGTGGGTTGAGTCGAGACCAAGCCTTTGGTCCATAGCAGTATACATTGAGGCATCGGCGATCGCCCTTACCTGGGGGCGAAGTCCGGTAGGTCGCATGGATACACATTGCTGACCTGTGTGGGAGAGTACTGCCTGGTGCCCCTTGGAGCTGTGATAGGTAGAGGCACTCCTGTGCACCAATGTAGGGAGGTCTGTATCACAGAACACGAGCCACCACTACACTGGGGTGTACGAAGGAGAATGCCAATGGTGCAGTGGTGGGGACAGGCACAGTGGGGGGTAGTAAACTCCAGGATGTGGCCGAACGGAGTTGTGTAAATAAATAAAACGAATTACATTGTGCGCTGTATCGCCGATTTGGCGTGGCAGCGCGTACAATGTAATTAGTTTTATTTATTTATTTATTTATACAACTCCGTTTGCCTCATGCCGGAGTTTACTACCCCCTACCTGGCCCCTCCCCGTCCCTCCCCACCAACCCACAGCACTCCCTCAAGGAGCCGCCACTGCAATGGTGGGCCGAACCTCTCTGCACCACAGGCCGGAGGATGTGGCGCTGCCCGGACACTGTGGAGGGTGAGGCCATTGAGCTGCGTCAAACTTGTGTGGCTAGAGCGCAGCAATCTCAAGCCTAAGGGTGCCCTGTTGCGTCTTCTGTAACCAGGCTTGTGAGATCCCACCTGGCTGAGGCACCTGCTGGCTGAGTCACAGCTTCGGAGAGAGTGCGGAGTTTTGAGGTTGATGTCCAGGTGAGGAGAAGGTGGGATGAGAAGCGGAGGAGGCATGGGGGCGTGTCGGGCCCAGGCCTACCACCAGTAGGTGGGGTACACTCAGCTGTGAGCAATCTCTGTGCTGTGGAGGAAGCACATTGCAGAAGACACCGCACAAGACTGGTGGGGGCTCCAGTAACTGGCTTAAGTCACTGAGATCAGCCACTGGTGGCAACGGGTGCTAGGGGCACGTGGGTCAGTTCGGGCCCAGGCCCTTGGGTGTGCAGCTTGATCTGCCATTACTCACAAGGGAGCTGGGAACACAGAATCTGATCGCCACTGTTAGATCAAAAGTGGCAACCTGTGTGGTACTGCCTTTCCACACCCCCTGGCAGTGAGCCCTTGTGTGTATGGGGGACTATCACTTAGTTGACTTGCTTTCCCACAGCACCATCCGATATCTAATGCTGCTGTTCCCATCTGCTGCTGCTGGTTCCTCAGACCCGGAGGTCAGGTATTTGAGGCCCACCTCTCCCCGCAGGCTCCTGCCTGTGCCTCTTTGTTGGTGGTCCAGTGGTAGAGTGTCAATGCTCTGCTGCTTGACTGCCCTTCTGTCCCTCTTCACTGCTGTTCCCATCCCTCTTTCTGCTCTTCTCCATTGCATTTTACCTTTGGTAATTTTTATCTTTGCCTTGTTTGGCTTTGTCTTTCCTGTGCTTATGTATGGTTACTTATTACCTATCCTCTCCCTCTTTGATGCCGCGATCCCCTGCATCCCTGCCCCCTCCAGTGTCCTGTCCCACATTTCCCACCTCCCAGCTGTCCAGCCCCCCTGAACAACCGGTTAAACCCACTTACTGGGTCTCGGCGGCGGGGGAACCGCCCTAGTCTTCCATACCTTCCATACTTAGTAAAAGGAGACACAGGAGCCTTCGTTTGCAGGAGGAACCCACATGTATTTCAATAGCCCGGTCTATGGAACAGAGTCCCAAGCTATTCAGAGACAAGACAGAGGAGGCTGCTACTTCACTCTGTAGCTTACAAGCCTTTTATACATTTTTCATCCCAGTCTTTTGGTTGTTAGTCCATTGTTCAATCAGGGCAGTGTTTGCAGTTGATAACCAGAACCAGACGATGTTTGTAGTTGGTGACCTGGTCAAGGCTTGGTACACAGATCATTGTTCACTTGGCTTGATCAAAGCCGTTCTTTCAAGCCATTGTTTAATCAGCCTGATCAGGGCCCAACAGTCAGACCATTGTCCAGATAACCTGATCACAGTGTCAAGGATGTTTACCAGGCTGGGAGCAGGAGATGGAAAACAAGTTTGTTTACACAGGGCGTGGGTGTCTCATGGCTTTCTGTTGAACTGCAAAGAACAGGGGGTTGGGTGTGCAACAGTTTCTGGGCAGAAATGCAGGCTGCAAGATGGTCTTTGTCGTGTCAGTTTAGATTTTTCTCAGGCATCAGCAGAAACGACCAGGTGGGTCGTGTGGAAGTGTTTGACACGAGATGGCAATGAATAAAACAATGGCGTCCTGGTACAAATGATGCCGATCAGAAAAACACTTTTCCTCAGACCCTCCTTTTGCCATTGAGTGGCAAATACTTTAAGAAATGTCAATGTTCATAAGACCATCTGTTTCTTGTTGGAGCATCATCATCATATTGGTGTTGTGAATGTTAGAGGGTGGAGGCTTGATGGTCTGGACACACATTGTACAGAGCACTGGCAGGCACTGGAAGCACAAAGAGCAGGAGACCAGGCTCGCTACTCCCAAGGCAAGGAAGATGAGGGAGACAAACAGCGTCACCACGGTGACCATGAAGCATCTACTATGTCAGAGGCTGACATCTTGTTTCTGAATTCGGATGTTTTGGACGGCGGCCATTGTGCTAAGCCAGGGACCTCTAGTGGCTGTCTGTGATTGGTGGTTGCTTCACTGGGCGCAGGTGCCAAGGAGCCCTATGGCATACCTTAGTCTGACACACCAGCACTACTCTCATCTGGGAAGATCACAGCCCTACAGCCTATCGGTACTTGGCGAAGTCAAGGGCAAGCCTTCCCTCGGGGGCGCAAGTTATATCGGTCGGAAGAAGGGAAAGTATGGTCAGGAAACAATTGTTCTTGGTGTTGAGCAGAGTTAAGGGAGGGTTCCACCCTTCCTTTCAGTATGCTGTCACTCTTTGCTTCCGTAGATGTAGAATGCAGTCTGGCATCCCTGAATGGGACAAACGTTGGAACTGTTCCTTTTTCTGAGTCTCCTAGTTCTTCCCTCACCCACTGATCATAGGGGAGGGGCAGAGGCACACTCAGGCAGTGAGACGAATGAACCCAATTCTTCAGACCTTCTACTTCCACAGCGGTGCGGGTGGCCAGTAACACCTGACGGGGCTGTGTCCAGCTGGGCTCGAGGCCCTTAGTCCGTTGAAAGTTCCTCACTAGGACCCAATCGCCAGGTTGTATAACGTATCCTGGGCCCTTGCTTTTGTCAGGTATGGCCTCGTGCACCTGGTGATAAAGAGTACGAAAGGTATTAGTTAGACTGTACAGATAATCAGTTAATACAGGGTATTCAACGTCAGACAGTTTCTTAGGTCGTGGGACACCCCATATATTGGCAGGCCTACCGAACACGATCTCGTGGGGGGATAGCCCTATCCTGGTGTGAGCCGTTGTTCTTGTCGACAGTAGGGGTAAGGGCAGAGCATCAACCCAAGAGACACCTGTTTCGGCTACTATTTTGGCCATTTTAGTTTTTAGGATGCCATTGTACACCTCTACTAGACCTGCTGACTGGGGGTGGCTAGCTGCATAACATTTTTGTTTTATATCCAATGCTGTACAGACATATTCCATAATTTGGGCTGTAAAGTGTGTCCCGTTGTCACTCCAGACCAAGCGGGGCAAACCAAATCATGGGAGGTACTCCTTTAATATTACTTTGGCAGTCGTGATAGCGGTGCAGCCTTTGACGGGGTATGCCTCCACCCATCGGCTGAAAGTACAGACCACCACCAGGACATATTTTAGATTGTTACCTCTGTCCATCTGGATGTAATCCATTTGGAGGACTTCAAAAGGGAAGGTAGGAGGAGAGAATCCTCCCTTAGGAGTAACTGTGCCTTTTCCTGGGTTATACATTAGACAAATCATGCATGTTTTAACCAGTTTGTCAGCATATACTGGTATCTCAGAGTTGTACCATGTAGGTTCCAACAGTTTACAAATCCCTTTTGCACTGATGTGAGCAGGACCATGGGCCATCATAACTACTGGTAGCACGTGACTGTCAGGTAACATCCATTGTCTTTCCATAGTCGTACGGACCCAGCAACCATCAATTCCCTCCTTTGCTAAGTGCTCCTTCCACACCCTTAGTTCCTCAGGAGTAGTATGGGACTGAATATCAATCACACTCTTTACTGTGTTTTCAACCATGCCCTCGTCTGCCACCCACCTAGCGGGACCTCCTACATACATTCCCTCCCTTTTCCTAAGAGCTGTTTGTCTGGCTGTCTGGTCAGCCAGAGCATTGCCTTTCCCAACATCATCTGTCACTTTCTTATGGGCCTTACATTTTATAATGGCCACCTTTCTGGGGAGTGTCAGGGAGTCTAACAGTGGGTGAATTAGGGGGCCATGTTGAATCTTGGTCCCATGGGAAGTAAGGAAATTCCTTTCTTTCCACAACCTCCGGAAGTTGTGGGCCACCCCAAAGGCATACTGACTGTCAGTATAGATATTTACTGTTATTCCCTTGCTTATCACAGGCTCTAGTGAGGGCCACTAATTCTGCTGCCTGAGCAGAGCACCGTGGAATCTCAGCTGTTTCTACTACTTGCCCAATGTCGTGAGGGCGTAGGCGGCTGAGGTGTTACCTCTGGCCCTCTGAGACATGATCCGTCCACATACAGTGTACCTTCTGGTTCTGCTATCGGGGTATCCTGTAAGTCAACCCGTCCCTTCGTCTCCTCCTCTGTCCTCAATATACAGTCATGTGGGTCTAAGCGGGCATCCTGAGTATCCAGTGGGAGTAATGTGGTGGGGTTTAGTGCAGTGCATCTTTTGATGTTAATGTGGCTGGTCAAGAGTGTCAGTTCGAAATCCTGTAAGTCGTGCGCTAGTGAGGTACTGTGTCTTGGTGTTATTTACGAGGGGATCTACAGAATGGGGACCATCAGAGTCAGGGGGGAGTTCATGACGATTCCCGCACTCTGACGGACCATGAGGGCAGCCGCAGCTGTCGCCCTTAGGCATCCAGGGAGAGCCCTTGCAACAGGATCTGAGGTGGCTGAAAAATAGGCACATGGCCGTTGGTGACCTCCAAACATCTGGGTCAGGACAGCGTATGCACAGCCATCTGTCTCACGTACAAAAAGAAAAAATTGTATGCTATAGTCAGGAGTACCGAGGACTGGAGAGGTACACCGGGGCCTCTTCAAATCTTGGAAGGCCTGCGCATGCTTTGTAGCCCATGGAAAGGAACCGCCTGATATGTCTTTAGTGGTGAGGGCAAGAAGAGGTTTGACCATGGCCAAAAAATTGGAAATCCACTGTCTACAGTATGAGGTTAGGCCTATGAAGGCTCGTACCTGCTTTTGTGTTCGTGGAGCCGTCATAGGATTGATAATAGCTACACGATCAGCGGTGAGCTGCCTTCCCTCCTTCGAGAGGAGATGACCTAAGTAGGTCACCTTCTCTTGACAAAACTGAAGCTTTTTCAAAGAGACTTTGTGGTTATGGAGGGTAAGGTGGCGTAACAGACAGAGAGTAGCTTCTTAAAATGTTGGGACAGAATTTACAGCAATGAGGAGGTCATCTACATGTTGTAATAGTGTGGAATTATCAGGGAGTTCCAAGGAATCTAGTTGACTTTTTAGGGCTTGACTATAGATACTGGGGCTCTCGGTGAAACCTTGAGGGGCGTGGCAGAATCTAAAGCTCCGCCCACCAAGGGAGAAACCAAAAAAATTTCTGCTGTCAGGATGTATAGGAATGCTGAAAAAAGCATTCTTCAGGTCTATGACAGAGAAGTGTGTGGCGTCAGAAGGGACCATCGTTAAGAGGGCTGTAATGTCAGGGACAACAGGATATTGGGAGACTGTTCTTTTAATAAGGGCTCTCAGGTCGATCACAAATCGGTATATTTTAGGGGAGAGAGCATCTCCATTGGTCTTTTTAAGAACCGGAATAATGGGACTGTTACATATATTGCCACATGTCTCCTGCACTACGCCCTTGTCCATCAATTCAGATATTATTGTTAAAAGGGCTACTTCTCCTTCCGCGGGCAGTCGATGCTGCCGGAGGCGGGGGAGAAATGCACCTGGCTGGATGTGTACCACATGAGGGGGTATGTTGAGACACCCCACATCAGTGTCTGATGATGCCCTGAGGGAGGAAGGTAAAGACTGCAATTCTGGTGGGAAGGGATCAGACAGATACATGTAGGAAGCTGCGGTGGGGGAAATTGTTAGGGATACACCTTGGGGACTACATGATACGGTTGCATGCAGAGCTTTCAGTAAATCCATGCCTAACAAGCTTTCACTGCAACCTGTAGTAAGGACCAAGGGAGCGTCAACATGTGCAGGGCCAATATCGAGAGGGAGGGGTTCAGAGACAGGACTGGTCACAGGTGTTCCTGCAAAACCCATGGAGACATTCATATTGCCAGAAAGGGGTGCCTCCTGGACTGACAGACATGCAATAGAAGACCTGGTGGTCCCAGTATCCAAAAGAAAATTCTTATCGTTCCCCACAACTGACATTTGAACATACGGGCCCCTTTGATCCACTAGAATTTGCACTCTGGTAATACCCCTTTTCTGGCTGTCCTATGCTTGGTAGGATCCTGTCTCATCAACTTCGTCATAATCATCATTGTAATAAGTGCGTGTTGCTTCGTACCCATCAAACCTATTGGCCGGTCGTGGCCGGATGGGAGCGTCATCCCTGGGCCTACGTTCTTTATCCTGTGGATGGGGCGGGCCATGGTCCCTAGTCGGCCTCGCTTCCCTAGGAGCGCGAGGACGAGTCTTTCCTGTTCTTATGTTTTCAGCTAACACAGGACACTCATCTATCCAATGGCTGTACCCCTTATAATAAGCACACTGATCTGTTTGGAGGGCTCCCGTATGTTGAGGGCAGGAGGGGATAGTCTGGCGAGCCCTCGGAAGGGGTTGGAGTTGAGGTCTAAAGTTTCCGCGGGCATCGGGACCTCGGGGAGGGTAAGCCTGCTGCAGAAGTGCCTTAGTCTTAAGATCCCTAACCTTCTTACTTTCCCTGTCTCTATCTTCTCAAAACGGGTAAAAAAGTCAGCCACATTCTCATCTTTTCGCTGCCTACAGGCATTTATTTTATCCCAGTTAATGACAGTTTCCGGCAAAAGTGTTTGCATAAACATCATTATTTTACCGGGCAAAGTCAGGATGGCAGCTTCTGGTTTAGTCCCTCCTACCCTTGCTTCTTCCATAGCCTCTAGGTCAGCCCATTTACCTCCCAATGCTACTTCATGGTCAGTATGTCGAATTTTGTCCCAAATTTCAGTGGGGACAACGGTACCAAAAAGTAAATCTATATCCTCAAGAACAAGAGTACCTGCAGATATAATCTGACCTAATTCCCTGTAAAAAGGCAGCCAGATTCTTCCAGGGATCTGGTAATTGTCCCTTTAACTGCATTACTTCTGACCTTTTCAAAGGAACATGAAGCAAAAGCCTGCACCAGTATGCTTCAACAGCCCCTCGGCCATTATTTTAGGCATCGATAAGTGCGTTAACAAAGACAGGGGCCGCCTCTCTCATTGGCATAGCTGTTTCTAGAGGGGTGTTAGAAAAAGTGGTCATATCACGGTAAGCCATTAAAACAGATATAACGCCAAACATCCCCTCTCCCTGAACATCGCCTCTTTTTATTTGCGACCTAAGGTCCATCAATCCGGTGGGTATCTGCATAAGCGCATTCTCAAATTTTTGCATGACCAAAGTACACATGTATTCAGCCCAGGTGGTCTGTTCCATAATCGTCCACTGAGAAAAGGTGGACCATATTTCTTTAAAGGTATAAATATTCCCGTTATTTATCCAACATTCACACTGTTGCCTCTGTAGGTCATTTTCTCGAAGGGATGAAAAGCTGACTGCAGAGCGCAAGGAGGCCAGTGGGGGGGTAATTCAACAATTTATATAAATCCTGCTTAACTGTAGACCACAGGGAAGTAGGAAAAGGGCGGGTAGGGGTAAGGCTGCAGGGGTTCGGCGGATGGAGGCTTGTTGTTATTCCCGCAGCGAGGACATCATTAATGGGCGTGGTTGGTGTCATAGGAAAAGTCGGGCGGGTCGATGTGACAGGGAAAACAGTAGGAGGGGCAGTGGGGGCAGGAGTGGGCGGGGGCACGGGGGGTGTGAGGCATCAGGGCAGGGTAAATTGGGGCATATGCAGGAGGGCTTTCTAGCATGGTATCAAGCATGGAATCACTTTATTCTCCCCCTTCGATATGGCCCTTTCCTTTCTCCTCACCGGCTGGATAAAATTTTTGTACCCGGGCCCCATGCTCCCTATCAGCTATTTCTACTGATTTTGTCATTTTATTTTGTAAATTTTCTCTGGCGTGGTCGGCCATTGACATACGTTCCTGTTTTCTTTCGTGAGCCTTCTGTTTTCTAGCTCTCTGCTCTTTCTCTTTCCTCCAAAATCAGACAGATTCAAACATAGACGGGCGCGTTTTTCTTTTCATTAATTCTTTCTCTAAGTTGGCGAGAACTTGGGAATTAAAGGAGACATAAAGTGGCCACTGTAATTCCGCGTTACTTTTTTTTGTATATTTTACCCAGAATGAGGAAAACATTATGGCAGAAGGGCCATGTTTAACATACATCGTATGGCCAGGGGTGCCTTCTGGAGGAAGGGGACAGGCCGCCTCCAGGTGGGAGTCCTGCGTACACACACAACAACATAATCTCTTGAACTTACTACTGACTGGCATGCTTAAAAACAGATAACAGACACCAGCGGGTTTCTAAAACTCACCTTGCTTGCTTGGCTTTGGCAAAAGTCAATAACAACTTGGCTTTTGCGAAAGTCAATAACAAAATCATACAGACTTGGTGGATGATCAGTCCACCCTTACCTTACAGGGGTAGTTCTCTTCTGCAGACATAGGGCTGTGTCCTGCTCCAGATTTATTTGCTGGGGGACTCCAGCGAGGACGCGGTCATGTGGCCCAAACCGGTTGGGGAGGGACAGCGGGCGAGTTTTTCGGTCTACCGGAATGCAAGAATCACTCGGGTAGGGTGCCTCCGTCGGAGTCTCTCCGTGCACCTCCTCACATCCACCAGCCTGACCTTAGTGCTCGTGGAGTCCCTGTTCAGGCGCCATTTGAAGAACCGGTTAAACCCACTTACTGGGTCTCGGCGGCGGGGGAACCACCCTTGTCGTCCACCCTTCCATACTTAGTAAAAGGAGACACAGGAGCCTTCGTCTGCAGGAGGAACACAGATTTATTTCAATAGCCCGGGCTATGGAACAGAGTCCCAAGCTAGTCAGAGTCATTGTTTAATCAGCCTAATCAGGGCCCAACAGTCAGACCATTGTCCAGATAACCTGATCACGGTGTCAAGGATGTTTACCAGGCTGGGAGCAGGAGATGGAAAACAAGTTTTTTTACACAGGGCGTGGGTGTCTCATGGCTTTCTGTTGAACTGCAAAGAACAGGGGGTTGGGTGTGCGACAGTTCCTGGGCAGAAATGCAGGCTGTAAGGTGGTCTTTGTCATGTCAGTTTAGATTTTTCTCAGGCATCAGCAGAAACGACCAGGTGGGTCGTGTGGAAGTGTTTGACATGAGATGGCAATGAATAAAACAATGGCGTCCCGGTACAAATGATACCGATCAGAAAAACCCTTTTCCTCATCCCCCATAGTGGGTGTGCCACTGGTGCGCCAAATGTGCACCAAAGGCAAGCCTGTCTGCGCTGTCCGAGCATGGACTGCATCCAGTGCAAGGGCAACTGCCTCCCAAACACTCCACTGCTATGACGTCAGCACCTTCCTTGCCCACAACCCTAGATGCCACTCCGTCTGCCATCTAGTATCACCGAAGAATACCCTTTCATCCTTCAACTGCCGAAACTGAAAACGCACCCTCCGCCACATAAACACACCAGTGCCTCTCACCGCCCAGCCAACCAACAGCGCACCCGACAATCTCAACTGCATCGTCCTCAACATGTGGTCCCTCCACAAACATGCCATAGAAATCTGGGACCTCCTTGACGCCTACTCTTCAGACATCGCCTTCTTCATATAAACCTTGACCAACCTCTGCTCTGGACCGGACATTGCCATCTCCATCTCCGACGGCTACAACATCACCTGCAAGGACAACCCCGACTGCCCAGGAGGAGGCATTGCCATCATCTACAAAAGCACACTCTGACCACTGCAACAGAGACCATAGAACACCTCTACCTCGAGATCCAGATCAAGCCCAACACCACTCTCAGCAGGCACCCTCATCTATAGGCACCCAGCCCATGACCCCACATTCACCGACTGCAATTAGAAGCAACTTGTCAATATGGCAAAAAAAAAAAGCTGCCGTAACATCAAAAAATTGATGCTACGGCGGCGTTAAGTTCTTGTAAATATGCCCCTTGCTGTCTATTGATTATTAACGAGACTGCGGTTTGTGACTCATTGTGACAAGTTCCTTTCAGCTGAGAGAGATTTGAGAATCTTCTCACTGCAAATGGGTGAGACTTATTCTAGCTCAATGCACCACACTGCTGCCATCAGCGTCTTTGAGCATCAGGCCCTTAATGCCGCACAGTACACCCAGCTGTCAATTTATTACAGAGACCATTTTGATTTGTCGTTTTATCTTCATTTCTACATCTTATTGAGGTGACCACTTCAGATGCACAACTCAAGAGTCAATGAATGGCTAGGTGCTATGTCTCAACTTTTTTTTTGTTAAAGTTTTTTTTAATGAACAAACTAGACCAGAGGGTATCAGAGCGCTTTACATGAGCACCAGTTGCGTTACGGATGGACACATTACATTTTTTTTTTGTTAGGCACAGGAGTGATTGAAAGATTTACTTGTAAATTTACGTTTACCAACACAGCTCGTCAGAAACTGGTTGTCCTCGCTGCTTGGGCCCTTATTCCTAACTCCTAGCGCTATCATTCCTTAGCTGTAGACCACCAGCCACTTCAGACCAGTTCATGCATTGGGAAGAAGAACCACTGGCACACACTCATCACGTAGACAAAGGGCATACTCAACACTGAATACAAGACAGGATATGACAAATACGATTCCCAGTCTTGTAAATGCCTCCAGGGCTGCGGATCATATCAGAATTTCCTCTCGGGCTTCCCAAGGCCAGGTTCACAAGGAGTTTCACATCAGATGGTGCAACTTTTAAAATTCAGGTGTAAGTCCCAGAAACACTGTTCTGTATTGGGCTCCTTGTGTTTAAGCAGTGCCCTTGTGCCAAATGCAATTTCTCTTAACCCCAAAGGCTCTCATTACCTGAGTACCGTAATTCACAGTGTGGCTGGTAAATGTGTTCTCACGTGCATCATGAATTATGAGGTCCTGGTGTTCCCTCGGGGCTCATGTTTCCCAGATATTTTGGCTACTTACAGCACCCCAAATGTTTGGGGGAAACCACAGGTGGAAATGAGGAGTAAAGGGAGAATTGGGCCTAGAATTGCACTTCCCCAGGTAATTCCCAATTTTTCAATGAGGTCAATCCAGACTCCCCACTAATTCTGCATCGACGTAATTAATAGATCCCAATATATCATTATTTATAAGTGTGTGGATATAGAGCCACCGCATTTAGGGACAAGATGGTCTTTATTCTTCACTGTTATGAATCAATAAGTCGTTTCCAATGTCAAAATGACATGCATATATTGGGGCAGATTTACAAGCCTGTGCGCCACTTTTGCGCCGACTTTGCGTCACTTCTGTGATGCAGCGGCGGCATAAAGTTAACGCCATGCTGCGGGGGGATTTACAACGTGACGCCACCAGGGTGGGTGTTCCGGCGCAGGAACGACTCGGAATTGGCCCGGAGTAAAATCTACAAGATTTCACTCAGTCACTTTTCCTACCCCGCTGCGTCAAAACCTTGCGCCTGCTTGAAGCAGGCGTAAGGTGTGACGCACCATGTGGAAGATTGGCCGGGTTGGCACAGTGCTGGAGTTGCGTTGTGCCCGCGACACATCTCCAGCACTGGGCCAACTGTACGCCGGCAGATGTAACACGCATCTCCCTATTCTTGCGCATTGGTGCGCGGCATTGTAAATGCGGCACATCCGTGGTGGCGCAACAATGGCATTGCGTGTTGCACGTTTCTTGGCGCATCCCTGCTGATCTGCAGGGATGCGCCAGGATGTGTAAATCTGCCCCATTGTCTTTTGCGTGTTATTAACCATATACATTAGCTATTTCTTTGCACAATTAAATGACTTTTGTGCAGCACTGCAAATATCAGTTTAACATTCCACTCGATTCCTGTTCCCAATTCACGACCAGTCCTCCATGTGTTCTGCAGCTCCAGGCGCTATCCTGATGCTGAGTATGTACTGGCTGTCTTGAGCTCGCTACATAAAGGGATGGGATGCGAAAATGTCAGCATGTCCCCTCTCATTCACCGCCATCACTCATGGGCCCAGTATGGAACTCGAAAGCCTATATAAAGGCATTGAATTACATTTCTACTCCTACAACGGGGGCAGAAATGTAAAAGCGAAGTCCCCTGCACACAGACTAGATGTAATGTGGAGAACTAGGGGTCGGCAATGCTAGGAGCAAACGTGTCCATCCTGTGTTGCATTGAGCTCTTCCTATGTGACATGCATGTCTGCCAGGCTGGTGCCGGGGGCTTGGACGAGAGCCAGGCGCACAGCCTAGCGCTTTACTTTATTAAATACAAATGCAACAAGCTCTTTAATATGGCTCTGGGCACTTGCAATAAACATTTTTTGATAGCCATTCAACCTCCAGGCCTGCAGTACTGTAAAGCAGGCGAGCTCGCAAACCTCTAATGCACCCCCTTTCACAGACCATGTGCCAACCCACCTCTTCCCTTAACTTTCCTTCTCTGCCCCGCTGACCCGCCAGGTGTATTGATTCTAGCGCTGGGATACCTACGGGTGACTACGCGCTCTATAAAATTAAAATAATAATAATAATAATAATGGCCCTTGAGTTACAAAAATACAATCTGTGAACCCCTATGGTGGGATAGATGGGGGGAAATTATACTCTACAAATTTTTCTGTCTCATCCAACTTATTTTATTTCTGGGGAACATCATTTTATATTGCAGGGATTTTGTTCAACTGCAATACAGACAGAGCAGGATCCAGATGTGTATTTTTTTAATAATGAAGATTATTAACTGCATTTATTAGCCATATGTTAATTAATTCGCCCACTTTGCAGTTTATCAATGATAACACTGTAAAGTTATTAAATGAAGGAGGGTACGTGCTAGAGCGGAAGAAAATCACATTATTTCAGATCTCACGTTTGCACCCTAAATAAAAATGGTCAATTTAGAACTTTCCATGACGTAAAAAGCTCTGCCAGCCAAGCATGGTGAAGAACAGACACAAGCCCTCCTGAAAGCTTGGCTCGACTCTTGCAATATAAGCAGCACTAGTCTCCTCGCTAGCAATGTGCAAAGATGGCCGAAGCAGGGATCCAGAATGTGCCGAACCTACCTAGATGTGATATTGAGAGATTAGCGCTGAAGCCATCCCCCCTCAGTAGAGTCAGAAATCACACACAAATCCTTCCCAGACTAAAAAGCTGGGCTAACTTCAGTGCTTGGATCTCTACTAACCTGCCAGGAAGTTATGGTCAACCTCCCCCCATCTGATCCACCATTAAATCTTCTGGAGATCAATGCAAACAGGCAGATCCCAGGGTTTGATAGACCCAGACTTTGGACCAACCGGAACCTGCACCTCTGGCTGAACCCAGCTGGCCTCTTTTCAGAGTACTGAGGACTGACTTGTTCAGACAGGTGTTCGACTGAGCATCAGCCAAGTCAAGGGGAGTTACTGAGGAATGTTGGACAGGGGTTCACTCCTCGCATCCAGCTGGATCTAACTCTTTGCAGCCACTTCATTCTTTGACATGTATGGTGTTGTTGAACTGAGCACGCTGTAGAGGTCAGTGGACTGCACCAAGATACAAAATAGACAAGTAAAATTGTCCGATGTCAGGTGTGTGTAGCCGTTCCAAGTCTGCATTCTGCAAGGGCAAACCCTTCAAATGGCAGTAATAAGAAGACACCAACAACAAAATCTCTTGGAATAGCAAACTATGAATAGAAATCCCTGTTGTGACTTCAAAGCACATAGAGGTTTTCTATGGGGTCGCCTAAGTTGCTCAACAATGTGACTGCTCATTTAGAGCAAGAACTACTGCAAAAGGTTACTGTGTAATATAAATGCACTTTTAAACTTCCTTATTACAGGATAATTCACCGACTGCTATGGCACGCACTTTGAATCTGCAGTAAGAAGGTATGGATGCACATTTGTGTCGTAAATTGCTCATCCGGGAGCAGGGAATCATTTACCTTTTGAGTATGGGTAAGAACACATCAGGTATGTTTTGGATGAAAGTGGAAGAGACATCTTGAGTCACATTACATAGTGGCCATCTGCCCATTTATGCCCACTTCTTGCACGTCCGGGGCCGTTTTGGTATTGTAGAAAGGTTACAGATGCTTCTGTGCCACTTTTAAATATGGATGGTGTACATGAACATTTTACATCAGCTCAAATACTGGGGTATTTCATAATTTGCTTGGGGTGTTGTCCTATGCAAATAAGGGAACCATATTTACCATTTTCCATTGCGTCAGCACCGTATTACAGACGTGGGTGCAATAGCAAAGAAGTCATTAGGCAGCACCCATTTCAAAGTGGAAAGAGATCCCAGGCAATACATCGACCTGCAGGGAGGGTACTTTTACACCTCATTAAAACAGAGGCCTGTCTGCCTCTAGTGGAAGCCAGAGCAGCAGTGTAAAACCATGGCCCTGTCTTATACTCAGTGGTCAAAGTGGGGAAAGAAAAGTAGTTAAACAGTGGGCGGAGAATCAGAGGGTGGGCATAACCAGAGGATTGGGTCAGTGGGCGGAGTCAGAGGTGTAGCCAGAAAGAGCAACACATCCCAATTTGTATTATTTGTGTGGCATTTCACTGGCCAGTTATAGCTTATTGCGTTATTTAATTCAACCTATGGATACGCTTGTTTATTTAAGGTTTAATATGAGATATTGACATTAAAATACATTCACAAATTGGGATTAGTTTCCAATCACAGAATGTCCAAATACTCTTAAAAGTGGAAGCATAAGCCATTTGTCTCCGAGCCATGCAGTTTGCCATCAGCACTTCTCCTCCCTTTTTGCACAAGAGCAGTTCAAACATGAATGGCAAGATATCCTCATTCGCAAATGTTTCCCATGATTATGGCTCTGCCATATTTGCCGCATAATATATAATCTGCTGCATAATCTGACGATTTTAACTAATAAATTGCTTGTAGCTCAAACAGATCAAAAGTTACTAAAAAATGTGATTTGTGTTGCTGCAAAGTGGAAGGCCCTTTCGAAAGGTTGACTGGACACATTTCTCACTGCTGCATTTGTATGTTACACTGGTACTACTGAGGCAAAATCTTTGCAGAGAATGGTAGTATATGTAAAAATGTCAAAATGTACCGCATTACGCTGCAGTCTAAGATACCCGGGCTTCTAAGGTCTAGCGTGGCCTTCTAAGGCCTAGCATGGGAATGTGCTCTCTCAGGAGAGTGGTCTGGTGGACTGGTCATGAAGGCTGAACCTGGTTCCCCAGTTCCAAATTCACAAGCTCTGGCCATAGTGGCACACATTCTCCTCCACTGAACACCATACTGCTCCACTGAGACAAACTCACATTGCCTTCAGCTACAACCCAATTGTGTCCTGCTATAAACACCTTGATGCGCCTCAATTCAAATTATACACTAGTTAGCCGGGCCAGACTGGGAACCGAAACTGGCCCTGGCAAACTGCTCTGCCGGCCACCCTGGGGGAAGGGGGTGGGGGGAGGCGAGCTGTCTGCTAGCGCCGGTTTCTGCCAAGTTTGTTACAAGGGGCCAATATTGCCAGCCCTCTGTAACAATTACGGATCACCATGGGCCCAAAATCGGCCCCCACCCTGGCGGCCCACCGGGGAAATGCCCAGTGCCCATTATGGCCAGTTTGGCCCTCGATAAAAGTAATATACTGCCTGAAAAAAAAAGTTACAAAATCCTGGAAACAGCTAACACTCATAGGGAATGCCTAATTAAGTAAAGCATGTGAAATATAAGCAGGAATAACATGGTTACCTTAACACGTTTACACTCGCTATTCAGAAATCAGTGAGTGCTTTTGCCTGGAATGTTAAGGACATGACTACAGGGCCCGGAAGGGACTCTTTCAATGTCCATTGTTTATATCCTTAAAAAAAGTAAGTGGTATGGTTTAAAAATACTGCATTCATGAACAGAGGGCAGCAGTGCTCATTTTACAAGATAAAATAAGGAAAACTGCTGATAATGATCACATTAAACGTTTTCAAATCCACCCATCAAGCATGTATTGCACGGTGCCTTCAGGAATGGTGCACTTCACCACTCGGGGAAAACAATGCTCTTCAAAGAAAGACGAGAAAACGAAAGTAGTGCTTCACTTGCAAACTCTGTAAAGTGGCATTTATGTGTGTGGTCGTCAATAAAACCAATCTGGCCTCTTTGCGACCACTCTGTCTTGTTTTTAGTTATTTGTTTGCTTTTCATCTTTTGTACATTTTTTTTTCTCTTAGTCCCCGAGGCTGCCCTTTTGGAAGAGAAAAATGTCAGAAAAAGACATTTCTTATTTGGATCCCTTTCACAGGGGAACAAATAAAGGAAAAGAAAGGGTAAGAGCCGTTTGTTGCCATCACAGCTTTCAGCAAGTGAGGAGGAGGGAGACAGAGACAGAAAGAGAGGGAATAAGAGGAAGAAAGAGACACAGGCAGGGCAGCGGGAGAGCAGGAGACGTGAACACTGGCTGTCCTTGTCTTCTCTGGGCAAGAAGGAAGAGACAGAGGGGCATATTACCAACAAGTAGCGATAATTATCGCTAAATAGGCTTAGCGACGATTTTTTTTATCTCTTCCTATCGCTGGATATGTTAGCGGAGAAAACATGCTATTAGCAACATTTTTCTCCATTGTGCTAAAATATCCAGCGATAGCTGCGAAATGCGTGAATATCGCTGAGAATACAGCGATATTCAAACATTAGTGACGAAATGCTCTTAGCCATGTTATCCACCTCCCATTGGATAACATGGCTAAGAACTGGTCTGAGCAGGCGTTCGTTTTTGGCGTTAGCGGGAATATTTCCATCGCTACGCCTGCCTTGCTAATAGGCGATAGCAACGTTAGCGACTGCTTTCAGTCGCTAACAGGTTGGGTACGCCCACTTTGCATGTCATTAGCGATAAATATCGCTGACATGCAAAGCGGGCCCCAAACCGCTTGCTATCGCCTAAAAGCTGTCGCTAACATCAATTAGCGACAGCTTGCTAATAGACCAATAGAATTATCACCGCTTAGCGGCCGGTAACGGCCACTAAACCGGCGATAAATGCCTATCGTCACCCTTGGTAATATGCCCCAGAGTCCTTTTCTTTCTAGGCCCTCATCGCCCTTTCTCTGAACAGCCACGCACACCTAACCTTCTGTATAGGATTTGGCTAATTCTGCAGTCCTGGGACGTATTTTCAAAATAAAGTAGGGGAACAGAGTGCATTAAATTACAGAAGTAGGGGCACGCAGTCCCCTCTCAACCCGCCCACTTCGACCACTGCCTATACTAATCCACTCTCCTCAGTGGAAGCGCAAGGTGTCAGAGTTCACACTCGCACTGAAGACATCATATTTATTAGAATAATGGGCACACTGTGCTGAACTGCCCCAGACGCACCTAGTTTAGGCACAGGCGCTGGACGTAAGGGTGCGGGTGGGGGAGTGCTGCAGCACCCCCAAAATAACCACGCTGGAGTTTCCACGGTGAATGAGAAGTAAAGATCCTTTAAAGTGTGTTTTTTCGCTTGTCACATTTGCTGTCTCTACAAAGACGGAGGTTAAATGTCAGGCTATTTCCTCTTACAAATTGCTACTTATTGTTTTAACCTGGAGATTGATGTTTACTTTTTTCTTCTGACTGCAAATTCAAAGGATTTTGTAAAGTGAAACTTTGTGACAATCTTGCTGGTATGGAAGGAAATGTTGTTTCATGTCATTTTATCGACAGAGAATACAATTTGAATACATATAAATGAACTGTAAAAATAATTCAAAATACATCAGTAGTTCGGAAACCCCAAATAAAGCGCTTTAAAAAAAAATTCCTGAATAAAGAGTTTAATAGGATCAAAACAAATCAAGACACCTGATTTCCACACATTACTGTTTGGATTCTATATAGTTTTATAGGTAGAACTGTATGTCTGTTCATAATTAGTGGCCATTTCAATGGACAATGTACTATCTGTAAATAACAGCTACCACACAATGCTTTAAAATTTGCAAAAGTATGCAACACCAGCTACATAATACACCCAAACCACTCTCTTACCGAATGTGCATGGTTTGTGTGCTACACTTGTTCTTTGTGTGACGCTTGGATTTTTCACAGTCCTTATGAGTTCAGTGATTCAACATTGATGGCAGCACCCCCACTCTGAAAATTGTTCCAGCACCACCGGGTTAAGGGTGCACCATGGCGCAAACATGAATGTGTGATTTGTGAAACTATGGGCCTCATTTATGAGGCAGTAGCGGCACTTTTGCGCTGTTCAGAGTCACTCTTTTGACGCTCTTGTGGCACAATGTGAAAAACTGTAATCTTCATTCTCAGGGGTCTCACTAATACAAAAGACTTGGCACAGAAGCTGAAATATTTATTTATTTATTTATTTGCTTTTATAGCGCAGGACTCGACCCCCTGAGGGGTATCTCCGCGCTTCGCATGCTTGTAAGTAAAAAAGTAGGGTCTTGGGTGCTGAGTCGTTTAGATGTCTAAGCTTCCCTAAAGAGGTAGTTTTTAAGTGCCTTCCTGAAGGAGAGAAGATTGGTGTTAAGGCGCATGTCTAGGGGGAGTTTGTTCCAGAGGGAAGGTCCAACATAAGAGAGGGCACGTCCACCTTGCCTTGCCTTTTTTATGAATGGAATTTTTAATAGGAATTGGCTGTTGGAGCGCAGAAGGCGTTCCGATTTGTGGGTTTGAAATAGCTGAGTCAAGTAATGAGGACCTGATCCAAAGAGACTTTTGTGGATGATACAACAAATTTTAAATTTGATTCGCTGGCGTACAGGCAGCCAGGGAAGCTCTTCGAGAAGGGGCCTAGATGGAGTTCTTGGGGGAACATTGAGAACCAGTCTGGCCGCAGTGTTTTGGGCCACTTGGAGTCGGTTGATTACATGTTCATTTGCTGAAATGAGGAGGCCATTGCAGTAATCCAACCGACTTATTACAAGCGCCTGGACTAAGGTCTTTCTGTAGCAATCTGATAGGTAGGGAAAAACCCTTCTCAGAAGACCAATTGTCCGAAAACAGGATCCAGTCACTAGATTCACATGGTCTTTTAGGACCAGGGTCTGGTCTAATCTGACTCCCAATATGAAAAGATATCTTTATTAAACGTAATTAAGAGAGATTACGTCACACAGAAGCCTTTAGCAACTGAATGAGGCAGTCTAAAGAGTACAAAACACAGAGGCCTTTTATATGCTTAGGGTTACAAACTCAGCATAAAAGAAAGGGGCAGTCCTAGCTTCTGCAAGCATACAAAATACCTAGGCCTAGATGTAGGTAAATGTGAATTACCGATTCATAAATACCGAATTTTACCGATTCGGTATTCATGAATTGGTAATTCAAATGTAGGTAGAAATTCGGTAACAAATACCGAATCGGTATGATTCGGTATTTACCGATTCTGTAATTACAGAATCGGTATCTGCCATTGATTCCTATGGGCCTTGAAGCCCATAGGATTCAATGGCAGTTACCGATTCGGTAATTACCGAATCGGTAAAAATACCAAATTTACAAGGAGGACAGGGTGTCACTTTGACACCCTGTTGCACCCCTGCAACATGTTTTCAGTGCCCCTACATACCAATGTCGAAATACCGGTCGGAAACGGCCGAAAATCGGTGTTTTCGGCCGATTCCGACTGGTATTTTGACACCTACATCTGACCCCTAATATGGACATACAAGATCTGCAAAATATTAGCCAATAGGAGAACATTAAAAAAAAGCATCATATAACCAGAATGTCCCCCTTATGTCGTGTTTCTGCCCAACCCACAAGTACATTAATTACAGCACCTATAGGTCAATCAGTAATGGCAGGACATGTCTGTATGCAGTTAGGCCAGCTGGGGGGTTTTCAACACGTTGCAGTCCAAAGGGCAGAGACACTTCATGAATAGAGCAGCCTGTGTAAAGGCAACACAAATTGATGACAAATGTAAGATGGAGTCAAAATTAAGGAACCTCAGACCCTCCTTTTGCCATTACACAGGCAAGTCCTAAAATTATTTTGCAAACATTTTCAGGGTTCCTATGTATTTCAGTGACTATTGACAATGCCAGTAAAACAATAACAATCAATCTCCAAACACCCAGTCTATGCAATCGTACGGGAAATACCCAGAGTCCGTCGAAGCCTCTCTGGCAGGCTTCTATTGTCCATCAAATATGCTTCTGTAGTTTTTCTTCCGCATGGGCCTCTTCATTCAGGCCTTTCATGAAAATTGTGCTTCTCAGTATCCGTTGGAGTGCCTTACTGGCAAACACTCACAGCTCACTTGAAAGTCTCAATGTCTCAATGCAGTGCACCAATATTTCCTGTGCTGCAGGCACTACAGATAGTGTTCTCTTCATTGATCATGGGCACAGATCATCTCATGCAGACCCAAGTACTATTAATTGGGAAAGAGCAACAGACTGTCACTCTCAGCAACACTTTCAGGCTCCAACACTCTCTATTCAGTGTCAGAGGATGCTCGGGCTGCTCTTTCATTTAATCATAGGTACCACAAGGTAGTGCCTTTTGCCAATCCTGGATCCTCCGGTGCACTGCACTTCCGTTGGAGCAAAGAAAAGAGGTTGTGTGGCCAAAACTCAGGCCAAGGGACTGCACACTGTCAGAGGTTACCAGCACATGACAGGTGGAAAACTGAAGCCTCAATTCTTTCGCTCTTTTGCACTGAAACTCTGGTTTTGTGGCAAAACCAGTTCCTCCTTCTTTTCTGATGTTCAACACCTTCTGATGAAGCAAGCACAATACTTTGGAGATACCATTGATCGCACGCTGGCGATCGCTGTCTGGGTGCTGGGACTTTTCGTCTGTCAACTTTCACTGATGGGATTGTGGGTGAGTTCCGCGGGTTATTATGACTTAATCCCGCAGAACCTAGTGACGTAGGAAATGTGACACAGTTGTTAGTTTCCTTCAATTAAGTACAAAAACAGTTCATTGTATAACAAGGGGACTGCAAGCAAGTGGCCTACAATCTTTAAAGGAGTGGCCATACGTCATGGGACATTTCTGGTCTAGAACACACTGTCATTCTCAAAGGCAATACAAAGACAAAGGCAGTAGGCAAAACAGTGCCTCTAGCCTCTTTAATTGGGTTTCCATGTGAGAGCATATCCTCTACCATCTAAGGGTAGATAGCGACATGGGAATTCTATCTGAATGGATGTCCTCACACATGGTGGCATTGTCTAATGGGGCAAACACATTTTTTTTCTCTCAATGATTACATATAGGTGTTCCCTAATTCCTTATCTACAACACCTCAAAAGAGAAATCACATAATACATATTATCAGGGACATGTAGATACCTCCCTTTAATAATTGTGCATCAGGTGGACTAAGCAATACAAAAGCTAATTATCAAAATGTGGAAACAAAAGACAAGAACTAGAGAGTCCTGGTATTTCCATGATTTGGAACACATCTAATCCAACACAAATTAAAGCAGCAGAAAAAAGGAACTAAAAACCAAATTAGAATAGGCATTGAATTTGTCATATTCAAAAAAACGTAAGGTGTCTCCTATTGAGGTGGAAAACTTATCTTACTATAGTATTGAGTCAGTTAACCAGTCCATCACTACCCTGACAGTC
Source organism: Lissotriton helveticus (assembly GCF_964261635.1). Lineage (NCBI taxonomy): Eukaryota > Metazoa > Chordata > Amphibia > Caudata > Salamandridae > Lissotriton > Lissotriton helveticus. The sequence continues at coordinate 1,327,963,836 of NC_136068.1, read as the reverse complement.
AGACTGGAAAACATCAGAGTAGGCCTAAAGAAAATTCTTAAAAACCAGTCTGGTCATACAAAAGGGAATTATACATAATATGGGTGTCTCTGGTACATTACTGCAATCTGTAAGTGTGAACCTGAGCAATACAAAAAATTATAAAAAGGGCTAACTGGTGAAAGGAATATGGAAAAGAGAAATGGAACTAGGACACAGCTAAAATCCCCAATAACTAGGCACGATGCGACATCGGTCAGGAGAGAGGTAACAAAAGAAAAATCTATAGGAAGAACAAGGAATTACTTGGGTGAACAAAAATCAAAAATAGTTCATAAATGTTAGCTCTACCGCTGGCCGCTAAACCATATACGGTAACCTGAGCTAATGTTCCAGTTCCTTCTTCAGGGAAAAATGAAGCCTTGTTTCCTTTATGGTACAAAGCCATACACTACTTAGGAAGCAGAACAAAACTGACTAATGTAATATAAAAATTAGGTCACCATGTACAAGAGTCACAAATCTATAATTTATCCTTACGTCCAATCAGGGTACATAAATTTAGGGCTGCCTGTTCCTTAAAGGGAAGGGGGGGGCAGTAGCGTGACTAACAGCAAGTGACACACTTTGATCCTGTATATCTCTTTTATTTTACTTCAATACTATATACCCAAATTTGACATACACTGGTGAAGTGTTGTCTGTCTTGTTCACAGCACGAAAAATCACATCTGTGAAATTTAATATCAGCGCAAAAAAAACAAAAAAACACACATATGCCAAGCCATCATATATACGCGCTGTATATCAAGCACAAAAAGCATAGACAAAGTACAATAGCATATGTAAATAAGCGGTAACACACAACACCATTGTATGCCCTTTATGCACTGTGAACCTGCAGCCCAAAACAGAATATTCAGGCCTGCTTAATTTGTCAGGCTTAAAATCCTCACCCTCCTTTTGACAGCAGATCACCAGTTAGTGGAGATTTGGCTGTCAAACACGTCCCAAAAACTCTTTCACAGACACTTTGCGTGTCCCGTGCGCCAACACCCTTTGAGGCCCTGCTTTTCCAAGCAATGATTTCTCCATCTGTTTACACTTACTCCTATCCTACCTCACTGACCTTACGGTCAAAATCTGCCTTACGGGCTCCTCAGCCCTCTATCTCTTCCTCACTCTAAGGATGAAAAAGACAAAAAACCTTCCCAACTCTTTCTAACCTGCAATAACCAACCCTATTTAAAAACACACAATATATATATTACTCCTGTTAGGGGATACAATTTATTTCTATACTTAGATTATTAAAACAGTTACTGTGAATAATTCGCAGAACATAATAACACACATACCAGTTTTTAGAACAAATGCTAGTTTGCAATGGTACTCATTTCATCAACCTTAAATGGATGAAGGTCTCAGTTAGGTCCAGCCAAAGTTAAAACCTTCCACCCTGATATTAAACTCAAACCTCTGCACCAGGCACATTGGCTCACTGAGCCATTTAAAAGCAAACCCAAATGGGAACAACCTGCAAATTTGTATTATACCTAAATGTATGCATTTATTGAAGCCTAAAGCACTTTAAAGCTATTGTAAATGGCAAAAATGCCCAAAGTTTACCCAAATTCGACTTTGATATTTGGGGCACTTAAAATAAAGATCCTACAATTGCATTACTTATTAATCATCTTCAGAATGTTCTTTACAAATTGCAGAGATTGGACATTAGACATATCTCATGCAAATCCTGAGAAAAATGAGTTTTTCACGCCTGCGCCAAGTGAAATTCTATATGCTAATGTCCTCATTATGCAGTATAACATAACTTAAATTAAATTATAATGCTAGGAGGTCACAGTATAAGTATTAAGCTTCATGAATAGTGAAAAACGAATGTTGTAGCACTTATTTTTATAACCCAATAATTTTTGATAATTCCACATATTAAGGCTCTGTAATTCCTCGAATCTGACTTCATTTTCTTTTTTTTTTTTTGCTCTGTGCCACGTAGGCCTGCAAAGATAGCCTGGCGAACAAGGTGGTACACATTAACTAGATTAAACTGTAAGAAACTGACCTCTTCACCCCAAGCTGACCTCTCAAAGCCAATTTCCCTGATTGATCTTTATCTGAGATTGCCAATCAATGTTCAAGACATCGTTAACTTTTTAGTTTCCTTGGACTTGCCTTATCTTGTTTCAGCATCTGTTACTGTTTCTTTCTTTTTAAATGTTTCTTCATTACATGGGTTAATTATTATTTAGCAACTGAGCCAAGAATATGCTTACAGAAATGCTTAAAGAGAGGAAAACCCTTAATTGAAATGTCTTCCTATAATACAAAATAATGAACCTTAGTTTCGGAACCTTTTTAAAACAACATTCTGAAATGCAAAGTTTCACCCGTGCAACTGAGGGCAAAGTCCTGGCTTGAGTAAATATTCCTGTCTATTTAGCTTGTCTCTCAAGGTATATAACATAAGCACGGTGGCTGTCTATTTAAAACTAAAACTAAGACATTTCAAGTTTCAAAATGCGTGTGCAATACAGCACGGTCCAATGTATTCAGATAATGTGTTTGCCTGTTAATATCTAATACAATATATTTAGGGAAAATGCTGTAAGTTTTTTTTTTTTTTTTTTTGCAAAACACCCATTTTGTTTTTGGGGGCTTTTTTTATTCCTAGTGAATGTGAATTTACATTTTAGTTTTTAAGCATTTATACATTTTGCTTAATAGACTGAAAACATCAAAAAGAAACACAAACACACATTTGAGCTCATTTCAGACATAAACAGAAAAGGGGTCAAACACTCAGGACACACAATACGGCGCGCTTTAGCCATGCATTTCGTGAATAGCGCCATCGCTATTCACTTACAGAAATTGCACTAATGGGAAAACCACATAGACATTTAAACACACATTTAACCCACAAACCAATACTCAGAACAGAAACAAAGGACAGCCCACAGACTGTACTCAAACCAAACCATTTGTAAATACTAGTTGTAAGTCATATTTACAAGAAACGCTTCTCAATTGTGTTCCAAAAGACTGCAAAAACAGACTGCTACATATCCAAGAAGCCAAAACACCCTCAATTTACTAGTTTTGGCTGGCAGAACACCAAAAATCGCTCTGCATATCTTCATTCATAAAATTGCACAGAACAAAGGATCTTTGTATGTATTATGTCCATATTTTAATTCCCTGGGGATACAGAATCACCAAGGAAGAAATATGTTTGTATACCTACCTATTTAGGTATTCCTTCTAGGAGAGCCGGATAATTAATTTCACATCACACTATGGTACCTTCCAAATAAATCAACACATTCCTCTATGTGAGCTTTGAAACAGGCATGCCAAAAATATTGTAGAATATACAATATTATAATCAAAGTAGTGCTTAATGTACTTTTCGTACCTGCACCGTTCAACAAAACCAAATAGAGAAAAATCTCCTCATTACCTGTCTACACAAATTGCAATTTGCATATCAAATCCATACAAATCAAAAGTTGGCCAACACAAATTCCAAAGTTTCAAAGCTACAGTAAGCGTTACTAAACTACCTTACTCTTACCAATCAAAAGGTTGTCCAAATTCTAACTGCCAAGTTCTAAATGACCTAACGGTCCTTTTTTAGAATACTCACGCAAAAAAGGTTCTCAGTCAGGAGTGACATCATATGGAGGATCAAAATCAGGAAGATCAGAAATATACTGGGCTGCAAAGACAAAGAATCTCCAAAATCCTTGTGCACAGAGTAGTAGAGTCCCGTCCTGTTCTCCTCAGTAGATTTCAGTCTCCTGACAAGATCACTCCTTCAGAAAGTCACTTCGCTGATGAAGCCCACGTTGGCCGCGCCATTTGAAAAACTGTAATCTTCATTCTCAGGGGTCTCACTAATACAAAAGACTTGGCACAGAAGCTGAAATATGAAAAGACATATTTATTAAACTTAATTAAGTGAGACTACGTCACACAGAAGCCTTTAGCAACTGAATGAGGCAGTCTAAGGAGTACCAAACACAGAGGCCTTTTATATGCTTAGGGGTACAAACTCAGCATAAAAGAAAGGGGCAGTCCTAGCTTCTGCAAGCATACAAAATACCTAATATGGACATACAAGATCTGCAAAATATTAGCCAATAGGAGAACATTCAAAAAAAGCATCATATAACCAGAACGTCCCCCTTACGTCGTGTTTCTGCCCAACCCACAAGTAAATTAGCACCTATAGGTCAATCAGTAATGGCAGGACATGTCTGTATGCAGTTAGGCCAGCTGGTATCTGAGATTGATTTCAAAGCAAGGACAGAGGGGGGTTTTCAACACGTTGCAGTCCAAAGGGCAGAGACACTTCATGAATAGAGCAGCCTGTGTAAAGGCAACACAAATTGATGACAAATGTAAGATGGAGTCAAAATTAAAGAACCTCAAATGTGCCGAAGTATATTAACAAGTCCACGCAAGGCCACTTTACGTTGCTTTTCATGGCCTTGTAAATATGTGCCCCTTACTGTGTGAAAGGGGGGTTACATGGGTTTTGCTGTGAGTGTTCCCATGCAACACCCATGGAATTTGAAGCATTCCCAGATTTACTGGGAATGCGACAGATTCTTACGTTTCCCCAGGGAAGGTGCAGCAGAGGCACAATGAGGAGAAATACTTTTATTTCTCCACGTGTTTTCCTCTTTCTGTGCATGCTGCAATCTGCAGAAAGGAAAATGGCATCAATGATGGTTTTTGTGCAGGCAGGTGTCCAGTCCTGCACAAAAACAATTATCCCCGCAGTGCAGGCACCCATGCAACATGACACAAGGGTATCTGCGTTGGTGCACAGATGCTGTTTGTGCATCAGTGCAGGGGTGAAGGACATGAATGTGCCATATCTTGTAGATAAACATTAACTGTGATGGGGTAACCCTGTGTACCTCAGAACCTAGTTGTTTACGCAAGAAACTACAAATGTTTCTGTCAGATTAACAATTTTTTAGCAGACCATAATTCATATATAGCAAGAAACACACCAAGAACGAGACTATAAGATTTAAGTAATCAGTATATTATTCTGTTTTTTCTTTTTCATATAAAAGACTGTCACATAAATAATTCAACCAATAAAGAATAATTAGGGAGTGACTTTTGGTGACAAAGTGATACAGTGTATGAAATATATGCAGTGAGAAATGGGAACAGAAAAAAATATATGACTCAATGAACATACGTCCATGTACACGCTAATGTCAAACTCCTAGATGAAATCATATTCCAACTTGGGGGTTAATGAGACGGTAGGACATGGAATGATGTGAGGCATCGACGTTTGGACCCAGGGACCAATGTTAATCAACAAATGTCACAACGGGTCTTCTTCAGGACAGTGAAAAGGAGGACAGTCTCGTGTAGTGGAGATATCCACATAATGAGATTGAGAAAAAGGGAGGGAGATCCACCGTCCAGTTGGATTCTTCGTCAGGACGAGTCCTTCTCGGTAAGGATAGCTTGTGTTTTTACCGTATCTGCCTCAATCGGCAGGAGGCTCCGAGTTGCAAGAGGCAGTGTGGTGAATTTCTTTTCTGAAAAGAACCGAATCATTCATGAGAGGCTCACCTTCAAATACCACCTACCTGAAACGCACGTGTTACATAGCCTCATTCATTGACAGTTATGAGTTCAGAAACCTGATAAATAGCCTTGGCTACATGGAGCCTCTCCCGAATGCTTTGGTTCTTTTCAGAAAAGAAAAGAAATTCACCACACTGTATCTTGCAACTCGGAGTCTCCTTCCGATTGAGTCAGAAACTGCAAGACACATTGTAGAAGACAAACTGCCACCTGGATACCAACTTGGGACGGCAAACTCCAAACAGAACTGCTGCAAAAAGAACGAACCGACCAGCCAGATCTCCGGAGCCCCCAAGCCGGAACAACAGGAAAAGCAAAAAACCAGCCCAACTGCTGCCAGCATACCAGAGGTACCCAAACCACAGCCCCCAAGAGCAGAGCCAAGCCAGGCCAGAGAAGAGTGAACAACAGACCCTCTAATCGGAAGTGAAACCCACCAAGGCAGCGAACTAACCAGGGGAAAAACTGCAACGCATACCACTCCGGACACCACACCAATGCCCCCACCAGCCAGGCACAGACAAGAAAGGGGAAACATAAGAGCCAGAGAGGCCGAGGCAGACGACCCAGCAGCAGGGAGGCCACAGACCCCAAAAACGGCTCAGGCACCAGGAAAGGAACAAAAGAGGGGAGATAATTCGACAGTGCGGCCCATCCCTAGGGAAGGTCGGACCGCCCTTACCAGCCATCCCAGGAATGCTCCAAAAGCCCAACCCAGGGTACCAGGCAAAACCACCACCCTGGCCACCAGGCAGAGAGAGGGACCACAAGCACAGGGTGAACCAAGGAGAAAAAGACCGCCGGACCACGCCAGGCAAGAGGGAAGGAAAAAACGCAAGTTCCTCAGCGGCGGGAAGGAAACTGAAGCAGCAGGGAGGCAAAGGAAACTGAAAACAGAGAGGAGGCAGTGCACACGTAAGTGAAGAAACAAGGAGAAGAAACAAATGCCACACAGCACAGACCTCTGGGGCAGGCAGACAACAGCACCCAGAGCCAGCCCAAACTGAGCCCGCACAGCCAGCCCAGGCGCACACCACCAGCCACCGTGCCTGGGCAGCAGCCCGACAGAGGTGAAACATGTGGATTAGCAGAGAAAGGAGACTGCAACACCTAGACCCGAACCCTCAAACACTCCACTGAGACCCGGAGAGTGGAACCATTGGGCCACAAGCGCCACCCAAGGAATAAAGAAGAAAAAACGCTATGCTGTACTCACCACAGAGCCTAAAAAATCAGTCAGACAAGAAGAATGCCCCCAGGTCTTGGACCACCAAGACCTGTGCGCCAGTACCCAGGCCGGCATGGCCAACAATAGACCGGGTGCCAAGATCCGTTGGAGCAACTCCAATACAACTCTGATGGGCCAAGGCCTTCCTCTATTTGGTTTTAGACTGGGCTTTAGTCTATTGCTCTGCAAAGATGTGTTCGAATTTCTTTTGCCTCCACCTTCCTCCCACTGCTTTAGATCTTATTTTTAATGGCACTTTCTCGGGCTTGGACCCCAGCACAATCTCAGCAAGTGATCCCATTACTCGGTGCCATCAATGCTTTGGACTGGGCAGGTCGTCACGTGCTCAGGTTGCACTAGTGCTGTCCATGGGAACAGTGTTGCACAACTGTAATCTATCTTCTGGTTTATACCATCTCTGCACAATCCCAGTGCAGTCTCCAGACCTGTGCACAATGAGACAATAGTGCCTATGAAGTAATGAGTACCAGTAGCCAAGGGAATAGAAGTAAAGGTTTCTCTAGGGATAACAGGCCACCTCATCATTGACCCTTCGTCACTATCTAGAAAAACAGTGAAAAGGGGTTTATTAGGTGAGAAATATTTTCTTTGTAGAAATCAATGCACATGCTACTGGAAAGTTCTTCTTTCTGTTCTGGGGTTTCATTTCAAAGCATAATTAATTATGGAAGTAACTGTTTGGATCACATGGTTCAAACTAGTTTGACTAAATGACAGACTCCAAAGGTTTGTGAAAGGGATGCGAACAGGGTCGGCTTCTCTGCAATGGCGGAGGAGCGTCGCCCCACTGGCTCAGAGCCAGCAGCTTAAAAATAAAAAGATATTTCATTATCGTTTTATTTTAAAGCAGCTGGCTCAGCCAGCGTGTGCAGGGAAAGGTGGAGCTGGGACACGATAGGGGGGAGGGGGAGGAGGAGTGCTATGTGCACTCTCTAAGTGCCCATGTGTGTTTAGCCGGCCTGCCAGGCCAGCCAAACACACATGTGCACTTAGGTTTCTCTAATCCGGCTTATTGAACAGCCGGGCTGAAGATACCCCACCATCTCCCTGATCTGAGTGGAGCGTCCTCTAGGCCCGCTCAGGTCAATCCCCGCACTGCGTCAAGCAGAGCAGGGATTGGACAGGGAATCTGTGACGTAGTCCCAGTGTCTGCTGGGACAAGGAAGAACCAACATGGATGTGTGATGAGGGAGGCGGCCAGCAGCAGGTAAGTTTAACTTTTTAAACTGTGTAATTATTATAATACTCCCCGCTCTCCCCCTCCCATGCTCTTCCCCATACCCCCTCGCCCTGCCTCACCACTTTTTGTATATGGCAGCTGCCCCTCGACCCAAAGGAATGGAAAAGTGTGATCCAGTGCGACAAAGTCATCTGGAAACGTTGGCAGAAGACAATTGGGTTAACTAGAAAAACTCAGGGAAATAATAACTTTTGATTATAGGCAGTTCTTACTGTCACAATGTTGGTTTTTCAAAGCACTGTTTGCAACATGTGATACTATTACTCAGTCCAATGGCACTAATTTTATTGACCTTGTAAGGGTGATTGTTACTCTGAACCATCCTTACATTTGATCTACATATACACATAAGTATCTCTCACTAGATATATAGACTTAGAACTCCTCCATCTCATTTACCATTTTCCTGGCAGTCCTTCAGAGCAGAGCTGTGTCTGCTCAGCTTCAGAAGTGGAGGCTGTGAAGAAAAGATCAGGAGGTTACAGTTCCTTACTCCATGTTGTCAGCTGTTGGCAGAGGGCCTCGAAGCAGATCCAAATGCTGATGCAATCCTTTTTAGAACACTACTCTGATTCAGGTGTGTTAGAAATGGGGTCTCTAGTTGGAACTGTGTTGCACCCTGTCTAAGTATGGACCCTTATTCTAGTCAGACTAAGGGGATTACACAGCTGCAATAACCCCTGCTCACCCCATTAGTAGCTTGGCAAGAGCAGTCAGGCAGATCTCAGAGGCATTGTGTAAAGCATTTGTACAAACATACACAAAAAAACAGTGAGAAAACTACACCAATTTAGAAAAAGCAATCTTTATCTCAACAAAACAAGACCAGAATGACAAAATCCAACATATGCAAGCAAAGATATCACTTTTAAAAAGTTCAAAACAGTTCAATCCATAGAAATCTATGGATGCGTCACCTTTAGCACAAAGTACCTGGGATTCATCAAAATCAAAGATGAAAAGAGGCGCAGGGGAGGTGATGCACCAGAAAGCAAAGCAATGCAACAGTTCCTTACTTCCAGGGGAGGTGATGCGTTGGTTCCTTACTGCCAGGGGAGGTGATGCGTTGGTTCCTTACTGCAGCCCAGGGGAAGTGATGCATCAGTTCCTTACTGTCCGAGGTGGTGATGCATTGGTTCCTTACAATGAGGGGAGGCGATGCGTCAAAATACAGACATGCAGCCTTAGTTCCTTACTGCTGGACAACGTCGATGCAGAACTTGGCGCACATATCCAGACACGCTGGGTCGATGCAGCTGTGGCAAAACAGGCATTGCACCGATTTTCCAGCCGTGGGGCAGGTGATGTGTCAATTTCTTCCACCGCACAGCAGGGCCTGCGGCAGAGTTACAGTGGCTGTCTCGGACGTAGCAGACATGGTGCTCAGGACGTCTGCTGCGACGATCTTCCAGCAACACGGTAGGTGCTGAGTCAATTCTTCAGCCACACCGCGGCAAGGCGTTGGTTTTTCAACTGCACGGCGGTGCTGCATCAAGAGAAACAGGCGCTGAAGTTCAATACATGGATTTTCAGGCTTCTCTGCAGTAACAGCCACTTCCAAGGGTACAGAACTGGAATGGGCACCACTTGCCAGGTCAGAACTCCCAGCTGAGGAGTTCCGGAGTTGAAGATGAATTCTTTGATGGCCCTGAGTCTTCTTAACAGGAGGCAAACACAAGCTGTTGGACAATGTTGACAAGCAGGATACAGAAAGCAATGTCCAGTCAATTCATTGCCCAAGACAGAAGCAGCAAGCAGTGGGCCAGCACAACAAAGCGACAAGCATATTGGCAGTTCCCCTCCTACTGCATCCAGCTCTTCTTCTATGCAGAATTTCCTCTTAGTCCAGAAATGTTCTGAAGTTATGGTGTCGCAGCTCCAGTGCTAACACCAGTTTATGTCTTTGAAGGAGGTAAACTTCAAAGGAATGTCTTTGTAGTGCAAAATGCCCTGCCTTTCCCTGACCTGGCTCCAGACATACTACAGGGGGTGGAGACAGCTTTGTGTGAGGACAGGTACAGCCCTATTCAGGTGTCAGTGACTATTCCTCCCATTACTCTAGCTCAGGAAGACCCAGCAGCCTGGTGATGGGCCATCAGGATATGCAGAGCACACCTTAGCTCCCTATGTGTGACTGTCTAGAATAAATGCACAAATTGCCTAACTGTCAGCCTTCCTCAGACGTGGATTCCTCAGGCAGAGGTACAGAATGGTAAAGCAAGAAAATGCCTACTTTCTAAAAGTGACATTTTCAAAGACACAATTTAAAATCCAACTTCACTAAAAGATGATTTTTTAAATTGTGAGTTTAGAGACCCAATCTCCAAATCTCTGTTTTTTCTCAATTGGAAGTTACACTTGTAAAAGATTACAAGGCAACTACAATGATAACCTATGGGAGAGATAGTTATTGCAATAGTAAAAAACGAATTTAGAAGTATTTCACTATCAGGATATGTAAAGCACACTAGTACATGTCTTACCTTTCACATACACTGCACTCAGCCCATGGGGCTACCATGGGCCTATCTTAGGGGTGCCTTGCATGTAGTGAAAGGGAAGGTTAGGACCTGGCAAGTAGTTTCACTTTTCATGTCGATCTGGCAGTCTAAAACTGCCCACACAGACACGACAGTGGCAGGTCTGAGACATGTTTGCAGGGCTACTCATGTGGGTATCACAATCAGTGCTGCAGGCCCATTAGTAGCATTTGTACTTTACTAGGGTCATACCAGTATATGCCAATCAGGGATAATCAATCACTTTCACAATTTACACAGGGAGCACTTGCACTTTTACACTGATCAGCAGTGGTAAAGTGCCAAGAGTTCTAAAACCAGCAAAACAAAATGTAGTACACAGCCAAAATCAGGAGGTCTGAAGCAAAAAAGATAGGGAAAAAGCACGCCAAACATGCCAGGTCTGACAAACTTGACAAGTCTGCTTTTAACACTGATTCAACAGTAAATAGTTGGAGAGCCTAACTTCTTCAGAAGAGAACCGGAGAGCAGATGCAAAAAATCCATACTGTGGCTTCCATGTGTGCAGCTGTTGTAGCTCTATGATTAACATTTGCGCTTCCAGCTTGATGAGGGACTAGGTGCTGCCGACATTTAGCCTTATTACCTCCCAAAACTCTTAAATGACTCACTACATGAACCATAATCAGAACCGACACATGCCACGAAAATGGAGGATAGGAGACACTTGACCGTTACATTTTCTTTATGGTGGAGGAGAAGACCCTAAACTCCGTCCTGTCATGGGGATGGCAATATAGACATGGCGTGAACCACTGTGGAGTATTTGGTGGTACAGGACACTGACAAGGGGAGCTCCCCTATAAATGCTTAAAATATTATCAGAGGTAAGATCCTTACAAGTATCTAGAAGGTGGGATGTTATCGGAATATCCAGATTTAGGTGATGTGACTAGCAATAAACATTTGTACTCATTTACAGTACTGCAGCTCCAACATGTCATAGGCAAATACCAGTCCTATGACTACTTACAGCTGATGCACGTCCTGCATCCCCAAGCTTAAGATATAACTGAGCTAACCACTCCTCTAACCTAAACTGGTGAGGGGAGACATAGGGCAGGAAGAGGTATCCAAGGGTACCGGTCCCTAGTGTTCAACACTCCAAACACTTTTGAGATATGATCCAACGCAGCTCCAAACAAAACCTGCAAACCATCACCATACTTTCTAGGAGCTATTCACACATTACTCAACAGTGGGGCCCATAACACCTCAAGTCATTGATACACACATTCACCCTGATCCCAGAATTGGTGAAGACTAGAGGAGAGCTGCTGGATTCTAGTGGAGTGTCTTATTTCATGGTAAAATTTTGTACACTATATACATCTGTAGTTTATCAATATTTCCATGGTTTTATTCTTAAGAAACATTAAAACACCCAACCATTATTGTCAATGGATCTGCTAGCAAAAGTTAACTAATGGACAACAAGACCAGCTTAATTCTCCATTTATTTAATTTTTATTTAAAGATTAACCCCCAGATTCATCAAAGTCATGTTTTGTGAGTCCTTAATAGCGAATTTTAAGGATTCGCTATTAAAGACTCGCAAAACGGGATGCATGTAGAAATCGCAATATTTTTTCCGATTTCTACTGATTCCTTATTTGCGATTCGCTATTGCGAATCGCAAATAAGGAATGGCTTTCCCATTCATTCCTAAGGGCCTAAAAGGCCCATAGGAATGAATGGGGAGTCATTCCTTATTTGCGATTAGCAATTAGCGAATTCCAAATAAGGAAGCAATTTCAAGGGTGCCATGGTGTCCAAAGGACACCCTGTTGCACCCCTGAAATGGTAATGTTCACTGGTGTTGCGCACACATATGTCCCAAAGACATGTGTGTGTGTAACATACAACTTAGAAAAATGCACTAAAGTGCATATTTCTAAGTTTTTGCTATTTACCACGTAGTTAGATTTTGCGGTAAATAGCGGCCCCAGATTGCGAATTCGCAATCTTGGGATGGTTCATGAATTGCATTTAAGGAATCGCAAATTGCGATTCCTTAAATGCAATCGCAATTTGAGAACTCGCAATTATTTGCGAATTCTTAAATTGCGAGTGCATGAACCCTTGATGCATCTCAAATGCCATTTTTGCGGGCGCAAACGGCCGAATTTTGCGATTCGCACCGTTTGCTCTTGCAAAAATGCTTGATGCATCTACCTGTAAATCTCCTAGCACGACCTTACTTTATTCGCACTTATTTTAATAATCATTTAAACATTTAATAACCTAGAGAGAAAGAGAAGTTAAATTCAACATTTATATTTATTAGCAGTTCAGAAAAATAAGTAGAAGACATATTACCAAGATTTCAGGACACAGACATCAGAACAAGGACAGCTTAGTTCCCAAAAATCACCTCTCTATTCTTTCATGAAGTTCGCCTCCCATCAGGACTCCGCACCCATTCAAGAGTTAAAGTCTTTGCACCATCAAAAGTTCATCAGTCCAACAGCATGTCGTGGTGCGAAAATAAAATCAAGAGCAAGCTTTTTTCTTACTTCCAAATGTCCTCTTTTATACCCTTTCACCCTAACTTATCTATCTAAGATTTGAAACTTTTAGGGTCCTTGTTCATTCTCATTGGTCGAATTAAGGGGTGGATGAGCATAACCTCATCTCCTCATTGTCCATATTTCCGCCAAGTCATCGTTATAATCAAAAAATAAAGTCTCAATAGTTTTTTTACTTGTGTCCTTTAAATTATTTCAGACTGGTTTCCCATGCTCATGATGCGGACATACAAATTGTTGCCACTTGCTCGAACATCCAGGCCACGCTGACCTTGACCCACGCTGTACGGGCACAAGCTGCTTGCACTTCTCTCGAGCACAGTCACGCATACGTAGATCATCACAATCTCGGAGTCTCGCAAGCAACTATTACAGAAACAAACACAATAAAACGTTAATTTTCGAAGTATAGCTCTTCTGTTTACCTCCCCCATTCTAAGGTAACCCTGTTAGTTATTACCTAGCATTTCTAGCCACAAATAAGCATGGTTTACTTACTATTCTCCATCATTTCTGCCACAATTAGACATACTAAAAGCATATACACACAGATTTTGGTTAGATTATGACATTTGCGTATAAAATTAATATAACAATTCCACTTAATTCGTAAGTTATGATTCGCAACATAAGCAAATTAGTATCCTTCGTCTATTTGTGTGTGTGAATTCTATTCATTGTCGGTTCATTTCAAAACCAAACGATTAATACATATCACTATTATGGGGAAGATACTTTATGAGGGGCATACAACAATTTTGTTTTCACCCTCGCTCCATCAACTCCCTCCTTTGGTGATTTATCACCAAATAACACACACAATTTTGTACATTTTGTCTCAACATGTTTCAAATTCTTTCAATTAGTATGAGTTATACTCTAGTTTCTTTCCATCTTGATAAAGTTTCTCTTTGAACTCTTCCATTTCAATGTCACCTTTTTCACGTTCCCTTTCTTGTTTTTCTTCAAATGCTTTCTTTATAGACTTTTAAAAAAAATTTCTCTTTCTGATTTTTAAACTTGATCTTAAAATCAAAATACTACTATTATTAATGTTACTGGAATTAGTACCTTCCGTATTATGGATCTACATATTTCATAAAAACAATTTCTAACTGCTGAAAAACTTCTACCAAGTTTCTCAAGAACACCATCAACCTCCAGTGGTTCAATGTCCTAATGCATCTCTGAAAGATTTGTAATATATCTTTCAATGTTTTGACTTTTGTCTGGAATGTATGTACAACAATGTTGTACCCTCAAAATTCCACAGACTTCTCCTTCTTTTGCCAAAATTATATCAAGGGCAAGTCGATTTTGCATCACCATAGCTCTCATAAGCAAATTAGTATCCCACGTGTATTTATGTGTGTGCATTATTTTCTGTGTTGGTTAATTTCAAAATCACACGCACGATTAATACATATTACTATTATGGGGAAGATACTTTACGAAGGATATACAAAAATTTGTTTTCCCCTTTGCTCCATCAGAAATTAAGAAAGTCTTGGGAGAGGGATGTGGGTCACTCACTGAAGAAGAGTGGCAGGAGGCAAGGATGGCCACGGGAAAGGTGGCTATATCTGCTCAATCTAGACGTATTCAATTTAAATCTCTTCATCGGACATATACGATGCGTGTCAGGTTGTGGAAAGCAGGCAGAGCAGAATTCCCAGACTGTCTGAAGTGCCATAGCCAAAGGGTGTTTTTTCTTTTTTTTTTACAGTCGATCTGGAAGCACCTCAAAATCAGGCCTTTCTGCGATTATATTTTACAGAGCTTAGGTGGTGTGTTGGTGTGTTGGGTTGGCAACTGGAAAAAGGCTCTAGACTTACAATGCTCCATCTGACCATGGATACTGACTGCAATAGATACAAGTTAGCACTTTTATCACTGGCCCAAAAAGTGGAGACAAGAAGAGCCGCCAGACCTCAAAATCTTTAATGGACATTGCTTCACTGTATGATGTTAGGAATGCCAAATGTCTACCCTCATAAGCATTACAAAATATTAGATAAATGGATGACATTTTGACTGAATGAAAAGGAATATGATCAACAGCAGTTTTGTGACCGGCTCAGAGGATTGAGATTCTTAGATGAAAAAAGGAGCCAATCTCTGCCAAGAAACTACAGATATTTAATGATCTGATTTCACCTACCTGATTAATGCTGTATATATAAACTGAAGATGTGTGTATCGTGTACTGTGCCACGGTGTTTTTCTGACCTGTATTCCTGGCTTCTGTTTGTTCTTTTAAGTTCTGGCCAAAAGAAGGACAAGGGACTGAGAACTGAAGAGACGTTTTGAACTGAATCAAATCGCACAAAGTATTATTGGGGAAATCACACTAGCACCCTGACATTCCATTATCACACTCCACATGGAAGAATAACTCCAATGTGTGCATCCGTAACACCAAGGGCCTCATTTATGGTATTTTGGCAAAGAGCAGTGCAGCAAGGCACCTTGCTGCACTGCATTACAGCAAAGTGAAAAGGCAGGGTTGCACCGTATTTAAGCAATACTGTGCATTCCTGTCCTTTCTGCCTGCGCTGGCGCTATTTAGGCAGCCTAGCGGGTATCTCTGTTGCAGGCTGTATTATTGTTGTGCAGGAAGAGGCACTTTATGTGGGTTTTCTTGGGCTCGTAGATATGGTAAAAGGCAAAGCAGCCCAAGTCACTGTTTACACTGCATCAGGGAGGTATACCAAGAGCGTTGTGGAGTGCGTTCCCATGCAATACCATTTTTTGTAGGCATTTCCAGATTTACAGGGATCTGTAAACTTGGGAATGCATCAAAACTGTTCGTCTCCCCGGGGCAGGCATAACGAGTAGAAATGTGTTTACTTCTTGTTTTTCCTCTTTCTATGTGTGCTGTATTTTGCTGCACACTTAGATAGAGGAACACGCCTCCATGGATTGTTTTTCTGCAGTAAGGTGTCCCTGCCTGCACAAAAACAATCCTGCCAACAATGCAGACACCCTTGCACCATGGTACAAGGGGCCTGCGTTGGCGCTAGGCACCAAATTGTACGCCTGCACTGGCTAAAAGGACAGGAATGTGCCTTACCTCGTAAATATGGTGCATACCTGCCCTTTTGATTTGGCTTTGGGCAGTGCAGCATAAAGACTTGCAGCGCTGCCCTATACCAAATCATTGTGAATTAGGCCAACAGTGTTTAGTTTGTCTAAATAAATAAGAAAGTAAGGGCATGTGCTCAATGACTTGTCAGGAACCTGCAGCTGGCACAGTCAAATGCAGAGATGCTGAATACCAAGGATGAACAGTCTTGATTCCACTTCATATCTCTTTATTGCACCACTCTACACTTCATGTCTCTTTATCTCCCTTTTACATATTCTCTTCCCCCTTTCTTTCTTACTTTGTCATAGTTTTCCCAACTTTATATGTCTCCTTTTTTCTCCCATTTTGCCTCTCTCTCTTTTGCTCTTGGCTCAGTCAAAATCAGATGATGGAATATAAGTTCCAGTCCCAAAAGGAGTGTTGGTTCCCACCACTTGCATCCCCTTGTGTTAAAGATTGCAGGGATTTCTTAGCATGAGCTGAAAGCGATTTTGTATTTTGGCAGCCATTTTTGGTACCCATGTGCTCGCCATGTGCTGTTTCCCTCTTCAGAGCTTTGCACATGCTCAGAAGGGCCTAGCTAGTAGAATGCACCTGCTCCTCTTATAGAACTGTCAGGCTATTTTTGCAAGTGTATGGAGAAGTAACTCTCCTCCCACTTTGTTGAGCAAGCAGATCTTGTATGCCCATATTAGTCATTTTGCATGCTTACATGTGCCAGGACCTCCCCTTGGTCTTATGCTGACTATGTAACCCTAAGCATATATAAGTCCTCTGTTTTCTGTACTCCTTAGACTGCCTCATTCAGTTGCTAAGGCTTCTGTGTGACGTAGTCTCCCTCATTTGAGGTTATTAAAGATGTTACTTTTATATTACAGCTTCTGTGCCAATTTCTTCTTTGTTGCTTTAAAAGGACCAAGTATCAGTGAGACCCCTGAGAAGGTTTCTATTTTCTTCACCTGTACAAAGAAGCACTGGTAATATACCAACAAAGTAAACCGAAGAAAAGAATAATCATATAGAAAAACAAACATTAAAGGCACCATTTACAGGTAATCTTCATTACTCCAATTAGTCTTCCACATCCCAGCACCTACTAATTCAGGTGTGCAAACCTCTTTCAAGTTACCACGTGCCCTTACAAAAACTTAGAAACCAGGCCTCCTTGCTGACCCTTTCCTTATGAGGGCCTTTAAGGCAATTGAGACCCCCAAATCTTCATGTATCCCAAAAATGTAGGGATCGAAGTCATGATCAAGGGAAGAACGTGTGAGTTGTAAGTCCTGGGACAAGGAAGGGTCATGTGAGTAATGAAGATTTGAGGTTCCGTGGTTTTCGGGACCGGACTCCATTTTGTTTGCGTTGTTCATAACGCCATTTTGTGTTGCCCTCACGTAGGCCGTGGAGGTAACCGAACGAACAAAGTTGCATGGGCCTCATTGTTCATGTATGCATTAAACAGGCCCTTTTCTGACTTGTGAGTGAACTGCAGGACGCTGACCTCCTCACCTGAAACTGACCCTTCTATATGGGGAAATTCTAATTACAGCACTCCAAATTAGTAAATATCAACAATGGGCTCTAGTATATAGCCCTCAACACCCAAAGTTTTATACAAAGGAGTGTTAGACAAGCAAACACAAATGCAATCCAAAAAAGACAATTTTTTATATATAATAAGGGATCAACAATTGTCACGCCAATATAATTCGAGGTCCAAGTCTGTATTCTTCAATGTTTCTTTATTCAAAATTTCATAAAGATTTTTCCAGCATATTGTTCGCCAACACGTGTTTCGTCTCTTACTGAGACTTTATCAAGGCATAAATCACGTATGAATCTCGTGATGTCAAAGATGGACGTTACAGGGTGCACTGCTATTATCCAAGGATAGAACACCATGTGTATAGAACAGTGTAGATCCTAGTGCATCCAAAAATGGTGATTAGTGCACAGGATTGATGGACAACAGCATGTAATAGTATATGACGAAGTGGCCGAAATAACCCCAATTATTTCATACTATTTTACCGCGGGAAATGTTGAGTCCTTAGGGTTACAACACGTTATGTGTAACGCAGAGTGTAGGCGCAGCTTCAGTGCAAACTTTCTAAGCAACCATGATAAGTTGTAATCAGAAAAAACGATGTGCTTGTATCCAGACGTAACGGCCCGCCTCAAACTGACCCTTCACGAAGCCAATTTCTCTGGCTGATCGTTGTCTGAGATTGCCAATCAATGTTCAAGACCTCGTTAACTTTTAGTTTCCTTGCACATATCTTATCCTAATCAGCATCTGAATTGTTTCTTTCCTTACGGCTTTTCATTACATGGGTAGTGCTTTTCAATTATGGGTTTGTCCGGCTTGCAAAGATTGAATTTGGGACATTCCTAATAATTAACTTTTGGGTTGGGTTACTGTAAATTGGGTTTTTGTTAATGTGATACTCAGTTAGAAAATGTGTCCTATTGGTCAGAATTTTGCGCAGTGGGTGTACATTTATAATGAGAATATTGTGTATAAAAGGTGATGTCTTGCTCTATGAAATTGAACAGTTTCTTGAGTTGTACACCGTGTTGTATTGCTGAGATTACTGTTACTAGCTGCAGCTAATAAATTTGATCTCTGACGCCACCTAGAAGTATTCCGTGTCTCTGTTTGCCAAGACAGGAGAACCCGAAGACTTTGGGCGTGTCCCTGGCGCCGCTGGGTTATAAAACCCGGTTCTTCAGTTGGCGCCAACGGTGGGGCGACTTCAGCGGTACCGGTCCAAGCCTGAGGATCGTGAGGAGCCACGTGAGGAAATTCTGGAGGAAGGCCGCCACTTCATTGACCCCTGCATGTCGACGTGGACCGAAGGTCTTTTCTGCGAGGCTTCCCGCTTTCCAACGGCTACGAAGGACTGCTGCCCTGACTGTCGCCCTGTCTTGGACCCTTGATTGATCCTTTGTAGAGCGAGACGATAGACGGTCTTCTGGTGGCGTGACAGATATTTGGTTAAGTATAAGTGGGTTGCTCCCATGACTTTGTTTTGGTGCTTGGTTTTGTTTGATTTGATTTTTGCAAAAATTGAAGCCGAGGGGCTCGTCTATTTACGAGTGTATCGATAGTTGATATCCCCTTGAAGTTTGAAGCTAGATTAGTGAGCTATAAGATGCCTGGTCTTAGCAAAATTAGGAAATGGTTTAGTTGTGGTTGCAACAGGGATTCCCGATTGGAGGATTCGTGTCCGATACCTCCGGTTGGAACTCCGACTTATGAGCTCTATTCAAAACACGGAGTGGGTCCTATTACTTATAATGAAGTGTGGGTCCACTATACTAAAAAAGATGGTGTCTTACGATGGCCCCAACATGGTAGTTTTGAATTAAATATTTTAGATAATCTGGATGTTGCGCTATTTAAGAAGAAAGCCCGGCTGGCAATGTTTGACTCTTTCCGCCTTTGGCGTAAGGAAGCCAAACAGCGAGAAATTAAGCAAGCAAAGAGAGATAGGACAGATAAGAATATGTCAGTACTACAAGCTGCTAGGCAGTTTAAGATAGATGAGGAAGATCGAGTGTGTGAAGTTTTAGATAGACAGCGTTGCATGGCCATATATAAATGTTATCCGGCCTTGCCGTCTTCTCCTCCGAAAGTGACGGAAGACCTTGAAAAAGATCCTTTGATATTTCATTTACTGAGATTGCCACCTCCTTATGTGCAGGGTGCTACTGCGCCTCCATTACCCCCGGTTGTTCTACCCTTTGTTGTTCAACCTCCTGCTGTTGTTCAGCCACCCGGTGCTCCACAGATGGTTTTGCCTCCTACTGCGCAACCCACTCTAGGGTCGCAAGCTTTGCTTCCAGCTTTGCCTCAAACTCCTATGCCTTCTGCTTCTGCATCTCAGACTCCTACTGCTCTTGTTCCTACTTTGTCTCAAGATTTTAACTTTCCTGTTCTTGCACCTACTTCTCCTTCTGCTCAAAAACGAATGACAGAAACTATTGTTAAACTGTTGTCTCCATTGTTTCGGCCACTGAGTATGACCCCTGTTTCGGAACGTAAGCAGAGTCGTAGTCAGTTTCCTAGTTCCGAAGAGCGGGCGGTGTTGGATTTGTTGGCTCGTAGATGGGTTTTAAATGCTTCTAGGTATAATTTGCCAGCAGTTATGGATGTTTTCTTTCAGTGGGAGCCGCCTAAGCAAAGGTATGTTTTTGACGTAATGTGTGCTTTTTTGCGGCAGGAATGGGAAGATAATGAGTTGGGTCCGATTCCGCAGGAAGTGCTTGATGTTCAGTCAGAGTTTGCTAAAGGGATGATAGTGGAATCTGATGTTACTGATGCTGTAGAGACGATACTTGCCTTCAGAACTAGACTCCCGTCTCAGCCATTGTATGAACCTTCTGTTAGGAGGAAAGTGAAGCAGTATCCTATGAGAGAAGTTCCCCCTGTATGGAGAGAGGCAGTTGCTGCTAATGTTAATTTGGGTATTCAGGCTGCAGAAGCCCATTTTCAGCGAGTATGGGTACATGTTCCATGGAAGAGAGCAGAGGTCTTAGCTCTTAAGCAGACCATACCTGACCCCGTAAGAATCCTGCTGGTTATTACAAGGAGTTGTCTCAGACAGTTGAAGCGTGTATTATGAATTTAGCTGACATAGACATGTTAATGGGTAATGTAGTTCCTCAACCTTTGTGGGCGAAGATTCGTCATGAGAACCATGCGGCAGAATTAGGAGATACCTGGGCGAATATTGTTGCTGCAGATGGTAGACAGGAGGGAGGTGCTAAACCTGAACCTCTAGTTTCAGAATTACCAGGTAGAATTATTAATCTGATGAAAACGATGATGCCCGCTTTACGAGTGAATTGGGATAAATTAGCAGCATGTAAGCAGAAGAAAGACGAGAGTGTATCTGATTTCTTCACTAGGTTTGCAGAGACGTTTATTGATCATAGTGGTCAGGATATGAGTACGGAGGGTGGTCAAAGGTTGTTTGTGGATTTTTCTTTAATTTGCTTCCCAAACTTTCTAATAAGTTAAAGGACTCTGAGAGTTCATGGGCTGTCTCTTCGTCGGCCCAGATATTGGCTACTGCACAATATTATGAGAATAGGGATAAAGATGAGAAGGATAAAGTGGAGAAGAAAACGAAAGAGTTAAAGACGAAAGTTCTTTTGCAGCAAGCTTATCCGCCTCGTCAGAATCAGCCTCAGTTTCAGCAACCTCCACAATTTCAGAGATTGTTACAGAAGCCTGAGCCTTATGCTCTGCGATTCTTTCCTGGTCCTAATCAGTGTGCTTATTACAGAGAGGAAGGTCATTTCAAGAATAGTTGCCCGGCTTTGTTACAGCGTGCGAATGGCGTATCTGGTCAGAGAGGTCGTGGTGTTTCCAGCAAGCTCCTAGGGGTAGGGGACGTGGTGTGTTACCCCAGAATGAGCGTTCCTCTTCCCTTCAGAGTTCTGCGATTTATTTTGACAGACAGAATGTTCCGAGTGGTCAGTCTACACAGTACTATGTTGATGATTATTATGTTGAGAGTGAGAGTGCTGGTTATAATGATAGTTAGGACAGCCATGGGCATAGAGAGGGAGTAGTGTCAGTTCCAGTAGATCAGAGTGGACCTTATGTTGAAGTGACTACATCAGGTGTGACAGAACCTTTTCTTTTGGATACTGGTATGACGAAGAGTTCTATTATGCACTCTAAACTTCCTGGCGCACCTTCATCTGGCTTGACCAATGTTTCAGTAGGATTTTCAGGCGCCCTAGTTTGTAACCCGATTTCTAATCCTTTGCCCCTTTCTATTGGCCCTTGTGAATTGGAAGCTCCTCTTATTTTGACGACTGGTTGTAATGAGAATCTGTTGGGTTTGGACTTGCTGAAAAGATTGTATGCGACATTACATTGTTCTCCTTCGGGAGTACATCTTACCCTAGGTAAGAAAGTGATTTCTCCGATGTATTTGTCTAAAGATTGTCTTCCACTGGAATTGCGTTCTCTTCCTGATACACTTTGGGCTACAGGTCCTAATGTATGTTGGTCTTTTGCAAATTCCACCTTATGTTGTCACCCTCAAATCGAATGCTAGGCTACCTCATATCCCACAGTATAAAATATCTAGTGATGGCGAGAGAGCTCTATTAGAGATTGTTTATGATCTGGTTGAGAAGGGTGTAGTTGAGGAAACGAGAGGTAATGTGTGTAATAGTCTGGTTTTGCCTGTCCTTAAGCGTTCTGATGCTTCTCAGCCACCTGTGTATCGGTTTGTGATCGACCTTCGAGAGGTCAAAAAGATTGTTGTGCCACAGTTTCCTGTTGTCCCGGATATCACTGCTTTGTTGACTCTGATTCCTGCTTCGGCAGCCTGGTTTTCTGTTATTGACCTAAAGAATGCTTTCTTTAGCATTCCAATTGCTGAGGAGAGTAGGGATATTTTTGGCTTCTCTTTAGGAGGACGAAGCTTCCGGTTTAAGAGAGCTCCCCAAGTTATTGTGAAAGTCCCTCCATCTATAGTCAGGCATTGAAAACTCAGCTTGATAGCTTTGTGTTGCCTACTGGTGCTACTCTTATCCAGTACGTTGATGATCTGTTGATTGCCGCTGATGACGAGGAGATTTGTAAAGAGGCTACTCTTTCTTTGTTACGACATTTGTCTAACCTTCATCATAAAGTGTCATCTTCCAAGTTACAGTATTGCCGACAAGAAGTAACCTACTTAGGTCATCTCTTGTCGAAGGAGGGAAGAAGGTTGACCCCAGAACGAATTCAAGCGATTGCGCAAATGAGTGTGCCATCCACACAGAGAGAAGTGCGTGCTTTCTTAGGTATCACCTCGTATTGTAGGCAATGGATCCCTAATTTTTCCCTGTTAGCGAAACCTCTGTTGGCGCTGACTCTTAAAGATACTCCGCATCCTCTCCCTTGATCTGATGAGTGTCAGAAAAGTTTTTCTGAATTATGTGATGCATTGTGTTCGGCTCCGGTATTGGGTACTCCTGACTACAGTAAACCTTTCACGTTGTATGTTCACGAGAGAGAAGGTTGTGCATTGTCAGTGTTGACTCAACAGTTTGGAGACAAGCAACGCCCATGTGCGTATTTTTCAGCTACGTTAGACCCAGTTGCTAAGGCATTACTGAGTTGTTTGAGAGCTACAGCGGCAGCGGCTGTTTCTATCCGACAGTCTGCTGGTTTGGTATTGGATAATACGTTGATTGTGATGGTCTCCACTTGCAGTGGATACCTTATTAAACAGGACCAAGACTCAGCACCTTACTAGTGCACGTCTGTCAGGATATGAGTTGACACTTTTGGCTAGCCATGTACACATCAAAAGATGTAATGTATTGAATCCAGCTACGTTGTTGCCCATTTCTGTAGAGTCAGATGCTCAAGAACAGCATGATTGCTTTCTTCGAACAGAGGAAGAAACAAAAGCTAGAGTTGATCTAAGGGACACTCCTCTTAAGAATGTTGATGGTACCTTATGGGTAGATGGCTCGTGTTTCAAGCTTCTGAATGGTGAAACGACTGCAGCGTATGCCGTCACAACTTTACATACAGTTGTTGAAACAGCACACATAGCACAGAATTCTGCGCAAGCAGCAGAGTTGATTGCATTGACACGAGCGTGTGTATTGTCAGAGGGAAAGCGAGTGAATGTTTATACTGATAGCCAGTACGCATTTGGTGTTGCCCATAGTTTTGGACGTTTGTAGAGAGAAAGAGGATTCCTTACTTCCCATGGCACAAAAATTCAGCATGGGCAGTTAGTAAATGAACCTTTGGAATCTCTTGCTCTCCCAAAGCAGATTGCAATTGTGAAGTGTAGTGCGCATAAGAAAGTTGTGGATGATGTAGGTCGAGGGAATGCGTTTGCAGATGAAGTTGCGAAGGAAACAGCGAGAGACATGATGAGCCATATGTATGTGGCAGGTCCTGCAAGATGGGTTGTGGAAAGTGGAATGTGTGAAGACACCATAGAAAGTGTGAAGATGATTCAGGCTGAAGCTACGGAAAAAGAAGTGAGTGCGCGGAGAGAAAGTACGGGTATGTTGGATTCGACAGGTTGTTGGGTTGAGTTGTCTGAACACCAGCGATGGTTGTTGACTGATGCGTACGTGCTCCCAGTGGTTACTATGGCGCATGGAATGGCTCACATTAGCCTGAAAGGGATATGTACGTTGTTGGCTCCAGTATGGCAGAATGCTGGAATTCCTAAATGTGCTGAGAATGTTGTGAAGCATTGTATGATTTGTCTGAAGTATAATCCTGGCAAGGGAACTCCAACTCCAGCTGGTCATTTTGCTCCTCCGAAGTATCCATTTGAAGTGATACAGCTAGATTACATTCACATGGAGAGATGCAACAATCTGAAGTATGTCCTTGTGGTTGTTTGCGCCTTTTCCAGATGGATAGAGGCCTACCCCCTAAAGGATAATACTGCCTTGTCTACAGCTAAGGTTTTGCTCAAAGAGTATTTCCCTAGATTTGGTTTGCCGAGACTTGTATGGTCGGACAATGGAAGTGAATTTGTGGGTCGAGTCATGAAGAAAGTGTGTATTGGATTAGGGATAAATCAGAAGTTCCACGCTGCGAATCACCCCCAGTCAGCAGGTCTTGTCGAATGCTATAACGGCACATTAAAGCTGAAACTCACTAAGATTCAAGCGAGCACTGGTCTTACATGGCCGGATGCCTTGCTGTTGGCTCTTTTGTCAACAAGGACGACAGTGCATTCTCGTGTGGGACTTAGCACATACGAAATAGTTTTTGGTCGTCCAGCGAATGTTTGGGGTGTGGCTTGTCCTAAGAAATACAGTGACCTTGAGTACCCTATGTTGGTGGATTACTTACATGACTTGACTGCTAAATTACGTGTTCTCCACCAACAGGTCTATGACAGTTTGCCGACAGCTACTGCAGATCCAGGACACACAATCCAACCTAGTGATTTTATCGTGACGAAGAATTTTCAGCGATCCAAGAATTTGGAGCCGAGATGGACTGGTCCCTATTTGGTATTGCTGGTCACTAGAACTGCTGTTAGAGTAGCTGGCAAAAAGAACTGGGTGCATGCCACCCATACGAAAAAAGTTCAGTTGCCCTTACCGTATGATAAGTGGGTGAGGGATGGAATAGCTGACTCCGAGTGTGAAAGGGTTCCTAGATTCGTACCTTTTAGTAATGCACATTTGACATGGACTCAGTCGGAACGCGAGGATGATGATTAAGCATGGGCGGATTTTGCGGATCCACGATTCGCGGATTTAGCGGATCCACGGATCGTGGATCCGCAAAATCCGCCTATTTAGCGGATTCAGCGGATTTGCGGATTGGGGGCGGGGCTCCCTCGAGTGTGTGGGCGGGGCCAAACGGACGGGGCTTCCACGCGAGCGCACATGCCTCTTGTGTGTCCGGGGATATTTGGGAAGAAGGCACATCTGCCCAGCCTCCCAACGCTCACGATTTTTTTTGGGCTGGTGAATGAGTCACTACATTTGCGCTTCAACTAGTTCCAGCGACCAAGTGTGTGTTACTATGCAATCGCGCCGAAGTGCGCAGGGGTCCCTTTAGTGAAATGTCCATCATAGTGGGTAAATGGCGGGAAGACGGTGCACACCTCGAGTGTGTGGGCGGGGCCAAACGGACGGGGCGTCCATGCGAGCATGCCTCTTGTGTGTATAAAAGGGCAGAGACCGATCAGCAGATTAGTTTTTGGGCTGATCAATGAGTCACTGAATTAAAGCTTCAACTAGGGCACATGCTTTATTGATATCTCCGTCGTGCCCGAATGAACCCTGCCCTTCATATTTACTCAAGAAGACACCACCGGTGAAATAATTTACGATGGCGCCGGCAAGCTGCCAGCGCCATCCTGCAATAGTTACTTAATTAGCTTCAACAGGAAGCTCTAACTGTTAAAATAAAGCAGGCGCTCGAGCCCCTGCTGTATCTTATCTATTAGAGCTTCCTGTCGAAGCTAATTAAGTAACCATTTGAGGATGGCGCTGGCAGCTTGCCGGCGCCATCGTAAATTATGCAGGCTTGAACTTTTGACCGCAAAATCCGCTCCGATCGCGGATTGCGGATTCTCGGTAAATCCGCGAGAGTTCGCGGATCGCGGATTTACCGAAAATCCGCAAAATCCGCGATCGGAGCGGATTTTGCGCTCATGCTTAATGATGATGTTCTGCAAGCTGCTGTGCCTCCGTCTCTGAGACTCGACACGACGAATCCGGAACTCCTCTTTAAGGATCAGACTGTACCTGGTAAAGAACGCTACGATTTGAGGCCAAGAAAGCCTATTGCTATGGACAAATAAAGATTGGAATTTTTTATGTAGTGAATTACACCTTGTCAGATCAAGAGACTTTTTTACTTTTTCTTTTTCGAGTCACCATCCGGACTCAGCTGCAGGGTCACGGTATAAGTTCTTAAGGGGTGAGCCGCATATTGACACAAGGTCTGTGGTTTAGGGTCGTTAGTACGATCTTGACGCACACTTAAGTGAAAAAGGAAATTTGCCGTGAGCAGCACGTTAGAGGATGGAGTCTTTTGAGTCCGACAAGGGTGTTAAAAGAGTTGATTTCAGAGTGCAAATGTGTATATTGGTTCGTAGCAAATGTCTCTTAATAATGTGTTTTCTTATGCTTTTGAACATTAGGTTGGTTTGTGTGGGTTGGATTTTCTATGCATCACAACAGACACTTGCATCTACCTCCCAACCTACTCTTTCTTTTCCTACTGTTTCTCCACATGAGTTTCATACGTTGCCTGAACATGAACAGACACGAAGATCAGAATTTGTGAACAATTCGTTTATACAGATAAATACCACGAATTGTTGGGTGTGTGGTCTTATGCCGCATACGACTGATAAGGGAATTATTTGGTTTTGCCTTTTTCGCCCAATGGGTCAGTATGGGCACTCCAATCAATGTTTATCTATGCGAATGAAGCATCTCTTGTACGTTCTGTCAAAGATAATGTGAATAATAATGCCTTGATACAGGGAATAGTAGATATGGTCCGAGATATTGATGCATATAATGCTATCCCTAAAGATGCATATGTTGGTTGGAACAAGACGAGATATAGCATTAGTCTGACAGAGAAAGAGAGACAGAAAAGGTCTCCTCCTATTTGGATTGTACCCCACCGAGGTCATCTTTGTCTGCAAGGTAATGGTCAGAATCTGAGGGCTCAGCTTGGTAAGAGTGTGTGTGCTCACACCTATGTCTATACGTCTCAGAAATCTCCACCGTTCGTGCCAGCTAAAGGCACGTATTTTGTTTGTTACGACAGAGCATATACATGGTTGCCTTCTGATTTTTCAGGCACATGTTATGTGGCATTTTTGCTTCCCCCTACATACACAGCTGCTTTCAACTACCATAAGACAAGATATGGTAGAGGTGTTATCGATGCGAAAGATACTGTCGCACAAGAAGCTGGAGACTTCTTTAAGGGTTTCCTGCCCTTTTGGGGTCCTATGGCTAATGGTAGGACAATTCGTCAGCTTACGAGAGTGGTCGAGGCCACTATAAATGAGACTGCAGGTGCTCTTAGCAATATTACAGCTGAGCTTCAAGCGGATCGCCTTATGACATTACAGAACCGCTTTGCTTTAGATATTATACTTGCAGATAGAGGTGGAGTATGTAAATTGATCGGGTCTAGTTGCTGCGTTTTCATACCAGATAACGCCCGACAGTGTACCAAGCCATCTTGAGGTTACATAAGTCCGCTGAGTCTATACATGTAGACGAATGGAACTGGTCATTGATAGAATGGTTTTGGGAACTGCTGTCCAAATGGGGATGGAAGATTCTGATGTTTCTTGGTATGGCTGTAGCAATCTTTTTCTCGTGTTGCTTATGCATCCAGTGTGGTCCCGCCATTTGTAGTCTTTGTGCTACAATCTGAGTGAGAAGACCAGTCCCGAGAGAAGCGAAGGATACTAAGATGATGTTACAGCACCACCTTGATGACCTGATGAGAATAGATATAGACCTGGATTCAGATTGACATGAGTTTAGGTCATTGCCTACGTAATGGCAAAAGGAGGGTCTGAGGTTCCGTGGTTTTCGGGACCAGACTCCATTTTGTTTGCGTTGTTCATAACGCCATTTTGTGTTGCCCTCACGTAGGCCGTGGAGGTAACCGAACGAACAAAGTTGCATGGACCTCATTGTTCATGTATGCATTAAACAGGCCCTTTTCTGACTTGTGAGTGAACTGCAGGACGCTGACCTCTTCACCTGAAACTGACCCTTCACGAAGCCAATTTCTCTGGCTGATCGTTGTCTGAGATTGCCAATCAATGTTCAGGACCTCGTTAACTTTTAGTTTCCTTGCACATATCTTATCCTAATCAGCATCTAAATTGTTTCTTTCCTTACGACTTTTCATTACATGGGTAGGGCTTTTCAATTATGGGTTTGTCCGGCTGTCAAAGATTGAATTTGGGACATTCCTAATAATTAACTTTTGGGTTGCTGTAAATTGGGTTTTTGTTAATGTGATACTCAGTTAGAAAATGTGTCCTATTGGTCAGAATTTTGCGCAGTGGGTGTACATTTATAATGAGAATATTGTGTATAAAAGGTGATGTCTTGCTCTATGAAATTGAACAGTTTCTTGAGTTGTACACCGTGTTGTATTGCTGAGATTACTGTTACTAGCTGCAGTTAATAAATTTGATCTCTGACGCCACCTAGAAGTATTCCGTGTCTCTGTTTGCCAAGACAGGAGAACCCGAAGACTTTGGGCGTGTCCCTGGCGCCGCTGGGTTCTAAAACCCGGTTCTTCAGATTACAGGGTAAGTAATCAGTGCATTACCTCCACAACTCTTCTGCATCCCAGTACTTACGAACAGTGGGCCCGATTCACAGAACCAACTTAAGACGAAATCCTAAACTTACTACAATTTTGGTATTCACAGAAGGCACTTACTCATTTCGGTATTCACAGAAGATAGGAGTCCTAACTTTAGGACTCCTCAATGACTTCTGTGAATACGGAAAGTCTTAAAGTTAGGATTTTTCTCAGTTTTGGAGTAGAAAAGTTAGGGCTCCTAACTTTAGGACTCCTAAATGCCTTCTGTGAATACCAAAAGTCTCAAAGTTAGGATTTTTCTCAGTTTAGAAGTCCTAAAGTTAGGAGTCCTAACTTTACTACTCCTAAACTGATAAAAATCCTAACTTTAATACTTTCGGTATTCACAGAAGGCATTAGGAGTCCTAAAGTTAGGAGTCCTAACTTTACTACTCCTAAACTGAGAAAAATCCTACCTTTAAGACTTTTGGTATTCACAGAAGGCATTTAGGAGTCCTAAAGTTAGGACTCCTAACTTCTGTGAATACCGAAATGAGTAAGTGCCTTCTGTGAATACCAAAATGAGTAAGGGCCTTCTGTGAATACCAAAATGGTAATAAGTTTAGGATTTTGTCATAAGTTAGTACTGTGAATCGGGCCCTGAGGATATACTGGATCAGAACTCTCACCACCCGATCCATCCCAAACCTTAACTACATTGTATCAGGACAATTTTCCTCTAATAAAAGAATAAAGTGTGACCGAAGGTAAAGCTGGAAAACTGCCACAGCTACAGAAATTAGACGGCTCATGGAAGGATCACTGACAGAATAATCGAGGAATGGAATATCAATGTAAAAAAGTATTAGGAAAAAAATATCAATTAGCATAATATTGAGATCCAAAACTTATAATGGTAATTACAAAAATATATATTTTTGAAAAGACCTTTGACACTAATATCGTCCAAAAACAGACAAAAATTTCAATGTTTTAATATAAATAGAGTTTATAGTATTAAATGATATTTAATATATAATGTTAATATATAATTAAACATATTCCACTTATATTTAATACTGTATATATAAATATGTGTTTATATGTACATAAAATATCAATCTTGCTAGATATAGATATATATAAATATATATATATATATATATTTATATATATATACACACACACACAGTGTAACAATTTAGAAAATATTTACTTTTACCATATATCATTTTTTATTTTAAGTGCAATAATATAAAGATATATCTATCTATATATATATATTAGTACTAATTAACAAAAAAATTCTAAAATAAATATAATCAAAAATAAAAAAAATCTTAATTTTGTGTAATTATATATATATATATATATATATATATATATATATATATATATATATATATATATATATATAAAACAGAGGAAAGGTTTAATAAAGAACAACTACCTGCCAAATCCTTGATATATATATATATATATTCACTGAAAAAACCATAGGTTATAGACCATATATAGTTAGGAATTAGCATTTACAAAACCTTGAAAATTCACTGAAAAAACCATAGGTTATAGACCATATATAGTTAGGAATTAGCATTTAAAAAAACCTTATTTTACTCACACAAAACCATTGAAATTCCATATATAGTTAGTTGTACTAACTATATATCGCGCACCCGCAATCCACTGCTGATCATGTCACATATTACATCATTCATGACATGGTCAGTGACATCACTGATGACATCACTGATGACATCTCAAATGACATCACTGATGACATCACTGATGACATCTCAAATGACATCACTGATGACATCACTGATGACAACATCCAGTGACTGTATGTTTCTGTAAAGTTAAAATATGTCTTACATATTGAAGAATGAGTGGATGTATAAGTGTCTGGATGAAGGATTTAGTAGGTGCATGACTGACTGTATGAGTGAGTGATTAAATGTGTCTCGCTGAGTGCATGGGTTAGTGACTAAACTGTCTTAATTTGTGCATCATTATATCTGTTGTTCTGTAAACTGCTGCATGTGTTGATCAGTAGCTATATGAGTAACTATATGGGTTATTGATTGGTTGCCCAAGTATTTGTATGGGAGACTGAGTGTGTGTGTGTGGGTGGCTGGGAGGTGTATGACTCTGTGCATAGATGTGTGAGCAGTTGATTCACTAGATGTATGGGTTCAAAAGTGCATGTGGAAACACCTGTATGGGCGGTTGACTGAGTGCATTGGTGAGTGAATGGATATCTCAGTGCTACATGTCAAAGTAAGTACATATGTAAAACACAGTACATGTGACAGTTGACATATATAAATAACTGTGCATAAGAGCCAGTGAATGTGTGAGTGGCTGTATGGATCATTGTGAACTTGTATCAGGCATTGTAAAAGAGAGTAAATATGTGTTAGTATATGTTTGAATAAGTAGGGTGTGTATAACTGTATAGTTGAGGAAATGGAGGTGTGATTGATTCTTTGCATGACTGACTAGGTGTGTGAGTAACTCCATGGATGAGTGACAGTCTGTGAGTGTCTGTTTACACTGAGTATATCTAAAGTTTTAATAGAGTCTGAAGAGGTTCATCGTATTATCACATGAATGATGTCATCAGTGATGTGATCAGTAATGTCAAATGAGATGTCATCAGTGATGTCATCAGTGATGTCATCAGTGATGTCATTTGAGATGTCATCAGTGATGTCATCAGTGATGTCATTTGAGATGTCATCAGTGATGTCATTTGAGATGTCATCAGTGATGTCATCAGTGATGTCACTGACCATGTCATGAATGATGTAATATGTGACATGATCAGCAGTGGATTGCGGGTGCGCGATATATAGTTAGTACAACTAACTATATATGGAATTTCAATGGTTTTGTGTGAGTAAAATAAGGTTTTTTAAATGCTAATTCCTAACTATATATGGTCTATAACCTATGGTTTTTTCAGTGAATTTTCAAGGTTTTGTAAATGCTAATTCCTAACTATATATGGTCTATAACCTATGGTTTTTTCAGTGAATTTCATTGGTTTTTTAAAAGCTAATATCTGTAGCTGTAAAATGTATTCTTCTTTAAATCCAAAAATATATTTTATATGTTTATTAATAATTTTTTTTTTTAATACTTTTTTTTTGTTCGCTCCCGGTTCGCGAACCGGGAAGCTTCCCGTTAGCTCATCTTGATGCCGCGACCCAGTCCGCGAACCGGTAAACGTTCCGTTAGCGCAACTGCCGCGTTAGAAATCAACATCGTGACGCGTCGCGGAAGCACGACGTATCACGTTGTCGCGTAATGCGTCTTATGACGCGCTGCGTTAGCGCACCCGGAAGTGCTCCGGTACGCGAACTGAGACGCGAAGCGCAGCTCCCCGGAAGCGATCCGCGGCACGTCGCAAAAGCGCGACGTATCGCGTTGCCGCGTAATGCGTCTTATGACGCGCCGCGTTAGCGCACCCGGAAGCGCTCTGGAGCGCGAACCGAGGCGCGAATGGCAGCGACCCGGAAGCGATCCGGGGCGCGTTCCGCAGCGCGTAACTTAAGCGTAAGAGGTCATGTGACTTGTTGATAAAACTTTTCATTGGTTCATTTCACTTTTAGTTTCATAATGATGTAAGGCTAGGTCAGGTGACCTAAAAATAACACTTTTCATTGGTTTAGAAATATTCTTTATCCCAAATGATGAAAACCCCTCCTTCTTTCCTCACTCTGACTTTCATCTTTGTGAGAGGAAGACCATTTTTGAGAGTTGAGCAATGGCTTCAATAGTTGCTTCAGCTGGTGCACCCCCACCACCACCTCCACCTCCTCATGGGAAGAGAGGACCACCTCCCCAGTTTATCAGCCAGACAGAGGAGGAAGAGGATGAACTAGAGGAAGAGGAGACCGAAGGACCACAGTTCTTACAGGAGGTGCCCCGGGTTTCACGTCGGAAAGCCAGCTTTATTTGGCAGTTTTTTTCACTCCCTCGAGGGCAAAAAAAAGTAAATGCTAGGTATGTCACCTGCCTGATTTGTAAAGACCGGTTATCTAAAGGCACTGATAAAAAATATAGCTACGGAAACCATACAATGCATCGTCACATGGTCAGGTGGCATCCATTGAACTACAGCCAGGCGGAGATACGTGACATGCAAGATAACCCAACAACAACTCCTGTGGCCAGGTCAACATCACTAATATCGTTGACAGCAGCAGAGGCACGGGAAACCGTGCCAAACATTCAGGAGAACTTTGCTCATATCAAACATACCTGTATGTATTGCGGTGCATTGCTATCATGTGGTAACATGAGCATTAATTTAATAAACCTAGCTATTAACAATCACAATTGCCCTAACCGCCCCAGACAGTAATTTTTTTTTTGC
Organism: Lissotriton helveticus; assembly: GCF_964261635.1. NCBI lineage: Eukaryota > Metazoa > Chordata > Amphibia > Caudata > Salamandridae > Lissotriton > Lissotriton helveticus. Next base: position 1,327,930,371 of record NC_136068.1, on the reverse strand, counting down.
TCCTGTTGAGCCCTTTTCAATGCCTGTTTTTTGTTGTTTCCCCTCCATCAAAAACAAAAAAAAAACATAAAAATTTTCAAAAAATACAAAAAAAAGACAAAATGTTCAGAAAAATAAAAAAATATATAAAACAACAAAAACATTAAAAAAAAAGTTATTTTCAGAACTACCTCCCCTTTCAAAAAAAAATTGCTAGAATGTTTAGCACTCTGGCAAGCTCTTTTTTTTTTAGTTCGCTTCCCCGTTCGCTTCCCGGTTCGCGAACCGGGAGCGAACCAAAAAAAAAAAAAAAAAAAAAAAAAGAAGAATAAGTATAAGGGAAGTAAACAGAGAGTAATGTTAAAAGAAAGACAGCTATAGGGAGTAATCCAGAGATACTGTTTAATAGATCTATTTACCGAAGAAAAGATGGAAGAGGGTATAATTGTGAAAAACAAAATAGATAAGGAAGTGAAAGAAAAAAAAGAGAGTAGAACAATAACAAAGAAGAGTTTCTTGGAGAATGTGAGTGAATGTTCAAAATAAGATTAAAACATGTGGAATAACAGAGAGAAAAAACAGAAAACAGAAAAGAAAAAATAACAGAAAAGATTAATTGAAACAGCAAAGAAATGTAAATAACATAGAACCATATCATCAACATAGGCAATAAAAGTTTTGCAGCTTTTATCGGCAGAAATGTGTCGCTAAAGCCACTTTTGCGGCGGAAAACTGCCGCTAAAACCACTTTTGCAACAGTTTTCTTCCAATAAAAACAGCAATAATTTTATTGGCTCTGTTCATAATATGCCCCTTAGTGTGCTTCAACTACACAGAGAAAGCATAATGAACAAGTAGTGAAACAGTGATCAGTCAAAGACACTAAGAGTAATAGAGACGGAGTGAGTGAACAAGAGTGAGGAACTATGAGAAGAGAAAGACTGAGAAAAGGAGTGGAAGGAGTAGAGTAAGTAGGTAATAGAGAAAGGAATGAGGGAAGTAGCAAAGGCAGGAAACTGAGGGTTAAAGAAATGAAGCTGTCGAACTACTAGTTGGTGAATGTGATAGAAATGTAACGAAAAGAGTACAAAACATTTACCTTATAATTGTCGTTAACTTACTCACTTTTTGTTTTTATACTTTCAATCTGTGAAAGAGAGAACAAACATTTGAAAAATATTAAAACATGTATTTAAAAATTAGAAAAGACAAGGGAAAAGATTGAAGGAGAAACAGAGTTTCTTTTCCTCATTTCACAATCACATCACCTGTGTTGCCTTTGGTTAGGTATCTCATAGTGCAGATGGAGTCTAGCATATCAAAGAGTACATAGAAGTTGAGCAAAATATACAACAATTTTGACATTTACAGAAGACTTAGCTTCTTATCTTGTTGGAGATGAAGTCAGGCCTGTCTTGCAACATGGTGCATCTTTTGCATCACTGCTGCATCAGTTTCATGTGGCACGGGTTTTTTACAGCATGACACATCTGCCTACATGCATCAATTTGTAATTTTGTCGCCTCATAGCAAATCTTTTCCTCCGCCGCTGCATCACAAAAGTGACGCACAGTGGCGCAAAAGAGGCATACACCTATCATAAATCTGTCCCTCACATTTTAAATGATTGATTCAGGATGACGATAAGGTGTGGCCTATCCAGAGGTTTGTTTAAGCTGAGGCCTACTCAGGGTTTTAGATGAAATTTACGCTTGTTGAACAGTACAGAGGAGATAATACATGTGAAGACCTACCAATGAAGTAAGTCATGTCCACTTCACTCTTGAACAAAGGCCAGACCTCTTCTGTGTCCATGGACGGACCTAAACTTCATCTGCACAATGTCATTCGTAAACTTAGGAAACACAGGTGATGTAATTGAAAAATGTGGAGTTTCTTTTCCTCATTTCACATTCACATCACCTGTGTTGCCTTTACTTAGGTATCTCATAGTGCACATGTAGTGCAGCATATTGAACAGTACCCAGAAGTGCAGCACTGCATGGAACAACTTTGACACTTACAAAAGCTTCAGCTTCTGCATGCCCCCTACACAGTGCTAATTATATACATTTTAAACTGATGGTATCTTGCTGGAGATGAACTGAAACCTATCTTGCAACATGGTGCATCTTTTACACAAAAGTGACCCACAATGGAGCAAAAGAGGCGCACGGCCACCATAAATCTGACCCTAACATTTTAAATGATTGTTTTAAGATGCCAATAAGGTGTAACCTATCCACAGATTTGTTTCAGGTAAGTCCTACTCAGGGTTGCAGATGGAATTTAGGTTTGTTGAAGAATACAGAGGAGATAATACATGTGGAGGCCTACCAACGAAGTGAGTCATGTCCACTGCACTGTTGAACAAATGTCAGACCTCCTCTGTCTCCAGGAACAGGCCTAAACCTCATCTACACAATGTGATGTGTAATGTTAGGAAACACAGGTAATATAATTGAAAAACGTGCAATTTTTTTTGCTCATTCCACAATCATATAACCTGTGTTTCCTTTGCTTAGGTATCTCATTGTGGAAATGTAGTCGATCATATGAAACACTACGTAGAATATGAGCACTGTATGCAACAACTTTGACACTTACAGAAGCCTCTCCTTCTCCATGCCTCCTACACAGTTCTAAATGTACATCATAAATACAAACAGTACAGAATTAATTATACATGTTAAATGGTTTATTTTTGCTGTTCTCAGAATGTATCAAATTTCACTAAAAACAGTGACTTGAAGGTATTCATCATATAACAGCGGGGAAAAAAAAACACAATCAAAATGATTGTGTTTAAAAAACCCATACAACAGAACAAATCAGAATTCAGAACTCCTTAAAGTTAACTTACTTTCCATGACGTCGAAGGGTGTCCTATGAACAGCTTACACTCTGTTGTGCTGTTATTACTTTCAGACCGCCACTTTCTGAAAGAAAACCTCCATCGTTTTGAAAAACATGTTACATACAATAAATGTCTTCTTGCTCTCTACCACACGTTTCCACACGGCCAAATCATGTCTGAGCCATTTATAACTCTTAGAATTCTTGTAAGCCAATCCCGTCATGTTGTATTTCCGCAACTTTCACAATTAAAATGTTGAAGATCATTTTCACAATCCTGGACTAGTAATATCTTCCCCTTCTTGCTCAGTCATGTTCTACATTTCCTATGACACTGATACTGCTTACTATGAAGCAGACTTACACTACCTCTATGACTACTACAATTATTTAATTCTCTACATCACTTTTAATCACAAAGCAATGTAAAACAGTAGACAGCATTGCAGACTTACATTCCCTCTACTCTATGTTTTGATTGGCTGCTTCAATTAGCTTATAAAAAGAAATAGTTTTTCTGAACTCATTCAAAGTGCACTTATTTCTCCATGACGTCCAGTCTTATGGTTAGAAGTTATGTCTCTGAACTACACTTATCCTCAAGGCCAAATCGTGTAGGAGCCATTAGAATTTCTTGAAATTCCTCAGAGCACATCCCGAGATTCTTTCCCTAAAATTTTGGTTTTAAAAACACCAGGTAAGAGTTTTTAAGGTCATACGGCAATTTTTTTTTGAAAATTAAAACAGAATCATTGCAGAATGACCAGCCATTTCTAGACTTTAAATAAGCTGTGTAATGTCCTGATGTTATTGAAGGACCGTCATGATATATAATTGCTGCAGTTACAAAAGTCCTTCCTGATATTGACAACTGCGAAGCCACAAAATTTTTAATTAAAGTTGTCAATTTTGTTCCATCAGGCCTACATCGTTGGAACATTAAAATGACATACTGGCCATATGTTCGTATAAATAATGTGGACATCATTTCAGATTTACATTGGCTACACTCCATGTTGTGATCAGCTGCTTTTACTAGCTTATTAAAGGAGACTGATTTACTGTCTGGCAAAGTTAAATATATAAATCTTTCTGAGTCTACACTAGTAGTACTTGATACCCTACAGTTCTCGCAGTCATGCTGCCATTGATAAGAAAGCCCAAACAGCTGATCTACATCTACACCTTCAGCATGCAATACATCAAGCATATACATTAAAAACTCCTGACAATCTTGCTGAATATTTTGAGAGAATTGTGTTTGGCCTGAACATCTGTCTAACAGATTTCGAATTTCAGACACACTTTCTATGTTTGTTCTATCAGTGCTACATTTTTCTAAGACAGAATTTAACATACTGCAAAATCTTTGATCAGAATTGACCACAATCTCTTCTTTTACATTTTCTAGAGAAAACAAAACATTAACCACTACATTAGCATAGCAGTTGACACCAGAACTGTTTTCAAATTGAAAACCAACAACATCTTCAACAGAATCCTTTTTGTTTCTGCTTATAATTTCAGGTTCATCGACTTTTCTTCTTTTTGCTACAACCTCCCCAGTATTGGTCACATTTCTTCGTTTCCGGCCTACCACACGTTTCTCAAACAATGGATATTGAGGCAAATGTGGCGCATACTCTCTTCTTAACCTATTGTATTCCTTAACACAATCTAGATCCGCACAAATGCTTGTGACATCACACTCAATCAAGTACAATCCCGATAAAGTTCTAACTCGTGACAATGCCACATATGCCATACCCTCCTTGAACACAGAACTGCCAATATTCACCAATGCACTGTCTACACTTAAACCTTGCGATTTATGGATTGTCACCGCATATGCCAAGCAAACAGGAAACTGCTTACGGCGAACATATAAGTCTTTTACAAGCAAAAATCTACCAGAACAACGACCAATTAGCTGTACTTCCTCAATGCCATCAAATTTAATTTTTAAAAATTCAATTCCATCTCTATTTCTGTATTTTACAAAATCAACAACATTACCCATTGATCCATTTACCAGACCTCTTTCAACATGTAAATTCCTTCTTAAAATTATACGGCAGTTCAAGCACACATTCAGAGTCTTTTCAAAACCTGCAGTTTTAGATATACTCTTCTCTAATGAATCCAATTTTGTTTTCAGATTCTCAGACAAAATAATTGTTGATCCCATATGCTCTACTCTGTCAATAGCTTCCAGTTTCACAATCTCTTGCTTTTCTAAATGCAACATTTTGTTGTTGAATTTGGCACATTCTGCAAGAGTTGGCATCAAACATATTCCAGATTTCTTCTCAGTAATTTTCTGAAAAATATTCTCAGGCACAACATCTTGTTCTGGATATAAATTTGACAGTAATCGTGCATGTAAAGCTTCTTTCCCATGCTCGGTCACTTTTCCAATTCTAACATCTTGTAGAATAGTCTTGTAAACTTCATCCTTCGCCTGACGCATGTTTTCATGCAGTTCAGCATAATTGAAGTTTAACCATATATTGACGTTGCCAATGCTGCCTAGGCACTTCCTGGTATCTTCATGCGTGAGCATTTTGAACACAGGTTGCCCTTTCACTGGTGTCAGCTGCAGAAGATCTCCGAAAACAATGATGTGTTTGCCACCAAATAACACATCATACTCTGTTTTGAGAACTTCTTGCATTCTCAAATGCACAAAGGCAAGCATGACATTGGAAACCATGCTTACTTCGTCAATGATAAGAAGTTTCATTTTCCTCAAGATTCTTGAAACTTCAAAACAAGCATCTCCAGATAGCTTGTGATATTGTAATTTGTTGTCATGCTCCACTGGCAGCATCAGTAAACGATGTAAAGTAATCCCTTTAATGTTATGTGCTGCCAGTCCAGTTGGAGCGGTGACAACACAAGACAGCGATGACTCTGTCCTTTCCTGCAAATAACATGAAATTGCTTTAATAAGGAAACTTTTTCCAGTTCCCGCTTCTCCACTCACGTACAGTCGGACAGGCTTCAACGACGTACATGAGCACTCTTTCTTGTCATGACTTAATCCATGATCAATTTGCATGGTAACTTCGTCATATATTTTCCTCTGCTCAACGTTGAGTTGTCTTTCCAACTCTTCTAAGTTAACCGCATCCTCCTGAGCATGTGCCATGGCTCTTTCCACTTCATTCATAGCAGTGGCAGCTTCATTTTCGATAACAGGTCCTCCTAGTGGATCCTGACTCAATGAAGCAGAACTCTGACTGTCCTGAGAACTGTCTCTGGCAATCTCGGCTGCAATCGTTGCTTCCTGCTCGATTTCCGCATTCAACATTTCTACATATTTGGGAAAAGCAGGACATTCTATGGTCTCCTTGGCGGCATTAAAAGAGTCTTCGTAACAGAGAAAATCTCCAAGCAGTTCCTCTTCTGCACGCCAAGGCTTGAAAAGTTGCAAAAGTGCTAAATAGAAAAACTCCTTTTTTTCAGGAGATTCGCCACTCAATTTTCGATGGTTTACCAAGTGGCATTTTCTTTGCTTGACCAGACATCCCTCACTTCCTATTACAGCATACACTCCTTTCTCAGTATCTTCTTTGATGTTCCTCTTGAATATGTAATTTTGAAGAACCTCATACAGACAAACATTCTCGAGGTGAATGCTTCGATTTGGATAATATGTATCCAACATGTTGGTCTTCAAAATGTCGGTACTGTTTGGCTCCTTTTCCGCCAAATACTCAATTTCCCGCACAGGTTTGAGAACTCGATTACGCGTTGCAGCAAGACCAAGACTCGCCCAAACGATACTCCTGGACTTGGCATAGAGACTTGCTGAAGACAACCGGTCAGAACATTCGTACGCTCCGATTTCTCGATGCGACAACATCTTCAGACTGAAACTGTACAACTTCTTGCTGAGGCTCTTTTCATGGGAAATGTCCTCCCACATATCCTTCAATTCTGTCTTCTCTTTTTTGGTGATGTAAGATGTCACATACCGAGCCACAGCCATACAGTTATCAGCCACAAACTGTATATCCATGTTAGCATTCCACATGGACAAAATCACCGGGTTGTAGTCGTTGATGTACTTGGACTCTTCGTTCCTCTTCAAATTGTATGTGTTTTTAGGTGATTTCTTCATCACATTATGTCGCAGCGAAGACATCAAACTGTTTACTCTTCCTTTAGAAATCACCGGTCGTGGAAAGCCGAAACGACATTTGGTGTAGAACTTGTCCTTGTTTCGGAATTTACGACAACAGTACTTTCCACATCGATGGCTTTGGAAACGCAGAACTTTTTCTCTTAGGCTTTTCTTCTCCTTTGCGTTTGGAACAGCACACGTAGAATACTGTTGTATAAAACTCATCACTGAGTCTTCTGGATCCGTTCCAAATTTAGGTGCATCCTTGATCCACAGCAACATATGTATATGAGGAGCACCTCTTGCTTGGTACTCCTTTCTCCAGAAGAAATCCAACACCTCTCCAAGAGGTGGATTCTTCTTATTCATGATGAAAGACATCATAGCTTCAAATCTATGATTGAAGTACCTACATACATTGACTGGATCCAAAGAGCACAGTTCTCCGGGTGTCTCGAATTCGATGTTTTCTACGTTAGCATTTGCCTCTCGTAGAAATTCAAGTAAGTCTTCCCAGCCATACTCGGCACAGCTCAGAGTGAGGAACCATGTGGGAGTTCCTAAGTTCCTCAGCATACATTTTAAATCACCATGACGACGGTACCAGTACTCATTAGTACCACGCTGACACGCCATGAGATTAATCAGGTGAGAATCCAAAATACTGTCTTGGACATTGACTTTATCCATAAAGTCACTTGCCGAGATGTTTTGCATGTGTATACCACTTTTCAAGATGTGGTTCACTGCATATGACAGTCCAGACAGATCGCTTTCAAACAGGAGATGAAACAAATAAGAAATGCATTGTCGAAACCTAGCATCTCCTGCATACAATCGCAAAATCCGGTATTCAGAAGCAGGAATTTGATGAGGTCGCTCATCATATCTTCCTCCCTGACCTGTTGGAAAAAGCTGTGGGAAACACCGAGCTTCCAAACTTTCCTCCCAAACACTAATGGGACTCCCTTTGGCTTGTTTCATTTGAAACAACTCAATAGCATTCCCCATGACTTCCTTGGAATGCAAAGGATGAACACTATAATGTTCATATATTTCTTCACTAGTAGAGGGTTCTACTTTCTCAATTTGACCAGCACACAAATCGCTATCCTCTTCCTCACTTACTTCCTCTTCTGCAACATATACATTCTTATAGTATTTATAATTTTTTTTCAAATAGAATGTTGCCTTTTTAACTTTCCTAACATCCACTAAATCTTGCCATATTTTCTTATTCTTTGTCGGAACCCCATTAACTAAGATAACCAGAGGTTCCTCTTCCACTTTTTCTACTCCAATTGTGTTAATGTTTTTCTTCAAATCTAGAGGCAAATAAACAACTCTTCCCTTTAATCCTCTCTGTAAATCTGATGGAGGCAATTTCCCTGTCTTTGGCTCCATTCTTACAATAGCCTGAAAGGGATGGATACTTTGAATCAAAATAGATTCATAAGTATTTAAATCCTTCAATTCAGAAGGAATCTCAACCAATTCCAGATTATTATGAACTGCTCTAGCAGGCATCTGGTTTTGATTTAATTTGCAACAACAATAAGTACACACATGTTGATCCAATCCCAAATCAAAACAATTTTCTACCATCAAGTATGTTGTGAAATCCTTCCATTCACTATTATTTTCCCTTTCACTTTTTGCATATAAATCCACTAACTTAGTCTGATTCTTATAATAAGTGCGTCGACAACACACACAAGTGAAATTTGGCCTCTCACTTGATTTGACCTGAAACGTCGCAATTTCCCTCTGGAAATTATCTGTACTGGAAACCTGTACACTATCTTCCACATTACCCGCTTCTTCTTGGTCAATTTCAACATTCTCCTCTTTACTTCCACAGTAACAAAACTCAATTTCTTCACATATATTCTTCACATCTATTTCAGAACCATGCAAAAGAGCAGCGCATAATTGTTTAAGCATAATTGCTGGACTCTTAGCATAATACAACATTCTAACTAATTTCCTCACTTTATTATGATGCACTGCTAGCATCCTGAAATGATGAAAAACACTCTGGCATACTCTCCTGGAAAGACAAGCCAGTGAATGACCATGCAAACCTGTCACTTCTCTCACTCTGCAAGGATCTAATTCTTGCAACAACCTCATTTTCTGCTTCAAACTTTTCTTATTAAATGACCGTACAAAATCACAAAGCAAATTGATGGAATCCTGTCGCACACTGCAAATACTACTACACTTCCAGGTGTACACAGGACCCTTAGCACGTCTTCCTAAAACCTCATTACCTAACACCTCTTCTGCCTCTGTTGTCACAAGTTTTTCTTTTTCAACTGGACAACCATCTTTCACTTCATAAGCACGACCACTGGTGTCAACTGCATGCACCAAATCATTATCCTGGAAATAACTCTCCTCATTAAAAAATGCCTCACAGCTTGAACTATGCATCCATTCTCCAGAAAAAACTTCACAAAAATTACTACGATTAACTATTCTCTTCCATCTACTATTTCTTTTGAAATCATAAATTGCCTTGTTTAGCTTCCTAATTCTATTGATTATCAAAATAAATAACTTACGTTTAATTTCAAATGCCTGATCAATAACTTTCTCAACTTTTTTTTTCTCTTATAAAAAACCACTTTCTGTTGACCTTTCTTAATATTTTTTAACAAATTGCCAATTATCCTGTTGCGGAACATTCGTTTACGAATGTCCCTAAACTGTTGTTTCCTTCTAATATCATGCACAGAGTTATCTCTTGCTCTAGCAGTAACATTTTTCATTGGCCTTTCCTTTCCGTTTGAATTGCTTCTCTTTTTCTGGACTGAAACATTTTCTGTAGTAATATTTTTTTTACTACAAATATTTCTTATGAATGTTTTTGTACTCTTACCCGGTGCTTTCTTGGTGACTTGACAAATCTTTTTATTAGAGGACTGCTGCTTTTTTTCATTGCCCTGCTGTCTTTGACGTTTTGCAGCCTTTCTCAGTCTTTCTTTCGTTGGCATGGTGAAATCTTGAAATGATCTGCAGTTGAATCTGTGGTAAAATATATTTAAAAATGTTATTAACCACTATTACCCAACAGTAAATCAATAACAGTAATCAAAAACTTAAAACACTACTTGACATTTTTACATAGAAGATTTTTTAGTGCTTGGCAAATTTAGAATACAGAAATAGCAGAAAAGAAATGGAATTTATATTCATGTTACCTGTGCTATTTTATATGTGAATCTGATCTAATTTTATGAGCATATTTTAATATTTTATTGAAGACACTACACATAACCTGTTTTTGAAGGTGTCTTTATTTTTAAATTAAACGGTTTACATTTTTACTTTTTATTTATTATAAATTTTTAAAATAAATGTTTATAGTTCCATAGGCTCAAGCACGTCAGCTTCCCATCCTATGTCATATAATTCGGACAAATCTGCATCCTCATCACGTTCTTCTTCATCCTCAGGATTTAAATCATCCAAGGGATCAACATCCACTGATGTTTCAATTACGAGTTCAATGATGAGGTCAAAATCAACTGATTGCTGATTGTCGCTCATGTTGATGTTGTCTTTATCTTTAAAGAAAGATAACAACAATGAGATGTTGCAGAGTAAGAGACAAATCTCAGAGATTATAATAGTAAAATTGTTTAACAAGAGTAACATTTTGCAGCTATTATATAGCCATGTCCAGCGATGCTGAGCAGGTGAAGCCTATGTCTAATTTTTCAGTGAACAGGACTCATCTCTTCTTAACCTTGGATAAGCCTCACCGACTCTGTGTCCCCTGCACATACTTAAATGTAAAGGGGCAGATTTATGTTAAATGGCACATCCCCAGGCATGCACCAGTTAACGTGCACCGCTGCTCTGCCACCCATGGTGTGCCGCATTTACAATCAGATAGGAGAAAGCTACGTCAAAACCCTGCGCCTGCTTGAAGCAGGCATAGGTCTTGACGCAACATTGTGGAGATGGGGCACCCCTGAGCCTTGCTGGAGCTGCATCACACTTGCGATACAACTCCAGCAATGCGCCACCTTTACGGCACAGATGCGTCACGCATCTGTGCCATTTTTGCCCCATGCTGCGCCGCATTGTAAATGCAGCACACCATGGGTGGCGGAACAGCAGCGCAGGATGACTGGCACATCCCTGGTGATGCGCCAGTCATCATAAATCTATCCCTAAGCTTCTTATCTTGTTAGAGATGAACCGCCATATGTATCATCAAACTATTTTGCATTTCCTAAATAGCGAATTTTAAGGGATAAATAGCGATTCTTTACCATTCCTAATTTGCGATGAGCAAATTGCTAATTGCAAATTACCCATTCATTTCCATGGGCCAGGAGGCCCATAGGAATGAAGGTGCAATTTGCGATTAGCAATTGGCTCATCGCAAATTAGGAATTTTTCCAAAGGTGCAGGGGTGTCTCAAGAACACCCTGCTGCACACCTGAAAAAGAAATTTGGGGGCATATGGCGCACATACATGCCCTAAGGGCATGTATGGGCGTCATATGGCACCTTTTGTTTTTTTGAAAAAAAGCTTTTTGAAAAGAATTCGCAAATTACCACCAATTAGAAGTTGGTGGTAGTTTGTAAATCCTTAATGGCATTTTTTGCATATTTTTTGTTTGATACATTGCATTTAAGGAATCGCAAAATTTGCAAATCCTTCAGTGCAATCGCAAAATAAGGAATAGCAAATTTTGCTATTCCTTATTTTGCATCAAACTTGTTTGATACATACCATTTGTCTAATTAGCATTCGCAAAGGCCGAAATTCACAGAATTTTGACCTTTGCGAATGCTAATTAGCTTGATACATATGGCCCCAAGTGAGGCCTGTCTTGCAACATGGTGCATCTTTTGCATCACTGCTGCATCGGTTTCATGTGGCACGTTTTTTTTACACCATGACACATCTGCCTAAATGCATCAATTTGTAATTTTGTCGCCTCATAGCAAATCTTTTGCACCGCCGCTGCATCAGAAAAGTGACGCACAGTGGCGCAAAAGAGGCATACACCTATCATAAATCTGTCCCTAGCATTTTAAATGATTAATTCAGGATGACGATAAGGTGTGGCCTATCCAGAGGTTTGTTTAAGGTGAGGCCTACTCTGGATTGCAGATTAAAGTTACGCTTGATGAAGAATACAGAGGAGATAATACATGTAAAGGCCTACCAATGAAGTAAGTAATGTCCACTTTATTGCACCAGTCATCATAAATGTATCCCTAAGCTTCTTATCTTGTTACAGATGAACCGCCATATGTATCATCAAACTATTTTGCATTTCCTAAATAGCGAATTTTAAGGAATAAATAGCGATTCTTTACCATTCCTAATTTGCAATGAGCAAATTGCTAATTGCAAATTACCCATTCATTTCCATGGGCCAGGAGGCCCATAGGAATGAAGGTGCAATTTGCGATTAGCAATTAGCTCATCGCAAATTAGGAATTTTTCCAAGGGTGCAGGGGTGTCTCAAGAACACCCTGCTGCACCCCTCAAAAAGAAATTTGGGGGCATATGGCGCACATACATGCCCTAAGGGCATGTATGGGCGTCATATGGCACCTTTTGTTTTTTGGAAAAAAAGCTTTTTGAAAAGAATTCGCAAATTACCACCAACTAGAAGTTGGTGGTAATTTGCAAATCCTTAATGGCATTTTTTGCATATTTTTTGTTTGATACATTGCATTTAAGGAATCGCAAAATTTGCAAATCCTTCAGTGCAATCGCAAAATAAGGAATAGCAAATTTTGCTATTCCTTATTTTGCATCAAACTTGTTTGATACATACCATTTGTCTAATTAGCATTCGCAAAGGCTGAAATTCACAGAATTTTGGCCTTTGCGAATGCTAATTAGCTTGATACATATGGCCCCAAGTGAGGCCTGTCTTGCAACATGGTGCATCTTTTGCATCACTGCTGCATCGGTTTCATGTGGCACGTTTTTTTTACACCATGACACATCTGCCTAAATGCATCAATTTGTAATTTTGTCGCCTCATAGCAAATCTTTTGCACCGCCGCTGCATCAGAAAAGTGACGCACAGTGGCGCAAAAGAGGCATACACCTATCATAAATCTGTCCCTAGCATTTTAAATGATTAATTCAGGATGACGATAAGGTGTGGCCTATCCAGAGGTTTGTTTAAGGTGAGGCCTACTCAGGATTGCAGATCAAAGTTACACTTGATGAACAATACAGAGGAGATAATACATGTAAAGGCCTACCAATGAAGTAAGTTATGTCCACTTCATTGTGCCAGTCATCATAAATCTATCCCTATGCTTCTTATCTTGTTAGAGATGAACTGCCATATGTATCATCAAACTATTTTGCATTTCCTAAATAGCGAATTTTAAGGAATAAATAGCGATTCTTTACCATTCCTAATTTGCAATGAGCAAATTGCTAATTGCAAATTACTCATTCATTTCCATGGGCCAGGAGGCCCATAGGAATGAAGGTGCAATTTGCCATTAGCAATTAGCTCATCGCAAATTAGGAATTTTTCCAAGGGTGCAGGGGTGTCTCAAGAACACCCTGCTGCACCCCCTGAAAAAGAAATTTGGGGGCATATGGCGCACATACATGCCCTAAGGGCATGTATGGGCGTCATATGGCACCTTTTGTTTTTTGGAAAAAAAGCTTTTTGAAAAGAATTCGCAAATTACCACCAACTAGAAGTTGGTGGTAATTTGCAAATCCTTAATGGCATTTTTTGCATATTTTTTGTTTGATACATTGCATTTAAGGAATCGCAAAATTTGCAAATCCTTCAGTGCAATCGCAAAATAAGGAATAGCAAATTTTGCTATTCCTTATTTTGCATCAAACTTGTTTGATACATACCATTTGTCTAATTAGCATTCGCAAAGGCCGAAATTCACAGAATTTCGGCCTTTGCGAATGCTAATTAGCTTGATACATATGGCCCCAAGTGAGGCCTGTCTTGCAACATGGTGCATCTTTTGCATCACTGCTGCATCGGTTTCATGTGGCACGGTTTTTTTACACCATGACACATCTGCCTAAATGCATCAATTTGTAATTTTGTCGCCTCATAGCAAATCTTTTGCACCGCCGCTGCATCAGAAAAGTGATCACAGTGGCGCAAAAGAGGCATACACCTATCATAAATCTGTCCCAAGCATTTTAAATGATTAATTCAGGATGACGATAAGGTGTGGCCTATCCAGAGGTTTGTTTAAGGTGAGGCCTACTCAGGATTGCAGATCAAAGTTACGCTTGATGAAGAATACAGAGGAGATAATACATGTAAAGGCCTACCAATGAAGTAAGTAATGTCCACTTCATTGCGCCAGTCATCATAAATGTATCCCTAAGCTTCTTATCTTGTTAGAGATGAACCGCCATATGTATCATCATACTATTTTGCATTTCCTAAATAGCGAATTTTAAGGAATAAATAGCGATTCTTTACCATTCCGAATTTGCGATGAGCAAATTGCTAATTGCAAATTACCCATTCATTTCCATGGGCCAGGAGGCCCATAGGAATGAAGGTGCAATTTGCGATTAGCAATTAGCTCATCGCAAATTAGGAATTTTTCCAAAGGTGCAGGGGTGTCTCAAGAACACCCTGCTGCACCCCTGAAAAAGAAATTTGGGGGCATATGGCGCACATAAATTTTAACAACATTCCTTTACCTCAAAAACGATTTTCAAGTCATAATTTGAAAACACTGCCCACGGGGAAATGACTTAAAATGTCCTTAAGACACATGAAAGTGTTTTTTTAAAGCCTTTGCAACTTTTTTGGGTCACTTTTAACATGGCTATGTAACTCAAACAGTCAAAATCTAAATTTACCATGCACAGGTGGGACCATATTTACAAGGAATGTGCTCCACGGGGAAAGGTCTTTTAATGTAATATGGGAAAAATGACATCAGAGACACTGAAATGCCTTATAAAGAAGAATACACCATTATGTCCTTGTCATAAATTTAAAAACCATTCCTTTTCCCCAAAAACGATTTTCAAATCATAATTTGAAAACACTGCACATGGGGAAATGACTTAAAATGTCCTTAAGACACATGAAAGCGTTTTTTGATTGCCTTTCCAGCATGGTTGGGTCACTTTTAACATGGCTATGTAACACAAACATTCAAAATCTAAATTTGCCATGCACAGGTGGGAGCATATTTACAAGGAATTTGCTCCACAGGGAAAGGTCTTACATTAAAATGGGAAAAATAACATCAGAGACACTCAATTGCCTTATAAAGAAGCATACACCATTATGTCCTTGTCATAAATATTATAACCATTCCTTTTCCTCAAAAACGATTTTCAAGTCATAATTTGAAAACACTCCACAGCTCCTATGCACAAAAAAACCCTGTCAGTACTAATACTTCACATTTTCTCCAATTACAATTTCTCAAAGAAACAAAATCTATTTGTAAAACACTTGAGACAAAGCAACATTTGAAAAACACAACTTTTTTCATAATTGTCTCCTTAAAGCACACTATTCTCTATCTAAATTAAAGAAATCTTTTCTCACCTTAGCAAATACTTTGAGTTTCAAAACAGTCTCAGAAACACACCAATTTGTCTTCAGCAGAGCAAAAGGTATGCACTCCAGAGTCTGCAGCTATCAAAAGCACAGAAATGCTGTAATTCTTCACACATATCTCTCATGTCACCCAATCAAAACTCTTCCCTCACTTTTTTTCAAATCAAAACCCTTCCCCCCTCTGCCCTTTCTGCCTTTTTTGCATAGCAACCACCTCCTTGAAGGCCTCTGGTGTTTGCAAGTTCACACAACAATGTTGCAATTGAACTCTGAACTCTCAGTGCACCTCATATCCAGTGCATTCTTTCATTTAATGATTTTTTCTTGACCACTCAAAATACATCTTTCAAAGAACTCATCCATGCACCCTAACTTTCTGTTTTCAGCAATCAAAATCCACCAATCACTGTTACTGCTTCATTAACACAGAAACTCCACAGTTTTTTTCATTTTAAACTCTTATTTTTTCAACTGCCATTTCATTGCCACACTTCATCTGACTGCAGGAGAACCTTCTCTCACCATGTTTTCTGTCTGGATTGTGGGACATAGTTACATCTATTGGGCTCAGAGGTATGCTGAGAACAGGAATTTACCTAACCTCAATTTACAAGATGTGGAAATTAAGTGGTTTGGCCACAGAGGATTAAAATGTCACCAATTGATACCATTGGTGAAAACCTTTATGCATTTGCCAAAACCTGACCTGTTAATTGTGCACTGTGGAGGTAATGATTTGGGCACTTTGACTGGGGTAGTTCTGGAAATGCTTTTAAAGGACACCTTTGAGCAATTAATGGCACTTTTTCCTCAGACTGCCTTGGTATATTCAAATATATGCCAAAGACAGAAATGGAGGTGGTCAAACCAATTTTGTCCACAAATTGAGAAGTCGAGGAAGCATGTAAACAAATCTGTTTCAGCTTACATGAGAGACCATGGAATGGGCTCCCTGTACAACAATAACTTGCGTTACTACATGCAAGATATCTACAGAGGAGATGGAGTTCACTTCTCAGATGAGGGCAACAGAATTTTCATTCTGAATTTAAGACTGTGCATTGGTACCTACTTATAAGTACCTAAATGTACCATAAACCCAAAAGCTCTTCTCAGAGCTACCCTACATCTGATCACTCACAATTATTATTTTACTCTAACTTTTTTCACTAATTTTCAACAAAGTACGCTCCCTGGGACGCTACCCGGTACGCGAACCAGGAGCTAACCTCGCTAAATTTTAAAAAAAATGTTTTTTTTCGCACATATGGGCCTCCTCAGCCACCCTCAGAAAACCTAGGGGGTCAAGATAAGTCTACTGTGCCCCCTTCTACCCATTCTGAACATTATTTGCCCTCCATCTTGTATCTTAATTCGACCAAAACACAAAATGGTGGACTCCCGTAACGCTTAAGGTTCGCGTACCGGGGCGCTCGCCAGTTCGCGTACCGGGTCGCTCCCTGGGAAGCGCACCATCAAAAAAGGTGGGAAAGTAGTTTACAGAAAAGCGACTGGAGACACTTTCACCAAATATAGATTAGCTCATACTACATACCAATCCCTACCATTTTCACAAATTTGATTGAAATTCCATTTAACCATTTAGCCTGTACACCTCTCTAAATACCCTGAGGTAAATTACTTCACAAAACACATCTGAAGTGTTGGAATTGACAACCAATTAAAATGTTACTTTCATTTTCTACTTTTTTTACCTGACATTTGATTGGTTATGTACCTGAATATATATAAAGGAAGAGAGAGAAACACAGCCATTTTGACTACTACTTCCTGAACTACATTGCAAGATCATTTTCACACACAACTTAAACTTGTTTTTAGAAGGTGAGATATTATTTTATAAATTTGAAAACATTTTCAGATAGTTATATACTATCCCTCTGTAAGAGTTAGACATTGAGAAAGGCTTCTTTATTATAATTATGGATTGATTTAGGTTTCTGTGGTATAATTATGAATTTACTTAGGCTTCTTCACAGGCACTTTTTAATAGTACTACTTCACGCCTGAAACCATACAGTGCCCATAGATTACTTCTCTGTTATAAACTCACAAGTACTTGTCTGAACTTAAACCCAACAGTGCCCTATCTCTACTGATATAATTATTTTTTATGCAAATTACAGCAATAAAATGGAAAGTGAGCAGAATATTTCCTTCGAAATTGTTCTGGAGAACAACACAGAAAAAGATATTGAGGATAATGATGACTCAGATTTCATGGATGAATCACGGGACCATGAATTAGTTCAATGTGTAGAATCTGTGGATCATTTACTTCATTATGATGACGGTCAAATGTGGGAAGTTATGTTCACTCAACAAGAGGACATATCTGACAGTCAAATGTTAGACATTCTATTAAATTTTGAAAAACAATCCGAAAAATAAAATTATATGTAATATTAAAAAATTATTTGAGTCTTTAATAATTTTTATATGTAATTCATAAACTAGTGAAATGTTAGAAATGTTATTAAATTTTGAAACACAATTACAATAATAAATAATTGCTTAAAAAATAAAAAAAATAAAAAATTATCAACAAAACCAACAATCAATTAACATACAGTATTTAAAAAGTCTATCATTCTTTTTTCCTTATAGTACGCTGCCCAGAACGCTTCCCGGTTCGCGAACCGGGCGCTACCCACGCAAAAAAACAAAAAACATTTTTTTTCTTTTTTTGCCCCGCGGGGCCCTTTTAAAGCCTCCACATTAAACCTAGGGGGTCAGGGAGGATCTACTATGCCCCCTTATGGTCATTTCCCCCTTTGTTTTGGCCTCCTCTTGTCTCTCAATCCTACCGAGAGACAAGATGGCGGCCGCTCTGGACTGTTTAGAATGTTGACAGACACCGGAGAGCCAATCAGCTTCGCTACGCGAAGTTCCGTTACGCGTAAAGTCCGCGAACCGGAGCGCTGCCCGGTCCGCTGTTACAGATATATATCTTTTTTTGAACGTTAATTTCTCAAAATCCACTGAAGCACATATATTGAGACCTAGCAAAGGCACATCGGGCTACCAGTCCCTACAATTTTTGCCAAGTTTCGTGGAGATCCATTCAGCCGTTTGGGCTAAAAGTGAGGCCAACCGCCCTATGGAAAACTCAATGTTAAAAACACGTTTTTTCTCGGCCCCCCCTTGACAAACCCCCCCCCAAATTTCCAGGGGCTGCTCAGAACCAAAATGTTCCATTTTCCTGAAAATTTCAGCCAATTCCGTCCCCAAACGCCAAAGTTATTAGACATAGAATTTTCAAAAATCCCATAGAGAAAAAATCCTAACTATATATACCTACTGGCGACCGCCAGTAGGTAATATATATATATATATATATATATACGCATCATTGTATGCACAATAATCTCTTTGTGCTGTCCTCTTGGTGTGCCACATGATTTGATTTATTCTGGATTTCCTGGGTACTTCATTGTTTGGATATTATAAGCGTGTTGCATTACCGCTGTGCAGGCACCCACGTCGGAAGGAGGAGGAGTGGCATCAGTGACAAGCTGTTGAAACAAAATATATTATATATATAGATCAAGGGTACTAGCTACCCGAAACGCGTCATGCTGAGCTTAAGGAAAAAGGGATAATAAATCTCTCTGCTTACATTCCATGCTGTTTGGTGGTTCGTTGTTTCTGATTTGCCTTCGAGGAGAGAACAGAAAGTTTCTGCATATATATATATATATATATATATATATATATATATATATATATATATATATATGTATATATATCTAACCAACCATTCTCCCATCAGGAAAACACGTAAACGACACGCCAGGAGTTGCTGTGCTCGAAAATTTATTTGGCAGCAAAATTTGTTTTGCTGCCAAATAAATTTTCGAGCACAGCAACTCCTGGCGTGTCGTTTACGTGTTTTCCTGATGGGAGAATGGTTGGTTAGTTATATTGGGCGTCCGGGACCCTGAAAACGACCCACTCGCGAGCAGGTACTGGCTTTCACCGGGAATCCGTGTTGTGATATGTATATATATATATATATATATATGTATATATATATATATTTTCCTTGCACTCCGCTCGATGTAGCAGCCGCCACATCACTGTCCTTTCTGCCCGGAAAGTTCTCCAAGAAAAGCGAACAAGACAGACCCAAGTTTCTGGTGCAATTTAGTGTTTTATTTCCATAAAACCCAGCAAGACCGCATGACGCGTTTCGCCTCTGACTCGAGGCTTGATCACATGATACAGTTGCTTAAACATAAACGAGGGTACTTAAGGAGTTCAAAAAGTGGTGGGTGGGACTAAGTAAAACCAACCTCACCAGGTTAACCCTTTGCTATTCACATCTTTATACAATGCGATTGGTGTCATTTAAAACTGAGTTTCTGGCATAGTGCCATACATCATTTTCACAAAGATTTTTTGTTATTGTTTTGTTCTGTGCAATACATGTACTGTGCAAATTTCGCAATCTTAAAAATTTAATCCATATATAATTTGATAATATGTACACAAAAAATATATATATATATATATACACACGATACTGAAAAAAGATATGTAAAAAGAATAAAATTCAATTCATTATTATTCTATATACATACTATTTACAATAAAAGACAAAGTGCCTGTGCATAGGAAAATAATCTCAATCCTACTAAAAATTGTGATTTCCTGCTAGTAACATATATATGCAATTCGTTGACCAAAAGAATTACATCAAAATATGTAAATTTCATGATAAATATGGTGTCAACAACAGAACATATATAAACTCTTGTACATATAAAATGACACTGTCATCTTCCGCAAAGGAACAAAATCATATTACTGATAGATGTTTATATATCTAATTCATATGAACTCCTATACTCTTATTGTTTGCCCTCGTAAAAACTTTAACCCCATGTGTGCAAAAAAAATGATATTGTGCATAATGATAATTCATAATTCAAAATTTCATTTGTAAAAGAAGTTAAAAAAAAGGGATATTGTTAAAAATTAAACAAGGTTTGGGAAGAAGTTTCAGATTTTATGGGACATCTTAATACCACCATTAGTCAACGAGCACCAAAACCCACCATGAGAGATCCAATCATATCAGATGATACGTATGAGGGACAGAGGGAACATTATTCCAGGTTTGTAACATATTTAAATTCATAATGTTCATGTTGGCCAGGTATAGCATGAAAAACAGAACTATAGACAAGTATAAAGGTCTTCACACGCATTCATCCCCTGCGGGGTCTTACTGTCTAATTCTATTATGTACCTGGTTTCCAATACCTGGAGTTTCGCATCTCTATCTCCTCCTCTCTTTAGTGGAAGGACACAATCTATGGCATAATACTGTAAGAAGGTGGGGTCACTGTTATGCAGATTTTCAAAATGACGGGTAACCAGGTATGCCTGATCTTTTCCCACGATAGCCCTAATGTGCTGCAGTATCCGCTTGTGCACCGGAAGGCTGGTACTCCCCACATACCGGAGATCACAAGGGCACTGCAGCACATGCACTGCAAACTCAGTTCTGCAAGACATGCGCTTCCTTATCATCACAGGATCACTTTTAAAAGGTACGGTGTACTGTGTCTTGTTGCACCCATTCCTGCATGCCTTGCAGACTGCACATTTCTAAAATCCTCCTCCGAGGGCGCCCCAAGTATCCGAGACTTATTTCTCAAGGAAATTATGTACCAACTTATCTGCCATAGAAACAGATTTTCTAAAGTTAATGTTTGGTTTGTCATGTATATATTTTCCAATAACAGGATCCCCTGTTATCAAATTCCATTCCTTATAGAAAATCTTCCGAATTTCCTTATGCTGTCTACTGTATTTGATAATTACTCGTGGCTTGATCACTATATCTCCTTCCTTTCGATCACTGGGCTTGACTTTAATGGCTAAGGCCTCTTGTCTAGTGATAGAATTGGCTCGGCTTATAGCTTTCTGGACAATCTTTTCTGAATAGCCACGTGACAGAAAGCGTACTTTGCTTTCTTCTTGTGCCTTCTCACAATCTGCATCAGTACTGCAAATTCGCCTGATCCGCAGCATTTCCCCAAAGGGAATGCTGCTGATCAGGTGATGAGGATGCTGGCTGGACGCGTGCAGGACTGTATTTCCAGCCGTTGGTTTTCTGAGCATCCTTGTGGCCATACTTATTTCAGTTATATAAACCTCAGTATCCAAAAATACCACTGACTTAGCAGTTATATGTGACGTAAACTTCAAATTGAGGCCATTGTTATTAATTGCTTCCACAAAGTCATTAGCTTCACTCATTGTACCATGCCATATCAAAAATAGGTCGTCTATGTACCTTAAACACAAGGGAACATGTTTCTGCATTACCTCACTCAGAGTCCCTCTGAGGACCCGCTCCTCCCAAAGTCCCATGTGTAAACATGCCAGACTCGGGGAGAAGCAGGTCCCCATTGCGACACCCCTGACCTGCTGATATAGCTGGTTATTGAAAAGAAAGAAATTCTGTTCAAGGCACAATTCAATCATAGACAACAGCATTTTCTTGTGCGCCGAGAAACTCATAGGTCTTTGATTTAAAAAGAACTCTATTGCTTTAAGCCCATCAGAATGTTTGATTGATGTGTATAGTGAAGTTACATCTAATGTTATCAGTAGATAGTCAGTATTCCAAACCACATTACTCAATTTTCTAATGAAATCAGAATTGTCCTGTACATACGATCGTAGACCTTTCACCCAATCCTGCAAAAAGAAGTCTATATAACGCGAAATGTTTTCAGTCGCGCTGTTTATTGCCGATATAATCGGGCGACCAGGTGGTGTCTTAGTGTCCTTAAGTACCTTTGGTATTAGGTAAAATGTCAGTATTACCGGATGGTCATTTTTCATGAAGTTGTATTCATCATTGGACAAAAGTTTAGCACTCCTCCATGCCATTAATTTCATATTTTGTCCTTGCCACGCTGCCTTTAAAATAGTTAGATTGCTTTTCTTATAGCACGTGGTGTCCAATAGTTGACTCTCTGCTTCAGCAACATACATTTGTCTCGGCCATAAAACAATGTTCCCGCCTTTATCGGCCTGGCGGACAATCACATCTTTTTTGGATTCCAATTTTCTTATTAAGTTGTGATAACATTGATTCTTTTTATCGGCTACTTTGCGTTTTTTGTTAGTGACAATGTAAAGTTGTATAAGCTCTTTGGTAACAAGTTTGTGATACATCTCCAAATTATCATGAACTAATACAGGTGAGAAAGTTGATTTAGGCTTGAAAGGAGTTTGGCTCATGGCACAGTCCTCACTTGATGTGATCAAGGGCAGGTCACTAGTTATTTCTCCTTCTTGTTGTAAGCCCCAAATCCCGTCAAATGTACCACGTTCCCCTGCTTCCAACAAAGAGGGACTGCTTTGTGTCTCTGTTGGTTTCTTTCTTTTCAGTTGCAGGAGAAAAAACTTGTTAAGTTTCAACTTTCTTATAAACCGATAAGAGTCCATTCTTCCATCGACATAGTTAAAATCCGCCGGAGGACAATACGATAATCCCAATCCTAGGATCATTTCTACATTTGGTGTTAGGGTGACATTGGTGAGGTTAATAATCGTTTTTTTATTGTTATTTTCTAATTGTGGTTCGCTTTCTTCTTCGATTTGTTCCAGCGGCCCCTCACGGCCTGATTGACGTTGGGCTGTTTTGCATTTGCGGCATTTTCTCCTTGCGTGCCGCTTTTGGTTGGCGCGATGTTGTTTGCCTGTGTCTTCCCTTTCACTCTTGGTCTTAAAGTGTCGCGCCGGTCTTGACACAGACAGCTCACTTCTTGTGCCAATGACAATTGGCCTGGCCCCACCGTGGAGGGCCCTGCAGTCTCGTTTTCCGCCTCACTTCCCGATGTCAAGCTGGCAACTGTAGAAAAAACAGATACGGTTGCATTATCCACCGCAGTCTGTCTAGTTTTTCTTGCCCGGGCTTTCACGTTCTCATATTTTTTTGCATACGTGAAAATTTGACCATTAAGGTAGTCGAGGCGGTCACGCTCAAATTTAAAAGCCTTCCGTTTTTTTATTATTTCCTCTTCTCTTTTCACCCTCTGTGTCATGTCACTCCTCAATTTATCCGCTTGTTCACTAGGTCCAAAAACCGCTATTTCTACTTCAAGTTTTTCAATTTCCGCCTGTATTTTCAGGCGGTCGCTCTCTGCATAGCGCACCAGGGTCCCCGTTAATTTAGCGGAAAACTCCAAATTTATTTCCGCCCACTCCGTGAGCATTGTGGGATCCGGCGTTTCATAACTCGGTGCAAGACTTATTCTAAGACCTCTCGGGACTCTACCGACTTTCAAGTATCTGGATAAGGACTTATTTTCCCACCACTTGGATTGTTCTTTTTTAGTGAGCTTCTCTAATTGCTTGAATAGGTCTCTCAATGTGGGATTAGCGCTCAAGTTGGCATTCCGTGGTAATTGTCTTTGCGGGTTCGACTCCCCAGCCGGGGCTTTATCGAACATGTTTTCCGCCGCCTCCTCCCTGTTCCACAACGTATCTGCAGACATTCTTGCTTGAAGCGATACCGCTTCCGTTACACGGGTAATTATTTTCTTCAAAGTTTCACACTAAACCAGGCTAAACACTCGAGCCTCGGATCCCCGAGCTGATTCGAGCTTTCGCCGTATGCACTTACTCCCCACTGGAAACTCCGGGTTATTGTCCTACCTTTCACGGATTGTCTTCACTGCCGTTGGGATTTCTCACACACGACGGACTCAACTCCCGTATGCCAGGTAGGTTATTCAGCCAGTATCCAGGGGCTCTTCGCGGTATGCTTCTCGCCGAAGCCGTGTAGAACTGCTTGTTCCAGGTTAGGGATCCAAACTGCTTCCTGCCGCTGAGCCAATCCACAGGGGAGGGGTCTAACTTACACCTTAGAAGCCAGTTACGGTGTTTAAAATTCCTTGCACTCCGCTCGATGTAGCAGCCGCCACATCACTGTCCTTTCTGCCCGGACAGTTCTCCAAGAAAAGCGAACAAGACAAACCCAAGTTTATGGTGCGATTTAGTGTTTTATTTCCACAAAACCCAGCAAGACCGCATGACGCGTTTAGCCTCTGACTCGAGGCTTGATCACATGATACAGTTGCTTAAACATAAACTAGGGTACTTAAGGAGTTCAAAATATATATATATTCAGCACAGCACTCCTCATTACTTCCACACGGGCTAAATGAAGAAACGGACCCAGCGGCTTCAGGTAAGAAGATGTTTTTTAATCCAACCTTTCCAGTTGCCGCGTTTCGAGCATAAAGTGCCCTTGTTTACACAACTAGCACCACGTCAGCCATTGTTTTAAATATGCTGTTTGTACCACCTCCCTGTGCAGGTCACATGACCACATGCATAGACATAGAAACAATACTATTGCTCCGTAGTGCACTACGATCTTAAAAATGCCAGCATTAGGGAAGACATGGATATACCCCAAGAGTTGTTTGTTTAAAATTACATATTTGTTCAGCTTGAATGCTGGATACCGGACAAAAGGTGGCTGGTGCAATAAATAAATAAATACTGCATAAATATATATTCAAATATACACATATAAAATACATCTTATGTACATTTTTAAAATCTCTATTCATGATTTTTCTGCCTCATGCAGTGCAAGACTCCCTGCTACATTAATGTAATCTCTGTACTGTGCAAAAACTCATTTCAAATCGATTAAATAAACAATATGATATGTGCAAAATATTATCAGATGTGCAAATATGTGCAAATCAAGTGGGTTCTGATATTTACAATACTGGCTCCTGCTATATCTATCCCTACTACTATTCTATTACAGTATCTATTCTTAAATCCATGTGGTATGCGGTAAAAAATTATTATAAAGTGCTTTTTTTGTGCAAAACAGTACAATTTATCTTCAAAGACTGTTCTGTATCTCATACCTACTTAAAATAAAAAACATTAAAACCCAACCCCACAAAGTGTACACAATAACAATACATAGTGATTAAAAAAGTCTATACTCCGGGAAATTTGTCATTAAATAACTACCAAATTTGATTCTATACAAAAGCAGCATGTTGAAAATATACTTATTTGAAAACACTTATTTTTCTAAATTAGTCATCAGTGCTAGTTCAGCTCACCTCACCTACATCTTGATTCTTTTCATATAGTTGGTAAAATGTTATTGTTGTAAACAATCTTGTCCTGCTTATAATTTTTTTTATTATTTTTTAATATATTTATAAGAAGTTGTGCAAGTCCTCCGTTGTATTTAACCAATTAGGATGCTTGCTATCCAGGTCTACTATATAGCCTGTCTCCTTTCTTATCAACAGTTTTCTCTATTTACCCCCCTTCTCACCTTCTCAGGGGTGCCACTGCGTCAATCACAAAATATGAGAGGCATGCTAAGTTGTTATTGTGTGTGGTCCTAAAATCCTGTGCCACCGGGTATGAATTGTCATTGTTTACAATTGCCCTAAGATGCTGTAAAATTCTGACGTGCACCTGTAGCTTGGAACTTCCCACATAACGCACGCCACAGGTGCATGCCAGAACATACACAGCAAACTCTGTTCGACAACCATAGTTGCCTTTGATCGCAGTTTGACAGTTGGAGAAGGGAGTTTCATAATGGGTTGTATTAATCCCAAACTTGCACGCTCGGCAAGTTGAGCATTTGTAAAACCCCTCTTTGGGTTTCAACCAGGTACTGCCACTACCTAATTCTGGGCTGGCTCTCACCAATTTGCTGCGCATGGATTTGGCTCTCCTATAGGTAATGTTAGGTGTATCGGGCAGTCTATTTCTCAATACCCGGTCAGCATATATATATATATAGAACACACCGTCACCTTCCTCACGCTCTGGACCACCTCCAGCCAGGAAAAAAGGTAACGGACACGGACCATCTGTAGTGCTCAAAGGTTTTCATATATATATATATATACGAATCATTGTATGCACAATAATCTCTTTGTGCTGTCCTCTTAGTGTACCACTTGATTTATTCTGGATTTCCTGGATACTTCATTGTTTGGATATTATAAGCGGGTGTCATTACCCCTGTGCAGGCACCCACGTCGGAAGGAGGAGGAGCAGCATCAGTGACAAGCTGTTGAAAAAAAATATATCTCGCCCTTGGAGAAACCCTCTGACATATATATATATATATATATATATATATATATATATATATATATATGTATATATATATATATATATATATATATATATATATATATATATACATATATATATCAGTAAGAAAAAGGCAGAGAACGCCGAAACGCGTCCTGTGTTTATACCAATAAACCATCTGGTGAAGAGAAATACCCTGTGAGTGCGGCCCGTTCTTTGCCCATTATTGGGAATTGAAGCTTGAGCTATATATATATATATATATATATATATATATATATATATATATATATATATATATATATATGTAATTCACTGAAAAAAACAAAACAAAGGGTACAGGGGGGGTATAGCTAAGCTCAGATTTCACTCATCAAAAACCATTTCAATTTAGCAGTTATAGTTCCCTAACCTAACTATAAGTTATGCCCCCACAATGCACTGCTTATGACCTCACATATTACAACACTCATGACAGGGTCAGTGACATCCTTGATGACATCATTGAAGATAATCACTGATGACATCATCCAGTGAGTGTGTTTCATAAATGTTTCTGAGAGTTATACTATATACTAAGGTACACCATAAGTTACATCACTATTCTTATTGTACTTAATGAGTGACACTGTTTCTAAGATATGTAATCTCAGTGACACTGTGACTGTATCAGTGTGGGAGTGGATGTATGTTTTGTAGTATGGGTGTGTGAATGGGGTTGTGAGTACCTGTATGGGTGAATACATGGGTGTGTGAGTAGCAGTATGGGTGAGTGAGTGACTGTTTGTCTGGCTGTATGGGTGGGTGGGTGAGTGTGTGTGTTATTGGCTGTGTCTGTGGATGTGGTAGCTGTATGAGTAGCTCTATGCGTAGATGTGTGTGGTTGTATGGGTGACTAGGTGACTGTGTGAATGGGTTTAAGGGTGAGTGACTGGGTGTATAAGTGTATGTATGGTATTTGACTGTTTGACTAGGTGTGTAGGTATGTGAGTGGGTGGTGAGTGGCTGTTTTGCACAGTAAGTATTTGTGTGAGTGGCTGTATAGATGAGCGAATGGACGCATGTGTGATTGTATTGATGGGTGAATGGGTATGTAAGTGGTTTTGAGGATGAGTGAACGGATGGATGAGTGAGTAGCGCTGTTAGTAGCTGCATGGGGGAGTGGGTGGCTATGTGGGTGAATGAGTGATTGTGTGAGAGGCTGTGTGGGTGTGTGAATGGGCATGTGAGTAGTTGTATGGGTGTGTGAGTGAGTGTGTGAGTGGCTGCATGGGTCTGTGAGTGAGTGTGTGAGTGGTTTTGTAGGTGTGTGAAAAGCAGTATGGTGGTTTGAGTGATTGTGTGGGTGAGTGAGTGGTTATGTGAGTGGCTGTATGAGTGAGTGAGTATGTGTGTCAGTAGTTGTATGGGTCTGTAAATGGGTATGTGATTTGGTGCGTTAGTGGGTGTGTGTGAGGTTGTATGGGGGTGTTAGTGGGTGTGTGAGTGGATCTGTGAATGACATCATCAGTGTTGACATTTGATATGTCATCAATTACATCATCAGGGATGTCACTGACCATGTCATGAGTGATGTAATATGTGAGAAATAAGCAGTGCAATGCATGGGCATAAGATAAAGTTAGCTTAGGTAACTATGACTGCTACATTTCCATGGTTTTGCATGAGTGAAATCTGAGCCTAACTATAACTTCCCTGTAACCTTTGTTTTTTTCTGTGAATTTCGAAGGTTTTTTAAATTCCATTTCCTAATAATAACATCCCTTTAAACTTTGTTTTTTTCTGTGAATTTCAAAAGTTTTTAAATTCTATTTCCTAACTATAACATCCTTGTAAGCTTTGTTTTTTTCAGTGAATTTCAACGTTTTTTACATTTTATTTTCTAGTTGTAACCATTGAGAGTGGGTGTGTGAGTGGCTGTATAGGTAGGTGAGTGGATGTGTGAGTAGATGTATAGGGCTCTGAGTGGGTGTGTGAGTGTGTTTGTGGGTGTGTGAGTGGCTGTATGGGTCTGTGAGTGGGTGTGTGAATGACTGTATGGGTGTGTACAAAGCTGTATAAGTACATACATACAATAGGATTTGTAAAGTGCTCCTTATCACCCATGCGGGTATCCAGGTGCTGTGGGGCATGCTGCTGCTGCGGGCTATCTGTTTAACTGTCAGGTTTTCAGTTTCTGTCTGAACTCTTGGAGGGTGGATGTTAATCGGAGTCGCAGAGGGAGTTAGTTCTAGTATTTGACAGCCACATGGGAGAAGGGCCGTCCACCACTCCTGCTTTTTTGGATGCGGGGTTGTGGGACAGGTAGAGGGACGTGGAGCATAGTTGTCTGGTGGGATGGTAGAAGTTAACTTTGTGGTTGAGGTAGGCGGGGCCTGAGTTGCGGAGGGCTTTGTAGGCATGGGTGGGTAGTTTGAACTGGCACCAATTGTTTACAGAGAGCCAGTGCTTAGTTTGAACTGCCACCATTTGTTTACAGGGTGCCAGTGTAATGCTCTGAGGTGGATGGTCATGTAGGCTCATCTTGGGAGGTTGAAGATGAGTCTAGCTGCTGCATTCTATATGATCTGGAATCTATTCAGACTTTGTGTGGTGATCCCTACATAAAGGGTGTTACCATAGTCCAGGCGGCTGGTGATGAGTGCATGGGTGACTGTGAGTCTAGTGTCAGTGGGGAGAGACTTGAACATTTTCTAATCTGTTTTTTATTGAGAGCTTGCTGTTGAGGATGATGCCTAGGTTTCTTGCATGTAGTGTGGGTATGGTAGGGGGGCTGAGTTTGGTTTACCACCAGGTTTCATTCCAGGGGGATGTGGTGCTCCCAAAGAAAAGGACCTCCATTTTGTCTGTGTTGAATTTGAGGCACTTGTTCTGCATCCAGCTGGTGACATAGGTCATACATCTGTGGAAATTTGCTTTGGTGGTGGTAGGATCTGAGGACAGGGGCAGAATAAGCTATCTGTTTTCCGCATGGAAAATTATGTTTATCTCATGTGCTATGACCAGGGTGACTAGAGGGGCTAGGTAAGTGTTAAAGATAGTTGGGCTTAGAGAAGATCCTTGAGGGTCTCTGCAGATGATGTCTCTTGTGCCTGAGGAGAAAGCAGGGAGGCGGTGCTTTGGGTTCTACCTGTAAGGAAGGAAGCAATTCTCTTGAGGGCTTTCCCATTGATTTCTATCTGGTCGAGGCCAAGTAGGCAGGAGTAGTGGGACACGGTATCAAAAGCTGTGGATAGGTCAAGCAGCATCAGGGCTGTGGTTTCTCCCCTGTCCATGAGAGCACTAATATCATCAGTGGCAGCAATCATGGGTATCTCTGTGCTGTGGCTTGCACGGAAGTCTAAGTGCAAGGGGTCCAGGAGATTGTTGGTTTCCAGGTGGTTGTTTAGTTGGATGTCTCTGGCTTTTTCTAGGACTTTGGCTAGGAAGGGGAATGGGGATATCAGCTGGTAGTTTTGGAGTTCTGCTGGGTCTGTGGAGGTTTTTTTTGGAGTTACGGATTAACTCTAGCATGCTTTCAGGCAGCTGTGAAGTTGGCGGTATCAATGGAGATGTTGATGATGGTCATGAGTTCCTTCCCTATGGCATGTGTTCCCTTGTTGGACATGTGATGGGGCAGGGTTCTTTGGTGGCTCTTGTGTGCATGGATCCCATGATGGTAGAGGTGGACTGGGGTGTGAGTGGGTCCCTCATGGTGATGGTGGTTAAGTTGTGGTTGTTGTTGGTGGTGAGTCTCTTGAGGATGCTAGGGGTGGTTGGGGGTCAGTGATGGGTGTAGGAGTGTCTATGTGGATCTGTGAGTAGGTGCATGGGTGTCAGAGTGGGTCTGTGAGTTAGTATGTGTATGTCTGAGTGGGTATGTTAGGGGTGGTTGGGGGTCAGTGATGGGTATAGGAGTGCCTGTGTGGATCTGTGAGTAGGTGCATGGGTGTCCGACTGGGTCTGGGACTGAGTGCGTGAGTGTCTGAGTGTGTCTGTGAGTGGGTGCATGAGTGTCTGAGTAGGTCTGTGAGCAAGTGCAGGAGTGTCTGACTGGGTCTGTGAACAAGTGCACGAGTCTCTGTGTGGGTCTGTGAGTTTGTGCATGAGTGTCTCAATGCCTCTTCCTGCTTATTTCTGATCTTTATTTTGCCTCTTTTTGCTCATTGCTGACCTTAAGTTTACCTCTTCATGCTCATTTCTGATCTCAATTTTGATTCTTTCTGCTCGTTTCACACCTTTATCTGGCCTCTTTCTGCTTGTTGCTAACCTTTATTCTACCTCTTCCTGCTTGTTTCTAAACTTTATTCGGCCGCTTTCTGCTTTTTTCTAACGTTTATTCTGCCTCTTTCTGCTGCTTTCTGATCTCTATTTTGCCTCTTTCTGCTCGTTTATCACCTT
Organism: Lissotriton helveticus; assembly: GCF_964261635.1. Taxonomy (NCBI): domain Eukaryota; kingdom Metazoa; phylum Chordata; class Amphibia; order Caudata; family Salamandridae; genus Lissotriton; species Lissotriton helveticus. The sequence goes on along the minus strand of NC_136068.1, from coordinate 1,327,899,315 downwards.
TGTTTGACTCTTTCCGCTCATTTCTAACATTTATTATGCTTCCTTCTGCTCATTTCTCACCTTTATTCTGGCCCTTGCTGCTCGTTGCTCATCTTCATTCCACCTCTTTCTGCTGGCTTATGATCTCTATTTTGCCTCTTTCTGCTTAATTTTGACCTTTATTCATCCTCTTTCTGCTCATTTCTCCCCTTTCTTTGCCTTTTCTGCTCATAGCTGACCTTTAAATTGTCTCTTTCTTATCGTTTCTCACTTATATTTTCTCTCTTTCCGTTCATTTCTGACTTTTGTTCTGCCTCTTGCTGCTCATTTCTCATCTTTATTCTCCCTCTTTCTGCTTGTTTGTCACCTTTATTTTGCCTCTTTCTGCTCATTGCTGACTTTTATTCTGCCTCTTTCTGCTCATTTCTGATGTTTATTCTGCCTCTTTCTGATTGTTTCTCACTCTTATCTTGCCTCTTTTCTCACCTTTATTTTGCCTCTTTCTAATTCCTAACCTTTATTCTGCCTCTTCCTGCTCGTTACTGACCTTTATTCCTTCTCTTTCTGCTTGTGTATGATGTTTATTCTTCCTCTTTCTGATCATTTCTCACCTTTATCTTGCCTCTTTCTCTTCATTGCTGACCTTTATTCTGCCTCTTTCTGCTCATTCCTCTCCTTTATTTTGCCTCTTTCAGCCCTATGCTTCAAGCCCCCGTGGTCCCTGCCGACTCCCCACCTCCTGTCGGAGCCGGCTATTCACAACAGGGTGCTGCTAAACATGTGGCTTCCTGACTGTGAGAGCAATCGTTTTGTCTGTTTTCCTGCTCACTTGACAGCAGGCAAAGAAATAGAAGAAACCTTGAATTCCAGCAAACGAGAGAATTTTGTCAGCTCCCACTTGCTGGAAGCAGAGTGTTTGATCTGACTTGGCGATAGATGTCAAATATCCCGCCAAGTCTCAGAAAATACCTATGTCCCAGCAGAGGCCACCCCGGGACGCCGTCCCTAGAACCATTGCCAGCTCATGGAAGGTTGGTGGTCCCGCAGCCGAGAATCAACCTGGGAGACGCTCTCCTTCTTTTAATGAATAAAGCCTTAGGGAAGGGGTGTTCCAAGGTGCATGAGGGAGCCAGCGAGGCTCCCCGCTCGATATTTGTTAGCCCCAAGGAGGTGGTAGTCCCGGGGTCTCAGGAGAGATCCGTGCAGCCCCCCTAAGCATTTTAAGTTAAGCCCCAGGGGAAGTGGTGGTTCCCAGGGCTCATGGGGTCCCATGAGGCCCCCCCAAGCATTTAATATGTAGGGCAGTAGTGGTACCCGGTGACCTGGGGGGGGTCCACCTGGCCCCCAACTTCTTAATATTAATAACCGTGGGGAGGGGATGGTCCCTGAGGCATTTTTAAGCCCTCGGAGGAGGGCCTTGTGTGCCCCCACCATTTTTTGAATAATCACTGCATGCGCCCGGGACTTGGCCCACCCAGGGACTACAGTTAAAACAAGAGCGGGAGTCTGCGCTTGTTTTCTTTTTTATATTCACTGCGATATTCTAGAATATTTCACATAAATAGCCGTGAATTACAAAAAAATGCTTTTACTCTATGTCGGATTTGCAGGGGAACAACAAGTCTTAGGAGTCATTGTATTCCTACCATGCCCCCTTTACTTTTTTTGTAGGACACATCTAAAGTCGACTACCAAGGTGGCAGCTAAAACTTCCTGGGTGAAGTGTTGGCAGCCATTCAGAGCTCTGCATTTTCCTGCACTAGCTCGTAATTTTGCACGAATTACCTGGGATCGCAGATATCCTTTTTGGATTTTCTCACATTTCTCAACAACTATGGAACATATTTACACCAAATAACAACAAGCACAATCTATGGACCAAAAGCCATCTTTTTGCCAAATTTGTTGTCATTCTGTCTAGCAGTTTGGGCTGTAGTCCTGTTCAAAGCTCCTATGAGAATTTACATCGGAACATGGGAAACGCTCTTTTTTTACCCCCCCTACACCACCCTATTTCTCGACACCAAAGATATTGGCAAGGCATTCATCCATTCATTTCCAATTTTAATTCGTATTAAAAATGTAATAAATGTACATAAAAATACATTTCTTACACTCAATTTTAGTTACTGTAGTACATAATCAATCAATCAATCAATCAAACAATCAATCAGAGCATTTATATAGCGCGCTACTCACCCGGAGGGTCTCAAGGCGCTTGGGGAGGGGGGAGGTCCGCTACTGCTCGAACAGCCGGGTCTTGAGCTGCTTCCTGAAGGCGAGGTGGTCTTGAGTCCGGCGGAGGTGGGTCGGGAGGGAGTTCCACGTCTTGGCGGCCAGGTAGGAGAAGGACCTTCCTCCTATGGTGGCTCTTCGGATGCAAGGACGGCGGCGAGGGCGTGGTTGGTCGAACGGAGCTGACGTGTGGGAGTGTAGAAGCTGAGGCGGTTGTTGAGGTATCTTGGGCCTTGGTTGTGTAGGGCTTTGTGTGCGTGGGTGAGGAGTCGGAACGTGATTCTCTTGTTCATCGGGAGCCAGTGCAGGTCTCTCAGGTGTCCGGAGATGTGGCTGTGTCGGGGGATGTCGAGGATGAGTCTTGCTGAGGCGTTCTGGATCTGTTGGAGTTTCTTCTGGAGTTTGGCAGTGGTTCCGGCGTAGAGGGAGTTGCCGTAGTCCAGTCGGCTGGTGACGAGGGCCTGGGTGACCGTCTTTCTGGTCTCGGTGGGGATCCACCGGAAGATCTTACGTAGCATGCGCAGGATGTTGAAGCACGATGAGGAGACGGCGTTGACTTGTCTGGTCATGGAGAGGGAGGAGTCCAGGATGAAGCCCAGGTTGCGTGCGTGGTCCGTTGGTTTGGGTGCGCTGCCCAGGGCAGGGGGCCACCAGGAGTCGTCCCAGGCGGAGGGTGATGATCCCAGGATGAGGACTTCCGTCTTATCTGAGTTCAGTTTCAGGCGGCTGTTCATCATCCACTCGGCTACATCTTTCATCCCTTCGTGTAGGTTGGCTCTGGCGGTGGCGGGGTCGTTGGTGAGGGAGAGGATCAGCTGGGTGTCGTCGGCGTAAGAGATGATGTTGAGGTTGTGTTGGCGTGCGATGGCCACGAGGGGGGTCATGTAGACATTGAAGAGGGTGGGGCTGAGCGAGGAGCCTTGAGGAACGCCGCAGATGACTTCGGTGGCTTCTGATCTGAAAGGGGGAGGCGGACTCTCTGTGTCCTTCCGGCGAGGAAGGAGATGATCCATTCTAGCGCCTTCTCTTGGATTCCGACGTTGCTGAGGCGCTGCACTAGGGTGCGATGGCAGACAGTGTCGAATGCCGCGGAGAGGTCCAGGAGGATGAGGGCCGCAGTATCCCCGTTGTCGAGAAGGGCTTGGATGTCATCGGTGGCTGCGATGAGGGCGGTCTCGGTGCTGTGGTTGGCCCGGAAGCCAGACTGCGAGAGGTCGAGGGATCCGTTCCTCTCGAGGAAGGCGGCCAGCAGCTTGTTGATGGTCTTCTCGATGACTTTGGCCGGAAACGGGAGGAGCGAGATGGGGCGGTAGTTTTTGAGGTCGGTGGGGTCTGCTGATGGTTTCTTCAGTAGAGCGCTGAGTTCGGCGTGCTTCCAGCTCTCCGGGAAGGTAGCGGTGTCGAAGGAGGTCTTGATGATGTCCCGCAGGTGGGGTGCGATGACGGCGTCGGCCTTGTTGAAGACGTGGTGGGGGCAGGGGTCGGTTGGAGCTCCGGAGTGGATGGAGTTCATCGTGCGTTGCGTTTCTTCGGTGTTGATCGGGGTCCAGGCGCGGAGGGTGGTGGTGGGGGGTGCCGGTGCGGTCGTGGGGTGCGTTGGCTGTGTGCTGAAGCTGTTGTGTATGTCTGCGATCTTGCTGTGGAAGTAGGCGGCGAGGGAATTGCAGAGGTCTTGTGATGGGGTGATGTCGTTGTTTCCGGCGTTGGGGTTGGAGAGCTCTTTGACGATGTTGAAGAGTTCCTTGCTGTTGTGTGCGTTGTTGTCCAGTCGTTCCTTGAATGCGGTTTTCTTGATGGCGTGGATCAGTTGGTGGTGTTTTCGAGTGGCGAGCTTGAGGGTGGTCATGTTGTCTGGTGTTGGGTCTCTGCGCCAGGTTCTCTCGAGGGCTCGGCAGTTCTTCTTGGAGCTCTTGAGTTCGTCGGTGAACCATGGTGCTTTCTTACTGCCGGGTCTGCTGGGCGGGGTCCTCAGCGGGGCGAGGTCGTCAGCGCAGCTGCTGATCCACTTCGTGAGGTTGTTGGCAGCCTGGCTGGGGTTCGCTAAACTGGCGGGGGGGTCCTGGCTCAGGGATCTGGCGAGCTGGTCGGTTGTGATCTTGTTCCAGCTTCTGCGTGCCACCTATTGCTGGTGGTGGTGGATCGTGTTCTTTCTGAAGCTGAAGTGGATGCAGCTGAGGTCCGTCCAGTGGAGACCGGTGGCGTGGCTGAAGGCGATGTCCTTGCTGGAGGAGAAGATGGGGTCGAGCGTGTGACCGGCGTAGTGGGTGGGGGTGGTCACCAGCTGCTTGAGACCGAGGTTGGCGAGGTTGTCCAGCAGGGTGGTGGTGTTGCGGTCGTTGTTGTTCTCCAGGTGGAAATTGAGGTCCCCGAGGAGGATGTAGTCAGCGGAGGGGAGGGCGTGCGGGCTGATGAAGTCGGCGATGTCTTCGCTGAACTGTGTGCGTGGTCCCGGGGGTCTGTAGATGAGGGTGCCTCTGAGGGTGGTCTTGGGGTCGGTGTGGATCTGGAAGTGCAGGTGTTCGGCAGCTTTGAGGGTGTCGTCGGTGTTGGTCGTGATGCGGATGGTGTTCTTGTGGACGATGGCGATGCCTCCTCCGGTCTGATTGCCGCGGTCCCTCCGGGTGATCTTGTATCATGTACATATATCTATCCACTTAGGGTTTAAATAGAAACAATACAATCTAAATATGACTGAATTTTATATAATCAAACACTGCATCATACAGTAATTATTACACAGAAAATTTCATGTTAAGACAGTTATTTAAAATCAAGCTGTACCAGTAATTTGTTAAGATCTATTTACAACCATAAATCAAGTCCTGTATACGCTAGGATTCATCTACAGCAGACGATTAACAATGAATTTGTGTTGATTCTTTCACATTTTTCTTCATAATTTCAACTGTCAGTAATTACAAGTCATTTGTAGAAATACCCCATATGGGTGTGCAGACCATATTAGTCAAATCAGTAGTTTAACCCAAAATTAAAACAATCCGATCTTCCTTATTAGCTTGTTATCTTATGGTGTAGACACATTTCCAGAATTAACCTATAGATAAACTAGAGGCCCCTCGAGTTTTTATGGCTGCCCATAAAAATGAAGCAGTCGCGAAACATACATGTGGGGTTTCTAGTTGTTGAAGAACTGACAGAGCTGTAGAATAATGACACAGGTTAAATTTCCTCAGTAATGGAACAATGAACTTCTTCCTCTCTGAGACGTATAGAGAACAATAGAACAGAATATGTAAGGTCCATTGATTTGACTTCCCGTCATAAAGACATGATGGAAGATAGTTATCAGAATATAATGATGCTGAGGGTTCTCTACAAAGGAGAGGTAGGAAAGGGAAACATGCAACACAGGGTAAAACCATGAAATACAGTCAAAAATGCTTTTTGTATGGAAGCAAAGTACTAACTATGACTACCTATTAGTGACCTTTTGGGGTTAGAGTGCCACATGAATTATGCAAAAAAAGAAGCACAGAACTCTGGGAAGTTCTCAAGTTTAAATGGAGAGCAGCTCCTGTATAGAGCACCCTACAACACCAGCAATACTCTGAATCAGCTCACCTCAAATGTCTGTTTTTCTAGCAAAGTCTTTGAGCATAGGATTAGCACAGTGCCATCCGAGCCAAGCTAGAGAATGACAAAGTCTTTGGCCCTTTCTACAGCAAAGTCTTTAAGCATAGGATAAGCACAATGCCATCCATTTTGAGCTGTAATTTGATAAAAGCCTTTTACCACTCCAGGTACAGTCAAATAATCTCCCGTTGGGACCTCAGTCAACCAGAGCTATGTTTCTGCAAACATTCATTCAAACATTATCCATAATGGTCTCATACATCACTCCATAATTACCCCAACACTGATCAAGTCAAATAGCAATAAAATGCCAGATTATGCAGATCTGTATTACAAAATTACATTTGAAACAACATATAAAAAGTACAAAAGTTGTACAAATGTGAACCAAATCACTTGAAATCAGCAACTAAAAATCATATATAATGTCTAAATTCATGCACAATAAAAGGTTTTTCAAAAAGAGGGAGACCACACAAGACTATTATTTCTATGTTTGTCGCTTGTTAATCTTCGTAAATCGAAGAATGGGAAACATAATTGTTCAAAAGATTATCATCTATTGTATCCAGGTGTTCATCAGATTTAGCACAATCTAAGCGTTGACGCATTTTAATGGTTAACACAAACTTTGACCACCTTCTTCGGGACAGTAAAATATGTACCATACATCAGTGCATAGTATTAAAATACACCTGTATAAAACCATATAAATCCAGCCATTATCATTCACATAAGAACGATAATACTCTTTTTATTGCACATTGATTAATAGCATTTCATTGCATCAAAAGAAAAGCTTAAGCCAGCATAAAAGTGGTATAAAAGCTAGGCAAACATAGGATTTTGGGTTCACTCATACAATTTCTTGACCACATATATACAATCAACCCAGCACCTTGCCATATTACATATACCTGCGTTCATCCTATACTTGTGTTCAATCATCTTTCACTCAAATCAGCTCACATTTACAATGGTCTGAATTTGAAGTTAATGGAATCACCAAACAAAAGAGATAGTCTTTCATATTCAATTGGCTCAATTTGTCATACAAATCTAATCCTTTAGTTACGCCTAAATCTTAATATAAAAGGGTCTTTGGTTTCACAAGTAGGCCCAATCGCTAGGGAGATCATAAGGAAAGATTTTCAGTTACTCCTGTTTTTACTGGACCACCCTTACTTATAATCTATTATATGCCATGTTCTTGTGTAGAATGACTACAGGTATCTTAACTTATGTTCTTGATAGATTGCCCTACTGTGCGGGCTGTAGGGCTGCAGTGAAACAGGGCCCATTGGCATAAAGTAGGGCTATATTTTCTCGGTGAGGAACTGCATATCCCTGCAGCCATACAGCTTGACCAGGTGGGTGACATATCAATAACGATAGGTAGGATACATGTAGTAGGAAAAACACCATTTCCACAACGTGACACTGGAAGAGTACTCCAAACAAGCAGCACAGAACTGTAATGTGCAAGTAAAGCCCACATTTGACCATGATCACTAGTAATGGAATCATCTTACAGACAGCAGATCATTGTCTGAGAATCAAGAAGAAACTAAAAAAGCGACCTATATCCATCAACCAGCCCAAAAGCCGTCCAACCAGATGGCAAGAGCAGTCAGAAATAAGCTCCAATCCATTATTCCCCTAAAATGAACCATAGAAAGGAGAAATCAAGATTATTCCAACAGTGAGTAGAGAAGACAAGAACAAACAGGAAACTAATCAGGGCAAAAGCATCAAATGCTGCCCTAGGAAATATGTATCAAAGACTCTGGGAACCAAAAGATTAGAGCTAAGACTTATCCCATCCAACTCCAAAATCAGAAGGAACAAGTCCCACTTTGGTCGACTAGTAGGAAGCTAAACTGACCCTCGTTTGATAAACATGAACAAGGCTGACTTTGCATACCAAATGTGGCCAAGATAATCAATCTTTTACATCTCTGGCTCAAACGCTAGAGGAGCCTAAGGGAAAACCAGAATGATCTTAGATAGGAAGTTAGATTTACTTAAACTCTGCAACATCAAGTCAGAACCATCGAAATCTTGATTGGTCAAGAGTTGTGAAAGATCCCCTCTGATGCCTGCTTCCATGTAGAGCTGCAAGAAGACAAAGCATCCTGCACCAGTCCTTGTTGAGGAATACGTAGGAAGCAAATCTACGTTTTCTTCTTACAATCCTGACCAACATCGTACAAGTATTGTTTGGATCTAAATATATTCTGATTACCTCATTTCTATGGTTCAGTTGCAGCACTTTATAAAGAAGGAGCTACGTTTGTCTTTTAACCCTGATTAAGACCCAGACATCTAAGTCGTCATTAAAATTAACATTATTGGATGGAAATGTCAATGATTCATATCTCTTGGACTGTTTGACATGATATGTAGATTGTAGATAAATATGAATTAATTCAATTGCCTCATCGTCTGAATATATCATGCAGCTAACTGTAACTTCTTTGTTTATAATAGATACTTTGGCATACCATGCTTGTCACTTTTCACTCGAAGTATGCTCTTTGTGTTATTGGAAGCACTACTAAATGTATACTATCTGCATAACTTCATAAAGAAATCTATATGTGCTTACTCTGGTGTTACTTGTTGTTTAATGATTTATTCCTTGGCAAGTACTTTTTTTTTACAGATTTTGCAAATATTTAGATGCATTACTCAAATAATTTCTCATGAACCACTATATAGTTAATACCTATTAGCTTGCCATTTACACACTCAAATCTTTATCAAACTACTCTTTCTAAAATCATGGATAAGTGTCCCTTATGCAAACCACGTTGCCTATTAATACACCGTTTGTAATTCAAAAGAAGTTGACACATTTCTCTACTCATTGTATCCCATTCGGACATCACTGGATGGTTTTTGGTTTTTGAATTTTAGTCTGTATGTTTCCTATAGTTGCACTATAGATGGCTCAATAGTTTTGAACAGTCGTGTCTCCTCTTAAGATATCAGTAATCACTAGATATCCTCGATGCACTTGCTCAAAAGGATATATCTATCATAAGATATTTTCCCAATCACCCTGGCAACAAGTATTAAGTGTTTAATGAATGCTAACATACAATGTGTCATAATTTAATGTTGTTGTATGTATTACACCAGCTATCCCTGCAAACACGTCAGGAGTGCTATCTGAATGTTTTATAAGTGAATGTAGAAATCTTCCTCTGTTTTGAGACCGCCTGAATTTTGGTGCTCAGTCCAATAAGTAGCTGGATTCAAGTTTTCGTAGGTCTCTTTCCCTGTCTCCACCCCTAATACAGAATCAATCAAAATATATTTCAGCCCTCTATCATTGTTGTCATGTACTTCTTGAAACTGACTGGCATGATTTATCCTTGTTTGTATTGCTCTTACATGTTGTAAAATCCTTTTGTGCACTTGCAAAGTAGCACTACCAACATAAGTTATCCCACAAGGACATAACAGTACATAAACAACAAATGTCATTCTTGCAGGGAAAAATCACTCTGATCTTCTTAGATTTGATGTCAAAAGGTATGGAAAATACATTCTTGTTGATACCATAATGACAGGCTTTGCATTTACTGCATTTCCTAAAGCCTGCGCTATTTTTAACCCACATTTCCTTTTTTGTCATCTCCAAGCTACTCTTTGCTAGTATACCTTTCATAGATCTATCACGCCCCTGAAGGTAACCTCAGGTTTCTTTGGAACAGATTTAACTAACACTGATTCTTTGTTTATCAGATATCAGTACTTTTGCAAAATCTTTCCAATGGGTACTTCCTCTTTGGAAAAGGTGTTAATCCGCCATTAATAGATGAGAGTTAAATTTTGGGTATAATTTAATGACTTGTGAGCATATGCATCAAAATTCGGTAAAACAAGTCCTTATTTGCCAAAAATAAGGAATCGCAAATAAGGACTCGCATTCCACGATGCATCAATAGATTCAGTATTTAATACCGAATCGCTAAAAATCGGTAAAATATACCGAAACCATGATAGCGAGAGTCCAAAATAAAGAATAGCAAATACCGAATTAGCAAATACCGAATCGGTATTTGCGATTTCGGTATTAGCGAATTGGCAAAAAAAGGTCGCGTTGGAAGCAGGTTGATGACATCACAACCAGGAAGTCTCCCAGCCCATGCTTCATTCAGTGCCCTGAGGAGCTCAGAGGAGGAGGCAGAGCACAGGACCTGAGGAGAGAAACAGAGATACCACAAACCAGCTATTCCACTGCATTCCAGGATGGAGAAGGATGCACCCCAGAACAAGGACACGCCCAGAAAGAGGAAGAGGAAGTTTTCTGACAAAGAACCTGAACTTCTAATCGAGGGGGTGGGCAACAAACATGACAGGCTGTTTGGCAAGCTGTCCCTAAAGGTGCCTGAGGCGGAGAAGCGCAATATCTGGCTGCGCATCAAGGAGAGGGTAAATGCTGTAGGAGTCACCCACCTCAGCATAGACGACCTGAAAAAGAGGGGGTATGACCTCAGGAAAAGGGCGAAGGAGATGATTGCAGAAAGGGTGAAGGATGCAGCTGGCACAGGAGGGGGAACATCCAACGTCACACCTAACACAGCCCCCGAGGACCTCATTGAGGGTACCATTGAGCGTGAAGCAGTTGTGGGGGTCACCCAATTGGACACTTCCGGCGCTGCGGCAGGAGAACAAGGTAAGATGCATGCCAGTGCAGATACGCAGCATGTTGTCTACCCCTGCCCATTCCCCAGGCCAATCACAGTGCACATGTAGTAGTGCCTAACGCATATACCCTCACCAAAGTGTTGCATCATGGGAGTTGTAGTCATATCATCAAAGTGTGCATGTATGATCTCTAATGTTAATGAAATGAGACCAGCAGCACAGAGCCAATTGTCAGTCCAAATATGTCATTTATGTAGTTGAAAGTATGCAACACATATACATCCAGACATAGTAATAACAATGCACTGTTTCACACACAGATGCATCACCCCTGGATTCAGATGACAGCGGATGCCTCATAATCTCAGAAACCCCCGGCAGGGACCCATGCAGAGACTCCGCAGGGATGTCATCCCACGACACCACCAACACCATCACCACCATCACCACCACCAGCGCGGACAACACCACCACCGCGGACAACACCACCAAGCCGCAGAGCAAATGTCCCCTCCCTGCAGGTGAAGGAGACGGAGCAGAGGCCCGCAGCCACAAATGTTCCACGGCAGTCAGTTGCCACTCCGCCAGCTCAAACACCAGCACGTGTCCTAGTCCGACAGTGGGGCAGGCCCCTGGGAAGAGCTGCTGAGAGATCTGAGGAGCCAACACACGGCTACAGTGCGGTTGAGTCACGGATGCTGCGGGTTCAGCGCCTGCAGGGGAGACACATGGGTGCTATCAACATAAACATGGCAAAATTGGCACCATGACAGATGCTGTGTGTGAGATGACCACAGCCGCTGCTGAGGGTAACAGAGACATAAATATGTGCCTACAGGAGCTCACACGTGCCGTCATTGCAGGGCAATAGAGTGAGCGCAGGAGGCATCACCAGAACTTGCTCCGTTCCAATGCCTCCATTAGGGCAAACACAAAGCTCTGCAACAGCACAGCTGTACTGTCACGGAGATCTGTGTCCCTGCAGGTCGACCTGGGCCATTACTGTGGAGATGTGGCAAAGGCCTTGGGCCAAGTGACCACTGCAGTGGAGCAACTGCAGTCTGGGACTTTTAGTGCCAGCAGTTTGGGAGTGGAGGATGGGAGTGAGGCTGCATCAAGCGTCAGCAGCGTCTCTGTGCTGGAGGCCAGCGAGAGGAGGTGCAGTCCGCGCAGCTCCACAGCCACTGACGCACATCGTGGTGATGTGGAGGAGTCACGCGACAGGATGCTGGGGGTACCTGGAAGGCGCAAATAGCCATGTGCCATAGGGTCATTGGCCATGGTGATGTAACCATGGGCCACCTGCACTACTACAAGATACTCCCGTGATGACAACGGGCATGTATCCTCATCTATGTTTTTAGTCTGCGTCATGTAGACGTTTGATTTATTTTCACCTGACAAGTGCTCATGTGCATTAAATATTTGCACACCAGATTATGTTGTGATGGCTCATTCTTACCTGTCTCAGAAGTGATGTTGTGTGATGTATGTCCGCCTCCTTTGACCTTCAGCTGTGTTAGGCATGTGTGCCTGTTGGTGTTGGGGGGGTTGCTGTGCACGAAAGTCGTCATCTCCGTCCACCTCTATTGGTATCCCCCTTCTTGTGGCAATGTTGGGCAGCATGGCACACACCGCTATTATCCGGCAGCAGGTCACCGGGTCATACTGCAAGGCACCTCCTGTCTTGTGTAGGATCCGGAAGCGACTCTTGAGGATGCCAAAGGTTCACTCTACCACATTCCTGGTACTGATATGTGCTGCATTGTAGCGCTGCTCCTGAGGTGTTGCTGGGTTGAAGTAGGGAGTGAGGAGATATTCACGCATGGCATAGGTACTGTCACCTGCAGGGTGGGGAGCAAAGGGTTAGCAGCATGAATACAATTACATATGTGAGGATGGAGTTAATGATGAGGCATTAGTATGTACCTAGTAGGTGTCCCTCTCCACATTCACCATTGTGCAGACGCCTGTGGATGCCACTGTGTCGGAATATGTATGCGTCGTGTGTGTTTCCAGGAAATTGTGCTACAATGTCCGTTATGATGTGCTTGGCATTGCACACGACCTGCACGTTAATGGAGTGATAGGACTTCCGGTTGCGGAAGATGTATTCATTGGCTGAGGGGGGACAGATGGGCACATGCGTGTAGTCAACGCATCCTATCACATGGGGAAATTGGGCCACCTGGTAGAAGTCCTGTTTGGTGCGGTTCAACTGCTGTGGGGTTGTGGGGAAGGTGATGTGGTTATAAATCAATGTCAGCATGGCATCTAGGAATTTGTGGAAGAAGCGTGAAAGTGCGCTTTGCGACACGCCTCCGGCTTCTGCTATGACCCCCTGGAAGCTTCCAGATGCCAGAAGGTGCAGGCTGCATAGGACCTGGACGTGGGCAGGGATGGCGTTGGTCCTACGGGTCTGGTGCTGCAGTAGTGGTTCCAGGTCAGCAATGAGGCGCATGATCATTGCCCGATTCAGTCTGTACTTGTCATAGATTAGTTCCTCTGTCTGGCCCAGCAATGTGATGCACAGCCTGAAAACCCTGTCCTGGATCTTCCTCCTGCGCTGTGCAGCAGCGTTGATTCTCGTCCTCCTCGCAAGCACGTAGAGGGCAGCCATTTTGGAAAACATACCTGGTCTCCAGAGGCATATTTGAAGGGTTTCTGATTGTTTACACCTGTCTGTTTTTTTTTGGGTTTTTTTGTATTCCTTCCACCAACTTTACCTCCTGGTTGAGATTCCACTTATTTTGGTCATGCAAAATAGCGATTTGGTGCATTTTTGTTATTTGCGATTTTTGGTGCATATCGTTGCGACTTTATAATAGCGATTCGGTATTTCCGGGGGCTGATTTCATTCTCGGTATTACCGATTAGCTAATTTGCGATTCAGTAATTTACCACTGGGGTTATTTTGCGATTCTTTATTTTTTTCGGATTTGGGGTTGATGCATTGGGATTTCAGGTTTTGCGTTCGGTAACGGCCTGTTTTACCGATTCACTATTTTACCGGGAGCTATTTTGTTTGATGCATCTGCCAGTTGGTCTGTTACATATATACTTGTGGGAGTTTCCTTCAAGTTTATTTTCAAAATATGGGCGCCCACGTCCAGAGCCGGCAACTCCGAGGAAGCTCTCACCAGCTGCCGCCTTAGAGAACAGAGCCCCAGCCCCGAACATGGAACAGGCAAGCATGATGAACAATAACATTCTGAGCACAAGGTAAGTGCAAGGTAAATAATGAAGTGCACAAGGTAAATAATGATAGTGCTCTAGTGGTACAATAACTTAAAATAAAACAGTTTTACCTTAAAATAGGATTGTAGAGAGAGAAGATCTGGGCTCCTAGGTAAGACCTGTCAGCAGGTCACTGTCAGCACTAAGGTATGCTGGCAATTTAAGGGAGGGCAGCTACAGAACAGCAGAGGGCGCTGCAGGTCAGGTCTGAAGGTCAGAATGTCTGCCTTGCCACTGAAGTAGCAAAATATGAATGTGCACCAAATTCGAGATACTTTGTTGATTAATTTATATTGTAAGATCCATTAGGCCGCCGTGGGGTCAATAGAGACTCAGATATTCTGAGATAATTTCATACAAAGACGACACAGGGCACAAAGGATCAGGACGAATTTAAAAATAAATACTAGATTGGGTTTTAATGCAGTATATGTATGTTAAAAAAACACTTTAACCTCATCGCTGCGGCGCAAATTCCGCTGCAGTGCTGAGATTCCAATCGCGGGCGTGGTCATGAAGGCTCCCGGCCGTCATCAGCACACGCCCAACGTGACTTATGACGGCCGGGAGCCGTCATGAGCATGGAAGAGGTTAAAACATTTCTAGTTATGTATATCGATATCTGAATGAAAACAGTGAGCTGGAACCCTAGACCAGTCCAAACGACACTGAAATCCGCTTCAGTCGACGAGAGACCCAGCAGAAGAGAGTGAAAGTGAAGAGCAGTGAGCACATATTGACAGCATGACAGCCCAGACCACAACTAAAAGTGCAATGCTGTGAAAATGTGTATTCAGGGCCAGATGGGCCATTCTAGCGTTTTGATCTTTTCCCTGTAGGCTGCAGGGTAGGCCGCTGGTTTCAGTGCTGGATGGGCTGGCATATCTTTGTGGCTCCATTCTTGTAAAGACCTCCTGTAGTGTGCGACTGCTTTGAACGCTTTTACCAGGTCTGGTTTTGGATTCGAGTTTGTTCCTGATTGCATTGCACTGTAACTGCAGGCGCATTATCAGACAGGTGGCATGCTACACCATGGGGTAATACATGGATGGAAGGGCGCTGGTCAATCTTTGACAGTTGCGGGAAGCGTTTTGGTGGTGTATGTGTGGGAGTGGCTTTTTTCCTTTCTTATTTAAATGCAGTTTGAACCGCTCACCTAAACTGTGTTTACGCTGTCCTCCATCTTGCATCGATGTCACAATGCATTATGTGAGGATTGCTGCTGATGTTTCCTGTTCTACATAAAAAGTACGAAATGCACATTAATAAACAAAGTGTTTCCAAAGTCTTTCCCTTGTTGTACCTAACCAAGGATGTCCCAACAGTCTCAGGCTATTGATGTACAATGTATCAGTTAACATGCTCAAATAATCTTTCTCGCTTGTTTCACATTGGTGCATATCCGGACAATTATGTACCCTTGTAGAATGTAAGAAAGTCTTTGTCTGAAGTACTATAAAAGAACGTCTTATTCCCCACCTTTCGAAGGCACATCAATACCAGATTTCATATAGAAGTGTACTGAGTTCTTTGTACCTATGACCTGTACCCTTTACTGCTAAACTTATTGGTGGCATATTTCATGAATATAGAATTGTAATATTGCTTTATAAAATTTCAAATAACAACTCTTGTTTCTCATGTTTATGAGAATATGATTATAGCAGCGACTGGTCCAATCGGGGTGCACCAGAGTCCATATCGGGACTACACTTCTCCAGTTCGAAGCAGTTGGCCCGTCTCGTGAGCAGAATCATTTAGGACTGACATATCTGGTAGCAGATGGTTCCACCTGGAATGGACCCATAATTGACGAACTAACTGTCTACAGAAACGGGTACTGCACCTTCATGAGTCAGATCATTTTCCCCCAAGATTTAAATTGACCAAGAGCCAACATCCACTAATTCCTGGAGTCGCCCCAGGTTTGTAGTGTCTGAGGCTTCCAAAGAAAAGAAAGACCAGCCTGAGGGTTCACAATCTCCGAAATATCAAAAAAGGGAGTGAAGAGGTGGTGCAACAAGGCACCGCGGTGGGCTAATCCTCCTCTTATGAACGCTTAAATAATCAACAGAGACCACCTGAAACAAATATACAATACATATTCCGATGGTGTTGGAATACACTCAGTGTGTTAAAATACCCCTCACACACCAAAAGGGCCCTTGGTGTCATGCTTCATCATCGGGGTCTTCCCGCCCCCGCTGCGGGACGGGGCAGTGCTGCGACAAGCGGCTACGCCGGAGCACCTTTTAATTGTGAGTACTATGTGAGTGATGATGGAGTGAGTGTCAGTGAGGTCAGGAGTGATAAACAGTGAAATTAAAATTAAAAGATACCTGGCCTGGTGTTTAGAAAAAATTATTTAATAGGCACTGGCTGGTATCGTTAAAAGGGGTGAGGCGGAGGGCAAGATCGGGTTACTAGTCTTGCTCTCCTGTGTGGGTCAACATGTTTCGGGGCGACATGCCCCTTCGTCAGGACCGGGTTGTATAGATCCCCCTGTCACTCACTAATGCGCTCCCACAGATAGAGAGTGTTGTGTTTGATCAATGTGTATAAATAATTTAAATACACGTGAAAAAAGCTCGGTCAGTAATACTGATGATGTAAGCCTGCAAGGATAAGAACACAGGATTTTAGAAAGAGCGCGGATCCCAATGCGCTTTACTAATGAATACCTGTAAGGAATGAAAATACACATAGGGGAAGAAAACACACTTTAGGCTGTTACATGTCACGCCAAAGATTTCTTGGGAGGACCAGGTTAGCCGAATATGGAAAGACAAAATATATAGAACTGTGGAGAAAAGCATTCATGGGCTTATTGCCTGGCAGGCCAAGGATTTCCTGGAAGGGCCAGGTGACTACACAGGGTGAAAATGGGAAGGAATAAACACACATAAATATATATATACACACACACAACAATATAAAGCATCAAAAACTAGCAGTGAGATGCTTATTCAATTTTGATACATACTTATTGAATGAGGAGACAATGCCCCATGAGCCAAGCTGGGCGAAGGGTATAGAGGGTCCAACTGTGGGGAGAAATGGAGAAATAATGCCAGGACCTAGATTAGCTATTTACACTGAATGGATTAGGGTAGTGTATTCCAGGTCAGGACTGTCGGCTATGCCGTACTTACTCAACCCCCACACCTCAGTGCTTCCTCCTTCGTCAGTGGCTTCCGTGGTAATGGTAAGCCAGGGCGGGGCGGGTCTTTTATAGTCAGGCAGAGGCTTGTTAACAGAGCCTTAATTGATTAACTCGAAACCGATGTGCGCGTTCGGTCGAGTAGTTGGGACGTGTGACCAGAGCGGCCATTGTTAAATGTCCGAGGTCGGCTGGGCTGGGGTAGATTTTAGCAAGGATCTGTTGCATTTCTCTTACGGTAGGTAGTAGTAGGCGGAGGGTGTTGATAAGATGGTAGGGTACACCCTAAGTCCGCTCTGATGCTTGTATCGGCGTGTACGTCGACAAATGCGCCTGCGCGGTGAAGTGTATTCACTCCGCGCATGGGCAGTAGTGCTGCATTGTGAGTATCTTGCCGCGCATGCGCGGGAGAGAGGTGTTCCTCCGCGCTGCTCGTCAGGAGCCAGGGGAGATTCTTGGTAATGAACACACGGAGGGACGCATAAGAAGCCCGGCATAAATTATTGTTAGAGTGGAACATGTGTAATTATCATCTGTCTATGCAGGCAATGTTGTACACAGGTCAAAACACATATTCTCAAATCATGTTCCTCTTATTAATAGGTAGGAAAATGAAGGGGCTCTTATTAGGTTGCAGCTGTTCAGAGGGAATAACTCTTATTTTTTGCACACAGTTTAAGAAAAAATAAAATAAAAAATTAGAGATTATCATACATATTTACACGTCATGTCGGCCAGCACCACCTTGCAGGTTACTGTGATTGCTGGTGGGACACGATGGTGTTAAGTTTTACATTGGTACTGTATTCAGGTCCCGAGCTGTGAACAGACATAGGTTTAATCATGCCTTAAATTGCGACCAAGGAATATCATCATTTAATCCTGTGAGATGCGTGCCCAAGCGATAGACCCAACGTTGCTCTTTCGCAAGAAGGTCCTTATCACTCCCGTAGGCTTCTATGACTGTCCATTGCAGGTCATCTACACTGTGACCCATTGTGGCATAGTGGGTGGCCATTCTTGTGGTAGTTTTTTTGCAACGTACGTTGCTGCGATGTTCGCCCATTCGTATCTTGACCGGTCGTGTGGTCATGCCAATGTACTCTTTCTTACATGGGCAAGTGATCAAATAGACCAAGTTCCGGCTGTTGCAGTTGGTAAAGGAACGTTGTTCCCATGTGGATTTGTTGGAAAAAGTTATATTACGACTTTTTCTTGTGTATTGACAAGATGTGCACGAGCCACATGGGTGGTGCCCTCCAATGGTTGAAATAGCAGAGGGTCTCTCGTTAGTGAGTTGTTTAGGTCTCGTGTGGACCAGCAGATCCTTCAGGTTCTTACCACGCCTGTGTGCAAACATTGGTTTTGGGAAATCTAGTTTCCCGCAATTTAAAATTTTCCAGTGTCTGTTCACAATTTTTGTGATCTGGTTCGAATTGGTGTTGTACGTTGTGACACAAATCGGGCGTTGGTCTTGTTCTTTGCGTTGCAAAAAAACTACCACAAGAATGGCCACCCACTATGCCACAATGGGTCACAGTGTAGATGACCTGCAATGGACAGTCATAGAAGCCTACGGGAGTGATAAGGACCTTCTTGCGAAAGAGCAACGTTGGGTCTATCGCTTGGGCACGCATCTCACAGGATTAAATGATGATATTCCTTGGTCGCAATTTAAGGCATGATTAAACCTATGCCTGTTCACAGCTCGGGACCTGAATACAGTACCAATGTAAAACTTAACACCATCGTGTCCCACCAGCAATCACAGTAACCTGCAAGGTGGTGCTGGCCGACATGACGTGTAAATATGTATGATAATCTCTAATTTTTTATTTTATTTTTTCTTAAACTGTGTGCAAAAAATAAGAGTTATTCCCTCTGAACAGCTGCAACCTAATAAGAGCCCCTTCATTTTCCTACCTATTAATAAGAGGAACATGATTTGAGAATATGTGTTTTGACCTGTGTACAACATTGCCTGCATAGACAAATGATAATTACACATGTTCCACTCTAACAATAATTTATGCCGGGCTTCTTATGCGTCCCTCCGTGTGTTCATTACCAAGAATCTCCCCTGGCTCCTGACGAGCAGCGCGGAGGAACACCTCTCTCCCGCGCATGCGCGGCAAGATACTCACAATGCAGCACTACTGCGCATGCGCGGAGTGAATACACTTCACCGCGCAGGCGCATTTGTCGACGTACACGCCGATACAAGCATCAGAGCGGACTTAGGGTGTACCCTACCATCTTATCAACACCCTCCGCCTACTACTACCTACCGTAAGAGAAATGCAACAGATCCTTGCTAAAATCTACCCCAGCCCAGCCGACCTCGGACATTTAACAATGGCCGCTCTGGTCACACGTCCCAACTACTCGACCGAACGCGCACATCGGTTTCGAGTTAATCAATTAAGGCTCTGTTAACAAGCCTCTGCCTGACTATAAAAGACCCGCCCCGCCCTGGCTTACCATTACCACGGAAGCCACTGACGAAGGAGGAAGCACTGAGGTGTGGGGGTTGAGTAAGTACGGCATAGCCGACAGTCCTGACCTGGAATACACTACCCTAATCCATTCAGTGTAAATAGCTAATCTAGGTCCTGGCATTATTTCTCCATTTCTCCCCACAGTTGGACCCTCTATACCCTTCGCCCAGCTTGGCTCATGGGGCATTGTCTCCTCATTCAATAAGTATGTATCAAAATTGAATAAGCATCTCACTGCTAGTTTTTGATGCTTTATATTGTTGTGTGTGTGTATATATATATTTATGTGTGTTTATTCCTTCCCATTTTCACCCTGTGTAGTCACCTGGCCCTTCCAGGAAATCCTTGGCCTGCCAGGCAATAAGCCCATGAATGCTTTTCTCCACAGTTCTATATATTTTGTCTTTCCATATTCGGCTAACCTGGTCCTCCCAAGAAATCTTTGGCGTGACATGTAACAGCCTAAAGTGTGTTTTCTTCCCCTATGTGTATTTTCATTCCTTACAGGTATTCATTAGTAAAGCGCATTGGGATCCGCGCTCTTTCTAAAATCCTGTGTTCTTATCCTTGCAGGCTTACATCATCAGTATTACTGACCGAGCTTTTTTCACGTGTATTTAAATTATTTATACACATTGATCAAACACAACACTCTCTATCTGTGGGAGCGCATTAGTGAGTGACAGGGGGATCTATACAACCCGGTCCTGACGAAGGGGCATGTCGCCCCGAAACATGTTGACCCACACAGGAGAGCAAGACTAGTAACCCGATCTTGCCCTCCGCCTCACCCCTTTTAACGATACCAGCCAGTGCCTATTAAATAATTTTTTCTAAACACCAGGCCAGGTATCTTTTAATTTTAATTTCACTGTTTATCACTCCTGACCTCACTGACACTCACTCCATCATCACTCACATAGTACTCACAATTAAAAGGTGCTCCGGCGTAGCCGCTTGTCGCAGCACTGCCCCGTCCCGCAGCGGGGGCGGGAAGACCCCGATGATGAAGCATGACACCAAGGGCCCTTTTGGTGTGTGAGGGGTATTTTAACACACTGAGTGTATTCCAGGTTCACAATCTCCATCAGATAAGCTTTATTTTTGAATGGAGCCAGATGAGGGCACTATAATTCCAGTGACTATTGTGATACCTACCACCAAATTGAGGATCCTCATTTACCGGGACAGTGACAACTCATGAAAGGCTGAAACTAACCTGCCGCAGCCAAAGCCACAAGAAGCAGAGGGCGGTGCAGGACAAATAATTTCTTCCTCAGACAGCGAATCATCTTTATCAAAGCCAGAAATCCCAAGTACCTCTAAGGACCATGGTCCATCTGAGGAGAGCTGACCAAAGACTGCAATCACCAGAAAGAGACGGCTGATGACTAAGAAGAGACCAGAGACAATTAGGGGAGATAGTGAATTAGAAGTACAAGAGCAGATTGACCAGACTGACATTGTGGATAAAACCTGGACTTGACCAGTACCAAACAGCCCAAAATGGAGAAGAAGATCAACCAGAAGTATTCCGGCAAAGAATGGACATATCTCGTAAACAATCAAATTTGACTCTGATAATTGTCTGAATGACATTGACGAACCTCCCCAAGACTGAGACAATCCACACCAAGAGCATAGCCATGATGATCACTGACAAACTTTGAAAGGACGGTCAGAGAGTTAGGGTAACAGTCAGAGAACGATATCTCCTTTAAGCCTCCAATTAACGCAGAATAGAAAATCCTGGTAGTTTCTGAAGTAGGGTAGAGATGATAGGATAGTGCCTGGAGAATTAACCACTTTTATTTGAGATTTTCAGGTTTCCTTGATCTAATTTAAGCAAACATGGCATAGCAACACTGCAAAATATTGTTTGTGATTTCGGCAGTTGCAATTTCTGTCTATATGATTTGATGGTTGTTGAATGTTTATCTGTTGGCATGGAATATCCCTCCCAGTTTGACAAATTTCTCCTTTGAATCTGTAATAAAATCACCAGAATCTGGGAGTAAGGCCTCAAATGTTCCCCACCATGAGAGCGTGTGTAGTTATAATGTGTATCATCAAATGTTAGTTGAATATGTAAAGTTTATAGAAGTAGAGAATTGTTTGGTTTGTTCTTAACTTCCAGCCTCCACGGCTGAGGGGGCAGCATATTTTCATGTACTTTTGTCCTACTCTTTCTCTTGCTCTGTTTTCCTAAATCTATTTTATTAACATGATTCAATTAACCTGCTTTGTTATGGTTTTGGTGATTCATTAGAGGATGTGCCAGTAGTTTTTGGTGCAAATCTGTATTTGTGGGCTACTTAACATGTTTCTAGTTCTTACAAATGCTTTAAATTCGGGTATCATTGTGAGTATATGATTAAATTCTTTACCACTGCGACTAATATGAGCATTACTATCCAGAAAATGCATAAAGTAACCTATAAAATTAATCAAGATGAGAGGGCATTTGTAGCTGAATTGAATGTTGGCCTAACGGCTAGGGCACTCGACCTCGGACCTGGGGAACTGGGTTTGAATCTCGGTAATGACGCTAAAAAACATCCTGTGATTCTGGGCAAATCACTTAATCTCCCCGTGCCTAACAAAAATGAATATGTGTCCTCATGTAACGTAACTGGTGCTATGTAAAGCGCTCTGATACCCAATTCAAATGCGCTATATAAAAAAAAATCTGCAATGAGAGGATAAGAATAGATGGAGAAAATGGGGAAAAGAAGTCTAGTGCAGAACACATTATTTGGAAAGGCTAAGGAGATCTTGAAAGACTTGCCCCCTAGATTGAGCATTGATGTAATCAGGAGGGGATCCCTATGTATAAACGGAAACCAGAGGGAAATTAGACTGTTTAGAAATTTGGATGGGGTGAATGTGAGCATAATTATTTAGTTAAAGGAGAAACCTACAGGAGATTAGAGGTAAACATAAAAGGCACCTATTATGTATGTGGTAAATCAGCTTATTTCCAATTGCCACACAATTGGGCAGGTAGTTGCTATACGGCCCTAATTTGTCCTAGGATTTATCACACTAATGAGTTAGACTTTACCCTTGAGCAATATATAAGGTGAAGTAAGCATACTTTTAAACAGATTCTTGCGACATTTTTGGAGCACTCATACCTTCTATAGGAGTGGCACTAAGCAATGTGAAGATTAGAAAACTGTCCACCTAGGCAGATTGGCTTGCTGCTAACACTGCAGGAGCTCTTGGCAATAATTGATAAGGAATTGCTTGCAATGAGAGCTATGATTATGCAAAATCTCCTTGCATTGCATTTACTTCTTGTGAAGGAAGGCAGAGTTTGCAAAGCATTCACATTCGGGAATCCTATGCTTATATACTTTGCATAAATAAGCAGCTCAACAGTTACATTACTAATAAAACAAACATAATGCATGAATTAACTAAGCCGGAAGAGTCTGGAGCCTGGGATGGATTAGGATATATATTTGGGTCTAGTGGAAGAGGCTTGTTAAGATAGGAGGGTGGGTTGGTAGTGTAGGTGGAGGAATTCCTAAACTGCTTTTAACATCTCTTTTGGTTATACTGATTGGCATTGCATGTGTGCTTATTTGCTTAAAATGTTGCAAGAGAATCTCATCATGGATTGAGATGGATTGTGGGTGGGAGAAGTTGTGAAGTAGTGAGCAATGAGAGACCGAAAAAAAAAAAAACCTGACATAAAGGTTGAAGAATTGTAAAGTGAACTCTATGAGACCTTGAAAAAATTGGGAGAATCAAAGAAGAAGAACTCAAAGTCAATGAATGTTGTGTTGTAATAAAGAAATAAAATGGTGATCTAGAAATCAATCAAGGGGGTATTGTGGGAGTTGCTTTTTCCTTTCTCATTTAAATGCATTTTGAACTAAGATTATGCTAGACTAAACTGTGTTTACACTGTCCTCCATCTTGCATCAATGTCACAATACATCATTGCTGCTGTTTTCTGTTCGAAATAAACAAGTATGAGATTTGAATAAATAAACAGAGTGTTCCTAGAGACTTTCCCTCACTATTCCAAACCAAGGACGTCCCAATAATCTCAGGCTATTGATGTAGAATGTATCAGTTAACATGTTGAAATAAGCTGTGAAAATGACCTGAATCCAATGCAATACTACCATGAGAGAATCTTTAAATGTATTCTGTAGAAAAATGTTTCTTCTTGCTTTTTCCCCATTGGTGCATATCCTGAGAATCATGTACTTGTGTAGAATGCAGGAAAGTCTTTGTCTAAAGTCCTATAAAAGATGTGTAGTTTTCCGTAGCCTAGTGCCCCTTATTTACAACCTTTAGAACTTGAATCTATGCCAGATTTCATATAGCACTATACTGAGTTTTTGTACTGATGACCTGTACGATTTGCTGCTAAACTTATTGACTGCATATTTCATGTATATTGCAATTAATTTTGCTACATACCATTTTAAACAAATCTTGTTTATCATTCTTATGAGAATGTTCCAGCACTGATTATTGAATTTGACCATAATCAAAGCAGCAGCGGATACAATCGGCTGAGACCAAAGTCCGTATAGGGACTACATCGCACCTGATCCTAGCAGTTGACACACCTCATGGTCAGGATCAGTCACAACCAGTTTGTGTGCTGACATATGTGACTAACCAGAGTGGCGCTCTTATTGTGTCTTGGATCGCAGCACATAGCAGAGGAAGTGTAAGTGAGAGACATGACATGGCATGCTCAGCTTATATTAGTTGGCTGTTATACTTTCCGTGCAGGACCCATGTTGACCTTGTGGTAATTAATTGAAGATTTTAAATCAGCATCGTATACTGTGAACAGCAATTAAACCAGCAACACAGTAAATCTTGTTGGTCGGGGGAGAATAAAGGTATGAAAAATTTGAATTACAGTCATCCATTATATGATTGATTGTTTAGACTGTTCCATTTTAAGTATGGTGATGGACGAGAGCAGGGATCTTGGTAAGGTGCACTATATAAAAGTCTTCAAAGATGCCAGCCACATGTGGTAGATCTATTCATGGATCAAGTGCATATCTTCTTCTTTGGTGCGTTGGTGGTAAGTGGCTTTGATTATGGAGATCAATAGCGATATTCTGACAGGATAAGGTTGTCCTATGGTACTTCTGTCTGTCCTCGAATGCAACCCGGTAGGAGTGGTTTACCAAGACACCAGGGTGGTATAGATCTTCATCCAACCTAGAGTGATTACAGGTGGCGATGACAGATTCCCACGGTGGTGATTCCTGTGCTATTAGGCAGTGTCCTGATCTGACATCAAATGTTGTTCACTTTGATGTCGGGTCCCTATAGTACTGCAGCTTACACATGTCTTGTCTGAACTGGGAGAATTCAGGCCCAAAGGCAGAGCTCTCTGCTGGGTTTGAGATGAGGACTTGGATGCAAGATCATAATAGTATTCTCACACATACAGGTCTGCTTGGGGCCTAGAGAAACAGGTCAGAATGCATTTGCATTGGCAGAGAGTCTTAGGACAACCGGCCATAGAGAGGGATACCATGCTGGCTAAAACTGATATCTCACTGAGCATTAATGGATACTGGATAGCAGGGGTAATGGCCTCAGCACACTCTGTTAAAGGCAGATCAGCTCCGACAGACCCATACCTTGTTTCTCTCCTCTTTCCACTGAATTTGAATGTATTACCATCGTTTTTAATACGTACTTACCGTCAATATACGGACACACTAGTGTGATGACTGAAATGTGTTCCTAAGTGTGTGGTAATCAACATTATCTCTTTGTGCTTTTATTTGTTTTAAACTGTTTAACCTCCCACTTGCAAACTGTATTTGGTAAACTAGCTTCTGTAAAGGAGTTTATCACCCTGTTGATCTAGTGCACGCCATAGAAATCTATTTAAAACTTGAAATAATGTGAATACCTAAATATTGTCTTTAGGATATGTTGTTTCCACCATTTCTTTTCTTAAAAGCTGGCATTTGCACTTCGTACATTGTGGTGCCCCAAAAACGGTATAGTACGCCAGATATGACGGTATTAAAATAATATGTTGTTTTTAGGTTTCATCTAGTTTGTTTAAATAGCACATTCATTGCTGCATCCGGAATGGCAGTGCGGTTTATAAGAGGAAACAAACAACAAGGCAAACAGCAGATGATTAAACAAAGAGCAACAATGCAACAAAACAGTCTAGCACATGGGGGTACGTGCAATGAGAAATAATACTGCTAAACACTAGCTGAGCAGAGAAGTGGAGACCCGATGAAAGCATTTATGTAAGGGTCCTATTTCTACCTATGTTAGAGTCGGATGTCAGTTGTGCTGGGTTGCAATCACGGGTTATTGGTGACAGATATGGACTAGCAGAGAATTTTAAGAAAATGAGCAGTTCACGATGGATTTGTACTGAACTCCTGGCTTTCCAAATGAAAAGGCGCTTTTCTTTTAGACATTTTGATTCTGTTTGTAAGGTGTTTCTGACTGTAATGGTGTCTTATATGTACTGCATACCTCAAGGGGGAGCCATTTTAGGTCTAGTGTGACAGCATTAGCTACCTACCAGGCTCATGTAATGAATAAAAAAATATATACATCTAGAGTGCTTTGTGTCAGGGCCCGTCAGCCATTGTTTGCTGGAGCTATCATTCATATTTCCAATCAGCCCACAGGAAAGCATACAGGATGTGAGGTAACGGGTCAGAACCCTTCCAGCACTGATTTGAAGCCAGTGTCTTACAAACAATCGGAATCAGCTCACTGGAGAGTCATCTGGTGATTTGAGTGTGAATCATGAAATTATGATATATGACATTTTCTGGATTCCAACGTTACCTTAGGGCTTCATAATGCAGCATGTGACATGGAGTACCTAATTTACCTTTGAAGTGCTCTAGAACAGTGCAGTGGGCTGCAGTGGCTCCGAAAAAGCCCCCACCCCCTTTCACCGCTTAAGGGAGGAGGGGAGGTGACAATTATAGTCATTTATGACCCTGTCATTGCTGCAGCTCTGCAGACAAAAGCTATTAAAAAATCTAAAGTAAAGGAAAAGATAAACCACACAATGATTAGGAGTAACCTCAGCAAAGAAAATAAGAGAAAAAGAGAGGGGACGAAAGGGAGAGTGGGAGAGAAGTTTGGAAGGAAGTGCCAAAGGAAGGAACTGTGGATGAAAGGATGAATGCAAGGATAAAAGGAATGATGGATGGAAGGGGAAAACAAGATTTACATGGGTGTTTGAAAGAAAGTGTCTGCAATGATGAAAGGCTGGATGAATAGGTGGATGGATGAATAGATGGCTGGATGGAAGGACGAAATGGTAGATTGATAAAAGGGTGAATTGGTGGATGGGTGAAAACGAATAGATGGGTAAATGGGTAAAAGTATGGAGGAATGTTTGGAAGTACGAGTAGAAAGATGTATATAAGACTGTAATTATGAGAGGGTAGATAGATGGAATGGTGAAAGGATGGATGCATGGATGGAAACGTTAATAGATGGATGGATGCATGACAGGCTTAAAGGAGGGAGAAATAGATGGACAGGACACAGGATTAAGGGACCTCATCTAGAGTGGGTAGAGTTTAATCGCTTTGCTCACCTGTCGGTGTTCAAGGGATGGATTGAAGTGGGGGTATTGTAATTTTCTGGCTGCTTTCCTGGTGGGCTGTCAGGATAGGCAATTTTTGACCAACACCACTGCCTCCACCATGCAAAGACTTTTGCGTGCCTTGCTGTTGACACCTAACTGGTGTTAAATGTTGCAGCATTACCATTTTTTAATGCTCGCTACATTCAGGAAAGTGAGTCACCTACATTTTAGGCAGGTGAGTTTTAGACAGACACAGAGGCAGATACTTTCTTTCGTATACAGCTTAATGAAATACATCACTTCAAATCGAATAGGCTATTTTTTCCGATGTAGAATGCCCACATCCTCTGGATACATATCAAATATGACGTACATAATTCATACATTACAAAAAAATGGCATGCATTAAAAAATTGGCAGACCTTATTTTTAATAATACCAATAATGTTTATTATGTTATTGATATTTTCTATACATAAAATATAAATCTTTCAATTCGAAATTTAGACAAAATAAGGAAGATAATACAAAACCACATGCCTATTGTGAAGGGCTTCAAGTGGTTTGCGACTTAATCTCAATTAAATATATTTTTGAACATTGTAATAAAAAAGAGTAAAATGTGCATAATGCAAAGAAAACCCACATGTTAACACCACGTGAGCCCTTGGTCACAGACATCATTCTAAATATTGAAGCGTATCATACTGTTATAATTATAATGAAACATTTTTAATTACAGTATTCATTTGTTCACTCACTCAATAACATTATTTGTCCATAAGGGAAATATTAACAATTCCCCTGTGGCACTTTTACGCCGCCGCAGTGCCACTTTTGCGATGCTGCGGTGGCCCAGTGTGCCGCTCCATATTTACATGGCGACGCAAAGCCACCCTGCGTGGCTTTTAATGCCCTTTCAAATATGGAGTAAGCCAACGCCTTACTCAGAGTGGAATTGGCGTTTCATGGGTGTTTCCACGCAATACCCAGGCAGGCATATTTACAACATTTTGGTGTTGGGCAGCACTGCAAGCCTTCTAGCTGCACTGCCCTACATCAAAAGAAAAGGGCAGCAATGCTCTGCATCCACAAGATAACATACAACATAGTTTAAGTCTGGGTAGCGCCAAAGCTAACACCTTCCCAAAGCAGGTTTAACAAGGAGAAATGCTTACATTTCTGCTATTTATTTCCTCTTAACATGTGTGTTGCATTCTGCAGCACACACAGAATGAGGAAAACACCTCCTTTGATTGTTTTATTGCAGGAAGGTGTCCTTTACTGCACATAAACAATTGTGCCAACAACACCAACACCCTTGCACCATAGTGCAAGGGTGCCTGCATTTGGCACTCGTCTGCAGTTTGTGCACCGGCGCTGGTAGAAAGGACAGGAATGCACCATAGCTTATAGATATGGTGCATTCGCTCCCCTTTTCTTTTGACGTAGCGCAGAGCAGCTAGAAGGTGTGCGGCACTGCTTTGCCCCAAAATATTGTAAATATGCCCCTAAGTGTTTAATAATAGTATTTATTAAACAGCTCAATTTGCATAGCAGTCTATTCCCCACCTAACAATCAGTGTAATAGAAATGGAAGGCTATTCCATTTTAAATTAGACCAGAAGCACCTCATGACACATTTCAGCTTTTTTCTGCCTCCCAACGTATGCATAGCTCTACCCAACATAAAGGAGAATATTCACAGCAACACTTTGCAATCCCATAACACCCCAATGCACACAAAAGGTATGTGTACAAGCAAGCATGAAAGAACGATGTGCTATAGGAAGAAATTTATCTAGACCTTAGGCAAAAAAGCATATATATAATTAAAGGCATCAATGTGAAAAGCCCAATCAGAAAAATATATAAACATGAGTTACACTTTAATAAATGTTACATTTTCCTTGTATTTCAATCAAAATGGTTCTACTGTTTGCCACATTAGGTAATCAGGAGGTGTCCTTTTCAAGGAAACAATCTGATTTTTGGTGTAGACATAATGTAAAAATCCGTGCTCCTGCCAGAGACATGTCACATCAAGAGATTAAAAAAATAGTTATTGCTGCCACAAGCAAGTTGTTGGATGCATGTGGTAAAGAACTAGATTACCACCGTGTAGGGAGACTCTCTCGCCACTGTAATAATATAGTCCTTTGTCTGGTAATCATTGTTTTTCATAGAAAACCGTGGTTAATTCCGGATCACAGCAGCACGAAACACCAGGTTTTTTCAAGATAGTATAAGTAAAAGTTTAAGCAGGAAGCAGCACCAAACTAATTTTCTAAAATGGAAAAGAACTTGTAAGATTAAAACCAGACAAAAATGACAAAAATTGGATAATCCATTTAGCAGGTACAGAAATCGGATTTCACCGTGACAAAACGCAGATAAGCACCTTTTGGACATGAATGTCAATATAGCTTTCGGTGCATTACCCCACAGAGACCACTAGAGGACTCTTTTCCTTCCAGAACCACGCTACAATTATCCGCTTAACCTGCTACTGGTGCTTCCACACAGGCCGGTCACCCACTTCAGGTCAGTAATTGTGTACATGTTTGCACAATGCACACTCCACTACTTGACCTCCCAGAGTTCTCTTTGAGGGTACCTCGGGGAAGATTCCCAGACGGAGCTGAGTCTTTGATTCCTCCCTGTCACAGCCAGAAGACAGGTCTTCACTTTTATAAGCATTGGATAAGAACCTTTCCTGGTCATACCTAGAGTTCCCCAACCAGCCGAGCGTGTGTCTGGGACACCAGAGCACAGTGAGTGGGAGTCCAGCTCAAGCCACCATCGTCCTTCCATTAGGGCTCTTTACATCTTAGATACCACAGAAGCAGTGCTCCTAGGACACCAGAACACAGTGAATGAGAGAGGGGCTCATACTACTCACTGTCCATGAAAGCTCTTCCTTTTCCTTGTTTAATCCCTGTGGCAACAGGGGCCCTGCTTGCTTTCTTCCATAACAGGCAACCAGCAAGTCCACTCTTCTGCAGCTCTGTTCCTTGTGGTATTCTGCACCATGTCTGCTTAATGGCAGGTATTTAATGTTTCCTATAGGAGCTCTATGGGTCCTGCCTTAGGTGAGGCTTATTTCCATACAAACCAACGAGGGTCCAACTAAACTTGCAAAAAAGCAGGCACTCGGCCTACTCCTCTTTTGCTAAAATACTGCACATCAGCAAACCTGGCTGATCCCTGGAGCATCTGTGAAGAGTTTGGCTTTTTTCATCCATTTCATATTCCATAGATAGTATCATCTTGTTCCGCCCAGAGACATTCAAGCCAGATTCACCATTGAATAGAAGCCAAGAGTTATGTCTGACCATTCTTGCATCTCCCGTTCCATCACTAATGTGAAGCCCTCTTCCAGACACTCGTCCTGGCGACTCAATGAGGAGATATTAGAGAAGGAGCAACACCAGATAGTTATCCAGTCAGCCATTGAATCATATCTCGAAATTAATAAGCAGGGGGACACTTCTGATCTCATCTGTTGGGAGGCCCTGAAAAGCACTATTAGGGGGGTTTGCATTAAGATTCGGTCAGTAATGAATAAAGACCACAACAAGACATTAGAGACTCTAGAATGTGAAATATTGGTCTTAGAAAGTAAACATCAGACAGATAGGGATAACATAACACTGAATGCACTGGCCAACAAGAAGTATGAATATAATAAGATCGTGAGCGAAAGGGCTGGGGTATGGTTGGATAGAAGAAGGAGGTTTAAACTTTGCGAATCAAATAAAGCAGGTAAGAGCCTGGCCGCATATTTGAAATTTAAAGTACAGAAGAACACAATTAATACCATCAAAGATGCCACAGGGGTCGCCCACTCGGAACCAGATAAGATTGCGGAGGTATTCAAAGACTTTTATGAAGCTTTATATGCCAAAAATAAATCGGTAGAAGAGAACAAAATTCAAGACTATTTAAACGAATGTGATCTTCCGACGCTCTCCTTGGAAGAGCAACTAATCCTTAATGCGCCGATCGAGGCCATTGAAATAGAAAAAGCGATTAAATCACTAAAGAGCGGGAAGGCCCCCGGCCCTGACGTGTTCACGGCTAGGTTCTACAAAACCTTTCCCTCCCTTCTCATTGAACCTCTTCTCCACCTCTTCCAGGAAATAAAGGACGCCGGGGAACTCAAAGGCACGCTTTCTGAAGCCATAATCGCAGTCATTCCCAAAGAAGGCAAAGATTCCTCTCTCCCAAAAAACTATAGGCCCATTTCCCTCATTAACCTTGACTGTAAAATCCTAGCCACGATCCTCTCTGCTCGCCTTCAGCAAGTCCTCCCTAAACTAATTCACCCCTCACAAGCAGGTTTCTTAAAGAATAGATTGTCCAGCGACAATACCAGGGTATTAGCGCACGTGCTGGAAAAAGCGAAACTCCTTGATACGCCCACAGCGGCGATAACCCTAGACGCCGAAAAGGCTTTTGACAAGGTCGACTGGACTTTCCTGAAAGCAGTTCTCAATAAATTCAATCTGGGGGAAACATTCACGAAGCTAGTGATGTCCCTATACCTTTGTCCCACGGCGAAGGTAAGGGCAGGTGGCTCCTTTTCCTCCTCCTTACATTTACGCCAGGGGACGAGACAGGGTTGCCCCCTCTCCCCCTCCTTGTTTCTACTGGTGACTGAGCCATTCCTTTATCACATAAGAAATAATGATGCCATAGCTGGTATTCCATTTCAGGGCTGTACTATAAAGCTTACCGCTTATGCGGATGACGTGCTGGTTGTATCGAAGAGAGCAGGTGAGGCCAAACCCGCACTTATGTCAACCATTGAGGAGTTCACTCGGGTCTCGGGATACAAATTGAACAAAGACAAAACGGAGGTCAAATTACTCAATAACATAGGCGGCAGAGGTATCATTGGGGACTCTGGCCTCACTTGGCAGCCACACTGCTTCAAATATCTAGGACTAGATTTTGACAAAGACCTACTCTCCACATTAAAAATCAATGAAAATTAATCCTAAAAAAGATCTCCACCTTACTGGAAGGATGGTCACCCAAGTATCTTTCATGGTGGGGCAGGGCAGAAACCCTTAAAATGATGACCACGCCGTTGGTGAATTACTTGGCCAGCATTCTGCCAATGACATTCACTGATGATTTCATCAACAAAGTAGACAAGCTGTTCGGCAATTTCCTGTGGCCGGGTAAGAAAGCCAGGATATCACTGAAAAAGCTACAACTAGCTCAAGAGAAGGGCGGCCTGGGTCTTCCCTCCTTTAGGAATTACCAGACAGCATTCCTCTGCAAACAGGGGGCACAGTGGCTAATTGATACCCCATCTTATGTCCCACTGTGGATAAATATTGAAAAATCTATCATCGAAAACTCGCCACTACCGACCCTACTTACCATGGACCTCTCTCATTTGCCCCATTCAAAATATATTCTGCTGAACACCAGGCGCTCTCTCTTAAGACTTGACCAGGCCCACCCAGACCTAAACATCAGGAAATCCATGACAATTGCCCTATGGCGGAACCCTTATTTTAAATTCGATGGAAGCACTTTCTACTGGGAATCTTGGTCCAAGAAGGGCATTAATATGGTTAAAGATCTTTATGAGGGGGCACAATCCCTTCCCTGCTCCACACTACAGGCTGTACAATACTTAACACCCATAGACTTTTACTACTTTTTGAAATTGAAGGCCATTATATCAACACGTCACCTTAATCCCCACACACCCTGGCTCATGACCCACGTGCCACGCCTCCTAACGGCTGGGCACTTTGTATCTAAAGTATACAAGCAACTACTCCCCCTACCTAGGAACTCACATGTTATGTTATGTTATGTTATGTTATATTTATTTTTATATAGCGCGCGGCGACTCAAAAAGAGTATCCCGGCGCTTTAGCAGCGAGACCTAAGACGAGATAACATAACACAGCAGTAAAACAAAAAAAAAGGGGAGCTCAGAAAAAAAAGGGAACAAAGCCTATAAAGTAAACAACCAGGTCTTTAGACCCTTCCTAAAAGCAAGTAGACTGGTGGCGCCCCGAAGTGTCAGCGGCAGAGAGTTCCACAGCTGTGGTGCCAGCAGTCCAAAGGAGCGACCTCCAATGCGAGCTCTTTTCACACGTGGCACCACCGCCAAGAACTGTGACTCCGATCTGAGAGCGCGGGCAGGATGATAAAAGGCCAGTCTCCTTTGGAGGTACTTCGCGCCCCCAGCATGGAGGGCTTTATAAGCCAGAGTCAGCGCTTTAAAGATGATCCGCTTGTGGATAGGCAGCCAATGTAAGGCCTGCAAGAGACCCGCAACACTGGCTCGCCTATTTAAGCCATAGATGGCTCTCGCCGCAGCGTTCTGCGCGACCTGGAGCCGCTGCAGCAAATACTCTGGCAGGCCCAGGTAAAGGACGTTAGCATAATCCAGCCTGGACCCGATCAAAGCCTGCACGGTCAGTTTCCGATGTTCTTCCGATAAAAGGGGTAGAAACTTCCTCAGCACCTTGAGGAGGCCAAAGCAGGTACCCGTCACCCCCAAGATCTGGGCTCTCATCGTCAGGCCCTTGTCCATCTTGACCCCCAAGTTCTTAGCAACTAAAGATGGACGGGCTGGTGGAAACATGTTGGTAGGCCACCAGGTTTGCCAGTCAGGATCCGACGCACACCCGAAGAATAGAACCTCAGACTTCTCAGAATTGCACTTGAGGCCACTCAGATGAAACCATCTAAAGACAGCCTCAAGGCAATCCCGGATGCTCTCTCCATTAAAATCTCCTCCACTCTTACAGGAGAAGAGGAGCTGAGTGTCGTCAGCGTAGGACACGATCCGGGCCCCGAAAGACTCCGCCAATGCCGCCAGAGGGGTCATAAAGATGTTAAAGAGGGTCGGGCTCAAAATAGAGCCCTGCGGGACCCCGACACCCAATGGCGGCATCACAGCAGAGTCCGGGGAGGCCCAGACCGTTTGTCGGCGGTCAGCTAGAAATGATGAAAACCAGCTGAGCACCGTCCCCCTTAGGCCAATCTCATAGAGTCTAGAGAGGAGGCCCTCATGGGGAACGGTGTCAAAGGCCGCCGACAAGTCCAACATGACCAGCATGGCCTTGCCCCCAGAGTCCAGTACCCCTTTAATGTCTTCCGACACCTCCAGGAGCGCTGTCTCTGTGCTGAGGTTTGGACGAAAGCCCGATTGAGTGGCATGCAGAATCTCATGCGATTCCAGAAAATTGGAGAGCACTGTTTGTATGTGCTTCTCCAGAATTTTCATAAGGGCTGACAAGAGAGAGATCGGTCTATAATTGACCAATGCCGCAGGGTCAAGACCAGGCTTCTTCAGCAGGGGGATGACCATTGCCTGCTTCCATGCTTGCGGAACCAGACCCTGGCTCAACGAGAGGTTCAAGAGTGGATTGACCAGTGGATTTAAAGCTTCCGCCATTTTTGATAGAAACTTAGCCGGGCAGGGGTCCAAGGGCGATCCAGATTTAAGCGTGCCCATAAGCCCTAAGGAAGCAGAGGCTGAAATGGGGGGGAAGATTGCCAGCAGCGGCAATCTTCCCCCCCATAGACAAGTTAAACTCAAATGGGAAACAGAGCCCAACTCCACGGGCATTGCGCTCGACTGGGACATAATTCATAGAACTGCCTTCTCTAATAAGGTAGCCCCAATCTTATCACAGACAAAATACATGTTATTGAATAGGACATTCTGGACCCCGGATAGACTCTTTAAATACCAAAAGCGAGATAGCCCCACGTGCTGGAACTGCCAGTCTGGAATTGGCGATCTAGCCCATATGCTTTTTCACTGCCCCTCCTTACAAACCTATTGGGGGAAAATCTTTGACTGTATATAACATGTTTTCAAGTTGCAACCTGTTAGGGAATTTATATACGTCATATTGGGGGCTCTTGAAACAAACTTGCCAAATACACAGGATCGCCAACTACTGGATTTGATGCTCACACTGGGGTGTAAGGTGGTCTTGTGTAAATGGAAGAACGCGTCAGAAGTCTGCTTTAAAATTTGGCAGGACTGGCTATCCTTTCTGAGAGGTGCTGATAATCCGGCGTTACACTCCTCCCCATGGCGATCCTCCAACAAAAGACTATGGAAATCACTTGACGCGTCCTCATTTCATTTTGATCCCCCGTGAAACATCATTTAATACTGTACCCTTAAACGGCGCTCTAGTATGTCATGCTTTGATCCACTGTAGTGTATAACCTAGTGTATGACCCACTTACTATTATGTCTCGCTTACATGTTACGGACCCCTAGGCCTGATCTAACTGATAACAGCTTATAACTGCGTGTAACTGTACATTTATTTATTTATTTCTTTGTTACTTGTCTCCATGTAGTTCTGCCTTTAGGCATCAACAGCTACTTGTACATTGGATTTATTTTGGTATTGTATCGTTGTCAAACAGCACACTTGATTTAATCTCTGTATCCGATGCCTTATTGTATTGTATTTTATTTCATTATTTTCCTTCAATAAAAACAATTTGAATTTAAAAAAAAAAAACATAGACTAAAACTTAGCAGTGGATGGCCATCTTACAACAGTATTGTACGTATTCTACTGCTGTTTTAAGTTCCATCATTGTCACCATATTTAGACGCAATGTGTTGATGTATTTTTGGATGTCTTAGAATAGTAAAACATTGATACACTATGGACAATACCATTCAAAGATGACGACTCAGGGCCTGATTCATAAAGGTAAACATATAGTTATGTGTAAGTTTATGATTGCTTTCTATTCACAAAGCCATTTTAATAGTAGTATCTTCACGACTGAAGAGTCTCCTCACACTAAAAGTTAGAAATTATCTAACTTTTTATGATCAGTCATAAAGATACTACTAGTAAAATACCTTTGTGAATAGCAAGTGATCGTAAAATTACACAAAAGTGTACGTTTATCTTTGTGAATCAGGCCCTCCATTAGGAAGCAGTGGCCATGCTGCATGAAAAGAGCGCCATGTGAGTGGCCCAGCAGGGATGTCTGGGGACCTACATCACACTCTGAAAAAAAAACAAAATAAAAAAATACAAAGAAAAGAAATGACAGAGGACCTATGGAAGGCTAAATCAAAAACCAAAGATCTGACAGACCAGCCCTGGCACTGAATTACAGTCCTTTTTCGTGGTGCATGTGTTTTCAGGTAAAGTCATGTACCGGTCAAGACAGGCCAAGACAGTGGCTGAAGTGTGCTCACCTATTTCCCCATGCTCTATGCTGTCATATACAGAAGCTGAGTGTCAATGACATTCAGACCAATTGCAAAAGAGAGCTGGCCCATAGAGCCTCTGTATATGCCTATGCATGTGTGTGTGTGCACACATTTTGGTTTTATTACAAGACCCTGGCAAACAAATGTAGGTTATGTAAAAAATGCTAGCACAAATTATCATACTACAAATCCTCTACCTGCTGGTTTATTCAAAACAGATAATCAAAATACTTGCCTACTAGAGTAATCTGTAAAATTCTGTGTAACACAATACCTGTTTAACGGCATTAACACAATAAACTATGTACAAAATTGCAGTTGGTAAAACTAAATATCTCCTTCTAAAAGGGGTTACAAGTATCATCAAAGTGCAAATCTAATCCTATGGTTTGCCAGTGGGGCAGGCGCGGTGCGTCCTTCGGGGCGTGGGGCCGTAGCCCCCCCGCCCGCAGCTCCTTCGGCGTCTTTGAACTAAAGTAAACCGTTTACATAAGTTCATAGACACCGAGGGAGTTCTTACTGACAATCATGTCAGTCAGCATGACGTCAGACAGCCCACCCCTTCAGAGTCTGCGCGTTTCTTTTAAATAATTACCCGGTTTGTATTTTGGTTTTTTGCTATTATCCTTATCCCCTGATTTTATTAGGGAGTGCCCCATTACCTGCATATAATCGTGTCTGCACCGCTGCTTTAGCGGGCCCGGGTCTGGGGTTATAGGGGTTCTGCAGCGCTAATATTTTGAGCGCCATCTTGGGCAGGGCAGTGACACTTTGTTGCCGCCATTTTGAGTGTCCTCGTGGGCGGTCTCTCTCCTATCTGGAGGCCCTACTTGAGGCGGTCCGCTGCCTATATTCACTGTTTGGAATCGTTTGGCCCGTAAGGGCGCCTCAGCATAGCTCTCTGCGCTGCGCGGTCAGCGCGTTTCTTTTAAATAATTACCCGGTTTGTATTTTGGTTTTTTGCTTTTATCCTTGTCCCCTGATTTTATTAGGGAGTGCCCCCTTACCTGCATATAATCGTGTCTGCACCGCTGCTTTAGCGGGCCCGGGTCTGGGGTTATAGGGGTTCTGCAGCGCTAATATTTTGAGCGCCATCTTGAGCAGGGCAGTGACACTTTGTTGCCGCCATTTTGAGCGTCCTCGTGGGCGGTCTCTCTCCTATCTGGAGGCCCTACTTAAGGCGGTCCGCTGCCTTTATTCACTGTTTGGAATCGTTTGGCCCGTAAGGGCGCCTCAGCATAGCTCTCTGCGCTGCGCGGTCAGCGTGTTTCTTTTAAATAATTACCCGGTTTGTATTTTGGTTTTTTGCTTTTATCCTTGTCCCCTGATTTTATTAGGGAGTGCCCCCTTACCTGCATATAATCGTGTCTGCACCGCTGCTTTAGCGGGCCCGGGTCTGGGGTTATAGGGGTTCTGCAGCGCTAATATTTTGAGCGCCATCTTGGGCAGGGCAGTGACACTTTGTTGCCGCCATTTTGAGCGTCCTCGTGGGCGGTCTCTCTCCTATCTGGAGGCCCTACTTAAACCTGTCCTCCTAGCGCAGCGGGATCGCGCAGCGGGGTAGCCTTCGCGTTTGCCTGAGTCTTGCCAGAGTCCTGCCCGTCTGCGCCCGTCTGCGCCCGTCTGCGCCCGTCAGCGTCCCGGAGGCGGCGGAGCCGTGTAGGACTCTGACCTGGCTGGGAGAATGATTTGCTATTCTTCCACGACTCTACGCTCCTTGCAATCTACTTCCTGTGCGTGTCGATCCGTTTTTCCGGGTCGGTACAGGGGCAAGCGTTTCTGTCCTGGCTGTGGCTGGTCACCTACCTATGTCCCCTCCCCCGTTCATCGGATAGCCGAGGACCGTGTGAAGCACCTGTGCTTACTGCTCAACACGCGTTCAGTAGGTAGGCATGCCCTTGACATTTTCGATCTGTTGGTCAGGGAAAAACCTTTATGTCTCCTGCTGACTGAAACCTGGCTGGGAGAGACGTCCAACCCGGACATTTTAGCGGCCATCCCACCGGATTACAACATCTTCCGCCAGGATAGAGCCAAGGGAAGGGGTGGCGGGGTGGCGGTGGTGGTTAGGAGGAGTGTCTCATGCTCTATTCTCCCCATGGATACTATCACAGGTTCTGAGTCCCTCGCCTTTATTATTAGGCTGTCCCCGCATCAAGCCCTGAAAGGCCTTCTGGTTTATAGACCTCCTGGATTGGTGGGCTCCTTCTTTGAGGACCTCCAGGTGGTCATATCCGGACTAGCTTTGTCTGCACAGCACTGTCTGCTGGCAGGTGATTTTAATTTTCACCTGGACATAGCGGGGGACATGAATTCAAATAAACTGCTTGACATCACGACCCCTTTAGGCCTCGTTCCTTCGTTGATAGGCCCTACACATGATAAGGGGCACACCCTTGACCAGGTGTTTTCATCGATCCCCTTAGTGGACACAGAACTTCTTCCGGTGCTCTGGTCCGACCATTGACTGGCCAGGTTCTCCATATGGGGGAATGAGCATTTATCTAGCAGCGCTCCTGCTCAGCCTGGAGCAGCCTCTAGGGCGTTACATAGAGTGACGCCAGAACTGTTAGCCCAGGCGTTTGCTGACCATCCTTGTCCTATTGTGGGTGACCTGGAGCTGGACACAGAGGCTCTGCAGACGTGGCTGATAGAGAGGTTGGATGACCTGGCCCCTGTAAGGGCGCCTCGACCTACGGCCGTGCGGCAGTCTGCGCCGTGGTTCACGGGGGCGCTGCGTACTGAGCGTAGCCAGTGTAAGGTGGCTG
This sequence comes from Lissotriton helveticus, assembly GCF_964261635.1. NCBI lineage: Eukaryota > Metazoa > Chordata > Amphibia > Caudata > Salamandridae > Lissotriton > Lissotriton helveticus. The sequence continues at coordinate 1,327,860,365 of NC_136068.1, read as the reverse complement.
AAAGGGTGTGGCGCTCTCAGTACGACGGGGAGGCCAGACTTGCCTACAGGATGGCGGTTAAAGCGTACCATCGTAATATTCTGTGCGCAAAAAAAGAGTATCTTGCCAGGAGGATTGAGGTGGCCTCTAATTCTTGTAAGGAGATCTTCACGGTGGTGAGGGAGTTTACGGCCCCTAGATCCAATCTACAGCAAGGAGCGCCATCTGAGTCTTGGGTCTGTGACCTCGCTAGGTTTTTTACGGATAAAATTAGATCAATCCAGGCCTCTTTCTCAGCAGAGTCTGCAGAAGGGTCTTTCAGCATTGGGGTGGGACGAGCTCCATCGGCTTCGCCAGATGTCGTTCTTGCGGAGTTTCCGCCTGCTTCCTCCGATGCTTCTCTTTCACTTTTGGCCAGTCTCAAATCAGGCTCGCCACTAGATCCCTGTCCCGCCAAATTTTTGGCCAGGATGGCGTCGCTGATGAACCCTTTGGTGAATCCTCTCCTGAATTCATCCTTGAGAGAGGGGAGGCTCCCTCTGCCCTGGAAAAGGGCGATGGTGATCCCCCTCCTCAAGAAGCCGGGATTGGATACTGAGGTTTTGGCCAATTATAGGCCAATTTCTCTTCTTCCGGCCCTGGCGAAGCTCACGGAGAAGCACGTGCATGGCGTGCTTTCTGGCTTCCTTGAATCTAATGATCTACTGCACCCTTCGCAATCCGGCTTCCGGCCTAACTTGAGTACGGAGACGGCACTTCTTGAGGTGTCAGAGGCTATCCGGGAGACGCTGGACGCAGGTGGGAAGGCCATGCTTGTCATGCTGGACTTGTCGGCGGCCTTCGACACCGTCCCCCACGAGGCACTTCTTGCCAGACTCTATGACATCGGTCTGAGGGGGACGGTGCTCAAGTGGTTTACATCGTTTCTTGAGGACCGTCGACAAACCGTCTGGGCCTCACCGAGCTCCGCTGAAATGCCGCCATTGGGAGTCGGAGTTCCACAGGGCTCTGTGTTGAGCCCGACTCTCTTTAACATCTTTATGACTCCTCCGGCGGCACTCGTGGAGGCTTTTGGGGCCCAGATCGTGTCCTATGCGGATGACACCCAGCTTCTTTTCACCTGCAGGAAAGACCAGATATTCGATGGGGAGAGCATTCGGGGGTGTCTGGAGAGGGTCTTTGACTGGTTCCAGCGGAACGGTCTTAAGGCCAACTCCAGTAAATCGGAGGTCCTGCTCTTTGGCTGTGCCTCGGAACCGGAATGGCGTGAGTGGTGGCCGGTGGATATGTGTCCGCCCACTCAGCCATCTATGGCTGCCAAAAATTTGGGAGTCAAGTTCGATAACAACCTCACGCTCAGATCTCACATTCTTGGTCTGACAGGCACCTGCTTCGGTATCTTAAAGACGCTCCGGAAGTTCCTACCTCTGCTTACAGAGGAGCATAGAAAGATCACTGTTCAAGCTCTAATAGGATCTAGATTGGACTATGCTAATGCTCTATATGTAGGGCTTCCGGATTATCTGGTTCAGCGGCTGCAAGTGGTGCAGAACTCTGCGGCTCGCGCCATTTTCGGCCTTCATAGGCGGGCGAGAACATCCGTGGTGCTGCAGTCACTTCACTGGCTCCCCATCCGAAAGCGGATTATGTTTAAAACTTTGACGCTGGTGCATAAGGCACTCTGGCTTGGGAGCGAAGTATCTGCAGCGTAGACTGCCCTTTTATCGCCCGGCTCGCTCACTGCGGTCGGAAACTTTGTTTATGGCCGTGGTTCCCCGAGTGAGGAAGGCTCGCATTGGGGGTCGCTCCTTTAGCCTCAGGGCCCCCCAGTTGTGGAATTCCTTGGCTCTCGCCCTTCGCAGTATTTCCAGCCTGTTCCTATTCAGGAAAAGCCTTAAGACCTGGCTTTTTAACCTTTAGGGTTTTCTTTTTTTTCTTTTCTGTTCTCTGTTTTTATCATTGTTATGTCTTTTAATTGCTGAGTCGCCCACATAAAGCGCCGGGACACTCTTGTTGAGTAGCCGTGCGCTATATAAATAAACGTTTAACATAACATAACATAACATGATTGTCAGACAGTGGGGGGCAACAGGCAGCAGCACAACACAAGTGCGCATGAGTGGGGACGGAGGGCGAATTTTCGCACCGTGCCCACTCATGCGCACTTGTGTTTTGACTTAATTGCGCATGGCCATTAGGAGCTCCTCTGGCTCCTAATGCGCGTGCTGTGGGTGAAGACTAACCGTGCCCTGAGACAATCCTGGTGCTGCCGGCAGCGCCAGGATTGGCTGAGAGGGGCTGTAGGCGCCAACAGACTCGGGGCGTCGCGGACCTGCTCAGGACGTCCTCAGGTAGGATTTTGAAATTTATTTTAATAACCCCCCCCCCCCCCCCCCCGCGGCACACCCCGACCCCCTGCGCGACATCCCCCCACTCCCCCGGCGAGCCGCGACTGAAACATCGATGCAAGTAACTGAATTGTGTGGTCAAGAGTGCAGCACTAAATGATTCGTTTACTTTTGCATTATTTCACACACATTTGCTATATATTTTCCCAGAAATATCCCATAATCCCGCACAAAGAAAGGACGCGCCTTTTGCTCACCCCTGAGGTCTGATGCACAATCACACAACACTCCCCTTGTGGGGTCAACGATCCGCAGGCAGAGAGGCTACCTACACTCTGAGGGAGGAACGGGGCAAGGAATTGTGGCATTCCCAGCAAAATTTATTTTGTACTTGGGGCGCTCCCACGATCATGATGAAAGAACATTTTATGGCCTTTTCTTTCCTTTGGTTCTGCCCTAAACTTACTGCCTGGGTGCACTTCATGCTAGGAACTCTGGCCCTACATGCAGGTTAACTGAGCCTCCAAATGTGGAAGAAGGAAGGGAATTATGGGTGGGGGGCACTCCCTTTCTCCCTTGCATGAGATGCTTCCTATCGAGGCAAAATATTAACGTTTGTATGTATAGCGCTGTATTCCACCATGGGCTACTCAAGGCGCTGGGAGCTGGCTTCTGCTATAGCCCCTCGTGATGAGTGATGGCAGACAGATATTGTAAGCCCCTGTTCTCTGCTCACAGATCCAGTCCCAGATTAGAAAAGCCTATGGTAAGTGTATGATGACACATGCACGACTATTTACACTTTCACAATTGATTATCAACCAACTTGCTTTCTCAAGTATGCACCATTCGCTCACTATTTTTTCATAATTTACTGAAGGGAACAACCCTCCTGAACCCAACTTATGAAGGTCGGGCTCACCCGCTTACCCAGTCGTCCTGAACTTTTACGCCTCACTACTTTCAAATGTCACCAGCCGCCCCTGCAGTGGGGATAACAAACACCAAAACCCTTGTTTACTACAATTGCAGTAGTTTGTAAGGTTCAATGTAACAAATACATGTCGTCAAGCTTCAACACAGTGTGATAACAATCCAGCCTTAAGGGCCTAAAAGCTTCAAAATATGACTTTCAGTCCTATTACTCAGGACATATGTTTCCAAAATTGGCAGATCATAATTGATGGCCTCTAACATGACTTTCCCCAATGAACTATTAAGGTCTATAGCCTTTATCATTGGCTTGTTACAATAACCAACTCATATCTACTTTATTGAGCATAAACCTTCCCACAAAGCATTCATCAGGCATCCAGTCATAAAACTACAAGTATGTACAAACTTAATTTTGGCAAAACAAAGTGCAAGGATTATCAGAGTTTTACAAGAAGAGTGAATGACACCTGCACATCTTAATTGTTATTCATTTGTTCTTCTTGGGATATAGTCTGAGAATTTTGTACAGGCTCGAACAAAGTGGTGTACTGTTTTTGTGTGCCCCGTCAGCAACATCGTCTAACATTTGAAACACAACACACTAGCACAACTGTAGATATCTAACACAACAGTTCTTACAATATGAAACTGTGTCTCTACCCTTTGGAGGCAAGAGGGGGGAATTCCAGCAGAGAGACCAGTTTTGGAATGAAGACTGCAGCCTTGCATAAACTGAGTTAATGCCTATTATGTGGAATATCTAGCCACACATAGCAAATATGGGGTTCTGCTCTAATCCCACCGATCACTAATATATCGCTGTGGTCACATAGTGAGGGTAGGTTCAGATAGATATATTAGTTGCCATGGTCGGGTTGTTCATTGTTTACAGCCTGCTAGTAATATTGATCATTTTCTTAGTTGTATTTGTTTACTAATCGCAGCAAACCTGCTTCAAAATAGGCTCAAACAGTTTCAATAAATGTATATCGTAAACTTCCTTTGTGTCTTTATTTTGTTTACTATGGACATGCATGAATGAAAACAAAATGTGATGATCTGTTTCCATGGTTCCCTTGGGGACAAGAGGTTCATGTTCTAGGTTTGGCGAAATGACCTGTTACTCTGGAAAGGTTAGGAGTGCAGGTGAGGCACTGTAAGCTAGTCAGATTTGAGCCTACATGTTCAGATGTGGTAGAGAGACTCAGTCCCTGAAGTCCTGTTCTCCCAAGGCACAGTTCTGTTTACAAACAGAATCCCTACATCAATAACAATCCACCCTTAAGGGCCTACAGGCTGTAACCCGTTAAGTGTTGCCGTCGGCCGTTGAACATTCGGAGCACTACCTGAGTGGTGCTGCCCACGTTCAACAGCCGACGCAGCCCCGCCCGCTCTTTAAAACGGCCGCACTGCCGCACAAAATCGGCCGCGGTTAACGGGTTAACATACACTTTCACAATAAATCAGCAAGGCCTACTTGCTTTGTCATCATTTTTCATAATAAACCAATCAGACATTTGGCATCGAGCATCAATACCAGAGTGAACCAATCAGGCATATTGCCATCATCATTGTCTGGTCTCCATGACCTACTCAGTCCCACTGTATGGAGCATGAAATTTCAACAAGACATCCATCAGGAATACAATATTTAATTTACAAATACATACAAAATTACACTTGGCAAAATTAAATAAGATTCCTCCTAAGAGGGCTAAAGAAAGAATGGAACTCTTGCCTAGCGTGGTCTGTGAGATTCCATGCTACAAAATATCTTTCAATAGGTGTTAACACAGTGTAGCAACAATCCACCCATAAATGTTTATTGGCTTTAACATGTGCTATATGTATATGCATGTGTTTGTATGTATGTATTTTATTTTTTATTATTTGCCTTTGTTTTAACTTTTTCTAAGAAACAGAACAGGACCAGAGTCTTGCTCATTATCTTGCCACCATGACCAACTAAGTCCTGAAATACTGAGCATAAGCTTTCCCACAAGAGAAAATGTGAAATACAAGCATTTTTTCAGTGGCAGCACACAGCTGCTGCCAAATCGAATGCTGTTCTTAAGGACATCAACATCTAGGCAGAGTTGAATGCACCACTCTTAGTAGTGGTTCAGAAATCTCTGTGCCTATTGGTCACATAAGGTCTCACAACAGATGCTCTGTCAAGCCAGACCTATAAATGTTCAGGGACCCCTCAAAAAAAGATTTTCTTACTTCTGAATTGTCACAGACGTGTTACGAGGATACATGACCACTGCTCTAAACATCATAGATATTTGGTTCTGTAGTGTAACTGAAACCTTGTTGTTGATAAGAGAACAAATGGCCTTATATACTTTAGCTACTTGCAGAGAACCTTGTTCTGCAAGCATTTTCTCTTAGACGGCCCCCTCATTTCACTTAATGTTTCCCAGGTGTGGGATGTCTCTGTAGTCTGGTAGTTCTCTCTTTACCTTGTTCACAATCCATGCACTGTACCTTTAATGAAGTTCCTGCAGCCTAGGGCATGCTCACCAGCTGAGTAAGAGGATATGCTGTACCGATGCTGCTCTTTCTAACCCTGTGACAGGCTGCAGAGAGATGTTGCATTTGCTTCACCCCTGCCAAGTCCAGCCAAAGTCACTACTGTTCTCTGGCTCTAGTCGCTAGTGCAAAGGTGTATACACTCTTCAGATGGGAGTGGTGGGCAGTCTAGTGGGGACCCATTTTCAGGGATGTTTACTAGGGCCCAATCTAACACCCATCAGTCACACAAAGCTGATAGCCTATTCCGGGTCACAGTGGTGATCCAGGCAGTGATCAAAGGATTCATTGAGTGTGCTTGGTTCAAGGGCAGGGTGCTCAAAGAGTCATTTGTACCTGAAGGTTCTTGACTTGAAGATAGGATGATCTCCTCCAGAAGCCACCTTGCCAGCTAGTGGAGGAAGCACAACGTTGGAATGTGCCCTCTAAGTAAACCACAGGAAGGTAAAGAAGCCAGTGGCAAAGGGGCAAGCAGTGGAAAATAAGCAACAAGAAACCAGACTAGAGTATAGGAGTACTGTGACACTTATGCTTAAATAGAGGAATGTGACCTGGAAATGGAACTAGGACTAGAAAGTGGTTCCTTCATGTTAGTTAGGGAAAGAGTCATTAAAGTCTATGGGGTGGAAGCCACGATGAATTAGGTTGGAGACCAGGAAGTCCTGCCCCTTTATGGTGCTGTCATTTCCTGCTACTGAGTCCATCGCAATGCCCAGGTAAGCCATGCAAGATCCTCAAGACCCCCCATCACCTTGAATAGACGCTACCAGAAAAACACTCTGTGAGGGGTGAGGAGGAGCATGAATGAACAGCTAATCATTTTGTGAGCTTGCCGTGTAGGCACGCCCACCATTGCCACTCAAGGAGTCAGTCTCACCGGTAGTCAAAAGAACGTGGCTCATGGGCAGGTCCAACAGTATACCGCCCTCTCGGGGGTCCAGGCTTATAAGGATGTTGTAGAAAAAATCTCTACAATACCGCATACAGCAACAAAAAGACCCAGTTACTACATGTAGCATTGCAAATGCATCAGAAAAGTTATGCCAAGGTCTGGTTGATACATTCACTGAGGTCACTCAGCTTGACGATAGAACACAAAAGATAATTCTCTAGAAATTCCAAGAGTTGACTTTCCTTTAGAGACAGACTGTGATCCTCTATGAGAAACAATCATGGAAGGAAGCCAATTCAGATGAAAGATATTTTCAATAAATCATCTGGCCATAATTTGTGCTATAGGCACTCTTTTAAATGATAAAAAGTGTACCATCTCAGAGAATGCATCCACGGCCACCATGATCATAGTAAATCCTTTAGATGGGGCAAAAACCACTATAACATCTGTTGAGATTGTGTGTGGCGATTCAGGAGCTATTAGCAGAGGATGAAGAACAGAGGTTTTAGAGTGAGAAGGTTTAAAATGGGGCACATGATACAAGAAAACACATATTGCTCCACATCATTCACTACTGTGGAGCCCCAGAAAGATCAAAGGATTAAATCTAAAGAATTAACTTTGCCACAATTGCATGCGCTTAAAGAGTCATGGCGTAAGTTCAAAACTGTCCTTTGTAACAGTGGTTCCACAATGGATAAAGCCTTATTAAGGTAAGATATTTCAAATTGCATGTGAATTTTAAAACTGTATGTAAATCTTCCATTTCTTCCTGATTCAAAGAATGATACTTTTGTTGCACCTCCGCCAAAAAGGAAGTGGCTAGTGAAATTATTTGTCCTTGAGCCAGTATGGTTTGAGGTTGTACCGCAACATAGGGTTGAATCTTGAAGAGACCGCGTATCTGTGAGGACATTACTGGACCCAAGAATATAAGTGATCACGAAATCAAATTGTGAAAATAAACATGCCCAATGGGCCTGTCAACTGTTCCAACATTGAAACTCCTGTAACACTTGAAGGTTACAATGGGTTGTTCTGATGAATTACTAGAACCTCGAAGAAGATGTCTTCTTTCTATGAAGGCCTCTTTCATAGCCAACAACTCCTTCTCAAACTCTGAACAATCCTGTTCAGAATGTGACATGGTTCACGAATGATAAAAGATGGAATGCTCCAATATAACAGCAAAACACACAAGATGATGGACGGAATGTTGCACAATGGCAAAACATTCACCCCGTCACAGATATGGGTTTAATCCATCGTTATTTTGCTCACCAAGCCACCCCAATTTAGACATGGCCATATGAAAATCAGTCTTGGCCCTGTGCCTCATGGGAACAGTCCAGCCCGACTGTTCCCATGAGGCACAGGGCCAAGACTGATTTGCATATGGCCATGTCTGAACTGGGGTGGCTTAGTGAGCAAAATAACAATGGATTAAACCTAGATCTGTGACTGGAGGTGAATGTTTTGCCATTGTGCAACATTCCGTCCATCATCTTGTGTGTTTTGCTGTTCACCCTATGTGGGAAGGGTATGCCCAGACGTGGGTACCGTGCTCACTAAGCCACTGGAGTCAAGCTATCCTGGCTGAAGACGACTGATAGCCAGAAACCGGTCCTAGGATGCTTGATTCTGGTCCAGGGAAGACATGGCTTGGCAGTTCGGGCTGGACTGTTCCCATGGGGCACAGGGTCAAGACTGATTTGCATATGGCCATGTATGAACTGGGGTGGCTTGGTGAGCAAAATAACGATGGATTAAAACCAGATCTGTGACTCGGGGTGAATGTTTTGCCATTGTGCAACATTCCGTCAATCATCTTTTGTGTTTTGATGCTCCAATGTAACGTTTTCTGGCTATTGTGGCAGTGCACTTCCAAGACCCCTTTCAGAGGTATATCTTTCCACTATAGATTTCTTCAAGGGGTCTGGTTGTCTAAATACCAGGCCTGCAGTTAAGCCCTTTTTCAGATCCTGAAAGGCTACTTCAACTCAAGCATCCAAAGAAAATCCAAAATGTATGTTTTTCTTTTTGAATAGCCAAGAAATATTGCAAAATAATCTGAGATTTTATTGATGAATTGCTTTAAAAAATTGGCAAATCCTAGAAAACGCTGGTTTCCTTGACTGAAGAAGGAAGTGGCTAATTCAACATGACTTGTATCTTTCTAGGATCCTTCAAGAGACCTTCGGGCGATATTATAAACTCAAGGTATTCTACTTTAGTCTTCTTAAACAAGCACCACAAAATTCAGGGAGAGTTAAACCTCAATGCACTCCCAGCCTTGACTGAGAAAAGCTGCCTAACCTATCTCATAGACATATCTTTTTATTGTTTTTGTTTTACAGAGTTTTGTATAGCGCAAACTTGACCTGAAGGTATCCTGACCTGAAGGTATCGGAGCATTCTATATCGCACCAGTTGTGTTACATGAGAAGACATTCTTTTTTTGTTATACTGGGGGAAATTAAGTGATTTTCTCAGAATCACAGGATGTTCAGCATCGTTGCAGAGACTCGAACCCAGTTCCCCAGATTCGAGGTCAAGGGCCCTAGCAATTAGGCCAACTTCTCTCACCCTTCCATAAGATTGCAGTTTATGAGATGTACAACAACTAAGCATAACAGACTTTTGGCACTCTTTTTCAATTGTTGCTTAGAATCAGATATTGACCTGCTATTCTATTTTCATAAGGACTATTGAATTCTGTAGAGATACATTATGTGTCCCTAGAAAACATTGCTACCTTTGTCTAAAGATGAATGGAAACATTTTTTTTTTAAGTCGTATAGATAGGACCAACATTGTTAACACATTTGCTTTAAGTAGGTTATATTTTTGTCTTATTGTTGCTAGCTCAAAGTTAAACATATTTCATATGCTTCCAATTGTTGGAAATCCCCAATTTAAAATTCACAGGAGCTTGGAGAAGAGTTCTGAAAAGAATTGTTTAAATCACTGTGCGGACTAACTCTTGAAACGATATAACATCTTGGATATATTTGCCCTGCAACTCTGGATCTGAGAAAAAAATATTTAAGTTTAGTTTTTAATGATGAAGTATACATGACAGTAAAGTTAGCAGTCCGTTTTACCCTTACGGGTAAAATTAACCATGTAATCAGTAGAGTAACACAGTTATGGAGCATTGTGAGCATGACTCCACAAAATCTATGCAAACTATTAGATTTATAGCTTCGAATCCACATTTTCTAGTATTGATATTTTATTATTGCAATATTTTTCTTCTATTTTAGTTTTGTATTCGATAGGGTGGGTACATACTGATAAATCAATTTTATGTGTACAACTTCATCAATTTTGTATTTTGTTTTATCAATAGTCGCAGTGATGACTTTTTCTTTTACAGCTTTTGTATATCATTGGTGTTGACTCCACTCATTTTTGGTGGGTTTTTGATTATTTAATTTTAGTTTGAATTGTTTTTTTTCTTTTCAATTATTATTTGATGATATTTTACCATATACAATAAATTTTACATTTACAAAATTACTCCAGTTACTCCAAGTTTTGTTGTGACTGGGGACCGTGTAGAAGTCCAGCCATACATACCACATGGAAAAGTTTGATCTACAAAGGAAACCTAATAGAACACTGTCATGGAGAAAGCCTTCTTCCTTCTCCCAACACCACAGGAGCAACTATCTGATCTACGCTGTCTTCTGTCTCCACAAAGTTCCACTCACTAACAACTAAATACAGAGAGTTGTGGAATGCTGTCATTGTTGCCAGTCCTCATCCTAACCCATTAGATAACTACCTCACACAGTTTGCCTTCAAATGTTTTCAGAGTTTTATTGTTGTTCTCATGTCCCTTTTTTCCGGTGTTGCTTCTTCTGTGGAGCTCCCAAGACAGTTGCTTCGTGTTGTTAGAGCAGCATCAATCTACCTGTCATGCACAAGTGTTTGTTCATTTTATAATCACCTACTTTCTAATTATGCCAATTGGCCAAGGCCGGACTGGCCATACCTGGCATCAGGCGTTTCCACAGGAGGCTGGAAGGGTGGGTGCTGATTTTGCTACTGGGAGAAGATTTTGTAGCAGTGCAGTAGTTTTAAAAGCACTTCAGAGTTCCTTGTATATCCAAAAGTTTTCAGGCAACAATAAAAGTGCCAAGATAACTGGTGATGAATGTACCAGCTGGAGGGAGTTTTGCCTAGTGGCAGTTTTGCCTCATCTAAGGTAGTGAAAAGGGTTAATATGCATGTTGCAAAGAACGTTCACTATGCACATCACAGAACAGTATTTTATGTTTGCAGGTCAGTGGGTTACTGCTTTTGTCACTGCGATCCTTTTGTTATTGTGCAGTTCATAGGTTACAATTGTAATCTAGTTTAGAAAGTTATGTTTTTTGTCCCAGTGTTTCATTATCCTAATTTTGGTAAAAAGGGTTTCTTTGAGTAGAAATAAATTCTTATCAGTAAAGTCAACCCTAACCACTATGTTACAATCTGAATCCTGAGTTTGTGCTTCCCTAGACCAAGCACTCTTAAAAATGTCTACCAGAATGGAATGGCATGTGAATTCTACACATTGTAGTACTCTTTGTCTCACGTAACATTTTCTATCGACCGATTTACACATGTATGATTCATTGTCTCCGTATATGTTTGTGATGTAAAATGCTCTGGCATCTTACATTTGTATGAGAGGTGCTATAATACAAATTAAATACATATGAGAGAGGGGCTATGGAGAAGTGAGAGGCACTGTTGGAAGGAGATAGTGAGGGAACTATTGAAGAGTACCGATAAAGACTGCCGTACCCTGGTGCACTGTAAGGTCATAATTTACAATGCTCTAAAAACGAATACAATTAAATATATAATGAAAACTGTGTTGTAAAATGCACAATTTTTGTCATTTTTCCCCAAACTGTCTTGGAGGAGAACCTACCCTGCACCGTATGGGTGCTGGTCTGACAAAATTTGCCAGGGCTGATTACGGTTCTCAGCCCGTTGCTGCAATTGGCTGTGGAGTCCATCCAATCAGGTTGTATGTCGGAACAACGCATGCCTTTAACACGCATACTGTTAATCCACATTCTCTACAACGAATGCGTCTTTACCACACATTCACACGTTGATTACAACAGCCCCGGACCGTGGAGGGAGTTTCGGTGGGGCGGAGAGGCGGGGCGGGGGAGGGGCAGGGTGGGGAGTGCTAAAAATCGGAGTATGGATAATTGAAGGTAAGTAAACAATGTAATAAATAAGATGAATTTCGTAGCACACCCTGCATCACATTTTGCGATGCAGGGCGCGCTACGAAAATCGTTTTATTAATTAAATTGTTTACTTACCTTCAATTATCCATATTCGGGTTTTAAGCACCCCCGCCCCGCCTATCCGCCCCCCCCCCCCCCCCGAAACTCCCTCCATGGGTGGGGCTGGATTACAACAATATGCCTTAGGTAGAACGCTGGACTTTGGAGCGGTATAAATGTACTATTTCCAACAGTGCCCAACAGTAGGGAAACGCTGGTTTCCTAAAGGCATTGCGTTGTAACGGCATGCGTGGTAAAGGAAAGCATTCATTGCAGTGGCAGCATGGTAACTGCAGCGTGTGGTTCAGCCGTCATGGTAAAGGCTGTTTCTCATTGATTCACTAATCTGAATTCCAGTTGATCCGCTACAAATGGTTCCTACTGGATGCAAATAATGAAGAACCTCCAAGAAAACTCAAATTTCAAACTGGTTATTGTTATCAATTACGTTAAGGTTTTTTTTAACTAATACAACATTATATGTTTTTGTTCTGATCGACATGGATTCATGCTACAATGCTGTGCTTGAAAAGGATTGGCAGAAGTGTGGGTACTCAAAATCACAGAGTAGCTAATTTCTATTCAGAAGGGTGAGTTACTCTACAACAGTGAGAAATCACTGCATCAATAGGTTTTCCTTTTCGATCTGGATGGATTTTCTGCACTTGCCGCATTCACTTTACTGGGAAAGACACCACATCAAAAACACATGCAAAGTAAAAAACAAATAATATTTGCTGTAAACTCTAAAGCCTGAATATTTTCCTGTCGGAGACAAAGATTGGGCTGAGGCGACCTTTGCAACCAGAGCTGGGGAGTGACGCGGGCGCTGCGGGGCATGGGTGGCACCGCTCTCTGCTGTTTGCCTTGGCAGCTCTGCCCTCTGCTGACGCAGGCCAAATCACCAGCCTTCCCAGCAGAATTTGCGGCGTGTGCCCTGAGGTGCCACACCGAACGGAACATGTAACTGTATTTATTTAGCGCTTCCTGCCCCTGTCGACGCGCTGAATAGGAAGGAAGGATTAACGCTTTTTTATCAGAGCTAGTAAATGTTCTCTTTAATTAATAACTACGTGCTGACTGGTGAACCTCGCACATTGACTGGGAGGACACACTTCCCGCCCACTGCCAGAGGCCTATCCTGTCGGGATGTCGCAGCTTTACTCCTACTGTGGAAGCAGCAGTTCTGACTCGTGATGATCTTCCTCCTCCAGTCACATCTCCTGTAATGGATTGGGCAGAGTATTACAACTCCCCTATTTCACTTCCCACAAGAGCTATTAAAAGCTGCCGTTGTTTGCAAGCTACTGGCAGTAAAAACCCAACAAAGGTGCCAGTGTGTGCTTTTCCTCTAAACTTCTTCTTCATGGAAAATTACTTTGAAGATGGGGAATGTGATGCTGATTGTGGAGCTGAAATAGATTTCTTATGTGCTAGTGATTGCGGTTCTCACTGTAAGGGTGAATGTGGTGATAAAGGCGGGTGCACCTGTTGAGCTGATGATGATTTTCAAGTGTGTTAGGCTTTCAAATGCGCCGGTGAGTTTTGATGCAAATTGTGATTTTATATCTTAGTGGATTCTGTAGTGATTTTAGGTTTGATTGTGATTACGGATGTGCTGATGATTGTTTCGTTATGCAGTAAGTGTTTGTTTGGCGCACTATCATCTGTGAGGGTATCCTGTTGTTGTGCAGGTGTATGAGGCTAGCTTTCGACACTGGGGAGGAGCCATTTCTTCAACTTCCTGCAGAATTCAAGAAGTGTGGAGGGGGCTCTGATGTGTAGAGGGAGGGCATTCCACGCTTTAGGGACAATGTAAGAGAAGACTCAAGCTGTGGGCATGCTTTTGTGGATGCATGGGACGCATGCTGGTAAGAGTCCAACTAATCAGAGGTGTCTAGAAGGATGATGGAAGTGAATGCAGCTGTTCAGGTAGGTTGGGCCTGTGTTGTGTGACGCTTTGTATGTGTTGCTGAGGACTATGAACTGTACGCCTTGTGTATCAGGAGCCAGTGGAGCTCCCTCAGGTGTGGTGTGATGTGAGACCGGTGTCAGCTGTTGAGGACAAGTCTGGCTGCTGTGTTCTGGATGGACTGGAGCCACTTCATGAGATGAATTGTGATCCCTGTGTAGAGTGAGTTCCCATAGTCCAGCCTGCTGCTGTTGAGGGCTTGGGTGAAGGTCTATCAGGAGTTGTTCAGTAATCATTTGTAGATCTTTTGTATCATCTTCAGGGTGTGGAAGCAGGACCTGGTGCTGGCATTTACCTAGATGGACATATACTAGCTTGGTATTGATGATGATGCAGATACTGCAGGTGGGCTGGGGGTTGGGACTGAGGTCTCTTGGCCACCAAGTCCCACGGTGGAGCATGCTTTTAAAAAATGATCACTTCTGTTGTGTCGGTGTGCAGAATGAGACAAATGGATTTCATCAAGGTGGCCACTTCAGCCATGCAGTCAATGAACTTGGATTTTGTGTTTGGATATTTGTCCAAGAGGAGCGGGATAAGTTGCACGTCATCAGCATAGGCAAGGATGTTGGTGCAGTGGACGCGGATTGCGAACATCTGCCCACCACACATTTTGGCAGTGGCATGTTTTCTTTTACATATTTTTATTCTTTTACTATATCTCGCATATGCATGTTGAGTTTGTGTGTGTATTTTATTGTGGATGGTTAAGTGGATGATTGCAAACATGAGTCAGTGGCTTATTGAATGGACACATGTTTGCATACTCCATCTATGGTGACTTATTGAGTGCCTTAACTAGCCAGACTTTGAAGAGGCATTTTTAATAATAAGTCAGACCTTTGGCCTTGCCAGTGCTTGTCTGTTATTATGCCGCCATAATTATACTTGGTTTCACTACTGTTTCATGATATATGCACATTGATACTTCTGAACCTTCGTGTATTCTTCTATTCCGGGGAACATCCATTACAACGCAACTTTTACAACGCAGTACCTTTACAACAAATTCATTACAACGCAAGTGCTTTTACAAAGCATGCTATTACATCGCATGCTATTACAACGCATATGCTATTACAACGCAAGTTATTACAACGTAAGTATTTTAAATTATTTTTTACATTGTTTTTTCATTTTATTATATTATTTCTTTAATGTTTTTTATTTATTTTTAAATTAAATATCTTAATTATAATTTTATATACATATGTATTTAAGTATAATGTTTAAAAATTAATAATCATTTATACAAAATAATATACATTGTAAAAATTTTATTTATATTTATTAATATTTTTTTTTGCGTTGTAATGGTATGCGTTATATTGTTTTTCGTTGTAATGGTACTTTTCAATCTCCTAAATTACTTCGCGTTGTAATGGTATGCGTTGTTAAAACTTGCGTTGTAATGGTACTTGCATTGTATAAAATGCATTGTAATGGCATGCGCTGTAAAAGCATGCGTTGTAGTGTCATACATTCTCTATTCCTGTAAAATGGTTTACAATTCAGTTTCCTCAGCATGTCTTCAACGCACTCTGGTATCGAGTCTGACGAAAACCTAAATAAACAAATATTAGAAACAGCATATGAAAGAACACATAACTGAACTAGTCGTGGAGCTTAAATAAGAGAGGTTAATGCAACTCAACGAAATAGTGCTCATATTATGGCCCTCAAAAGGATGAAACACGGCATCACCCCTGCAAAACCCAAGCAGGTTACACACACAAACTTTTGCAAGGGTGCTCAACCCTACTCAAACTTACTTTTTAAAAAGGTTAAAAAAACTTTAAAATCATTAATGTCAAGTTTCTTTTCAGGCAAACGTAAACATGTGTGTGCTTTAGGGAGAATGTGCTTTAGGCATCTCAGCATGAAAAGTAATTGAAGCCCTAGGCCTGATTGCATACAAGCACCAGTGCATTTTACACCATAAGTTGCTCCAACCATATAGGGCCGACAAACAAATACAAAAAATGTACGCTGACTGACCAGACCGAAAGCAGTCTAATTTGCGCAAATGTCTGTTTTCAACGATCAGTACTTGCTAATACCTGTGCAGACTAGCACCTAGGGCAGTGCGAAATTACCTGACCTCAGTGCATCCTGGGAGCTTCCTTCAGGAATAGCAAATACTGATCTTGTATTTACTTTTATAGAGTGTCTTCTGCCATTCTCTTGAAACGTTATAGCACTAGAATAAGACTCATTGCGCGTATGAAAGCCAATTGTTGTCATTTTATCGACAGCGGAAGGATGAAAGATGAACACAGCCCTGCCTAGACTCTGTGAGCTGCAGGTTGCTCACATATGTCTGTAGCTAAAGCTCTAACCTGCTGCTGTGTTGTAGAGTGGATTTCACCTCAGGTGACAGGTGTCTCTTTCTTAAACGTCCTCGTCTAGTCGTATAGAAGGCCATAAGTAATTGCTTTTCCTTGAAGGATGTAGGAAGAACAAGACAGCATGAGGACGATGTATGTTGCATTCATTCTTCCCTCTCCGATTCCACTCAGCTGCAAGGTTCAGCTGCTGCTCAGCTCTCTGACTCAGACTCACTCGCCCACATTCAACATCCGCCTGGTTAAACATTAGCTTGCATCTGCGCGCGCCAAAGAAGTGACTTTTTGGGCAACAGGTGGCTCGTGCTACTGATTTGAACTTTTGGCAGAACACATTATTGGCGGTCTCTCTGCCTCATTCACAGAACGTGTCACTCTTCCCACAATGCTCCTCTCTTAAACTTTCTGGAACTGCTTCTTTCCAACAATTGTGCATTGTGCAAAAGTTTATGTGACCTGCTGTGCACGAAAAACTGCCACGAGTAGAGCTGGGTCGGCCAGACAGGAAGTCGTGTTGTGCGCCTGTAAAAGGTCACTAAAGGTCAAAGTGGCATGCGACAAAAATCGTTGGTAAATGACTCCACTTGCTTTCTGTGCTGGCGGTTCCTGGTTCAGCTGCTGTACGAGGGTGTGCCGTCGGCCAGAGCTCTACCTCCCCACAATTTGCTGTGGATGTCGGTGATGCAAGCGACGTTTTTTTTTCTCCATAGGAACAGGTTTTTACAACCGTACTCATAGTAACCGTTGTGAATTCCATAGCAGTCTGAAATTTACTCCGAATCTAGGAAGAAACATATAATAGTGAATATCCGACTATTGTTTCTTGTCAGCTGTGAATCAGGCCAATGTGTTTTTAGCAAATATATTTGGAATAATACCTGGGTCTGTCAATTTCCATAGCAGCAGCGACTGTATTCCTATAAAGGTTTCATCTTCACTTAAGGTTCTCCTGTTTTCTTGTGTTACTATAAGCATCACCACATCTTCAAGATATAAGAAGCTAATATTCGTCTGGCCCTAAGGATGAGAGTGAAAACAATAGGCCTGTAATACTTGCTTTCTAAAATCTCTGCCTATTTGCTCAAATCCACTCCTAGATGTAATAGTTCTGATGAGGGCTCAGAATCTGGAAATGTTGATAATTCTTCAGAATTCTGCCTGCTCTGTCGCTGCTCAAATACCTTTCGCTACCTGTCAGTGGACCCTATAAACATGGGCATTAACAATGTGGTGTACACCGTGCGTGCCATTTCAACGGAATTGTTACCAGACTTGTCTTTACCACGTACATGCCTTGACTCTGCATATGCCTTTACCATGCATATTCCTTTACAACGATTTCTGTTGTAAAGGCGGGAAAGGCATATGCGTGGTAAAGGCAGCCAGCGCTCTAGCATTGGAGCAAGTGGGCGGGGGTGAGAGGTGTTGGAGACTTCCTGGATGTGCAACAATGGAAGGAAAGGCTTGTGAGTAGCTTTTGAAGATTTTTAGGTTGGGCTGGGTTTTAGGGCTTTGGGCGAGGGGTTGCGGTATTTTTCAGGGCTGGGGCTGAGTTTTAGGGCTCAGGGTCGGGGTTCGGATCTTTTTCAGGGCTGGGGGCTTGACAGTTTTTAGGGCTGGGGGCCGGGTTTCAGGGCATATGACAGGGGGTCCGGGTCGTTTTCAGGGCTGTGGGATAGTTTTAGGGCTCAGGCTTGTGTGCTGGGATGTAACCTTTACCACACATATCTCTTTACCCATCATGCCTTTAAAATGAAAATTGTTGTAAAGGCACCCATGATAAAGGCATGCATGGTAAAGATGCGGTCGTGGTAAAGACCGCGTTGTTAAGGCATGCAAAGTAATTGCGTACATGGTTCTGTCATACAACCAATAAGCACTAATCTTGGTCAGGAGCATATTTTTCTCACATTACAGGAACTGTAAATGCAGGGCAACCTATTTACTGATGCGACTGAGACTACCAACCACCCCCTTCTCGATTTTATTCACCAGGTCACCTACTATTTTCTTTCAACACTGTTTCTATGCTGCTACTCTTGACAATGTGATTCTAACTGAAGCCTTCATAGAATTTCTTAGTAGCACTTGCTTAATGTTTGGTTTTAAGCCCTGTAAAATAGATCTTTTTATTTTCTCAACATTTACCCGACTGCCCCCGAATGTGCATAGTTTGTTCCTGAGAGGGGGCTGAGCACATGAAGGCCCGTCAGACAAGCGTGCAAAGCCCATTTGGATAAAAGAGCTTTAGCCCCACAACACCACACCCAACCCTCCCCACCTCCCTCCGTCATGTGTCTTAACCTGGGCTGTTGCAGCTTCCAGGATACTCATAGGGGCATATTCTCAAGGAACTATTGCCGCATTATCAGCGCTTTATTGCAGCCAAAGTTGCGACAAAACTAAGGCCCCACTCACAAGCTGGTGATAACAGCCCATATCACCAGTTTACCTGTGATAGCAGCCACAAAAAACATCACCACAGATGACCCTGGCAACTATCGCTAATGAGATGCAGAGTAGGCATTCCCTGCCAAAAGCAGCAACAACACCACTCCGCAACATTCTCAGCGACCAGCAAGATCGGCGATAAGATCTCAAAACAGGTGGTAAGGTGCGATAACAGCAGGAATTTAACACCTGCTCTTACCTGGTGTAAAGTCGGATGACAGCCTGCAGCAGAAAAGGGAGCTCAGGCCAGAGCCACACCTGAAGAACAACAGATGCCATGGAGCCACTGATCATGCACCCCGGACACACAAGAGGGCCACAACACCCACCGCCACCACTCCCAGGACCCCCCTCCGGACCAACACTGAGGCAGCACAGTCGAAGACAGCGACCTTCAGAAAACGCAACAACCTCACTGACCCAACAACAGAGAATGTCATTGCCCACCACAGGCTCAAAGGGACAACCATCCTCCATACCCTGACCACCATTGCCACAGGCTGACGGTACCAACACAGCAGACAACCAACATCCCACATCAGACAAAGCTGCACGTGTTGGCCTCTGGTACCTTCCAACCAACAACTGCCAGAGTCGAAGGAGTCTCTCAGCCAGCCCAATCCAAGTTCCTCACTGTGAGAAGTTCACTTCCTTATGTCGAAGGTCCAGAGTTTCATTTCAGAGTTTCAGTTCAGGATAATCTAAAGTCTCTAGACTCAGCTCCTACCTATATACTGATTTGAGGGGCCGGATTACCTGCTAGGTCCCTCCTATGGGTGGGGCCATGGAAGGGGATGGTTACACCCCTTTCCCTTTGTCCAGTTTCGCACCAGAGCTGGGGCGGAGTGCCCCAGCAACTGGTTTGAACCAGACTATGCATGAAGCACCTTGTGTGCCCCAGGCAGAGTCTCATTCCTTTCAACCCACCCTGCCCCAATACACTATAGCCTGTCTGGGGAGGTGCTAGCACCTCCCAAGGCAGGAAACTTATTGTCCCGGCCTCCCTCGCTGGAAGGGCTCCCAGCTGCAGGAGGTCAGACTTGTGTCTGTGGCAGCAGCATCCATTTTGTGATACTGAGGCTCTGTTTAACTTTAACCGGGTAAAGCTACAACTACATGTCTTCTCCCTCTAGAAGGGTGGAATGCTACCCCTGCCGCCAGAACTGGCGGGGGGGGGGGGGTAGTATTCCAAAGCGTATGACACCTTACACGACATGTTTTGATAAAGCCAAACCAAAGTTAGCAATAACCGCAAGGATTATAATGCACTTAAGAGTATATGGTATGGCTATATCATAGAACAGCTATAAGGACATGGTTCCGAAAGCTGCAGAGAGGCTCAGCTCATGCTAGAGCACCATCTCACATAAAACCAAGCACTCTGCTTCCAGGATTGTTAAGGCCTGCCATAGGAGTGACTTATAGGTATATATGTGTCTACATATAATGGTTGGTATAGGAATACTATACCTAAGCAAGGGGTGATTACATGACCTTGCCCCAGCTGAGTGATCAGCCAGTTGTGTCAATTTGGATGGCCAGCCAGGGGTGGCATAATTCATGCTGCAGCCCCTGGTAGGTCTTGGATGCACCTATGCCCCGGGTACCTATGGTACACTATACAGGGGCTCACAAAGGTGACCCAATATCCAATTAGGTATGTACCTAAAGTACATGGAGTCCATTTTACAGAGAGAGCCGATAGCCTGGGGCCCTGAATAGCAGGATCCCAGGCCAACTAAGTCAAAAAACAGCTAAACACTAGGCAAAAAGTTGGGGGTAACCATAGTCAGATATCCATCCTCCTACACAACCCACCCCCCCAACGAAAGGAGATAAGGCTATCCTTGACCAGGTAAGCCTATATTACCTGAGTGGCCATATAAGGAGGTACCTGCACTGGCATGGTTATCCCCTGTCTCAAGGTCCACTAAGCAATCCCTCACCCTAGGGTATCAGAGGGTCTCCACCATAGGGAATCTCTACCTGTGGTGTGTTTTGGCAAAGTAAGAGGGGATAGAGTACTGAAGTGAGGCTCCACTAATGTAGGGCTCAACTTCCTCCAATCCCTCTCCACCATGTATGCCTTTCTTTCCATGACTGAGTTGCACTGTGCTCTCAGGGTCAAACTCTGGCTACCTACAGCTGGAGGCTGGGGCCCTTTTGTTGGCTTACTGGAGGAACAGGTCAGGTTTGGGGCCCTTGGGTCCCATGTTTGGCTGTGCCCAACAGAGTCCATCTGGGGGAGGTTCCTCACTAAGAGTAAGGGAGTTCCCTCAGGAGTTTTTGGTATTCTCACCTGGCTAGCCCTGCTAGCTTTGGTGCCCCTAATCTGCTGATGGGGGGGGGGGGGGGTTCCTGTGGAAAGGGGCCCTTTGGGGTCCACTGGCCTCCCTGACCTCCACATCCCTGGGCTGACTGAGGCAGGGTAGAAAGGGGCAGGTTACCTGCTCCAGACTGGGTCCCACCTTGGAAGGGTCCACTGACATCAGGGGCTCTGCCAGGCTAGGCATGACTTCCTCTGGGGCAGTTCCTTCACACGGGGTAGGGTCAGTTCCCTGAGGAGGCTGACTCTCACCTAATGTCTGGTGGGAGGAAGACTTTTCTTCCTCCCCAATACTCTCTGACTGAGTGGAGTGATCCATTGTTTCAGGCTTCACAACACTAAAATCTGTTTGATTTGGGCTGTGACCATCAAAGCCCTACCAACCTTTTCAGGAAGGAACTCGGTTTGGGTTTGAATGTGACCATCACAGCCCTGTCAATCTTTTCAGGGAGGAAATCTTGAGCTGGGGCTGTGGCCATCACAGCCCCACTAACCTTTCCAGGAAGACCTACCATTTTGGAATGGCTTTCTTGTTCTACCTCAGCCCAGGTTGAGATCTCTAGATCATTTCCCAGTAGACAATCTACAGGCAAATTTTTAGACACTGCCACTCTCTTTGGGCCAGTGACACCTCCCCAGCTGAGATTTACTACTGCCATGGGATGATCTTTATGCACTCCATCAATATTGACCACCTGGTACGTGAACCCAGGTAAAAGTTGTCCTGAGGGGACGAGGCTCTAAGTCACCATAGTGATGCTAGCCCCTGTGTCTCTATAGGCGTCAACTTTCTGACCATTGATGAGGGGCTCCTGTCTGTACCTGCCCAAAGTGTTGGGACAAGCAGTGAAGTTGGCAAACCCCATGCCATTCTCACAGACAAGAGTAGCTATGGTAGGGGACCGGGTTAGGCCAGAGTCCACCTGAGTTCCCCAAGTAAACCCAGCCAAATTCTTGGGGGCACTCCCACCACCTGGGGGATTACTAATTGTAGTAACAGGAGGTGTTGGAGTATTGCTTGGAGGAATGTTTTCCTTATTGCTGGCTTTTGGGCAACTGCTGTCAGTTTTCCAATGGCCAGGTTGTTTACATACATGGCAATAAGGTTTCTTGACATTAGAGGAAGGAGTTTTGGACCCACCCCCCTCAGAGGGCCCTGTAGTGGATTTGTCCTTAGATTTATCCCCACCTTTCTCTTGAGGCTTGGTAGAATCTTTCATCTGGTCACCACCCTGATTTTTAGGCCTAATCCTGATTCTGACTCATTTGTCTGCCTTCTTACCCAATTATTGGGGAAAGGTCAGATCAGAGTCCACCAGGTGCTGGTGTAGAAGCTGGTGTTGACAATTACTAAGAATCTGCTCCCTCATAATCAAATTATACAATCCTGTATAGTCATGTACTTTGCTGCCCAATAACCAGCCTCCAGAGCCTTAGTAGCACAATCTACAAAATCAGTCCAGTCCTGAGTCTGTGTCTTCTGGGTGTCCCTGAACAACAACCTGTATTGCTCAGTGGTTAAGCCAACCCATCTATCAGAGCACTCTTCAGGACTGTGTAGTTGTTAGCATCCTCATCACTAACTGTGAGGAGCTTGTCTCTACCTTTTTCTGAAAAGGAGAGCCATAAGATTGCTGCCCACTGACTTTGGGGTACCTGCTGTACTTTGCAAGCTCTCTCCAAAGCAGTAATCCACTTGTGGATGTCATCCCCAACTTTGTAGGGTGGGACAATCTTGCTTAGGTTTCTATTATCATAGGACCTATCTTTATCCTTGGGGATAATGCTGCCATCAGTGGGTTCTACCCCACTTAACTTTTGCCCTCTTGCAAGAGCAAGTCTCTCTTTGGCGATGGCAAGTTCTTGCCTCTCAATCCTCAGATTGACTTCTCTCATTCTGGCATGATGTTCTTTTCTCTCAGGGGACGACATTCTCCTAATAACATCTGACCCTAATGAAGCACCAGAGTGGTGAGATTCCTGGATAGGGATCTCCTCCTCCTGGGGTCAGTGTTAAGCCTGCTTGGGGGTCTGTATGGGGCTATGCCCCCTCCAGCCCCATGTAGGCTTAGGTTAGCCTGGTTAAGTGTTCCCACTAGGACCTGGCTATCAGTATCCCCATCAGAGTCCTCCTCTTCTACCTCATCAATAAGATTAGGATCAGGGGAATCCTCTGCTGAGGGCTGTCCTTCGTCTGCATTAACTGACAGACCTGTGCTAGAGGCCTTTAGAGCATCATATTCTTCCATGAGCTCAATCAGGTGTCTGAGGGTAGGGTTGGAACTCTGTTTTAACTTTCTAGATGTGCACAAGTGCCTTAAATCATGGAAAGTTAGGGTATCATATCTGGAAGGAATCCTTAAAGGATCTACCTCCACTGAGAGACATCCACTTGGTTCTGCTCTCAGAGACATGATCTAGTGAGGTGTGGTGTGTGCACCTACCTACACTAAGTGTTACCTACTAAACCTCTTTAGGAGTTGTAGTCAGGGTGTGCTAGGCCCTTTGCTCTACAACAACTAAGTTCAGTAGAACTTAAGTATTTAAGACTTGAATTATATGTCCCTCTAGGTACCTTAATGGGATCTTTCAAATGATATATCAAGATATTATGGTAAAACAATCAGCAAGCTCTTATCCCAACCACTGCACACCAATGTGAGAAGTTGGCCTGATATGTGATGTCCACTATTCTAGTGGGCACCCTGTATCAGTCCAAACAACCCTTATGGTGATGGTTGTAAAGTCAACCTTATAGACCAGCTATCCTAGTGGTAGCATGGACAAAGCAGTCTTAGGCTAACACTTCAGAGAGCATGTGAAGCCAACTGTTTAACAATAATAACCCCTTGAATACCAGATGAAAGGACACCACACAAGGTATATATCAAATATATATGTATTTATTTCTAACACAACCCCCCTGCACTCTTTATGAGGTCAGAGTTCGAAATACAGCACAAGTAACTTAATAAGCATACGTTAAGTTGCACAAATACAATTCTGCCCTAGGGGCCTCGTAAACCATATACTAAAGAAGTGGTATAAGAACCACTGCAGGACAGGTGAACAGGTCTAGGGCCTTGGAAATCGGTGGGGCTACACAGAGTAACCGAAGGTTAGGAAGCAGGAGTCCCACAGGATGCGTGTGCAGTGTTTAAACACACACACGGGTTCTCATGGACTTTCAATGGGAACGTAATGTTTAGAAACTAGTTGATTTCGGACCTTCCGGGTGGACTACGGGAAAACCCAGTTAAAGTAGGACACTTCGATAGTTATTACCCACGGGAGCACCGGAGTACTCAAGTTACCTCACCCAGGGAAGCCGGCTGCATAGGTGTCAAGTCGTGTCGGGTTTTGTCGTCAAATCCTATGGAGAGCTGCAAGAAGATGCTGCAGGCGACCAGGAGTAAGATGTCCGGGGGGATCCAAGGGTGGATCAAGGAAGTGAAAAACCTGAAATCAGAGGGGACAGAGTCTGGGTCACTAGCCAGTGACCAGGAAGGAACCAGGAAGGAACCAGGCGATGTCGAGATGCAATCAGGTGATATTGTGAAGCTTGTCTATGCAGCCATGTGGACCAGGAGGTGTCGACGACAACCAGGAGCTGGATACGGATTGTCCCACAAAGGATCTCGCTGTTGGCAGTATCGGCTTACAGATTGGAGTCAACAAGCCTTGGCAAAGGCAACCCACGCAGGATGTGAAGATCGGCTTCTGTTCACACCAGCAAGGTCTGAGGGGCTTCCCTTTTGCAGGAAAGCAGGAGCAAGCCCAGAGCAACCAGGCAAGTAGCGTTGTTTTAAAATAGAGTCTTCAAGATGGCCACTAGCCAGTGGGCTAGCAACCGTGAAGATGTGTCAAGAGGAAATGCAAGAGCAGGCCCCACGCGGCACT
Organism: Lissotriton helveticus; assembly: GCF_964261635.1. Lineage (NCBI taxonomy): Eukaryota > Metazoa > Chordata > Amphibia > Caudata > Salamandridae > Lissotriton > Lissotriton helveticus. The sequence continues at coordinate 1,327,835,381 of NC_136068.1, read as the reverse complement.
CATGGAGTGTGGAGGGCTGAGCTTTGGTGCACTTCCGACTCGGTATTGGAGCTTCTGAAGTCCCAATGCACAACTTTGAGGATACCTCAGAAACTGCACAGTTTAGCAAAGAGCAAAATGGCCAGGTGTCCAGTCCCACGTCTCTCGTGTCTGCCACGGGTCTCAGCTTTGCTGGAGTTGTGCGTTGGGGTCAGAGAAGTATGGAAGTCCAGTCCTGTGAAGCAGAGTCATCGAGATCCTTCGGGAGCATCGACAAAGCAAACTGGCAAATCGCTAGGTGGTGCCTGTTTGCACAGGGTGGTCACTCCTTGACCACAAGGGAGATTCTTCAGTCTTCTAGTTGCAGTAGAATATCGAAGGTCCAGAGTTTTGTTTCAGAGTTTCAGTTCAGGATAATCTAAAGTCTCTAGACTCAGCTCCTACCTATATATTGATTTGAGGAGCTGGATTACCTGCTAGGTCCCTCCTATGGGTGGGACCAGGGAAGGGGGTGATTACACCCCTTTCCCTTTGTCCAGTTTTGCACCAGAGTTGGGGCTGGAATGCCCCAGCAACTGATTTGAACCGGATTATGCATGGAGCACCTTGTGTGCCCAAGGCAGTGTCTCATTCCTTTCAACCCACCCTCCCCAATACACTATAGCCTGTCTGGGGAGGTCATAGCACCTCCCAAGGCAGGAAACCTATTGTCCCTACTCCCTCGCTGGAAGGGCTCTCAGCTGCAGGAGGCCAGACTTGTGTCTGTGGCAGCAGCATCCATTTTGTGATGCTGAGGCTCTGTTTAACTTTAACCGGGTAAAGCTACAACTACATGTCTTCTCTCTCTAGAAGGGTGGAATGCTACCCCCGCCGCCAGAACTGGCTGGGGGTAGTATTCCAAAGCGTATGACACCTTACAAGACATGTTTTGATAAAGCCAAACCAAAGTTAGCAATAACCGCGAGGGTTATAATGCACTTAAGAGTATATGGTCTGGCTATATCATAGAACAGCTATAAGGACATGGTTCCGAAAGCTGCAGACAGGCTCAGCTCATGCGAGAGCACCATCTCACATAAAACCAAGCACTCTGCCTCCAGGATTGTTAAGGCCTGCCATAGGAGTGACTTATAGGTATACATGTGTCTATATATAATGTTAGGTATAGGAATACTATACCTAAGCAAGGGGTGAGTACACGACCTTGCCCCAGCTGAGTGATCATTCAGTTGTGTCAATTTGGATGGCCAGCCAGGGGTGGCATAATTCATGATGCAACCCCTGGTAGGCCTTGGATGCACCTATGCCCTGGCTACCTATGGTACACTATACAGGGGCTCACAAAGGTGACCCAATATCCAATTAGGTATGTACCTAAAGTACACGGAGTCCATTTTACAGAGAGAGCAGATAGCCTGGGGCCCTGAATAGCAGGATCCCAGGCCAACTAAGTCAAAAACCAGCTAAACACTAGGCAACAAGTTGGGGGTAACCATAGTCAGATATCCATCCTCCTACACTCACAACAGTCATGGATGACATCATCAGCTTGGTACCCCACTATCTATACTTCCCCCACACTGCGGAGGAACAGCTGGAGACCAAGCAAGGCGTCTATGCCATAACCGGCTTCCCGCACGTGTTGGGGGCAATTGACTGCACATGTGTTCTACTTGAGCCCCCTGGCAACACTGCACACAATAACCGCAACAGAAAGCACACGTATTCCATCAATGTGCAGACAATAGTGGACCACCGGGGAATCTCCACTAACGTCGACGTAAACCACCCAGGCAGTGTGCATGATTCCTACATCTACTGACAGTCCATCATCAACCAGTGCTACCAGGATGGCACCAATGGAAATGCACTGCTCGTTGGCAAATACCAAATAAACACATCACACACCTCAACTCCACAATCATGCAACACTCGGAATGCACACTTTACAAACTCACATACAACATGCCAAACAACATACCCACCCACCAGACACAACAGCTCAACTTACTGTGGGAACCTGGGCCAGCCACGCACATAAGCCATCAATGGCATTGCACCTCAGCCACATGATAGCAGATTGTGGGAAGAGGGGGGGACCATGCACGTGTGAAGGAGGCAAGTGACCAATGAATGAGAATGTACACAATGCCAAGTGTGGTGTGGATGTGATGGACAGACTGCAGTATGCAGACCACACACATATCCATGCCGACATACACCGCTGGTGTTTGGAGTGTAGTGGACAGTGGACACCATCATGTGACCCCAGCCAGTGGGGAAGCTCGCGTAAATGTAGCTTGTTACGCCCCCCCCGTAAGCGTGAATGGAGTGGGCTGGCCTTGGTGTATGCCAGGCCAACGCAGGGGTGTGACTAAAAAGCACGTAGCTCTGGGCGTGGTTCTCTTACGGAATGCCAAACATCTCTGCCAGGGCGACGACCCTCACCCTGCCACGAGGCCGATGCCGCTGACGTGAGCGGTGTTGCCTACGATCCTGTGCGCCTGCTGCACTCCAAGTCGCTGGTCCCCGAACCAGTCTTGACCGCCCCTGTGCACCCAGGCCTCCCTGTTCACCTGCCAACACCAGCGTATGTCGAAGAGGGCCCACCACGTGTCAGGTGCAAGCTTCAAGCCCGAGGCCCGCGACCCTGGCAACCTGCTTCGATCATCAAGGCCTCCGTGAGCAAGGCCCGCAGTATTCCTTTCTCGTTGACATACTCTACCGGCATACACAGCAGACTAGTAGGTCACACATTTGGAACTGAGTCTTGATTCCACTATGGCAGAGAACATTATCTATGGCTGATTTTATGTCACTATACTCCCTTCGATGTGGTGCCACCAAGTCTGTGCATAGCATCACAACCACACGTGTCTGTGGCCCCTTGATGGAAACGCCTCAACCCTACACTGCGGTCGAGTTGGTCACACATTTGGAACTGAGACTTGATTTAGCAATGGCAGAGTCCATATCATTGTACCGGCCTCATCGCAGTCTGCATCCTCTCTCAGCCTCGGTGCCACTAAGTCTGTTTCCCGACATTCATGGACACTCTCTGGTTGAACTTTGGTGGCGTCTGAGTCTATGGACTAGGGGTTGTCTTCATCCTCATGTAGCATCCTCATGTAGCTGATACAGACTTGATGGTAGTAACGAGACAGTAGCATTAAACTCCTCAATTTGCCGCTTCTGGATGGCTTCTGCCCTCTGCATCATGCTCTGGAGGACACCTTCCACTGTCCCCCGCAGGCCGCTGCCACATTGCCCTTGGTCATCAACGAGGACCCACTCAGTTCACGTGGCCCTACCTCAGTGCACCGCTAGTCACTGTCTCGTGGCGTTGTGCCTGTGCCGGCCGCAGTGCATCTGGGGCCACAAACTCTGTGGAGCTCAAGTCAGGGACCATGTCTGCTGAGATATTGGATGGCATCTGAGAAGATGGCCCTGGGTCATCAACGCCATGTGTCTGTGGCCCTGCGCTGTCCACTGCCTCCGGCCTACATTGCCATTCACCAGGTTTCACACATTAAATTGAGTCCTGACCGGCCCGGACGTTGCATCACCGCAGGAAGCACACGCCACCACCGCCAGAACCACCTCCAAATGCCAACTGCCAGAGTCGAAACAGCCATACTGGCAGACTAACGGAGTTGCTCGCACCTGTTGTGGATGCCTTCATCTGCCTGATACCCTGCTCAACACTCCAGGTGCCACTAACTCAGTGCACCACTGGTCATCGTCCATTTCAGTTTTGGTTATGTTCTGTGGAGAGCTCACGCAACAATGTCACCTCAGGCAGTGTGGGAGACCTTGGACGATGATGAGGAAGATGATGCAGGTGTGACACCCCCTCCACTGCAGCTGCACCAGGAATATCCAGAAGGGACACAATCCTAGACATTTTTTGCACATTAGCGCGCTCAGCTCTAGTGCCCCAATCTCAGTGCACTGCAACTCACGGACACTTCTGTTTGCTCCTTAGGTGACCTCTGTAGTTGCTCCAGCTACCACCATGATGCTCCGCTGTTGTCTCTGTAATGCTGGTGTTTTCTGTATCCATTTTAATAGTGTTCACTGTTGTAGTAGTTGCCAGCACCAACCACTTCGTGAGGGCTGGCTTAAACTCACCCCACACACTCCAGCACAGGTGTCTCTGTACATGTGACCCTGCCAATAAAGGGGCTGGGCGCAAGTGCCCGTAGCTAGTCCCACCAACTATATAAGTGTGTCAGTGTGGTCATAATATATACATGAGGGCCCCTGGCCTTGCAACATTACATTGTGGTGTGTACAGCGGACGCAAAAATGTCCCGCTGGCAGCAGGTATGACATTGGACATGTAGCTTTGTCGTCAGCCACTCAATACATAAGAGGAGTAGACTTGGCCATCGTACGAGGTCCAACGTGGGTGTGTGAATGGTAATACTGGTGCTCTGGGTGTGGTTCAGTACTGGAAATGTGCAAATGCATGTGTCTCTGTCACAGTGTGGGTCTCCTTTGTGAGGTGTAGGTGATCCCTGATGGGACTTAGACAACCCGTATGTGATGTAGCTCGGCTTCCATGAGCTCTGTCTGAGGTTCTGTGAATTCTGAACCCGTGGGTTCCATTTTGTGTATGGCAGCCATTTTGTGGTTGCCCTCACATAGGCCATGATTGTGGCTGAAACCAGTCTTTTAAGGACATGTAGACCTTAGCTCGAGTTCATGCTGACTCCTGTTTGACCTGAGTGAACTGACCCTGTTGCCTGAAGCTGACCTTGTTAAACCAGTTCCTGCCCTTTAGCTGATCAAGATTGAGGATCAAAGCACAGGACATTGTAGAGTTTGGTATGCACACACACACCCCTTATCTGTTTTCTGTTCCTTCTTTTATGGTCTGTTTATGATATGGGTTGTGGTCCTTTTATTATGGGTTTGTCCGGCTTGTGTAAGAAGGAATGTTAGGCATTTTGCATGCTTGCAAAAGCAAGGACTGCCCCTTACTTTTATGCTGAGTTTTGTAACCCTGAGCATATATATAAGGCCTCTGTTCTCTGTGTTCCTCAGACTGCCTCATTCAGTTGCTACGGCTTCTTATTAAACTTAATAAAGATGTCTTTTTATATTTTCAGCTTCTGTGCCAAGTTCTTTTTTATTAGTAAGTATTCCCTGAGAATGAAGATTACAGTTCTTCATGACCCACCCGCACCTGTTCGGACACCTCCTTTTGGCATTCTGACACCTGGCTTTTGAATGCGATGTGTGCCTCGGTGGAGTGTTGGGAGCCAGCTGTGGTGGTGGGTGCTTCTTGCTGTGTGGTCTGTGCAGAGGCTGAGGTGTCCTCTATGTAGCTTGGCTGCCCGGCTCCTGAGGGTGGGTTGCCTAAGATGTCCATGAGCTGTTGTAGTGCGTCGGTGTCGAAGGTTTGGTCGTCGTCTCCAGCATCACTGATGAGTTGTCTGGTCTGCTCAGCTGGAGGTGTTGTTTGTCCCTCTGCAATGTGAAGAGGAGATGCATGTTGACATTGTGTTGACATGTATGTCGGCGCATTGTTCTTGTTGACATGCGGATTGTATTACAATGTACATTGTGACTGTTTGGGAGGTGCTGGCAATTTGATGCGGGACAGTGGGCATATGGACTATGTGGCGGATGTGAGGTTGTACACGTACATTTCCATCTCACAGTTTCCTGCTATGTTATATGTGATTGGCCTGTTTCTGCGCATGAGCGGACCCAGTTGTGTCCCCTGTTCTGCAGTATCGGTGTTGCACTTTGCACCACATTGTCATGGGATGTGCTTTGATTGCTATGTGTGTGTGCTGCAGTGTGCCACGGGGATCAAGGTCATGATCCTGGGTCATTGTGGGTGTGCGGTGGGCTACACATCATTGTGCATGTGTTCCATTGGGCCCATCTCCCCCCTCTTCCCCCAGTCCCTGGTTGTTACTCACCCTGTTGATGTTGTGTCAGGTCCTATCGAGCTGTGCCCGTACTCCCAACTCCTTGCACCGTCTCCACACTGATGACTGTGGCCTCCATTTCCTCCAGCTCCTCCTGGGGTGCAGGACTCTCACCTCCTGTCGCCGTTGCTGCCTTCCTGTTGGCAGCGGGTTTGTGCTTGGTTTGGCTTTTCACATCATGCCAGCGCCTCTTGGCCTCCTCCAATGACCTCCTTGACACTCCGACTGCATTCACGTTAGTCTAATTGTGGGTCAGTTGATGGTAGTGTACTGTCACCTTTGTGACGCTGATCTGGTTTTGCTGCAGACTGCACCCCGTCATCCTCTTCCTCTTCTCCTTGGCCTTCCCCAACCCCAAGGTTCCTTGCTGATGGTCATTGCGCCTTGTGGGGTTCGTGTTGCCCTCTGCACTAGGTCCGGGTGCACCCATGGTCCTATGCACTTTGAATTGTTTTTGGTGTCTTCTTTTTGTTGCTTTTATAGTGCATTTTCCCGCCTGACGCGTGGGATTTGCAGGCCTGTTGCCGGTTTTCGCTGCTTTTTGTAGCGCGATTGGCCTCATCACAAATTTTTTTGCGTTGGTGTTTTGCATTTTTGCGGCGTCGTGTTGCCTTTATCGCGGATATTTGACACGTTGCTGTGGGCCTAACGCATAGTACCTCCGTGTTGTGAATACTGAGTTAACACAGCATTGTTTTCCCGTGATAGACTGCGATATGAAGAGTTGCATTAAGCTAATTTTGCTGTAATTATCACACGTTCTTGAGAATATCCCTCACAGTTCTTTAACTGATGTGTGCTGGGCTGTACTGGAGATGGGGCCCAATGGCGGCTTCCTACAAAGTATTTTGTTGGTCTTTAAGAGGTTGAAGTGCATAAAAAGTATGGCACTGTGATGCTGAGTGTAATGGGGAGTGCAATGGAGTGCAATGGGGATGGGGAGTTGTAGCTAAAATAGAACAAAATATTTTACAACTATTTTGTTGGCTTTTACCTTCAGGTAAATTCATATAAAATATAACACAGACCTTAAATGAAAAATAAATGCAAGTAAAAGAGATCAGTGGGAAATGTATTCACCTATGTCAGAAATCTCAGTTCTTTAATGAGATCACTGCGAGGTATTTATACTACTACCAGTTCCCCGCCTGCGACTGAAAGTACTGTAAATAAGCAAATAACTAATTTAAAACTACATTGCACACAATATAAGATAAGCTGATGCAAACTGTGAAAAAGTAATTTCGTGATTTCGACAAACAAGAGTGTTAAAAATATATGTTTATCAATAGACTGCATCAAGTGCAAACCTGTTTTTATAAATTTCCATTAAAAGAATACTGCTTCAAACTCAGCTGATACCTGTACACTGCCTTTCAAAAAGAATAAGGTCCTGATTTAGATCTTGGTGGTCGGGTTACTCCAGTACAATGGTGACGGGTATCCTGTCCACCGACATATAAATCCCGTAGGATATAGTGGTAATTATATTTCGGCGGACCGGATATCCATCACCGTTGTGACGAAGTAACACGTCCACCAAGATCTAAATTAGGCCCTAAATCTTAGTCACCATGACGTCTCTAATGACTCTATCAATTAAAACCATATGCTGACTCACAAGCAGCCCATAGATTTGCTGATTCATGAATTACACACTGCAAGAAAATTAGTTATTATTTGGGTGGTAGTCCACCACAAGTAATAAAGTCACTAACTTGTTAGGTCCGGTCAAAGATTTCAGTTATTTAATCATAAGCTCAACTCCTAGTATCTATGGCACAGAACAGAAAGGCTTAACTTTGAGAAAATGTATACAGCATTGAAAAGTAACAAAACAGTTATAAAGTCAAAAACACAACAAAATAGAAATCTTACTTTAATTTAGAAAAGTAGAGTAACATTTAAAGATAAAAAAGACAAAAAGTCCAATAACAGGAAACAGCTATATGAATTTTTAAAGATTTAAAGAAAACTAGCACCAAATAGAGCAAAGCAACAATGATAGTGAATTGTTGCAGTAGACTGGCACCTAGGGTCGATGATTTGAGGCCAGCCGTGATGGAGCGCCAATTAGATACATTAACTAGGTTTGAACCGGTCAGAGGTTTTACCGTGGGACTTTGTTTTATTTTCTGGAAGTAAAAGTCTTTAGCGGGGCAAGGCAGCATGCTGTATGTGGGGAAGTCATCGCAAAGTCGAATGGGTGATGGAGAAGGTCCTACTGAAGTTGTTGGTTTTCGACGGAAAAGCTCCTAGCGGGAGAAATTCAAATTTTGCACCCTTGGAAGTCCTCCTTCCGGCCACATACTTTTGGTACCTTCTCCCAGACAACATTTTTACCTTCTGACTTAGGGCCAGATATAGATTTCGCCGTCCACCGAAATATAAATCCTAAATCGCGGCAGGTAAGATATCCGTCACCCTGGTGACAGAGTAGCCCATCCGCCGAAATCTAAATCAGGCCCTTAGTCTCTATTTCGGAGCTTGGAATCTTCTAGCGTGCAAGACTGTGGCTATATATAACAATGACTTCCACAAGGCCAGATACCTTCTTACTGAGTTTCTGTGCAACCAGATTTTCTGCTGCAAAGAAGCTCAGATCCAACGAGGTTCTGCTTCGGGCGAATAGCCTGGGGTAGATAGTCCAGGTCCTCAGAAGGTCTGGAATTTTAATGATTTCTAAATCCCAGGTTTTCAGAAGTGAAAGTCCAGTTGGACACAGTAGAGGGTCCCAGGACCTCTGGAACAGCACATGGGGGTCAAGACTCACTCCAGCAGAGACCATCAGCATGGTCCAGGTTCAGTTCGTACTTGTCAGCTGGGAACTTCAGGGAAAAGACTTCTTGCAACTTGTTGTGGTAATGTAGCTACATAGAAGGTTAACCAACGGACCCTTTTAGTCTCCTTCTGTGTCCTGGTTTCAAGAGGGAGAATGTCAAGTCCTTCTCAGGTCACAAACAACAGGCAAGTATGCTTCTGTTCTTCAGTACGCCCAGGAAATGTTCTGCAGAGAGTACCTTAATGTCCCATCTTTATGCCTGGCAAGTGCTAGTGGGTGGGGGTGCCCCTAGCTAGCCAATACAAGAATAGAGAGTGATAAAGTGTATATTTTGAACATATTGATCAAACCCATACAATTGCAACAAACATGTTTTAGTGCATTTGTCAATGTTTATGAGCTTCTGACAGAGCTTTCTAAAAAAGGGGAATTGGTCATTTGCTATCTAAAAAGAAGCTGCTACCCATTTCAAAACAAAACGCTTTATAACCTGTTTTCGGAAAGTTAGTTGAAGAGGAAACAGCTCTGTCAGAAGCTTATAAACATTGTCAAATGCACAAAAAACATGTTTGGGTTTGATCAACATGTTCAAAATGCACACTTTATAACTCTCTTTTCTTGTATTGCCTCAAAGATAGATCTACCCCACTGTTTGAAGTGTTTAGTGCCATCTCCTTTGATAGACCTGTTAGTCACCGACCCTATCTCAAAGTCTGGGTCGGGTTGTGCCCCCGCCACAAGATATTGGAATAGCTGAAAATGAAAATAGATCTGTTTTCTGATATAGATATGGACAATCACTGTATGTATGTATGTGTGTGTGTATGTATCTATGCATGTAAGTATGTATGTATGTATATGGTATTTCTACAGCATGAACTGAGCTAAAAGGCAGCACAGTGTTGTGCAGACAAGCATAAAGTCAATGAGTAATAGCAAAGGTAGCTGGATTATAGACAGGGCCACAGGAATTATGCGATTCTGCGGCCATGGTGTTTTATGTTTAATCATAGATTTAATACATTTGCCACAGAATCCACCATCTTCTGCATAATCTGCATATTTTAACCAACACAAATTGTTTCTAGCTCAAATGGTTCAAAAGTTACTAAAAACACAGCGACACGTTTGCTGCGCAGTGGAAGGCCAGTTTCACTGGTGAACTTTTTGTTGCTTAATGCTATATTTGGGTGTTAATCTGGTACTAATAAGGTGCAAAATGCTCAGACAGTGGTAACAAGTAATAATACTATTGTAAAATTTGCAGCATTACGCCGCATAATTTGACTTTTCCTGTCGCACAATTTACTCATACCTGCTGCATGGCTGGAAGCGGTCCCAGATATGTACAGGACCTGGTCTCCCTCGACTAACCCTGCCGAAACTGAGATCAGCGAGTCAGGGTTTTTATTGTGTGCCTAGAATCCGCCGGGCTCGTTCATTTGCATACCTAGGTCCTAAGCTTTGGAATGCCTTACTGCAATTCCTAAGACACTGCACCTCTCTATTGCTGTTCCTAAACTTTTAAAAACCTGGCTATTCAAATTCTGCTGATTTCAGCAGCATCTGTGTGCATATGCCTAGCGCTGGGAAACCCGATGAGCTCTATAAATGATATTAACATAATTCAGGGGACCGCAATTTGTGCATAGGAGGTTGATGCCAATACTTATGAATACAAGGGATGTCGAATGCCAAGGCTGCCTAGTTTTGATTCCAATGACTGTCTTTTTTAACAACACTACACTCTCCTGCTCTTTCTCATTCTTTTAGATATTTTTCATCTGTGCTTCCTCACTTTGTCATGGTTTCTCTGTTTTTTTCTTCCTCCATCTTTCTCCTTTTGGTGCCTTTGTCTCTCTTGCCTGGAGTCAAACTCTGACGATAAAATATTAGTCCTCCCCTAAAAATGAGTGCCAGTTCCCACCACTGGAAACCATCAACAAATCAAAGGGGCCATCCAGTGAATGATATCGCAATCAACCTCAAAACCCTAGCTGACCTCATCAAACAAATGAACATTCCAGAATGACTATTGTTACTGACAATTAAAGATGTAGGACTAGTCAAAGATAATTGTATTTTCTCTACGCTGGATACCCACTTAAAGCACAAAATATTTTATAAAACTAAAGAGTCCAATCACAATTATCATGGACTCTGCTTAAACTGCTCGCTCTGATTTATCTCAACACCTTTCTAAAAGGTGGAAGAGTGTGATATGGGTCCTATATGTCATATTAAAAGAATTGAATCTCCTCTCTCAAAAACATGTGCCAGTATCCATTATGCCTCATTGTAGTCTTTGCAGTTGTAATGTTACCTTATTAACATTATTATCCGGTGTGCAGTCTAAATATCGAGTTTTTTATTTCGAATGGACATAATATCGACTCCAGAATATCGATATGGCATTAATATCGAGGTAAGTAATATCGAAGTTTTTTTTATCGATTTTTATGTATGTTAAAAAATATCGATAGCTAAAATATCGAGTAAGTAATATCGTTAGTAAAAAATATCGATTTTTTTAGTAGTTAAAAAATATTGAAAGTTGTGTTATCGACAGTCATGATATCGACTGTCATGATATCGACTAATAATATGGATATAAATAATATCTAATAGTTAAATGTACACTGTTTTTATGTTTTATAAATACATTTATTGTTAAAATATATGTTATTTATTTATTTATTTGTATAGAAATAATTTAATGAATAATTAATAATTTAAAAAAATTATTCAAATACTATAATAATTTCTAGGAGCGGGTAGTGGGTTTTTAGGGGAATAGGGTGGGAAGTATTTTAAATATAATTAATTAAATATGTAAATTTATTAATTGGTATTAATATTTAATTAATTGTTAATTAAATTTAATTTTTAATATATAATATTTAATTGGTAATTAATTAATTTAAATACATGAATTGCTAATTATGCTCATTTAAATAATTTATGTTATGTAGCGGGTTGTGGGTTTATAGGGGAATAGGGTGGGAAGTAATTTAATTATAAATAATTAAATATGTAAATTAATTAATTGGTATTAATATTAAATTAATTGTTAATGAATTAAAATATGTAAATTATATATAATTTAATTGGTAATTTATTTAATTTATTGAATAATTGCTAATAATGTAAAAGTAAATATTTTATGTCATGTAGCGGGTTGTGGGTTTATAGGGGAATAGGGTGGGAAGTAATTTAATTTTAAATAATTAAATATGTAAATTTCTTAATTGGTAGTACAATTTGAATAATTGTTACTTAAATCATATATTTAAATCATATACAATTTAATTGGTAATTAATTTAATTTATTAATAGCTAATTATGTAAATTTATAAATTTTATGTCATGTAGTGGGTTGTAGGTTTATAGGGGAATAGGGTGGGAAGTATTTTTTTTATAATTATTTACAAAGGAAAAATTATTAATTGGTAGTAATATTTTAATAATTGTCCCTTTAATAATGTATTGAAATAATATAAATTTTAATTGGTAATTAATATAATTTTTTTGAGTAATTGCTAATTATGTTATTTTAAATAATGTATGTGATGTAGGGGGTTGTGAGTTTATAGGGGAATAGGGTGGGAAGTAATTTAATTATAATCAATTAAATATGTAAAATTATTAATTGGTAGTAATATTTAATTAAATGTTAATAAAAAAATTATTGTTCATTAATTAAAATATAATTGGTAAATTATTTTATCAAATTGATTATTTGCTAATTATGTTAAATTAATTTTTTACTTTTCTGTAGTGGGTTGTCTGTTTATATGGGAATAGAGTGGGAAGTAATATAATAATAAATTAGGAAAAAGTAATATTTACTTAAGGTATACAACGCTTAGCACACAACGTTTAAAATGCTATACCTTTACAATCAAACTTTTACAACGCTAAAACCATAGCAACGCATGTATTTTGATCAAATGTTTTTAGTATGCAGGTATTTTTACAATGCATACCATTACAACGTATGTGTTGGTAAGTATATAATTATATTTAAAATCTTATAGCTTAGGATTGTTGGGTAAAGGGGTATTTTTAGGGTTCAGGGTCAGTTTTCAGTTTGTGGGTAAAGGGGTATTTTTAGGGGTGAGGGTCAGTTTTCTGTTTCTTGCTAAGGGGTATTTTTAGGGTTCAGGGTCAGTTTTCAGTTTTTGGGTAAACGGGTATTTTTAGGGTTCAGGGTCAGTTTTCAGTTTGTGGGTAAAGGGGTATTTTAAGGGGTGAGGGTCAGTTTTTAGTTTTTCGCTAAAGGGGTATTTTTAGGGTTCAGGGTCAGTTTTCAGTTTGTGGGTAAAGGGGTATTTATAGGGTTCAGGGTCAGTTTTCAGTTTGTGGGTAAAGGGGTATTTTTAGGGTTCAGGGTCAGTTTTCAGTTTTTGGGTAAAGGGGTATTTTTAGGGTTCAGGGTCAGTTTTCAGTTTGTGGGTAAAGAGGTATTTTTAGGGTTCAGGGTCAGTTTTTAGTTTTTGGGTAAAGGGGTATTTTTAGGGTTCAGGGTCAGTTTTCAGTTTGTGGGTAAAGGGGTGTTTTTAGGGGTGAGGGTCAGTTTTCAGTTTCTTGCTAAAGGGGTATTTTTAGGGTTCAGGGTCAGTTTTCAGTTTTTGGGTAAAGGGGTATTTTTAGGGTTCAGGGTCAGTTTTTAGTTTTTGGGTAAAGGGGGATTTTTAGAGTTCAGGGTCAGTTTTCAGTTTGTGGGTAAAGGGGTATTTTTTGGGTTCAGGGTCAGTTTTCAGTTTGTGGGTAAAGGGGTGTTTTTAGGGTTCAGGGTCAGTTTGGGGTTTTAGGGTAGAGGGGTACAGGGTAAAAATAAGGTCAATTTAAATTTTCATCACATTAATTAAATTTTAATAAATTTTATTAAATTATTTTCTATTAATTTACATTAAATAATATATTAGATAATTATAAATACTTATGTTGTAATGCTATGCGTTGTAAAGGTATTTGCTTTGTAAAAACATTCGTTGTAAATAAATGCGCTGTAATGGTATTTGCGTTGTTAAAGTTTTGTTGTAAAGGTATGCGTTGTAAAAGTATGTGTTCAAACGTCATACATCTTTTATTTTATTGTATTTAATAGAATTTTTTTTACATTTAATTTATAATTATCAAAATAATTATTGGTCATTAGTTGTAAATTAGTATTAATAGGTAAGTAATAGAAATAATGATAGTTATTTAGTAATTTTGATATATTAATTATTATATTAAATTAAATAGTTAATCATTTGTTAACAAAATTATATTGATAATATTTTGTTATTTATTTATTAATATATGAAGTATTTACTTTCCCTACTGTTGCACCCATTGGAGTGGGAATAGTAATTAGTATGGGTTCAGTGTCCACCATCTTGCATGACTTTACAATTGGTGAAATGGGAAGTGTAATTTGTATGGTTTTAATGTGTAGTATGGTTTTGTAAGTTTATAATTGGTGCAGTGGAAATAAGAAAACATTTTTTATATAAAACATTATTATTGGTAGGATACTATAATAAAGTTTTTACATTACATAGAAAAATTTTGTTTTAATTATAATTATTGTTATTGTAGTACTTAAAAGATTAATAAATTTTTACAAATATTAAAATTTAAAATGCATTTTTATATAGAATATTTCATATGCAATTTATATTTATATACAATAATAAAGAAGGAAACATACACAGGGTTAAATGCAATAAATGAAAAACAGTTTATTCACATTTAAAAAATAATTTGTAAGTAGAGATTTATTTTTTATTTCAATAGAAATTTTTAACTAAACAGTTTTTATTATCCCAAAAAATATATGAAGTGCATATATATGTTTTTAACACATAAATGATATTAACATAATTTTATGTTTATTAACATATATTGTAATTTAAATAGTTAAAGAAACAAATTGGTAATATGTACTTTTCATTTAATAACAATTATTTTATTCACATACACATTGAATATATTGTCATCGATAAATATGTACATTTCTTTTGTAACAGTTACATTTTTATTTTTTACAAAGAAATCATATTTTTTTTAAATTAATATTATGAATATTGAAAATATTTAAAATATTAATTTTTACATAGATAAACACAAAAATACATTTTTATATACATACAGAGGGGTCGATTCCGATCCGGTAAAAAGCGCTCCGAATTGCCGTTCGGAGCGTTTTTCCCCGTACGAATCGCACCTGTAGGCGTCCCCGTACGATTCAGCAAGTACGATCACAAATGAAACCGTCACTCCGTACGACTCGTAAAAAACACCGTACAAATCGGAAATCCATACGAATTGCAGTCGGCTGACGCACCACGCAGCGTCCGTACGTAAATAGACCGCGCCTTCCGACCCAGGAAGTACGATCCATGTTGAACACACTCCGTACGGCTCTTTTGCTACGAGGGCTCCAAACTACCGTAAACCCACACTCCGTCAAAACCGGAACCCGGTACACGACAAGCAGGACATGAACGCCATCGTCCGTGTCATCCCTATCCTGTACGCCCACCACCTCGTATTCAGAAACCGACGACGGCGCAGAAGGTGAGTACAACGAACTCCAACATACCTGTACGTGTTGCCACACGGGCACATCTCCATTGCACGACTGTCATGTCTGGGTACGTTGCACCACACACTCCCGCACTTCACCAGGGTAATACGGAGACGTACCGCACCTACGTCATCGACGTCGGGGTACGGTACGTCACCGCACAACACCAGTGTAATACGGAGACGTACCACACCTACGTCATCGACTTCGGGGTACGGTACGTCACCGCACTCCACCAGTGTAATACGGAGACGTACCGCACATACGTCATCGACTTCGGGGTACGGTAAGTCAGCGCACTCCACCAGTGTTATACGTGCCGCATGTACGTCATCCAGCTCAGGGTACGGTACGTCACCGCACAACACCAGTGTAATACGGAGACGTACCGCACCTACGTTATCGACTTCGGGGTACGGTAAGTCAGCGCACTCCACCAGTGTTATACGTGCCGCATGTACGTCATCCAGCTCGGGGTACGGTACGTCACCGCACAACACCAGTGTAATACGGAGACGTACCGCACCTACGTTATCGACTTCGGGGTACGGTAAGTCACCGCACTCCACCAGTGTTATACGTGCCGCATGTACGTCATCCAGCTCGGGGTACGGTACGTCACCGCACAACACCAGTGTAATACGGAGACGTACCGCACCTACGTCATCGACTTCAGGGTACGGTAAGTCACCGCACTCCACCAGTGTTATACGTGCCGCATGTACGTCATCCAGCTCGGGGTACGGTACGTCACCGCACAACACCAGTGTAATACGGAGACGTACCGCACCTACGTCATCGACCTCGGGGTACGGTAATGCACCGCATAACACCAGTGCCCCGCATCAGAGTGTGTGTGTGGCTAAGACCCCCACCAGTGCCCACCAGTGCCCAGCATCAGAGTGTGTGTGTGGCTAAGACCCCCACCAGTGTCCACCAGTGCCCAGCATCAGAGTGTGTGTGTGGCTAAGACCCCCACCAGTGCCCACCAGTGCCCAGCATCAGAGTGTGTGTGTGGCTAAGACCCCCACCAGTGCCCACCAGTGCCCAGCATCAGAGTGTGTGTGTGGCTGAGACCCCCACCAGTGCCCACCAGTGCCCAGCATCAGAGTGTGTGGCTAAGACCCCCACCAGTGCCCACCAGTGCCCACCAGTGCCCACCAGTGCCCAGCATCAGAGTGTGTGTGTGGCTAAGACCCCCACCAGTGCCCACCAGTGTCCACCAGTGTCCACCAGTGCCCAGCATCAGAGTGTGTGTGTGGCTAAGACCCCCACCAGTGCCCACCAGTGCCCAGCATCAGAGTGTGTGTGTGGCTAAGACCCCCACCAGTGCCCACCAGTGCCCACCAGTGCCCACCAGTGCCCAGCATCAGAGTGTGTGTGTGGCTAAGACCCCCACCAGTGCCCACCAGTGCCCAGCATCAGAGTGTGTGTGTGGCTAAGACCCCCACCAGTGCCCACCAGTGCCCTGCATCAGAGTGTGTGTGTGGCTAAGACCCCCACCAGTGCCCACCAGTGCCCACCAGTGTCCACCAGTGCCCAGCATCAGAGTGTGTGTGTGGCTAAGACCCCCACCAGTGCCCACCAGTGCCCAGCATCAGAGTGTGTGTGTGGCTAAGACCCCCACCAGTGCCCACCAGTGCCCAGCATCAGAGTGTGTGTGTGGCTGAGACCCCCACCAGTGCCCACCAGTGCCCAGCATCAGAGTGTGTGGCTAAGACCCCCACCAGTGCCCACCAGTGCCCACCAGTGCCCAGCATCAGAGTGTGTGTGTGGCTAAGACCCCCACCAGTGCCCACCAGTGCCCACCAGTGTCCACCAGTGCCCAGCATCAGAGTGTGTGTGTGGCTAAGACCCCCACCAGTGCCCACCAGTGCCCAGCATCAGAGTGTGTGTGTGGCTAAGACCCCCACCAGTGCCCACCAGTGCCCAGCATCAGAGTGTGTGTGTGGCTGAGACCCCCACCAGTGCCCACCAGTGCCCAGCATCAGAGTGTGTGGCTAAGACCCCCACCAGTGCCCACCAGTGCCCAGCATCAGAGTGTGTGTGTGGCTGAGACCCCCACCAGTGCCCACCAGTGCCCAGCATCAGAGTGTGTGTGTGGCTAAGACCCCCACCAGTGCCCACCAGTGCCCACCAGTGTCCACCAGTGCCCAGCATCAGAGTGTGTGTGTGGCTAAGACCCCCACCAGTGCCCACCAGTGCCCAGCATCAGAGTGTGTGTGTGGCTAAGACCCCCACCAGTGCCCACCAGTGCCCAGCATCAGAGTGTGTGGCTAAGACCCCCACCAGTGCCCACCAGTGCCCACCAGTGCCCACCAGTGCCCAGCATCAGAGTGTGTGTGTGGCTAAGACCCCCACCAGTGCCCACCAGTGCCCAGCATCAGAGTGTGTGTGTGGCTAAGACCCCCACCAGTGCCCACCAGTGCCCAGCATCAGAGTGTGTGTGTGGCTAAGACCCCCACCAGTGCCCACCAGTGCCCACCAGTGTCCACCAGTGCCCAGCATCAGAGTGCCCACCACTGCCCAGCTCGTACATCAAAAACATACCATTGCAACCTCATTACCCTCAGGAGATAGACTCATTTTAGTAGACCTAAATGTGAACATCACACCAGCTCCCAGGCACCCAGCAGTCACAGACATCATCACACAAACTACAATTCTGAAAATGAAAAAATTAGCTTTATTCAGCGGAATCACAAAAGAAAAGCAAATGAGAGTCCTCGCTCATTAAAGGCCAATGGCCAGTCCTATAGAGTCTCTGCAACAGTTTGTGCCTCCATGGGTGTCATCTCACCCAAACCTGCCTGCACATGGCATTTAATCAGCTGTGCTGACTATGGGGGCACCATCTGTGGAATCCTCCGGCACCGCATGGACAGGAGAGGGAAGGACAGGTGGAGTGGGTGCAGGTGTAGTGGAATCATCCACACTGGTTGGGGATTCGTCGAAAGTAGATTAAAAAACCTGGCTGCACACCTCAGCCAGGGCGGAAAAACTACCACCTGAACCCGGGGACACATTGGGGGTGGAGGTACAGGGCTGTGAGTCTGTCCTACTGGGTGTGTGGATGCGTGTGTGAGGTGTCGCCCCTCTCCCTGTGGGTGTGCCTACTTGCCCTTGAGACTGTGTGCGTGGAGCTTTGAGCTTCTTATGCTGTGTGTGTGCGCTGGGTGTGTCTGACCTGTGGCGTGTGCGTGTATGCTGTGTAGGTATGTGAGAGGCAGAGGTGGATGGCTCTGAAGGAGGGGGGGGGCAGATGCTGCTGGGTGTAGAGAGGTGCCGTCAGTGTTGATTCAATGGCAGCCACACTCCGACGCAGATCAGACATGGCTGATGACATGCCCTCCATGAACGACACCACCTGTGTCAACAGTTGTGTATGTCCATGGAGGACAGACAGCATGGATGTCTGACCTACAGCAATCTGCCGGAGTAGGTCCACTGTCTCAACACTGAGGGCAGCAGGGGACACAGGGGCAGGGGCTGCGGTGCCGGGAACAAAGGAGACACGGGGGCTAGCACGGACCCTAGGCACACCAAGGACTGGGAGGTTGGAGATGGGACTGGAGGAGGGGAGGGCAGCCAAAGATGAATGAGTGACCATTGCTGCATATTCCCCCCCCTCCTGAGAGTCTGTCTCGGATTCGTCGGCATGGTAAGATGTGTCAGTCACATGTCGTCCGGCCTGCAGACTCTCCTCCCACTCTGTGCCACTGCCTCCCTCTGACACCTCAAAGCAGGTGGCACTGTCGGTGTGTCCCTCCCCCTGGTCCGCGCCTCTGTCTCCTCCAGATTCAGATGATGATGATGATGTTGTGAGCAAGGAGAAGAATGAAAACATATCAGTCACCTGTACACATCAGACATATCAGCTGCAAATCATTTGGCCTCAACATGGCATGCATCATGAGTCACATGACACATAACTCTTCATAATGACAATTCTACTTGTGGAGAAATGTCAGAGACACAAAGCTCAATGTAAGGTAGGAGACAAGGTATAGGCAAGGAAAATACTTGTATGAGAGACACAATCATGATCCACTGCCTGACAACAGGATAGCTGATGATGCATAACAGTTCATTAGCCAACCCTGCCACCCAAATCAAGACCTGGTCATGTTTGATTCGCTTTGACTCTGTGCCACATTAGAAAAGTCCTGGGCGAACTGCCATGTGATGCCATCCTGGGACCTGAAACAAGTCTTCCATCACCTCACACTGCCATCACCGCTTTGTACATCCAAAGTCACATTGTGTGGCAAACCATCAATACTATGTACAAAGAACATGCCACAGATGTTGAGAATATGCACACACGCACTGCCCAGTGTGAGTATGCAGAAGCCCAAAATATAGCACATGTACATTGTGCACCTGTAGCTAACACAAGATTATTAGAAAGTGTACCATGGACAAAGGCCACTGAGGCTGACTTGTGCATAAAACACTTGTTGAGACTCAAGAACAGTGCCACAATATGAAGAAGGGCAGACATAGTGCACATGTGGTGCTACATTTAAGGTACGAACAGGTGTCACATACCCCCCTACAACATGATGATGTGCAAAGGAAGATGCAATCTGAGACACTGCACCATAGGAGTACATGTCAAAAACAAGCATTAGCCAAAGCAAACCTCTACTGTGGAGTAGGGCAAGGCATGTAAAGAAGCAGCTGCTGACAGAGGGACAATCGAATTCCAATGCATGAACTGCCTGTCTGACCACACCACTCAAACTATGGGAGTGTGACCATGCCTTAGAGCTCTTCAGGTACCATTTCTCACACACATGACTACAAACAGACATGTACCTACCCCCTTCGTGCTGCTGTCCCTCCTGCAACTGCCTATGGAGGTCTGGGAACACCACTTCCAGGACCCGGAGCATGTTGGGGGTGAGTTGGCGGCTGCCGCCATGCCGGCGTGGAGCTTCCAGCTTCAGCTGGACTCGGGCAATGCGGCGGCTCCAGCACCGGATGTCCTGCCACCTCTTCTTAATGTTTCGAAGCCTCCTGCGAGGCCCCCCCTCTCTCTGGACAGCCCTGGCGATGTCCACCCAGATTTCACCCTTCTCATAGGCAGATACCTGTCACAAATGTAAAGTTACAGAACATCAGTATACCTGGTGCATGTTCCCGAGACACCCATATGTGCACAAAATACATGAGGACAACAGGGCAACGTATGGCACACACATTAGCATCATTGTCCAGGAGTATGTGGCCTGTGTACTAACACAACTGCTTTGCATGACATTGAAAATCTACAGATTACATGAGGGCTGTAAAACACTCTTTGAGCATGACACTCACTGAACAATATATGCTATATCTGGGTGCAATGCAGCACGTGACATGCTGTCACACACCACACTACAACAAATAACTCTCTTCTAACAACACTGTGCACCCTGGCACTCACTCACAACAACATTGCATCTATCCACTATTACTACACAGTGGCTATGATGTCACACACACAACAGGTGCACACTCCAAGGTATTGCACACATCACTCACCTGATCCTCTGGTCTCCCATACAGCTTGCTGAAGTTTGGCAGGAGGGCATCCAGCAGGGCCTTGTTCTCACCATCAGTGAATGCAGGTGCCCTCTCCATGTTCAGCTGATCAGGGTCCAGAGGATTCAGAGACAGCAGCTGTGGTTAGCACACCAATGTTGTGCAGGCAAGTGCCCTCCCACAGCCACATGCTGCCTTATATCTGTGCTGCAGAGGGTCTGTGAGTCCAAGGAGTAGTGTGTGATAGGCCACCATAATTTGCATCCTATGTTCCATCCAATCACATCACACCTAAGCCCATTACACACATATGCATGGTTTGAAAATAGAGCCAGAGCAGAACAACAACTTTCGCAACATTGTATACTTTTTGCTAACTGATTCTTCCTGGACACCTGTAGGAGTTTAAAAAAACTCTGTATCCATGACAACCTGGTTGCATTTTGAACAGTACACTGTTCCCCTAGTTGTTCCCTATGCATATTTTAAAATCCACACACAAGTACGGTGACATTGCCATTGCCAATGCTACACATTGAATGGTGTAACGATGCGTACACACGCACGTACCATTGGGGTACGCTTAGCTCGCGTAGAGCCTAAAGGCGATAGGGAAACGATGCGTACACAGGCACGTACCATTGGGGTACGGTTAGCTCGCGTAGAGCCTAAAGGCGATAGGGAAACGATGCGTACACACGCACGTACCATTGGGGTATGCTTAGCTCGCGTAGAGCCTAAAGGCGATAGGGAAACGATGCGTACACACGCACGTACCATTGGGGTACGCTTAGCTCGCGTAGAGCCTAAAGGCGATAGGGAAACGATGCGTACACACGCACGTACCATTGGGGTACGCTTAGCTCGTGTAGAGCCTAAAGGCGATAGGGAAACGATGCGTACACACGCACGTACCATTGGGGTACGCTTAGCTCGCGTAGAGCCTAAAGGCGATAGGGAAACGATGCGTACACACGCACGTACCATTGGGATACGCTTAGCTCGCGTAGAGCCTAAAGGCGATAGGGAAACGATGCGTACACACGCACGTACCATTGGGGTACGCTTAGCTCGCGTAGAGCCTAAAGGCGATAGGGAAACGATGCGTACACACGCACGTACCATTGGGGTACGCTTACCTCGCGTAGAGCCTAAAGGCGATAGGGAAACGATGCGTACACACGCACGTACCATTGGGGTACGCTTAGCTCACGTAGAGCCTAAAGGCGATAGGGAAACGATGCGTACACACGCACGTACCATTGGGGTACGCTTAGCTCGCGTAGAGCCTAAAGGCGATAGGGAAACGATGCGTACACACGCACGTACCATTGGGGTACGCTTAGCTCGCGTAGAGCCTAAAGGCGATAGGGAAACGATGCGTACACACGCACGTACCATTGGGGTACGCTTAGCTCGCGTAGAGCCTAAAGGCGATAGGGAAACGATGCGTACACACGCACGTACCATTGGGGTACGCTTAGCTCGCGTAGAGCCTAAAGGCGATAGGGAAACGATGCGTACACACGCACGTACCATTGGGGTACGCTTAGCTCGTGTAGAGCCTAAAGGCGATAGGGAAACGATGCGTACACACGCACGTACCATTGGGGTACATTGTGTCAGACATGGTCAAGTGAACGATTGTGTAGGCTGCGTCCCTGTCCACCTTCATGTCACCATTGGGAGAGTCACACCAGGAAATCACACAGCAGGGATGTAGTCTACACTCATGTCAACCATGTGGATGCATACATCAGCATGGCACACATACATCAGTATGTGCCAGGTTTGGCAGACATTGAAGAAGCACAGGGATTGTGACCCTGTGCCTCAGTTGATGTGTGAATAGCTTGCACAACATGTCATCATTCATGATGCACATGTGCATCACATGCATTCAACAATTTCAACACGATTAACGTCTGCAACATGTAGCGAGGCACATGAACACTCGAATGGGCCACAATTCAGTACAGGGAACTGGCACATGATGACAGGAACATGCCCACTGTCACAGAGGTGTCATAGCCGCACAGCATGACCCTGTGTGACCACGTCATGTGTGTGCCATGTGCTACATTGTGCATGCTGTTAGCATATGCCATGAACAGGTCAGTAAAGTATTACTCACCTCAGAATATCCCCACATGTCATCCTGGACATGGCAATTTTCGTAATACCGTACACTTGTGTGTTGGTGTGTAAATCCTCTGGCTCTGCAAGTATCCTTGGCGTTGTGTGTGCCCTGATGACGTTATCTGAGTAGTCATATGTCACCTCTGCGTCCACACGTCAGGTCCTCTGTTTGTTTCTCAACACCAATGCAGGTCCGGTCTAAGTTAAAGCTTACACATTTTGTACCCTAAATCATTGTACTAACACTTCAGAACATTTACCTTTTATTGTCATACTCAAGACCGTGCCAATAGGGATGTCACTTACAAAGCCTGTGAGGAATGAAAACGCCTCATGTTGGTGAGTGACCCTCACCGTCTGTGTCTCCACGGTTTTCACGTCAGGCACAACAACAAGAGCTGCTCCAATTGCGGGGACCTGACATATGAATCCAGGTGTGATATGTCCCACAAGCCACTCAGACTCCAGCAGTTGGCACAGCACCACAATAGCTCATGGTTGGGATGTAGGACCAGTGCATGTGTGTGGGTGTGGAGACATGTGAGCCCCTTATTAGTACATCATTCCCCAGGGCAAACTCGTCAGGTAAACAAAAAAAGTCAGAGATGTGTAATTGCATTAACAAATAACCACGATGCAAGTGCAATGCAGCATGGGATTAGGGTGACGGCGACCACACGGCTCCATCAGAATAGCAGCCATCGTAGCCAGCACCACAACCTACGGTCCCAGCCCTGCATGTGACACAGGAGGAGTAAGTGCACTTCCTCATGTCCATGATGTCCCTCACCCCGCCCACTGACTCCGCATCAGCTTCTGGCCCACCGTACCCGTCAGGGGGCAGTTGCGCCTCTGTTGATATGCCCCTGACGCCATCACTCGCTGAGTGACGGACGCAGGCGGTGCATACGTCCCAGAACCGCTGTGACAGACATGATCGGAATGTTCATCCTGGTCCCCGCTGGTTCAACTCACAACCTCACTGCCAGATCTCCCCCAGGTGTCAGCCGTGGCGCGTGGTGCTGGCCCCGATACAACACACTGTACGGCTCCGCCGTGGTAACTGTGTGGCAGAACACCGCTCTTAATGCTGCATGGGAATGTAAACATCAATGAGCTGGCCACACCTCATTACAATTGGCGCTAATGAGTATTGGGAGGGTCAAGCAGACCCACTGGCACGTGAGTGTCAGTTTTTTTTTTTTTTTCAGGTGCTGCGAGCGTGAGGGGTAGGTGTCTCCGCCACACCAGCGCCTGCACTAAGGTTCATCCACCAGACAGCGCTGGCCTCACGGGAGCATGCTGCGAGGCCCGTGTTATTCTCCCTTAGGGTTGCCTAATTAGAGTGGGACCCCTTGGCCCTCTACATACACGTCCCAGAGAGGTTGTATGTGCTTTTTACTATGTGAATGAGCATATAATCACTTGTCTTCTTGTGTCGTACCCTGTCTAGGTCCTGACGAATCGCCGTTTGGCGAGAAACATGTTGACCACACCAGGGGGTTGAGTTAGTTTTCTGTATACTTCCACAGCTTCTAGCTCCCCTCCCACCTCTTTTAATCAGGGAATCAGCCACGCCAATAAAATCCATTGTGGACTGACTATCCCTTTTTAACACACACTCACTTTTCACCGACTACACTCCCCCTTGTTCCTCACTCACACCCACCATCGGCTAGGAACAAAAGAACTCCGCTAAAAGAGTGCCTCATGGTACTCCGTCAGACATTGCAGCGCCGGTCTGACGAGGAGCAGTGAGCCGATGATGATACTGGACACCCTTCAGCCAGGGTGTGTTCCACGCCTAACGCTCTGGGTGTGTGAGGCTCTCTAGTTCCGACAAGGGACCTTCGCTAGTCCCTTGACTCTGTACGTCTACTCTCCTCTCCACACTGTAGTACTCTCCCCGGGGAACTTTGTATTTTTCTTTGTGCTCCACGTGAGTGTCAGTCCCAAGACCACAGGACAGGTGGACTGGGGGATGCGAGTGTTGTGGACACCTAGCCAGACACAGGTGATGTCTCAACTCAAAAGATGTATTTGGATGATTGGGCAACGTTCAGTGTAGTGTTTATGTGGGCGGTTGGAACCATGGCCCTTCATCTCCCTGTTGCTGCGGTGAGGACCAACTTGTCACTCAGGTCCTTCAACTACACTAACGCTACGCTGAGCCTCTGCAGGCCTATCTTGATGAGAGTACTGTATGTATATTGGCAAGCATGTACAGCCACGCAGCATGTTTGTCTGTACATAGGCACGTTGTCAGACCCCCACTGCCCTACCCGGACTGACCATGTTCCCTGTCCTACCACCCCATCCCAGGAAGCATCTGCATGCAGCCCTCAAAACCACAGAACACATTCCTGTTAGCTACGCTGTAGAGGGTATCCAAGAGGTACAGGCACTACGCAAAGATGTCATCATCCTCCCTGACTCTGGGAGTGATGTTTAGCTACTTGACATGCATCTTTGCCTGCTACCCAAACTCTCTGTGGGATATGTTTGTGTAACAGCTGCCAGTGTATGCGTTGTAGGTACGGCCAAAACGTGGCCACGCCCTTGTCGGATGCCAATCTACAACACTGGTTTTGTTCCGGTTTGGCCTGGATAGCCACCACTCACTGGTCAGATCGATGCCACCCAGGGAGGCTAATTAGTCCTAAGCTATGTATGTATTGAAATGTGACACTTTGTTACTGCCTACTGTTCCTTACAGATATTGGTTTACAAAAGGTAAGTAACTAGTCCTTGAAAGTACTGTGCATCTGCTGTAGGAGCATCTATGTTGTGTCCTTGCTGTGATGGCAGGGTGACTAATGTACACACACCATGCCACGTGTGTTAATGACCCGTTCACATGTGTGATGGCATCACAGACCATCAGTGACAAATGTAATTATCATGCTGTATGATGATGGTCATGTCATTGTCACTGAAAGTACACACCGCGACATGACTAAGGCTGAACAG
Organism: Lissotriton helveticus; assembly: GCF_964261635.1. Taxonomy (NCBI): domain Eukaryota; kingdom Metazoa; phylum Chordata; class Amphibia; order Caudata; family Salamandridae; genus Lissotriton; species Lissotriton helveticus. Next base: position 1,327,809,460 of record NC_136068.1, on the reverse strand, counting down.
TGCAAATGATTGCACATGTGGTGTGTGTGTGTATTGCAGTCAGCCCTCTGGATGTGCAGACAACCTCCTACTGACATTGACATGACGTGTCTCACTGACATGATACATTGTCATGGTCACTAAGACCTTTACATCTGATCGTTTGTATGCATGTCACATCCATTCCACACACTACAGGTATTTTCCTTCGCCACGGAGGAGTGTGTGGGAGCTGGCATCAGTGTGTATCCCACGCCACACTCCAAATTGTCTACATTGAAGCAGTGTTGCTTGTGCCATGTACATTGTTATAGTCTTAGTCAGACAGTTGTAGACATTTCCTTAAAATTGTGTCTTGCAGGGCACCCCCTCTGGAAAGGCCGTTGCCTGACTTGGAAGCCATGAGGGAGCGCAACTGCATCCGTCGATATCGCTTCGGCAGACAGTTGATCAAGGACCTGACGGGCAGGCTTGAGGCTCACCTACAACCACGCCACAGGTATCCAAGTGCACTGACACCCAAGGTAAAGGTGATGGCAGCCCTCCATTTCTTTGCCGCAGGTACCTTCCAATTTACCATAGCTGATGTGGGAGGGATGTCTCAGACCATGTTTAGCCGGGTATTGGGTGATGTTTTGGGAGCAATGTTGCTCCACCTTGATGAATTCATTACATTCCCTACTCCAGAAGAGTTGACAGATGACAAGGGGGAATTCTATGGCCTGGGCCGTATGCCACATGTAATTGGTGCAATTGATGGTACACATGTTACTCTCGTCCCACCACAGGCTCAGGAGCAAGCGTATCGCAACAGGAAACACTAGCACTCGATAAATGCCCTGGTGGTGTGTCTTGCCAACATGATTATCTCACATGTTTGTGCACGTTATCCAGGATCGTGCCACGATGCTTTCATCATGAGGCGTAGCAGGGTACCACAGATGATGCTGCAGCTGCACAACCACCGGGCATGTCTAGTTGGTGAGTATACACTGTGAGCTCTGTATGTCAGTATGTCACAACTTCATGATCTGCATCATATGATTCACTCTTGTACATGATGTCAAATTGCAGGAGACGCTGGATATCCAAACATGCCGTGTCTAATGACTCCGCTACGCAATCCCAGGACAGCTGCAGACCAGCGTTACAACAATGCTCATGTGAAGACCAGGCAGGTGATCGAACGGACCTTTGGACTCCTGAAGAGCCGCTTCAGGTGCCTGGACAAGACAGGCGGAGCCCTCCAATACAGCCCACGCAAGGTGTGTGACATCTTCACCGTGTGCTGCATGCCACACAACATGATACAAAAAAGTGAGCGACCCAGATTACCCTTGAGGGCTTGGGTAATTAAATGAAAAGGTAAGAGTGCCTTCAAGGGAATTCGTTTAAAATTTTTTTCTTAATTAACAATGTGATTTCGTCAGAATCAATAAATCATCCTCTTTGGAAACAAATTCAAATCAATAAAATTCGACAAAGTCAAACATAATTACGTATATGACAAACAAACGCATAAACCAGGTGTATGAAAAATAGAAGTTTATCAAACAATTAAAAATGATTCATATGATATACAGGAAACAAAAATAGGACTGGAGGTTGATACTCAATTTATGTACAGACAACTCAACAGAACCTATAAACGCCTATCCCAAAAGTATATTGAAAAAACAAGCAGGATGAAGCGGAGGTCGACGTTTCGGTCTCCTACAAACTACTTGACGAGACCATCTTCAGGACTGGTGATATTTTCAATCTGTATATTACACAATGTAATCTGAAACAAAAATATTTTCAATTACAAAACTTTACTAATAATTCTCAGTCATAACACCTTGGTATATGCAACATAAACAACACTACAATGCCTATATTACAACACATATATTTACAAAAAGACATATTCACAACATGACAACCTAAGTCTTCACAAGAGCAATTAATTAATTCCAATTGTATACTTATTCACAATCCCCATGTAAACAGAGATTGGATGTACAACCCGAACACATCTAAACAGTGTTTATTATGATGTACATCATTCATGACATTCATGATTGTGCGGCAGATATTAACCACACCCATTACGTAAATGGTAGATGTTAATACATCTATTGGCCGAGATGATGTTTCAAACAGTCTTTTAAACGAGAAACCAATAGCTCACTCATGAGCTGCAGAACAACTTACAGTGAAATTTGTGTCTGTTGCGTATGACTTCCTCAACAGAACCCGCGTTGCGTTATTTGAATCGAAGTGTTAAACCTCCCAGGCCATTACTCATCAGAATCAAACTAAAGGGATATAAAAACGCCCCATTAATGGCATATTCACGAACCTTAATGCCTACCTATTTAAAAATTGCCAGGTCAAATTACCTTTATTTTTACTGGACGGCCGCTAACGGTTGTAGCCAAAGTTGAACAGCATTCACGCCCGTTATAAACTGTACAGTAATATAGAAATCTGTCAATACTAGAAACTACATTGCAAATAAGCCACATCATCTGTAAAGGTTTAGATGATAAGCAAAACAACTTACAGCGAAGATTATGTCTGTTGCGTATAAATTCCTCAACAGAGACCGCGTCGCGTTATTTAAATCAAAAGTATTCACACTCCAGGGCCCTTACTCATCAGAGTCAGTCTAAGGGGATATGAAACGCCCCATTAATGGCATGTTTACGAATCTTAATGATTATCTATTCTAAAAGTTGCTCGGTCAAATTACCTTAATTTTTGATCGATGGTGTGAACGTGGGGTGCCGTTAGTCAAAAGCCAAAGTTGAACAGCATACAGGCCCGCTACAATCTGTACAGTAATACAGAGAACTATCAATACTGGGAGCGCCGTTGTGCAAAGGTCATAGTATATTTATAAATCTGACCGCTTACCACAGAGACGGGGCTGTCGAGTCAGAAAGCGCGACTTTGCAACCAGCTACACGGGGCCTTAGTTAATACTGAAAGGCAAGACTAAGCGTTAGATATTTCTAACTTCTTTGGTTTAAGAGTCCAGACCACACTCGCTCTGGCTTTTGTGCATTGCTTACCGGTCGTCTTCAATCGAAGCGCCACAATACGGGGGTCCTGTCTGCAGAATAGGCGGAAACGCCTAGTATCTGATGTGCCGTGCTTATGAACGGTCGTTTGGATATCGAAATAGGACTGCGCTCAAGGGCGCCATCTTGAAATGAGTTTTTTTGGCGGCAGCATTAAAATTACCGAACTATGTTGACAGTCTAAACATGATTCAAATTTGGGAAGATGTCTCTTTTAAGGCCGAATTAAAACATCACCTTGACCTTGATTATAATTGTGGCATATCCCATTACATACGACAAATAAACTCAACATTTATCTCAATTTTCAACCACTTTAGGGCATTAAATACTCAAATTCTTCAGTAATTACAAGAACTGTTGCTTTGAATTCATACATTTTCAAAAGAATCTTATGTCATACAATCATGCTTAGATATGGAGGACAGACAGTTCCTATAGCGATGTTAATGTAGCACTGCCATACAGTTAACTCAAAGAAGCATCTAATACATATGTACATTATGCGTTACAAAGCACAAACCATAGATGGTAGCAGCAAGGATCACAGTTCTTTTATTAACAGTACCCTTACATTAGACATGCCAACGCATGCCATTCAGTAGCTGAGTTAAGTCCTCTCCTCACGGTATCTGTCAAACAGATAAGTTTACCTTCTCTCAGGGACAAGACCTTATCAATGTTATTTTGTCTTTTGTTTGGCTTGATAACTTCTAAAACCCACCAAGTCATTTCTGTTTCTTTATGGCCTACTTGTAGGTAATGTTCAACCAATGGTGCATTTTCCTTTTTACACCTAATTCTCGATTGGTGCTGTAGAATACGTTTTTTAATGGGTTGAATTGTTTTACCCAGATAATGCAGCAGGCACGGGCATTGGATACAGTATACAACGTTAGCTGTATTACAGTTGGAGAAGGCTTTAGACTGAAAATCTACACCATTAATTTTACAGTTCTTGACAGTTTTGGTGGTAGCACAAGCCACACAGTTGTTACACTTGTGATGGCCAATTAGTGGAACAATTTGCCTCATATTATCTACAGTATCGGTCAATGCGGTGTTATCATATGCATGTATTAGCCTGTCCCTTAAGTTAGTCCCTCTTTTGAATGCAAAGAGGGGCTTGGCATGTAATTCAGGTACAGATTGGAGCAAGCTCCAGTGTTTATTCACAATCTTCTTTATTGCATTGGAGTGCGTCCCAAAGGTGGTAACGCAGACGATGTTGGACTTATTCTGGCGTTTGTTCACCATCAATAGGGCCTCACGGTCGTTGTACCACGCCCTCTTCATGGATTTACGTAGAAGTCTAGAGGGGTACCCACGGGCCTGCAATTTGTCCTTTAATTTTTTCGCTTCACAAAAGTAATCATCCTTAAAGGTACAATTTCTTCGAAGTCGAAGAAATTGCCCAAATGGCAATCCATCCTTTAGTGCTTGTGGATGATGACTTGTATAGCGAAGGAGAGTGTTTCTGGCTGTCTTCTTAGTATATAGAGTGGTGTATAGCTGATTGTTACTGTCTATTTTAATCATGATGTCTAAAAAAGGCATTTCCCTGGAACTGTGTTCCATTGTGAATTGTAAGTTGGCATTTCTCGAGTTTAGCCAAAGATGAAATTCATTCAACTGTTCGGACGCCCCATGCCATACCATGAGAACGTCGTCAATATAACGAAGCCACTTTCGTATATATTGACAGAAAAAGGATTATTTGAGTGCCAAATATGATCATCCTCAAAGCATGCCACGTAAATATTCGCAATATCTGGGGCAAAAATAGCACCCATGGCTACTCCCTTCTGTTGCTGAAAGAAAGAGTTCTCAAACATAAAGAAATTTTCACACAGCGGTATTCTCACACATTCCAAAATAAAGGACGTGGGTACTGCGTGTGGTCTTGGTCTTGATTCTAAAAAGTTAGTGAGGATATTGAGAGCTTCTGATTGAGGGATGTTAGTATATAAACTCTCTATATCCATAGAGACTAATATGTCAACAGAAGAATCAAAATCAAATTTTTCAATCTCATTGATGACTGCAGTAGTATCCCTAATATAGGAAGTTCGATTAACTGCAAATGGTCTAATGAAGTGATCTGAATATTGTGCAAGCGGCTTAAGAATGGAATTACAGCCGCTCACAATAGGCCGTCCAGGCGGGTCATCAAGATTTTTGTGCACCTTAGGGAGCAAATATATTACGGGCACAGTGGGAGTTTTGTTGATTAAAAATGCTGCCTCTTTTTCGTTTAACCAGCCACCCTCCAAGCCTAACTTACTTAAAGCTGTAATCTCTTGAGTGAGTCGTTTAGTAGGATTGGAGGTCAGTTTTTTATAGTGACCTGGAATTGACAATTGTCTCAACATTTCACCATTATACTTCGATCTTTCCCAAACCACAATGCCCCCTCCCTTATCTGCTGGTTTTAGGAGAGCATTGGGTAGATTTTGTAAATTCCGTAATGCTAACTGTTGTTCCTTGGGTAAATTCGATTTATATTTTATCGTCTGTTTGAAAAGATTCTCGATATCTATAAGAATAGCATTTTCAAACGTGATCAAATCCTTATTTATCATTGCATTGGTGGGATAAAAGGACGATGGATTTCTAAGTCCAGTGTAACCTATTTTTGGGTCAGAAGAATTATTTGTGAAAAAGTTTTTCAGCCGGACTGACCTGAAAAAACGATATAATTCAAGTTTTGTCTGGAATAGGTCATTAGTGTTAGTTGGAACAAAACTTAATCCATTTGTAAGAACTGCCACTTCTTGCTCGGATAAAATATGACTTGACAGATTGAAAATAGGAATTGATAAAGAATCATTTACCATTCGTAATATTGGTTCCTGGTCTGTCTGAATCCCGGGGTGTACTGTTTGCGGAACCATCCCCGTTTCTTTTGTTGGGGTATCCCTGGTGGTCTGGGACCGCGTGAGTCCTGACCTAAAAAAGATTGATGTGATGTCGAGGGTTGTTGATCTTGATGACGATAGTTAGAGTTGGACGATCTATCGCTACCTGATTCAGAGCCTGTGTCAGAAAAAGTTGCTCGTTTCTGAGGTTGTTGGTTTGGGCCCTGAGTGGTATAAAAATCTTTCCTTAAGTAAGGGTATGTTCTTTCTTTATTATACCTTTTTATATCATTCTGCAATTTCTCAGTTTTTTTATGAGAATTGAAATCCTCAAACTCTTTTACTGTTTGTTGGACTTTGTCTAACAGTTGCTTACTATTAGTAATGGTACTGTCACCTGAGATTTTATTTTCCAGGGATTCAATTTCTTTAGTTAAGATTTTGATTTGGCGAAAGGCTGTTTCGATGCCCAACACCATCCAGGTGCGTGAGCACCTGTTGGCCGAGAAACTAAATCCAACCTTAAACTCTTCGTCATCTACAAATATTATTGGTACATTACGAATTTGCAGACCAGCTGGAATGATATTAGCATTCAAGCAGTCTGTCAGAAATTTAGCGTGCAATTCGGTACGCACCAATTTCTTTTTCAGTCTCTCGAGTTGGTTCAAGTCTGATTCGCAGGGGAGATTGGTGATTGGACCTCTGTTTCCTAATAGAGAGGGACCTGATGCAATCTTTAAGATATACTCATCTGAATACACCAATGTTTCTGCTTCAGACATTTATTTTAAAGCAAAGGAAGCTTCCACACAACCACTGGTTAAAGCGGCTCACAACAGACTCGTGTCTGCGCTATATACTGATACAAAAAAGTGAGCGACCCAGATTACCCTTGAGGGCTTGGGTAATTAAATGAAAAGGTAAGAGTGCCTTCAAGGGAATTCGTTTAAAAAAAATTTCTTAATTAACAATGTGATTTCGTCAGAATCAATAAATCATCCTCTTTGGAAACAAATTCAAATCAATAAAATTCGACAAAGACAAACATAATTACGTATATGACAAACAAACGCATAAACCAGGTGTATGAAAAATAGAAGTTTATCAAACAATTAAAAATGATTCATATGATATACAGGAAACAAAAATAGGACTGGAGGTTGATACTCAATTTATGTACAGACAACTCAACAGAACCTATAAACGCCTATCCCAAAAGTATATTGAAAAAACAAGCAGGATGAAGCGGAGGTCGACGTTTCGGTCTCCTACAAACTACTTGACGAGACCATCTTCAGGACTGGTGATATTTTCAATCTGTATATTACACAATGTAATCTGAAACAAAAATATTTTCAATTACAAAACTTTACTAATAATTCTCAGTCATAACACCTTGGTATATGCAACATAAACAACATTACAATGCCTATATTACAACACATATATTTACAAAAAGACATATTCACAACATGACAACCTACGTCTTCACAAGAGCAATTAATTAATTCCAATTGTATACTTATTCACAATCCCCCTGTAAACAGAGATTGGATGTACAACCCGAACACATCTAAACAGTGTTTATTATGATGTACATCATTCATGACATTCATGATTGTGCGGCAGATATTAACCACACCCATTACGTAAATGGTAGATGTTAATACATCTATTGGCCGAGATGATGTTTCAAACAGTCTTTTAAACGAGAAACCAATAGCTCACTCATGAGCTGCAGAACAACTTACAGTGAAATTTGGGTCTGTTGCGTATGACTTCCTCAACAGAACCCGCGTTGCGTTATTTGAATCGAAGTGTTAAACCTCCCAGGCCATTACTCATCAGAATCAATCTAAAGGGATATAAAAACGCCCCATTAATGGCATATTCACGAATCTTAATGCCTACCTATTTAAAAATTGCCAGGTCAAATTACCTTTATTTTTACTGGACGGCCGCTAACGGTTGTAGCCAAAGTTGAACAGCATTCACGCCCGTTATAAACTGTACAGTAATATAGAAATCTGTCAATACTAGAAACTAGATTGCAAATAAGCCACATCATCTGTAAAGGTTTAGATGATAAGCAAAACAACTTACAGCGAAGATTATGTCTGTTGCGTATAAATTCCTCAACAGAGACCGCGTCGCGTTATTTAAATCAAAAGTATTCACACTCCAGGGCCCTTACTCATCAGAGTCAGTCTAAGGGGATATGAAACGCCCCATTAATGGCATGTTTACGAATCTTAATGATTATCTATTCTAAAAGTTGCTCGGTCAAATTACCTTAATTTTTGATCGATGGTGTGAACGTGGGGTGCCGTTAGTCAAAAGCCAAAGTTGAACAGCATACAGGCCCGCTACAATCTGTACAGTAATACAGAGAACTATCAATACTGGGAGCGCCGTTGTGCAAAGGTCATAGTATATTTATAAATCTGACCGCTTACCACAGAGACGGGGCTGTCGAGTCAGAAAGCGCGACTTTGCAACCAGCTACACGGGGCCTTAGTTAATACTGAAAGGCAAGACTAAGCGTTAGATATTTCTAACTTCTTTGGTTTAAGAGTCCAGACCACACTCGCTCTGGCTTTTGTGCATTGCTTACCGGTCGTCTTCAATCGAAGCGCCACAATACGGGGGTCCTGTCTGCAGAATAGGCGGAAACGCCTAGTATCTGATGTGCCGTGCTTATGAACGGTCGTTTGGATATCGAAATAGGACTGCGCTCATGGGCGCCATCTTGAAATGAGTTTTTTTGGCGGCAGCATTAAAATTACCGCACTATGTTGACAGTCTAAACATGATTCAAATTTGGGAAGATGTCTCTTTTAAGGCCGAATTAAAACATCACCTTGACCTTGATTATAATTGTGGCATATCCCATTACATACGACAAATAAACTCAACATTTATCTCAATTTTCAACCACTTTAGGGCATTAAATACTCAAATTCTTCAGTAATTACAAGAACTGTTGCTTTGAATTCATACATTTTCAAAAGAATCTTATGTCATACAATCATGCTTAGATATGGAGGACAGACAGTTCCTATAGCGATGTTAATGTAGCACTGCCATACAGTTAACTCAAAGAAGCATCTAATACATATGTACATTATGCGTTACAAAGCACAAACCATAGATGGTAGCAGCAAGGATCACAGTTCTTTTATTAACAGTACCCTTACATTAGACATGCCAACGCATGCCATTCAGTAGCTGAGTTAAGTCCTCTCCTCACGGTATCTGTCAAACAGATAAGTTTACCTTCTCTCAGGGACAAGACCTTATCAATGTTATTTTGTCTTTTGTTTGGCTTGATAACTTCTAAAACCCACCAAGTCATTTCTGTTTCTTTATGGCCTACTTGTAGGTAATGTTCAACCAATGGTGCATTTTCCTTTTTACACCTAATTCTCGATTGGTGCTGTAGAATACGTTTTTTAATGGGTTGAATTGTTTTACCCAGATAATGCAGCAGGCACGGGCATTGGATACAGTATACAACGTTAGCTGTATTACAGTTGGAGAAGGCTTTAGACTGAAAATCTACACCATTAATTTTACAGTTCTTGACAGTTTTGGTGGTAGCACAAGCCACACAGTTGTTACACTTGTGATGGCCAATTAGTGGAACAATTTGCCTCATATTATCTACAGTATCGGTCAATGCGGTGTTATCATATGCATGTATTAGCCTGTCCCTTAAGTTAGTCCCTCTTTTGAATGCAAAGAGGGGCTTGGCATGTAATTCAGGTACAGATTGGAGCAAGCTCCAGTGTTTATTCACAATCTTCTTTATTGCATTGGAGTGCGTCCCAAAGGTGGTAACGCAGACGATGTTGGACTTATTCTGGCGTTTGTTCACCATCAATAGGGCCTCACGGTCGTTGTACCACGCCCTCTTCATGGATTTACGTAGAAGTCTAGAGGGGTACCCACGGGCCTGCAATTTGTCCTTTAATTTTTTCGCTTCACAAAAGTAATCATCCTTAAAGGTACAATTTCTTCGAAGTCGAAGAAATTGCCCAAATGGCAATCCATCCTTTAGTGCTTGTGGATGATGACTTGTATAGCGAAGGAGAGTGTTTCTGGCTGTCTTCTTAGTATATAGAGTGGTGTATAGCTGATTGTTACTGTCTATTTTAATCATGATGTCTAAAAAAGGCATTTCCCTGGAACTGTGTTCCATTGTGAATTGTAAGTTGGCATTTCTCGAGTTTAGCCAAAGATGAAATTCATTCAACTGTTCGGACGCCCCATGCCATACCATGAGAACGTCGTCAATATAACGAAGCCACTTTCGTATATATTGACAGAAAAAGGATTATTTGAGTGCCAAATATGATCATCCTCAAAGCATGCCACGTAAATATTCGCAATATCTGGGGCAAAAATAGCACCCATGGCTACTCCCTTCTGTTGCTGAAAGAAAGAGTTCTCAAACATAAAGAAATTTTCACACAGCGGTATTCTCACACATTCCAAAATAAAGGACGTGGGTACTGCGTGTGGTCTTGGTCTTGATTCTAAAAAGTTAGTGAGGATATTGAGAGCTTCTGATTGAGGGATGTTAGTATATAAACTCTCTATATCCATAGAGACTAATATGTCAACAGAAGAATCAAAATCAAATTTTTCAATCTCATTGATGACTGCAGTAGTATCCCTAATATAGGAAGTTCGATTAACTGCAAATGGTCTAATGAAGTGATCTGAATATTGTGCAAGCGGCTTAAGAATGGAATTACAGCCGCTCACAATAGGCCGTCCAGGCGGGTCATCAAGATTTTTGTGCACCTTAGGGAGCAAATATATTACGGGCACAGTGGGAGTTTTGTTGATTAAAAATGCTGCCTCTTTTTCGTTTAACCAGCCACCCTCCAAGCCTAACTTACTTAAAGCTGTAATCTCTTGAGTGAGTCGTTTAGTAGGATTGGAGGTCAGTTTTTTATAGTGACCTGGAATTGACAATTGTCTCAACATTTCACCATTATACTTCGATCTTTCCCAAACCACAATGCCCCCTCCCTTATCTGCTGGTTTTAGGAGAGCATTGGGTAGATTTTGTAAATTCCGTAATGCTAACTGTTGTTCCTTGGGTAAATTCGATTTATATTTTATCGTCTGTTTGAAAAGATTCTCGATATCTATAAGAATAGCATTTTCAAACGTGATCAAATCCTTATTTATCATTGCATTGGTGGGATAAAAGGACGATGGATTTCTAAGTCCAGTGTAACCTATTTTTGGGTCAGAAGAATTATTTGTGAAAAAGTTTTTCAGCCGGACTGACCTGAAAAAACGATATAATTCAAGTTTTGTCTGGAATAGGTCATTAGTGTTAGTTGGAACAAAACTTAATCCATTTGTAAGAACTGCCACTTCTTGCTCGGATAAAATATGACTTGACAGATTGAAAATAGAAATTGATAAAGAATCATTTACCATTCGTAATATTGGTTCCTGGTCTGTCTGAATCCCGGGGTGTACTGTTTGCGGAACCATCCCCGTTTCTTTTGTTGGGGTATCCCTGGTGGTCTGGGACCGCGTGAGTCCTGACCTAAAAAAGATTGATGTGATGTTGAGGGTTGTTGATCTTGATGACGATAGTTAGAGTTGGACGATCTATCGCTACCTGATTCAGAGCCTGTGTCAGAAAAAGTTGCTCGATTCTGAGGTTGTTGGTTTGGGCCCTGAGTGGTATAAAAATCTTTCCTTAAGTAAGGGTATGTTCTTTCTTTATTATACCTTTTTATATCATTCTGCAATTTCTCAGTTTTTTTATGAGAATTGAAATCCTCAAACTCTTTTACTGTTTGTTGGACTTTGTCTAACAGTTGCTTACTATTAGTAATGGTACTGTCACCTGAGATTTTATTTTCCAGGGATTCAATTTCTTTAGTTAAGATTTTGATTTGGCGAAAGGCTGTTTCGATGCCCAACACCATCCAGGTGCGTGAGCACCTGTTGGCCGAGAAACTAAATCCAACCTTAAACTCTTCGTCATCTACAAATATTATTGGTACATTACGAATTTGCAGACCAGCTGGAATGATATTAGCATTCAAGCAGTCTGTCAGAAATTTAGCGTGCAATTCGGTACGCACCAATTTCTTTTTCAGTCTCTCGAGTTGGTTCAAGTCTGATTCGCAGGGGAGATTGGTGATTGGACCTCTGTTTCCTAATAGAGAGGGACCTGATGCAATCTTTAAGATATACTCATCTGAATACACCAATGTTTCTGCTTCAGACATTTATTTTAAAGCAAAGGAAGCTTCCACACAACCACTGGTTAAAGCGGCTCACAACAGACTCGTGTCTGCGCTATATACTGATACAAAAAAGTGAGCGACCCAGATTACCCTTGAGGGCTTGGGTAATTAAATGAAAAGGTAAGAGTGCCTTCAAGGGAATTCGTTTAAAAAAAAATTCTTAATTAACAATGTGATTTCGTCAGAATCAATAAATCATCCTCTTTGGAAACAAATTCAAATCAATAAAATTCGACAAAGACAAACATAATTACGTATATGACAAACAAACGCATAAACCAGGTGTATGAAAAATAGAAGTTTATCAAACAATTAAAAATGATTCATATGATATACAGGAAACAAAAATAGGACTGGAGGTTGATACTCAATTTATGTACAGACAACTCAACAGAACCTATAAACGCCTATCCCAAAAGTATATTGAAAAAACAAGCAGGATGAAGCGGAGGTCGACGTTTCGGTCTCCTACAAACTACTTGACGAGACCATCTTCAGGACTGGTGATATTTTCAATCTGTATATTACACAATGTAATCTGAAACAAAAATATTTTCAATTACAAAACTTTACTAATAATTCTCAGTCATAACACCTTGGTATATGCAACATAAACAACATTACAATGCCTATATTACAACACATATATTTACAAAAAGACATATTCACAACATGACAACCTACGTCTTCACAAGAGCAATTAATTAATTCCAATTGTATACTTATTCACAATCCCCCTGTAAACAGAGATTGGATGTACAACCCGAACACATCTAAACAGTGTTTATTATGATGTACATCATTCATGACATTCATGATTGTGCGGCAGATATTAACCACACCCATTACGTAAATGGTAGATGTTAATACATCTATTGGCCGAGATGATGTTTCAAACAGTCTTTTAAACGAGAAACCAATAGCTCACTCATGAGCTGCAGAACAACTTACAGTGAAATTTGGGTCTGTTGCGTATGGCTTCCTCAACAGAACCCGCGTTGCGTTATTTGAATCGAAGTGTTAAACCTCCCAGGCCATTACTCATCAGAATCAATCTAAAGGGATATAAAAACGCCCCATTAATGGCATATTCACGAATCTTAATGCCTACCTATTTAAAAATTGCCAGGTCAAATTACCTTTATTTTTACTGGACGGCCGCTAACGGTTGTAGCCAAAGTTGAACAGCATTCACGCCCGTTATAAACTGTACAGTAATATAGAAATCTGTCAATACTAGAAACTACATTGCAAATAAGCCACATCATCTGTAAAGGTTTAGATGATAAGCAAAACAACTTACAGCGAAGATTATGTCTGTTGCGTATAAATTCCTCAACAGAGACCGCGTCGCGTTATTTAAATCAAAAGTATTCACACTCCAGGGCCCTTACTCATCAGAGTCAGTCTAAGGGGATATGAAACGCCCCATTAATGGCATGTTTACGAATCTTAATGATTATCTATTCTAAAAGTTGCTCGGTCAAATTACCTTAATTTTTGATCGATGGTGTGAACGTGGGGTGCCGTTAGTCAAAAGCCAAAGTTGAACAGCATACAGGCCCGCTACAATCTGTACAGTAATACAGAGAACTATCAATACTGGGAGCGCCGTTGTGCAAAGGTCATAGTATATTTATAAATCTGACCGCTTACCACAGAGACGGGGCTGTCGAGTCAGAAAGCGCGACTTTGCAACCAGCTACACGGGGCCTTAGTTAATACTGAAAGGCAAGACTAAGCGTTAGATATTTCTAACTTCTTTGGTTTAAGAGTCCAGACCACACTCGCTCTGGCTTTTGTGCATTGCTTACCGGTCGTCTTCAATCGAAGCGCCACAATACGGGGGTCCTGTCTGCAGAATAGGCGGAAACGCCTAGTATCTGATGTGCCGTGCTTATGAACGGTCGTTTGGATATCGAAATAGGACTGCGCTCATGGGCGCCATCTTGAAATGAGTTTTTTTGGCGGCAGCATTAAAATTACCGCACTATGTTGACAGTCTAAACATGATTCAAATTTGGGAAGATGTCTCTTTTAAGGCCGAATTAAAACATCACCTTGACCTTGATTATAATTGTGGCATATCCCATTACATACGACAAATAAACTCAACATTTATCTCAATTTTCAACCACTTTAGGGCATTAAATACTCAAATTCTTCAGTAATTACAAGAACTGTTGCTTTGAATTCATACATTTTCAAAAGAATCTTATGTCATACAATCATGCTTAGATATGGAGGACAGACAGTTCCTATAGCGATGTTAATGTAGCACTGCCATACAGTTAACTCAAAGAAGCATCTAATACATATGTACATTATGCGTTACAAAGCACAAACCATAGATGGTAGCAGCAAGGATCACAGTTCTTTTATTAACAGTACCCTTACATTAGACATGCCAACGCATGCCATTCAGTAGCTGAGTTAAGTCCTCTCCTCACGGTATCTGTCAAACAGATAAGTTTACCTTCTCTCAGGGACAAGACCTTATCAATGTTATTTTGTCTTTTGTTTGGCTTGATAACTTCTAAAACCCACCAAGTCATTTCTATTTCTTTATGGCCTACTTGTAGGTAATGTTCAACCAATGGTGCATTTTCCTTTTTACACCTAATTCTCGATTGGTGCTGTAGAATACGTTTTTTAATGGGTTGAATTGTTTTACCCAGATAATGCAGCAGGCACGGGCATTGGATACAGTATACAACGTTAGCTGTATTACAGTTGGAGAAGGCTTTAGACTGAAAATCTACACCATTAATTTTACAGTTCTTGACAGTTTTGGTGGTAGCACAAGCCACACAGTTGTTACACTTGTGATGGCCAATTAGTGGAACAATTTGCCTCATATTATCTACAGTATCGGTCAATGCGGTGTTATCATATGCATGTATTAGCCTGTCCCTTAAGTTAGTCCCTCTTTTGAATGCAAAGAGGGGCTTGGCATGTAATTCAGGTACAGATTGGAGCAAGCTCCAGTGTTTATTCACAATCTTCTTTATTGCATTGGAGTGCGTCCCAAAGGTGGTAACGCAGACGATGTTGGACTTATTCTGGCGTTTGTTCACCATCAATAGGGCCTCACGGTCGTTGTACCACGCCCTCTTCATGGATTTACGTAGAAGTCTAGAGGGGTACCCACGGGCCTGCAATTTGTCCTTTAATTTTTTCGCTTCACAAAAGTAATCATCCTTAAAGGTACAATTTCTTCGAAGTCGAAGAAATTGCCCAAATGGCAATCCATCCTTTAGTGCTTGTGGATGATGACTTGTATAGCGAAGGAGAGTGTTTCTGGCTGTCTTCTTAGTATATAGAGTGGTGTATAGCTGATTGTTACTGTCTATTTTAATCATGATGTCTAAAAAAGGCATTTCCCTGGAACTGTGTTCCATTGTGAATTGTAAGTTGGCATTTCTCGAGTTTAGCCAAAGATGAAATTCATTCAACTGTTCGGACGCCCCATGCCATACCATGAGAACGTCGTCAATATAACGAAGCCACTTTCGTATATATTGACAGAAAAAGGATTATTTGAGTGCCAAATATGATCATCCTCAAAGCATGCCACGTAAATATTCGCAATATCTGGGGCAAAAATAGCACCCATGGCTACTCCCTTCTGTTGCTGAAAGAAAGAGTTCTCAAACATAAAGAAATTTTCACACAGCGGTATTCTCACACATTCCAAAATAAAGGACGTGGGTACTGCGTGTGGTCTTGGTCTTGATTCTAAAAAGTTAGTGAGGATATTGAGAGCTTCTGATTGAGGGATGTTAGTATATAAACTCTCTATATCCATAGAGACTAATATGTCAACAGAAGAATCAAAATCAAATTTTTCAATCTCATTGATGACTGCAGTAGTATCCCTAATATAGGAAGTTCGATTAACTGCAAATGGTCTAATGAAGTGATCTGAATATTGTGCAAGCGGCTTAAGAATGGAATTACAGCCGCTCACAATAGGCCGTCCAGGCGGGTCATCAAGATTTTTGTGCACCTTAGGGAGCAAATATATTACGGGCACAGTGGGAGTTTTGTTGATTAAAAATGCTGCCTCTTTTTCGTTTAACCAGCCACCCTCCAAGCCTAACTTACTTAAAGCTGTAATCTCTTGAGTGAGTCGTTTAGTAGGATTGGAGGTCAGTTTTTTATAGTGACCTGGAATTGACAATTGTCTCAACATTTCACCATTATACTTCGATCTTTCCCAAACCACAATGCCCCCTCCCTTATCTGCTGGTTTTAGGAGAGCATTGGGTAGATTTTGTAAATTCCGTAATGCTAACTGTTGTTCCTTGGGTAAATTCGATTTATATTTTATCGTCTGTTTGAAAAGATTCTCGATATCTATAAGAATAGCATTTTCAAACGTGATCAAATCCTTATTTATCATTGCATTGGTGGGATAAAAGGACGATGGATTTCTAAGTCCAGTGTAACCTATTTTTGGGTCAGAAGAATTATTTGTGAAAAAGTTTTTCAGCCGGACTGACCTGAAAAAACGATATAATTCAAGTTTTGTCTGGAATAGGTCATTAGTGTTAGTTGGAACAAAACTTAATCCATTTGTAAGAACTGCCACTTCTTGCTCGGATAAAATATGACTTGACAGATTGAAAATAGGAATTGATAAAGAATCATTTACCATTCGTAATATTGGTTCCTGGTCTGTCTGAATCCCGGGGTGTACTGTTTGCGGAACCATCCCCGTTTCTTTTGTTGGGGTATCCCTGGTGGTCTGGGACCGCGTGAGTCCTGACCTAAAAAAGATTGATGTGATGTCGAGGGTTGTTGATCTTGATGACGATAGTTAGAGTTGGACGATCTATCGCTACCTGATTCAGAGCCTGTGTCAGAAAAAGTTGCTCGTTTCTGAGGTTGTTGGTTTGGGCCCTGAGTGGTATAAAAATCTTTCCTTAAGTAAGGGTATGTTCTTTCTTTATTATACCTTTTTATATCATTCTGCAATTTCTCAGTTTTTTTATGAGAATTGAAATCCTCAAACTCTTTTACTGTTTGTTGGACTTTGTCTAACAGTTGCTTACTATTAGTAATGGTACTGTCACCTGAGATTTTATTTTCCAGGGATTCAATTTCTTTAGTTAAGATTTTGATTTGGCGAAAGGCTGTTTCGATGCCCAACACCATCCAGGTGCGTGAGCACCTGTTGGCCGAGAAACTAAATCCAACCTTAAACTCTTCGTCATCTACAAATATTATTGGTACATTACGAATTTGCAGACCAGCTGGAATGATATTAGCATTCAAGCAGTCTGTCAGAAATTTAGCGTGCAATTCGGTACGCACCAATTTCTTTTTCAGTCTCTCGAGTTGGTTCAAGTCTGATTCGCAGGGGAGATTGGTGATTGGACCTCTGTTTCCTAATAGAGAGGGACCTGATGCAATCTTTAAGATATACTCATCTGAATACACCAATGTTTCTGCTTCAGACATTTATTTTAAAGCAAAGGAAGCTTCCACACAACCACTGGTTAAAGCGGCTCACAACAGACTCGTGTCTGCGCTATATACTGATACAAAAAAGTGAGCGACCCAGATTACCCTTGAGGGCTTGGGTAATTAAATGAAAAGGTAAGAGTGCCTTCAAGGGAATTCGTTTAAAAAAAATTTCTTAATTAACAATGTGATTTCGTCAGAATCAATAAATCATCCTCTTTGGAAACAAATTCAAATCAATAAAATTCGACAAAGACAAACATAATTACGTATATGACAAACAAACGCATAAACCAGGTGTATGAAAAATAGAAGTTTATTAAACAATTAAAAATGATTCATATGATATACAGGAAACAAAAATAGGACTGGAGGTTGATACTCAATTTATGTACAGACAACTCAACAGAACCTATAAACGCCTATCCCAAAAGTATATTGAAAAAACAAGCAGGATGAAGCGGAGGTCGACGTTTCGGTCTCCTACAAACTACTTGACGAGACCATCTTCAGGACTGGTGATATTTTCAATCTGTATATTACACAATGTAATCTGAAACAAAAATATTTTCAATTACAAAACTTTACTAATAATTCTCAGTCATAACACCTTGGTATATGCAACATAAACAACATTACAATGCCTATATTACAACACATATATTTACAAAAAGACATATTCACAACATGACAACCTACGTCTTCACAAGAGCAATTAATTAATTCCAATTGTATACTTATTCACAATCCCCCTGTAAACAGAGATTGGATGTACAACCCGAACACATCTAAACAGTG
Organism: Lissotriton helveticus; assembly: GCF_964261635.1. Classification (NCBI taxonomy): domain Eukaryota; kingdom Metazoa; phylum Chordata; class Amphibia; order Caudata; family Salamandridae; genus Lissotriton; species Lissotriton helveticus. The sequence goes on along the minus strand of NC_136068.1, from coordinate 1,327,791,001 downwards.
TTTATTATGATGTACATCATTCATGACATTCATGATTGTGCGGCAGATATTAACCACACCCATTACGTAAATGGTAGATGTTAATACATCTATTGGCCGAGATGATGTTTCAAACAGTCTTTTAAACGAGAAACCAATAGCTCACTCATGAGCTGCAGAACAACTTACAGTGAAATTTGGGTCTGTTGCGTATGACTTCCTCAACAGAACCCGCGTTGCGTTATTTGAATCGAAGTGTTAAACCTCCCAGGCCATTACTCATCAGAATCAATCTAAAGGGATATAAAAACGCCCCATTAATGGCATATTCACGAATCTTAATGCCTACCTATTTAAAAATTGCCAGGTCAAATTACCTTTATTTTTACTGGACGGCCGCTAACGGTTGTAGCCAAAGTTGAACAGCATTCACGCCCGTTATAAACTGTACAGTAATATAGAAATCTGTCAATACTAGAAACTAGATTGCAAATAAGCCACATCATCTGTAAAGGTTTAGATGATAAGCAAAACAACTTACAGCGAAGATTATGTCTGTTGCGTATAAATTCCTCAACAGAGACCGCGTCGCGTTATTTAAATCAAAAGTATTCACACTCCAGGGCCCTTACTCATCAGAGTCAGTCTAAGGGGATATGAAACGCCCCATTAATGGCATGTTTACGAATCTTAATGATTATCTATTCTAAAAGTTGCTCGGTCAAATTACCTTAATTTTTGATCGATGGTGTGAACGTGGGGTGCCGTTAGTCAAAAGCCAAAGTTGAACAGCATACAGGCCCGCTACAATCTGTACAGTAATACAGAGAACTATCAATACTGGGAGCGCCGTTGTGCAAAGGTCATAGTATATTTATAAATCTGACCGCTTACCACAGAGACGGGGCTGTCGAGTCAGAAAGCGCGACTTTGCAACCAGCTACACGGGGCCTTAGTTAATACTGAAAGGCAAGACTAAGCGTTAGATATTTCTAACTTCTTTGGTTTAAGAGTCCAGACCACACTCGCTCTGGCTTTTGTGCATTGCTTACCGGTCGTCTTCAATCGAAGCGCCACAATACGGGGGTCCTGTCTGCAGAATAGGCGGAAACGCCTAGTATCTGATGTGCCGTGCTTATGAACGGTCGTTTGGATATCGAAATAGGACTGCGCTCATGGGCGCCATCTTGAAATGAGTTTTTTTGGCGGCAGCATTAAAATTACCGCACTATGTTGACAGTCTAAACATGATTCAAATTTGGGAAGATGTCTCTTTTAAGGCCGAATTAAAACATCACCTTGACCTTGATTATAATTGTGGCATATCCCATTACATACGACAAATAAACTCAACATTTATCTCAATTTTCAACCACTTTAGGGCATTAAATACTCAAATTCTTCAGTAATTACAAGAACTGTTGCTTTGAATTCATACATTTTCAAAAGAATCTTATGTCATACAATCATGCTTAGATATGGAGGACAGACAGTTCCTATAGCGATGTTAATGTAGCACTGCCATACAGTTAACTCAAAGAAGCATCTAATACATATGTACATTATGCGTTACAAAGCACAAACCATAGATGGTAGCAGCAAGGATCACAGTTCTTTTATTAACAGTACCCTTACATTAGACATGCCAACGCATGCCATTCAGTAGCTGAGTTAAGTCCTCTCCTCACGGTATCTGTCAAACAGATAAGTTTACCTTCTCTCAGGGACAAGACCTTATCAATGTTATTTTGTCTTTTGTTTGGCTTGATAACTTCTAAAACCCACCAAGTCATTTCTGTTTCTTTATGGCCTACTTGTAGGTAATGTTCAACCAATGGTGCATTTTCCTTTTTACACCTAATTCTCGATTGGTGCTGTAGAATACGTTTTTTAATGGGTTGAATTGTTTTACCCAGATAATGCAGCAGGCACGGGCATTGGATACAGTATACAACGTTAGCTGTATTACAGTTGGAGAAGGCTTTAGACTGAAAATCTACACCATTAATTTTACAGTTCTTGACAGTTTTGGTGGTAGCACAAGCCACACAGTTGTTACACTTGTGATGGCCAATTAGTGGAACAATTTGCCTCATATTATCTACAGTATCGGTCAATGCGGTGTTATCATATGCATGTATTAGCCTGTCCCTTAAGTTAGTCCCTCTTTTGAATGCAAAGAGGGGCTTGGCATGTAATTCAGGTACAGATTGGAGCAAGCTCCAGTGTTTATTCACAATCTTCTTTATTGCATTGGAGTGCGTCCCAAAGGTGGTAACGCAGACGATGTTGGACTTATTCTGGCGTTTGTTCACCATCAATAGGGCCTCACGGTCGTTGTACCACGCCCTCTTCATGGATTTACGTAGAAGTCTAGAGGGGTACCCACGGGCCTGCAATTTGTCCTTTAATTTTTTCGCTTCACAAAAGTAATCATCCTTAAAGGTACAATTTCTTCGAAGTCGAAGAAATTGCCCAAATGGCAATCCATCCTTTAGTGCTTGTGGATGATGACTTGTATAGCGAAGGAGAGTGTTTCTGGCTGTCTTCTTAGTATATAGAGTGGTGTATAGCTGATTGTTACTGTCTATTTTAATCATGATGTCTAAAAAAGGCATTTCCCTGGAACTGTGTTCCATTGTGAATTGTAAGTTGGCATTTCTCGAGTTTAGCCAAAGATGAAATTCATTCAACTGTTCGGACGCCCCATGCCATACCATGAGAACGTCGTCAATATAACGAAGCCACTTTCGTATATATTGACAGAAAAAGGATTATTTGAGTGCCAAATATGATCATCCTCAAAGCATGCCACGTAAATATTCGCAATATCTGGGGCAAAAATAGCACCCATGGCTACTCCCTTCTGTTGCTGAAAGAAAGAGTTCTCAAACATAAAGAAATTTTCACACAGCGGTATTCTCACACATTCCAAAATAAAGGACGTGGGTACTGCGTGTGGTCTTGGTCTTGATTCTAAAAAGTTAGTGAGGATATTGAGAGCTTCTGATTGAGGGATGTTAGTATATAAACTCTCTATATCCATAGAGACTAATATGTCAACAGAAGAATCAAAATCAAATTTTTCAATCTCATTGATGACTGCAGTAGTATCCCTAATATAGGAAGTTCGATTAACTGCAAATGGTCTAATGAAGTGATCTGAATATTGTGCAAGCGGCTTAAGAATGGAATTACAGCCGCTCACAATAGGCCGTCCAGGCGGGTCATCAAGATTTTTGTGCACCTTAGGGAGCAAATATATTACGGGCACAGTGGGAGTTTTGTTGATTAAAAATGCTGCCTCTTTTTCGTTTAACCAGCCACCCTCCAAGCCTAACTTACTTAAAGCTGTAATCTCTTGAGTGAGTCGTTTAGTAGGATTGGAGGTCAGTTTTTTATAGTGACCTGGAATTGACAATTGTCTCAACATTTCACCATTATACTTCGATCTTTCCCAAACCACAATGCCCCCTCCCTTATCTGCTGGTTTTAGGAGAGCATTGGGTAGATTTTGTAAATTCCGTAATGCTAACTGTTGTTCCTTGGGTAAATTCGATTTATATTTTATCGTCTGTTTGAAAAGATTCTCGATATCTATAAGAATAGCATTTTCAAACGTGATCAAATCCTTATTTATCATTGCATTGGTGGGATAAAAGGACGATGGATTTCTAAGTCCAGTGTAACCTATTTTTGGGTCAGAAGAATTATTTGTGAAAAAGTTTTTCAGCCGGACTGACCTGAAAAAACGATATAATTCAAGTTTTGTCTGGAATAGGTCATTAGTGTTAGTTGGAACAAAACTTAATCCATTTGTAAGAACTGCCACTTCTTGCTCGGATAAAATATGACTTGACAGATTGAAAATAGAAATTGATAAAGAATCATTTACCATTCGTAATATTGGTTCCTGGTCTGTCTGAATCCCGGGGTGTACTGTTTGCGGAACCATCCCCGTTTCTTTTGTTGGGGTATCCCTGGTGGTCTGGGACCGCGTGAGTCCTGACCTAAAAAAGATTGATGTGATGTTGAGGGTTGTTGATCTTGATGACGATAGTTAGAGTTGGACGATCTATCGCTACCTGATTCAGAGCCTGTGTCAGAAAAAGTTGCTCGTTTCTGAGGTTGTTGGTTTGGGCCCTGAGTGGTATAAAAATCTTTCCTTAAGTAAGGGTATGTTCTTTCTTTATTATACCTTTTTATATCATTCTGCAATTTCTCAGTTTTTTTATGAGAATTGAAATCCTCAAACTCTTTTACTGTTTGTTGGACTTTGTCTAACAGTTGCTTACTATTAGTAATGGTACTGTCACCTGAGATTTTATTTTCCAGGGATTCAATTTCTTTAGTTAAGATTTTGATTTGGCGAAAGGCTGTTTCGATGCCCAACACCATCCAGGTGCGTGAGCACCTGTTGGCCGAGAAACTAAATCCAACCTTAAACTCTTCGTCATCTACAAATATTATTGGTACATTACGAATTTGCAGACCAGCTGGAATGATATTAGCATTCAAGCAGTCTGTCAGAAATTTAGCGTGCAATTCGGTACGCACCAATTTCTTTTTCAGTCTCTCGAGTTGGTTCAAGTCTGATTCGCAGGGGAGATTGGTGATTGGACCTCTGTTTCCTAATAGAGAGGGACCTGATGCAATCTTTAAGATATACTCATCTGAATACACCAATGTTTCTGCTTCAGACATTTATTTTAAAGCAAAGGAAGCTTCCACACAACCACTGGTTAAAGCGGCTCACAACAGACTCGTGTCTGCGCTATATACTGATACAAAAAAGTGAGCGACCCAGATTACCCTTGAGGGCTTGGGTAATTAAATGAAAAGGTAAGAGTGCCTTCAAGGGAATTCGTTTAAAAAAAATTTCTTAATTAACAATGTGATTTCGTCAGAATCAATAAATCATCCTCTTTGGAAACAAATTCAAATCAATAAAATTCGACAAAGACAAACATAATTACGTATATGACAAACAAACGCATAAACCAGGTGTATGAAAAATAGAAGTTTATCAAACAATTAAAAATGATTCATATGATATACAGGAAACAAAAATAGGACTGGAGGTTGATACTCAATTTATGTACAGACAACTCAACAGAACCTATAAACGCCTATCCCAAAAGTATATTGAAAAAACAAGCAGGATGAAGCGGAGGTCGACGTTTCGGTCTCCTACAAACTACTTGACGAGACCATCTTCAGGACTGGTGATATTTTCAATCTGTATATTACACAATGTAATCTGAAACAAAAATATTTTCAATTACAAAACTTTACTAATAATTCTCAGTCATAACACCTTGGTATATGCAACATAAACAACATTACAATGCCTATATTACAACACATATATTTACAAAAAGACATATTCACAACATGACAACCTACGTCTTCACAAGAGCAATTAATTAATTCCAATTGTATACTTATTCACAATCCCCCTGTAAACAGAGATTGGATGTACAACCCGAACACATCTAAACAGTGTTTATTATGATGTACATCATTCATGACATTCATGATTGTGCGGCAGATATTAACCACACCCATTACGTAAATGGTAGATGTTAATACATCTATTGGCCGAGATGATGTTTCAAACAGTCTTTTAAACGAGAAACCAATAGCTCACTCATGAGCTGCAGAACAACTTACAGTGAAATTTGGGTCTGTTGCGTATGGCTTCCTCAACAGAACCCGCGTTGCGTTATTTGAATCGAAGTGTTAAACCTCCCAGGCCATTACTCATCAGAATCAATCTAAAGGGATATAAAAACGCCCCATTAATGGCATATTCACGAATCTTAATGCCTACCTATTTAAAAATTGCCAGGTCAAATTACCTTTATTTTTACTGGACGGCCGCTAACGGTTGTAGCCAAAGTTGAACAGCATTCACGCCCGTTATAAACTGTACAGTAATATAGAAATCTGTCAATACTAGAAACTACATTGCAAATAAGCCACATCATCTGTAAAGGTTTAGATGATAAGCAAAACAACTTACAGCGAAGATTATGTCTGTTGCGTATAAATTCCTCAACAGAGACCGCGTCGCGTTATTTAAATCAAAAGTATTCACACTCCAGGGCCCTTACTCATCAGAGTCAGTCTAAGGGGATATGAAACGCCCCATTAATGGCATGTTTACGAATCTTAATGATTATCTATTCTAAAAGTTGCTCGGTCAAATTACCTTAATTTTTGATCGATGGTGTGAACGTGGGGTGCCGTTAGTCAAAAGCCAAAGTTGAACAGCATACAGGCCCGCTACAATCTGTACAGTAATACAGAGAACTATCAATACTGGGAGCGCCGTTGTGCAAAGGTCATAGTATATTTATAAATCTGACCGCTTACCACAGAGACGGGGCTGTCGAGTCAGAAAGCGCGACTTTGCAACCAGCTACACGGGGCCTTAGTTAATACTGAAAGGCAAGACTAAGCGTTAGATATTTCTAACTTCTTTGGTTTAAGAGTCCAGACCACACTCGCTCTGGCTTTTGTGCATTGCTTACCGGTCGTCTTCAATCGAAGCGCCACAATACGGGGGTCCTGTCTGCAGAATAGGCGGAAACGCCTAGTATCTGATGTGCCGTGCTTATGAACGGTCGTTTGGATATCGAAATAGGACTGCGCTCATGGGCGCCATCTTGAAATGAGTTTTTTTGGCGGCAGCATTAAAATTACCGCACTATGTTGACAGTCTAAACATGATTCAAATTTGGGAAGATGTCTCTTTTAAGGCCGAATTAAAACATCACCTTGACCTTGATTATAATTGTGGCATATCCCATTACATACGACAAATAAACTCAACATTTATCTCAATTTTCAACCACTTTAGGGCATTAAATACTCAAATTCTTCAGTAATTACAAGAACTGTTGCTTTGAATTCATACATTTTCAAAAGAATCTTATGTCATACAATCATGCTTAGATATGGAGGACAGACAGTTCCTATAGCGATGTTAATGTAGCACTGCCATACAGTTAACTCAAAGAAGCATCTAATACATATGTACATTATGCGTTACAAAGCACAAACCATAGATGGTAGCAGCAAGGATCACAGTTCTTTTATTAACAGTACCCTTACATTAGACATGCCAACGCATGCCATTCAGTAGCTGAGTTAAGTCCTCTCCTCACGGTATCTGTCAAACAGATAAGTTTACCTTCTCTCAGGGACAAGACCTTATCAATGTTATTTTGTCTTTTGTTTGGCTTGATAACTTCTAAAACCCACCAAGTCATTTCTATTTCTTTATGGCCTACTTGTAGGTAATGTTCAACCAATGGTGCATTTTCCTTTTTACACCTAATTCTCGATTGGTGCTGTAGAATACGTTTTTTAATGGGTTGAATTGTTTTACCCAGATAATGCAGCAGGCACGGGCATTGGATACAGTATACAACGTTAGCTGTATTACAGTTGGAGAAGGCTTTAGACTGAAAATCTACACCATTAATTTTACAGTTCTTGACAGTTTTGGTGGTAGCACAAGCCACACAGTTGTTACACTTGTGATGGCCAATTAGTGGAACAATTTGCCTCATATTATCTACAGTATCGGTCAATGCGGTGTTATCATATGCATGTATTAGCCTGTCCCTTAAGTTAGTCCCTCTTTTGAATGCAAAGAGGGGCTTGGCATGTAATTCAGGTACAGATTGGAGCAAGCTCCAGTGTTTATTCACAATCTTCTTTATTGCATTGGAGTGCGTCCCAAAGGTGGTAACGCAGACGATGTTGGACTTATTCTGGCGTTTGTTCACCATCAATAGGGCCTCACGGTCGTTGTACCACGCCCTCTTCATGGATTTACGTAGAAGTCTAGAGGGGTACCCACGGGCCTGCAATTTGTCCTTTAATTTTTTCGCTTCACAAAAGTAATCATCCTTAAAGGTACAATTTCTTCGAAGTCGAAGAAATTGCCCAAATGGCAATCCATCCTTTAGTGCTTGTGGATGATGACTTGTATAGCGAAGGAGAGTGTTTCTGGCTGTCTTCTTAGTATATAGAGTGGTGTATAGCTGATTGTTACTGTCTATTTTAATCATGATGTCTAAAAAAGGCATTTCCCTGGAACTGTGTTCCATTGTGAATTGTAAGTTGGCATTTCTCGAGTTTAGCCAAAGATGAAATTCATTCAACTGTTCGGACGCCCCATGCCATACCATGAGAACGTTGTCAATATAACGAAGCCACTTTCGTATATTGACAGAAAAAGGATTATTTGAGTGCCAAATATGATCATCCTCAAAGCATGCCACGTAAATATTCGCAATATCTGGGGCAAAAATAGCACCCATGGCTACTCCCTTCTGTTGCTGAAAGAAAGAGTTCTCAAACATAAAGAAATTTTCACACAGCGGTATTCTCACACATTCCAAAATAAAGGACGTGGGTACTGCGTGTGGTCTTGGTCTTGATTCTAAAAAGTTAGTGAGGATATTGAGAGCTTCTGATTGAGGGATGTTAGTATATAAACTCTCTATATCCATAGAGACTAATATGTCAACAGAAGAATCAAAATCAAATTTTTCAATCTCATTGATGACTGCAGTAGTATCCCTAATATAGGAAGTTCGATTAACTGCAAATGGTCTAATGAAGTGATCTGAATATTGTGCAAGCGGCTTAAGAATGGAATTACAGCCGCTCACAATAGGCCGTCCAGGCGGGTCATCAAGATTTTTGTGCACCTTAGGGAGCAAATATATTACGGGCACAGTGGGAGTTTTGTTGATTAAAAATGCTGCCTCTTTTTCGTTTAACCAGCCACCCTCCAAGCCTAACTTACTTAAAGCTGTAATCTCTTGAGTGAGTCGTTTAGTAGGATTGGAGGTCAGTTTTTTATAGTGACCTGGAATTGACAATTGTCTCAACATTTCACCATTATACTTCGATCTTTCCCAAACCACAATGCCCCCTCCCTTATCTGCTGGTTTTAGGAGAGCATTGGGTAGATTTTGTAAATTCCGTAATGCTAACTGTTGTTCCTTGGGTAAATTCGATTTATATTTTATCGTCTGTTTGAAAAGATTCTCGATATCTATAAGAATAGCATTTTCAAACGTGATCAAATCCTTATTTATCATTGCATTGGTGGGATAAAAGGACGATGGATTTCTAAGTCCAGTGTAACCTATTTTTGGGTCAGAAGAATTATTTGTGAAAAAGTTTTTCAGCCGGACTGACCTGAAAAAACGATATAATTCAAGTTTTGTCTGGAATAGGTCATTAGTGTTAGTTGGAACAAAACTTAATCCATTTGTAAGAACTGCCACTTCTTGCTCGGATAAAATATGACTTGACAGATTGAAAATAGGAATTGATAAAGAATCATTTACCATTCGTAATATTGGTTCCTGGTCTGTCTGAATCCCGGGGTGTACTGTTTGCGGAACCATCCCCGTTTCTTTTGTTGGGGTATCCCTGGTGGTCTGGGACCGCGTGAGTCCTGACCTAAAAAAGATTGATGTGATGTCGAGGGTTGTTGATCTTGATGACGATAGTTAGAGTTGGACGATCTATCGCTACCTGATTCAGAGCCTGTGTCAGAAAAAGTTGCTCGTTTCTGAGGTTGTTGGTTTGGGCCCTGAGTGGTATAAAAATCTTTCCTTAAGTAAGGGTATGTTCTTTCTTTATTATACCTTTTTATATCATTCTGCAATTTCTCAGTTTTTTTATGAGAATTGAAATCCTCAAACTCTTTTACTGTTTGTTGGACTTTGTCTAACAGTTGCTTACTATTAGTAATGGTACTGTCACCTGAGATTTTATTTTCCAGGGATTCAATTTCTTTAGTTAAGATTTTGATTTGGCGAAAGGCTGTTTCGATGCCCAACACCATCCAGGTGCGTGAGCACCTGTTGGCCGAGAAACTAAATCCAACCTTAAACTCTTCGTCATCTACAAATATTATTGGTACATTACGAATTTGCAGACCAGCTGGAATGATATTAGCATTCAAGCAGTCTGTCAGAAATTTAGCGTGCAATTCGGTACGCACCAATTTCTTTTTCAGTCTCTCGAGTTGGTTCAAGTCTGATTCGCAGGGGAGATTGGTGATTGGACCTCTGTTTCCTAATAGAGAGGGACCTGATGCAATCTTTAAGATATACTCATCTGAATACACCAATGTTTCTGCTTCAGACATTTATTTTAAAGCAAAGGAAGCTTCCACACAACCACTGGTTAAAGCGGCTCACAACAGACTCGTGTCTGCGCTATATACTGATACAAAAAAGTGAGCGACCCAGATTACCCTTGAGGGCTTGGGTAATTAAATGAAAAGGTAAGAGTGCCTTCAAGGGAATTCGTTTAAAAAAAAAATCTTAATTAACAATGTTATTTCGTCAGAATCAATAAATCATCCTCTTTGGAAACAAATTCAAATCAATAAAATTCGACAAAGACAAACATAATTACGTATATGACAAACAAACGCATAAACCAGGTGTATGAAAAATAGAAGTTTATCAAACAATTAAAAATGATTCATATGATATACAGGAAACAAAAATAGGACTGGAGGTTGATACTCAATTTATGTACAGACAACTCAACAGAACCTATAAACGCCTATCCCAAAAGTATATTGAAAAAACAAGCAGGATGAAGCGGAGGTCGACGTTTCGGTCTCCTACAAACTACTTGACGAGACCATCTTCAGGACTGGTGATATTTTCAATCTGTATATTACACAATGTAATCTGAAACAAAAATATTTTCAATTACAAAACTTTACTAATAATTCTCAGTCATAACACCTTGGTATATGCAACATAAACAACATTACAATGCCTATATTACAACACATATATTTACAAAAAGACATATTCACAACATGACAACCTACGTCTTCACAAGAGCAATTAATTAATTCCAATTGTATACTTATTCACAATCCCCCTGTAAACAGAGATTGGATGTACAACCCGAACACATCTAAACAGTGTTTATTATGATGTACATCATTCATGACATTCATGATTGTGCGGCAGATATTAACCACACCCATTACGTAAATGGTAGATGTTAATACATCTATTGGCCGAGATGATGTTTCAAACAGTCTTTTAAACGAGAAACCAATAGCTCACTCATGAGCTGCAGAACAACTTACAGTGAAATTTGGGTCTGTTGCGTATGACTTCCTCAACAGAACCCGCGTTGCGTTATTTGAATCGAAGTGTTAAACCTCCCAGGCCATTACTCATCAGAATCAATCTAAAGGGATATAAAAACGCCCCATTAATGGCATATTCACGAATCTTAATGCCTACCTATTTAAAAATTGCCAGGTCAAATTACCTTTATTTTTACTGGACGGCCGCTAACGGTTGTAGCCAAAGTTGAACAGCATTCACGCCCGTTATAAACTGTACAGTAATATAGAAATCTGTCAATACTAGAAACTACATTGCAAATAAGCCACATCATCTGTAAAGGTTTAGATGATAAGCAAAACAACTTACAGCGAAGATTATGTCTGTTGCGTATAAATTCCTCAACAGAGACCGCGTCGCGTTATTTAAATCAAAAGTATTCACACTCCAGGGCCCTTACTCATCAGAGTCAGTCTAAGGGGATATGAAACGCCCCATTAATGGCATGTTTACGAATCTTAATGATTATCTATTCTAAAAGTTGCTCGGTCAAATTACCTTAATTTTTGATCGATGGTGTGAACGTGGGGTGCCGTTAGTCAAAAGCCAAAGTTGAACAGCATACAGACCCGCTACAATCTGTACAGTAATACAGAGAACTATCAATACTGGGAGCGCCGTTGTGCAAAGGTCATAGTATATTTATAAATCTGACCGCTTACCACAGAGACGGGGCTGTCGAGTCAGAAAGCGCGACTTTGCAACCAGCTACACGGGGCCTTAGTTAATACTGAAAGGCAAGACTAAGCGTTAGATATTTCTAACTTCTTTGGTTTAAGAGTCCAGACCACACTCGCTCTGGCTTTTGTGCATTGCTTACCGGTCGTCTTCAATCGAAGCGCCACAATACGGGGGTCCTGTCTGCAGAATAGGCGGAAACGCCTAGTATCTGATGTGCCGTGCTTATGAACGGTCGTTTGGATATCGAAATAGGACTGCGCTCATGGGCGCCATCTTGAAATGAGTTTTTTTGGCGGCAGCATTAAAATTACCGCACTATGTTGACAGTCTAAACATGATTCAAATTTGGGAAGATGTCTCTTTTAAGGCCGAATTAAAACATCACCTTGACCTTGATTATAATTGTGGCATATCCCATTAAATACGACAAATAAACTCAACATTTATCTCAATTTTCAACCACTTTAGGGCATTAAATACTCAAATTCTTCAGTAATTACAAGAACTGTTGCTTTGAATTCATACATTTTCAAAAGAATCTTATGTCATACAATCATGCTTAGATATGGAGGACAGACAGTTCCTATAGCGATGTTAATGTAGCACTGCCATACAGTTAACTCAAAGAAGCATCTAATACATATGTACATTATGCGTTACAAAGCACAAACCATAGATGGTAGCAGCAAGGATCACAGTTCTTTTATTAACAGTACCCTTACATTAGACATGCCAACGCATGCCATTCAGTAGCTGAGTTAAGTCCTCTCCTCACGGTATCTGTCAAACAGATAAGTTTACCTTCTCTCAGGGACAAGACCTTATCAATGTTATTTTGTCTTTTGTTTGGCTTGATAACTTCTAAAACCCACCAAGTCATTTCTGTTTCTTTATGGCCTACTTGTAGGTAATGTTCAACCAATGGTGCATTTTCCTTTTTACACCTAATTCTCGATTGGTGCTGTAGAATACGTTTTTTAATGGGTTGAATTGTTTTACCCAGATAATGCAGCAGGCACGGGCATTGGATACAGTATACAACGTTAGCTGTATTACAGTTGGAGAAGGCTTTAGACTGAAAATCTACACCATTAATTTTACAGTTCTTGACAGTTTTGGTGGTAGCACAAGCCACACAGTTGTTACACTTGTGATGGGCAATTAGTGGAACAATTTGCCTCATATTATCTACAGTATCGGTCAATGCGGTGTTATCATATGCATGTATTAGCCTGTCCCTTAAGTTAGTCCCTCTTTTGAATGCAAAGAGGGGCTTGGCATGTAATTCAGGTACAGATTGGAGCAAGCTCCAGTGTTTATTCACAATCTTCTTTATTGCATTGGAGTGCGTCCCAAAGGTGGTAACGCAGACGATGTTGGACTTATTCTGGCGTTTGTTCACCATCAATAGGGCCTCACGGTCGTTGTACCACGCCCTCTTCATGGATTTACGTAGAAGTCTAGAGGGGTACCCACGGGCCTGCAATTTGTCCTTTAATTTTTTCGCTTCACAAAAGTAATCATCCTTAAAGGTACAATTTCTTCGAAGTCGAAGAAATTGCCCAAATGGCAATCCATCCTTTAGTGCTTGTGGATGATGACTTGTATAGCGAAGGAGAGTGTTTCTGGCTGTCTTCTTAGTATATAGAGTGGTGTATAGCTGATTGTTACTGTCTATTTTAATCATGATGTCTAAAAAAGGCATTTCCCTGGAACTGTGTTCCATTGTGAATTGTAAGTTGGCATTTCTCGAGTTTAGCCAAAGATGAAATTCATTCAACTGTTCGGACGCCCCATGCCATACCATGAGAACGTCGTCAATATAACGAAGCCACTTTCGTATATTGACAGAAAAAGGATTATTTGAGTGCCAAATATGATCATCCTCAAAGCATGCCACGTAAATATTCGCAATATCTGGGGCAAAAATAGCACCCATGGCTACTCCCTTCTGTTGCTGAAAGAAAGAGTTCTCAAACATAAAGAAATTTTCACACAGCGGTATTCTCACACATTCCAAAATAAAGGACGTGGGTACTGCGTGTGGTCTTGGTCTTGATTCTAAAAAGTTAGTGAGGATATTGAGAGCTTCTGATTGAGGGATGTTAGTATATAAACTCTCTATATCCATAGAGACTAATATGTCAACAGAAGAATCAAAATCAAATTTTTCAATCTCATTGATGACTGCAGTAGTATCCCTAATATAGGAAGTTCGATTAACTGCAAATGGTCTAATGAAGTGATCTGAATATTGTGCAAGCGGCTTAAGAATGGAATTACAGCCGCTCACAATAGGCCGTCCAGGCGGGTCATCAAGATTTTTGTGCACCTTAGGGAGCAAATATATTACGGGCACAGTGGGAGTTTTGTTGATTAAAAATGCTGCCTCTTTTTCGTTTAACCAGCCACCCTCCAAGCCTAACTTACTTAAAGCTGTAATCTCTTGAGTGAGTCGTTTAGTAGGATTGGAGGTCAGTTTTTTATAGTGACCTGGAATTGACAATTGTCTCAACATTTCACCATTATACTTCGATCTTTCCCAAACCACAATGCCCCCTCCCTTATCTGCTGGTTTTAGGAGAGCATTGGGTAGATTTTGTAAATTCCGTAATGCTAACTGTTGTTCCTTGGGTAAATTCGATTTATATTTTATCGTCTGTTTGAAAAGATTCTCGATATCTATAAGAATAGCATTTTCAAACGTGATCAAATCCTTATTTATCATTGCATTGGTGGGATAAAAGGACGATGGATTTCTAAGTCCAGTGTAACCTATTTTTGGGTCAGAAGAATTATTTGTGAAAAAGTTTTTCAGCCGGACTGACCTGAAAAAACGATATAATTCAAGTTTTGTCTGGAATAGGTCATTAGTGTTAGTTGGAACAAAACTTAATCCATTTGCAAGAACTGCCACTTCTTGCTCGGATAAAATATGACTTGACAGATTGAAAATAGGAATTGATAAAGAATCATTTACCATTCGTAATATTGGTTCCTGGTCTGTCTGAATCCCGGGGTGTACTGTTTGCGGAACCATCCCCGTTTCTTTTGTTGGGGTATCCCTGGTGGTCTGGGACCGCGTGAGTCCTGACCTAAAAAAGATTGATGTGATGTCGAGGGTTGTTGATCTTGATGACGATAGTTAGAGTTGGACGATCTATCGCTACCTGATTCAGAGCCTGTGTCAGAAAAAGTTGCTCGTTTCTGAGGTTGTTGGTTTGGGCCCTGAGTGGTATAAAAATCTTTCCTTAAGTAAGGGTATGTTCTTTCTTTATTATACCTTTTTATATCATTCTGCAATTTCTCAGTTTTTTTATGAGAATTGAAATCCTCAAACTCTTTTACTGTTTGTTGGACTTTGTCTAACAGTTGCTTACTATTAGTAATGGTACTGTCACCTGAGATTTTATTTTCCAGGGATTCAATTTCTTTAGTTAAGATTTTGATTTGGCGAAAGGCTGTTTCGATGCCCAACACCATCCAGGTGCGTGAGCACCTGTTGGCCGAGAAACTAAATCCAACCTTAAACTCTTCGTCATCTACAAATATTATTGGTACATTACGAATTTGCAGACCAGCTGGAATGATATTAGCATTCAAGCAGTCTGTCAGAAATTTAGCGTGCAATTCGGTACGCACCAATTTCTTTTTCAGTCTCTCGAGTTGGTTCAAGTCTGATTCGCAGGGGAGATTGGTGATTGGACCTCTGTTTCCTAATAGAGAGGGACCTGATGCAATCTTTAAGATATACTCATCTGAATACACCAATGTTTCTGCTTCAGACATTTATTTTAAAGCAAAGGAAGCTTCCACACAACCACTGGTTAAAGCGGCTCACAACAGACTCGTGTCTGCGCTATATACTGATACAAAAAAGTGAGCGACCCAGATTACCCTTGAGGGCTTGGGTAATTAAATGAAAAGGTAAGAGTGCCTTCAAGGGAATTCGTTTAAAAAAAATTTCTTAATTAACAATGTGATTTCGTCAGAATCAATAAATCATCCTCTTTGGAAACAAATTCAAATCAATAAAATTCGACAAAGACAAACATAATTACGTATATGACAAACAAACGCATAAACCAGGTGTATGAAAAATAGAAGTTTATCAAACAATTAAAAATGATTCATATGATATACAGGAAACAAAAATAGGACTGGAGGTTGATACTCAATTTATGTACAGACAACTCAACAGAACCTATAAACGCCTATCCCAAAAGTATATTGAAAATACAAGCAGGATGAAGCGGAGGTCGACGTTTCGGTCTCCTACAAACTACTTGACGAGACCATCTTCAGGACTGGTGATATTTTCAATCTGTATATTACACAATGTAATCTGAAACAAAAATATTTTCAATTACAAAACTTTACTAATAATTCTCAGTCATAACACCTTGGTATATGCAACATAAACAACATTACAATGCCTATATTACAACACATATATTTACAAAAAGACATATTCACAACATGACAACCTAAGTCTTCACAAGAGCAATTAATTAATTCCAATTGTATACTTATTCACAATCCCCATGTAAACAGAGATTGGATGTACAACCCGAACACATCTAAACAGTGTTTATTATGATGTACATCATTCATGACATTCATGATTGTGCGGCAGATATTAACCACACCCATTACGTAAATGGTAGATGTTAATACATCTATTGGCCGAGATGATGTTTCAAACAGTCTTTTAAACGAGAAACCAATAGCTCACTCATGAGCTGCAGAACAACTTACAGTGAAATTTGGGTCTGTTGCGTATGACTTCCTCAACAGAACCCGCGTTGCGTTATTTGAATCGAAGTGTTAAACCTCCCAGGCCATTACTCATCAGAATCAATCTAAAGGGATATAAAAACGCCCCATTAATGGCATATTCACGAATCTTAATGCCTACCTATTTAAAAATTGCCAGGTCAAATTACCTTTATTTTTACTGGACGGCCGCTAACGGTTGTAGCCAAAGTTGAACAGCATTCACGCCCGTTATAAACTGTACAGTAATATAGAAATCTGTCAATACTAGAAACTACATTGCAAATAAGCCACATCATCTGTAAAGGTTTAGATGATAAGCAAAACAACTTACAGCGAAGATTATGTCTGTTGCGTATAAATTCCTCAACAGAGACCGCGTCGCGTTATTTAAATCAAAAGTATTCACACTCCAGGGCCCTTACTCATCAGAGTCAGTCTAAGGGGATATGAAACGCCCCATTAATGGCATGTTTACGAATCTTAATGATTATCTATTCTAAAAGTTGCTCGGTCAAATTACCTTAATTTTTGATCGATAGTGTGAACGTGGGGTGCCGTTAGTCAAAAGCCAAAGTTGAACAGCATACAGGCCCGCTACAATCTGTACAGTAATACAGAGAACTATCAATACTGGGAGCGCCGTTGTGCAAAGGTCATAGTATATTTATAAATCTGACCGCTTACCACAGAGACGGGGCTGTCGAGTCAGAAAGCGCGACTTTGCAACCAGCTACACGGGGCCTTAGTTAATACTGAAAGGCAAGACTAAGCGTTAGATATTTCTAACTTCTTTGGTTTAAGAGTCCAGACCACACTCGCTCTGGCTTTTGTGCATTGCTTACCGGTCGTCTTCAATCGAAGCGCCACAATACGGGGGTCCTGTCTGCAGAATAGGCGGAAACGCCTAGTATCTGATGTGCCGTGCTTATGAACGGTCGTTTGGATATCGAAATAGGACTGCGCTCATGGGCGCCATCTTGAAATTAGGTTTTTTTGGCGGCAGCATTAAAATTACCGCACTATGTTGACAGTCTAAACATGATTCAAATTTGGGAAGATGTCTCTTTTAAGGCCGAATTAAAACATCACCTTGACCTTGATTATAATTGTGGCATATCCCATTACATATTACAAATAAACTCAACATTTATCTCAATTTTCAACCACTTTAGGGCATTAAATACTCAAATTCTTCAGTAATTACAAGAACTGTTGCTTTGAATTCATACATTTTCAAAAGAATCCTATGTCATACAATCATGCTTAGATATGGAGGACAGACAGTTCCTATAGCGATGTTAATGTAGCACTGCCATACAGTTAACTCAAAGAAGCATCTAATACATATGTACATTATGCGTTACAAAGCACAAACCATAGATGGTAGCAGCAAGGATCACAGTTCTTTTATTAACAGTACCCTTACATTAGACATGCCAACGCATGCCATTCAGTAGCTGAGTTAAGTCCTCTCCTCACGGTATCTGTCAAACAGATAAGTTTACCTTCTCTCAGGGACAAGACCTTATCAATGTTATTTTGTCTTTTGTTTGGCTTGATAACTTCTAAAACCCACCAAGTCATTTCTGTTTCTTTATGGCCTACTTGTAGGTAATGTTCAACCAATGGTGCATTTTCCTTTTTACACCTAATTCTCGATTGGTGCTGTAGAATACGTTTTTTAATGGGTTGAATTGTTTTACCCAGATAATGCAGCAGGCACGGGCATTGGATACAGTATACAACGTTAGCTGTATTACAGTTGGAGAAGGCTTTAGACTGAAAATCTACACCATTAATTTTACAGTTCTTGACAGTTTTGGTGGTAGCACAAGCCACACAGTTGTTACACTTGTGATGGCCAATTAGTGGAACAATTTGCCTCATATTATCTACAGTATCGGTCAATGCGGTGTTATCATATGCATGTATTAGCCTGTCCCTTAAGTTAGTCCCTCTTTTGAATGCAAAGAGGGGCTTGGCATGTAATTCAGGTACAGATTGGAGCAAGCTCCAGTGTTTATTCACAATCTTCTTTATTGCATTGGAGTGCGTCCCAAAGGTGGTAACGCAGACGATGTTGGACTTATTCTGGCGTTTATTCACCATCAATAGGGCCTCACGGTCGTTGTACCACGCCCTCTTCATGGATTTACGTAGAAGTCTAGAGGGGTACCCACGGGCCTGCAATTTGTCCTTTAATTTTTTCGCTTCACAAAAGTAATCATCCTTAAAGGTACAATTTCTTCGAAGTCGAAGAAATTGCCCAAATGGCAATCCATCCTTTAGTGCTTGTGGATGATGACGTGTATAGCGAAGGAGAGTGTTTCTGGCTGTCTTCTTAGTATATAGAGTGGTGTATAGCTGATTGTTACTGTCTATTTTAATCATGATGTCTAAAAAAGGCATTTCCCTGGAACTGTGTTCCATTGTGAATTGTAAGTTGGCATTTCTCGAGTTTAGCCAAAGATGAAATTCATTCAACTGTTCGGACGTCCCATGCCATACCATGAGAACGTCGTCAATATAACGAAGCCACTTTCGTATATTGACAGAAAAAGGATTATTTTGACTAACGGCACCCCACGTTCACACCATCGATCAAAAATTAAGGTAATTTGACCGAGCAACTTTTAGAATAGATAATCATTAAGATTCGTAAACATGCCATTAATGGGGCGTTTCATATCCCCTTAGACTGACTCTGATGAGTAAGGGCCCTGGAGTGTGAATACTTTTGATTTAAATAACGCGACGCGGTCTCTGTTGAGGAATTTATACGCAACAGACATAATCTTCGCTGTAAGTTGTTTTGCTTATCATCTAAACCTTTACAGATGATGTGGCTTATTTGCAATGTAGTTTCTAGTATTGACAGATTTCTATATTACTGTACAGTTTATAACGGGCGTGAATGCTGTTCAACTTTGGCTACAACCGTTAGCGGCCGTCCAGTAAAAATAAAGGTAATTTGACCTGGCAATTTTTAAATAGGTAGGCATTAAGATTCGTGAATATGCCATTAATGGGGCGTTTTTATATCCCTTTAGATTGATTCTGATGAGTAATGGCCTGGGAGGTTTAACACTTCGATTCAAATAACGCAACGCGGGTTCTGTTGAGGAAGTCATACGCAACAGACACAAATTTCACTGTAAGTTGTTCTGCAGCTCATGAGTGAGCTATTGGTTTCTCGTTTAAAAGACTGTTTGAAACATCATCTCGGCCAATAGATGTATTAACATCTACCATTTACGTAATGGGTGTGGTTAATATCTGCCGCACAATCATGAATGTCATGAATGATGTACATCATAATAAACACTGTTTAGATGTGTTCGGGTTGTACATCCAATCTCTGTTTACAGGGGGATTGTGAATAAGAATACAATTGGAATTAATTAATTGCTCTTGTGAAGACGTAGGTTGTCATGTTGTGAATATGTCTTTTTGTAAATATATGTGTTGTAATATAGGCATTGTAATGTTGTTTATGTTGCATATACCAAGGTGTTATGACTGAGAATTATTAGTAAAGTTTTGTAATTGAAAATATTTTTGTTTCAGATTACATTGTGTAATATACAGATTGAAAATATCACCAGTCCTGAAGATGGTCTCGTCAAGTAGTTTGTAGGAGACCGAAATGTCGACCTCCGCTTCATCCTGCTTGTTTTTTCAATATACTTTTGGGATAGGCGTTTATAGGTTCTGTTGAGTTGTCTGTACATAAATTGAGTATCAACCTCCAGTCCTATTTTTGTTTCCTGTATATCATATGAATCATTTTTAATTGTTTGATAAACTTCTATTTTTCATACACCTGGTTTATGCGTTTGTTTGTCATATACGTAATTATGTTTGTCTTTGTCGAATTTTATTGATTTGAATTTGTTTCCAAAGAGGATGATTTATTGATTCTGACAAAATCACATTGTTAATTAAGAAATTTTTTTTAAACGAATTCCCTTGAAGGCACTCTTACCTTTTCATTTAATTACCCAAGCCCTCAAGGGTAATCTGGGTCGCTCACTTTTTTGTATCAGTATATAGCGCAGACACGAGTCTGTTGTGAGCCGCTTTAACCAGTGGTTGTGTGGAAGCTTCCTTTGCTTTAAAATAAATGTCTGAAGCAGAAACATTGGTGTATTCAGATGAGTATATCTTAAAGATTGCATCAGGTCCCTCTCTATTAGGAAACAGAGGTCCAATCACCAATCTCCCCTGCGAATCAGACTTGAACCAACTCGAGAGACTGAAAAAGAAATTGGTGCGTACCGAATTGCACGCTAAATTTCTGACAGACTGCTTGAATGCTAATATCATTCCAGCTGGTCTGCAAATTCGTAATGTACCAATAATATTTGTAGATGACGAAGAGTTTAAGGTTGGATTTAGTTTCTCGGCCAACAGGTGCTCACGCACCTGGATGGTGTTGAGCATCGAAACAGCCTTTCGCCAAATCAAAATCTTAACTAAAGAAATTGAATCCCTGGAAAATAAAATCTCAGGTGACAGTACCATTACTAATAGTAAGCAACTGTTAGACAAAGTCCAACAAACAGTAAAAGAGTTTGAGGATTTCAATTCTCATAAAAAAACTGAGAAATTGCAGAATGATATAAAAAGGTATAATAAAGAAAGAACATACCCTTACTTAAGGAAAGATTTTTATACCACTCAGGGCCCAAACCAACAACCTCAGAAACGAGCAACTTTTTCTGACACAGGCTCTGAATCAGGTAGCGATAGATCGTCCAACTCTAACTATCGTCATCAAGATCAACAACCCTCGACATCACATCAATCTTTTTTAGGTCAGGACTCACGCGGTCCCAGACCACCAGGGATACCCCAACAAAAGAAACGGGGATGGTTCCGCAAACAGTACACCCCGGGATTCAGACAGACCAGGAACCAATATTACGAATGGTAAATGATTCTTTATCAATTCCTATTTTCAATCTGTCAAGTCATATTTTATCCGAGCAAGAAGTGGCAGTTCTTGCAAATGGATTAAGTTTTGTTCCAACTAACACTAATGACCTATTCCAGACAAAACTTGAATTATATCGTTTTTTCAGGTCAGTCCGGCTGAAAAACTTTTTCACAAATAATTCTTCTGACCCAAAAATAGGTTACACTGGACTTAGAAATCCATCGTCCTTTTATCCCACCAATGCAATGATAAATAAGGATTTGATCACGTTTGAAAATGCTATTCTTATAGATATCGAGAATCTTTTCAAACAGACGATAAAATATAAATCGAATTTACCCAAGGAACAACAGTTAGCATTACGGAATTTACAAAATCTACCCAATGCTCTCCTAAAACCAGCAGATAAGGGAGGGGGCATTGTGGTTTGGGAAAGATCGAAGTATAATGGTGAAATGTTGAGACAATTGTCAATTCCAGGTCACTATAAAAAACTGACCTCCAATCCTACTAAACGACTCACTCAAGAGATTACAGCTTTAAGTAAGTTAGGCTTGGAGGGTGGCTGGTTAAACGAAAAAGAGGCAGCATTTTTAATCAACAAAACTCCCACTGTGCCCGTAATATATTTGCTCCCTAAGGTGCACAAAAATCTTGATGACCCGCCTGGACGGCCTATTGTGAGCGGCTGTAATTCCATTCTTAAGCCGCTTGCACAATATTCAGATCACTTCATTAGACCATTTGCAGTTAATCGAACTTCCTATATTAGGGATACTACTGCAGTCATCAATGAGATTGAAAAATTTGATTTTGATTCTTCTGTTGACATATTAGTCTCTATGGATATAGAGAGTTTATATACTAACATCCCTCAATCAGAAGCTCTCAATATCCTCACTAACTTTTTAGAATCAAGACCAAGACCACACGCAGTACCCACGTCCTTTATTTTGGAATGTGTGAGAATACCGCTGTGTGAACATTTCTTTATGTTTGAGAACTCTTTCTTTCAGCAACAGAAGGGAGTAGCCATGGGTGCTATTTTTGCCCCAGATATTGCAAATATTTACGTGGCATGCTTTGAGGATGATCATATTTGGCACTCAAATAATCCTTTTTCTGTCAATATACGAAAGTGGCTTCGTTATATTGACGACGTTCTCATGGTATGGCATGGGACGTCCGAACAGTTGAATGAATTTCATCTTTGGCTAAACTCGAGAAATGCCAACTTACAATTCACAATGGAACACAGTTCCAGGGAAATGCCTTTTTTAGACATCATGATTAAAATAGACAGTAACAATCAGCTATACACCACTCTATATACTAAGAAGACAGCCAGAAACACTCTCCTTCGCTATACAAGTCATCATCCACAAGCACTAAAGGATGGATTGCCATTTGGGCAATTTCTTCGACTTCGAAGAAATTGTACCTTTAAGGATGATTACTTTTGTGAAGCGAAAAAATTAAAGGACAAATTGCAGGCCCGTGGGTACCCCTCTAGACTTCTACGTAAATCCATGAAGAGGGCATGGTACAACGACCGTGAGGCCCTATTGATGGTGAACAAACGCCAGAATAAGTCCAACATCGTCTGCGTTACCACCTTTGGGACGCACTCCAATGCAATAAAGAAGATTGTGAATAAACACTGGAGCTTGCTCCAATCTGTACCTGAATTACATGCCAAGCCCCTCTTTGCATTCAAAAGAGGGACTAACTTAAGGGACAGGCTAATACATGCATATGATAACACCGCATTGACCGATACTGTAGATAATATGAGGCAAATTGTTCCACTAATTGGCCATCACAAGTGTAACAACTGTGTGGCTTGTGCTACCACCAAAACTGTCAAGAACTGTAAAATTAATGGTGTAGATTTTCAGTCTAAAGCCTTCTCCAACTGTAATACAGCTAACGTTGTATACTGTATCCAATGCCCGTGCCTGCTGCATTATCTGGGTAAAACAATTCAACCCATTAAAAAACGTATTCTACAGCACCAATCGAGAATTAGGTGTAAAAAGGAAAATGCACCATTGGTTGAACATTACCTACAAGTAGGCCATAAAGAAACAGAAATGACTTGGTGGGTTTTAGAAGTTATCAAGCCAAACAAAAGACAAAATAACATTGATAAGGTCTTGTCCCTGAGAGAAGGTAAACGTATCTGTTTGACAGATACCGTGAGGAGAGGACTTAACTCAGCTACTGAATGGCATGCGTTGGCATGTCTAATGTAAGGGTACTGTTAATAAAAGAACTGTGATCCTTGCTGCTACCATCTATGGTTTGTGCTTTGTAACGCATAATGTACATATGTATTAGATGCTTCTTTGAGTTAACTGTATGGCAGTGCTACATTAACATCGCTATAGGAACTGTCTGTCCTCCATATCTAAGCATGATTGTATGACATAAGATTCTTTTGAAAATGTATGAATTCAAAGCAACAGTTCTTGTAATTACTGAAGAATTTGAGTATTTAATGCCCTAAAGTGGTTGAAAATTGAGATAAATGTTGAGTTTATTTGTCGTATGTAATGGGATATGCCACAATAATAATCAAGGTCAAGGTGATGTTTTAATTCGGCCTTAAAAGAGACATCTTCCCAAATTTGAATCATGTTTAGACTGTCAACATAGTGCGGTAATTTTAATGCTGCCGCCAAAAAAACTCATTTCAAGATGGCGCCCATGAGCGCAGTCCTATTTCGATATCCAAACGACCGTTCATAAGCACGGCACATCAGATACTAGGCGTTTCCGCCTATTCTGCAGACAGGACCCCCGTATTGTGGCGCTTCGATTGAAGACGACCGGTAAGCAATGCACAAAAGCCAGAGCGAGTGTGGTCTGGACTCTTAAACCAAAGAAGTTAGAAATATCTAACGCTTAGTCTTGCCTTTCAGTATTAACTAAGGCCCCGTGTAGCTGGTTGCAAAGTCGCGCTTTCTGACTCGACAGCCCCGTCTCTGTGGTAAGCGGTCAGATTTATAAATATACTATGACCTTTGCACAACGGCGCTCCCAGTATTGATAGTTCTCTGTATTACTGTACAGATTGTAGCGGGCCTGTATGCTGTTCAACTTTGGCTTTTGACTAACGGCACCCCACGTTCACACCATCGATCAAAAATTAAGGTAATTTGACCGAGCAACTTTTAGAATAGATAATCATTAAGATTCGTAAACATGCCATTAATGGGGCGTTTCATATCCCCTTAGACTGACTCTGATGAGTAAGGGCCCTGGAGTGTGAATACTTTTGATTTAAATAACGCGACGCGGTCTCTGTTGAGGAATTTATACGCAACAGACATAATCTTCGCTGTAAGTTGTTTTGCTTATCATCTAAACCTTTACAGATGATGTGGCTTATTTGCAATGTAGTTTCTAGTATTGACAGATTTCTATATTACTGTACAGTTTATAACGGGCGTGAATGCTGTTCAACTTTGGCTACAACCGTTAGCGGCCGTCCAGTAAAAATAAAGGTAATTTGACCTGGCAATTTTTAAATAGGTAGGCATTAAGATTCGTGAGTATGCCATTAATGGGGCGTTTTTATATCCCTTTAGATTGATTCTGATGAGTAATGGCCTGGGAGGTTTAACACTTCGATTCAAATAACGCAACGCGGGTTCTGTTGAGGAAGTCATACGCAACAGACACAAATTTCACTGTAAGTTGTTCTGCAGCTCATGAGTGAGCTATTGGTTTCTCGTTTAAAAGACTGTTTGAAACATCATCTCGGCCAATAGATGTATTAACATCTACCATTTACGTAATGGGTGTGGTTAATATCTGCCGCACAATCATGAATGTCATGAATGATGTACATCATAATAAACACTGTTTAGATGTGTTCGGGTTGTACATCCAATCTCTGTTTACATGGGGATTGTGAATAAGTATACAATTGGAATTAATTAATTGCTCTTGTGAAGACTTAGGTTGTCATGTTGTGAATATGTCTTTTTGTAAATATATGTGTTGTAATATAGGCATTGTAATGTTGTTTATGTTGCATATACCAAGGTGTTATGACTGAGAATTATTAGTAAAGTTTTGTAATTGAAAATATTTTTGTTTCAGATTACATTGTGTAATATACAGATTGAAAATATCACCAGTCCTGAAGATGGTCTCGTCAAGTAGTTTGTAGGAGACCGAAACGTCGACCTCCGCTTCATCCTGCTTGTTTTTTCAATATACTTTTGGGATAGGCGTTTATAGGTTCTGTTGAGTTGTCTGTACATAAATTGAGTATCAACCTCCAGTCCTATTTTTGTTTCCTGTATATCATATGAATCATTTTTAATTGTTTGATAAACTTCTATTTTTCATACACCTGGTTTATGCGTTTGTTTGTCATATGCGTAATTATGTTTGTCTTTGTCGAATTTTATTGATTTGAATTTGTTTCCAAAGAGGATGATTTATTGATTCTGACGAAATCACATTGTTAATTAAGAAATTTTTTTTAAACGAATTCCCTTGAAGGCACTCTTACCTTTTCATTTAATTACCCAAGCCCTCAAGGGTAATCTGGGTCGCTCACTTTTTTGTATCAGTATATAGCGCAGACACGAGTCTGTTGTGAGCCGCTTTAACCAGTGGTTGTGTGGAAGCTTCCTTTGCTTTAAAATAAATGTCTGAAGCAGAAACATTGGTGTATTCAGATGAGTATATCTTAAAGATTGCATCAGGTCCCTCTCTATTAGGAAACAGAGGTCCAATCACCAATCTCCCCTGCGAATCAGACTTGAACCAACTCGAGAGACTGAAAAAGAAATTGGTGCGTACCGAATTGCACGCTAAATTTCTGACAGACTGCTTGAATGCTAATATCATTCCAGCTGGTCTGCAAATTCGTAATGTACCAATAATATTTGTAGATGACGAAGAGTTTAAGGTTGGATTTAGTTTCTCGGCCAACAGGTGCTCACGCACCTGGATGGTGTTGAGCATCGAAACAGCCTTTCGCCAAATCAAAATCTTAACTAAAGAAATTGAATCCCTGGAAAATAAAATCTCAGGTGACAGTACCATTACTAATAGTAAGCAACTGTTAGACAAAGTCCAACAAACAGTAAAAGAGTTTGAGGATTTCAATTCTCATAAAAAAACTGAGAAATTGCAGAATGATATAAAAAGGTATAATAAAGAAAGAACATACCCTTACTTAAGGAAAGATTTTTATACCACTCAGGGCCCAAACCAACAACCTCAGAAACGAGCAACTTTTTCTGACACAGGCTCTGAATCAGGTAGCGATAGATCGTCCAACTCTAACTATCGTCATCAAGATCAACAACCCTCGACATCACATCAATCTTTTTTAGGTCAGGACTCACGCGGTCCCAGACCACCAGGGATACCCCAACAAAAGAAACGGGGATGGTTCCGCAAACAGTACACCCCGGGATTCAGACAGACCAGGAACCAATATTACGAATGGTAAATGATTCTTTATCAATTCCTATTTTCAATCTGTCAAGTCATATTTTATCCGAGCAAGAAGTGGCAGTTCTTGCAAATTGATTAAGTTTTGTTCCAACTAACACTAATGACCTATTCCAGACAAAACTTGAATTATATCGTTTTTTCAGGTCAGTCCGGCTGAAAAACTTTTTCACAAATAATTCTTCTGACCCAAAAATAGGTTACACTGGACTTAGAAATCCATCGTCCTTTTATCCCACCAATGCAATGATAAATAAGAATTTGATCACGTTTGAAAATGCTATTCTTATAGATATCGAGAATCTTTTCAAACAGACGATAAAATATAAATCGAATTTACCCAAGGAACAACAGTTAGCATTACGGAATTTACAAAATCTACCCAATGCTCTCCTAAAACCAGCAGATAAGGGAGGGGGCATTGTGGTTTGGGAAAGATCGAAGTATAATGGTGAAATGTTGAGACAATTGTCAATTCCAGGTCACTATAAAAAACTGACCTCCAATCCTACTAAACGACTCACTCAAGAGATTACAGCTTTAAGTAAGTTAGGCTTGGAGGGTGGCTGGTTAAACGAAAAAGAGGCAGCATTTTTAATCAACAAAACTCCCACTGTGCCCGTAATATATTTGCTCCCTAAGGTGCACAAAAATCTTGATGACCCGCCTGGACGGCCTATTGTGAGCGGCTGTAATTCCATTCTTAAGCCGCTTGCACAATATTCAGATCACTTCATTAGACCATTTGCAGTTAATCGAACTTCCTATATTAGGGATACTACTGCAGTCATCAATGAGATTGAAAAATTTGATTTTGATTCTTCTGTTGACATATTAGTCTCTATGGATATAGAGAGTTTATATACTAACATCCCTCAATCAGAAGCTCTCAATATCCTCACTAACTTTTTAGAATCAAGGCCAAGACCACACGCAGTACCCACGTCCTTTATTTTGGAATGTGTGAGAATACCGCTGTGTGAAAATTTCTTTATGTTTGAGAACTCTTTCTTTCAGCAACAGAAGGGAGTAGCCATGGGTGCTATTTTTGCCCCAGATATTGCAAATATTTACGTGGCATGCTTTGAGGATGATCATATTTGGCACTCAAATAATCCTTTTTCTGTCAATATACGAAAGTGGCTTCGTTATATTGACGACGTTCTCATGGTATGGCATGGGACGTCCGAACAGTTGAATGAATTTCATCTTTGGCTAAACTCGAGAAATGCCAACTTACAATTCACAATGGAACACAGTTCCAGGGAAATGCCTTTTTTAGACATCATGATTAAAATAGACAGTAACAATCAGCTATACACCACTCTATATACTAAGAAGACAGCCAGAAACACTCTCCTTCGCTATACAAGTCATCATCCACAAGCACTAAAGGATGGATTGCCATTTGGGCAATTTCTTCGACTTCGAAGAAATTGTACCTTTAAGGATGATTACTTTTGTGAAGCGAAAAAATTAAAGGACAAATTGCAGGCCCGTGGGTACCCCTCTAGACTTCTACGTAAATCCATGAAGAGGGCGTGGTACAACGACCGTGAGGCCCTATTGATGGTGAACAAACGCCAGAATAAGTCCAACATCGTCTGCGTTACCACCTTTGGGACGCACTCCAATGCAATAAAGAAGATTGTGAATAAACACTGGAGCTTGCTCCAATCTGTACCTGAATTACATGCCAAGCCCCTCTTTGCATTCAAAAGAGGGACTAACTTAAGGGACAGGCTAATACATGCATATGATAACACCGCATTGACCGATACTGTAGATAATATGAGGCAAATTGTTCCACTAATTGGCCATCACAAGTGTAACAACTGTGTGGCTTGTGCTACCACCAAAACTGTCAAGAACTGTAAAATTAATGGTGTAGATTTTCAGTCTAAAGCCTTCTCCAACTGTAATACAGCTAACGTTGTATACTGTATCCAATGCCCGTGCCTGCTGCATTATCTGGGTAAAACAATTCAACCCATTAAAAAACGTATTCTACAGCACCAATCGAGAATTAGGTGTAAAAAGGAAAATGCACCATTGGTTGAACATTACCTACAAGTAGGCCATAAAGAAACAGAAATGACTTGGTGGGTTTTAGAAGTTATCAAGCCAAACAAAAGACAAAATAACATTGATAAGGTCTTGTCCCTGAGAGAAGGTAAACTTATCTGTTTGACAGATACCGTGAGGAGAGGACTTAACTCAGCTACTGAATGGCATGCGTTGGCATGTCTAATGTAAGGGTACTGTTAATAAAAGAACTGTGATCCTTGCTGCTACCATCTATGGTTTGTGCTTTGTAACGCATAATGTACATATGTATTAGATGCTTCTTTGAGTTAACTGTATGGCAGTGCTACATTAACATCGCTATAGGAACTGTCTGTCCTCCATATCTAAGCATGATTGTATGACATAAGATTCTTTTGAAAATGTATGAATTCAAAGCAACAGTTCTTGTAATTACTGAAGAATTTGAGTATTTAATGCCCTAAAGTGGTTGAAAATTGAGATAAATGTTGAGTTTATTTGTCGTATGTAATGGGATATGCCACAATTATAATCAAGGTCAAGGTGATGTTTTAATTCGGCCTTAAAAGAGACATCTTCCCAAATTTGAATCATGTTTAGACTGTCAACATAGTGCGGTAATTTTAATGCTGCCGCCAAAAAAACTCATTTCAAGATGGCGCCCATGAGCGCAGTCCTATTTCGATATCCAAACGACCGTTCATAAGCACGGCACATCAGATACTAGGCGTTTCCGCCTATTCTGCAGACAGGACCCCCGTATTGTGGCGCTTCGATTGAAGACGACCGGTAAGCAATGCACAAAAGCCAGAGCGAGTGTGGTCTGGACTCTTAAACCAAAGAAGTTAGAAATATCTAACGCTTAGTCTTGCCTTTCAGTATTAACTAAGGCCCCGTGTAGCTGGTTGCAAAGTCGCGCTTTCTGACTCGACAGGCCCGTCTCTGTGGTAAGCGGTCAGATTTATAAATATACTATGACCTTTGCACAACGGCGCTCCCAGTATTGATAGTTCTCTGTATTACTGTACAGATTGTAGCGGGCCTGTATGCTGTTCAACTTTGGCTTTTGACTAACGGCACCCCACGTTCACACCATCGATCAAAAATTAAGGTAATTTGACCGAGCAACTTTTAGAATAGATAATCATTAAGATTCGTAAACATGCCATTAATGGGGCGTTTCATATCCCCTTAGACTGACTCTGATGAGTAAGGGCCCTGGAGTGTGAATACTTTTGATTTAAATAACGCGACGCGGTCTCTGTTGAGGAATTTATACGCAACAGACATAATCTTCGCTGTAAGTTGTTTTGCTTATCATCTAAACCTTTACAGATGATGTGGCTTATTTGCAATGTAGTTTCTAGTATTGACAGATTTCTATATTACTGTACAGTTTATAACGGGCGTGAATGCTGTTCAACTTTGGCTACAACCGTTAGCGGCCGTCCAGTAAATATAAAGGTAATTTGACCTGGCAATTTTTAAATAGGTAGGCATTAAGATTCGTGAATATGCCATTAATGGGGCGTTTTTATATCCCTTTAGATTGATTCTGATGAGTAATGGCCTGGGAGGTTTAACACTTCGATTCAAATAACGCAACGCGGGTTCTGTTGAGGAAGTCATACGCAACAGACACAAATTTCACTGTAAGTTGTTCTGCAGCTCATGAGTGAGCTATTGGTTTCTCGTTTAAAAGACTGTTTGAAACATCATCTCGGCCAATAGATGTATTAACATCTACCATTTACGTAATGGGTGTGGTTAATATCTGCCGCACAATCATGAATGTCATGAATGATGTACATCATAATAAACACTGTTTAGATGTGTTCGGGTTGTACATCCAATCTCTGTTTACATGGGGATTGTGAATAAGTATACAATTGGAATTAATTAATTGCTCTTGTGAAGACTTAGGTTGTCATGTTGTGAATATGTCTTTTTGTAAATATATGTGTTGTAATATAGGCATTGTAATGTTGTTTATGTTGCATATACCAAGGTGTTATGACTGAGAATTATTAGTAAAGTTTTGTAATTGAAAATATTTTTGTTTCAGATTACATTGTGTAATATACAGATTGAAAATATCACCAGTCCTGAAGATGGTCTCGTCAAGTAGTTTGTAGGAGACCGAAACGTCGACCTCCGCTTCATCCTGCTTGTTTTTTCAATATACTTTTGGGATAGGCGTTTATAGGTTCTGTTGAGTTGTCTGTACATAAATTGAGTATCAACCTCCAGTCCTATTTTTGTTTCCTGTATATCATATGAATCATTTTTAATTGTTTGATAAACTTCTATTTTTCATACACCTGGTTTATGCGTTTGTTTGTCATATACGTAATTATGTTTGTCTTTGTCGAATTTTATTGATTTGAATTTGTTTCCAAAGAGGATGATTTATTGATTCTGACGAAATCACATTGTTAATTAAGAAAACATTTTTAAACGAATTCCCTTGAAGGCACTCTTACCTTTTCATCTGCTACACAACATGGCAGTGGAGAAGGCTGTGCCACTCTACCTGGATCCTGATGAGCTGGAACATCCGCCCGTTGAGGATGAAGGCCTTGGCCAGGATGCCAGTGACGAGGAGGGTGAAGATGATATCCGCGGTCACCTCATCCGCAACTTCTTTTCATGATGGTGAGTCCTTTCATCTTTTAAGTAAAAGATGGACTATAGAGTTGCATGGGTAGCATGCTGTGTATGCAACAGACTGTAAGCAAGATCACTTGGATGTGTGTTGTGCTGTGTCACATGTTCAGTTGTAATGCTACACACATACGTGCTATGTGTGCACTTGGAATGTACAGGTGTCATACTACATCTGGCTATTCAACAGACATTGACAAAATGACATTATACCGAACTTGACCCCTTGTGTGCCACTCTCATCCACAGCTCGCCCTGCCTGTTGTCCGTTGGGGTACATCGTGGTCATCCTGCTACTGCTCATTATGATTGCAATGTCAGCCACATCAACGGAGCATGCTTGAACATGTGGAGAAGTCAATTTGGGTAAGGACTCATATGAGGCTGTTTAGCGTTGGTATGTGTAGAAATGTGTGGTACATGTTCATGTGCATGTGGTGTCATCTTGCATACATGCTACTCCATTATGTACCTCATGACATGTATGGCCACTCCGATGACAGGATAGTCACCCCTTCTGTCATCTGTTGTACTTTGATACTCTGGTGAATGCATCAATGTGTGTAGACATTGCCACAGCAACATTGCACATACCATGGCATGACATTGTGTCAGAGGTCACAACCACGGACTCTGTGGGGGATTGCAGCCTCACTGTGTGCATTAGAATGTGACTGGATCCTCACCTCCAGCTTGTGGGCCAGTC
Organism: Lissotriton helveticus; assembly: GCF_964261635.1. Taxonomy (NCBI): domain Eukaryota; kingdom Metazoa; phylum Chordata; class Amphibia; order Caudata; family Salamandridae; genus Lissotriton; species Lissotriton helveticus. The sequence continues at coordinate 1,327,758,528 of NC_136068.1, read as the reverse complement.
CAGTGTGATTACCATGAAACCATGTGGTGTTGGTGTTGCCCAGTGTATGTTCCACATCTTAAGACAACTGTCCTGTGAATCAGTTAACATGGATGCATTGCCCCTTGCAGCAGTATATCATGTCACTGTCATGTCGTTACCTCAGTGCAGGTTGAGAATACTGCTACGCCAGCCTTCACAGTGAGTAGCCGTGATGTTTAGATGCACATGATGCCATGTATGTTTAGCATGACAAAGTAAAAAGTGTGAAAGATGCATATGTGAATTTCTGTGTAGCACCAGTGGAGTGCCGTCATTCACATGAATCTCTGGTCGCCGGCACCATTACTGTGCTATGGTAGGGTCTGATTATGTAGCTTGGATGGACATCACTTGCACTTAATATTTATTGTACATGCATATCATGTTTAGCATTGTGATGCATACTTGACACACCAAAAGACTGGCTACAGAGTGCCTTCATTGCATGTCGATCATTAGCTTCCTCATCATATGTGATACTAACAGCTGTAGTGGATTTGTTCAAGTTAGCCTACAGGGCCCTTATGGCTAACCAATATCACATACAGACTTTAGAGTTAGCGGTAGTTGGATTTCCATATGTTTCCATTTGTTACTGAAGTCCACCTCATCTGTGCCTGGGAATGTGTTTATACTACATAGATCTTTTTGCATGGGTGCTCACTTGTGAGCGTTACACATGACTCTAATGGATGACAGACTGTCCCAGTTTTTATGTGTCTGTGTCACAGCATCGTATCTGATGTGATGGCATGATTAATCATCATTATTTGTCACCAGACAGTACACTTCACAGATGTGACTGGTACAGTGTAGCTAATGAGGTTTTTGAAGTGTCTGTGACATGAGAATGTTGTCCTAATGCTTAATTGCCACTGTTTCAGGTCTCCCTCCCAGCAGTTCCCATCCTCTCCTTCCCTCGCCTGATCACCCTTTTGTGTCTGTTGTTTGTACTCAGACCAATGGGCTATTTGGAGGTGGAACCCTTAGAGCATCACACCAGTCTGATGAAGAAAGGTACGGCCAGTCGTTGACAGTCTTGTAGGTATTCGTAAAGCGGCATTACAGGTGACATCATGATTAGTGTAAATTGGACTTATTGACAATGCACATGTATGATTGTGAAAGCTCCATGGGCTCACAATGTAGATTATCATGTTGTGCATGACGTCTGACTCCTACAGAATATAGTGCCTGCTTGTGGCTCAACACACATGTCCGTCTAATGTGCACATATACTATTTTGAACGTAGTTACCTCATGCTTGTTAGGTGTGTAACTGTATATTGACCACACGCATGGGGTGGGTGAAGGCTAGAATACTATGTTGTGTGTGAGGTACATGTCTTTGTTGGTGCAGTTTTCCTTTGAACATACTAGCTCTTGTATACACCTGCTGACGCTGTGTGTCTTGTGCCCCACTTGACCGTAAGGGCCCTGATCCACTGACTGTGATGTGTGGTGATTACTGTGCCATTTAGTTGTCAGTGATCCTGAGTGAGGCAGACACTCCTGCCTTCACATCCACATGTCACTTTGTGCATTGCGGGTGCCCTTGTGTTATGTGTTTGTTTAGCAATTAGTCACACCCCTCCTGCCGTCATGTATTCACTCATTGCTGCAGCTGCATACACAGCCAACATGCAGCGCACACTATCCAGGAACACAGACACCTACAGGATGACCCTCCTTCCATCCATTAATAGAGCATGCTCCGGCCACCCTACACACAGACAACACCAGACATTCACCCTCGTGCTATAAAAATGCTTTGTACTCAGCCATAGCTGCTGCTATGCGTGTGTGTGCAACACATACTGGCACGACTATGCAGATTCACATGACATTGGGTCTACGTACCACCAGGTCATGTGGCGTGTCCAACACACACACACCTTACATAGGCACAATATTATACAGTGTTAGCTTGTCAACACCACTAGATCAGAAAACTGTTAGCTTACAGTCACGTGCCAGAACACAACATGCTCACACCACTTCAACATTGCTGTCACAGTCAGTCAAGTTGGCACATGGGACACACACCATGACCCTGTCTCTTGGGTGTGGTGTGATTTGGCCGTTCCGGGGTTGGTATTTGTCTGATGTGTGTTGTTTTTCTGTATGCGTTGCTCCCATTACAGTAGTATAGTACTTGTAGCTCCATAGGGGTAGGTCACCTAATCAGGTGTGCTTGTCTAGAGTGCTCCAGCCCATTGCCCACAGTCTGTCCTGCCACCGTAATCCTGTGCGGCATTAATCACATACACAGTAATGCATCATGCTGATGGTAGCTCACATACCTGAGGACACAGTTGTAGGTACTCCCTACATGGACTACTACTTTTGTGACACTGACATGTACTCCTCAAAGTGACTCTCCTGGGCCTGCCTGTGCTAGCAGTATTGGGATTCAATCCCCCCTCCAGCATTGACTGTCCCACACAGGTGTGTCTTACCATCCATGTATGTAGTTTGTGGAAATTTCTGACCAATGTGTGTCCTCACTCAGATTCTGATCCAAGTGTGTGGATGACTGCTGTTTGTTGTATACCTTGCATTTATGACATTTGCTGACACATATACATGTATGCTGTTTCAAAGATTACTCACCAAATGCGTATGATGTTTACATTATTTATTGGGTGCTCTAGTGCATGAAACGTGAATAGGTGCTGTACAGAAAGGGGGGCAATCCAAAATTCACTGCTGGAGATGAGATGCCTTACTGTTTCAGTCTGTTGTAGACAAAGGGGTTCGACCCAGACCAAAAAACACAATAAACACTTAATCTTCACACATTTACATAGAATCAAAAGTAATGCAGGTAGTCAGTGTTTTTATTTTCACTGAACCCAAGAAAACCGTATAATGGTTGTACATTCGCTAGTATTAAACACAAAATTAGAAGTGCGCCCACAAGGGGGGGGGGGGAGGAGTGCAAAAGGGAGGGGGGGGGGGTTGTTTCAATTAGTTAACATCACTAATGTAACAAATCCATAAGTACAAATACGTAAGTGAAACCATCATTATCATTGATCCCTAAATGAAAGATCAAGACAGACACATGTTAAATAAAACATTCTACATAAAAAACCGAGACTCCTGTAGTGATTTTAAATATCAATCTTGGGGTGAGGACTTCGTATAGGTAGAAGATGGTTTACGTTACGACCCAGAGGTGTAGGACGTTGGATCCTTACTCGAGGGTCTTCATCAGGACGTGGGGGGGTGAAGGAAGAGGTGGGGCCGGGTCCTAAGTGTAATGTGAAAAAATGCGCATTATTTTAAACGGTCTCAAAAGAGTACCGACATGCATGGATTAAAAAGCCCGCAGGCTAGTCACATCAAAATACAAAACATGTGGTAGAGTAGTTAGAAAAGATTAAAAAGGAGGGTAGGTGAACTGAGGGCGGAACAGAGAGATTACCTGGCAGCGCAGGTAGACAAGGCCGCAGGCCTGCTGGGCGTCTTGCGTCTCCAGGCAGGGCCCAGTCCAGATTAATAATATGAGTTGTCTGAAAACAAACATGTGAGACCAATTCGGTACAATTAGCACCAAACACATATGGTAACCTGTGTTCAAGCAGGTAGGGGCAAAAAACGACAAAGGCCTACCTTGTAGTAAATAGGTCGACCGTTCTTGATGGCCCGGCGGGTGGGGTCCTTCAAATACGTTATGGCAAAAACCCCAGGCTCTCGTCTGAAAAAACGAGTGGGTATTCAGATGTCAAAATCATGAAACAATGGCACGTATTGTCAGAGCGGTGAGACCGCAGAGCAAGAACTCACCCAAGGGAGATGATCTCCGGGAGGAGCCGACTCGGCGTTTCTCCTTGAAAATGACAGGGGCCTCCGTAGCCTGAGCGTCAAAGTGCTTCAGACCACCATCTGAAAAAACCGAGAAATGAGGAAACGGATAGGCTCTAAACAGAGGGGTTTAAACAAACGCGGCTGCTTTCAGGGAACTCACCCGTGTTCGGTAAAAGCGGAGCCAGCGTCAGCGCGTGTCAGCCTGGAACCAGGAAGGGTTGCCATGGCTACGCGGATCGATTATATAAACTGCTGAAGACAGACTCAGACGCGTTGCTAAGTGACCGGGTAGCGTCCCATTGCGAGGAAAGACTAGTACAAGGAGATTATTACAGATGGTAGACGGAGTTAATAAGACATGTTAATAAAGATTCAATCTGCAGGAAATTGAAACTCCCGAATGAGCACCCAAATAAGCATAGAAGTTAAAGGTGAACTAGATACCACAAACAGCAAAATGTTGCGCGGAACTGCCAAGCATGGCGTTCAGGCGCACAGTATCTCAGAACAGGGTAGTTCAACTGGTCAATTACACATAAACACTCTGAGACAAATTATAAGAAAGAGTCGCATTCAATACAATCCAAAATATGCGCGGACCAACCCAGCATGGTAGTCAAGGCGCATATGGGTCAAGGATTTTTATATACAAGAAAAATGAGTCCACATAGCACCTTTATATAGTCTCTCAATATGGTCATTGGTATGCAGCACATGTACTCCATGGTCGCGGACCAACCGTACAAGGTAGTCAAGTGGCCAAGGAGTCAAACAGGTCAGACTGGCAAGGATACGCCCAATTTTTTAACCAATGTGGCTCATGATACGTATTGCATAGGACGCCAAGGCGTGGACATACCGAACAAGGTAGTCAAACGCCTGATTTCAGCGGAGAAACACTCAGACTGGATTAGAGAGACAAATGAGTCAGAAAATCAGATTAAGAGTGTGTGTGGGCACCCCTAAGCTTGGGAAAGGACCATATTCACAACGTGGCCATTTGCGCGAAACTGCTTTCTGATTCATTCAGACCCATGGCTACTGAATCAAAAAAACGAATCCATTTAATTTCCCTTACATTAAGGACGGGTTCGATGCTACCGCCCCTAGGGCCCAGTTGGACCTGTTCCAGAATGGTCCATTTCAAACTTTCTGGAAGGTGGTTGTGAGTGTTGCAGTGATCGACCAACGGTGCTCCCACCACCTTACATCTCACGCGGCTGCAATGCTGCGGAAAACGTACCTTCGCACGTTGCTGTGTCTGACCCACATATATTTGGTCGCAGGGGAATATTATGCAATACATCACATTGGTGGAGTTACAATTGGTGTGTGACTTGAGGGCAACTTGATTTTGTTTGTAGGTGAAAATCTTGGTCTGGATGGTCGACGGACAGGCTTTGCAGGATCCACATCGATAGTGTCCCACAATTGGAGGAAGGTTCCACATGGTTGTAATAGATGGTTCAGCTGGGCTCGATAGGAAGGAGCGCACCACATGGTCTCGGATGTTCTTTGCCTTTTTGAATGCGTGGAGAGGAGGGCACTTCATATTAAGGTCCTCAGATATCAGATTCCAATACTTATTGACGGTATGTTTTATCCTGTTACTTTTGGTGGAAAAAGTTGTAACACAGATCAAGCGGTCCTCAATCTTGTCATGTTTGTCACCCGGTTCTAGTAAGGTCTCTCTGGGGTTGAACCATGCTCTCTTCATGGCTTTCTTTACCAAACGCCTGGGGTATCCACGCTCAAGTAGTCTGCCCATTAGGATTGAGGATTGATCCATATAGTCCTCCTTCCTGCTGCAATTGCGGCGAATACGCAAAAACTGGCCAAAAGGGAGGTTGTCACGGAGGCCCCTAGGGTGGTGACTGGAGTACAGAAGGAGCGAGTTCCTCTCCGTGGGTTTCCTGAACAGGTTGGTTCGGAGCATCTCATTTTCCACAAAGATGGTTAAGTCCAGAAAATCGATGGATTTCTTATCAAATTTGATCGTGAACTTGATATCTGGTGATCTATCATAGAGCCAGTTGAAGAAGTGGGTGATATCATCCTCGGTGCCTGACCAGATACAGATAACGTCATCTATGTATCTCATCCAAAGTTGTATTTGGGATCTGAACGGATTGGCATTGGTGAGTACAAAAGTATCTTCATACATGGCCATGAAGATTATGGCCAGATCGGGAGCAAAGGCCGCCCCCATCGCCACGCCCTTGGTCTGGAGAAAAAGCAATTGCGGAAAATGAAGAAGTTCCTCATCATTGCAATCTTAAGCAATAAGATGATAAATGTTGTTGGTACTTGGACGGGGGCCTCACGTTTGTCAAGGGCAATCGACATGGCAGCCAGGGCCTCATCCTGGGGTATGCTGGTGTACAGAGATACAATGTCGCACGTTACCAAGAGGTCTCGTGTAGAGTCGAAAGGGTGATCATCGATCAGGTTGATGGTTTGAGTAGTGTCCCTTAAGTATGTGGTCGTAGCCTCGGCCAGTGGTTTTAGGAAGAAATCCACGTATCTACACAGTGGTTCCAGCAAGGAGCCACATCCGGACACAATGGGGCGTCCCGGAGGCTTTTGGAGATCCTTATGAACTTTGGGCAAAGTATAGATGGTAGGGAGGCGGGGGTGCTTTTGATTCAAATACTGGAATTCATGTTCCGAAAGGAACCCTTGTTGGAGGCCATCTTGGGTGACCCTCTGAATCTCAGCCATTATACTTTGAGATGGATCCCCGCCCAATTGTCTGTAGCTGATCCCGTCGTTAAGCTGCCGTAGGATCTCATTCGTATAGTTGTCCTGGTCCTGGATAACAATTGCGCCACCCTTGTCCGCGGGTTTCACAACTATTCCGGTGTTGTCCTTTAAGGATTGGAGTGCCAACTTCTCAGCTCTACTCGTGTTGTGTTTAATGAAAGTATTATCATTCAGGATGGTCTGCACATCGCGAAGCACCAGACTCTCATAGGCCAAAATTCGTTGAGTCATGGCATACGTGGATGGTACAAAGGTGGACGGTGGCCTCAGGTTGGTTGCTGAGGAAGCTAGTTGATAGGGCTTGTCCTTGAAAAAGTAGCGCAGTCTTATCTTCCTAAAAAACTTGTGGAGTTCAACCACAGTGTTGAAGGGATCCGGTGTTGATGTGGGAACTAAGGATAGACCACGGCTTAACACTTTAGTTTCATCTTCTTTTAGGGTGTAGGTAGAGATGTTAATCACAGGGGAAGTCTCCTTTACCACCTGTAGTTCTTCCTGCGTGTGGATCTCTCGCCATGCTCCTCCTGGGGGAAACTCACTTGCTTTGTGCCTCTCCCTCTCCCGGAGTCCCACTCCTGGCCCGTATTGTATTGGCCTCTGCCGGTACCCCTGTCCCAGTTGTTTCCTCTGCCCCGTGGGGGTCTCCATCCACCCTGTCCTAAAAAAGGGGGAGGTTGGTGGGACGGTCCGTAAGAGTCCTGGTACCCGTATGCACCGCTAGGACCGGCTCTTTCAGAATCCTCACCAGAACTGTATGAGGAATCTGAGAAAGTTGTGAAATTTCGCCTGCCCCTGTATGATCCCCGGCCGCGGTTAGTAAATCTCCCTTGGTTATCTTGTCTGTAGTATTCGTCCAGGAGGTAGGGATATGTTCTTTTTTTGTCGTACGACCTCACGTCGCGGGCTAATTTTTCAAGTTTCTTTTTGATTGTGGTTGTCTCAAAATCCTGGAGAGTCGCCACCAGTTTGGTCAACGCCTCTTTGGAGTTGGTGAGAGTGGAGTCCCCACTTATCTCGGCTTTGAGGTCCGTTATTTGCTTAGTTAGAATAGCAATTTGTTCACTGGCTGTTTCAATGCCAAGAACCATCCAATGTCGCGAACAATTGTTCGCGACAAAACTGAAACCTTCACGGAACTTGGGAACGTCGATGAAGATGGCAGGTTCAACTTTAACCTGTAGGCCCACAGGGATAATGTTGGATTGGAGACACTGTGCTAGGAAATGCCCATGTAATTTGGTTCTAATAAGTTTCTTCTCTAGACGCTCCAACTGATTAACTTTGTCGTTGAGGGAAAAGTCAATCACAGGTGTAGTGGAGGACAGAAAAGTATTTGCAGAGTCTGATAGGAATTGTTTGATATAGTCCTCAGTGTAAGAAAGAACCTCCTTATCAACCATAATGGTAGAAAAATTTAGAAGAGAATAAAGAGAAAAAGAATTGAAGGTAGATATATAAGAAAGAGAACCTCGCAGACCAGCGTCTGCTCGAAGTATGTTGTAGACAAAGGGGTTCGACCCATGTGGTCAGTGGGACCTGGGTAGTAGATTGAAGTATATGGAGCGGTCCCAGACCAAAAAACACAATAAACACTTAATCTTCACACATTTACATAGAATCAAAAGTAATGCAGGTAGTCAGTGTTTTTATTTTCACTGAACCCAAGAAAACCGTATAATGGTTGTACATTCGCTAGTATTAAACACAAAATTAGAAGTGCGCCCACAAGGGGGGGGGGGGAGGAGTGCAAAAGGGAGGGGGGGGTTGTTTCAATTAGTTAACATCACTAATGTAACAAATCCATAAGTACAAATACGTAAGTGAAACCATCATTATCATTGATCCCTAAATGAAAGATCAAGACAGACACATGTTAAATAAAACATTCTACATAAAAAACCGAGACTCCTGTAGTGATTTTAAATATCAATCTTGGGGTGAGGAGTTCGTATAGGTAGAAGATGGTCTACGTTTCGACCCAGAGGTGTAGGACGTTGGATCCTTACTCGAGGGTCTTCATCAGGACGTGGGGGGGTGAAGGAAGAGGTGGGGCCGGGTCCTAAGTGTAATGTGAAAAAATGCGCATTATTTTAAACGGTCTCAAAAGAGTACCGACATGCATGGATTAAAAAGCCTGCAGGCTAGTCACATCAAAATACAAAACATGTGGTAGAGTAGTTAGAAAAGATTAAAAAGGAGGGTAGGTGAACTGAGGGCGGAACAGAGAGATTACCTGGCAGCGCAGGTAGACAAGGCCGCAGGCCTGCTGGGCGTCTTGCGTCTCCAGGCAGGGCCCAGTCCAGATTAATAATATGAGTTGTCTGAAAACAAACATGTGAGACCAATTCGGTACAATTAGCACCAAACACATATGGTAACCTGTGTTCAAGCAGGTAGGGGCAAAAAACGACAAAGGCCTACCTTGTAGTAAATAGGTCGACCGTTCTTGATGGCCCGGCGGGTGGGGTCCTTCAAATACGTTATGGCAAAAACCCCAGGCTCTCGTCTGAAAAAACGAGTGGGTATTCAGATGTCAAAATCATGAAACAATGGCACGTATTGTCAGAGCGGTGAGACCGCAGAGCAAGAACTCACCCAAGGGAGATGATCTCCGGGAGGAGCCGACTCGGCGTTTCTCCTTGAAAATGACAGGGGCCTCCGTAGCCTGAGCGTCAAAGTGCTTCAGACCACCATCTGAAAAAACCGAGAAATGAGGAAACGGATAGGCTCTAAACAGAGGGGTTTAAACAAACGCGGCTGCTTTCAGGGAACTCACCCGTGTTCGGTAAAAGCTGAGCCAGCGTCAGCGCGTGTCAGCCTGGAACCAGGAAGGGTTGCCATGGCTACGCGGATCGATTATATAAACTGCTGAAGACAGACTCAGACGCGTTGCTAAGTGACCGGGTAGCGTCCCATTGCGAGGAAAGACTAGTACAAGGAGATTATTACAGATGGTAGACGGAGTTAATAAGACATGTTAATAAAGATTCAATCTGCAGGAAATTGAAACTCCCAAATGAGCACCCAAATAAGCATAGAAGTTAAAGGTGAACTAGATACCACAAACAGCAAAATGTTGCGCGGAACTGCCAAGCATGGCGTTCAGGCGCACAGTATCTCAGAACAGGGTAGTTCAACTGGTCAATTACACATAAACACTCTGAGACAAATTATAAGAAAGAGTCGCATTCAATACAATCCAAAATATGCGCGGACCAACCCAGCATGGTAGTCAAGGCGCATATGGGTCAAGGATTTTTATATACAAGAAAAATGAGTCCACATAGCACCTTTATATAGTCTCTCAATATGGTCATTGGTATGCAGCACATGTACTCCATGGTCGCGGACCAACCGTACAAGGTAGTCAAGTGGCCAAGGAGTCAAACAGGTCAGACTGGCAAGGATACGCCCAATTTTTTAACCAATGTGGCTCATGATACGTATTGCATAGGACGCCAAGGCGTGGACATACCGAACAAGGTGGCGCAATTGTTATCCAGGACCAGGACCTTTCGGAACATGAATTCCAGTATTTGAATCAAAAGCACCCCCGCCTCCCTACCATCTATACTTTGCCCAAAGTTCATAAGGATCTCCAAAAGCCTCCGGGACGCCCCATTGTGTCCGGATGTGGCTCCTTGCTGGAACCACTGTGTAGATACGTGGATTTCTTCCTAAAACCACTGGCCGAGGCTACGACCACATACTTAAGGGACACTACTCAAACCATCAACCTGATCGATGATCACCCTTTCGACTCTACACGAGACCTCTTGGTAACGTGCGACATTGTATCTCTGTACACCAGCATACCCCAGGATGAGGCCCTGGCTGCCATGTCGATTGCCCTTGACATACGTGAGGCCCCCGTCCAAGTACCAACAACATTTATCATCTTATTGCTTAAGATTGCAATGATGAGGAACTTCTTCATTTTCCGCAATTGCTTTTATCTCCAGACCAAGGGCGTGGCGATGGGGGCGGCCTTTGCTCCCGATCTGGCCATAATCTTCATGGCCATGTATGAAGATACTTTTGTACTCACCAATGCCAATCCGTTCAGATCCCAAATACAACTTTGGATGAGATACATAGATGACGTTATCTGTATCTGGTCAGGCACCGAGGATGATATCACCCACTTCTTCAACTGGCTCAATGATAGATCACCAGATATCAAGTTCACGATCAAATTTGATAAGAAAAACATCGATTTCCTGGACTTAACCATCTTTGTGGAAAATGAGATGCTCCGAACCAACCTGTTCAGGAAACCCACGGAGAGGAACTCGCTCCTTCTGTACTCCAGTCACCACCCTAGGGGCCTCCGTGACAACCTCCCTTTTGGCCAGTTTTTGCGTATTCGCCGCAATTGCAGCAGGAAGGAGGACTATATGGATCAATCCTCAATCCTAATGGGCAGACTACTTGAGCGTGGATACCCCAGGCGTTTGGTAAAGAAAGCCATGAAGAGAGCATGGTTCAACCCCAGAGAGACCTTACTAGAACCGGGTGACAAACATGACAAGATTGAGGACCGCTTGATCTGTGTTACAACTTTTTCCACCAAAAGTAACAGGATAAAACATACCGTCAATAAGTATTGGAATCTGATATCTGAGGACCTTAATATGAAGTGCCCTCCTCTCCACGCATTCAAAAAGGCAAGGAACATCCGAGACCATGTGGTGCGCTCCTTCCTATCGAGCCCAGCTGAACCATCTATTACAACCATGTGGAACCTTCCTCCAATTGTGGGACACTATCGATGTGGATCCTGCAAAGCCTGTCCGTCGACCATCCAGACCAAGATTTTCACCTACAAACAACATCAAGTTGCCCTCAAGTCACACACCAATTGTAACTCCACCAATGTGGTGTATTGCATAATATGCTGCGACCAGATATATGTGGGTCAGACACAGCAACGTGCGAAGGTACGTTTTCTGCAGCATTGCAGCCGCGTGAGATGTAAGGTGGTGGGAGCACCGTTGGTCGATCACTGCAACACTCACAACCACCTTCCAGAAAGTTTGAAATGGACCATTCTGGAACAGGTCCAACTGGGCCCTAGGGGCGGTAGCATCGAACCCGTCCTTAATGTAAGGGAAATTAAATGGATTCGTTTTTTTGATTCAGTAGCCATGGGTCTGAATGAATCAGAAAGCAGTTTCGCACAAATGGCCACGTTGTGAATATGGTCCTTTCCCAAGCTTAGGGGTGCCCACACACACTCTTAATCTGATTTTCTGACTCATTTGTCTCTCTAATCCAGTCTGAGTGTTTCTCCGCTGAAATCAGGCGTTTGACTACCTTGTTCGGTATGTCCACGCCTTGGCGTCCTATGCAATACGTATCATGAGCCACATTGGTTAAAAAATTGGGCGTATCCTTGCCAGTCTGACCTGTTTGACTCCTTGGCCACTTGACTACCTTGTACGGTTGGTCCGCGACCATGGAGTACATGTGCTGCATACCAATGACCATATTGAGAGACTATATAAAGGTGCTATGTGGACTCATTTTTCTTGTATATAAAAATCCTTGACCCATATGCCCCTTGACTACCATGCTGGGTTGGTCCGCGCATATTTTGGATTGTATTGAATGCGACTCTTTCTTATAATTTGTCTCAGAGTGTTTATGTGTAATTGACCAGTTGAACTACCCTGTTCTGAGATACTGTGCGCCTGAACGCCATGCTTGGCAGTTCCGCGCAACATTTTGCTGTTTGTGGTATCTAGTTCACCTTTAACTTCTATGCTTATTTGGGTGCTCATTCGGGAGTTTCAATTTCCTGCAGATTGAATCTTTATTAACATGTCTTATTAACTCCGTCTACCATCTGTAATAATCTCCTTGTACTAGTCTTTCCTCGCAATGGGACGCTACCCGGTCACTTAGCAACGCGTCTGAGTCTGTCTTCAGCAGTTTATATAATCGATCCGCGTAGCCATGGCAACCCTTCCTGGTTCCAGGCTGACACGCGCTGACGCTGGCTCCGCTTTTACCGAACACGGGTGAGTTCCCTGAAAGCAGCCGCGTTTGTTTAAACCCCTCTGTTTAGAGCCTATCCGTTTCTTCATTTCTCGGTTTTTTCAGATGGTGGTCTGAAGCACTTTGACGCTCAGGCTACGGAGGCCCCTGTCATTTTCAAGGAGAAACGCCGAGTCGGCTCCTCCCGGAGATCATCTCCCTTGGGTGAGTTCTTGCTCTGCGGTCTCACCGCTCTGACAATACGTGCCATTGTTTCATGATTTTGACATCTGAATACCCACTCGTTTTTTCAGACGAGAGCCTGGGGTTTTTGCCATAACGTATTTGAAGGACCCCACCCGCCGGGCCATCAAGAACGATCGACCTATTTACTACAAGGTAGGCCTTTGTCGTTTTTTGCCCCTACCTGCTTGAACACAGGTTACCATATGTGTTTGGTGCTAATTGTACCGAATTGGTCTCACATGTTTGTTTTCAGACAACTCATATTATTAATCTGGACTGGGCCCTGCCTGGAGACGCAAGACGCCCAGCAGGCCTGCGGCCTTGTCTACCTGCGCTGCCAGGTAATCTCTCTGTTCCGCCCTCAGTTCACCTACCCTCCTTTTTAATCTTTTCTAACTACTCTACCACATGTTTTGTATTTTGATGTGACTAGCCTGCGGGCTTTTTAATCCATGCATGTCGGTACTCTTTTGAGACCGTTTAAAATAATGCGCATTTTTTCACATTACACTTAGGACCCGGCCCCACCTCTTCCTTCACCCCCCCACGTCCTGATGAAGACCCTCGAGTAAGGATCCAACGTCCTACACCTCTGGGTCGAAACGTAGACCATCTTCTACCTATACGAACTCCTCACCCCAAGATTGATATTTAAAATCACTACAGGAGTCTCGGTTTTTTATGTAGAATGTTTTATTTAACATGTGTCTGTCTTGATCTTTCATTTAGGGATCAATGATAATGATGGTTTCACTTACGTATTTGTACTTATGGATTTGTTACATTAGTGATGTTAACTAATTGAAACAACCCCCCCCTCCCTTTTGCACTCCTCCCCCCCCCCCCTTGTGGGCGCACTTCTAATTTTGTGTTTAATACTAGCGAATGTACAACCATTATACGGTTTTCTTGGGTTCAGTGAAAATAAAAACACTGACTACCTGCATTACTTTTGATTCTATGTAAATGTGTGAAGATTAAGTGTTTATTGTGTTTACTGTTTCAGTCAACAGAGTCCAGCCCACAGTGCCTGACATCATTGGGCAGACTGGGACCAGCAAGTCCATGTGGGAGAGTCTCATAGGGGATGCTGTTGCACCCAGGGGCTATATGCCAGGTCCAGTGTCCTGGGAGAAGTCCATGGGCCACAGGCCCTCAACGTCTTCGGCGTGGACGACCTACCTTCCTTGGGGGACCCGCATGTGCAGGCATGGACGGTGCATGGGACGCTACGTCAGAGGGTTCCTCCTCCTCCCTCTCCTCCCTCCCTGTGGCTGGTGTTGCACTTTGCCGTGATGTTGCTGGCCTTGTGACACAGGGAGGGGGCTGCATGTTGGCAGCCATCTGACGTAGCACATGGACAATGTCCCTATGCACCATCAAGAGCTGAGCCTGGTGTGCCTCCACCCGTCCATAATGCAGGTCTTGCCTGGCTATTTGCTCTGCCTGCTGTTCTTTGAGCTGGTTGAGGGTCTCCGCAAGCTGGCTTACCTCACTGGTGTCCCGCCGGTATGCCTCAAGGATGTTACCGAGTTCAGCCATACCGGTCCCTGCAGCTGACTGCCCAGATTCTCGCCTCCGCCTTGCGCCACTCCCACCACCCTGACCCACATGAGCATGGCCTGCGCTTGTGGGCACATCCGATCGACGGGCCCCCCGAGTGCTGGGAGGGTGGAGGTTGTCACCAACCTCAGGGGCGCCCGACAAAGGGTGTCCCTCATTTTCAGACTGGCTCTCTTGTGAATCATGGGCAGGGCTCTGACCTGTCTGCTGGGATGTGGTGGGAATAGGTCCGGTGGTTGGCAGAGATGTAGCTGGTACAGTTGCTGCAGGGGTTTGGGATCCAGAGGAGCCAGGTTGGTTGGGGTCATCCACAGTGCGTTGAGGGACGGCGCTGGCGGTGGGGTCTGGGTCCTGCTGAGCCTGGGACTGGGATCCTTGGCCCCCCTGGCTGGGGGGGAGATCCGCACGTTGCCCTGTGTGTGGGAGAGAGAGACACTGTTAAGGCAATATCAAGTGACATGTGGTTTGGTTATCCATTATCAGCATCACTGTTCCACAAGCTATACATTGTTGACATTGTACAGTTGTGTATTTAGTGGTAGAAAAAACAATAGTACGATGGGGTATATACATTCTTCCAATCTCTTGACAATGACTGACACAGCCATTGCTGTGTCTTGTGTTGCCGGCACCACACGTGTAAAGCATTTGTAAGTTTCACGCAACATCCTGGATACGGTGAAAATTCTTATGTGTGCGTCAAGCATGCACAGAGTTTAGATGCAGCATGTTGATGTAAGAGACAGAGCATCATTATTTAGCATGTCAGCTACTACTTTGGATGTCTTTTGCTGTTCCATGCTGGCCAAACAATGCCAACACCGCTGGACCTGTACACCCACTTGTAGATCATGGCTTTAGAACTTGGCACTTCTCTAAGACGCATCACCTTGTCAATACCCATGTCCATGTTGGTACTTATGTACATCCACAAAGGTAATGAGATGGGGCACAAGCTTTTTTAGAGGGGCACAATGGACTGGAGCTTCTGTTATGTGCATGTATGAGTTGTATGCATATTCATATGAGTACGTGTTTTGTTGTGGTACATGGCAATTGGGACAGTGTTGCAATACAACGCCTGTCCCCCGGGGATGAGTTTCTGTAAGGGGTGTGTACAACAGGCCATGCTATTACTTTGTTTGAGAATTGCAAGCGTCCATTGTTCATGATTTGGCTGTCCCCTCATGTGGCATGCTGCCATTATGTTGGATTTGTGTTGGTGCACAGGATGTGTGACCTTGTCCTGATGTTTGTGTTAGCAATGAGCACAGGAGGGACTTGTGCTGCCTACACCTGTGCCCATTGTGTACTATAGAGCTTTCTGAGATGTGTGTCCTGACACAGTACAGTGTTGACAGCAAATGGTGGGTGTCTTACAGGCACATAGCAGATGTTTGCTGGTACTTGTGAGACATCCCTTAACATTCAGCTCTATGGAGTTTGTGAGGCCTGTGCAGTGCTTGTGTGCAACTGTGTGTGTGCCCCAGGGATGTGCGTTGAGGTGACCGAGGGACAAACACTGACTGATGGAGACAGAGGGAGAGGGAGACAGAGGGAGACAGAGGGAGAGTGTGACAGAGGGAGAGGGAGACAGAGGGAGAGGGAGACAGAGGGAGAGGGAGACAGAGGGAGAGGGAGACAGAGGGCGACAGAGGGAGAGGGAGACAGAGGGAGACAGAGGGAGAGGGAGACAGAGGGAGAGGGCGACAGAGGGAGAGGGCGACAGAGGGAGAGGGCGACAGAGGGAGAGGGAGACAGAGGGAGACAGAGGGAGAGGGCGACAGAGGGAGAGGGCGACAGAGGGAGAGGGCGACAGAGGGAGAGGGAGACAGAGGGAGAGGGAGACAGAGGGCGACAGAGGGAGAGGGAGACAGAGGGAGAGTGCGACAGAGGGATAGGGAGACAGAGGGCGACAGAGGGAGAGGGAGACAGAGGGAGAGTGCGACAGAGGGAGAGGGAGACAGAGGGAGAGGGAGACAGAGGGAGACAGAGGGAGAGGGCGACAGAGGGAGAGGGAGAGGGAGACAGCGGGAGACAGACACAGAGGGCGACAGAGGGAGAGGGCGACAGAGGGAGAGGGAGACAGACACAGAGGGCGACAGAGGGAGACAGAGACAGAGGGCGAGACAGGGATGGAGACAGGTAGATTGTGCTTGCTCTCTTGCTACACTGCCTTACTTTGTCACAAAATGATGCATCTCTGTAAGGTGTGTCAGCAATTAGTAAATATTTAGAAGCTGTGGTCTAGTATCTTGTGTGATCTTTACCTATCCCTGTGCATTGGTCATTATGCTTGTGTGTGTCCCTGGGACATATGGCATGAGAGCAGCCTCTTACCCTACACATTGCACCCTATGTGCCTCCCCCTTGCAACTACCACCATTTGGTTGTGTACTGCTTGGAGTCATGGCCACCCACCCCATGCTGCTGGGCACTGTTGTTAGTCTACCCATGTAACTTGTGTTTTTTGTACACTCACCAGACTCAATGGCTCCTTCTATTCCATGTACTCCCACCGCTGGCAGTAGGACCATGACCTTCTCCTCCCAGGGCTGGTATACAGGAGGTCTGCGGGGACCACCGCCTCCAGTGTGGTGTGCATTGGCGTAATCCTGTGCCATCTTTTTCTTCACCATCCTCCGCAGATCGTACCACCTGGACTGGCAATCATCCCTGGTGCGTCTGATGGGTACAACAGCATTGACCCGGTCTACAATCCTCTCCCACAGGCGTGTTCTTTCTGCCAGGCTGGTCTGTCTGACCAATGCGCCAAACAGCTGCGGCTCGACTCTGATGACTTCATCAGTAAGTATCTCCATCTCCGGGTTAGTGAATTTTGGATTCTTGTGTGCGGTCATGGTGTGTAGTGTATGTGATTGAGGGGTTGATGGTGTGTATGAATGAGGGTGTTTGGGTCAGAATGTGAAGGGGGTGGTGTGGGTGTAGGTGAGATAGGGTGTATGTGTGAAGGTATGTGTCTGCAATAGTTTGTGTGCTCTCAGTTTCCTCGCAAGAATGGGTATGTTGCAAAGGATGATGGGTTGTATGTGTGGTCCCTTTTATTGGTCAAATGGTGGGTGTGGCTTAATTAGAATTATTGGGGTGGGTGTTATATGGGGTGGGTGTTGGTGTTGTCCTCTGTTTGGCTGCTTGGCTGTGACCAGGACATTGATTGTCAAAGGTGTGTACACAGGAGACATGTTCAGTGTGGTAGTGCGACTCGTTAGCAAGGTCCTTGTGGTCGTTTTGGTGTTGGCGTTATGTGTGCGTGCGGTACTTGTGCGTGCGAGTGAGTAGTACGGGCCGTTGGCGGGTGGGGGTGTTCGCGTAGGCTTGTTGGGGGGGTGTGCGTGTTGTAGTTGTGCGTGTGAGTGAGCGGTACGGGCCGTTGGCGGGTGGGGGTGTTCGCGTAGGCTTGTTGGGGGGGTGTGCGTGTCGTACTTGTGCATGCGAGTGAGTGGTACGGGCCGTTGGCGGGTGGGGGTGTTCGCGTAGGCTTGTTGGCGGGTGTGCGTGTCGTACTTGTGCGTGCGAGTGAGTAGTACGGACCGTTGGCGGGTGGGGGTGTTCGCATAGGCTTGGCCGAAGGGTGTGCGTGTCGTACTTGTGCGTGCGAGTGAGCGGTACGGGCCGTTGGCGGGTGGGGGTGTTCGCGTAGGCTTGTTGGGGGGGTGTGCGTGTCGTACTTGTGCGTGCGAGTGAGTAGTACGGACCGTTGGCGGGTGGGGGTGTTCGCGTAGGCTTGGCCGAGGGGTGTGCGTGTCGTACTTGTGCGTGCGAGTGAGTGGTACGGGCCGTTGGCGGGTGGGGGTGTTCGCGTAGGCTTGTTGGGGGGGTGTGCATGTCGTACTTGTGCGTGCGAGTGAGCGGTACGGGCCGTTGGCGGGTGGGGGTGTTCACGTAGGCTTGGCCGAGGGGTGTGCGTGTAGTATGTATTGGTGGAGCGTGCAGTGAGGCGAATGTCCCGTACGAATCAATGTAGAAGCGTGAATACTTTGGCCCGTACGTATCTCGCTCAGGCATTTCGTTCCGAATCGGAATAGTGAGTTTGTACGGACTGATGACGAATCGTACGGTGGTGTGCACGGGGCTTATTCGTACGGGTAAACGAATGTCATTCGCACGGGTCGTAGCAAATCGTACGGAAATCAATGGAAACGGATCGGAATTCGCTGGTCGGACGGTAGTTTCCCATTCGTACGGAATCTGCTACGAATACGATTCGTACGCCGGATTATTTTACCGGATCGGAATCGACACCATAATGTTTCAACTAATATTTGCTATTTTTATAAACAAATTATTTGTAACAAAGTTATAGATGCAATTTTTTTTAACATATAGATTATTTTCAAAATGTATATATAAATCATCAAATATTATTTAAAGTATCAGATAACAGTTGAATAATTATTTGAAAGGAATGAATATTTAAGAAATAATTTTCTACTATTTAAATAATTATTTACACTTAATATAATACTCAGTGTATTTTTTTAAGTGTTGGAATATAGAAATTAAAGAGGATTTTGCTGTATACAGGGACTACTTTTTAACCGCGTAATGTTACTTAGGCTTATTTGGTGCTTCAACAGATCGCGGTTGGAAGCTGCTTCGCGTTAGAGAGGGTAAGTTTGTTTTAATTGTATTTTACAAGTTAATGAAGTTATTGTTAGTGTATGTGTGGTGTGTTTAGGTTTATGTAGATAGGGTTATTAAGAGAAGATTGTGTGTTCGGTGTTAGGTAGAGTGTACGATATTTGATTTTTACCGCGTTTTAGTTGTAGGTGTGTGAGGTGAGGTAATATGTTTAAATGTTACTAAGATAATATGTTTGGTGTACAAATATGTGTATTTATATATGTATGGGTGTTTTTGTATGGGTGGGTATGTATTTTATGTTTTCCAGGTTATCGTCGCGTTTTACTGTTTTGTGAGGAGGTCCTTCTTTTTCGATCAGAGTTGTGTGACGAGTATTATATACTCTTATTTTTGCACACAATTTTTTTGAATTTCAAGTCTTCCTGGCGCGTATTTTTTTCAACATTACTTTTTTCGGGTTTTCTATCGTATCTCGTGTCTATTACATTGGAAAGGAGTCGCTATGGATTTGCTTGTATTTTTGCATTTTTTTTTGGGCTTCCATGGATTGTATGGGTTTTTGCAATGGTGTTGTATGGATTGTTTGGAATTGGATTACGTTTGAAGCTGCAACAGAAATGTAAGTATTTTCTAATAATGTTATGGGTGGGGAAACTGTTTTAAATTTTGCTTTACTTACGTTGTATGTAACATTTTGTAAATACATTATCTAAATACATTTTATATATGTTAATATTATGTATTTGATAATTTAATTGCAAATTGTTACATGTTAAAATCAAGGATTTTAGAAAATAAATGCTTAATTTAATGTGTATAGTTATGTAATGTTTTAAAGAATAGTTTTGGCAATCATTGATAGATATTCTAGTCCTTTGCTAGTTGGATAGAGGGTAACTTGACTTTGGAGTGTGTTATACATTTTTTTAGTTTCTTTGGTGAGTTTAGGTCCGATCAAAGTTACTGATTGCTCCATTCGGAGCTCCTGGTAACTCTGTTCTTTTTGTAAGGATTGTATTAATTTGTGAAGGGTAGGCGTTCCTCGGCCTGTAGTTGCTTGGAAGGCATTGTGCCATCCTTCAACTGCATTGTTTGTTTTAGCTTCCTTATTTAGTGTGCTAAGGTAGACATTCCACCAAACTATTTGGTATTTGGGTTGTCTTCTATGGCCTGATCTGTGTAGCCTTCCTACCCATGTGTCTTCGAAGTAGTCAAGCATAGGGCTTAGTCTTTCTTCGTTTCTTTTATAGTAGGGACTGTCTATTAATAAGTTATAGTGCTCAGTTACATCTGTTAGTGGAACATAGGCTAGGGCGATGAGTTTTTTTATTTGATAAGCAAATGTGCTATCAGTGGCGTATTGGATACTCAAGGTTGATTTTTGTAGATGTCGGCAGATACATTGATTAAAATGGTAATAACAACCTTGTATTGCTGTGTGTGGGTATGTTTTAAGGATGCTGTTTATCATTGCTTTTTCAAAGTCAATGATAATTTTTTGTGGAAAATAGTTGTTAGTATGTTGAATGACTTCAGTTAGTATTTCTTGATAGGTAGCTTGCTGTTTGTTTGGTAGAAGGGCATAAAGGAATGGAATATTTGCATTTTGGAAATGACCATGGATGGTGTATAATTGATAAAAAGGTTTGGGGCATACAGAAAAAGTACCGTCCATCATCCAAGTTTGGCATTGGGTAAGTTTAGTCATGTTGTTTGCTGTGGCAAACACTATAATTCTTTTATCTTTAGATTTGTTGTCATAGAGTATAACATTATCTTTATTGTGAGTTACAGAGAGTTCAGGGGGAATTTGCACTTCTACAAAAGTTTTTGGTGTGGCAGGAGTAGTGCATGTTGCTCTTTTTTGTCTAGCTACAGTTCTTTTAAGGGATTCGATAGATGGTAATTAGCTAGAAGCATGTTGGGGAAGTACACTTAAATGGTGTTTCAGAATAGCAGTTGTTGGTTGATCAGTTCTAGTACTAGCTTCTTTAAGGGAATCTAGCATTTGTCTAATCTCTATTTCTGTTACATTGGGTGGGTGATTATGTTCTTTAGTATAAGTAACAGTAGTTTCCTGAGTTATAGCTCTACCATAACATTTGTTGGCATAATATTTCGTACACTTCCAAAACACTTTCAAATCTTTTTGTTTCTCTTGAGTGTAGACATATCCCATGTAACAAAGAAGCATTTTCCCTTTTTGTGAATAAATGAATTTAGCTCCTTCAGTCATGATAGTATTGTACTTCTAGGAGGTCATTAAAAGTGAATGTCATTACAATTTTAGAAAAAATAATGTTGTATTCTAATAATACAGTTTAAAACAATTTTAATTTACCTGTAATTCTTTTGATGAATTCAAGTAGTTCTTTTCAGGTGTTGATGTTCTTCAAACTGTTATTTTCTGTGTATATCTTTTTGTACCTGTGGAAGTGGAGAAAATGTGTACAAATATTTAATTACTATTAATGATATTTTGATAGAGGTGTTTTAGCTAGTTTCTATTTAGTTACCTATCTATTAAATGTCGAATTTACATTTCAATTATATACTTACTTATTTATATTTAACTTTTGATGTCCAGGTGTTGTGTAGGTCTTCTGTATTTTCTTTTTGTCTGTAGGATAAGTAGTAAAAAAAAAACCATATTTTAGGTATTTGGCTTTTAAACATAGGTGTGAGGTTTGAGAGTTACATTTTCGATGGCTAATAATGTAGTAGTACTTACTTTAGATAGGTGTAGCTGTCTTTATGTTGAAGTCAATCAGTTTTCTTTCAGAAATCCTGCAGAGTTTCGTCTTCTTTTAGTTAGGAGATGTAGCCTGCATTTTTTGTTTGCTGTAATCTTGTTTATATAGTATTAGTCTAATTGTTTCAGAAATAGGATTGGTTGTTTAAATTGATAGTCTGTTTTTATTTGTGGATTTGAATTTTGTTATCTGTTATGCTAATTGCTTTCCTTATATGGGTGACGCTAATTAACGTTTTTTTAATGTGTAAGGCCTTATTTAGTATAGGTAATGTTATTTTTATATTTGTAAAGTGGAGAAATATATATAATTTCCAGTAAGAAATGTTTAGTCGTTCAAAACATTGTTTATGTATTATAAAATGTATGTTTGTATTTATTGTGTGTTATAAATGTTAGGAAAATATATAATATATTTTATACATTTATATAAACAATATTTGAATAATTATGATTAGTATGACTCAATTTTAAATAATAAAGTGATTTATTCAAGGATGTAGTAATGTCGATATTTTAAAAAATCGATCAATTTGCTATCTATATTTTTGTATTCGATATTTTGACTGTTTTTCATTTAAATATTTGATTATCGATGTTTTAGAAATCGATATTGTTGTTAGTCGATATTGTTGTAGTCGTTGTTTTTTGTAGTCGATATTGTGGTTTCGATATTTTAGTGGTTTGTTGTTTAAGTATAGGCAATCGATAATTTTGTTGTCGATAATTTGTCATCGATATTTTGTCCAGTCGATATTCGGTCTGTCGAGGTTATGTCAGTGATCCTTATTATCCATTTTTCTTTGGTATTGCTAAATGAAAGCGCTCTTTGTATACGCAGACTTTATGCAATTTCCTATTCCCTTTTCTTGTATGTTTAACTCCTGTCAACAGACAATATCCCTTTTTGGGCAACTACAGCAACTCAGGGGGGTTTTCTGTTTCAGCACAAGATTCAGTGTCTTCATCTTAAGGGAGTGAATTTACAGCTTACTCATAGGGGTTGGGCATTATGAGTGGCCTTAAAAAAGTAATTTGTCCAGGTTGTGTAGTAATGGACTGCACCATTCTATGAGACATTCATCATTTCCATAAGGGCCATGGGCATGAATAGAAATATCAAGTAGGTATTGCTAGAATCTACATCTCAAACTCTACAATCCCACCCTCCACTGTTGACACTTCAGCAGACCATGACACTGCCTTATTGAATGAAAGCACACACATAAAAAACAAAACGACTCCTGGTCACTTTTCCACATAAAAACAATCCCATCTAGTGGTTAATCCTAAACAGTATCACTTGTAGTGCTGCATTGCTCTGGAGGTTCTTTGACAAATGTCCAATTCTGGAATGATGACAGGAGTTTTTCAGGGTGCTGATCACAACTACAGAGCTTCAAATGCCTGCTATTACTAAATGGCTTCTCTTCGACTAACATCCAAAGATAGGTTCTGCATTCTTGATTACTAAAAGTCTAGTGGTTGCCAAGAGAATACTTCTTCAGCACAGGAAATCATCAAAGATGTTTTACAATAATGACTGGTCAGCAGACTACCAATAAAAGACAATTTGAGAAGGTCACCTACAGTTAAGTAACATTTTACTTCAGATCCATCTGGTATAGTAATCTTGTCTGATTTTATTCATACCTGTTGGGCATAATGTTTTGTGTTTCATGTTTTCTTCCTTTGTTGTTAAGTCTTAGTTCGGTTTTTACTGAATTTTGTTTGAATCTTTTGTCTGTAATATTTGAATAATTTGCAATGTCTGATTTCTAAAATGTAGAGTTTGCTTCTATTGTATGAGCACGTTATTATAATTTCTGAATGATTTATATGTTTGCTTGTATTTAATGAGCACATTGCTATGTTTACTTGACTTTAAATATATGTTTTTAATTGTAAATAGCATTCCAGTGATTCAAGGAAATTCAAGTTGAGAAAACATGCATTTCACGAGCAAATATGATTATGACTGACTGTTAGACTGCTTAAAAAGAGTCCAAAAGATATTGCCTCCTTAATTAAGATGAATACTTCACTTAGAATTATGCTGTATGTACCAGTTGTTCATATTGAAAAATGGACTATTGTGTACTACTGTGAACTATATTTTGGTATGCGATTATTACATAACCCAATTTCCCTAATGCTGGGGCTCATGATACTTCACCTGGCAGACTTTGGTCTGCAATTGTGTTTTTTTTTTACCATACGTTCTGTTCCAAGTACGTTTCAGTGTTGTGATCTGGATGGTGGGGGGTTTCTAACTTCACCTCAACTAACTTTCTATATATGTCTGCTTGCCTCCCTTTCCTTTCCTTCTTTGTCATTCATTGTATTCTCGCCCCTCACCGAATCCATCTTTGGTATTGTATTTCCAGGTTATCTCTAAAGCGTACTTTGCACTTTTCTGATATATCTGTACTATAAAATATGATAAACAAATAAATAAGAGGTGGAGCGGGTTTAGCAACCCTTTTACACAACTCATGTGCATGCTGAATAAGTCATGGGTTGGGTCTGTGGGGTGATTGGCATCAGGAGTTTAGAAATTAAAACCCACAATATAAACTATATAAACTACAGAGTGGTTTTATTGCTGTTTTGAGGTCTTGTCAGACCTCTTACAAGCCACAGGTGTCCTTCCATGTCTTCTGGAATACTCTTAGCAAGGTGATTGACGTAGAGTGGTTGCTTGTCTTGGGGCAGAGGATATGAGCATTGCTTCTTAATCTTTGTTCTTTCTTTGTATGTGAGCCGACATGCTCGTTTGAATAACCTCAGCCTACGTCCCAAGACCCCAGCATTTCGGAAAGTTGAATAATACTCCGGTATTTGTAATTTCAATACTGCTGTCTTTATAAGTAGCCAGACATATTCCTTTCTCCCTGTTCACCTAGTCTCTCTGTCCAAGTATTGCCCATTTTCCAGCTTTATGTTGCCCCAGACTCCAGAGTTCTAGTGCTGTGATGCCCAAACCCATCGTCCTTCTGTCCTACAGATGGCTAGTTACAGGTCTTTGTTTTCTGAGGTTCATATCTTTGAGAGTGAGTGGGAACAAAAGACAGGCATTCTTCCAAAGACCACAATCCTGGCCCTCCCTCGGATGCCGCAGGGTCCAGCAAAGTGTCAGCCGGGCATCAATAGCCGTGCAATAGTGAGGAGTGTCTCCCTCCCGCCTCTTCTCCCTGAGTGCCCTTCACTCATAGGATTTGGAAACCTTCGGTACTTGCCCATGTGCATAGTCAACATGGAGACGATGAAGTGTGAACTGATGAGTAGGTAAGGTGAATGGGGAAGATTGTAATAAGAATAGGGCAGAATGATACGTAAAAGGGGTGTGATCAAGAAATAGCAGGATGTAAGCAGTAATATGTGGTGTTCAGTGAGAGATTATATTTAATCAGAGGACATATGGGTTGCATGCGAACATGTATGTATTACTAGAAAAGCCCTGCCACATATAACAGGTCTACTCAGAGGCAATCACTGCAGCAAGTGAACTCACAGATCCGTGTGTTGACC
This sequence comes from Lissotriton helveticus, assembly GCF_964261635.1. Taxonomy (NCBI): domain Eukaryota; kingdom Metazoa; phylum Chordata; class Amphibia; order Caudata; family Salamandridae; genus Lissotriton; species Lissotriton helveticus. The sequence continues at coordinate 1,327,733,255 of NC_136068.1, read as the reverse complement.
ATCAGTGTGAGCACAGTGCATGTGAAAGGTGCCACTCATGTTCCTCGCTGCCTATCATGTGGTTGTTAGCATTGACAATGCAGTGCATTCCACCATCTTGTTCAAGGTCCTGCTCGGGTTCCTCTTCTCCAGAGCCTTCTCCATGCTGCTGCTTTCTTCTTCTACCTACAGAATGTATTCTTAAGTATTCTTTGATTAAGTCAATGAGAAACCCAAGAAAAAGACAACTTGTTGGATGGAAAACCATCTCCAACCAGATTACTCTCGCTGAAACGTTACGTAAGAGTTATTTCCATGTCAGACGCACCTGACATACCTCGGCAACACAGACCTTTCAAAACTAGTCACAAGGAGGGCAATCTCCTGGCTACTCAATAGACTAGGCTACCGCTGCTACCACCTCTTTAGTAAAGATACGTTTATTAATTTGTTTTGGATATTAAATATCTATGCTCACCGAATGAAATCTTGGGTCTGCAATGTCATTGTTATATGAACGGTACTTTATTCTTTTTATGATAAACATCCGCTGCCAACCTATGGCAGTTCTTCTGATTGATCGGTTGATTGGCTGGCAGCCAACTGTTGCAATCAGACAAGACAAAGAAGGTACACCTGTGCTACAAATAAAATAGGAATAACTACTACCGATGGCACTGACCACATAGCAAATACTGAGACTGAATATACTTATTGGTTTTACCCTTCCTCAGTTTGTAGACATGGCAGGTCTATGAAAACTGAGTGCAGAGTTGTTCTTCACTACTATAGTCCATAGCTCTGAATCTTCATGCCCAGGAGAGCATGTGGTCCCCAAGGTGATTGACAGGGTTTCCTTCAAATGTCTGGAGAGATGGAGTCAATGCAAGAGGTGCTAATAGGGCTCTTGCTCAGTGTTGCATTTTGTATATTGTGAAGTCACTCAGTGAGTCAGAGAGCCAGCAGTCCTGTGTTTCTGTACTGGTGTCCCTGGGATATTGGGGTAAATAGGAGTTCCAACACAAAGAAGAGTATAATGGGATCGGAGACTGGTAATGACATAGTGGCGCGGATTAGGGTTTCAGGCAGTTCCATCTTTTACGCTGTCTGGATCAAAAATGTGTGTTTGGTAGGTTTTACCTAGTACTAGTCTGTGATGACTCTTCTGTACTTTAGGTGCACCGTGATGTGTTTGGGGCTTACTCTCAGATACTCAATGCTATGATTATGAAGGTATTTTCCGCTCATTCAAGGAACACTGCAGGCAAAGCTAGAACTCAAAATATTATAGACAGGAATTGGAGCAAGAATGTTAGCAGTTTTAGTTGGTAGGATAGCTCAGTGCATTAAACCATTGATTGCAAACATCTATGTCTAACCATTCAGCCTCTCAGCTTTCTAAAGTCAATAAAGTGAGCACTATTAATTTATGTATGGATTCATATAGTGCACACTCAACCCGATGAGTATCAGTGGGCTGTACAGTACAACACATAGTCAGCCGCGGTCGATAGGGGAGTACCTGCCGGGGCGGTGACGTGGGGAGGGGGAGGGGCAGGGTGGGGGTTAGTAATGTATGGATAATGGAGGTTTGCAGGTAAGTAAACATTTAAATAAATCAAACGAATTTCGTTGCGCGCACTGCATTGCATTTGGGGATGCAGTACACACAACGAAATTCGTTTGATTTATTTATACGTTTACTTACCTGCAAACTTCCATTATCCATACATTACTAACCCCCACTCTGCCCCTCCCCCTCCCCACGTCACCGCCCAGGCAGGTACTCCCCTACCGACCGCGGCTGCACATAGTATCATTACACATAACAAAAAACATGTAACCATGCAATCATCGACGTGTGTAATAACTGTGCCTAGAGAATATACTGTTCTTAGTCCGCACCATATAAGTATAGCAATTATTATTATTATTTATTTTAAGGTCTAATCGTGCCTGCATGCAAAGGCCAGGTCTTGCAAAGAACCGTCGATGTTTAGGGGACACTACGAGTTAGAGAATGATCATTAAAAGATGTGCCTTCTAGTAGAGGGTCCACAAGAAGTGGAATGCGGTAATAAGGGTTGGGGACAGTCAGTAACTCTGGGGCATATTACCAAGGGCCATTATCGCCGCCTTAGCGGGACTTTTTCCCGCTAAAGCGGCGATAATTTTATCGCCCTCTTACCTAGCTGTCGCTAACACCAGTTAGCGACAGCTAGTAGGAGATAGCGATCATCTTGGGGCCCACTTTGCATGTCAGCGATATTTATCGCTAATGACATGCAAAGTGGGCGTGCCAAGATGTTAGCGACTGGAAACAGTCGCTAATATCGCTATCTCCAATTATCAACAAAGCCTTACTTTTGGAAATATTTGCGCTAAGCGCGAATATCTCCAAAAGATAACGCCTGCCCAAAGCAGTTCTTAGCCATGTTATCCAATGGAAGGTGGATAACATGGCTAAGAGCATTGTCACGATAATGCATGAATATCGCTGATTTTTCAGCGATATTCATGCATTTTGCAGGATTTTTACCGCTTTTTAGATAAACCTTAATAATATCAAGGTATCTCAGCGGTAAAAATCATCGGAGCGCGGCGATATAATTTTAGCCGCTAACCATGCATAGCGATAATTATCGCTATTGCTTGGTAATATGCCCCTCTCTTCCTGCCATCCTCAACCCTATGCCAACTATGTCAATTAATCTGGTCTTTCGAACAATTTTCCAAGGAGGCAATAGAAAAGCAAACCTGTCCTGAAGAAGGCTGAAAATAAAAGAAAATATGCTGGCTCTCCACATAGAATGAAGGCTTTTAGAGAGAAGGGACTAGCCGAAAACAATTTTCGGGGAACACTGATGTGTATTCTTTATTGAAATTTGGGTAGAAACCCCAATGCTGTTGTCCTATTTTTGCATTCAGGGTCTGCAATTAATAAGACTGTGGAAGGCTGGGGCATAGTGCCAGACACACATTATGGTGTGTTCCATTTGTTCCATTTTGAAGGTAATTCATCCAACTGGTCTCATTGAGAAGATTTTTAGAGGGTCCTTTCACTGTGCTTTGCGGACCCCTAGTGCACATTTTAAAATCTTTCTCTGCAGTTAGGAGTGGTTTGTTTCAGCAAACTAGGATGTGCACCCAATATTTGTTGCCGTGAATTTTCTGAAGCTGGCGGTGAACGGGGTGCATCTGTTGCATGGAGGATGCTACACAATACTTCTGTCCCTTTTCTGAGGGTCATTTATGGAGTTGGTCTCATGAAGCAGAGGTCTTGAAAAAATGTTAGTAAAGTGGGGGAAGCAGCTAATACTTTATGCTGGAACTGTGAGTGTCATTTATTAAGATGGCTACGGTAAGCAGGGCTCTGGTTAGTTCGTGGCACTGGGGGCGATTGTTTTTTATTGTTTTGGTTTGTTTGGTACTAGTTAACCAAATATTGCTGTCAGTCGGGCATAACTAAAGAAATATCTTTGTAAATTGGGTCACACACTTCATGTGCAAGGAGGGTGCGGCTTTCTAAAGCTGCTAACAGACATGGTCTAGTGCCTGGGATTCCTCTTCATGGGACAGACATACAAAATGTTTTTGCAGTTGCAAACATTCCGATTCGAGGTTTGCGACCACAGAACACCTTTTGTCAATGTATCAATCCGATCGTAAGAGTGGGTATAGTTTACCAACTTCTAAAATGGGACTGCAACTATATACCGATTTGATTTTTGGAAGCGTCATGTTGTGGGCATTTCTTCCACGTACCAAATAAGTACAAGATGTATCAATGTCTCAATACCAGTCACAAATCACTGACAAGTTACAAAAATTCCAAGTTAGGGTGGTGGCTGATTTGCGAAGGGGAAGGGCTGCCCTTTGGTCTCCTTCCCCTTTGTGAACTGTGGAAAATGTTTCATGAAGATTGGACATTCGTCCAAGAACCACTCTCAGCTCTCCACAGTAACTTTTTTTTAAAGATTGTGGGGCATATTAACTAGGGCTCTATTGCCTCCTTTTTGGCTTAAAAAGCCAAAAAAGCGGAGATAAAACTATCGCCCTATTTACAAGAGGGTGCTAACATGCATAATCGCACGTTAGCACCCTTTTCCCCGACGCCTCCCTTTGCATTTCTAATGAGATGTAAAGTGGGCATCACTGGGCGTACCCCGGATGGACTACCTTGTAAAATATTGCTGATGTTCACATCGCAATATTTACAAGGCAGCCCACAGGATTTTAGCACACGTTAGATTTTGGCGAAAACGGCGGTTTTCGCCAAAAACGAACATCTGCTAAAATCCTGACTTACCTATGCTTAACATAGGGGGTGGATTATGCTGATACAACCACAGGGTCGTATCAGCAAGGTTAACGCCGTTTTGCAAGGAACATCGCTGGAAAACCAGCGATGTTCCCTGCAAAACGGCGATTTCCCCACTATCGCTGGATTTCTTATCGCCGTTGTGAAAAGCGTTGTTGATACAGCGCTATCACGGCGATGAAATCCAGCGATAGGATAAACATCGCTAAACGCGCTTAGCGATGTTTATCTCCAATCTTTGTTGATATGCCCCTGTGACTTTTTCAAATTAGTCCTATATTTCTTAACGAAAATTGGCTGCTTTAAAACAATTTGATATCAAAAAGCAATCACAGACATGGTGGTCTGCTGACCCTTGCAGGGCACCATCCCTGTGATTTCCTCCAATAGGAGTGAGTCTGAATTTGTTGCCTTCCTTATGAATATTAATGCAGTAGGTCAGACTGTGACCCACTCAGGTTCAAAATACAATATGTGTCATAAAAAGACTTGTCGTAAATTGTGACCACTTTTTGCAACTAGTATTCTGATACATTTAATACCATGCCTCTCTTTCCTATGGTAGGTTTAGGGCAATTGTTACCATTTGGATTAGGTATGTGTTTAGAGAAGGGGACATGCATAAACTTTTGGTTTTGAATTAGGTTTTGGGTATGGAGAAGGCTTATTCTTAGATTTAGGTTGTGGCTTTCTGTTAGGGAAAGATTTATTGTTTGGCTTATTGCTAGTATAAGGGTGACATTTTTGGCTAGATTTAGCCATAGGACTTGGTTTGGGATAAGCTTTAGGCTTACACCAAAGATTCAATTTAGGGTTAGGGAGTGGCTACGTTTTAGGGTCGTGATATAGATGTAAAAGGTTAGTTTCACTTACCCTCATGTTTAGCTCATTCAGTAGTGCTACTTTCAATAGAGTTAGCTATATGTAGTGGTATCTTAATTTCGTATTTTATGACATGACATACATCAATCAGATACCTAAGTTAATTAATGTTTTGTAGTTCAGAAGAATAGACAGCCATGGGTCCTGATATGTGATGATTCTGTTTGTAAACATTTTGTGAATTGAATCTGATTGTGCGAACCAACCTATGTATGAATATATTCGTTTGCAACATAAAGACATGTAGTGAGTGGCAGACCGCCTTACCTTACGATTGGTCACAAACACAGGAAGGGTGGTCTGCTATTGTCAAGAGGCCACCAGGTCAGTGATTGCCTTTAAATAAAGTTAATCTTTTTTAATTCAGGGCATTCCCTTTTTCCATAAAAGAATCTGGCCTGAATTTTTAAGAAAAAGATACTTTCTCTTAAACGTTTGCTTGAGTGTTGGCAGTGGTCCCTAGGTCCACTTCCTACACCCCAACATACTTTTTTTTACATTCACAAAGGGGAAGGTGTTGGAATGAAAATGTTTTAGCTGAGTTTCCCATGCATTTTATGTCTTAAGTTAGCATTCACAGCACCATTTTATATTCAGCCGCCATTTTGAGCCATGATCAAAACTAACATCTGTCTCACTATCTCTCCTCCAACTGAAAACAGCTGCGATAGTTTATGTTTCTCCAAGGTTGAGATTTGCTGTGCTAATGAATACATTGTTCCTGTCAGTACATACCTTTCCATTAGATAGGCCTGCTCCCACCCTTAGAGAGGCAGGCACAGGCAGAGTGACCTTGGCACTGAGATAGCATGTACCCGGTCTCAGGACTTAAAACCATCTTTCTGTATCTCCTTTGTTCACCAGCTGCCAACTGGAAATTTCCAGTCTGGGCGTGTCTTTATGGTTCTGAATTGTACATTATGTATCGCCATGCTTGCTAGAGTCAGCCTCCGATGCCCCGCAGAGGGTATATCCCGTTCACCTCCATAGACCCACCTGCCTGTTCTTCTGCCTCTTCTGTCTCTGCTTCTGTTACTGTTGATCAGACTGCCTTGGCCATGGTACCTCCTGTCCTTTCTCTGTCTTCGCCGTCTGTGTCAACTACGACTGTTAGCATTCCTGAAACACCTATTGCTTCGGCATCTCTATTGCCAGCTTTTACACCCATGACGCAACCAGTAGCAATGTTAATGCCCACTACCTCTGTTATCATTCCCACTGTTTTCCTCCATTCCCTGACATTACAGAGTATTGGGACTCCAGTATGCGGCCCTGAAGATAGATACAGGCCGAAATTCAAGGAAAGATTAGGGCGAACGTTGATACGATCTGACTTGGGGGAGGCTGAAAAACCGGTAGTAGCCAATCAGGCTGCGCAGTGGGTCCAGAATCCCATTTATGGTGTGGAGGATGTGTGGAATGTGATGAAATATTATGAGGCTTTTGTGCAGCAGCATGCCCTTGCACACATGTCGGCTACTTTGATTGGGTTTTGGGAGCAGTGTTTCAATGAAGCAGCACCATAGATCATATACAATATTAAGGATCGTGTCTACGTAGCTGATATGGTGCCTGGTCAAGTTTTTGGTAATGGTATGACGTTGGTTGCTTATCGGAGGAGACTGCTCGAGAAGACCCCGAAGGTAGTGTCTCAGTTTCCGATGAGGGAGGTCCACCCTATATATCACCCTGAAATACCAGAGCTTCGGGATCAACATGATGTTGTAACTAGATAAAGGGAAGGGGCCCGTTTACAAAAACAATGGGTTTATACTCCATGGAAAAGGAGTGAGATTTTGTCCGTTAAGACTCAGTTACCGCACCCTAGGAAACATCCTACTACGTATTATAAAGAATTGACTGAGGCCACTTCATCGACAGTAATGACGCTTGCGGATATCGAAATGTTCTTTGGTCTGTTTTTGTGATGCAAGGCAATGCAGCACTGGAATAGGTTATTCAATCTTTTTATGGCTCACCCAGTGATGGCTCATCCTTGTGTGTCATTACTCTCTGTGCTGCACCCCTGGTCAGTTCCTACCGTACTCCTTCCCCAACATTGCTTTCTACTCCCTGTGGAAGTCCTACGTAATGTCTCTCAGCTGCCCACAGTCATTCCACTCACTGGTGTCTTGTTCCCTGCAACTGATCTCTGCCGGTTTCGTTGTGGTTTGCTTTGACCTACAGTGGTTGTTACAATTCACATCTGGGCATCTGCCTCCTGCACTAACCTTATCTTTGAAGGTAGACCCGGACCATGCTTCTGCCGCAAGCACTGCGCAGCTCCACCTCCAAGCTCCGGTCACTCTTGAAATGTTAGCCACGCTTGCAATAGCTCATGCTGAACTCGTTTCTTGTGAAACTTTTAACATCTGTACTATATATCAGTTGTATCTGATTATTGGGAAAAATGCACTCACATATCATTCTAATATTTTATCTCACCAACAATATCTTATATATTAACCCCTTCCACGCTCATGACGAGCTGGGCTCGTCATGAAGTAGCCTCCTCGCACGCTCATGACGAGCCCAGCTCGTCATGAAAGCATGAAGATCCAGGAATCCCAGCACAGCAGGGGAATTCCCATAGCATTCAACGTGTTAATGAATAATCCTAAGGAAGAATTGTGTCATTTAGGGGCACAGCCTGAAATCTTTGAAGGCCACTTCCTTAACCTCAGACATATACACAGACTCCCAAAGATGAAACAGCAAACGCGGACTGCTTGAATAACTAAATTAATGATATATTCACAATACACACAAACAGAGTAACTAGGAAACGCAAGGGGAAATTCTGAACCAACAACAGATCTGCACAAGCCCAAATAGGGTCACATATTAGCCATGCTAGCAGAAAGAGAGTTGCAGAGAAGTCTCAGACCATACAACAGCGGAGTGTGCTTCCAAAGCTGTGTGTCAGGGATGTGGCATTGCCATCTACTGCCTGCTTTCTGGAGTTTGTAGGTGGCATGGCCTGTCTGTCAGTCCTCTATACAGATACCAGGAGTAGACCCATCCTAGGCTTATAGATCAAAAGAACTGACATAAAGGTTGGAAATTGTCAACTTTTTAGTGATTTTATGTTGTTGAAGTCAGATAATAACTATATGTAATGTGCATGCATGTGTGTAGCACTGCAATGTGTTTTTGAGTAACAGAAGCAATGCTGCAGATGGGAAACGGCTTTTCCTTGTCACCTTAAAGGGTGAAGGATCACCCTCAGATCACCTTTCCCTGCTACTCCTATACACATTACACTTGTAAGTGGTAGATGAGCACACATACACATGGAGTTCACTTGCCGGGTGGAGAGCCCATGCCCATATGAACTCCCAATGTGAACGTGTTGATTAACTTGCTTTCTGTTTTTTTTGTCACCTCATATTTTGGTGGGTAGTCATGTCTGTCAGCACCCACTCAGCCTTGCATCTGCAGACAACGTATAGGAGACTTCAGTCAAAGTTACAGCCACTTTGATTAGAACCCAAATGCCCCCTACCAATGGTGGTCTCTTTATATGTAGTGCCCACACCTGCCACGTTCCACGGACCCACAAAGTACACAGAACACCAGTAAGAGTTTGTGTCTTCTTTATTCATGTGCATCTATCACGAGCTGGTCACTCTCACGTCTTCTCTCATCCCCTATCTCCCTCGACTTCCCGTCCCCTAAACCCTTGACCGGATGTGGTGTCCAGTTTCTTCCTGACCCCCTATGTCCAGGGCAGGTTCCTAGTGCCCTTCCCTAGGTCACGTCATCTCCCCCTTTTGTCACAAAGAAATGACGAGCAAATCAAACCCATAGATCTGTAGATGTAACTGGATGCAGAACTGTCAGGGCACATGCTGGTGTTATTTCGAGCATTACATTTCTTCTATTACTCTTTTGGGCCATAAGCAGGCTCTTCTTGGGCCGGTCCCCATTTGTTGTTCTTTTGCTGGTCCCCCACTATAGTGTGTTTCCAGTCCGTCGCTCTCCGACCCTTTTTGTTCTGCTCTTTCCACATCTCGGTCTTCTTCATACCTCTCCTTCAGTTCTTTGAAGTGTGAGCTGTTCCGTGTTATCCTCTGATGTTCGGACTCTGCCGTGATCATTGGGCCCTTTACTCTTGTTACTGTCATCGGGTCCTTGGAGAACATGCTGTCAGATTTCCTTTGGTGTCATTGACGCACTACCACCTTGTACCCTTCCTGCAGGTGTGACAGGATGGTGTGTCACCTGGCGTCTGCATACTTTTTCATCTTCTCTTTCGCCTCTCTGTCTTGTGCTGCAATGTTGCTGTTTTCTGGTGCCATGGTTGCTTCTACTTGCGGTAGTCTCGTCCTGCATGTTCTTCCCAGCACTAGCTCTGCCGGGCATCTTTCTGTAGTGCTGTGGGGCATGTTCCTGTAGTCACGTAGCATCTGACACAGGGCTTGGCCAAGTGATATCTGCGCCAGCTTCGCTCTTTGAACTACCTTTTTGATGTTCCCCATGAATCTCTCGACCATTCCATTCGCCTGTGGCCATAGCGGAGTTATCTTCCTATGGTTTATCCCTAGGTAGGCCATGAATCTGCAGAATTCTTCTCCTGAGAATGGAGGACCATTGTCTGTTTTCAGTGTTTCGGGTGAGCCCCAGGCTGTGAATATGTCATCTAATATTGGTAGGGTTGCTATTGCTGATATCGATGACACAGGTCGCACTATAGGGAATCACGAGTGCTCATCCATGACTACAAACAGCTAATTGCCTGTGTCCAAAATGGCCGCCTTGCTATCGCGAGAGTTCCTTTGAACTTCGCGAGTCTTTCTTGTATTTGGGCTGCAGGTATGATCGCTTGCAGGCGCTTGTTCGCGCTTGTCCTCGCTTGGCGCTTCCTTTTGTTTGGTGCTATTTGAGGCGCTTTACTTTCCTGTCACCATGTTATTTGGCCTCATTTCCTTACCGCTTTTCCGGCGGTCAGATGGGCTGCCGCGTCTCTGCGTCTCGGACCAGGGTGGGCTCCTGGCTCTGTTTTTTCAGTGCCGCTCAGCTTGTGGTCCACTTCTTTTCTCTTCTACTGGCCAGCGGACCAGGGTGGGCTCCTGGCTCCGTTGTTTGGCATTTATTCTGGACTCCGGTGGACACGTCGGTGATGATCCCGCTTCGTCACCAGCTGTCACATCCCACGGACCCACAAAGTACACAGGACACGGTAAGAGTTTGTGTCTTCTTTATTCATGTGCATCTATCACGAGCTGGTCACTCTCACGTCTTCTCTCATCCCCTATCTCCCTCGACTTCCAGTCCCCACACCACTTGACTGGATGTGGTGTCTGGTTCCCTCCTACCCCCCTTTGTCCAGGGCAGGGTCCTGGTGCCCTTCCCCAGGTCACTACAACACCAAGGCTAGATAGATAGTGGGTCTTTATGATCATTGATTGTCCCCTCTTACAGGAGGCCAGGCCTTCAGCCCTTGCCTGGCTGTTTTTCCTCCACATCTTCTCGGTACCAGTTTTGTCAGTATGCCATCTCTGTGCTCCCTGCCTTTACTCGCCCTGTCTGTCTGGACCCTGATCTCCCATGACTGTTTTCTAAAAATATATTAGTTCTCAGTGCTCTTATAAATCACCTCTCAGTTCCCAGCAGAAATACTCTCTATCTGTCGACGTAGTAGCCTTCGTGCTGCATGAATGGTGATCAAAGGAACACCACAAGGTTCAAGTTGAATTCTGCAATCCCGAGTACCAAAAGGCAGAGATTCCACGACCTCAAGGCTTCTGTGGCAAAGTCTCCATGGAACTGATGAAGGTGTTGGGACGCTGGTGGCCTTCACTAGATAGCAAGTGCAGCGTGTGCGTCTCAGGGCCTGGCTCCGAGTTAGTTGAAGGAATTAATGCACTCTGTTATTACCAGGAGTGGAAAGTATCACAAATCTTGGAATTCAGACCCCTGAGTAAACCAGGGCTCGATAATCGGGGCCTTGGTGTCTTATAGCCAAGTGCAACATAGTTAAGGCCTAGGATCTACTGTACACTTTTTTACAGGGGGGTAGGGGGTGCTGGAACATTCGAATTCGCACTAAAAAGTAAAAAGAGCTAAGGCTAACAAAATGAATAACTTCCATTTCAGTGCAGAGAAACGTTTCCCTTTCACTCGGGCTGCAAGAGGCTCGTCACGAGCAGCCCCTCCCACAAGGCCGTGCCTCTGCAAAACCACAGAGTGCCGGGATTCTGCACACAATCTGTCAGGTGTGGGCTGTGTATACATGCCAGAGGACAGAGCAGGGGAGGCCTCCGGGGCTGTCAAACAATGGGCTTCAGTTTCGAGCCAGAGCAGCCCCGTGTTAGTGTTAATCATTCCTGGGTTACACAATCCCAGCTGAGGAAGGGAGCCGAGATCGCCGAAGAGCACACACTGGGCTTGAAGGGGAAAGTCCTGGTTACTGCTCTTTTCCGCAAACGTAGCATCTCAGGCCTTCGCGTTCCTCTGTAGCTGCCGCCTTTGTGGCGGAGAGCCCGCCTGTTACAGTGCAGAGACAGTGCGTCCTCGGCTCTGTACAGAATGCATTTGTTACTGTTAATGCTTTTAGTAAGGTACACAGGCGCAGAGTGCGAGGGAACTCCTGTGAAAGGCTTGACGAAACTGACTGATTCTCAGGGGTGGGGGATCCCTGGTGCCAAAGGCAACACGTGAGGGGCAGGTACGGGGGGGGCAGGGGGGGGGGGAGGTCGAAGGAGTCAGAGGGAACTCTGTGCTGTGAAGAGCTCTCAGTAGAAGGCAGCGCTTTAAATGTGCAGGTACTCTCCGATACTGAGGGCTTCATTTATCAAAAGTGATGCATCGCTGCGTGAAAACGGTGATGCGTCACTTTTCATTGCACCCTCCTTGCGACACCAATGATGCGTCATATTTACAGTATGACGCATCATGGCGCAAGGAGTTACAGATATGTTAGTATTTCTGACGTATCTGTAGGTACAAAAATGATGCATTGCTGGAGTGTGTCACAAAAGTGACGCAACTCCAGCAATGGGTCATTACACATGGGCCAGTCCCATGTTCAATGTGCCTGTGTCAGTCTTGCGCCAGCCATGAGGATTTCACTGCATCACTTCTACGACCCTTTCTTGCGTCGAAACCCCCCTGCATACATTATACCTGGCACAGGTATAATGTGGCGCAGGAGTTTAAAAAGTGATGCCTCTCCCTAGATGCGTCACTTTGTAAATATGGCGCAACATGGCGCATTTGTTACACCACTGGGCCGTCACAAAAAGTAACACACCAGCGGCGTCAAAGTGACCCAAGGTCTGATTAATAAGGCCCTGAGTACCTGCACTCCTTATTTTGAACTGAAAAGTACCTATATGACTCAGCACTGCAACAAAACATTTGCACTTTTCAAAAGCAAATAGGTACTCGGGATAGTGACAAACGGATACGGGTACGTGGGGGGAAAGAGACGGGACTCTATGCTCTTTCGAGCCCCAGGCACAGGGTAGGAGAGAGCTCCCTGCTGTGAAGAACTTACAGAAGCAGGTACAGGCAGAGGGGAAACAGAGAGCTTAATGCTTAAAATGGGTTACAAATTCACAGAGAACACCTGCAGTGGATGACAGGGAACCCCGCGCTGAGAAGAGCGTACAATAATAGACACTGGGGGAAAAGAGGATTTCTATGCTGTAAAGATCTCAAAGTAGCATATAGTCACAGGAGGGTAAGAATTAAAGAGGGAGCGCCATGGCCAAATAACGGGCTAAATGTGGGCATGGCTCGAGAGGGAGGGTACATTCCCTTTCAAAGGCACCACCATAACCAAAGCCAAACAGCCAGGCATCTGTGGGAGGGAACTTCATGGCCAGAGAAGGAGCTCTGCGGCGAAGCAGCGGCCCGCACTGGCATGGGAAGACAGGGAGCTATTAGTCCTGGCAAACTCACCCTCACAAACGTAACACAGCAACAAACAGGTGGCGAGAAGACCCACCCAAACATGACCCTGAGCCCTCCCAGTCACGGTGAAAAAGTGCACCTGCAAAATTCATCTAACTTGCTGAAAGGAAGCACAGGAATCAACAGGTAAGTAAACTTCCTTTATTAAGTTACAGAGTACACGACCGGTCAGAGCAGTCACCAACACCAACTGCCTCACTGACGATTCCGCATGCCACCATTCTACCACAGAACGCATGGTCATGGTGGCATGTGTGCTAGCATTAAAGAAGCAGAACCCAACACTTGTGTACTCGGCTGAACGTTGTGGTGTTTTACCAGATCCTGTTTCTTGGGACCGGAGATGTGTGATTGGGCCAGACTCTCTGCCTCAAAGGAAACCCAACCACGCATCTCATTTTGGAGCGATGGGCTTTATCTCCACCCTATAGTGAAGGCACATCAGTGGCATGGTGAAGGGAATACATCCTTTCCACTTTTCGAAACGTATGATTTGGATTTCCAGCTGCGCTGTTTTTTTCGCCCATAGAGCAGCTTTTACTGCAATTTGAGAGCTCCTCCTGCTGCACATGTAACTCTGTGGGCCTCACCTTTTCTCTCCAGCCCCTGAGGACAGAAATAAAGCGTGGGATAGCCTTGCACCTTTCCCGGGCCCTGCAGCTGTTTATAAGATAATGCCACAGAAAAATACTGACCATTTGTTCACGTTTTTGAGATTCTGCAAAGGCTTGGACATGATCCATAAATATAACTGAATGTAAACTAATATGTTTTCATTTTAAACATCCCCTTTCTGATTTTGTTTACTTTAATTATCAATCAGGTCATATACCTATCTGTGAACACATTTTAAATTGCATTCTTCTTATATTTACTATTTGAGGTATGAAAGGGAAAAAAATGCCAACTTTCGGTGAGTTACACATTTTTGTACTAGCCTGGGCGTTACAATTCCACTAAGGATTGCATAAAAACGGCTATGTGGAAACCCTATGTGGGGCGTGTAACCGCCCCAAATGTTTGAATCTTAAGCTACAGGATATAGACGGTGAGGCAGTGATCTATTTTAGAGAGATTGAAACTTTAGATGGAAGGTATGGATGTTGGGGTGAGGATAGGACAGCAGGATCGAACTGGCCTATAGGGCAATCAAGTAGTGCCAGATGGGCTAGTCTGGCAGATCAATGTGTGGGACAGTTTTTTTTAGCAGTTTGTGGACCTATTTTTTGGTTTGGTGGGCTGTTTTTTCACTATTGATTTCCCCAAAATTACCACAAATATTGCCTGCAATAAACACAAATCCATGCAATCTCCCAGTTCAAAACTGGCCGGATTTGCAAATGTGGGCCATCTATTTTAACTATCTGGTTCGCTATGGGGGGGCCACTTTAATTTTAGTGTCCTGGTCGATTTTGATTTACCCCAGTCCAACCCTGTTGGACAGGTACCCTGGTAAGCAGATGACAGTAGATACCAGGGTGCAGTAGGTGCAGTGGCACTGGGGGCCAGAGGCAAGAGGGGGTCCACAGATCTCTGATTATTGCAGTATTTCACAGTTCAAACAGGGGGCTAATTTCCTTTCTTGCACTAGGGGCCATGACACACTGGCTATGCCAGATACCAGGGATGAAGACTCATGGAAGTGAGGCTTTTTAACTTTTTTTCATGTCTATAATTATAGCCAAACATTGCAATTTCTTCCTCAACTTTTGGAGGCCTCATGATGTGAGAACACCTTTCTCAGGACTGCAGTGGGGTCGGCAGATCGGTATGGGGGGGATCACCTGGACCCAGATGGAGCCAGATCCTTCACAGTGTTGTAACATAAAATGATGGGGTCAATCTGCAAAATGAAATTAGGGGCCATTGGCCTCCTATATCTCTGAGATATTCATTCGCCTTGGGATAAATTGAACCCTCAGAAGGGTTGAGGGGCCCCCTAGATGGTTGGGGGCTCCACAGGTGCTGCAGATTGCTGGTTACACCCCTAAGCTTTCTATTGTAATCTATGACCAGCATAGAAATATGCAGACATAAAGTGCTCTGGGGCACAGCTCTCAAATTTAAATTACAAAAGGAAAATTGGAGTTAATAATTAAAAAGTTTGATACACCGTCAGAAGTAGAACAGACAAGTTTTAATCAGCTTTTTTGGACTCTGATTGGTGGGAATGCATAGATTATTTAAGATAGTATCAGTGGTCACCATTTGTACGTAATATATACTGGGGGAGGTTGATTGAATCTGGAAGAAGGAGCATAGCTTCTGCTTTGGTCTCCTGTGGTAAGTGGCAACCAACTCTTTTGAAAGAGGAAAACACCTTAAAGTTGATAAAGGGCAAAGACTGACCTGTGAGCCAGTTGAAAGCATGGTGCCTGTGGTGATGAGTTGCCTTTTGCTCTACTCCACGGCCAGCATCACTGCAAAGTTTTGTGCAGTTGTACTAATAGAGTCAAGGAGAGATTAACCCAGAGTGAGTTACCATGAATCAGATGGCTGATTGCTATGCTGCACGCAACCAGATTCCAGTCTGTCTGGGATGAAAGGTGGCATCTTATTGAGGGGCCCATTCTGGTAATTATGATTAAATGATCTCCTGAATCTACACTTGGCATGGAGAAGTGGTGCGCTGGGGAAGTGTGGAAGGTGCTGCCATCAGGCGGGAGGAGGCCCAAGGCATGCGTAAGACTCTAATATCAATGGAATGTTACCTGTTAATGGAAGCATTTAAAGCCCTAGAACCTTTGTCAGTTCCCAGAGGAGATGATGCATAATATTGGTTCTAACACTTACTGTCATTTCTTATAATATTACTGACCCCAGAATGACACATGCATAAAATATGATTGGTTGCACTCCGTAGCATATTTACATGTCTCTATGGATACAAAGTGGAAACTAGGGTGGACTCAATAGCTGACTATTCTATGTGGGGTACAGCCAGTAATGAGGGGTAGGGGGTAATGAAGTAGGAATGTTGTGTTAATATATAAACACTTGTATACGGTTCCACTACACCAGGTATTATTGTTAACGTATACATACAATACAACCTATACCGTTGGAGTATGCTGTCAATGGCTGGATATTAATCGATGATTGATAGTTACGTTTTGCGATACTATTTGCAATGTACTGATAATTCTCGATGTATTTATGTATTCATTTTGCTTTTATTGCACAAAGAAACGGAAAAAACGTAATAAAGTGTGTTAAAAAAAAATGACCTCCTGAATCTCATGGGATAGTAGCTCTTTGGAGGTAGACCGTAGTTATTTCTATCTCACCCACTTCTTTTGGACTCTTATCATTTGATCTCGAGAATTTTCTTCTGCCCATTTTCACTTTTTGAGTATCTACTTTGCCACCAGTTCTTGCAGATTTCTGTTATATTAACCTAGTCTTGCTTACACTCCTTACTCCGTTTACTCACTTGTCTGAGATGGTAGAAATGCAGTTTTAACACTTCCCTATAATAGAGTCCCCCCTGTGCTCCTGTGCAAAAGAAACTAGGAATGCAGCCTGGAGATTTGGTGATTTCAATGCCAATTCCAGTAGTTCTGTTTAGGCCCCAGTCCATTTAGGAAACGCAAATTTGGAGGTACCAGAAGCATTCACCTGTGTGTAGGTTGGCAACTTCCCTCCATGCAACCATGGACATTGTTTACAGTCCTACACTTTAAACTCACACATTATTGGAATTTATGGTGTTTGTCTAATTAATTTGATAGAGACAAACTAATGCTACAATGCACATGCTTGCATCCCTTTACCGCTACCCACCCCTAAACCCTATATTCACCTTTGCATCCCATAACACTATCCACTCCTAAACCATAATATTAACCTTTGCTCAATTTACCACTACCCTACCCTCTACATGCTCTAAATTCACACAGAGTCTAGTGTTTGCACCATAGTATCTGTTTGGATGTAGATATGATGTAATCTAGGGCTTGAAGTTTACCTCCATAAGCGACCAAAATTGGGCCCGCCATGGCCCACATCAATGCACCGTTGGCCTATCCAGATAAAAATTCCTGGGGCCGGGACTGCAGGGACTGCAGTAACTTTAGTCATACAGATGCAGTGAGTGAGAGGGCACGCTGAACTCGTGAATAAATCAATATACACATCACCATGTTTGTGTTATTCTGCATTTACGAACAGCTTTAAATATGGTTGGTTTTATTTGAAGCACGCATTATGCCTTGCTAGTGTGGATGTATTGTGAGATATTGTCCTAGTATGATGCACTAGTGGCAGGCTGTTTTCTTTTTTCTCACTTGCTTGTTTTTTTTAACCTACTTCTGTCACCACAGATTGTAGGAAGTGCAACCTTTGTGTACTGATAGTCCCCTCCCAGGCCCTTTCGAATGGCTGGTCTGGGTATAATTTTTATTGAGCCAAATTCTGTAACCTCATAGGCATCCCACGTAGGCACCTCTGACGACATTACACCTCATTCTCACCTAACCCATCCTTCCATGCTGATCAGTCGGAGCGTCGAAGTTGATGGCGAAGAAGTAAAAGGCATCTTCCTGTGGCCTCTTCCCCGTTTGGGCCTGTTAGACCCTGGAAAGAACATATTACCAGAAACGCAACCCTGCACCGTATCCCCGAACACTGTTCCCATCCCTTCCCCCTCAACCCTCTCTACTTTTAACCAAAAACCTTCCTCCATCAGCTGAAACAAGCAAACAAACAATTGGGTACACTAGAATGACACTGTGGTATGAGTGTAACACATTACATGTAACTTAACAGTGCCCCCTGGGTTCTGGGCCTCTTACCGCCACTGGGTCAACTCTACATAGTGTATTATTTGATGGCTTATCTTTACCTCCAAGAGTTTGGGCTTTGGGCTATGCTCTTTTCCAGTTCAGACAAGCAAACCATGGAGCATTTCTCATAGTGAATAAAGATCATATAAAGCATTCAGAATGGCAATAAAGTCTTGGAGCCTCCCAGCATTGGACAGAACTGACCTCAAGTTGTCATGGTTTATATACACTGCCTGCAAAGCTGTCTCTTACATTATCTTCTCATTCCTCATCATGCGTAAGATGCTGCTACACTGCACCACACAAAGTCTGAAGCACAATCTGGGCCTCACATACTGCAACAAAAGTCAACTACATAGATGACACTGCAATCAATACATTTCTTCAGCCATAAGCTGAAATGCGTGGTAGCTACCTACTCAACCGCCATGGTGCTACCACTGCTGATTATAGCTCATAGTGACCATTACTGTGGTATTTGATCTCCAACACTCGTCCGGCGTACAGCTGATAGAGATGAGTACTGCGGTGCCCATCCTCCAACACTGCTCCGGGATACAGCTCCTAGAAACCTGTACTGTCAATCAGGCAATCAATAAATCAGAGGATTTATATAGAGCACAGATACTCAGTGAGTGTCTGGGTGCTGACAGATTCGCTGACCATCATGCTGAAACAAGTATTGATATGTTAATTCAAAAGGCCAGGTCTTAGGATTCCGTTTGAGTGAGAGTACATTGTTCGTAGCCCGAAGACGAAAATGAAGAGCACTCCAGTCCTGAGCGGCAAGAAAGGAAAAGGAGGTGCCATCCCACTTCTTCCTTTTTAGTCGCACAGCCATCATAGCATCAGGTGAGCGAAGGGTTCTTGCCAGCTGATAAAGGATAATCCTGTTGGCCAAGTACCATGGACCCGTTTCATAGAAGTCAATGTGATCCAGCATGAGCCCATTGAACCACACTCGTTCCTTGATGGGTAGCCAGTGCAGTTCCTTCAAATGAGGATGGATGTGGTCACCTCTCAGGAGTTTCAGGAGAAGTTGGGCACTGGCATTCTGTTCCAGCTGAAGTTTCCTGAGTTGAGAAGCTGGTAAACCCCAACAGAGTGTTGACATAGTCAAGTCAAGAGATGATAAGGACATGTATTACCATTTTCGGATGTTACAGTGGAAGCAAATAGAGACATTTCTTTAGGGATTTCAAAGTCCAGAACAGGAAACCACAACTCCAGCAACCTGTGGACCAAAAGAGGCTTGATTGTCAAACTTCCCCCTTAAATTATATGCAATGGTAGCTGGGGCAGGCGGGGGCAGAACAAAGCAGGGCCAGCATTCACCTTACCAGATGGGTGGGGGTAGGCCGAATAACAACAAATTTCCATCTGGCTCACATTGCATTGTAAATTGCTGAGGCGCACCCACTGCTGAAATACTGCTGTTAGGCAAGCCTAAAATCTGCTAAAAGCATTTGGTATGTTTCTGGTTAGAATTAGGAGAATCTGGTGCCAGGACCCAAATTGCACACCAAAGGATTCTACCAGTCCAGTCAAATGTGTCATATATATATTAAACAACAATAGTCTCAGGGCAGAGCGCTGAAGGACCCCAAATCCTAGAGGAGTAGGATCAGAGGCATAAAGGGCCATCCAGGCCGATTTGCTTCTGCCAGACAGAAACGACTGAAACCAGGCTAACATGGCTCTGCTAACGTGAATATTTCCTAGTCGTTGCAAAAGAATAGGGTGAGATACTGTATCAAAAGCTGCAGATAGATCTGAGAGTAGCAGCGCCACCTGTTTCCCCTGGTTCATCGCCAGCTTAATGTTGTCTGTGACCTCCACCAAGATAGAGTCAGTGCTAAAGCAGGGGCTGAAACCTGATTGAGAAGGATGCAGCAACTGGAATTGTTCTAAATAGGCATAAAGTTGACAACTGATCAGCTTCTCCTGTAGTACCTGTCTTACAACAACACCACTACTAGCTACCCATAGCAGACTAAAGTAGTATCCGTCCTCCGTCAACTGCTCCATCACCACACCTGGGTGTACCCAATAAGTACAAGTATTGCAATCACAGTCCATCCTGAACTGCCCCCCACCATTGGTGTGTTCTACTCATAGCGATCACAACTGTGGTAACTGCACCCATGCTTTGGCACTCATACAGGGGACAGCTCACAGGAGTCACTACTTCCCTAAATTGTTCTAAGCTACTGCTCCTGGATTTAGCCATCCCAACGTGAATTGCTCAAAATCACTGCTTTGTACCACTTTGATATGGTGAACGCGCACCAACACTATGGTCTATAAACAAATGCAATGTTGGGGGCAAGGAGTATGACTACCAACATGTGAAGTTCCCTAAGGACATTGCAAAGCTAGTCCCCAAAATGCACTTGACGACGAAGATGGAATGGTGGGACTGGAATGGTGGGACCTTGGAGTTCATTAGAGTCAGGGATGGTTTTACTATAAGATCCATGAGCCAGAGCCACATATTTTGCTGTTACGACGACTGTTGCCAAAGACACCAAAAATAATGATCTCCTTTTATTCTACTATTTATGCCTATCTATAAAATGTTCATAATTTGACTTTTAGCTTTAAGCACCTTGTGGAAAGTGTTGGAGCTGGGTGTATTTTCGACCTACTCCATTTCTTTTGTGGCAGGTGTGAAAATATGTGCAATACAACAAGACGCACTCTTTAGTTTTCTCATAAAATGGGAGAAATTAGACTCTTCCCAGGTTGAATTTTCAGCCTAGCATCTGGCAGGCCCAGAGAGGTCCTGGTGAGGTTTGCTGGTCTCTTGGCTGCCTCTTACAGTGCTCATTGCTTAAGAACATTAAATACATTGTTTTGACATTGGCTGCTTTTCTTATCTGTTTAATGTGCCCCCGTGCATTGAAGCTGTTTTTATTCTCCCCCGCGTTCTGCTTCAATGAGTGCTACACATGTTTTCTTTGACCCTTCATTTGGAATGCATAGGCCTCCATTAAAAGAAAAATCACTTGAAGAATGTGAAATAAAGCTCATAGAGACCACTAATGTGATACAATTCACTCCATTGAGTCACTGCTATCAAGAACAACTACTGTTGGCAGTGCGAACTACTCTGAGGGTCCAAGTACCATGTCTGGGCATAAAGACCTAAAACTAAGTCCAAATGATACTCCAACTGCATCGAATGGACGAGAAGGAAAGATTAAAAGAACTTTATTCCCATCAGCAATGCTAGCCATAGCAGCAGCAATATGCACAAGTAAATCAAAAGGATATCTACTCACGATCCACTGTTTCCTCTGTGTACTATTGATTCCAGTAAAAAAAATCTTACCAAACTGCTGAGAGCTTGTAGAATCACTTCTGCAAAATCTCCCTGCATATCAGGGATAACTGTTAACTTGAACTACAAATATGCATGGATGTCTCTCTCTCAATCATGGTCTTGCTGTTCTAACTAAGCATGTTTCCATTCCATTTCATACCACACCTTTAAGCATTCGTACCCACTAGATTAACTGAACCGTATATTGCTATAAATAACAATTCTCTATTCAAAAATAAGAATAAAATACTGTCAACGTCTGGCATGACAGTCTATTATCCATTTGTATCAGAGTGCTACTAATTATTTGAAGCATCCTATTGACTCTAACACATAAAATTAGACTGGAACTGCTCAATCTCGCAATCATCAAGACTATTTCAAATTGCATGCTCAAAATGGAAATGACAACTAATTACAACCCTTACACTTGTCTAAACACGAACATTGTAACATTATTTCACACAGATTAAATGTTACCTGTCAACATACACTGGCTGCAGAGAATGCCAGGGCCTTCATTCCATCCAGCTATGGGCAACCACCGTTTTATAGTATACCGCTGATTCACAGCATCACAAGCCATATAAGAACATTGGTAAAAAACAACTTGTGGTGGAGCTCAGAGAATCCCAAGCAACAAAAGTACGGAAGATAGCATGGAGATCCCTGTGTGGTCTATGGTGAAACACGGTCATGTAGGCAAAAGAGAGCTTTGAAGACAGATGAGTGTAACACAAGTTGTACTGGAAAGTGTGATTGGGAATTCCATGCACCATTTACAGGAGCACAGGCCCACGAGGCACAGGTGGGGAGAGGGAGCTCCTTGGAAAGATCACAGTAACAGACATTTCCAAGGTGGGTTATCCTGAACTCCACATAACACTCCAAATTGGGTTTTCAGAACTGTAAACAGTACTCCAGGTGCATCATACAGAACTGAACACAAAACTGCATATATGTCACTCAGAACTGGACACAATACTTCAGATGGGTCCCTTAGATCTAGACATAATACTCCAGATAAGACATCGAGAACTGAGCCAAATACTATGAATGTGTCTCCCAAAACTAAACACAATGCTCCAGGTGTGGCCTCCCATGTTGTACACAATACTTCCGGTAATGTTTTGTGAACTAGGCCTAAAATCCTTTCTGTGGCTATGAAGCTGGACAGTTCCCCAGAAAAGGCTAGAATTGGAAACAACTTTCCATCAGCAATCTGCTTAGGAAGTGGCATCACTCCTCATAGGAAGTGATATAACTCTATTTCACATCACCCATCAAAACACGAATTTACATCACTGGTTTCCCACAAAACTAATCGTCAAAAGAAGCCTGACAGGAGGACTTCATTTCCCATCATCCATCTGCACAGGAAGTGACATCACTGGATTTCCCACCATCCATCTGCACAGGAAGTGACATCCCTTCATTTTCTATCATTCATCTCTACAGGAGTTAACTTCAATATTTTGCCATCAAACCCATTTTTAAAGGAATCCAGAAAAGATGGCTCATTTCCCATCATCAATCTCCACAGGATCAATGGATTTCCCATCTAGCATTTGTACAAGATGTGACACCACTTCCTACGTCTCCCTATTTCAAGCAACTCTTCTGGTGCCCAGGTGTCTTCCATCTAAAGGGGTACACAGAAAAGGCACTGCTTTTTTTGGCCTGTAAGACCCATGCAGTGCTTAGTTTGTGAATGACGGAGCGCTGGTGCCTAAAGATCTGCTCAGAGGCCTGTACATGGTGCAAATAAATGCCAGTGCACCAATTACCAAAGCTGTGTAGTTTTGAATTCACCTCAGGCCTTTTTAAACCAGTACCAGACACTCCCTTCCCCTTTATTTCACTCTTCCTGTTTTCTACTTACTCCATTTGTGACAGTTTTTCTGTCTTTCTCTTCCTCCATCTTTACACTTTCTGTGCCTTTTCCTCTCTTGTTCTCTGTAAATGTCTGATGGGGTAAAATAAGTGCTGGGCCCCAAAAATAATTGCTAGTGGCCCCCACCAGCAACCACCAGCTCAAATTAAGCTCTTGAACCAGGAAGGGCCTTAAACTAAAACTCTTGTTTCTCCTAAAATTAAATGTAAGATTTAATAATGTGCCGCACCCAGTAGTCTATAATGCCAATCTGCACAATCGCACCCAGACTTAGGCAACCCAAACTCTTACATAGCATTTGCACAACACATTGACCCATCCTCGTGTACATGTCACTAACAATCACAAACCCTTCAACTACAGGACACACATTCAATCTCATGCTCCTTAATGCTCGCTCTGCACTACTCCATTCTCTGGACCCACTGATTCCTGCCTCCATAGAAAGTGCAATGCCATCAACTTCTTCTCCAGTGAAAAAATAGAGAAGATCCAACGGCACATCAGAAACACCAAGCCTGCTTCATCTCTTACACTCACCCATTATCGAAGAATTGCACCATGGTCATCCTTCAAAGCCCTATATCTTGCAGATCTCGCTTACATACTCAACTCTATCAAAGCCACTTCTTATGAAGAGGATGTCTTACCCTCATCTTTCACCAAAGCTGTCTCTAGGGACCCTCTTGCTTATCTACTCACCATTGTCAGTGCCTCCTTCACCCAAGGACTCTTTCTAGAAGCCCTCAATAGAGGCCAGATACTGCCCCTCCTAAAGAAACCTGCACTATGCCCTGATGTCCTCACTAACTATCAAGCCATCACTCACCCATCATTCAACAGCACAATCATTGAAAATGCAGCCTGTGTTCAACTCAAAAACCACATTAAAACTAACCATCTTCTCCACAATTAGTAGTCTGACTTCAGATCATGCTACAGCATGGAGTCGACTATCTTACACGAGATAGACAATGCCGTCCTAACCACTGAAGAAGATGATCCCTTCCTCCTGATATTGCTGGATCTCAGCTGCCTTAGACAAAGTCAACCATCCCACCCTCATATGCATCCTGAAGTCTCAAATGGTATTCATTTACAACATCCATCTCTGGTTCTCCTCTTAGCTTTCAAACCAACAGCAGTTTGTTCACATGGGCACCTCCAGGTCCCAAAGGATCCCTATCACCTGTGGAGTCTCCCAGGGATCCATACTGGTCCTTGTCATCTTCAACCTCATCAAGGAGCTGTATGATGCTCTACTCACAAATAAAAGAATCATTATTCACCAATATCCCAATGGTACACAACTCTACTTGAAGGTCTCCTCTGCTTCAGATGCCCAACACTTCAAAAGCTGAGCACACAGAATCCAGTCCTGGATGTCCAGTGCCTACATAAAACTCACCACAAACAGCACATAATTTCTGTTATTTGCTATTTGCCAAGAACAAAAAACTGTATAAAACTGGCTTAGCGGTTTCAATCAACAATGTTCACCAAATGGCTCTTGAATTCATCATGGACACCAGCCTCATCTTCAAGGAACAAATAGCCCAAAAACACAAAAAAAGGCCAGGCGTCAGCTCTGTCTTCTAAAGAAAGTGAAACTGTTTCTTCCAGAAAATGTCAGAGCAGCCATTGAAGCCCTTCTACTATTACATTTGGATGGTGATATCTCAATATTCTAAAGCCTCCCAGACCCCACACTGGCACCTCTTAAGCACATCCTATATGTTGCAGCACATCTCACCTAGGGCCTGAAATAAAATAATTACATCAACCTCCTGATAGGAATCCATTATCTCCCCTAGCCCGCCTACACGATTTTCAAAACCAGCTACATCATTTAACAAAGCCATCACAACCAGCATCCACACAATCTCTGTTAGTTGTCAGGAAATCCAGAGCCAGGACACTACCAGACTGCAGACTAAGAAGTATAAAAAAAAAACATACGGCAGCAGGCCTCTTCCATCTATCCACCCTAGATCTGGAACTCCTTCCTAGTTTCTCTCAGGACTTCCCCAATGCTGCTCCAATTTAGCCATGAGTTGAAAATGCGCCCCTGTAAAAAATTCTACATCACACTGCATTAATCATCCTCAAACCAGATCAATCTCCTATTACTCATAGACTTTATGCTTGTCTTTGACCTTGTACAGTGGCCTGTTGTGTTTTGGCTAGCATGTGCTATAGAAATGGTACATGTATAAATACATAAGTATATGTTTTGTATAGCAAAACTGAAAAGAATTCTCCAAGTGTGGTCTATGGAGCTGAACACAACTTGTCTAGTTGAGGGCTCACCAGTGGTACTCCCTTAAACGGTGTGCATAAATCTACTGGCAGGCACCCCGATTCTATAACTTGCGGCCTGCTGAATGTGAGATCGCTGATTAAGCACTGCGATGAGATTGCGCTTTTAATAGACACCTACGATCTAGACGCACTCTTTATGACCGAGACCTGGACTACACCGATTAGTGCGATGGAATTGGGTATAGCCTGCCACCCGGGTTTTAAAATAATACACAACCCTAGAGTAGGGGCTAGAGGAGGCGGCATTGGACTGATTTTCAGAGAGACACTTAATTTCTCTCAACTGACCATCAAGGCCATTGACGGTTGTGAGGTACTTGGCCTCTCCATCAAGGGTACAGGAGGTGTGTTATACACGGGACTGTTATGCTACAGACCCCCGGCGGGGACGATATCAGCTGTGTCTGAGCTTATAGACTTGATCTATGATCTGTCCCACTCTCACACCAGGCTGATGGTGTTAGGGGATTTTAATCTGTGGCCTGACGGACCGACAAATTCCGCCTTCTTAGAGCTGGTCCAAGCTTGCTGCAACATTGAGCTTCCACAGTTGGTACTTTCGCCAACCCATTCTAAGGGTCATATCCTTGACTTGATTTTTGCTGATGCAGGTCAAGTGTCTTTGCGGGGTGTTATATCTCAAGGCTGGACTGACCACTCTCTTGTCCTTTTCTCCCTTTCCTGTCCTGTTGTCAGGGCGGCTAGGGGCAATGTGGGGGGCGCCAGAACGGGTAGACAATGGTCTAGACTTCTTGCGATGCCCGCACCCCCTAGGCTGCTGTCGGAGGGCTCCGTATTGGGAGAGACGGTGGACAGGAGCTATGAGAAGCTTTGCCAACAAATCTCAGCCTCCTTGGACTCTTTGGCGCCGATGCGCAAAATTAGAGCTAAGTCGAATCTGGCAATGCCATGGTACTCAGAGGAACTCCGGCAGCTCAAGCTTCAGTGCAGACAAGCTGAGCGTGCCTGGAGAAAACAGTATCTGGAACCATGCAGAGCCCGCTTTAAACAAACGCTGGCGACATATAAAGCCCAGATCAAGCTGGCTAAGGCCAGACACTTGGAAGAACTTTTGCTGGCCGCGGCAAATAAGTCTCAGACCTTATTTAAGGTCGTAAAAGATCTGGCCCATCCAGCTTGTATAAAAAACACTATACCTGCCTCTCAAGCTCTTTGTGACTCGTTGGCACAGGCCTTTGAGGATAAGATTGTTACCATCTTAAATAATCTTGCTTTGCCATCGGGTCAGACTGTGCATTATCCAAATTGTGCTAAGATGGTGGAGGAGGACGCTAAGCTAGCGGAATTGAACATCTTGCCCTTACCATCGTATGAAGACTTCTGTACACTGGCCGATGGCATATCCTCGGGCTCCCCGTCTGACCCGCTTTCACCAAAATTTTGGAAGCTGTGTCGGGAAGAACTGTTTCCACCTCTTTACTCCATTTGCTGCCAATCCCTCAGCTCGGCGCGGGTTCCAGACAGCTGGAAATTGGCGGTTGTCTGTCCACTACTCAAGAAGGAAAACCTGGACCCTGCCTGCCCAGCCAACTACAGACCCATCTCTCTGTTGCCATTTCCTATTAAGATTCTTGAGAAATGGGCCACAAAACATCTCTCCAACTTTCTTGAGGTTAACAACTGCTTGGATGTGGCCCAGTTTGGCTTCAGACCAGCGCATGGGACTGAGGCAGCTTTGGTGACCGTTCTTGATGACCTGCGAACGCGGGCCGACCAGGGTCAGGTGGCCTTTTTAGTGCTGCTTGACATGTCGGCCGCGTTCGACACGGTCAGCCATACAATATTGATCAGGAGATTGGCGGAGGTGGGAGTATCTGGGCTGGCCCTTGAATGGCTGAAGTCATACCTCGATCATAGACATCAGCAAGTGGCCATCCCACCCTTTAAATCAAACATCAGAAGGGCTGGTCAGGGCGTACCTCAAGGGTCAGCCATTATCCCCATTCTTTTTAATCTCTACCTCCGCCCCCTGATCATGTTGATTAAATCTTTTGGCATTATGGTCACCAACTACGCTGACGACACCCAGCTCATCTTCTCCCTTGAGGGTAAGGATGGAGTGTCCCAGGAGGCCTTTCATCGCTGTATGAACACCACGGCTGAATGGCTGGGTAATAACTCCCTGAAGTTCAACAGCGCAAAAACTGAGGTGCTGCACTGTTCCCTGGATCGCATCCCTAGACCACTTCCGCCAGATTTCTGGCCTTCAGATCTTCAGGGCGCTAGTTCGCCCGTAGAGTCAGCCCGCAATCTGGGGGTAATGTTTAGCACTAACCTGCAGCTTGATGCCTCAGTGAACCGGACAGTGTCCACCTGTATGGCACTGCTTTGCTCGCTGCGTAAGATCTTGCCCCTGCTCCCGCCTCAGGTAAGACCAGAGGTAGTGCGGAGCATAATATTAAGTCGAATTGACTACTGCAACGCACTGCTCCTGGGAGCGCCGGCCAGTTTGGTCGCAAAATTACAGCGGGTGCAGAATTTCGCCGCTAAACTGACCCTCTCACGCCGCCGCCTGGATTCCTCTACTAAGGCACTTAGGGACCTCCACTGGTTGCCAGTCTCCCAGCGTATTGATTTTAAAGCACTATGTCTGGTGTTCAGGGCCCTACATGGGCAGGGTCCGCCCCCTTTGCGGGACCTCTTCCCCTGGTACACCCCGTCTAGACTGCTTCGGTCAGCATCTTCCCACCTAGTGGTTGTGCCTAAGATCTTGAGGTCCCGAACGGGTGGTCGGTCCTTTAGATTCGCGGCTGCAAGACTGTGGAACTCCCTTCCTTTAGGTTTGAGAGGTTTGGAAAACCTTAATTCCTTTAAAAAAACTCTGAAAACTCACCTGTTTCCCAGGGCAATGTAATCGTGTAATGTATGTGTAAGCATCAGGATAGTCTAAGCGCCAGGATGCCCGTTGGGTGACAGATTTCGCGCTATACAAGAATACCCATACATACATACATACATATGTACAGTGGTAACTCGGTCTACTTTTAGTGTTGGTTCAGGTTCTCCACAAAAATCTCAACATTCCTCTGTTCTGCTCTGAGAACACCTACCAGTACTTCCTTCTCCCTGCTTAAAATTATTCATCCCTGCAGGCTATAGATATAAACATTCAGAGCAGGACCCGTCTTGTCTGTGCTCCGTGCCAAACTGGGCGTGGAAGCGGTTTGAATGGGCACAGGCTGCTCTTTTGCCAGGAACAGGTAATCATCAGGAACAACGACATGGGCTACACCCATTACAAACATGTGGGGTGTAGTAAGGCTTCTGCCTCGGCTGTGCATTATTGATGGAACAGTGGGCAAGGTTGCTTTTGCTTGTGATGGATTTGTTTAGTGTATATTAGTGATGTTTGTATGGCGGCTTGTCATAATGCCCCCGGTCTGTGTGTGAGGGAAGCTGATACTTCTGTTGTACTGTACCAATCTTTTGTATGGCAAGATTAATTTGATATTGCATGCTATTACTCCAATGTGTTCATGGGTGCAGCTGAAACTGGTGCTTTCTGTTATTCAGAGGGGGAGAGTGTGTCTATGTGTGTGTATTAGAGCCTTGCACTGCTGTTGAAATGTTCTGTACACATGGGAAACTTACTGTTAGAAATGGGATTTCTGGTTGATTAAGGTATGCACCTAAGCCAGGCAGAGCCCACCACTCTATTCAGGGTAAGACAGATATACCACAAAGATAATCTATGCTCACCCTCTGGTAACTTGGTACCTAGCAGACAGGCTTGTCTACATAGGCATTATGTAAAGTATTTGTGCAACACACACACAGTAACACAATATAAACACCACTAAACACTCCATGCAGAAAAATAGATATTTATCCGAATAAACAAGCTCTAAACAACAAAAATCAAATCAGTAGATCATGAGATATCAACTTTAAATGAATGCATGCAAAAGCAGTGCTTTAATTGACTGTGCTCCTTTTAAAGTCTTTACGGTAATATTTCTTACCAAGAACAGTACAATAACAGTATTAGCGTTGGGACTCAAAGCATCCTTACAAGGTCTCGAGGGGACAGGAATGCAGACAATAAATCCCCCCAGCTGCCCGCGATGTCGTGAGGCCAGTGTGGTAAAGGCCACATAGCCCCTATTGCTCACAGTACCTCTGTTTTGGTGAGCGAAGCTGCCGTTTGGCGAGTTGCTCTGCGACCCTGCTTGCAGATGGAGGTGCGGCACACAATCAGTTTCCATGCCCGGCCCCAGAAGAGTGCTGTGCTCAGCCTGTCTCGATTGCAGAACAGCAGAGAGGGGCTGTGAACCCAGCAGGTACATCCGCACTGGATGCGCCCACATCGGTGGTATGATCGGGGCACACATGCTGGTCTGTGGTCCCAGTGGTGCTTGCTCTCATGCAGCATGGAGTGCTGATCCTTACACTCTCATGCAAGGAGAAGCACTGCTCCTCAGGCACTCTTGACGACAGAAACACTGCAATTTAAAAGCTTGTGTAGAGAAATTCCCTTCTCATTGGGCGCTCTTGAAGAGTGAGGCACTGATATTTAGAAGATGAATTTTAGAGTGCAGCTGCAAGACTCATTAATGACAAAGTTCCACAGCAGCTGCATGTGTAGGAAATCTTTGATGTCTCTGAGATATCCTACAGAACAGGGGGCAAGCCAGCAAGCCGTTGGAGTCACTCAGAGTTTAGTCCTGAGTCCCTTGTAGGGCAGAAATCAGCAGGCAGAGGGCAGTTCAGTAAAGTATAGTAGCAGTTGCTCAGAACAGTCAGTCACTGTAGAGTGGCACAGCACCTTCAGTCTGTATTCAAGCAGTGTTTCCTCCAGGTCCAGTAGTGTATGATTTGATAATGTCAGAGCTCTGGTACGTATACCCAAAAGTGCCTTTGATGTAGGGGGTGACTTCAAATAGACTCTCTTAAGTGCACAATGATCCTTTTCAACCCAGCCTGGGCTCCAGACTATCCGTTGGAGATAAATCAGCCCTTTGTGATAGGGCAGCACACAACCTAGTCGAATGTAAGTGTGAACCACCTCTCCCTGCCCTGAAAGACTATCAGTATGCAGATGAATGCAGATGTATCCCCTGTCACATGCAGCCCTTCCTGCGTTGTGGCTTTCTAGAGAGTATGCACAAAGTGTAGCTGTCATGCAGCCCGGTCATATATTAGAAGCAGGCTGTAGGCACACAGAGCAAAGTTAAGAGCAGAGAAATGTCCACTTTCTAAAAGTGGCATTTCTAAAATGGTAGTGCCAAACGCAACTTTACCACTAAAAAGGATTTTTCACCACTATTCCAAATAAATTAAACATGAAGTATCTACTCCTTTCCAATCAGGAATTACAGCTTTAACGTATTTTAACAAATCCCCAATGCTAGTCTATAAAGGGAGTAGGCCTCACAGCAGTGAAAAATGAATTTGGCAGTCACTATTAGGACATGTGAAACGTAAGAGGACATGTCCTGCTTTTAGTTACACAGCACCCTGCCCTTAGGGTCACTTAGGGCCTAACTTAGGGGTGACATGTGGGCAATAAAAGGGGAGATTGAGGCCTGGCAAGTGGTGTAAAATGTCAAGTCTAAGTGGCAGTCAACCTCACACACAGGCCCTGCAATGGAAGGCCTGAGGCAGATATGAAAGGCTGCTTGTGTGGGTGGCACAATCAGTGCTGCAGGCCTACTAGTAGTATATAAATTACAGGCCCTGGGTATATCTTATACCATTTTACAAAGGACTTACTTACAAGTAAACTAAAAATGCCAATCAGGATGGTACATACCAATTTCAACATGTGTATGGGAGAAGCATATGCACTTAGCACTGGTTAGCAGTAATAAAGTGCTCAAGGTCCTACAGCCAACAAAAATATACAGCAAAAAAGTGGAAGGCAAAAGGCAAAAAGTTGGGGGAAGACCACTCTAAGGATGGTAGCTCTAACACTTACACTGTCTCCCGAGCTTTACCTGTGCTCTTTGTAAGGCACGCCTGTAGCTCAGACCATGCTTTTCCTGTTCTGTGTATGAGGAATGCTTGTCCTGCAGCCATTTCTACCAATTTCTGACTTGGGAAGAAGTATGACCTACCTCAATTCTTCCAGAGAGATTCTAAACAATTTCAGGGTTACGGCAAATGTGTTAGATCACAACTCCTTTCAGGGTTCACTCTGGAATTTATTCCACTGAATTGCTATTCAGGCCCCCATTACTAGTTTGTTGAAGTGGTATACCTATGTGTCCACCCAATTATAACTGGCCCAGTGTTCAGCACCCAAGATATCTGATTGAGGGAACATTACGCCAGTTATAATTCGGCAGAACAGTATTTCACCTGGGGAAACTGCCCCAACTTGTAATCGTGATCCATGAGCATTATCCAGCCAATAAAAACTTCTTTGGGCTTTAGACTGCATATGCAGGCTGGCCATGTTTCTGGCCCCTGACTGACCCCCTTCAAGGCACAGGGGGAACTTGTAGTGATTCACCATCTCAGAATACATCTTCTCTTGCCCACTGCCACCCTCCCCCACTCTGCTCCCTATACCCCCGTTCCATGCATTAGCCTCATCCCTACCGTTTACCACCTGCTCAGGACAGTGTTAATCCCCATGGGAAAGGAAATAACATGCAGAATTTTGGATGGAAAAACCTGATCTGCATGTTTATTCATTAAGGAGTACCGCTCGTAGTCGTGGACTGTGTTTTTTAAAGACTTGTGATCTTATTTTTTAAAGCCCTCTTTCGTGCTGGGACGTGCTGGGACCGGGACTGCTGATTCACAAGCCGCCATTGCACCGGGGGACCTGGAGCTGCTGTTGATTTCCTTGTAATTAAATTTGCATCTTGGCGTTCACGGGGGTGCGGGACTGTGAGGCCCAGAGGTCTCTGCGCTGTTGCAACCTTGCGCACCTGGTGCCTCTTCCTGCCCCTCCTCCCTGTCAAGCTCAAATACGACTCGCAGCCCCCGCTCCGCGGGAGCCGCTCGTAGTCGTGAACTGTGTTTTTTAAAGACTGGTGATCTTATTATTTAAAGCCCTCTTTCGTGCTGGGACCGTACTGGGACCAGGACTGCTGATTCACAAGCCGCCATTCCACCGGGGGACCTGGAGCTGCTGTTGGTTTCCTCGTAATTAAATTTCCATCTGGGCATTCACGGGGGTGCGGGACTGCGAGGCCCAGAGGTCTCTGTGCTGTTGCAACCTTGCGCACCTGGTGCCTCTTCACGCCCCCTCCTCCTCTTATTTGAGGTACGCCTGTAACGCTACCGCGGGACGCGCGTGGGACGAAGCGCAGGGCTAAGGCCGGGCAAAGGGCGGGCCGTCTGTGGCCATCCGGGGCTGGCCGAGGCAGGGCTGGGCCACCCCCTTAACAACGGGAGTCTGAATATACTTGGACGTAAGGACATTTACTTACATTGTGTATCCTTATGTGCCAGACTGTAATTTCCTTGTCTTTACTCTGTGACTGTCTAGGTTAAGGTAATTATTGATTTGTAATATTAGCCCAGTTTCTTTTGTTCCGACCCATTTATTAGGTAATTATGAGTTGTCGTAATAGTCTAGGCAAGCCATCACTGGCGGGGGGTAGTGTTAGGGGGATCCTCAACGCATTTATTACTAGGGCTGCTTCCGTATTGGAAAAAGAGATTGTTCTAACGGAAAAAAGATTGTCCCTGGAGCTTATGAATAAAAAACTATCTTCTCTAGGGGCAATCAAATCTGCAGTAACCCCACTTAGACAGCATTTAGCTGACACCCCCCCACATATTGATAATTTACCTATTGTAAATGATCTATCATGGTCGCCGCAGCTGGATCTGACAACAAATGATCCAGAAGAAGTTGAGTCACTATTGGAAATTACTCCAACTTTGCCCCCGGCCCCGGTCGTGAGATCTCCCAAAGGGGGACCTGACAGAAGTGAGGATAAGGCCCATGCAAATTACTGCTCCGCCCTCAAAGAAGAGAAAATTTCGGAGTAAGGAACAGGGTGATAATAATCAAAAACGGGTGCCCACAACCAAAGCTCAACCAAAGAGACCACGCGCCACTACCCCTGATATTACCATGCCACAACAACTCCTATTAACATCTATTAATGAGCTGTTGCCTAGTATGGAAAAATTGGTTAAATCTTTAATTCTCCCACTAATTGAAAGGGTAAAGAGAATAGGTGAACAGCTAGGTTCCATTGAAAAGGAGATGGTAAAAAACTCCCTGCTGTTAAGTAAGCAGTATTCTGTCTGTCCTATGATTTGGTTAAAAGATAATCAGGAAGGCAATAAGCCATTATCTGAATCCCCTACCAAGGGCCAGAAACCTCCCC
The DNA here is from genome assembly GCF_964261635.1 of Lissotriton helveticus. NCBI lineage: Eukaryota > Metazoa > Chordata > Amphibia > Caudata > Salamandridae > Lissotriton > Lissotriton helveticus. Next base: position 1,327,699,513 of record NC_136068.1, on the reverse strand, counting down.
CTACACAGAAGAAAACAGTCCCCAAATTAGTTCAAACATCTAAACTGAGTAATAAAAAAACAGGAGGTATTGTAGAAACAGTAAACAAACCCAATTCAGTTGGAAAAGCGGGTAATGGGTTTAGTGAGTCACAAAATGTAAATAGTTCAAGTAATAGAAGAGTGGATTTACCCCCGGAATCAGCCCCTTGCGTTGTGATTATGGCAGGAGTCCCGGTTCTCCCTGCAGGAGTAAGGGAGTATCAACAAGCTCTAAAAAATAAAGTAATATGGTTGAGTGAAAATAGAACCCTGCCAGCCCATGTTAACGGAGAAATCTTAAGTGTTAGGCGAGTAAACTGGGTTGGCACTAGGCCTAAAGACAGATCAGGAGACATCATTATTATTAATTTCAAAGACTTTAGAGCAGTAAGACACATTGGCGATTGGTGCGACTCGGGAGGCCGTGAAGGAATTACAACGCACCACTTAAGTTATTTTTATCCCCAAACTTCGTTTTCAAATTCCCAAGGTCGTTTTTTAGGACACAGGGTTCTAAATAGGCATAGTACAGGACCTAACGGCTATACTCACCAAACTTTTAACTACCCACAAAAATTAACATGGGGAAATCAGCCTGCAAATGGCCATAATATGAATTACCAAGGCTTCAATTTCCCAATCTATAATCAATTCTCGCTGCTATATGGGCTGGAAGATGTGGATTGACTCCAGCGCTTTGGCAACGAGAAGTTGTATATATCTTGCAATCATGAAATGTCTGATGTTGAGCTTATTGCAAGTGTCGCGGAGGGGGAAAGGGAATCCTTTAGCAGTCATGAGTATCACTGCTCGGGAGAGCTTTTAAATAGCCATGGGCAAATCAGTTCTAGTACAGTAGATAAAGGAGTATTGATGCTAATGTAAGAGATACAGGACCAGCTCGAGCTTCCAATATCATCAACCTCCTCTCATGGAATATAGCGGGGTTGCAGAAAAAAATGGCTATCCCAGAATGGAACGATTTTATTGATTCATTTAATATTTGTATGTTCCAAGAGACGTGGAGTATGGCTCCGCTCCATAAAAATGGGTACGCTACCTATTTTATTCCTGCAACCACGATAGGAAGAGGCCGACCATCGGGTGGCCTGCATATATGGATTAGTGTGGCATTGAATTGGACTATCACTGTTCGCAACTTGCCCTCAAATGATTTATTACACCTATCCCTTAAGGGCCCGACTGGGGGAATTACACTGGAACTGGTTTGTGTATATGCTAGAGGTCCCCAGGGTGGGCAATCGTCACCGACTATAACCTTACTTGATGAAACACTAACATATATTCCCCTAAGGTCCAAAGTGATAGTAGGAGGCGATTTTAATTGCACCTATGAACCTTTAGATGATGAGGAGACTGTGGGACTCGGTGTAGATGACTGGAGGCAGTCTATTCCGTCGGTCAATTTAAAGCCTATTAAGAGGTGGTCGGCTAGAGCAATACAGATGAATGCTCTAACGTTAGAACACAACTTACGGGCTCTCAATGGGAGGACTGTCTCAGATCCTGATGAGGCAATGACATATAATAGATTAGGATGTCAGTCACGCATAGATTATATATTAATGGACATCCGATCATGGGACAGTTTAGTAGATATGGTGGTCAGGCCATCTCAGGATAGTGACCATAACTCACTCTGTATGAGATTTACCTGGGGGAATAAGACCAATACAATGAATGTCCCTATTATGATTGCTAAAGAAGTTATCCCGATAAATTGTAATCAAAAACTAAAATGGAGTAGGGTCAGCTGCGAGGAAGGGAAATTAAATAGCATTAAAGAGCTGGTACATGCAGAGACTAGACTGTTAACATCTAGTAGCCTAACACAGCCTAATCCCCAAGATTTTAAACCAATGGATTCTTATAAGATTTTAATAGATAAAATTGGACCTTTTTTTATTATAGAGAGGAGCAAGGGTCAGAGAAATACTAAACTTTCGAGTGGCACCCCTTGGTATACTGCTGAATGTAGGGCAAAGAGGAAGGCGATAACAGCTTCCATAAAAAGAAAGGACCCTCTAGCAGTAAGAATAGCTAGAAAGGATTACAGTAGGACTATTAAAGTAGCTAAGAGGGATTGGGAGGAGGATCATTGGCAGCAACTTAAATCCGCCGCCAATGCAAAAGATTCAACCCTGTTTTGGAATTTGGTTAACAAGCTGGAAAGAAGAGGGGTGGAGGCAATGCCAAATCATATAACAGAACAACAGTGGCACGCCCGTTTTTTCAAATTGTACTGTGGGACAACAGACCTAGAGCAATCCACAGGGGTTTATAATAATCACAATATGGAGAAACAAGCGCAGCTAGAACCCTTTGTCCCCCGGGAAGTGCAGGATGCTATTATTAATATAATACCAGGCAAGGCGGCAGGTCCGGATGGACTGCCGGGAGATTTACTTCTGCATGACCCTAAATTATGGTTCGACCTCATTCCATGTATATTGAACTTAGTCATGGCTGGACATCCAGTCCCCGAATCCTGGAAAGGGGCAGAGGTTGTGACCATATATAAAAAAGGCGACAAAGAGGACCCTGCCAACTACAGATCTATAAGTCTAATTGATACAATCCAGAAGGTAGTTGGCAGGGTCGTAGTCAATAGAATAGAGACATGGCTCTATGAGGATAATATTTTGACACACTTTCAGGCGGGTTTTAGGAAAAGTGTAGGTACGATGGACCAGATTTTCAGGTTCTGTGCAGCATACTGGAAATCTGTGACCATCGCAAAGGGTAGCCTATATCTGGCCTTTATTGATTTAAAAACAGCGTTTGACGTAATCCCCCGTGATAAGCTTTGGAAGGTCTAGTTGGCCATGGGGTTTCCGTGTTACCTTTTGCAGTTTGTTGTTAGGCTTCATGAAGATACTTATGCCAGAATTCCGATGGGGTAATCAAGGTCAATTTACAGAGAGGGTGTCAGTCAGCAGAGGGGTCCGCCAGGGCTGTGTTATGGCTCCGACATTGTTCTCCCTCTTCATTAATGGGGTGGTAGATCATTTGAGGGAGAACTCTGCGGAAGCCCCAGTCCTGGCCGGGGAGAAAACACCTACCCTCCTCTTTGCTGACGACACACTTCTGATGTCAAAAACCCCATCGGGTTTACAGAAACTGCTTGATCGATTTAGTGCGTTCTGCGATGAGCGAGGGTTAACCATCAACACTACTAAAACGAAGTTGATGGTGTTAGCTTCTAAAAAGGCCAGGAAAGTCCATCTTACCCTAAATGGGGCTGCTTTAGAGATGGTCGAAGAATTCGACTATCTGGGAGTCAGGCTATGTAATAGTATGAAATGGGACTCCCATTTAGCAAAAATGCTCCTGAATCTTAAAAGTGTTTCTGGAGTAATTTTGAGGAATCAGCGCCTATCCATTAGTAGGCCAATAGCCCTGGCCCTTGCAGTTTATGAGGGAAAGGCGCTAGCTGCCGCGGTTTATGGTTCTGAACTGTGGAGAGGAGAGAATACAATGGATTTGGTAAGAGCGGAGAACAAGTTTGTGAGAGACCTAGTATCGCTCCCCTATTCAACCCCCCTAAAACCCCTTTATAACGATTTGGGCAAGAGATCAATTGCGGATATAGTACGCCTCCGCCCCTTGCTGTTCTGGGTGCGCCTAAGAAGGACACCAGAATTGGCTAAATATGCCTTGGTGTTGGATGACTTGATCAATTTGAATGCATCCAAAAAAATAAAGTGGCTCAATAAATTAAAACAGCTGGTGATGAGTCTAGGAATGATAGAATTTTGGGTTTCCCAATCACAACCGCACAAACAGATCGTTAAAAAGATTTATTGGGAGTGGGTGGTGGCTGAGTAACTAAAAAGTACAAAGTGGGGACCACTATCCAATCAATTTCTGGAACACAAGCCAACTAGGATGCTAGAGCCACTTTTGGACTACATCAAAATTCCTAGAGATAGATCATTATTTTTAAAAATGAGATATGGTACACTCCCTCTGAAAGAGTTTACTGCAGGGTGGAAAGGAGTGAGGGATTTTGATGTTACTTGTCCAGGTTGCCCATGCAAGAAAGAATCTCTACCTCACTTTTTGTTTGCCTGTAGGGCTTACAAGTCACCTCGAGCTAGGTGGTTAAAACCTGTGTGTAGAGAGATGGGTGTTAGAGACTTTAGGACTGCATTACGTATCCTCTTAACTGATACATCTTCCATGCTCATAGTCTGTGGGGCTGCAAAGTATCTTGCTAGCGCGTGGTGCATACGGACCAGGCTGCTGGATACTGCCAAAAATAGAAACTCCAATCCGATCTAGATTTATGATTACTACTGAAAATGCACTTTTGCCTTCTGTAATTACTTTTTATTGTAAAAAGTGTTTTTAAGATTTTTAAAGATGAAATTTATGTAATACTTTTTGTACATTGATTTTATGTCTAGTAAATGTCTGTACTTTTATGATATGGAAATATTGAATAAAGTATTACAACATTAAGGAGTAACTCGTAATAGGCAGGTTTAGCTGCAGAAATACCCCACAAGATATCTACTTCGTGCCACCTGAAATCTCCACACAAAAACCCGCACAACTTGCAATGAGGCTTATAGACTATAAAGAGAGAATATTTTCCTATAAGAGTACATCACAATGTGAAACCCTAAATCAGTCTTTGGTAATGAAGGTTTTTAACATAGCCATCTATGGGCTCCTATGGGGTAGGTGGTCTCACAATTTGGAATTTAGGAGAAACCATTGACATCACAATACTTGTAATTGTGGCACTTTACAATCAGCAACACTGTGATCAGGATCATTTTAGTGATTAAGAACCTTTTATTATGGTTGTGCTTTGAGCACCCAGGGGCTTACTTACAAGCCCCTTGTGCCACAGGTGCATCACTTTGTGTGACGCACCAGAGGCGAATTTTACTGCCCCATATTTACAAGGACAGGAAAAGTCACCTTGTGTGGCTTTTCCTGTCTTTGTAAATATGGCCCTTTTACACACAGCACTTTGCATGAAAGAGGCGTTCCATGGGTGTTGCTGTGGGCGTTCCCACGCAACATCCATAGAACCTGACACATTTCCAGATTTATGAGAAATCATAAACTCCGGAATGTGTCTGAATACCACACCTCCCTAGGGGAGGCGTAGGCACAACGAGGAGAAATGTAATAATTTCTCCTCGTTTTTTCCCTCTTTCTATGCGTGCTCCATTCTGCAGCACACATAGAACAAGAAAATCACCTCTGAGGATTGTTTATGTACAGGATGGTGTCCCTTCCTGCACATAAACAACCATTAAAAAAATGACGCTTTGCAAGTTCTATGTGTGCTAATGAAGCAAACATAAAGTTGAAAAACGACATTTCAGATTGTTTATGTGCAGGAAGGGAACATAAACAATCATCTCCGTGACGCAGGTATCCTTGCACTAGTGGTTTCACTCAGCAAGGAGATAGCTGACCTGAAAGCCGAAATTCTGGGTGATAGCACCCTCACGAAAGCCAAAGAAGCCTTGGAGAATTTGGAAGTCTCCATTAAAGAGTTTGATACTACAGCGCAGACCAAGAAGTTGGAGAAATTGGCCAGAGATCTGAAACAGTTCGACAAAAAGGTTGTCTATCCGTACCTGCAACCTGACTATTATAAGCAGGACACCCAGGGGCGTTTTTCCAACCGTGGACGGGGTGGATATAGGGGAAGGCGCAATTTTACAACTTTCTCCGACTCCTCCTATAGTTCTGGGAGTGACGGGGATACTGGTCCGAGCACCTCCTACAATTACCCTCCACTAGACCCCAATTATCAACAATACCCTCCACAATTCCAGCCTCATTTTTTAGATCAGGGCCAAGGACAATGGCGGCCCCCTCGAGGACGTGGCAACAATTGGACGAGGGGACAGGCGAGAGGCCAGCAACAGAACTCCGGTTGGGACGGCAACAGGGGCAAATCCAAGAAACGGGTCACGTTCCGCCCCGAGGTGCATGGAGAGATCTCGACCAGACGCAACACCTACAGATGGTGAACGATGTTCCAACTATTGGATTGAACACTCCCAGTTCCAGCATGTCTAACACCAATCCTGTGATTAATATTTCCAAGTACCAACTACAAGATGAGGAGATTAAAGCCTTGAGTAAAGGTCTCTCTTATGTTCCTACCGCACCCACCAACAAAATTTTACTCAAAACAGAACTGTACAGATTCTTTAGGAAGATCAGGTTACGATACTACTTTCGAAATCAAACCACGAGACAACAAAGCTCCATTACTGGCCTTAGAGAACCCTCTACCTTTTTTCCGCCCACATACGCGATGAGCCACAAGATCCTGGCTTTTGAAGAAATCGTGACATCGGCAGTAGACCAATTACTTGATCGCAAAAAGTTTGTGAAATTTAATCTGAGCAAAAAGGAGAGTCAGGCTCTGAAAGATCTTCGTGCCAACAAAGCCGTGATCATTAAACCCGCCGATAAAGGCGGGGCAATTGTCGTACAGGATCGGACCAAATATCAAGAAGAGATCCAGAGACAATTGTCAGACGGGATCAGCTACCGCAAGCTACAAACTGATCCATCGAGGGATTTGGCTCTTACCATCTTGGCAACCACGCAGAAAGGTCTGGACGATGGCTTTCTAAGTGAGCAGGAATTTAAATGTTTAAATCAAAAATTCCCGAGACTGGCTACTATTTATACCTTGCCGAAGGTTCACAAGAACCTTGACAATCCCCCTGGACGCCCTATTGTGTCGGGGTGTGGTTCGATGTTAGAACCATTATGTAAATATATCGATTTCTTTTTAAAGCCCATTGCACTGAACACCAGGGCCTACCTCCGCGACACCACTCAAACTATCAATTTGATAGACGAAAGACCATTCAACCAGCAAAAGGAGCTTCTAGTTACGTGCGACATCATATCCCTCTACACTAGCATCCCCAAACAGGAGGCCTTGGATGTTATTCGGAGGGCACTAAACACAAGACCTGCCCCGGTTCAAGTCCCTACGGACTTCATAGTCGAGCTACTGAGCATTGCAATGCAAAAAAACTTTTTTATTTTTCAGGAAGAGTTCTTTGTACAGACCAAAGGTGTAGCGATGGGGGCTACCTTTGCCCCGAACCTAGCAATCATTTATATGGATGACTTTGAAAATCAGCACATTTTTTCCATTACCAATCCTTTTCAGACTAACCTGTCCCTCTGGGTCCGTTACATCGACGATGTTCTGTGTATCTGGGAGGGCAATAAACAACAATTAGCTACATTCCACGATTGGCTCAACCTTAGAAACCCCAATATCCAATTTACCATGGAATCAAGCAATGATTCCATATCGTTCCTTGATATCTCCATCTATGTGGACACGGACCATCTACAGACGACACTCTTCAGAAAAGCCACTGAGCGCAATTCCTTATTGCAATATGGGAGCCACCATCCCAGAGGACTGAAGGATAATTTGCCCGTGGGGCAATTCCTGAGAATCAGGAGAAATTGCTCCACCCGAGCAAATTACATTAAGGAATCTGAGACATTGAATGACCGCTTGATTTCACGAGGTTATCCAACACGAATGGTGAGACGGGCTAGAAAAAGGGCGTGGTACAGCCCACGCGAAAGCCTGCTTAACCCTGCACCCTCGAATGCCAAGGAACTTGAACGCTCTATTTGTGTCACAACCTTCTCGACCCGGAGCAACGAGGTCAAGTAGATTATCAATAAGAACTGGCATTTGGTGGCAAGCGAGATCAACCAACCTCAACTCCCACTTCATTCGTTCAGAAGGGCAAAAAACATACGGGACATGGTGGTGCACTCCTACCTGGAGCCTGAGAGCCAACCCACAATAACCTCGTTATGGAACTTACCTCCACTGGTGGGGCATTTCAGATGCGGCAAATGCACTGCTTGCGAAACCACTATTCCAACCAAGTCATTTATTCATGGGGGACGCACTTACACTCTCAAATTTCACACAAACTGCAGTTCCAGTAGCGTGATATACATCATAAAATGCCCATGTAATCTGCTATACGTTGGACAGACCCAACAGAAGATCAAATCGCGTATCTCCTCCCACTGTAGTAGACTGCGATGTAAGGTATTGGGTGCTCCGTTAGTTGACCACTGGCAGAAGGCAGGCCACGTGGTGGCTGATTTAAGATGGTGGGCTGTCGAAAAAGTCTCTCTCGGGACGAGAGGTGGGAATTTGCGAATAGCCCTTAATACACGTGAATCCAAATGGATGTCCCTTCTGGACTCAATTAAAAACGGGCTGAACGAACAAGACAGTAGCCTGGCACAGTTGGCAGCTCTAGGTTGACCAATCAAGTGCAGTAACAGTAACAGAAAATGGAGAATCTGTAAATGATGTAATTAGATACCCCCTCGCATGTGAATCGCCCTAACTTAGTGCAAACTTTGTCTGTTGCCTGTGTCTCCACCCTCACGGGTGATCATCGGATGTACGCTTGTAGTCTAGTTCTGAATATTGTTAAACATGTTGTCAATTCAATCAAAATGGTGACAGTGTTCCTTCACGCAATTTCATATACCCAAGCCTAGGGTGGTTTGAATATGTAATTACGGTTTCTAATATGCAAAAATCCGCTTTTCCAAACACTGTTTTAATACTGTTCATGTTCAACATCTGTTAATGAATGTGATACATATGGATTGGACTTTGGACTAGTGCCCCCATGACACTCATTTACACTCTCATGCTCGAGAAGTGCATGAGTTGTTGCGTGTATATATTTATATTCTTTCCTGAACAGATATTATTATTTTTTCCTGAACAGAAGTTTTTCCTTTATAAATAATGTGGTATGAAGGTGCTTGTCTACACCCTCATGCTTGAGAGGTGCACGAGCTCTTAATAGTGCTAATATGTGCCATGAGTAATCCTTATATGCTGATGAGCTTCACTATTAAATACAAAACCCCCCCGCAAATAATCCGTCACCTTTCGACATTGTTAAGCCAACGCAAACTATTATTAAATACTATCTTCCCGCGAATATGGGATTCCAAAGTAACTCTTCTATTTCCACAATGTCAAGCTAAGGCTGACTCCGCCCCCAACTCCGCTTAGCAGTGTTGCGAAGTTTTCCGTGCGCAAGCCCTTACTGATATGGTGTCCTGAAGCGAGTGTAAGTACCACGCTTGTCTCAACGAGTGAACTTCCCTGTAATAGTATTACGGGTGTGTGACTAGCTCTTTTCATACATTTCTAGCAAAACCTCCCCGAGGCTACCGATCACGCTTTCCGCCTGCAACCCGTAAAAGTAATCAGGTGGACTTGGCTGCCGATTCAAGGTTTCACATTACGAGTAAGTCCGTATTATTTGTAATTTTCACCACCTTTATGTAAAGAGCTTAAAGAGCTTAACTCGAAATGGTAATTTTTGCATTATAGTCCAATTCTTTCACATAGGGCTCCCGTTTTTGTTGAATGATTGCTGTTAAATTGGTGACGGTTACCGACATTGAAGTTAAGGAAGGTCGGCACTCAGACTGACTCCACAACGGAGGTATGTACGTGTCTATCAAGCCCCGTATTTCAAGCAATTGACCCTGCTAATGGATACCTTCTAGTCAATTCGATCTCCTTCCTCCCTTCTTCACCAATAGCTACCTTTCACTGTAGAACTCGGAGGAAGAATAGAGCCCTGAAGATTTATATCCAAGGCGGCATCAGACTGTATACGCCTTTTTTATGTAAGTAATTGGTAGGTTCGATCAATTTGGACTAAGGTCACCATTACAAGCATTTTTTGACCTAACCTTCTGTGTATATAGTTTAATTGCAGTTGATACAGTCCCTACATTCTCCAACTCCAGTTTACGAGTACGCCAGACAGGCTTCACTGATCAACCCACGAGTTGATACTGTATGTGAGTGGTTCCCTTTCAAGACTTAGTCATCTGAGGGCCCTTTTGCCCTACTACTTTTCCTCTGTATAGAAGTGATTTTTATATCACGGTGTTTGACCATGAATTTGTGTGTGGTCTCACGCTAATTCCTCCCCTTGGAGGCCCAGGTGGCCCTAAGCCCATGGGAAATAGTCTTTATTCACTTATGTTATCAAATCATGTTCATTCAGTGACGTTTAGCATAATAATAAATAGTGTTTTTACGTATTCTTTTAATTTTACAGATATTTGCCCCCTCCCCTACCCTGCACCTGTCCTGATGAAGACCCCGTTAAAGGACCTAATTTAGCCTACGCCAAGGGGTCGAAACGTCGACGGCTTTCCTTTTGTATACCTCCGGCACATGCCCTTTAGTCAAATTGAATGGTTGTTAATGTGACCGTTGAATGGGTTCTGTATAATCATTGCAAAGGACTTTTTGAATACATAGGCTTCTTTGTGTTAGAATTGGTCTGAGTCATATGCCAATATTGTATATGATTGTCTTCATTTCTTGTGATTATGTCTATCCTTCTTTGACTTTACACGGCTTTGAGCACACCCCCCCTTTCACTTCCCTTGTTCCCTCCTCCCCTTTGGGGCTTTCAAAATTTTGTTGATATATTGATATAGCGGTATTGTAAAATAAATGACAATACTCATCTTTATTGTTTCCATTGAATTTCATGAATTTGCGAGTATGTGTTGTATCTAACACATTTCCCTTGAGGGGACCCCTTCTTTACACATACCTTGTTCCTCAGTCGGCTACGTCCCAGTCCCCGTTGCCTTCTATGACTGTAAGGACTCCTATTCTCTTAAGGGATTCCCCTACCTCACACAGGAGACTAGCAGACGCTGTTTCAAATTTCTTTTCTCCTCTTCTTGGGTCTTTGAATTTGTCTCCAGCTTTTTCTAGACGACAATCCCGTTGTCAACTTCCTCTCACGGATGAGAAAGTGGTTTTGGGGTCCCTAGCTCATAAATGGATTAAAAATGGACTAGACTACAGTACAGGGGACATTATGAGTTCCTTTCATCAATGGGCAGAGCCCACACAAAGATATGTTTTTAATGTCATGTGTCAGACTCTTATCAGTGGTTGGGAGGATATGGAGTTGGATTCAGTTCCTTCTGAGTTACAGAAATTACAAGCTGATTTTTATAAAGGTTTTATTGTAGGGCCACAAGTTGAAGAGGCGGTGAATAAACTCGTTGCGTTCCGAACAATGTTCTTGTCTTTGTCCGTTTCCGAAATTGATGCTTCCAAAAGCACAGGCATTAAGAATTATCCGATGCGTGAAGTTCCCCCAGTATGGAGGGACGCGGTGATTGGTCCGCCTGCTGTCCCTGCTCATTTTCAGCGTATATGGGTTCATGAACCCTGGAAAAGGTCTGAAGTATTGGCTCTTAAACAAACTCTTCCGGACCCTTGTAAAAATCCAGCTGGATATTACAAGGAGTTGTCTCAAACAGTTGAGGCCTGTATTATGAATTTGCCCGATATTGATATGTTATTTGGAAATGTCGTTCCACAAGCATTATGGGTACGGATTCGTAGGAAGAATCATGTTGGTGAATTAGGTGGTAATTGGGCTGCTATTAGAGCCGCTGACGCTAATCAAGTGGGTAGCGCGAAGCCTGAGGATCTGATTACGGCCCTACCAGGCAGAATAATTGAATTGATGAAAACTATGATGCCCGCGGTGCGGGTTAATTGGGATAAGCTGGCTGCATGCAAGCAAAAGAAAGACGAAAGCGTCTCGGATTTCTTCACTCGTTTTGAAGAGACATTCATTGATCATAGTGGTCAGGATCTGAGTGTAGAGGGTGATCAGCGATTGTTTGTGGATAATTTTGTACATAACTTGCTTCCTGAATTGTCAAATAAACTAAAGAGTTCTGAAAGTGCATGGGCTGTCTCTTCCCCTGCTAAAATACTGGCTACTGCACAGTATTATGAGAATAGGGATAAGGAGGAGAAAGAGAAACAGGAGAAGAAAAATAAAGATTTGAAAATGAAGGTTCTGTTACAGCAAGCTTATCCTCCGCGTTCTGCACAGCCTCAGTTTTCTCAACCCCCACAGTTTCAGAGAGTGCTCCAGAAACCTGAGTACTTCGCACCACGTCTCCCGTTGGGTCCTAATCAATGTGCATATTGTAGGGAAGAGGGACATTATAGGAATAGTTGTCCGGCTTTATTACAGCATAATAATGGGATGTCTGCTCCACGGGGTCGTGGTATTGCCCAGACTGGATCTAGAGGTAGAGGACGAGGTGTGTCCTCTCAGGAGCAGCGTTCTTTTCCTACATCTACTACGAATTACTTTGATCAGCAGAGAGTTCAGTCCACACAGTATTATAATGATGATTATTGTGAAGAAAGGGCTGATGATTTTCAGATCGAATAGGATAGCCATGGACGAAGTGAGGGAGTTGTGTCAATTCCAGTAGATCAAAATGGGCCATATGTCACTATCAACACTATAGGTGTTTCAGAACTGTTTCTTTTGGATACTGGCGCGATGAGAAGTTCTATTATGCGTACTAAACTCCCTGGGGCACCTTTGTCTGGCTTAATAAATACTTCAGTAGGATTTTCTGGCGCCCCAGTCCGTAATCCGTTTTTTGTCCTTTGCCCGTTTCGATTGGCCATATGATTTGAGCGCTCCACTTGTTTTGACAACTGGTTGTGGCGAGAACTTGCTGGGTCTGGATTTAATGAAAAGATTACATGCAACATTGTATTGTTCCCCTTCTGGTGTGCATCTAACGCTGGGGAAGAAATTGACGTCTTCCATGTATCTATCTCGAGACCAGTTTCCACCGGAGTTGCTTTCTCTTCCTGAAAGTCTTTGGGCTACAGGCCCAAATGATGTGGGTTGTCGTGCGATCCCACCGTATGTTGTCACAGTTAAAGAGAATGTGAGAATGCCGCGCATTCCCCAATACCGTATCTCTGCTGATGGGGAGAGAGCACTTTTGGCTATTGTCGATGATTTCATTCAGAAGGGTGTGGTTGAAGAAACGAGAGGCAATGTTTGTAACAGCCCTGTTCTTCCGATCCTCAAAAGGACGCATCCTTCACAGCCTCCGGTGTATCGATTTGTTATTGACCTTAGAGAGGTTAACAAAATAGTCGTACCACAGTTTCCTGTTGTACCAGACATTACAGCTTTGTTGACGATGATTCCTGCTTCGGCAGCTTGGTTTTCCGTTATAGATCTTAAGAATGCTTTCTTCAGCATTCCTATTGCTGAAGAAAGTAGGGACATCTTTGGTTTCTCTTTAGGTGGCCGAAGTTTTAGATTTAAGAGAGCACCCCAAGGCTATTGCGAAAGTCCCTCTATCTATAGCAAGGCTCTTAAAAGACAACTTGATGCTTTCTCTTTGCCCCCAGGCGCCACGCTTATTCAGTATGTGGATGATTTGCTGGTGGCTGCTGATACGGAAGATGTGTGTACGAATGTGACTGTTGTGTTGTTGCATCATTTATCTGCTTTACAACATAAGGTGTCTCCCTCTAAGTTGCAATATGCCCGCCAAGAAGTGACCTATTTAGGTCATCTCTTGTCGAAAGAGGGAAGGCGATTGACCCCAGAACGCATTCATGCTATTTCACAAATGTCTGTACCCACCACGCAGAGAGAAGTGCATGCCTTCTTGGGTATCACTTTGTTGGACCCGGCCTCCTGGTGTGGTCCTACCCCTCCCGCCTGGAGGGCCCAGGCCGACATCGGCCCTCCACCCAGCATCGGGCAGCCCTTTTGCCCGACACTGCACGCCCCAACATTGCTGGTCCGGTCACCATCCCGGACCCCCCCCTACCGGCCTGGCTCCATCGTGGGCCCCTCACGACCTAAGCACGAGGCCGCGCCCGACTCCATCTTGGGTCAGTCAGATACCTCCTGCCTCCCCCGGGGTCGCCTTTCTAACATTGGTGGCAGGTGACGGGATCCGAGCCGACGCAGATCGTACAGAGAGTAATTCGCTCACTACCGAGAAAAACACACCGCGACCATGACTACTCAGGAAACCAGACCGACTGCGGAATTCCAGAAAGAAAAGATGGAAGATTACAGCCACAAGGAATTAAAACAATTCTGCAAGGACCTAGGCATCGCTACCACGGGCCTCAACACCAAAGAGGACTTTAAATCAGCCCTGCAAGCCTGGGCGAACGCCGATAACGCGCCACCCCAGAATGAAGATAACCCGGGCCCGAACGGGCACCCAGAGACCGACGCGAACCCAGCGGGGGAAAGACCCGCAAACCTGGACACGGGCCTCCCCACGGAGACGCCCGAGAACAAGAGAGGAACCGGCTCCACGAGTTGGAGCTCGCCCGACTCCGACAAGATGGAGAGATACAGCTGGCAGAAAGGAAATTAGCCCTCGAGCAACTACGGCTAGAAGGAGACCTAGAGGAAAGGCGAAGACAACGAGACCTCGAAGAAAAGAAACTCATGCTCGAGCATGAGCGCGGCCTCAAAGAACTGGAAATCAAGGCCAAGACAACAGAAACCGGCACCGCCGGGGGTAAGACCTCACCCCCGCCGGTGGGCACGAAGGTGCACATACCCAAGGAGGTCGTCAAAGAATACTATAAGAACGACGACATCCAACAGTGGTTCAAAGCCTACGAGGTCGCCATGACCGCACATCGAGTACCCCTCAAAGACTGGGGCGCCGGCTTATGGGGAAAGTTCATCAACGAGGGGAGAGACGCCCTGCTAGAGCTCCCCGACGCCGAGATGACCTCGTACGAACACATGAAGACCGCCCTCCTCACTCGCTACGGACTCACCCCCGAAATGTACCGGCAGCGATTTCGAGACTGTAAAAAAATCCCCGGTACCACTTGGGTGGAGTACGTGAACTTTTACAGCAGAGCCTTCGAAGGGTGGATCAGAGGCTGCCAGGTCACCACCTACCAGCAGTTGGTCGACCTCATCCTATGGGAGCATCTTTCCAATAATTGCTTCGTCGAACTCCGGCAGCACCTCCTCGACAGCAAATTGACAGAGCCACGAAAACTCGCTGTCGAGGCGGATAGATGGGTGAGCAACCGAGTTCCCCGGAGTCCGATGGGAGACTACGGCCGGGGATCCCCGGGGAACCACCAACCACGAGGCGGCGCAGGAGGCCAGAGCAGGGGCCGAGACACCCCCGCGGGGTCATCCCCTACCTCCCCGTCGCCATCCCTGGGTTGGAGGGGAGGCCCCCCAGCCAGACCCGGGCCCCGCCCGAATGTTACGTGCCACAGAGGCCAGCGACAAGGCCATTATGCGAACGACCCTCTCTGCCCGATGAACCAGCGACCCGGCACCACCGGTCCCCTGAGCCGCCCTGAGTGCAGAGGGAGGAGAAGAAGAGGGCGACGACACCGAGCAGGCCGAGTGGGAGCCCGCAGCCATGATCTTAGCATGCCTGGGTGATCGAGACATGATCCCCCAAGACCCGATCCCAGGTAACACCCAGAAATACCGCCAATGGGTCTCCATCAATGGACGCCGGGCCGAAGCCCTCCGGGATACTGGAGCCAGCGTGATGGCGGGCCGCTGCCACTTGGTGACCCCCGAACAAATTCTTCCCAACGTCTTGTGCCCAGTGCGGTCGGCGGACAACTCTGAAAGTTTGTGCCAGATGGCCCGCATCCCCTTCGAGTGGGGAGGGGTGTCGGGCATGCTGAAAGTGACTGTCCGAGACGATGCCCCCGTGGACTGCCTCCTCGGGAACGACCTGGAAAGTTCCCTCTGGCCGGTGTAGAGCGGAGAGAGCATCTGGGGATGCTAGGCCTTCCCGAGTGGGTTTGTGCGACCACCCGCTCCATGTCCGCCCGGGCCTCCACCCCAACGGAGGAAGCCCCGATCGAGGAGCCTGAGTGGCCCGCACCTCCACCGCCCGCCGTTCCCGAGGACGCCGACCCTGAACCCGGCCCCCAGGGGCCCAGCCATGAGGAAATCACCGAGCTCTGCCACCTTCCAGAACTAGCTCCGTGGCGCCAAGAAGGTGGCCCCACCCGCGAACAATTCTGACAAGAACAGAGCACCTGTCCCTCCCTCGAGGGAATTCGACGACAAGCCGCCACTCAAGCCTCTGGAGACCCTGCGGGGTCCCACTGGGTCTATTGGGACAACGACCTTCTCTACAGTGAGCAGAAGATTGTCGAACTAGGGGCCAGCCGGGTGCTGGTCGTTCCCCTCCGATTTAGAGACTTCCTCTTGAACTTAGCACATGATGTGCCCCTCGCCGGGCACCTGGGGCAGGACAAAACTTACAGCCGCCTGGTGACTCATTTCTACTGGCCGAAAATGCGCAACGACGTGCACAATCACTGCAGATCCTGCCCGACCTGTCAAGCCAGCGGGGAGAGCGGGGGGAAAGTCAAAGCCCCGCTCCAGCCGTTTCCCGTGGTCACCACCCCCTTCGAGCGAGTGGGGATAGACATCGTGGGGCCCCTGGACCCCCGCACCTCTCAAGGGCACCGCTTCATCCTCGTTTGGTGGACCATGCTACCCGCTATCCGGAAGCCATCCCCCTCCGAACCATCACGGCCCCAGTAGTAGGCCGAGCCCTAATGGGGATCTTCTCCAGAGTCGGCTTCCCCCATGAGAAGTCATGAGTGATCGGGGCACAAACTTCATCTCCAAGTATATGCGATCCCTGTGGCAACAGTGCGGGGTCACATATAAGTTCACCACCCCGTATCACCCCCAAGGGAATGGACTTGTGGAGCGGTTTAACCGAACACTGAAGGGAATGATCAAGGGCCTAGAGGAGCCACTACGACGCAAATGGGATGTTCTGCTGCCTTGCCTCCTGTTTGCATAACGCGAAGTACCCCAGAAGTCCCTGGGGTTCAGCCCCTTCGAACTATTGTATGGGCACCCGGTCCGAGGCCCCCTCAGCCTGGTCAAAGAAGGCTGGGAGACGGCTGTCCGAGGTGCTCCACCAGATGTCTACCAGTACCTCCAGCCCCGTCACCTATCTGGTGGACATGGAGTCCCCCAGGAACACCCTCCGGGTTCTACACGCTAACCGGCTCAAGCCGCACTTTGCCCGCACCGAACTAAGTCTGCTGTTAGGGACCGATGACGGAGCTGAAGACGACTCCGAACCGTTGCCAGATCTCATGAGCACCACTGCGAAGGACGGCTCCATCGAAGGGGTCATGCTCTCCTCCACCCTGACCCCAGAACAGCACCATGACTGCCGGCAGCTGCTGGGGCAGTTTGCAGATCTGTTTTCCCTCACCCCTGGAGTCACCCGGTGGTGTGTCCACAATGTAGACACCGGAGACAGCCCGCCTGTAAGACACCGAGCTTTCCGAGTGCCCGACCGAGTGCGGGCCTGCATCCAGTCCGAGGTGGCCAAGATGCTAGCGCTGGGGGTAGTCGAACACTCCAACAGTCCATGGGCCAGCCCAGTTGTCCTGGTCCCTAAAGCCGCCGCCCCCGGCATGCCCCCGGAGCTCCGGTTCTGTGTTGACTACCGGGGGCTGAATGCCGTCACCAGGACCGACGCCCATCCCATCCCCCGGGCGGATGAACTGATCGATCGCCTGGGGGCTGCGAAGTATCTCAGCACCTTCGATCTCACGGCCGGGTATTGGCAGATCGGCCTCACCCCTGGAGCGCAAGAGCGATCAGCCTTCTCGACCCCTGATGGCCACTACCATTTCAAGGTGATGCCCTTCGGCATGAAAAACACCCCGGCCAACTTCCAGAGACTCGTGAATAGAGTGCTGACTGGGCTAGAAGAGTTCAGCACCGCCTACCTAGACGACATTGCGGTGTACAGCCTCCGCTGGGATGCACACCTGACCCACCTCCGGGAGGTCCTGTCGGCCCTCCGACGGGCCGGACTAACAATAAAGGCCAGCAAGTGCCACATCGGCCAAGGGTCCGTGACGTATCTGGGACACCAGGTGGGGAGCGGCCTGGTGGCTCCCCTCCAGCCAAAGATTGACGCCATCCGGGCCTGGGAGCCCCCAATCACCCAAACAGCCGTCCGAGCCTTCCTGGGGCTCCCAGGATACTATCGGCGCTTCATAAAAGACTATGGAAGCATTGTGGGGCCCCTCACAGAACTGACCTCCAAGAAGCTACCCCAGAAGGTGTGCTGGACCCTAGAGTGCCAAGCAGCCTTCGAGACTCTAAAGACATGTGCACCGCCCCTGTGCTCCAGGCCCCCGACTACAGCCGAGAGTTTGTGGTCCAAACCGACGCCTCGGAGCACGGCATTGGGGCGGTCCTCTCACAAGTGAACCCTGAGGGAATCGACCTTCCCGTTGCCTTCATCAGCCGGCGGCTGCTAGCCAGAGAACAGCGCTGGAGCACCATCGAGAGGGAAGCCTTCGCCGTCGTGTGGGCCCTAAAGAAGCTCCGGCCCTACCTCTTCGGCACCCACTTCCGGGTCCAGACCGACCACCGGCCCCTGCGGTGGTTGATGCAGATGCGGGGAGAAAACCCGAAACTGTTGCGATGGTCCATCTCCCTGCAAGGGATGGACTTCACTGTGGAGCATCGGCCCGGCAACGACCACGCCAATGCTGACGGCCTCTCCAGATTCTTCCGCCTCGGCGAGGAGAATCCCCAAGAAGATGGGTGACTCTCCCCTGCCTTCAGCTGGGGGGGACACGTGTTGGACCCGGCCTCATGACGTGGTCCTACCCCTCCCGCCTGGAGGGCCCAGGCCGACATCGGCCCTCCACCCAGCATCGGGCAGCCCTTTTGCCTGACACTGCACGCCCCAACATTGCTGGTCCGGTCACCATCCCGGACCCCCCCCTACCGGCCTGGCTCCATCGTGGGCCCCTCACGACCTAAGCACGAGGCCGCGCCCGACTCCATCTTGGGCCCAACACGTCACAACCACGTGGCTCCGGCCCCGGCCCAGGCCCAGCGAAGCCCAGACATCGAGGCGCCAAGATCTACCCAGGTGGTCGATTGGCCACTCGACAGCTCCCGGAGGAGGGGAGTTTCGATGACCCTCCAACCGTCCCCGGACGCCTGGTATCCCTGGGTGCTGGCTCCACCCCCCTGCTGGGTGTCTGGACACCATCTTCCCGGCCCCTCTGACCCCCGGGCGCGAGGGTCCGGACATCAAAGGACTCCAGTCCTATATCTGGGCCAGCCCCGGAGTAGGACGGCAGTTGTATCCTGGACTGGAAAGCCCTACTGACGCTGTCACGGCCGACACCAGAAGAACTAATTTCCTGTAACCGGAAGAGAACCCGAGAGCCTGCTGGCGCTGCCGTGGCCCACCTTTACCGACCCATCTTGAGAGCCTGCTGGCGCTGCCGCGGCCCACCTTTGCTGAACCATCTTGGGAGCCTGCTGGCGCTGCCGCGGCCCACCTTTGCTGAACCATCTTGAGAGCCTGCTGGCGCTGCCGCGGCCCACCTTTGCTGAACCATCTTGAGAGCCTGCTGGCGCTGCCGCGGCCCACCTTTGCCGAACCATCTTGAGAGCCTGCTGGCGCTGCCGCGGCCCACCTTTGCCGAACCATCTTGAGAGCCGGCTGGCGCTGCCGCGGCTCAACGTCTCGGAACCCCCGGCTCGAGGATTGAGAGCTATGCGCAGGGTATCCCTTCATACACCCCAACCGAGACTGTCCCGCTACCCTGACCCCCTTTTACGAGACTTTACAGACCCCTCGGTCTACTTGTACATATCGCTGGGAACCAGCAGCCTTTATTTCCTGATAAAACTTACGAACTCGACCTCTGGTGTGGTGTCCATTTGTAGTGTGTGGTTACTCTGCTGTGCGATCCTAGGAGAGGGCCCTCACCCAGGAGGCCTCTCAGTAACGTTCGGCTACTTCTTGACGGAGAGGTGGACCTAGGGGTGGTCAGTCAGATACCTCCTGCCTCCCCCGGGGTCGCCTTTCTAACACACTTCCTACTGTAGACAGTGAATTCCTAATTTTTCACTTTTAGCTAAACCACTGTTGGTGCTAACGCTGAAAGATACGCCACACCCGCTCCCTTGGACGGATGAATGTCAGAAAAGCTTTGATGACCTACGTACTGCTCTATGTTCTGCTCCAGTGTTGGGTACCCCAGATTATAGCAAGTCCTTTACACAGTACGTTCACGATAGAGAGGGTTGCGCATTGTCAGTTTTGACACAGAAATTTGGAGATAAGCAGAAGCCATGTGCCTATTTTTCCGCTACACTAGACCCAGTAGCTAAAGCTTTGCCCAGTTGTCTCAGAGCTACGGCAGCTGCGGCGATCTCTATTAGACAGTCTGCTGGATTAGTGTTGGATAACACGCTTGTTGTTATGGTTCCACATGCAGTGGATACCTTGTTGAATAGGACAAGAACACAGCACCTTACAAGTGCTCGTTTGTCTGGATATGAGTTGACACTTCTAGCGAGTCATGTACATATTAAAAGATGTAATACGTTAAATCCGGCCACTTTGTTGCCACTCCCAGAAGAAAAAGATGCTCAGGAAAAGCATGATTGTTTTCTCCGAACGGAAGAAGAAACGAAGGGTAGGATTGATTTAAAGGACACTCCGCTCAAGGACCCGGATGGGACCCTGTGGGTGGACGGTTCTTGTTTCAAGATTCCAAATGGGGAGACTACTTCTGCTTATGCTGTTACCACCTTATGCACAATTGTTGAGACAGCACGTATTGGACATAATTCAGCCCAAGCAGCCGAATTGATAGCCTTGACTAGAGCGTGTGTGTTGTCAAAGGGAAAGAGAGTGAATGTGTATACAGATAGCCAGTATGCTTTTGGCGGTGCACATAGTTTTGGTAGATTATGGAGGGAGAGAGGATTTTTTACCTCTCACGGAACGAAGATTCAGCATGGTGAGTTAGTGACTGATCTTCTTGAGTCACTTACCTTACCTGCACAGATAGCGATCATAAAGTGCAGTGCACATAAGAAAGTCACAGACAATGTGGGTCGTGGAAATGCATTTGCGGATAAGGTAGCAAGAACTACAGCCATAGATACTGCTAGTCGAATGTATGTGGCAGGTCCTGCAAACTGGGTTAGGGAAATTGGAATGTGTGAAGATACGATTGAAAGTGGAAGGAAAGTACGGGAATATTAGATTTGTCGGGTTGTTGGACGGAATTGTCGGAACATCAGCGATGGTTATTACCGGATGCTTATGTGCTGCCGGTTGTTACTATGGCTCATGGTCCAGCTCACATTAGTGCGAAAGGCATTTGTAAGCTGTTGACCCCTGTCTGGCAGAATGAAGGAATTCCGAAATGTGCAGAGAATGTGGTTAAGCATTGTATTGTTTGTTTAATGCATAACCCAGGAAAGGGTACCCCAACTCCGGCAGGTCATTTTGCTCCCCCGTCATATCCTTTTGCGGTGTTGCAAATCGATTACATTCATATGGATAGATGTAACAACCTTAAGTATGTTCTGGTGGTGGTATGTGCCTTTTCCCGCTGGATAGAGGCCTACCCCTTGAAAGATAACACTGCTCTGTCAACTGCTAAAGTGTTGCTTAAAGAATTCTTCCCCAGGTTTGGTTTGCCGCGAATTGTCTGGAGTGACAATGGAAGTGAATTTGTGGGTCAAATCATGCAGAAAGTCTGTTCTGGTCTTGGTATTAGACAAAAGTTCCATGCGGCAAACCATCCACAGTCAGCGGGTTTGGTTGAGTGTTATAATGGTACACTCAAGCTTAAACTAGCTAAGATTCAAGCCAGCACAGGTCTTGCTTGGCCAGATGCCCTGCCTTTAGCTCTCTTGTCAACCAGAACTACTGTACACTCTCGTATGGGACTTAGCCCATATGAAGTAGTATTCGGACGCCCAGCCAATATTTGGGGTGTCCCTCGTCCTAAAAAAGACTCTGATATACCATATCCTTTGTTAATTGATTATTTACATGACTTGACTACTAAATTGAGTATTATTCGTCAACAGGTACAAAGTGCTTTGCCAGAGGCCTCCACAGACCCAGGTCACACCATTTTGCCCGGTGACTGGGTCTGTGTTAAGAACTTTCAACGTACCAAGAATCTGGAGCCCCGTTGGTCCACACCTACGCAAGTCCTGCTTGTCACCCGCACAGCTGTGAAGGTGGTCGGCAAACGAAACTGGGTGCATGGTGTGCACTGCAAGAAAGTGCCATTACCATTACCCTTCGATCAGTGGATTCGCAGTGGTGTAAGGGAATCGGATACTGCAGCGATTCCTTGTTTTGTGCCTTTCAGTGATGCTCAAATTTATGGGACTCAGTCTGAGAAAGCAGATGACGATATTCTTCAAGCCGCTGTGCCTGCGCATCTTCGAATAGACACTACGAATCTAAAAACCTTATTCAAGGATCAGACGGTGCCGAGAAAAACTCGCTACAACCTGAGGTCGAGAGCTGGCCAAAGGAACTGAACACTTTGAACACTTTTCTCGATCAGAGACATTTTTTGTAGGATATTTAGTATTAGATGTGCCATCTGTCTCCGTCGCAGGGTCACGGTAGGAGTCTCAGACTGTAACCTGGTTTTTGTTCTCTTTAGTAGGTGGCTAGTGCCTCAGGATATACAGAAGAATATAGCTGAGTGATTGAGGAAGATTGCTGTGAGTGACAATTTTTTTAGTAAAGATGGATGGTACTACAATCATAGGTAGGGAAAATAGGAAGCAGGAAATGAGATTGAAATATTGTAAATTATTGCGTAGTAGATTTCGCGTAACGTTGTGTATTTTTATGTTTCTGTGTATTTTAATAGCTTGCATAGGTTGGTTAGTAAATGTTCTACACCCGAGAAATGTGGCTAACTCTACAACTTCTTTGCCCTCTCGTCTTTCTGTCTTTTCACATAAAATGCATACTCTACCCCCTCATGAACAGATAAGGAGAGCTAAATATATGAATAATACGTTTATTCAATTGTTACATCAACACCAGTTGGCTATTAATATGACTGATTGATGGGTGTGCGGTCTTATGCCATACAATGCACGAAAGGGGATGCCATATTTGGTTCTTCCCTTCTCATATGAAGGTTCAGCTTGGGCTTACCTGACCATGTTTTCAGCCGCATACCACAACAGATTTCGAAACCCTGTAAAAACTTCTGGGAATGGATTGGATTTCAGCCATAGCTCTCTGATAAAGGGTATAGTGATGATGGCTAAGATTGTAGAGAAGAGTAAGATTCCGTTAGATGAGAAGGAAGCTTATGAAGGATGGAATGTTACCCACTATGTTTCTATTCTTGGTGTCAAAACTAGAAAGGGTGAGTCTTCTCCTATATGGACTGTACCCCATCAAGGTAATATTTGTCTCCAAATCAACAGTAAGAAAACTGACGTTAAGCAGAATTGTTTACACACCTACATTTTCTCGTCCCTTGATTTCTCTCCGTTGGTTCCGTCTCAAGGAACCTATTTTGTCTGTAAAGACAGAGCTTACACGTGGCTCCCTTCCAACTTTTCTGGAACCTGTTATGTAGCTTTCCTTCTTCCCCCTACATATACGGCTCCGTCAGACCACCATAGAGTTAGATATAGCCGAGGTATATTTGATGTCAAGGACACGGCAGAACAAGAGGGAGGAGATTTCCTTAAAGGATTCCTTCCCTTTTGGGGCCCAATGGCCAACAGCAGAAACATCAGGCAATTGGTGCGAGTGGTTGAGACCCCTCTTAATGTTACTGCAGGTGCAAAGGGTAACATTATAGCAGAGCTTCAGGCTGACCGTCTTATGACGTTACAAAATCGAATTGCCCTAGATGTGATCCTAGCAGACCGAGGAGGCGTCTGTAAATTAATCGGATCTAGTTGCTGCATTTATATTGCAGACGATGCTCCGGCAGTGTACCAAGCCATTTCCAAATTGCATACCATCTCCGAGTCGATTCATCAAGACGAAGGGGATTGGTCCTTTATGGGATGGTTTTGGGGACTATTGTCAACTTGGGGATGGAAGATCCTAACGTTCCTTGGAGCAATTTTGTCCGTCATATTCTCTTGTTGTCTGTGTGTTCAGTGAGGTCCCACAGTATGTGGCCTGCTGGCTACTTTATGCGTTCCACGTGCTGCAACTCAGAGGACAGAGAATATTAGGATGATGGTACAGCAGCAGCTTGAGGGTTTTATGAACATCGATGCTGATTCCGACTCAGATTAACATGAGTTGATTTGTTTTTGCCTGAGTAATGGCAAAAGGAGGGTCTGAGGTTCTCTAAATTACGAATTCGTTCGTGCTCAGCCTCCATTTTGTATTCGCCACCATTTTTGTTCTTTACCAAAACTGTACATTTGTTTGCATAATTGGCACAACTATGGCCCAAATGTAAGTCCCTTGTAACAATTACCACTGATACCATGGGCCTTGTGATCATAGATGGTCTGTAAGGGCTGCAGCATGTATTGTGCCACCCTCAGAGACCCTCATCGAACACATGCGCACTGCTAGTGCAGACTGTGTGTTTGGTGCAGACAAAACGTAAGAGTCGCCATGGCACACATCCCTGTGTGCCATGCCCACAAACCACTGTTTGTGGAATAGGTAAGTCACCCCTCTAGCATGCCTCACAGCATTAAGGCAAGGTGCACTATACCACAGGTGAGGGCATAGCTGCATGATCAATATGTTCCTACAGTGTCTGTGCACATTCACCCAACTTTACATCAAAATCACCTTGATGGAAGAGATAAAGTTAATGAATCTAGCTCTTAAAAAAACTGTACAATGGCTAACGACCAACTTCCTCAAGTTAAATGCTCAAAAAACGGAATTTCTCTTAATCTCCCCCCCACCCCCCAACAACTCCCAAGAAATAAAGGAATGGACCAAAATGATCACTGCCTTGAATTGCACTCCAACGTTGGTGGACTCCACAATATCACTTGGGGTCACACCAGATAAGAATGTTAACATGCAAGCTCATATTAACCTGATGGCTAAAAATGCCCGCTTTCACCTCAATTATCTAAGACAAATGAAGCCATTTATCGAGATCCCTGACCTCAAAACAGCAGTTCAGGCCTTAGTCATCTCAAGGCTGGAGTACGGTTGTTCCACCCTATCTGGACTTCCCAAAACATCTACCGCACCCCTAAAAGCCTGTCTCAATGCCGCTGCTAGACTTATTACAGGATAAAGGAAATTCGACTACATATCGCCACACCTGAAGGCACTAAACTGGCTACCCTATGAAGCCCGTATTCAACTAAAGATTGCTTGTATTACTCATAAGGCGTTACACCACAATACCCTGCAGTTCCTAGCCCAAAAACCTACGCTATCTGGAGGGAAGAGACAGTCCAGGAGCACAGATAACCTACTCCTGATGTTATTAAATGCATCTGTATTTCTGAGTGTATTAACAATTTAATCAAACATGGATGTTGTTTTAAATTAACTTAAAGCATCCTGTTACATTGAGGACATGATGTACAAAGGTAATAGACACTTTTGAAAAAGTTTACACTTTTTGAGTACGTTTACTAGTTTTTGGCATTCACAAATTCCAAGTGTAAATTACTGCCCAAAAAAATTAAACAGTAGGAAATCAAGCGCTACACGTGGCTAAACACTGGTACTGCAACACTCTCCTATAGAACATAATGAAACTAGGGACTTAAAATAAAATGCAATAGGAAATAATGGCAAAATTAAATTAAACTATTTAAAATAGTTAAAAATATAAATAAATATAAAATTATGTTTAAAATATATAGATAAATATTACATATTTAATTTTCAGTCTTAAAAGAGTTGAATAACTTATTTTTAATTGAAAAAATAATGTAACAATACATTTTGTTAATAAATAGTGCATTAATTGTAATTAATTTTATACATCTCTTTTAATATTTATTAATGCACATTAAAGAAATGTTTTTTTCTTTAGTTTACACTTCAGAAAAACACTACACAGATCTCTTCCCTGGCTGCAGAGTATCTCTATGGTAAAGTATAGCCAAAAGTGTAAAATATTTATTTATCTTGTAAAATAAACATAAAACATTTTTATATGTTAAATAGTTATGTACATTTGTTTCATATAATTACATTAACTGTAGAACCAAAGATTTTTTACAGCACTATTAAATTAAACTTGAATTAAAAGTTTAATGTATCAAATTATGTCAAAATAAATTAGAATTATTTTTCTGATGTTTAAATTAAAAAATACATTGACAATTAAAAAAATGAATTTGTATAGCCTAGAGATTTCCTCCTCTACTGATTTGGAAGATATTGCTAGAGATCTAAATATTGAAGAAGGTTGAAGTAAATTTTTACAGCACTATTAAATTAAACTTGAATTAAAAGTTTAATGTATCAAAGTATGTCAAAATAAATTAGAATTATTTTTCTGATGTTTAAATTAAAAAATACATTGACAATTAAAAAAATGAATTTGTATAGCCTAGAGATTTCCTCCTCTACTGATTTGGAAGATATTGCTAGAGATCTAAATATTGAAGAAGGTTGAAGTAAATTGTTGTCTGGCTTATCACGTTTTGTTCCACACATGGAAAAAGAAGATGTAACTGACATTTGTTTCAAAAAAGGACATAGCCTTGAGAAAGTCGCGGGACGATTTCCCTTTCTAAGTGACGAAATACGTGTTGGCTGTCTGAAGCAAGACCAAAAGAATAAAGAAAGAAAATAAGAATTGAAATAACTTGGGTATAATTTGTGCTTACATCGTGCACTTAACAAATTGTTGATACACCTATGACGTGTGCTGAGGATTTCTTTATATTACTCAGCCCACTCTATCCATTGCTAGATATATTGTCAATTTTGGACATCAGTGAGGACCATTCGGGATATTGAATAATTGAGCTTTCCACTAGCGGATGGGAAGGCGAGGATCCTCTCGTTTTGTACTACACCCTTGGCACTGGATGGGTTCCAATATTTTGAGATATACATTACTCGTGATCCTAATGAATTTCTTCTTAGGAATCTGTTACCACACCTTGATAGCTTCCGTAGGGACTGAGAACATTGGATGACTCTTCCACTATCATTAATTGGCACAGCTGCCTATAAAGAATGATGACCTTTCCCCACCTCCTATATGTACTTCGAAATACATCTTTTAAGATCCCTCCAGAGTTCTTACGTAAAATAGTTCATGACGCCCGCCTTTTGATATAGAATGGCAGTAGCTTGTGAATTGCACTAAGCAAGCTCCAAAGAAGAGCGTACGATGGAGGACAGGTGGTCCCAGTCACACTTAAGTATTACTGGGCTGCTCAATTGGTGGCAGTCAATGACTGGGTATTTACTAATCGTAGCGAACCGTTCTACTGAGTAGATAGAGAGACTATGGGTCTATGGGGTCATGGGCAGTTGTATACCAATGAGAAAGGGAACAAGACCTCCTGTTAAATACCCAGACTGTGGTCTGCATATGGAGGAGGCCACCTACTATTTGGGCAGGGGAGCAAGCTCACCAACCAAACCCCACTGTGGGACAGTGACCTACTTCAAGAGGTGGGCGACCTAAAATATTTTTCAAAATGTGCCTTGATCGGTATAGAAAGCTTGGGAGACAGCTGACGGGGTCAAGCAATAGTTGGGTTTGTGGTCCTGCAACAGGATTATGAATTGACAGAATCTGAGCGCGGTATAGGTACTTACAGAATGGGCGTGCCTTTAGGATACATATAGTCGAGGGGGAACAACTGCCGGAGACAACGCCACTTGAAAACTGTCTTCTCATGGAGCCCCTTAGCCTATAAAGCCATCTCTTTAATCTACAAAAAATCTAATCAATAATTCCCTTGACCCTATGGTGGCATTGAAAGAGGCGTGGGTGATTTGGATGATGAAGACTGGACAGAAGCCCTCTAAAGCCCCCGACAGGTAGCAATTCATACCCATTTTCAACTGGTGCAGCTGAGAATCCCATGCAGATCATACTACTCTAGAGTTCTGCTTCAGAAGACAGGGATAGGGGCACTCTGCTGTGTGTTTGAGAGGGTGTGGGCATGAAGGAACATTCGTTTACATCCTTTGGAAGTGTCCAATCATACAGCTCTACTGGGGAGAAGTGACTCAGAGAATGTCTTGAGTATTAACTTTGGAATTTCCCTAGAGGCAAATTGGCTCCTTTTGACTATAATAGTGTTCTTTGACAGATTATGTGCTCCTAACCCAGATGTGCATTGCTGCCCGAAAGGGCTTGTGGAGATGAGGACGCTTGTGGTGCTTGACATATAAAGATAGATAGATAGATAGATAGATAGATAGATAGATAGATAGATAGATAGATAGATAGATAGATAGATAGATAGATGGATGGATGGATGGATGGATGGATGGATGGATCGATGGATCGATGGATCGATGGATCGATGGATCGATGGATTGATGGATGGATTGATCGATCGATGGATCGATGGATGGATCGATCGATGTATCGATGGATGGATGGATGGATCGATCTCTGGGTAATTCCAAAGTTTAGGTGGAGAGCAACACCTGTATAGGGACCCCCACTGAGGTTCCGTGATTTCGAACCAGACTCCATTTTGTTTGAGTTGTTCGTGACGCCATTTTTGTGTTGCCCTCACGTAGGCCGTGGAGGTAACCGAACGAACAAAGTTGCATGGACCTCATTGCCCATATCTTATCCTAATCAGCATCTGAATTGTTTCTTTCCTTACGACTTTTCATTACATGGGTAGTGCTTTCAATTATGGGTTTGTCCGGCTTGCAAAAATTGAATTTGGGACAGTCCAAATAATTTACTTTTGGGTTGGGTTACTGTAAATTGGGTTTTTTGTTAATGTGATACTCAGTTAGAAAATGTGTCCTATTGGTCAGAATTTTGCGCAGTAGGTGTACATTTGTAATGAGAATATGGTGTATAAAAGGTGATGTCTTGCTCTATGAAAATTGAACAGTTTCTTGAGTTGTACACCGTGTTGTATTGCTGAGATTACTGTTACTAGCTGCAGCTAATAAATTTGATCCCTGACGCCATCACGAAGTATTCTGTATCTCTGTTTGCCAAGACAGAGGAACCCGAAGACTTTGGGCGTGTCCCTGGCGCCGCTGGGTTCTAAGAAAACCCGGTTCTTCAGTTGGCGCCCAACGGTGGGGCGACTTCAGCGGTACCGGTCCAAGCCCGAGGATCGTGAGGAGCCACGTGAGGAAATTCTGGAGGAAGGCCGCCACTTCATTGACCCCTGCATGTCGACGTGGACCGAAGGTCTTTTCTGCGAGGCTTCCCGCTTTCCAACGGCTACGAAGGACTGCTGCCCTGACTGTCGCCCTGTCTTGGACCCTCGATAGATGCTTTGTAGAGTGAGACGATAGACGGTCTTCTGGTGGCGTGACAGATATTTTGGTTAAGTATAAGTGGGTCGCTCCCACGACTTTGTTTTGGGTTCTTGGTTTTGTCTGATTCGGCTGTTGCAGCAATCGAAGCCGAGGGGCTCGTATATTTGCGAGTGTATCGATAGTTGATAACTCCTTGAAGTTTGAAGCTAGATTAGTGAGCTATAAGATGCCTGGTCTTAGCAAAATTAGGAAATGGTTTAGTTGTGGTTGTAACAGGGATTCCCGATTGGAGGATTCATGTCCGATACCTCTGGTTGGAACTCCAACTTATGAGCTCTATTTAAAACACGGAGTGAGTCCTATTACTTATAATGAAGTATGGGTCCGCTATACTAAAAAAGATGGTGTTTTACGATGGCCCCAACATGGTAGTTTTGAATCAAATATTCTAGATAATTTGGAAGTTGCGCTATTTAGGAAGAAAGCCTGGCCGGCAATGTTTGACTCTTTCCGCCTTTGGCGAAAGGAAGCCAAACAGAGAGAAATTAAACAAGCAAAGAGAGATAGGAAAGATAAGAATGTGTCAGTACTACAAGCTGCTAGGCAGTATAGGGATGATGGAGAAGAGCGAGCGAGTGAAGTTTTAGATAGGCAGCGTTGCATGGCCATAGATAAATGTTATCCGTCCTTGCCGCTTTCTCCTCCGAAAGCGATTGAAGATCTTGAAAAAGATCCTTTGATCTCTCATTTGTTGAGATTGCCACCTCCTTATGTGCAGGGTGCTACTGCGCCTCCATTACATCCTGTTGTTCCACCCTTTGTTGTTCAACCTCCTGTTGTTGTTCAACCACCCGGTGCTCCACAGATGGTTTTTCCTCCTCCTGCGCAACCCGCTCTAGGGTCGCCATCTTTGCTACCAGCCTTGCCTCAAACTCCTTTGCCTTCTACTTCTGCATCTTCGACTCTTACTGCTCTTGTCCCTCTCACCTCTTTTGCCTCAAAACACATAACACAAACAAACATAACACAAATAGCAGAGACTGTCTCTAATTTGTTGTCTCCATTGCTTGGGTCATTGAATATGACCCCTGTTTCGAAACGTAAGCAGAGTCATAGTCAGCTTCCCGGTTCCGAGGAACGGGCAGTGTTGGATTTGTTGGCTCGTAGATGGATTTCAAATGCCTCTAGGTATAATTTGCAAGCGATTATGGATGTTTTCTTTCAATGGGAACCGCCTAAACAAAGGTATGTTTTTGATGTAATGTGTGTGTTTCTGCATCAGTAATGGGAAAATAACGAGTTGGGTTTGATTCCGCAGGAACTACTTGATGTTCAGTCCGAATTTGCTAAAGGGACGATAGTAGAATCTGATGTTACAGATGCCGTGGAGACGATACTTGTTTTTAGATCTCAACTTCCGCCTCAGACATTGTATGAACCTGATTCCTTCGTTAGGAGGAAAGTGAAGCAGTATCCTATGAGAGAAGTTCCTCCCGTATGGAGAGACGCAGTTCAGGCTAATGCAAATTTGGGTATTGTGGCCGCACCGGCTCATTTTCAGCGAGTATGGGTACATGTCCCTTGGAAGGGAGCAGAGGTCTTGGCTCTTAAGCAGACCTTTCTTGTGGTTTTGGACACATTATTCTTTTCTGAGCTTGAAGGTGCCAATGATGAGAACAGGGCAATCCTGGTGAGTACCTGCCAGGTTCCCGTTGGTGGTGCGCCTGTGAGGTGCCTTCTCGCTCTCACTCACTTTTTTTGTCGTTTATGTACCACGTTTTGACACTAAAGTGTATTTATGTGTGTTGTCTCACAACTGAATTTTATTTAATTTCTTTTTGGGAACAGGCAATTGTTAAAGGAGGCACTATCCAAGGTTATACCGACTACCCCAATAACTATGATAGGGGAGGTTCTTTCTGCAACATAAGTGCAATGATTGGTATTCCCGAAAGAGAAGGATAAAGTTCATAAGTGCCTACAAGGTCTAGGTCTTTTTTGTATATGTCTTAAGCAGACCTTACCTGACCCCCGTAAGAATCCTTCTGGTTATTATAAGGAGTTGTCTCAGACAGCTGATGCGTGCATTATGAATTTAGCGGATATTGATATGTTGATGGGTAATGTAGTTCCGCAACCTTTGTGGGCGAAAATTCGCCATGAGAATCATGTTGCAGAATTAGGTGATACTTGGGCGAATATTGTTGCTGCGGATGGTCGACAGGTAGGAGGTGCTAAACCTGAACCTTTAGTTGCAGATTTACCCGGTAGAATTATTAATTTGATGAAGACTATGATGCCTCCCCTACGAGTGAATTGGGATAAGTTGGCAGCGTGTAAGCAAAAGAAAGACGAGAGTGTGTCTGATTTCTTCACTAGGTTTGAAGAAACGTTTATTGATCATAGTGATCAGGACATGAGTACTGAAGGTGGTCAAAGGTTGTTCGTGGATAAATTTGTCTTTAATTTGCTTCCCGAACTTTCTAATAAGTTAAGGGACTCTGAGAGTTCATGGGCTGTTTCTTCGTCGGCCCAGATATTGGCTACTGCACAATATTACGAGAATAGAGATAAAGATGAGAAG
Organism: Lissotriton helveticus; assembly: GCF_964261635.1. Classification (NCBI taxonomy): domain Eukaryota; kingdom Metazoa; phylum Chordata; class Amphibia; order Caudata; family Salamandridae; genus Lissotriton; species Lissotriton helveticus. The sequence goes on along the minus strand of NC_136068.1, from coordinate 1,327,667,740 downwards.
GATAAAGCGGAGAAGAAAACGAAAGATTTAAAGACGATAGTTCTTCTGCAGCAAGCTTATCCGCCTCGTCAGAATCAGCCTCAGTTTCAGCAACCTCCACAATTTCAGAGGTTGTTACAGAAGCCTGAGCCTTATGTTCAGAGATTCTTTCCTGGCCCTAATCAGTGTGCTTATTGTAGAGAGGAAGGTCATTACAAGAATAGTTGCCCGGCTTTGTTACAGCGTGCGAATGGTGTGTCTGGTCAGAGAGGTTGTGATGGTTTACAGCAAGCCCCTAGGGGTAGGGGACGTGGTGTGATCCCCCAGAATGAGCATTCTTCTCCCCTACAGAATTCTGCGAATTATTTTGACAGACAGAATGTTCTGAGTGGTCAGTCTGCTCAGTACTATGCTGAGGATTACTATGTTGAAGGTGAGAGTTCTGGTTATAATGATAACTAGGACAGCCATGGGCAAAGAGAGGGAGTAGTGTCAGTTCCAGTAGACCAGAGAGGACCTTATGTTGAAGTGATTACATCAGGTGTGGTAGAACCTTTTCTTTTGGATACTGGTGCGACTAAGAGTTCTATTATGCGCTCTAAACTTCCTGGCGCACCTTTGTCTGGCTTGACTAATGTTTCAGTAGGATTTTCAGGCGCCCCAGTTCGTAATCCGGTTTCTAGTCCTTTGTCCCTTTCCATTGGTCCTTGTGAATTGGAAGCTCCACTTATTCTAACGACTGGTTGTGGTGAGAATCTGTTGGGTTTGGACTTGCTGAAAAGATCGTATGTGACATTGCATTGTTCTCCTTCGGGAGTACAACTTACCCTTGGTAAGAAAGTGATTTCCCCGATGTATTTGTCTAAAGATTGTCTTCCACTGGAATTGCGTTCTCTTCCCGATACACTTTGGGCTACAGGTCCCAATGATGTTGGTCTTTTGCAGATTCCACTCTATGTTGTTACCCTTAAGTCGAATGCTAGGCTACCTCGTATTCCCCAATATAAAATCTCTAGTGATGGCGAGAGAGCTCTTTTAGCAATTATTTATGATTTGGTTGAGAAGGGTGTAGTTGAAGAAACGAGAGGTAATGTGTGTAACAGTCCTGTTTTGCCTGTCCTTAAGCGTACTGATGCTTCTCAGCCACCTGTGTATCGGTTTGTGATCGAGCTTCGAGAAGTGAATAAAATTGTGGTGCCACAGTTTCCTGTTGTCCCTGATATCACTGCTTTGTTGACTCTGATTCCTGCTTCGGCAGCCTGGTTTTCTGTCATCGACTTGAAGAATGCTTTCTTCAGTATTCCAATTGCCGAGGAAAGTAGAGATATCTTCGGCTTCTCTTTAGGAGGCCGAAGCTTCCGGTTTAAGAGAGCACCTCAAGGTTATTGTGAAAGTCCCTCCATCTATAGTCAGGCGTTGAAAACTCAGCTTGATGGTTTTGTATTGCCTTCTGGTGCTACTCTTATTCAGTACGTTGATGATTTGTTGATTACTGCTGATGACGAAAAGATTTGTAAAGAGGCTACTCTTTCTCTGTTGCGGTATTTGTCTGACCTTCATCATAAAGTGTCACCTTCCAAGTTACAGTATTGCAGACAAGAAGTAACCTACTTAGGTCATCTCTTGTCGAAGTAGGGAAGAAGATTGACCCCAGAAAGAATTCAAGCGATTGCACAAATGAGTGTGCCATCCACACAGAGAGAAGTGCGTGCCTTTTTAGGAATCACATCGTATTGTAGACAGTGGATCCCCAATTTCTCATTGTTAGCGAAACCTCTGTTAGCATTGACTCTGAAAGATACTCCGCATCCTCTTCCCTGGTCTGACGAATGTCAGAAAAGTTTTTCTGAATTATGCGATGCATTGTGTTCGGCTCCTGTGCTGGGTACTCCAGACTATTGTAAGCCTTTCACGTTGTACGTGCACGAGAGAGAAGGTTGTGCGTTGTCAGTGTTGACACAACCATTCGGGGACAAGCAGCGTCCATGTGCATATTTTTCAGCTACGTTAGACCCAGTTGCTAAGGCGTTACCGAGTTGTTTGAGAGCTACAGCAGCAGCGGCTGTTTCTATCCGACAGTCTGCTGGTTTGGTATTGGATAATACGTTGATTGTGATGGTCCCACATGCAGTGGATACTTTATTGAACAGGACCAAGACTCAGCACCTTACTAGTGCACGTCTGTCAGGCTATGAGTTGACACTTTTGGCTAGCCATGTTCACATTAAAAGATGTAATGTGTTGAATCCAGCTACGTTGTTGCCGATTTCTGTAGAGACAGATGTTCAGGAACAGCATGATTGTGTTCTCCGGACAGAGGAGGAAACGAAGGCTAGAGTTGACATAAAAGATACTTCTCTTGAGAATGTTGATGGTACTTTATGGGTAGATGGTTCGTGTTTCAAACTTCCGAATGGTGAGACGACTGCGGCATATGCTGTCACAACTTTACATACAGTTGTTGAAACAGCACGCATAGCACAGAATTCTGTGCAAGCAGCAGAGTTGATTGCATTGACTAGAGCGTGTGTGTTGTCAGAGGGAAAGCGAGTGAATGTCTATACTGATAGCCAGTATGCGTTTGGTGTTGCCCATAGTTTTGGACGTCTGTGGAGAGAAAGAGGATTCCTTACTTCTCATGGTGCGAAAATTCAGCATGGACAGTTAGTGAATGAACTTCTGGAATCACTTACTCTCCCAAAGCAGATTGCAATTGTGAAGTGTAGTGCGCATAAGAAAGTTGTGGATGATGTAGGTCGAGGGAATGCGTTTGCGGATGAAGTTGCGAAGGAAACGGCGAAAGACATGATGAGCCGTAATATGTTGCAGGCCCTGCTAATTGGGTTATGGCTGGTGGAATGTGTGAAGACACTATAGAAAGTGTGAAGTCAATTCAGGCTGAAGCTACAGAAAAGGAAGTGAGTACGTGGAGAGAAAGTACGGGTATGTTGGGATTCGACGGGTTGTTGGGTTGAGTTATCAGAACAACAGCGATGGTTGTTGCCTGATGCGTAGGTGCTCCCAGTGGTTACTATGGCTCACGGAATGGCTCACATTAGCTCGAAAGAAATATGCAAGTTGTTGGCTCCGGTATGGCAGAATGCTGGAATTCCTAAATGTGCTGAGAATTTGGTGAAGCATTGTATGATTTGCTTGATGCATAATCCCGGCAAGGGAACCCTAACTCCAGCTGGTCATTTTGCTCCCCAACTTATCCGTTTGAAGTGATACAGCTAGATTACATACACATGGAGAGATGCAATAACTTGAAGTATGTCCTTGTGGTTGTTTGCGCCTTTTCCAGATGGATAGAGGCTTACCCGCTAAAGTATAATACTGCCTTGTCTACAGCCAAGGTTTTGCTCAAAGAGTATTTCCCCAGATTTGGTTTGCCGAGAATTGTATGGTCGGACAATGGGAGCAAACTCGTGGGTCAAATCATGAAGAAAGTATGCGTTGGTTTGGGTATCAGGCAGAAATTCCACGCAGCGAATCACCCCCAGTCCGCTGGACTTGTTGAATGTTACAATGGTACCTTGAAGCTGAAATTAGCTAAGGTACAAGCGAGCACTGGTCAAACATGGCCGGATGCCTTGCCGTTGGCTCTTTTGTCAACAAGGATGACAGTGCATTCTCGTGTGGGACTTAGCCCATACGAAATAGTTTTTGGTCGTCCAGCGAATGTTTGGGGTGTGCCTCGTCCAAAAGAATACAGCAGTATTGAGTACCCTATGTTGGTGGATTACTTATATGACTTGACTGCTAAATTACGTGTTCTCCACCAACAGGTCTATGACAGTTTGCCGACAGCTACTGCAGATCCAGGCCATGCGATTCAACCTGGAGAGTACGTGCTAACCAAGAACTTTCAGCGAGCCAAAAATTTGGAACTGAGATGGACTGGTCCCTATTTAGTTCTGCTGGTAACTCGAACTGCTGTTAGCGTAGCTGGCAAAAAGAACAGGGTGCATGCCATCCACTGTAAAAAAGTTCCTTTGCCCTTACCGTATGATCAGTGGCTGAGGGAATAGCTGACTTAGATTGAGAGAGAGTTCCTAGATTTGTGCCTTTTAGTGATGCTCATTTGACATGGACACGATCAGAGCGCGAGGATGATGATGTTCTGCAAGCTGCTGTGCCTCCTCATCTAAAGATCGACACCACCAATCCGGAACTTTTATTTAAGGATCCAACTGTACCTGGTAAAGAACGCTACGATTTGAGGCCAAGGAAGCCTATTGCTATGGACAAATAAAGATTAGAATTTTTTATGTAGTGAATTACACCTTGTCAGATCAAGAGACTTTTTTGCTTTTTTCTTTTTCGAGTCACCACCCGGACTCAGCTGCAGGGTCGCGGTACAGCCTTAAGGGGTGAGCCGCGTATTGACACAAGGTCTGTGGTTCAGGATCGTTAGTGCGATCTTGGCGCACAACAAGTGAAGAAGGTAATAGCCGTGAGCAGCACGTTAGAGGATAGAGTCTTTTGAGTCCGACAAGGGTGTTAAGAGAGTTAATTTTAGAGCAAAAATGTGTACATTGATCCATAACAAATGTTTTTTAATAATGTGTTTTCTAATGCTTTTGAATGTTACGTTAGTGTGTGTGGGTTGGATTTTCTATGTCACACAACAGACGCTTGCATCTACCTCCCAACCTACTCTTTCTTTTTCTACTGTTTCTCCACATGAGTTTCATACATTACCTGAACATGAACAGACACGAAGATCAGAATTTTTGAACAATTCATTTATACAGATGTTGCATCAGCATCAGCTAGTCGTAAATACCACAAATTGTTGGGTTTGTGGTCTAATGCCACATACGACAGATAAGGGAATGCCATATTTGGTTTTGCCTTTTTCGCCTAATGGGTCAGTTTGGGCACTCCAATCAATGTTTATCTATGTTATGACAGAGCATATACATGGTTGCCTTCTGACTTTTTCAGGCACATGTTATGTGACATTTTTGCTTCCCCCTACATACAAAGCTGCTTTCAATTACCATAAGACAAGATATGGTAGAGGTGTTATCGATGCGAAAGATACTGTCGCGCAAGAAGTTGGAGAAGGGTTTTCTGCCCTTTTGGGGTCCTATGGCTAATGGCAGAAATATTTGTCAGCTTACGAGAGTGGTCGAGGCCACTATAAATGAGACTGCAGGTGCCCTTAGCAATATTACAGTGGAGCTTCACGCGGATCGCTTTTGACATTACAGAACCGCTTTGTTTTAGATATTATACTTGCAGATAGAGGTGGGGTAGGTAAATTGATCGGGTCTAGTTGCTGTGTTTTCATACCAGATAACGCCCGACAGTGTACCAAGCCATCTTGAGGTTACATAAGTCCGCTAAGTCTATACATGTAGACGAAGGGAACTGGTCGTTGATGGAATGGTTTTGGGAACTGCTGTCCAAATGGGGATGGAAGATTCTGATGTTTCTTGGTATGGCTTTAGCAATCATTTTCTCATGTTGCTTTTGCATCCAGTGTGGTCCCGCCATTTGTAGTCTTTGTGCTACGATCTGTGTGAGAAGACCCGTCCCGAGAGAAGCGTAGGATAATAAGATGATGTTACAGCAACACCTTGATGACCTGATGAGAATAGATATAGACCTGGATTCAGATTGACGTGAGTTTAGGTTATTGCCTACGTAATGGCAAAAGGAGGGTCTGAGGTTCCGTGATTTAGAACCAGACTTCATTTTGTTTGAGTTGTTCGTGACGCCATTTTTGTGTTGCCCTCACGTAGGCCGTGGAGGTAACCGAACGAACAAAGTTGCATGGGCCTCATCGTTCATGTATGCATTAACAGGCCCTTTTCTGACTTTGTGAGTGAACTGCAGGACGCTGACCTCTTCACCTGAAACTGACCCTTCGCGAGACCAATTTCCCTTGGTTTGATTCTTGTCTAAAATTGCCAATCAATGTTCAGGATATCGTTAACTTTTAGTTTCCTTGCACATATCTTTTCCTAATCAGCATCTGAATTGTTTCTTTCCTTACGACTTTTCATTACATGGGTAGTGCTTTCAATTATGGTTTTGTCCGGCTTGCAAAAATTGAATTTGGGACAGTCCTAATAATTAACTTTTTGGTTGGGTTACTGTAAATTGGGTTTTTGGTTAATGTGATACTCAGTTAGAAAATGTGTCCTATTGGTCAGAATTTTGCGCAGTAGGTGTACATTTGTAATGAGAATATGGTGTATAAAAGGTGATGTCTTGCTCTATGAAAATTGAACAGTTTCTTGAGTTGTACACCGTGTTGTATTGCTGAGATTACTGTTACTAGCTGCAGCTAATAAATTTGATCTCTGACGCCATCCAGAAGTATTCCGTGTCTCTGTTTGCCAAGACAGGAGAACCCGAAGACTTTAGGCGTGTCCCTGGCGCCGCTGGGTTCTAAGAAAACCCGGTTCTTCACCACAACACCAGAAACACTCTGAATTTGCTCTCCTCAAATGTCTGCTTTTCAAGCATAGTTTCTAAGCATAGGATTAACACAGTGGCATCCATGCCGAGCTAGAAAGGGACATACAGCCTGATTCATTAACCGAAATTGCGCTCGCAATAGCTGCGAAAAATTGCATGCCAATGGAAATAATGACAGGAGGTCGATGTATGATGCAGGAATAAATATTATTGTTAAATGCACAATAATAATGTTATGTCTCCATTCATCAAATGCTAGCAGTATTGCGCCATACTGCTCCTAACAAAACACTGGACATGCTTGTATCAGCAGCATGTCCCAGACAATGTACATGAAACTCAATTGCGCCAACCAGTGAGGCAGACAGGCTGCTGACACTGGAGGTGCCCTCACTGGTGTCGTCCCCCCCCCATTGCCTGGCCCAGTAGGATGGAGTGCCAGCACGGCAGTGGTGACCTGCTCCAACACTCGTCCAACATCCTCAACGCATTGGATCAACTGCTGCTGCTGCGCCAGGGACCGTCGTGAGAGCTGGGAGGTGGCATTCCCGATTATATAGTTAGAGCGGGTGTAAACTGACAGCCGCGTAAGAAGCTGCCGGTGGCGGCGGCGGGCGGAGTTGCGCTGCGATATGAGCGCAGCAGTGTTGGCCTCCATGGCTGTCATCATGCACTCAATCCTCACGCCCACATTGGCCACATTGCGGCCAATGTTGTTTAGCTGCAGTTGAATAGCCCCTTGCCGTCGTGCCTGCAGTTGGTGTATGCGTAGCATCTGGCACTCAATGCTCAGGCCTGTCACGCGCACAGCCATCCCCCTCCTGCCGCTGCGTGCTGTGTTCTGCTGGCGATCCCTGCCATGCCTGCTCTGCTGGCTGCCCACAGTGGGTGTGCGCACTGTCACCACAGTAGCTGCACCAGATGTAGATGGTCCAGCTGGTGGTGGAGTTGTGGTTGTCAAAGGTGCTGCACCGGATGGTGCTGGCGCAGTTGGTCTTGCCCTGGCTGCGGGGATAGGTGCTGCGCCTGATGGTGCTGGCGCAGTTGGTGTTGCCCTGGCTGCGGGGAGAGGTGCTGCGCCTGATGGTCCTGGCGCAGTTGGTGTTGCCCTGGCTGCGGGGAGAGGTGCTGCGCCTGATGGTGCAGGAAGTGTCGGTGTTGGCACCTCCTCGGCATCCTCTCGTGCATCGTCAATGAACAGCCTGTCGCTGTCGCTGCTGTTGTCAGCGCCACCTGTGGGGGGAATTGGACGTACATTAATTGCATGTATCTGTCACACGTGCAGTTGCTACATGCATGCTGGATGACATTCCCTGCCTGGCTTTGGCATTGCGTACTTTGGGACATGTGAGGCTGCATTGGGGTTCTTGTACATTGTGGGCAGACTACATGTCCCACAATGCTTTTGGGCATGACCTAATGTGCATGGTTTGCATGACTTGGGATGAATATGGGAGGCTTTAGGGCCATGGACATTGTTAGGGGACAGAGTCGCAGTCGCATGCCACTTACCTTGGCTGTCTTGGCTGGGTCGGGATGAGTCCAGATTGACGACCCCTATGCACGCCTCTGGCTCCAGAGTGTCCTCCACGCGGTCCTCCATGGGGGTGTTGGGAGGGACTGTTGGATCTCCGCCCCCAGTAGCCTGGGTCTCGCCCAGCCTCTCTGCCACCCTCTCCTTGGCACGACCTCGGAGGTCGTACCACCGCTTTTTCAGCTCATCCAGTGACCTGTGTGTCACGCCCACAGCGTTCACTTTAGCAGCTATCCCAAGCCAGATTCGACGTATCTCCACCTCCGGCACCCTCCTGGAGTCCTTCCCAAATAGTTTGGAGTGGTTATCAACCACTCCCTCAATGAGGTGCTCCAACTCCTGCTCGGAGAACTTGAGCTTCCTCTTGCGCCCGGTGTCACTGGGCCCTGGTGCTGGCTCCTCTGCCATTGCTGCAGTCACAAATGGGTTGGATTTGCAGGTTTGGAGGTGTCCTGGAAGGAGCTCTGTTCAGCTGCAGCCTCGAGATCAGCCTCACAGTTCTGAATGGGGGTGGGAACTGCCTGCTTCCTGGTTGTGATGTCATCACTGTGCTCGAAAAGCGACTTCCCGTTTTTGCGATCTCGCTACTTGCGAGATCGTATTTTCCGATCTCGCAATTAGCGATCTCGCTAATAGCGATATCGCTAAATCGACACGGATTTTGAGGGTAATTGCGAATTTTCTGCGATTTTAGTAATTCGCTAACGCTTTTTGCGGCCGGGAGCGAATCGCTTTTTTTTCTCGCTAACTATGATGAATGCCGATCTGCGTTTTTCAAATTGCGATTCGCTGTAAATCGCTATTTGAGAATCGCAGATTCCCTTTTTCATGAATCAGGCTGAAAGTCTTTTGTCATTTCTACAGCACAGTCTTGAATTTGTAAAGACATTTTGAATAAAGGTTTTTAAGGAATGGGAAATTGCATGCATGTGTGATTTCTCAGGTATTGTTTGTGGCAATATGAGGTAAATCAGCAGCAAAAAACGGCTGCAAAACGGCCCACACACTAACATGTCAGACCAGACATTCTGTTGCAGACTTTGCCTTCAGGTTTTCATCGACTCCCTCACCTTTGCAACATTTATACCAACTCCTTCCTCTTTGTAGCACTCTGCTGGTCTCAACAATCCTTCTAATCTAAATGGCGACCTCTACTAGATTGACTACACAGCAGACTGCAGAGAATTAGCTTGCCCAGGGTGCTTTAGGGCTCTGCATGTACAGGAGGTTGAGCTCAAGTTATGAACCTGCCACAAATAGGCGGCCGTGTAGCTAGCTGTGACTATGACCTTTAGTGGCTCTGAGGAAACTGTCAGGGGAGGCAGTGAGGGAGGAAGGTGCTTCACTTGTTACATTTGTTACACTTTGTTTCTGAAACTCAATAACAATCTATTGAAACATAAAATGGATGCCCTACTATTTGAATTTAGAAACTCAGAAGGGTTTCCAAGATCCTCTGTATCTCATGCGCACCTCTGATTAGGAGCCTAGGAAACTATAAATGAAGTTGTGGTTGTGGGGGTGGGGGAGTGTTTGATACATAGTGTCGGGGGTTGTTTACAATAAATTAACTCGTGCTAAAATATTCTGTATTTGTGGAGATGTTTAGGCACTTTAGTTCGAGTTACTTTTGTCTTTTGGCTACGTGAAACTAGGCTGCTGCATGTGTGTAACTTTTTTCTCAGACTAATGGCTATAGTGATTTAAGAAAATGTCTTTTATTACCTGGGGCTACACCCCAGCTAGCTTTAAAAATTGTATCATGTTGTACTCTAGTGCTGTGAAAATCCCAAAATAAAGTTTATAAAAGATACATTGTATAATGTTGTGCTGAATGGGCTGTATTTAATGTGATATTATTACAAAGGTTTATATCGTTAAACTATGTAAGCTAAACAACAGGATTCCTCAAGAGGAAAAACAAACTGAAGGGATGCCAAATATGTAGTGTGTAAATTATCTAATCAGTACTCGGTTGTATCCAGAATGACAAAAATCCTGAGTTCCTGTTTAACGAAAAAAAACAAGATTTCCACAGGAGGAAGATCTGACAAAAACATACAGTCGAGGTCAACCTGCCCTGGGGAACAGGAGCGAGCTTCAAAGTCATTTTAAAGTCCCAGGTTGTTGACCTCAGGTTTAGGATGGGTTCATGGATCCAAATGAGAGGTTGCAAGGTGCCAGGGGCCATCTGTGAGTCGTAAGGTCATCCAATCAGAGCTGAGTTCGGATGAGTGGCAGCTCTTAGTTGTTTCAACTGGTGTAACACCAAGGCCCAGATTCTCGTAGGTGTCAGGCAACGTACGGCTGTGCTGTGTTGCGTGACAGGGACGGAGCAGGACAGCGCTATATTCACAAAGAAGTTGTTCTCTCCTCCCCTCTCCCTAGTGCGGGTGCTGTTTTCAGCCGCCGAGCACCATGCACACACCTTAGCGCCATAGCGCTAGAGTGTGTGCATGAGTCTAGAATAGGGTATGTACAGGAAACATACCCTTCCTGTGCAATATACTATGCTTAGCCAAGTTTAAAGGCTTTTTCTACATTGCATGTGTGCTGCACAGTGCAGTGCACATGCAAGTCGGAAAAGCACGGAGAAATTAAAATATTTCTCTGTTTAATGACTGAATAAATTTTTGGCACTAAACCCTTTCTACTGATATTTAAGAATTGGTTTAGCATCACAAAGCATGGGTGTTAGCACGGGTAAGCCAATGTACCACCCGTGTAACACCCCCTTAATTCAAAGTAATGTAAAGCAGCGTTTTGCGCTGCTTTGTGTTACTTTTCCATACAAACCAACGCAAATACCAATTTGTGCTTCTTTGTGGATTCCCAAAAAATGTTTTGCATCAGTTTAGCATTACAAACTTTGAAATTCTGGGCCTAAGACTAGAGCAGTGGGACAGACATGCAAGCCCTTTTCAAGGATGCTGCTAGAGTAGTGACTGACATTCGAGGCTTGGTTGCTCTTTAAGGCACTGTCCATACATATTTACAGCTGCACAAGTAACATTCACCAGTTAAAAGGAAATCAAGAATCACCACAAAGCCAGCACGATTTAAAGGATCCACAACCTTTATTTCACTTCAAGTTCGTAAATAAATATCCATAACAGACCAGAGTTGAGCTATCTGCCAAATGCAATCTTGACTCCACATACCAAGGGAGTGTGTTGATCAATGCACTTCTCTTCTGCTTTGCACCCTGCATGGCCATCGCAATCGAAGACAGTCGCAGGGCTCTCACGCTGTCCTAGAGTACTTTACTGAGCATCACTGTGCACTGGTTTTCAATTTAAACACTTACTAAGTTTTCGTAACGCACCACTCTATGTTGTGTCATGTTAGTAAGGAGACATCGGCAGAGCTCTCACAAAACCCTCTGATCTGCCTTGCACCACTCACTGATATTCCATGCCAGAGACATTCACAGAGTTCTCTTGATAGACCTCGATTAGGACTTGCATCCTGCACTGATAGCCAGAGAGGATGAACCATGCACCTCCATTTTCACTTCCAGTATTCACTTTCTGCAGGCTCTTGCACATACGTTCTGATCTTATTTGTTACACTCAAGCCAAACCATACCCTGAACACAATCACTCAATAAGATATTCAGTCGTGGAGCAGTGGGCTCCCTCGCAGAACTGTTGTAGCAATGACCAAGCTCCCATTATATTTGCAAATCAGCATGCCAGCCAGGCGTTGGTAGAGATTCGCCAGTAATCCTTACCATTGGGGCTCACAGTATCTGTTGGACAGGAGAGAGGCAGTCCATAAGGAAACCATAAGCAAATGAAAGAAATCCTTTTGTGATGGTCATATTGACTGTGAGGTTTAGTGTGCACTGATTGTCCCCTCCCCGGTTGCTTCTGGTAAAAAGGCGAGATGGCTTCACACCACAGCTGAAGGATTGTCAGCAAAAAGCACGATTCTCCCACCTATTGCTCACAATGCTCACAACCAATTGTCTGATTATTTTTCGTGTGTGGTCACTAAAACATGCACACAAACACAGTGCACACGAACAGAAATAAGTGAAATCAGCATGCAATATGAGTTAACAGATTACTTAAATCCAATGCATGTACGATACCTTAGTCTGTACTAACTCAAAGTGTTTTATCCTGGGCAACCAACTTCACTTCACTGTGATTTCTTGTGCTTATCTACAAAATTTGGAAGCACTTTCAAATAAATCAGTCCAGAGTTAGCCTTATAAAACTATCTTCATGCACATACAGTTCATAGATAATAATGTTGTGCCACATATGATAATAGTGTTGATCATTTATACAATGAATGCCAACCATAACCTTCTCTCGGCTCTTGAATGGCAAATTCATCCAGGCATTTTTGGACAGAAAAGGTTTCCTCATGGCTTCAGTGAGTGAGCCCTTGCCTCAAATTTACCATAGCAAGTGCTGTAGTTTTTTAACTTTTTGCTTCAGCACACATGACAGTCCTGATCAATTGGCTCCTGGGGACCGATATTGCTGGCAACTACAGATTATGGTGACCAAACAGGACTTTTTGCATGTAACTTGCCAGGGAGAGCTGCCTACTGGTCTCTCCTGCATTTTTAAATTGGTATTCCAGTCCCTTGCAACTGGGCCCTTCTCTTTATCCATGTGGGACATGGATTATCTGTTTGTTTGTGTAACTTCTGTGTGCAGTGGTTGTGTATGGATTGTGTATTTTACACGTGAATGTGGCCACACAGAATTGAATTACCTGAGCCCAAGTGATACCTATGATGGAGGTTGGGTAGAGCCCCAGTCAGCAATGTGAATAACACAGTTCCTCCAGAACATTCCTGAGGTCCTTTCTTAGTGGGTCAGACTCCAGGGTGTGGAGAAGAGTAGACAGAGGGTCCCTCTAAAGTTTAAGGACACCCTCGCGCCGCACGGCCACCAGCTGCTGCGAGTGCCCCCCCTGCCGGTCTACCTCGCTGCCGCCGCGTGACCACGCCCCCTGCCTCTGAGCGGCGTGGTCCGTGACAGCCTGACCTGACCCTGTGGTTTTTTGCTGTTTAATAATTGTTTTGTCAAACTGTATTGCCTGTTTTCTTAGTTCTTGTAAATTTCCTTCCTGCTTTCCTGTTGTACTGCCGCCCTTCGTCCTCCCTCCCCGCTTCCCGCCACCGCCGCTAACCCCGCCCCTTTTTTCCCTTCTGTACCCTCCCCGCTCCCGCCTCCCAGCTGCTCCGCCCCCCCGCGCACTTGGCCATATATGGCGACCGTGCGACGCAGGTGAGTGTGACCTAGTTCTAGGACACCCCCGCGCCGCACGGCCACCAGCTGCTGCGAGTGCCCCCCCTGCCGGTCTACCTCGCTGCCGCCACGTGACCACGCCCCCTGCCTCCGAGCGGCGTGGTCCGTGACAGCCTGACCTGACCCTGTGGTTTTTTGCTGTTTAATAATTGTTTTGTCAAACTGTATTGCCTGTTTTCTTAGTTCTTATAAATTTCCTTCCTGCTTTCCTGTTGTACTGCCGCCCTTCGTCCTCCCTCCCCGCTTCCCGCCACCGCCGCTAACCCCGCCCCTTTTTTCCCTTCTGTACCCTCCCCGCTCCCGCCTCCCAGCTGCTCCGCCCCCCCGTGCACTTCGCCATATATGGCGACCGTGCGAACGCGCAGCGTTGACGCGCAGCGGGCGCGCCGATTGTGCGCCGAAGGCGCGCCAAAGGTAAGCCCGTCTGCGCCCGTCCGCGCCTGGCCCGCGCCCAGTGCCAGGACCCCTGGCCCCCACCGACGGAAGCCGACCCGACGAACCTACAACGCCGCGGAACTCCTCGCACTCAACGCCGGCGGCATCCCGGGATGTCACCGAGCCACCCCGAAGCACACCCACGGACCCTTCAGCTGCCACGCCTGCAAGTTCACCTGCATCCGGACCTACCCTGCACCAGCACCCGCCAAGCCGAACACCAGCAGCAACCACCTCAAGTGCATCCTGCTCAACACCCGCTCCGTCCACAGACACGCCATCGAACTCTGGAACCTCCTCGACACCACAGCCCCTGACATCGCCTTCCTCACGGAGACCTGGATGAACGCCTCCTCAGCGCCCGACATCGCCATCGCCATCCCAGAGGGCTACAAGATCACCCGGAGGGACCGCACCGCCAACCAGATGGGAGGAGGCATCGCCATCATCCACAGAGACACCATCCGCATCACGACCAACACCGACGACACCCTAACCACCGCCGAACACCTGCACTTCCAGATCCACACCGACCCGAGGACCACCCTCAGAGGCACCCTGATCTACCGACCCCCGGGACCACGCACACGATTCAGCGAGGACATCGCCGACTTCATCAGCCCGCACGCCCTCCCCTCCGCCGACTACATCCTCCTGGGGGACCTCAACTTCCACCTGGAGAACAACATCGACCGCAACACCACCACCCTGCTCGACAACCTCGCCAACCTCGGACTCAAGCAGCTGGTGTCCACCCCCACCCACCTCGCCGGACACACACTCGACGCCGTCTTCTCATCCAGCAAAGACATCGCCTTCAGCCACGCAACAGAACTCCACTGGACGGACCACAGCTGCGTCCACTTCACCTTCAAAAGAACGACGATCCACCACCACCAGCAACAGGCTGCCCGAAGAAGCTGGAACAAGATCACAGCCGACCAGCTCACCGCCTCCCTGAACCAGCACCCTCCTGCCAGCTCAGCGAACCCCAGCCAGGCCGCCGACAACCTCACGAAGTGGATCAGCAACTGCGCGGACGAACTCGCCCCTCTGAGGGCCCCGCCCAGCAGACCCGGCAGCAGAAAAACCCCTTGGTTCACCGACGAACTCAAGAGTTCCAAGAAGAACTGCCGAGCCCTCGAGAAAGTATGGAGAAGGGAACCAACAATGGACAACATGACCACCCTCAAGCTCGCCACCCGGAAACACCACCAACTGATCCGCGCCACCAAGAAAAATGCATACAAGGACCGGCTGGATAACAACGCACACAACTGCAAGGAACTCTTCAACATCGTGAAAGAGCTCTCCAACCCCAACACCGGTAACAACGACATCACCCCGTCGCAAGACCTCTGCAACTCCCTCGCCTCCTACTTCCACAACAAGATCGCGGACATACACAACAGCTTCAGCATCCAACCGACGCACGCCACAACCGCAGCAACGCCACCCACCACCACCCTCCGCGCCTGGACTCCGATCGGCACCGAAGACACCATTCGCACAATGAACTCCGTCCACTCCGGATCTCCGACCGACCCCTGCCCTCACCACGTCTTCAACAAGGCCGACGTTGTCATCGCACCCCACCTGCGGGACATTATCAACACCTCCTTCGACACCGCCACCTTCCCGGAGAGCTGGAAGCATGCAGAACTCAGCGCTCTACTCAAGAAACCTACAGCGGACCCAACCGAACTCAAGAATTACCGTCCCATCTCGCTCCTCCCGTTCCCGGCCAAAGTCATCGAAAAGACCGTCAACAAGCAGCTGGCCGCCTTCCTCGAGACGAATGGATCCCTCGACCCCTCACAGTCCGGCTTCCGAGCCAACCACAGCACCGAGACCGCCCTCATCGCCGCCACCGATGACATCCGAACCCTGATGGACAACGGAGAAACAGCGGCCCTCATCCTCCTGGACCTCTCCGCGGCATTCGACACTGTCTGCCACCGCACCCTAGTGCAGCGCCTCAGCAACATCGGAATCCAGGAGAAGGCACTGGAATGGATTACCTCCTTCCTCGACGGAAGAACACAGAGAGTCCGCCTACCACCGTACAAATCAGAGGCCACCGAAGTCATCTGCGGCGTCCCTCAAGGATCCTCGTTGAGTCCCACCCTCTTCAACGTCTACATGAGCCCCCTCGCGGCCATCGCACGCCAACACAACCTCAACATAATCTCCTACGCCGACGACACCCAGTTGATCCTCTCCCTGACCAACGACCCCGCCGCCGCCAGAGCCAACCTGCACGAAGGGATGAGAGATGTAGCCGAGTGGATGACGACCAGCCGCCTGAAACTGAACTCAGACAACACGGAGGTCCTCATCCTGGGCTCCTCGCCCTCCGCCTGGGACGACTCCTGGTGGCCCCCCGCCCTGGGCACCGCACCCAAACCGACGGACCACGCACGCAACCTGGGCTTCATCCTGGACTCCTCCCTCTCCATGACCAGACAAGTCAACGCCGTCTCCTCGTCATGCTTCAACATCCTACGCATGCTACGGAAGATCTTCTGGTGGATCCCCATCGAGACCAGGAAGACTGTCACCCAGGCCCTCGTCACCAGCCGACTGGACTACGGCAACGCCCTCTACGCCGGAACCACCGCCAAGCTCCAGAAGAGACTCCAGCGGATCCAGAACGCCTCAGCCAGACTCATCCTCGACATCCCACGAAACAGCCACATCTCCGGACATCTGAGAGACCTGCACTGGCTCCCCGTCAACAAAAGAATCACCTTCCGTCTCCTCACCCACGCACACAAAGCCCTACACGACCAAGGCCCGAGCTACCTCAACAACCGAATCAACTTCTACGCTCCCAAGCGCCACCTCAGATCATCCAGCCACGCCCTCGCCGCCGTCCCACGCATCCGAAGAGCGACAACAGGAGGAAGGTCCTTCTCCTACCTGGCCGCCAAGACCTGGAACTCCCTCCCGACCGACCTGCGCCTGACCCAAGACCACCTCTCCTTCAGGAAGAAGCTCAAGACCTGGCTGTTCGAGCAGTAACGGCACCCCCCCCCCCCTCCTAGCGCCTTGAGACCCTACGGGTGAGTAGTGCGCTCTATAAATGTATTGATTGATTGATTGATTGAAGGAAATTCTCCTATTTCACTTTAGAAGGGCTACCTCTGCACATGTTAATGGATAGTTAAGTGCGTCTTCCTCTTTTGTGCCTTAGTTTTGGGTTTCCCTTACGGCAGACTTATTTCAAAGTTCCCGCCGATGCCAGAAGACAAAGAATATGGCTATACTAATCTGGTAGGAATAAGCATAATGGTGAATATGTCTGAAGCCAATCCTAGAGCTGGACCTTTGGAGCACACAAACTCTGTCTGCAACATTAGTATAAAGGTTGGACAGTCAGTGTGTCAGGACTTCTCTACTAGAATCCGCTGTCGAACACCAGTGGCCCAGTGCTTAATTTGCAAAAGAATAAGTGCTGGTCCCAAAGTTTTCCTCAGAAATCTGTGGCTAGTGCTACTGAATGTCAGTGTGCTGAATATCAGTGCTTCATGGTCTTCATTCCACTGCAAGCCTCTTTAATCCACCATTGATTTTCCCTTCCCCTTTACCTAACTCTCGAAGATTCCTGCTTTCTCAAGGCTAGTAACTACATTTAGATTGCATCTGCTCTCCCCCACTTTTATCCTCCCGGTCCCCTGGACACAGAAACTAGCTGTTGTGTTGACCTTTACACTGGTATTCACGTGTCCTCAGTAACATTACGAGCCTGTAATTTCTCAAATGGAAATAGCTGAATTCCAAGGCTTTAACACGTCAGAGTATTTCCAGTCTTTCCAGGCTCTTGGACTTTCGAACCGCCGGAGAGGGTGTCCTGTGATAGAAATGCACATTCTGTACCATAGTGCGAGAATCAGCAGGTGTCCTATCCAGAGTATTGAATTGAGGATGGGGGCGCACCGTACTGAGCAATGCAAACCACCCCTCGCAACTACTGTTGTTTGACAATGGCATGAACAAGTTATCCCTTTTATGAGTCACTGAGGGAAGTAGTCAACAAACCCAACAGTTAGTTGTATTCAATACCTCATGAGCCTGATGCAACAGTTGTATAAATACATTATACTTGCAAGACTTTCAGTGCTCCCCTTTGTGAGGGGCAAAAGTGACAAAATGTGTTCGGGGGAATGGGTGTTGTACCAACCAAGGAATGTACAGGATACTTCACCTCCATGAACCAGGATATCCCCAAAACAAATATTAATGCAATTTCAATTATTGATGCAAAAACTATTTTACCCTTTTGGGACCAGCTCTGTTGCGCTAGTCGAGGTGATGCCAATGGCTGCTCCTCCTCCTCCTCAATAGGCCGACCAAACGGCTACATTATGGACCAGGGAAAAAGGAATGCAATAACACTGATGGCAAAGGCAAGTGTTCCCAGTGTCCGTCAGAGCCTCACTGTTAGACTCCTATTGTTCATCAACGTTGGCGCTTTTGAGGACAGGTGATGAAGCTGCTCAGTCCTAGCTCGCGATGAAACCCTCGTCGTCCAGGATAATGTACCCCCCTCCAACGGAGCACATTCTATCTAGCCTGTCCAATGTCCGAACAATACACCAATCTTGCCTCGCCCTAAACTAACACTGTTGGTACTAAAGGCAAAGTACACCCTGACTTGCACAGTCCATCCCTAGCTAATCTGACTTCTACTTTGGTGCACTGTTCCTCTGTCGGGGGGCAAAATGTACCTAGCAACTCTAGGGACAGACGAGTCAACGAAAAGTGGCTCAGATAAAGAGGGGCCAAGTGAAAGGGGCTCCTGAATGGCCCTGATCTCAGGGGCCACTGCCACATTTAGCACCTCATTATTTTCGGCATCGGTTTGGATCCACATGAACTTGGCATCAGAAAAGTGTATGAATCGTGGGACTTGTTCCCACTCCAAGTTCCCAATACCCTCTTTCACCCACTGGTCGTAGGTAAGGGCAGAGGCACTCTGTCTCTCCGAAAGTCATTGAGAAAGCCATCAACAGCCAACTTGCCACATTCACCGAAGAGCACAACATCCTCGACTCCTCCCAATCCGGCTTCACAAAAAAATCACAGTACAGAAACCGCACTCCTCGCCCCAACAGACTACATCCGTACCTTACTGGACAAAGAAGAAAGAGCAGCTCTCATCCTCCTCAACCTCTCAGCGGCGTTCAACACAATCTCTCACCGCACCCTAATACGCAGACTCCACGACGCAGGGATCCAAGACAAGGCCCTCGACTGGATCCGCTCCTTCCTCTCCGGCAGAACGCAGCGGGTCAGACTCCCCCATTTCCTCTCGGACCCTACACCTACCACCTGCAGAGTCCCCCAGGGGTCCTCCCCCAGCCCTACGCTCTTCAATGTCTACATGGCTCTGCTCACCCCCATCGTCAGAACTTATGGACTCAGCATTCTGTCATTATGCAGACGATCCTCAACTCAGTCAGTCAAACCACTTTATTCGATTAATTAAATTCGTACAAAGTAAAAACATGCATTTTTTTAAAACACAAAGACACGATTATTTACAAATACTAACATCAGAGAGACACCATATTTTAAAAAGTCCAAGATGATCATCCTCTATTATAAAAAAAAACAATCACAGATAGGATAAACATATTTCATGGATCGCTTGATGCTACATTTCTAACGTAATTCACATCGTCATAATACTAGGGAATCTTTTTTTCCTTGACCTCACAGCAGCAACCAAAAAACTGGCTATATTAAAAATGGACCATACATCATCAAGCAATTGGAGATATAATAAAATTGGTTTTACATGTTGAAATCCCTTTCCTCTCAAAAGAGGAACTAAAAACCGCCGTCGAATGGAATCATAAAAACCACAAAACATGATGACATGCAGTGTGTCTTGAATAGAACAATCATCGCATTGACACACAGCAAGGTCCTCCGGTTTACACCATCCGGACAGGTTCCCCAATGAAAAGTGAATTAAGTTAAAACGAAACCTCGTCAACAGCCATCGATGAAAAGGTTTCGTCACAATTCTTAAATATGGTTCAATCAGAGGAGAGGTATTTAATAAAAAGTGAGCCCTTACCAAGGGTTTTTGTAACTGTAACTCCTCCCGCTCTAACATTTGTAGATTCAAAAACTGTGTTCTTACCCATTTTGCATCTTCCTTTACGATCCCAGCAGGGTTGTTATAGATGTCATCCCGCCCCATATTGTTAAACATAGATTTGATGTATGACAACCAAGGAATTCGCCTGGCTTCATCTAAAGCGATACAGTTCCTTAAAATGCGATGATTCAATGTTAACTCAGGATTAACCCAGGTTTTATTCCAACATATTAGGGGGGCCAATCTCAACTGGTCAGTCAGGTACCCGTGACCCAATTCCTGATGAATTGAGAAAGCCGGGGTGGAATGGGGAACCGACAAAAGGGTGCGTAGAAACTTGTTTTCAGTCGATTGAATTTCTCAAGGCTGTCTATAGCCCCAAATGGCAGCGCCATATGTGGCGATAGCTAGACACTTAGATCTATAGATAGCAAGAATAAGGCTGCGGTTGATCTAATCACCACATTTTTTTTTGCTCTAAATTGGGGAACCCAGGCCCCTTTATCGTCAAATAACACGCCCAGGTAAGTAAATGAAGGCACTTTAGATACCGAAACGCCATTACAAAAAAAGTCTTAACTTTTCTGTTGTAGCAGCCAGCTGTCATTACATGAGATTTGGACATATTCACCACCAGGTCCAGGGATTTCATATATGCTCCAAAGGCATCTAACAGTCTCTGTAGGCCTATGGCCGTACGGGAAAGAAGCACGGCATTGTCCGCGTATAGGAGGACAGGGAGAATCCAGTCCCCTACACGCGGCGTATCCGGGCTGGCCTTAACCAGATCTTTTTCTATGCCATTTATATAAAGTGTAAAGAGCAGGGGTGCCAATATACACCCCTGTCTAACACCTCTCCCTGACTTGAAATGATTCGTGCATTTCCCATCTGAAGAACCGGGTTTTCAAGTACCCAGCGGCGTCAGGGACACGCCCAAAAGTCCTCTAGTTTCCCTTGCCTTGGTATACAGAGACACGGAATACTTCTAGGTGGCGTCAGAGATCAAATTTATTAGCTGCAGCTAGTAGCAGAAATCCCAGCAACACAACACGGTGTACAACTCAAGAAACTGCTCAATTTTACTAAGGCGAGACATCCCTATTTATACACAAAAAGGTACATTTAAAATGCACGCCCCTGCACCAAAATTCAACCAATAGAAAATACATGACATCACACAGCATCATACAGTAAAGCTCATTTTACAGTGTCCCAACCCACAAGTTAATATTTAGGCATATCTAAATAATAATCTGGAAGGCCCGCACAAACCCTTAATTGAAAGCGTAACCCATGAAATGAAGAAATAGTCAAGAAAAGTAGTTTCAGATAATGTGCAGGATAACAGAGACGTAAAGAAACTTAAAAGTTAACAAATGTCTTTGAACAGTGATTGGAAAAGCAAATAACGATCTTGCAGGGAAATTGGCTTGGCAGGGTCAATTCCAGGTTAAAGGCCAGCTTCTGAAATTAACTCCAGTGCACGAAGAAATCCTTGGTTAATGTGTATGATTCACAATAGGTCAGACTGCTTTGCTCACAGACTAACTTCTAAGGCCTACATAAAAAGTAACACCAGATGGCAGTCACGACACATGGCAAAAACCCATGTTTCAGGAAAGAAAGTCTTAAGAAAAGAAACCATTTAGATATTGTTTAAGATAAGATATGTGCAAGGGATCACTGAAATAAATAATATCGACTACCAAAATATCGACTACCCAAAATATCGAGGAAAAAATATCTACAACCAAAATATCGAGTTTGTATGTACAAACAGGTAAGTACAAAAATATGGAGTACAAAATATCGTTTACAAAAATATAGTTGTAAAAAATATCGACTTTAATAAAAACAATGTTTAATTACATTAATATAAAAAATTAATTACTAAAATATAATTAACAATACTTAAATTAACTTTTAATAATTAAATAATTAATGAAAGTAAAAAAATAATAATTTTTTAATCATATTTCTTAAAACATATATATATATAGTAACAAAATTTAATTAAATAATAGCCAATATTAACGTACAAATACAAAAGAGTAAAAATTACAATTCCCACTGCAAAGAGTGTAACAGTGGATATATGACGTTACAACGCAACTTTTACAACGCACTACCATTACAACGTAAGTATTGGTAAGTATATAATCATTTTTTTTAATTTAAATTATTTAAAATTATTTAAATATAATTTAATTTCATTTCATTTCATTAAATTAAAATAATGTAAATTTAATTTTACTTTATTTTTACACTGTACCCCTGTACCCCAAAACTGACCCTGAACCCTAAAAAAACCCTTTACCCAAAAACCCAAAACTGACCCTGAACCCTAAAAATACCCCTTTACCCAAAAACCCAAAACTGACCCTGAACCCTAAAAATACCCCTTTACCCAAAAATTAAAAACTGACCCTGAACCCTAAAAATACCCCTTTACCCAAAAACCCAAAACTGACCCTGAACCCTAAAAATACCCCTTTACCCAAAAACTAAAAACTGACCCTGAACCCTAAAAATACCCCTTTACCCAAAAACTAAAAACTGACCCTGAACCCTAAAAATACCCCTTTACCCAAAAACTAAAAACTGACCCTGAACCCTAAAAATACCCCTTTAATTTAACATAATTAGCAATTAATCAATTAAATTAAAATAATTACCAATTACATTTTAATTAATTAACAAATATTATTTAATTACCAATTAATTAAATATTACTACCAATTAATACATTTACATATTTAATAAATAATAATTAAATTACTTCCCACCCTATTCCCCTATAAACCCACAACCCGCTACAGGAAATACATTATTTTAATTTACATAATTAGCAATTAATAAATTAAATTAAATTAATTACCAATTAAATTTTAAATAATTAACATATATTATTTAATTACCAATTAACATATATTATTTAATTACCAATACCATATATTATTTAATTACCAATTAATTAATTTATTATTTAATTACCAATTAATTAATTATTACTACCAATTAATAAATTTACATATTTAATTAATTATAATTAAATTACTTCCCACCCTATTCCCCTATAAACCCACAACCCGCTACAGAATAAAATTACACAATAATAAAAAAAAATCATTAATTAAAAATAATTATAACATAAAATGACACTTTTCACACATATTATAACATAAAAACACTATAAATAATTACATATTATATAAAAAACTATATTTTTTACTTTCGATATTATTTACAGTCGATATTACTTCACTTACCTTAAAAACGATATTTTGGCTGTCGATATTCTGTCCTGTCGATATTTTCTCCAAACGATATTTAAAACTCGATATTCTGTCCAAACGATATTTTGGAGTCAATATTATGTCTGTGTACCATGTGCAAGGAAAACTAAAAGTTAACGAGGTCCTGAACAGTGATTGAAAAACTCAGACAACGATCAGCTAGTGAAACAGGTTTTGCAAAAGGTCAGTTTCAGGTGAAAAGGGTTACTCTCTCTCTGCCGTTCATTCAGAGTCAGAGAAACCCAAATTAATATATGCACGAACTCAGAAGGCAAAGCCACTTGTTTTGGGCCTACTTTACTGGCCTACGTGAGGGCAAAACTAAAATGCAGTCAGGTTTAAGAATTACAGAACCACAGACCCTCCTTTTGCCATTACGTAGGCAATAACCTAAACTCATGTCAATCTGAATCTAGGTCTATATCTATTCTCATCAGGTCATCAAGGTGTTGCTGTAACAACATCTTATTATCCTTCACTTCTCTCGGGGCTGGTCTTCTCACACAGATCATAGCACAAAGACTACAAATGGCGGGACCACACTGGATGCATAAACAACACAAGAAAAGGATAGCTAACGCCATACCAAGGAACATCAGAATCTTCCATCCCCATTTGGACAACGACTCCCATAACCATCCCATCAACGACCAGTCTCCTTCGTCCACATGAATAGACTCAGAGATCTTATGTAGTCTAGAGATGGCTTGGTACACTGTCGGGGCATTATCTGGTATGAAAACGCAGCAACTAGATCTAATCAATTTGCATACCCCACCTCCATCTGCAAGTATAATATCTAAAACAAAACGGTTCTGTAATGTCATAAGGCGATCCGCTTGAAGCTCAGCTGTAATATTGCTAAGGGCACCTGCAGTCTCATTTATAGTGGCCTCAACCACTCTCGTAAGCTGACGAATATTCCTACTATTAGCCATAGGACCCCAAAAGGGTAGGAAACCCTTAAAGAAGTCTCCAGCTTCTTGTGCGACAGTATCTTTCACATCGATTACACCTCTACCATATCTTGTCTTATGGTAATCGAAAACAGCAGTGTATGTAGGGGGAAGCAAAAATGCCACATAACATGTGCCAGAAAAATCAGATGGCAACCATGTGTATGCTCTATCGTGAAAAACAAAATACGTGCCTTTAGCTGGCACGAATGGAGGAGATTTCTGGGACGTATAAACGTATGTGTGAACACACACACTCTTACCAAGCTGAGCCCTCGGATTCTGACCATTACCTTGCAGACAAAGATGACCTCGGTGGGGTACAATCCAAATAGGAGGAGACCTTCACTGCCTTTCTTTCTCCGTCAAGCTAGCACTATATGTCGTCTTATTCCAACCGACATATGCTCGTACCTCATCTCTAGGGATAGCGTTATACGCATCGATATCTCTAATCATATCAACTATTCCCTGTATCAAGGCATTATTACTTGCATTGTCTTTGACGGAACGTACAGGAGAGGCTTCATTCGCATGGATAAACATTGATTGGAGTGCCCAAACTGACCCGTTAGGCGAAAAAGGCAAAACCAAATATGGCATTCCCTTACCTGTAGTATGTGGCATAAGAATGAATGATAAAGAGCTGCGCACTGCGTTTACACATATGTTGTAAATAAGTTTGAAATTTCGTAGGTGCACTTAGGTTTCGCCCATCACCCTCGGGCGAATGACTGAAATAGGAAATAAGTGTAATCAATGGACCATTGATAACATCCCCAAGGCACTCAATCCGGTGTCTTTCCTCCAAAAATTCAAATGAGAATTTTAAACATTCAATATGTATTTATTTTCATACGATGAATTCCTTTGTTTGTCATATTAATATGATTTGCTTAATCAAGCCGAATATTTCATTCATATCGTTATGATTACTTTCTGACAAAACCATTCCTGGTCAGAGGTACATTTCTTTTTCAACATCAAACAATCGAAGACTTTGCTCCAATGCATTTCGGGCAATGGCCCTTCATCGGGGAGCATCTATAATAAAAAACAATAACGCTATTGTAATATTCATGTGTAACTCAGAAAATAAACATAAGATACAGACTCCTAAAACACTCGAAAAAACCAAAAGCATGTGTATCAGAATATCGCTACTCAGTAATGAAGCAATTTGAAATCACCATATAGCGTGCGTTTGTAAGCAAATATAAAATAAACAGTTTACACGGTTTAACACGTTAGCGGTTAAAGCCACACTAAATATCTAAAGTTAGACCGCTGGCTAATACAACTGTTACATCTGCGCGTCATAAAAGCGATGCTGCATGTTTAACTTACATATCTCCATAGTTCATAATATTCCAATGTCGCGGCTCGACCAAATTAAACCGGAAGTATTCCGGCGGTTGTAAAACAACTGCCGGGTTGAGCCAGGTGATATACTAACATTAAAAGAAGGACTGTGATGTCAAAAGACGGCTATAGAGCTGGAAGACAGACTACGTGTGTTGACGCAAATCTGAAAACTGTGAAATCAATGATAAAATAATAAAATGAATTGTGAATGGTCAGATCAGATGATAGAATCATACATGTATAAAAAACGACCATAAAATAAATGTTACACATAATCAATTACATGCATATACAACAAGCAGAATTGGCGAACAGATGAGCACTAGATAGTGCATTGTCTCATAAGTAACAGGCAAATTCCACCCGTTCATTAAGCCCAAAAGGCTTAATCGAATTCAGTTTGTAAATCCAATGATTTTCGCGTTGAAGCAGCATCCTGTTATTATCTCTGCCTTCTGCTTTCTGAATAATCTCTAGTGCCATAAATTTCAATTGAGATATATTGTGATTCATGTCCAAAAAATGCGTTGCCACTGACGATTTAAGATTTTTTGTGCGTATATTGGATTTGTGTTCGTTTAAACGAATCTTAAGTTTCCGTTCAGTTTTGCCTACATATACCTTTCCACATGGGCATTTTAAAAGATATATAAGGTTGTTAGAATCACATGTGGCTGTAACTTTGAGGTTGATATTAAATCCTTTCATAGGATGAGAAATGGTATTTCCTGTTATGACGTTATGGCAATTGTTGCAATTATTGCAAGGTCTAGTCCCTTTAGCCGGAGGATGTTGTTCCACTGGTTGTTTGAGGATCTCTCCTAAATTCTTGCTCCTGGTGTGAGCAAATATAGGCTTATCTTTAAACATATAATTGAAGTCTGTTTCTAACTCTAGCATTGGCCAATGCTTAAGAATGATTTTTTTGTAGCTGTTGCTGACATTAGAAAATTTTGAAACTATAACCATCCGGTCACTAGACTGGTCTTTCTTGGACTGTTGTAACAATGTTGATCGATGCATTTTATCAACTTCTTTTTTAGCTGATGACAATACTTTCTCTGGGTATTTTCTCTCTTGAAATCGATTAATCATTTCATTCATTCTCATTTCTGTTTGAACTGGGTCTGAACTTATTTGTTTCACTCTGATCAACTGTGATTTTGGTAGATGGTTTTTCAGTGAGTTCTGATGGAAACTACTGTAATGTAACATATTGTTACGATCGGTGGGTTTACGAAAAATGTCTGTTTTGATTTGGTTGTTTTGAAGGGTAATTTGGACATCTAGGAAGGTGATTGATTTACAATCTATTGTCCATGTAAATTGGATTCGTGGATTCGCTGAATTCAATGAAGTTAATGCAAGTTCTAAGTTCTCTCTTGTATCTTTCCAAAGAATGAAAAGATCATCAATAAATCTTGTGTACATTTTTAGATGCTTATTCCATTTTGTGTTCATCCAGATGTTGGTCTGTTCGAATTCCCCCATAAATATATTCGCATATGCTGGAGCAGCGCTATTTCCCATGCTGGTACCCACTAGTTGCAGAAACCAATTGTCTTTGTAATTAAAATAGCTATGATACAATGTGAACATTGTGAGTTCCATCAAAAATATTTTCATTTGTTCGTCCACTTCAAGTTTAAGGATTGCCTGTTCCATGGACTCTATACCTTCTTTGTGAGGGATGTTCGTATAGAGTGAGTTGACATCCGCGGTGCACAACCATAATTGTTCTTCAGGCTCTATTTGAATGGATTGAAGTTTGTTCAAAAAGTCTGTGGTATCTCGAATATAGCTGGGTAAAGATTGCACGATAATTTGTAGATGACGGTCCAGGAATTGGCCAATTGGTTGATGTATACTATTGCGGGTTGATAAAATCGGCCGGATCGGAGGATCCATAAGATTCTTATGTATTTTGGGTGTAGCATATATGTATGGGCTTTTAGCATTGGTTTTCAACAAAAAGTTTTTAGTTTTTGGATTGATTACGCCCAGTGACGTTGCTTTCTCAATGATTTCTGTTAGAGTTTTCATATATTCTACCGTAGGGTTACCTGGTAGTTTTAGATATGTCTGATCATCCGATAGGTGTTCTTGAAGTTTCTGATGATACATGATGGAATTCATTATCACTAGTCCGCCACCTTTATCAGCTTTTATGCAAATTATATCCTGCTTATTGGCAATTTTCTTTAATGTGTCACGGTCTTTTTGTGTCATGTTCTTCTGTAAATTTTTGTTAAAATTAATTGATGACAAATCTCTTTTCACCATTTGTTTGTGGCATAAGACCACACACCCAACAATTCGTGGTATTTATGACTAGCTGATGCTGATGCAACATCTGTATAAACGAATTGTTCACAAATTCTGATCTTCGTGTCTGTTCATGTTCAGGTAACGTATGAAACTCATGTGGAGAAACAGTAGAAAAAGAAAGAGTAGGTTGAGAAGTTGGTGCTGACGTCAATTGTGTAGAAGAAACAAACCAGAATATAATAGCTAATAGAATACATAAAAGTATTAAAATAGATAAAGCTATACCACACTTAGAGAACAACATTCTATAATATCGGTTTTTCATCTCTTGCTTTTTATCGTCATTCCTCAATACAATCTCCATTTTCTAATGTCGCTCACGCAATCTTGACAGAGTACTTCAGCTGTGATTGTTAGCAGGTCATAGGGACACTGCAAGTCCTGCAGACCTACTGCCACTACTCAGGTCACAAACTGAACCGTTGGTACTCCTACGTGACCCTGCAACTGGTAAATGGTAACCAATCAAAAATTTAACAGAAACCCATAATACAATTTCAGAAAAAGCAAGAGAAAAAGAAAAACAAAAGTCAAATGCAAAATACTTGAAGAAATTGACTCTTTTTGGTCTCAGTGTGGGAAAAAAAAATAATGTTCAAAGTCTCTTTATTTATTCCGAGATCGGAGGTTGTAACGTGATTTAGTCGGCACTGTTTGGTCCGTAAACAAAAGTTCAGGTTCGGTAGTGTCCAATCTCAAACGTGGAGGAACAGCTTCTTGCAGCACATTGTCATCCTCGCGTTCTGACCGTGTCCATGTCAAATGAGCATCACTAAAAGGCACGAATGTGGGGACTCGCTCACAATCTGTATCAGCTATACCATCCCTCACCCACTGATCATACGGTAAAGGCAAAGGGACTTTTTTCGTATGGGTGGCATGCACCCAGTTTTTCTTGCCAGCTACTCTAACAGCAGTTCTAGTAACCAGAAGAACTAAGTAGGGACCAGTCCATCTCGGTTCCAAATTCGTGGTACGCTGGAAGTTTTTGATGAGGACGTATTGACCAGGTTGGATTGAATGTCCTGGATCTGTAGCAGCTGTCGGCAAACTGTCATAGACCTGTTGGTGGAGAACACGTAATTTAGCAGTCAAGTCATGTAAGTAATCCACCAACATAGGGTACTCAATACTGCTGTATTCTTTAGGACGAGGCAAAACCCAAACATTCGCAGGACGACCAAACACGATTTTATATGGACTAAGTCCCACTCGAGAATGCACAGTCGTCCTTGTTGACAAAAGAGCCAACAGCAAGGCATCCGGCCATGTAAGACCAGTGCTCGCTTGTACCTTAGCTAATTTCAGCTTCAAGGTACCATTGTAACATTCAACAAGTCCAGCAGACTGGGGGTGATTCGCTGCATGGAACTTCTAATTTATTCCCAATCCAGCACACACTTTCTTCATGATTTGACCCACAAATTTACTCCCATTGTCCGACCATACAATTCTCGGCAAACCATACCTAGGGAAGTACTCTCTCAGCAAAACCTTGGCTGTAGACAAGGCAGTATTATCCTTTAGGAGGTAGGCCTCTATCCACCTGGAAAAGGCACAAACAATCACAAGGACATACTTCAAATTGTTGCATCTCTCCATATGTATATAATCTAGCTGTATCACCTCAAACGGATACGTCGGAGGAGCAAAATGACCAGCTGGAGTTGGAGTTCCCTTACCAGGATTATACTTCAAACAAATCATACAATGTCTCACCACATTCTCTGCACATTTCGGAATTCCAGCATTCAGCCAAACTGGAGCCAACAACTTGCATATTCCCTTTGAACTTATGTGAGCCATTCCATGAACCATTGTAACCACTGGGAGCACATACGCATCTGGCAACAGCCGTCGCTGGTGTTCTGACAACTCAACCCAACAACCTGTCGAATCCAACATACCCGTAGTTTCTCTCCAAACACTCACTTCTTTCTCAGTCGCTTCAGCCTGAATCATTTTCACACTTTCTATTGTGTATTTAGACATTCCACCAGCCATAACCCAATTAGATGGGCCTGCAACATACATACGGCTCATCATGTCTTTCGCCGTTTCCTTCGCAACTTCATCCGCAAACGCATTCCCTCGACCAACATCGTCCACAACTTTCTTATGCGCACTACACTTCATAATTGCAATCTGCTTTGGGAGAGTGAGAGATTCCAAAAGTTCATTCACCAACTACCCATGCTGTATTTTGGTTCCGTGCGAAGTAAGGAACCCACGCTCTCTCCACAAACGCCCAAAACTATGGGCAACTCCAAACGCGTACTGACTGTCGGTGTAAACATTCACTCTCTTTCCTTCTGACAACACACACGCTCTAGTCAATGCAATCAATTCTGCTGCTTGCGCAGAATTCTGTGGTATGCGTGCTGTCTCAACAACTGTATGTAAAGTTGTAATAGCATACGCTGCAGTCGTTTCACCATTCGGAAGCTTAAAACACGAACCATCTACCCATAGGGTACCATCAACATTCGCAAGGGGAGTATTCCTGAGGTCAACTCTAGCTTTCGTTTCTTCCTCTGTACGAAGAAAACAATCATGCTGTTCTTGAGGATCCGTCTCTGTAGAGATCGGTAACAACGTAGCTGGATTCAGCACATTACATCTTTTAATGTGCACATGACTAGCCAACAATGTCAACTCGTAACCTGACAGACGTGCACTAGTAAGGTGCTGTGTCTTAGTCCTGTTTAATAAGGTATCCACTGCATGTGGGACCATCACAATCAACGTGTTGCCCAATACCAAACCAGCAGACTGTCGGATAGAATTAGCAACTGGGTCTAACGTAGAGGAGAAATACACACATGGACGCTGCTTGTACCCAAATGGTTGTGCCAACACTGACAAAGCACAACCTTCTCTCTCGTGCACGTACAACGTGAAAGGCTTACTATATTCTGGAGTAAACAACACAGGAGGCGAACACAATGCATCGCGTAGTTCAGAAAAACTTTTCTGACATTCGTCAGACCAAGGAAGAGGATGCGGAGTATCTTTCAGAGTCAATGCTAACAGAGGTTTCGCCAACAGTGAAAAATTGGGGATCCACTGTCTACAATACGATGTAATACCTAAAAAGGCACGCACTTCTCTCTGTGTGGATGGTACATTCATTTGCGCAATTGCTTGAATTCGTTCTGGGGTCAATCTCCTTCGACAAGAGATGACCTAAGTAGGTCACTTCTTGGCGACAATATTGCAACTTTGAAGGTGACACTTTATGATGAAGGTCAGACAAATACCGCAACAAAGAAAGAGTAGCCTCTTTACAAATCTTTTCATCATCAGCAGTAATCAACAAATCATCGACGTATTGAATAAGAGAAGCACCAACAGGTAACACAAAACCGTCAAGCTGAGTTTTCAACGCCTGACTATAGATGGAGGGACTTTCACAATAACCTTGGGGAGCTCTCTTAAACCGGAAGCTTCGGCCTCCTAATGAGAAGCCAAAAATATCTCTACTCTCCTCAGCAATAGGAATACTGAAGAAAGCATTCTTCAAATCGATGACAGAAAACCAAGCTGCCGAAGCAGGAATCAAAGTCAACAAAGCAGTGATATCAGGTACCACAGGAAACTGTGGCACGACTATCTTATTTACCTCTCGAAGGTCGATCACAAACCGGTACACAGGTGGCTGAGAAGCATCAGTACGTTTAAGGATAGGCAAAACAGGACTGTTACAAACATTACCTCTAGTTTCCTCAACTACACCCTTCTCAACCAGATCATAAACAATCGCTAAAAGAGCTCTCTCACCATCGCTCGAGATCTTGTATTGGGGAATACGAGGTAGCCTAGCATTTGACTTAAGCGTGACAACATAAGGTGGAATCTGCAAAAGACCAACATCATTTGGACCTGTAGCCCAAAGTGTATCAGGAAGCGAACGCAATTCCAGTGGCAAACAATCCTTAGACAAATACATTGGAGAAATCACTTTCTTACCGAGGGTAAGTTGTACTCCTGAAGGAGAACAATATAATGTTGCATACAATCTTTTCAGCAAGTCCAAACCCAACAGATTCTCACCACAACCAGTCGTTAAAATAAGTGGAGCTTCCAATTCACAAGGGCCAATCGAAAGGGACAAAGGACTAGAAACCGGATTATGAACTGGGGCGCCTGAAAATCCTACTGAAACATTGGTCAAGCCAGACAAAGGTGCGCCAGGAAGTTTAGAGTGCATAATAGAACTCTTCATCGCACCAGTATCCAAAAGAAAAGGTTCTACCACACCTGATGTAACCACTTCAACATAAGGTCCACTCTGGTCTACTGGAACTGACACTACTGCCTCACTTTGTCCTTGGCTGTCCTAGTTAATATTATAACCAGAACTCTCACCTTCGACATAGTAATCCTCAACATAATACTGGGCAGACTGACCACTCGGAACATTCTGTCTGTCAAAATAATTTGCAGAATTCTGTAGGGAAGAGGAATGCTCATTCTGGGGAAACACACCACGTCCCCTACCCCTAGGAGCTTGCTGAAAACTACCACGACCTCTCTGACCAGATACACCATTCGCACGCTGTAACAAAGCCGGGCAACTATTCTTGTAATGACCTTCCTCTCTGCAATAAGCACACTGATTAGAGCCAGGAAAGAATCGCTGAACATAAGGCTCAGGCTTCTGTAACAATCTCTGAAATTGTGGAGGTTGCTGAAACTGAGGCTGATTCTGACGAGGCGGATAAGCTTGCTGCAAAAGAACTTTCGTCTTTAACTCTTTCGTTTCCTTCTCCACTTTATCCTTCTCATCTTTATCCCTATTCTCATAATATTGTGCAGTAGCCAATATCTGGGCCGACGAAGAGACAGCCCATGAACTCTCAGAGTCCTTTAACTTATTAGAAAGTTTGGGAAGCAAATTAAAGAAAAATGTATCCACAAACAACCTTTGACCACCCTCCGTACTCATATCCTGACCACTATGATCAATAAACGTCTCTGCAAACCTAGTGAAGAAATCAGATACACTCTCGTCTTTCTTCTGCTTACATGCTGCTAATCTATCCCAATTCACTCGTAAAGCGGGCATCATCGTTTTCATCAGATTAATAATTCTACCTGGTAATTCTGAAACTAGAGGTTCAGGTTTAGCACCTCCCTCCTGTCTACCATCTGCAGCAACAATATTCGCCCAGGTATCACCTAATTCAGCAGCATGATTCTCATGACGGACTACATTACCCATCAACATATCGATGTCAGCTAAATTCATAATACACGCTCCAACTGTCTGGGACAACTCCTTGTAATAACCAGCAGGATTCTTACGAGGGTCAGGTAAGGTCTGATTAAGAGCCAAGACTTCTGCTCTCTTCCAAGGGACATGTACCCATACTCGCTGAAAATGAGCTGGAGCGGCCTGAATACCCAAATTTACATTAGCCTGAACTGCTTCTTTCCATACCGGAGGAACTTCTCTCATAGGGTACTGTTTCACTTTCCTCCTAACTGAGGAATCAGGTT
The DNA here is from genome assembly GCF_964261635.1 of Lissotriton helveticus. NCBI lineage: Eukaryota > Metazoa > Chordata > Amphibia > Caudata > Salamandridae > Lissotriton > Lissotriton helveticus. The sequence continues at coordinate 1,327,634,522 of NC_136068.1, read as the reverse complement.
CATACAATGTCTGAGGCGGAAGTCTAGATCTGAAAGCAAGTATTGTCTCTATGGCATCTGTAACATCCGATTCCACTATCATCCCTTTGGCAAAATCTGACTGAACATCGAGCACATCCTGCGGAATCGGACCCAACTCATTATCTTCCCATTCCTGACGTAGAAAAGTACACATTACATCAAAAACATACCTTTGCTTAGGCGGTTCCCACTGAAAGAAAACATCCATAACTGCTGGCAAATTATACCTCGGAGCATTTAAAATCCACCTACGAGCCAACAAATCCAACACTGTCCGTTCTTCAGAACTAGGAAGCTGACTACGACTCTGCTTACATTCCGAAACAGGGGTCATATTCAGTGACCCAAACAATGGTGACAATAAATTAGAAACAGTTTCTGTCATTCGTTTTCGAACGGAAGGAGAAGAAGTAGACATAAGAACAGGAGAATTCGGGAGTGTTTGGACGAAGGTGGCAGAGCGGCTCTGATCTTACTAGACCTCTCTGCTGCCTTCGATACGGTACCCCACTCCCTCCTACTCTCCAGACTGGCCGATATTGGTATTGTGGGACATGCCTTTGACTGGCTTACCTCATTTTTGAGTCATCGTACTCAACAAGTCTGGCTACCCCCTTTTGCCTCCACCCCCAAATTACTTTCTACTGGTGTGCCGCAGGGGTCAACTTTAAGCCCTCTGCTTTTTAATATCTATCTTACCCCCTTGGTCTATCTTGCAGAACAGTTGGGGGCTAAAATTATGGCATACGCCGACGATACACAACTCTTGTTTACCTGGTCCAAAGATAATTTAGATACGACGGCGGCCCAACTCTGTCTGTCCTCTGTTTTTCAATGGCTAGCAAGGGCCCAGCTAAAATGTAACGAAAGTAAATCTGAGATTTTGTTGTATGGCTCTTTTCCAGAGGATTTTAGTGAACGTGTTTGGCCTACGGACCTACCCCCACCTAAAGCCACATCCGGCCCGGTGAAAAACTTGGGGGTTTGGTTCGGTAAGAACCTTAAGTTTGAGGACCATCTAAAAAAACTCACTGGCGTCTGTTTTTCTACCCTAAAAACTTTACGCAGGTTTTTTCCTCTCCTTCCAAAAGAAGCAAAAGAGACTGTCATTCGTGCCTTAATTTTGTCTAGGCTAGACTATGCGAATGGGCTGTTCTGCGGATTGCCGGCATATCTGATCCACCGCCTTCAGGTTATTCAGAATGCCGCTGCCAGACTTTTGTTTAATGTCCCCAGGCTCGCCCGCTTCTCCACGCTCTTCATTGGCTACCAGTTGCTCATAGGATCCTGTTCAAAATTCTAGTGCTTGCCTACCGAGCTATTCATCAAACTGGCCCGGTTTACTTGAGAAAAAGGTTTTGCTTGTATGTTCCTAACCGTTCATTGCGATCGGCCAACCTGTGTCAAATGTCCATTCCCAAATTTAAATACTGTAGACTTGGCGGTCAATCAATCTCAGTGAGAGCGGCTAAATCCTGGAATACCCTACCCCTCCATCTGAAAACTGCATCCACTCTCAGTGCGTTTAAGAAAGGTCTAAAAACTCACCTTTTTAACATTATAGTTTAAATCTTCCTTGTTAGACGGGGACCTGGAGGGTCGGCCGAGCACAGTGATCGCACAGACAGGTAACTTCCCCCCCCCCACAGATGGACACCACACAAAGATTAGGGTAACACCTTTTATAGGCACTTCTGGTAGTGGAGTGGTACGATACAAGGCGATCAGGACACGATGATCCTCTCAATTCTAGTCTCTAGTAAGGGAAGGGGGTAGCGGGACAGTCTTGGTACCCACGGGTACGGGTGTGTAACGGTGATAGCTCACAATCCTCGAGCTCGGTGTTCGGATGGGTCGGACCGCGGCAGCGCCGGCAGGTCCCGAAGAGGTCGTAGGTGGCAACGGGCCGCGGCAGCGCCGGCAGGTCCCAACGAGGATGAAGGTTACAACGGGCCGCGGCAGCGCCAGCAGGTCCCACGAGAATGCAGGTTGCAACGGGCCGCGGCAGCGCCAGCAGGTCCCACGAGGATGAAGGTTACTACGGGCCGCGGCAGCGCCAGCAGGTCCCACGAGAGTGCAGGTTGCAGAGGGCCGCGGCAGCGCCAGCAGGTCCCACGAGGATGAAGGTTGCAGAGGGCCGCGGCAGCGCCAGCAGGTCCCACGAGGATGAAGGTTGCAGAGGGCCGCGGCAGCGCCAGCAGGTCCCACGAGGATGAAGGTTGCAGAGGGCCGCGGCAGCGCCAGCAGGCAGGACAATAGTTCACAAGGCAGGGCTGTGGCAGCGCCAGCAGTCCGTCAAGGATGAGTTCTTCTCGGTGTCTCTCGACTCCAGGATACAACTGCCTTCCTGTCCTGGGGCTGCCTCAGTTATAGGTCTGGCGCTCTTTGATGTCCGGACCCTCGCTCTTGGAGGTCGGGAGGTCTGGGATGAGGGAGTCCAGACACCCAGCAGGGGGGTGGAGCTAGCGCCCGAGGAGGCTGGGGGTGCTCGGCACCTGGTGGGGGAGAGCCATCGACACTTCGTACTCCCATTGACCTGCCAAGTGGGCCGTTCACCTCCTGGGTGGAGGGTGGTGCCGGGATGTCGGGGCCTGGCCAGGCCCCGGGTTGGGGTCGGGCTGAGGCCGCGCGGCCGCGTGGTGCCGTGTCCAAGATGGCGGCTGGGCCGGGCAATGGTGCTGACGGTGGCCCGGGCCCTATCCTGCGGGGAGGGAGCGAGCCCTTCATGTGGCCTGTCCAACATGCGTCCCCCCCAGCTGAAGGCGGGGAGAGTCACCCATCTTCTTGGGGACTTTCCTCGTCGAGGCGGAAAAAGCGGGACAGGCCATCCGCGTTGGCGTGGTCTTGGCCAGGGCGATGTTCCACAGTGAAGTCCATCCCCTGCAGGGAGATGGACCATCGCAATAGTTTGGGGTTCTCCCCCCGCATCTGCATGAGCCATTGCAGGGGCCGATGGTCCGTCTGTACCCGGAAATGGGTTCCGAAGAGGTACGGCCGGAGCTTCTTGAGGGCCCATACCACCGAGAAGGCCTCTCGCTCAATGGTGCTCCAGCGCTGTTCTCGGGGCAGTAGGCGTCTGGTGATGAAGGCCACTGGTTGGTCCACTCCTTCGGGGTTCAGTTGGGAGAGGACGGCCCCAATACCATGGTCGGAGGCATCGGTCTGCACGATGAACTCGCGGCTGTAGTCGGGGGCCTGGAGCACAGGAGCGGTGCACATGGCGGCCTTCAGCGTCTCGAAGGCTGCTTGACAGTCGGGAGTCCAGTTGACTCTTTTTGGGTGGTTCTTAGACGTGAGCTCCGTGAGGGGCCCCACAATGCTGCCATAGTCCCTTACAAACCGCCGGTAGTATCCGGTGAGCCCCAGGAAGGCTCGGACCTCGGTTTGTGTCTCGGGGGGTTGCCAGGACTGAATGGCCGCTACCTTGAGTTGGAGGGGGGCCACCAGACCGCTCCCCACTTGGTGTCCGAGGTAGGTCACGGACCCCTGGCCGATTTGGCACTTGCTGGCCTTTATGGTGAGGCCGGCCTGTTGGAGGGCCTGCAGGACCTCTCTGAGGTGGTGGAGGTGATCCGTCCAGTGGCGGCTGTATACCGCGATGTCGTCCAGGTAGGCGGCGCTGAATTCTTCGAGGCCCGCCAATACCTGGTTCACCAGTCTTTGAAAAGTGGCTGGAGCGTTCTTCATGCCGAAGGGCATCACTCTGAAATGGTAGTGCCCATCCGGGGTGGAGAAAGCGGAACGTTCTTGGGCTCTGGGGGTGAGGCCGATCTGCCAGTAGCCCGCTGTCAGGTCGAAGATGCTTAGGTAGCGGGCTGCCCCCATGCGGTCGACTAGCTCATCTGCTCGGGGGATAGGGTGAGCGTCGGTTCGGGTGACCGCGTTCAGACCCCGATAGTCAATGCAGAACCGGAGTTCAGGGGTGGCGCCCGGGGCCGCGGCCTTGGGGACCAGGACGACCGGGCTGGCCCAGGGACTGTCCGAAGGTTCGATGACTCCGAGGGCGAGCATCTTGGAGACTTCTTCTTGGATGCATGTACGTACCCGATCCGGTACTCGGTACGCCCGGTGTCGAACAGGAGGACTGTCCCCCGTGTCCACGTCGTGCAGGCACCAGGAGGTGACTCCGGGTGCAAGAGAGAACAGGTTTGCGAACGGCAGCAGGAGGGCCCGGCAATCTTGACGCTGCTCTGGGGTCAGGGCCTCGGAGAGTCGGACCCCGTCCACCGAACCATCTCTTTCCCGGGTCCTCAGTAGGTCAGGGAGGGGCTCGGAGTCTCCTTCCGTGCCACTGTCGGTAGCCATCAGCAGGCTGAGCTCTGAGCGCACGAAGTGGGGTTTGAGTCGGTTGGCGTGGAGGACCCGGAGGGGGTTCCGGGGGGACTCCAGGTCGATGAGATAGGTGACGGGGCTCCTGCGCTCGATCACCTTGAAGGGCCCCGTCCATTTGTCCTGCAAGGCACACGGTTCGATGGGGGACATCACCCATACCTGCTGACCCGGTTCAAACTCGATGGAGGAGGCATGTTGGTCGTACCACTTCTTCATGTCCTCTTGACTGGCCTCCAGATTGGCTTTAGCGATCTCCCTGAATTTCCGGGTCTGATTACGGAGGGTCAGGAGGTATTTGTAGACGTCCGGAGGGGTCTTTAGGGGGGCCATTTCCCATTCCTCCTTCACTAGGCTGAGAGGCCCGCGAACGGGGTGTCCGTACAGGAGTTCGAAGGGGCTGAAGCCGAGGGACTTCTGGGGGACTTCTCGGTAGGCGAAGAGGAGGCACGGTAGTAGCACGTCCCACTGGCGGCGTAGGGGTTCTTCCAGCCCCATGATCATCCCCTTGAGGGTGCGGTTGAACCGCTCGACCAGTCCGTTCCCCTGGGGGTGATAGGGGGTGGTGAATCGGTAAGTGACTCCGCACTGCTGCCAGAGGGATTTCATATACTTTGAAATAAAGTTCGTACCCCTGTCGCTGACGACTTCCCGGGGGAAACCCACTCGAGAGAAGATCCCCATCAAGGCTCGACCCACTACTGGGGCTGTTATCGTACGAAGGGGGACCGCCTCAGGATAGCGGGTAGCGTGATCCACCAGGACCAGGATGAAGCGATGTCCCTGTGCTGTTCGGGGGTCCAGGGGCCCCACAATGTCTATTCCCACCCTTTCGAACGGGGTGGTCACCACGGGGAATGGTTGTAGGGGTGCCTTGAGTTTGCGGCCGCTCTTCCCACTGGCCTGGCAGGTCGGGCAGGACCGGCAATGGTTGGATACGTCATTTCTCATTTTGGGCCAAAAAAAGTGAGTCACCAGGCGGTGGAAGGTCTTGTCTTGGCCCAGGTGCCCGGCCAGGGGGACATCATGGGCTAGGTTCAACAGGAAGTCTCTGAAGTGGAGGGGCACCACCAGCACTCGCCCGGCCCCCAGTTCTGCGATTTTCTGTTCGCTGTACAAGAGATCATTGTCCCAATAAACCCAGTGGGCCCCGGTGGTGTCTCCTTGGCTCTGGGTGAGCGCTTGCTGTCGCAATCCCTCGAGGGAGGGGCAGGTCTTTTGCTCCTGCCGGAATTGTTCCTGGGTGGGCCCCCCTTCTTGACGCCACTGAGCCAGGTCGGGAAGCGCGGGGGGCTGTGTGGACCCCTCTGGGGTGGGGTCCGGGTGGTCGGTCTGGAGGAAGTTTTCTTCTGAAGTGATCGAGGGCGGAGGTGCTGCCCATTCTGGTTCTTCTGGTCTAGGGATGGTGCGGGTGGCCATGGACCGGGTGGTTACGCACGCCCAGTCCGGGAGACCCAACATCCCCAGATGCTCTCTTCTTTCCACAGCGGCCCACGGGGAGCTCTCGAGATCGTTCCCCAGGAGGCAGTCTACGGGGGCATCGTCACCGACAGTTACTTTCAGCATGCCGGACACTCCTCCCCATTCGAAGGGGACGCAGGCCATCCGACACAGGCTCTCCGAGTTATCTGCCGATCGGACGGGGCAAAGTACGTTTGGTAGGATTTGTTCTGGAGTCACCAGGTGACAGCGGACGGCCGTCACACTGGCCCCGGTGTCACGCAGGGCTTCGGCCTTGCGCCCATTGATGCTCACCCATTGGCTGTACTTCCGAGTGTTGGCGGGCAGGGGAGTCCGCGGGACCATGTCTCTTCCTCCTAGGCATGCCAGGGTCATGGCGGCGGGTTCCCACTCGAACTGCTCCGACTCATAGGTCTCCGTGTCTTCGGAGACTTGTTCTTCTCCCAGGGAGGCGGCCGCCATCTGGCGGGGCCCGGGGGCCTGGTTCTTCGGGCAGGTCGGGTCACTGGCATAGTGGCCGACTCGCTGGCATCGATGACACGTCACGTTAGCTCGGAACCCCGGGCGCATCGGGGGGTTTCCCCGGCCTGCTGGGGCCGGGGTGGCGTTAGTGGGTGCGGCCGGGGCGGCGTCTCTGCCCCGGCCCGGGCCTCCTCCTCCTCCTCGGGGACGATGGTGACCTTGGTTGGTTCTGTTCTGCTCATTCGGCCCACTCCGGGCCACTCGGGTGCTCTCCCACCGGTCAGCCTCGGTGGCGAGCTGCCGGGGTTCAGTCAATTTACTGTCGAGGAGGTGCTGCCTGAGCTCGACAAAGCAGTTGTTGGAGAGGTGCTCCCACACAATGAGATTGAAGAGTTGTTCATAAGTGGTTACGTTGTTACCCTTGATCCACCCCTCGAAGGCTCGGCTGAAATAGTTCACGTATTCCAACCACGTCGTACCTGGGAATTGGGTGCAGTTGCGGAACCTCTGGCGGTACATTTCGGGTGTAAGTCCATATCGACTGAGGAGGGCGGCCTTCATGTGGTCATAGGACGTCATTTGATGGTCCGGAAGCTGCAGCAGGGCATCACGACCCTCGTTGACGAATCTCCCCCATAGACCGGCTCCCCAGTCACTTCGAGCGACCCGGTGGGCGGTCATGGCAATCTCATAGGCCTTGAACCACTGCTGTATGTCGTCGTTCCGGTGATATTCTCGGACCACATCCTTGGGGATGTGGACCTTCTGCTCGGTGGAGTGCGGTTGCTCGGGCACCCCTAGGTTTTTGTTCAGTTTGCGTATTTCTATCTCCGCTAGTTTGCACTCGTGCTCGTATGCCAGTCTTTTTTCTTCGAGGTCTCTCTGTCTCTGTTTTTCCTCTCGCTCTTCTCTGAGCCGTAAGTGTTCTAAGTTTATTTTTTGTTCCGCCAGTTTCAATTCTCCGTCTAATCTGAGTCGTGCCAAGTCTAACTCGTGTAATCTATTTTTTTCCCGCTCTTGGATCTCTTCGTGGGAGGGGCCTGTTCTCCGTTCCTCCGTCCGGGTGGTGTTGGCTTCCGGGGCTGCGGGGTCCCGGGGCGTTGCGGTATTTGTCTCTGTCCAGGCCTCTAGGGCGTTTTTGAAGTCTTCTTTTGTGCTTAGCCCGGTGGTAGCAATGCCTAAGTCCATGCAAAATTGTTTGAGCTCTCGGTGGTTGTATTCTTCCAGCTTTTCCATCTGGAACTTCTCCGCCGATCCGCTCTCTTTGGTCGTCATTGTGGTTTTAGTCGTAGGGTGAGTTACTGTCTGTACGGTACGCGTTGGTTCGGATCGCGCCGCTAGCCACCAATGTTAGACGGGGACCTGGAGGGTCGGCCGAGCACAGTGATCGCACAGACAGGTAACTTCCCCCCCCCACAGATGGACACCACACAAAGATTAGGGTAACACCTTTTATAGGCACTTCTGGTAGTGGAGTGGTACGATACAAGGCGATCAGGACACGATGATCCTCTCAATTCTAGTCTCTAGTAAGGGAAGGGGGTAGCGGGACAGTCTTGGTACCCACGGGTACGGGTGTGTAACGGTGATAGCTCACAATCCTCGAGCTCGGTGTTCGGATGGGTCGGACCGCGGCAGCGCCGGCAGGTCCCGAAGAGGTCGTAGGTGGCAACGGGCCGCGGCAGCGCCGGCAGGTCCCAACGAGGATGAAGGTTACAACGGGCCGCGGCAGCGCCAGCAGGTCCCACGAGAATGCAGGTTGCAACGGGCCGCGGCAGCGCCAGCAGGTCCCACGAGGATGAAGGTTACTACGGGCCGCGGCAGCGCCAGCAGGTCCCACGAGAGTGCAGGTTGCAGAGGGCCGCGGCAGCGCCAGCAGGTCCCACGAGGATGAAGGTTGCAGAGGGCCGCGGCAGCGCCAGCAGGTCCCACGAGGATGAAGGTTGCAGAGGGCCGCGGCAGCGCCAGCAGGTCCCACGAGGATGAAGGTTGCAGAGGGCCGCGGCAGCGCCAGCAGGCAGGACAATAGTTCACAAGGCAGGGCTGTGGCAGCGCCAGCAGTCCGTCAAGGATGAGTTCTTCTCGGTGTCTCTCGACTCCAGGATACAACTGCCTTCCTGTCCTGGGGCTGCCTCAGTTATAGGTCTGGCGCTCTTTGATGTCCGGACCCTCGCTCTTGGAGGTCGGGAGGTCTGGGATGAGGGAGTCCAGACACCCAGCAGGGGGGTGGAGCCAGCGCCCGAGGAGGCTGGGGGTGCTCGGCACCTGGCGGGGGAGAGCCATCGACACTTCGTACTCCCATTGACCTGCCAAGTGGGCCGTTCACCTCCTGGGTGGAGGGTGGTGCCGGGATGTCGGGGCCTGGCCAGGCCCCGGGTTGGGGTCGGGCTGAGGCCGCGCGGCCGCGTGGTGCCGTGTCCAAGATGGCGGCTGGGCCGGGCAATGGTGCTGACGGTGGCCCGGGCCCTATCCTGCGGGGAGGGAGCGAGCCCTTCATGTGGCCTGTCCAACATGCCTCATTTAGTGTCTGCAGATATCTGCTCTCTGTCAATACTGTTGTGCCTTCATCGCGCCAGGATACTATTTTGTTAGTAATAGAGCGCGCTACAAAAGCATTTAATAATAATAATAATAATAATAATAATAAGTATTCTGAGGCAAGGAAGGTGTAGGGACAAGAACAGTAGAAATCGAAGATGCAGAAGCAAAAGGCAAAGGAGTTGGAGGCAAAGCTGATAGCAAGGCTGGCGACCCTAGAATGGGTTGCGCAGGAGAAGGCAAAACCATCTGTGGAGCACCGGGTGGCTGAACAACAGCAGGAGGTTGAACAACAAAGGGTGGAACAACTGGGGGTAATAGAGGCGCAGTAGCACCCTGCACATAAGGAGGAGGCAATCTCAGTAAATGAGAGATCAAAGGATCTTTTTCAGGGTCTTCCATCACTTTCGGAGGAGAAGACGGCAAGGCCGGATAACATTTATCTATGGCCATGCAACGCTGTCTATCAAAGACTTCACTCGCACGCTCTTCTCCATCTTCCTTAAACTGTCTAGCAGCTTGTAGTACTGACATATTTTTATCTTTCCTATCTCTCTTTGCTTGCTTAATTTCTCTCTGTTTGGCTTCCTTACGCCAAAGGCGGAAAGAGTCAAACATTGCCAGCCGGGATTTCTTCTTAAATAGCTTAACTTCTAGATTGTCTAAAATCTCTGTTTCAAAACTACCATGTGGGGGCCATTGCAAAACACCATCCTTTTTAGTGTAGCGGACCCATACTTCATTATAAGTAATAGGGCCCACTCCGTGTTTTGAGTACAGTTCATAAGTCGGAGTTCCAACCGGAGGTATCGGACATGAATCCTCCAATCGGGAATCCCTGTTACTACCACAAACAAACCAATTACCAAATTTACCAAGACCAGGCATCTTGTTCACTAGTCTGGTTTCAAACGTCAAAGGGAATCAAAAAATGATACACTCGTAAATATACAAGCCCTTCGGCTTTGGGTACTGCAGCAACCAAATAAAAACCAACCAAATCAAAACCAAGGAACCAGACAAAGTCGTGGGAGCGACCCACTTATACTTAACTAAATATCTGTCACGCCACCAGAAGACCGTCTATCGTCTCGCTTTACAAACATCAATCGGAGGGTCCAAGACAAGGCGACAGTCAGGGCAGCAGTCCTTCGCAGCCGTTGGAAAGCGGGAAGCCTCGCAGAAAAGTCCTTTGGTCCAAGTCGACATGTAGGGGTCGATGAAGTGGGGGACCTCCTCCAGAATTTCCTCTCGTGGCTTCTCGCAATCTTCGGGCTTGGACCGGTACCACTGAAGTCGGCCTGTGTTGGCCGCGCCAACTGAAGAACCGGGTTGTCAAGTACCCAGCGGCGTCAGTGACACGCCCAAAAGTCCTCTAGGTTCCCTTGCCTTGGTATACAGAGACACGGAATACTTCTAGGTGGCGTCAGAGATCAAATTTATTAGCTGCAGCTAGTAGCAGAAATCCCAGCAACACAACACGGTGTATAACTCAAGAAACTGCTCAATTTTACTAAGGCGAGACATCCCTATTTATAAACAAAAAGGTACATTTAAAATGCACGCCCCTGCACCAAAATTCAACCAATAGAAAATACATGACATCACACAGCATCATACAGTAAAGCTCATTTTACAGTGTCCCAACCCACAAGTTAATATTTAGGCATATCTAAATAATAATCTGGGAGGCCCGCACAAACCCTTAATTGAAAGCGTAACCCATGAAATGAACAAATAGTCAAGAAAAGTAGTTTCAGATAATGTGCAGGATAACAGAGACGTAAAGAAACTTAAAAGTTAACAAATGTCTTGAATAGTGATTGGAAAAGCAAATAACGATCTTGCAGGGAAATTGGCTTGGCAGGGTCAATTCCAGGTTAAAGGCCAGCTTCTGAAATGAACTCCAGTGCACGAAGAAATCCTTGGTTAATGTGTATGATTCACAATAGGTCAGACTGCTTTGCTCACAGACTAACTTCTAAGGCCTACATAAAAAGTAACACCAGATGGCAGTTACGACACATGGCAAAACCCATGTTTCAGGAAAGAAAGTCTTAAGAAAAGAAACCATTTAGATATTGTTTAAGATAAGATATGTGCAAGGAAAACTAAAAGTTAACGAGGTCCTGAACAGTGATTGAAAAACTCAGACAACGATCAGCTAGTGAAACAGGTTTTGCAAAAGGTCAGTTTCAGGTGAAAAGGGTTACTCTCTCTCTGCAGTTCATTCAGAGTCAGAGAAACCCAAATTAATATATGCACAAACTCAGAAGGCAAAGCCACTTGTTTTGGGTCTACTTTACTGGCCTACGTGAGGGAAAAACTAAAATGCAGTCAGGTTTGAGAATTACAGAACCACACATCCTGGGTAACTCTGACATCCTCTCCCTAACCAACGAACCCAACACCACCAGACACAACTTTCAAGAAGGCTTGGAAGCAGTCGCCAAATGGATGAAAAACAGCTGCCTACAACTAAACACCCCAAAAATAGAAGTACTCATCATCGGCCCAAACCTCGACGCCTAGAACAACACCTGTTGGCCCCTTTCCCTCGGAAGCCCACGCACCCCCACGCACGGACCACGCATTCAACCTGGAAATCATCCTAGACTCAGAGCTCAAAATGGACCACCAGATCAACTCTGTCTCATCCTCCTGCTTCTACACCCTCCACCTCCTACGTAAGACCTTCAAATGGATCCCCCTCGAACACAGAAAGACCGTCACTCATGCCCTGGTCACCAGCAGGCTCGACTACGGCAACGCACTCTATGACGGAAAAAATAAAAACCTCACCCGCAAGCTACAGAACATCCAAAATGCCGCCGCAGGACTGGTCCTCAACCTGCCAAGACACTGCCACATCTCCCATCAACTGCGCACACTCCACTTACTCCCCATCGAAGCTAAAGTCACCTTCAAGATGCTAACCCCGCTCACAAGGCCCTCCGCGACAACGGACCAGCATACCTGAACAGCCAACTAAAATTTCACGCACCCCAAAGGACCCTACGATCAGCCCAGTTCTCCCACGCCGTTGTCCTCCGCACCAGAAAGACCAGATCGGGAGGCTGCTCCTTCTCCTTCTGCACGGCCAGAGCCTGGAACAACCTTCTGCTCCACCTCAGACAGATAACATCGCTCCCCATCTTCGCAAGCAACCTCAAAACCTGGCTTTTTGACAGACCGCGTCCTTGATGTACTTGAACCTGCGACCCCCCAACCCTCAGCGTCTTGAGATGCTTACAGGAGAGTCGTCGCGCTTAACAAGCACCTGATTGATTGATTGTGATGCATATGGATCCAGTTCTTTCGGCCGGCAACCTTTACGGCTGTGCGGATGGCAAGGTGGACCTGGAATGGTTCCTTACAACGGGGCTCCAAACTCTTTTTCCGCTGGAAATTCTTCACCAAGATAAAGTCAGTGGGCCGAATATCATGTCCTGGCCTCTCGGGTACAGGTGGCAGGGAGTCATATATCTGTTGGTGAATACAACGCAGACTTTTAGATAACTCATACAGTTAGTCTGTCAGTAAAGGATACTCAATTTCAGAAAACCTATGCAGATGCGGGACGCCCCACACATTTGCCGGGCATCTCAACACGACCTCGTAGGGTGACAATACTGTCCTAGAATGTGCTGTTGTTCTTGTGGACAAAAGGGCTAATGGTAAAGCATCTGGCCACTGCAACCCTGTGGTCTCCTGAATCTTTGCCAATTTCAGTTTGAGAGTACCGTTGTACTTCTCAACCAGACCTGCTGACTGGGGATGATTCGCAGCATGGAACTTCTGTCTGATGTGTAGTCCCTCACAAACTAGCTGAATAGCCTTGGCATTGAAATGACTTCCGTCATCACTCCAGATTAAACGGGGAAAGCCGAAGCAAGGAAAAGACTCTTTCAGGAGTATCTTTGCAGTTGTAATGGCTGTATTTTCTTTAGTAGGGTAAGAGTCAACCCATTTCAAAGAAGTCCATCTGGAGGACCTCAAACGGCAAAGTGGGGGTGCAAAATTACCGGGGGTTTAGTGGTACCCTTGCCAGGACTGTGCATCATGCACACCATGCAGTATTTTACTAAATGTGTGGTGGTCTTTGGAATGTTGTCATTTTGTCATACGGGGTCTAACAACTTACAAATATGCTTAGCACTGATATGAGCTGGCCCGTGTGCCATTGTGACCACGGGAGAACATATGCATCTGGTAACATCCATCTCTGCTCTCCTGACTTATCAGTCCAACACCCTTCTTCATCCACACGTGCTGTGCTTTCTTGCCATATTGCTAATTCTATCGTAGCCTCACTCTGTATTTCTTTGACATTCTTGAGCGTATCTTCAAACATGATGACCTCAGGCACCCACCTAGCGAGACCTGCTACAACCATTCTTTTCAGCTTCGTTCGGGCTGTCTAATTGGCTGTAGGATCTGCAAAAGCGTTCCCTTTTTCCGACATCGTCAATAACTTTCTTATGGGCGCTACACTTCACTATTGCCAATTTCTTATGGAGTGTCAAAGCAGACAAAAGCCTACGTATAAGAGGGCCATACTGAATTTTTATCCCATGGGAAGTGAGGAACTCTCTCTCTGCCCAGAGCCACCCAAAATTATGGGCGACCCCAGAGGCATATTGGCTGTCCGTATAAATATTAACAACCAGTCCCTAGCTCAACTCACAGGCTCAAATAAGGGCGACTAGCTCTGCAGCTTGGGCTGACTGATAGGGAACTTGTGATGTCTCAATTACCGTGCGCAACGTTGTAATTGCGTATGCAGCAGTTATAGTGCCATCTGGCAGCTTGAAACAAGAGCCATCTACATATTGGTCCCCTTGGGGGTCAGGTAGGGGAACATCAGTCAGGCCTACCGTCCCTTCGTCTCTTCCTTTGTCCGAAAGATACAATTATGTATATCAATTTTCTCATTCTCAGAAGGGAGGGGTGGTAACGTGGCTGGGTTCAGAATGGCACATCTTTTAATCATGACATGTTGTGCAAAGAGGGTTAATTCATAAACGGTCAGGCTCGCACTGGTGAGGTGCTGCGTCTTGGTCTTATCCAAAAGGGTATCCACAGCATGAGGTTCCATGACTGTGAGGTCATTATCAAGCACAAGTCCAGCCGATTGTCTTATAGAAACAGCCACAGCCGCAACCACTCTTAGACAACTCGGGAGGGCTCTTGCAACAGGGTCAAGAAGAGCAGAAAAATAAGCACACAGCTGTTGCTTACCTCCAAAGGACTGTCTTGAAACAGAAACCGCACAACCAGTCATCTCATGTACATACAGCATGAATGGCTTTGCACAGACAGGCGTACAAAGCACAGGAGCCGAGCAAAGCAAAACTTTTAATTGCTCAAAAGACTGCTGACATTCCGGCAGGGGTGACTGCACATCTTTTAGTGGTTAGTGCGAGCAGAGGTTTTGTTAATAACGAATAGTTAGGGATCCAAATGCAACAACAATTTAACTGCACTGTCCCTGCAACCTTGTTCAGTGTCGGAAGCAATAAGAATATCGTCTACATACTGGAGCAATACGTTACCTGCAGGAAGCACAACGGAGTCCAATTGGGCTTTTAAAGCTTTACTATAGATACTAAGGCTCTCAGTATAGCCTTGAGGAGCTCGACAGAATCTAAAGCTTCTGCCAGCTAGTGTAAATGGAATGGAATACTGAAGAATGCATTTTTAAGTCAATGACAGAAAAGAAATTGCAGTAGAAGGAATCATCGTCAAAAGAGCAGTAATGTCAGGGACCACTGGGAACTGGGGAACCACTATTTTGTTAATTTTGCGCAAATAAATCACAAAGTGATAGACATCGATGTGATTGTCAGTGCCCTTTTAAAAATGGGAAGAATAGGGTTATTACACACATTAGTATTAGTCTCCTCACCCACACCTTTCTCAACCAAATCCTGTATAATCTGCAATAGAGCTGTTGTATTTTATACTGAGGGTTGAGGGGCAAAATGGCATTGTCTTTAACTCGAATGGAAACAGGTGTTACTTTTAACAATCCTACGTCTGTGTCACCTGTCACCCACAGAGTGGGGGGCAAGTCCTTAAATTCAGTGGGAAGGAGTGCATCCTTGGACAAACACTGTCTAGCACGTACCACATTCAGGCCCATAGTCATGTAAACACCTTCTGGGGAGCAATACATTGTGGCATGCAACTTCTTCAACAAATCCAAACCCATCAAATTTTCTCCACAATTAGATGTCAACAAAAATGGTGAATCTACAGTAAAAGGACCTATAGTCAATGCCAGGGGTTTAGAAATGGGGCTTACAACCGGTGCACCATAAAATCCTACAGAATCTTTATTATGGCCAGAAAGAGCTGCCCCGGGGTCGAAAGAATGAGAAATAGGGCTATTTGTTGCACCTGTATCCACCACAAACTCCTTAGCTGAGCCATGCAAATCCCCAGTAACGTAAGGACCGCGCTGACCTACAGGTATCTGAACTGGTCACTCACTCTGTTCGTGGCTGTCCTAGCCGTTAGACATTCCTGTCACCTCATCCATGTCATAGTTAGCATGATAATACTGTCCACCCCGAGTGTCATCAAAATAGTTACTATCCGGGCCATCCTGTGAGGCCACGGCATGCGGAGTCCTGTCCTGTCCACCAGCTCCCGGACCTCGTCCACGAGAACCTCATCCTCAAGGGGCCCCCACTTTCTGCAACAAAACTGGACACTTGCTACACCACTGTCCCTCCTCCTTACAATATGCACACTGATTTGGCCCCACAGGCATAGTACGCGAAAGCTGCTGGCCCGAACCACCACATCCTCTACTGCTCCCCGTAGAAACCTGCTGTAATTACACCTTTGTCTTCAAATCCTTATGCTTTTTCTCTGTCTCCTCTTTGTCTTCATTCTACGTATGCTCATAATACCCCGCCTTAGGGGAGAGTGGTGGTGATTGCTTGCTACTGTCTCGGGCTCCCTAGTTCCGTGTGATTTGCCGATTTGCACCTTATTCTGCTTCAAAACTGCATTTGTTTTTAAAGACCTCATTTACTTTTAAAATTGCATCTGTTTGAGACCCCATTTGTTTTTAGAAGTGTGTGGTTTATTTTTAAAAATACATTGCCAGCTCCTACAATTTAAAGGTGGAATTTTAATACTTTCACTGACCCACACTCACGCATCTCGCACTTCCGGACTCCCGGGGTGACATTCTAGGCCGCCATTTTGTGCTAGGCGTGCTCTAGTTTTGAGGGCAGAGGGCTTGAAAGCATGCGCTCTGTGCGGACACGCAGCAGACGCGTGCAGCGGGCACACCTACGGCAAGCCCGTCTGTGCCCGTCAGCATCCTGGAAGCGGCCAGCACCAGACATGCTGCCTGTCGCCAACCTGATTCAGACATGGCTCGTTTGGTGAGAAGCCGCTCTGAAATGTTGGCGATTAGGGAACAGATGGCTAGGTGTGGCCAGGATTGGAGGGTCCTAGATAGTTCAAAGGATTTGCCAGATTTGTAGCTTCCACTTCAACCGTTCCCTGGGTGATTCTCTCCACTCTGTTCATGCTCCGCATGCCCCGATGAACTCCAGACGCATTCAGGCGGCTTTAATTAATGCTAAGTCTCTGGTGAAACATTCTATGGACATTTTCGAGGTGCTGGCGGGTAGTCAGTTAGGCCTGCTGTTCATAACAGACATGGCTTAATGAGTTTTCGACCCCTGTCATTACATTGGCTATCCCAGCAGGCTATAAAATAGCCAAGATGGATAGGAAACAGGCAGAGGAGGCAGGGTGGCGGTGGTGTACAGGGAGAACTGGACTTTGACTCAACACAATCTCAGGATTTCAAGAATGGGGACATTTTGGATTTTGCCCTTACCATCTCTCTGCACTTTCTTCTAGGGGCATCACTAATATATCTTTGGCAGTGTTCTGTCCAGGACACGCCGGTTGTTGCTGGGGGACTGGCTGAGGCTGTGGGAGATCTGCATAGTTGGATTCTGAGTGCAGCTGAACAGTTGGCTACACCACTGGGACACAAGAGAGCAAGACTGACACCGTCTAAACCCTGGTTCTCTGCCAAACTAAAAGAACAGAAAATAGCCTGCAAAAAGCCTGAACGCAGTTGGCGTCAAGCTTATTGTCCACTAGCTAACCTAGCACTTGGGAAAGGCCAGAATAGCTATTATGCTGCAGTCAAGAGTGCTAAGGGTCTGTTTTATGTGGTGCGCATTGCACTATCCAGGAATAACTCTAAGGAAATCGTTTCATTCGTCCAGAGCTTCCTGAAGCCGTGTGCAGAACGCAAGGCTGCTCCAGCCTCCAACTCTTGGTGCGAGCAGCTTTCAGATTTCTTTATTGACAAAATACAGGCCATTCAGGACAGCTTTGGGCCGGAAAACCCGGGGCTGGTGGATCACTCACCCTGGTTAGCCGGTGTGCTAGACTCTGCCCACGCTTCTTTGACAGTGTTCACACCTATTCCTCTACTGGACACCCTGGCCATTCTTAAATCACTTAAATCTCGGTCCCCAGCAGATCCTTGTTTGGCCAGGCAGTTGACGGCAGTGGCGGAGGCTGTTAACCCCAAAGTAAATCATATCATCAAGTTGTCTTTTCAATCTGCCACAGTGCCCAAACTATGGTAACAGGCTAAATTACTTTCCCTGCTCAAGAAACTCTTGTCTAACCCTGACATTTTGGCAAACTATCGACCTATCTAAATCCTTTCAGCAGTGGCTAAGGTATGCGAGAAGGCAGTCCATAAACAGCTGTCAGCATTTGCGGAAATGTCTTGTGCCCTGCCCCTGGCTCAATCCGGTTTCAGGGCCTCGTACAGCACAGAGACTGCTCTGGTTGAGATGACGGAGGCGATTAGGGAATGCCGAGACTCTGGCGGCAGAGCGGCCCTGGTTTTACTGGACCTCTCTGGCGTATTTGTCTGTCTGAAATTGGAATTTCAGGCCAGGTGTGGAACTGGATTAAATCCTTTTTGACTAATAGAACTCAGCAAGTGTGGTTGTCACCTTTTTCATCTACCCCTAGAAGTATAACTATGGGTGTTCCACAGGGCTCAACACTGAGCCCATTACTTCAATGTTTATGTGACACCATTGATTTATTTGTCAGAAGGGCTGGGCGCTAAAATAATTGTTTACGCCGACGATACCCAGCTGCTCTTCACCTGGAAAAAAGAGGAGGTATCTCTTGACGCCGCAAAAAATTGCCTCACAGAGGTTTTTAAATGGTTAGCGCAGGCACAACTCAAATGTAACAAGGATAAGACTGAGGTTCTCCTCTACGGGTCTTTCCCGCAGAAATTTATGGATGACCTATGGCCCAAGGGATTGCCTATGCCAAAAACCATGGGTAGCCCAGCTAAAAATTTGGGGATATGGCTTGACGAGGACCTTAGATTCCCCACTCAGATTTACAAACTGGCGGGAGTGTGCTTTGGCACCCTGAAACTCCTTAAGAAACTCTTGCCGCTACTACCGAACGCAGCTAAAGAAATGATGACCTGCACTCTTATACTCTCGCGGCTGGATTATGCTAATTCTCTTTATATTGGCCTTCCATGTTACCAGCTAAAAAAGCTTCAGATCATACAGAATGCGGCCGCCAGAATGCTCTTGGGTATTCTGGGTACATACAGTATTAAGCAGCTTCTGCAGGATCTGCACTGGCTCCCAGTGACAAGCCCATTCTGCTCTCTATGAAACTTGACCTCTATAACTCAGGAAGCGCTTTGAGTTCTATGTCCCATCGACAATGCCTGGTGGCTGTTCCTCGCTACCGCCTCACCAGAATGGGAGGTTGCTCCCTCTTGGTAAAGGCAGCTTTGGCCTGGAAAAGCCTGCCTTTTGAGCTCAGGTGCATCCACGATCTTAGGGTGTTCAAAAAGCAGTTTAAAACTTGGCTTATTTAGTTCTCCAGTCGCGTTTTTCACCTCTGCGTTCCCCTGCCTAGGTTTTCGCGCTGGGACACTTCCGAGTAGCCGTGCGCGCTATAAATGGTGATTAACATAACATAACATAACTATGCCATGTTCACAATAACAAAAGGGGAAGAAGTGGACCAGGTGCTTTCAGATGCCTGCAACCGAGTTGTGATCTCTGGGAGTAAATTCGATACAAACCTATTAACAAACAATTGGAAACCTCCGTCAACAGATAAATCCTGCCCACTGTAATCCAGACATACACCTTCAAACCGAGTGAAAAACTCAGACACACTCTCATCCTTCTTCTGTCTACAAGCCAACAGCTTGTCCCAAACAACCTTTCTCGTGGAATAAGAGTATGCATATAAGCAATAATACGGCCTGGCAAAGCGAGTATCTCTGCCCTAGGCTTATCGCCGGGCTTCCTTTCCTGGTCCCATTGCTTTATTTGGTCCCAGGTACGCCCTAATTCCGCAACATGGGCTTGTGCGTGCACCTGTCTCCAAATATCAACCTGAACTAGCAGACCATTCCTTAATCACACGCCACACGTCTTCCACATGTAAATGCAGTTACGAGCTAACTGGGCAGCCTGATTGACCCCTAGCGAGTATCTCTGCCCTAGGCTTATCGCCGGGCTTCCTTTCCTGATCCCATTGCTTTCTTTGGTCCCAGGTACGCCCTAATTCCGCAACATGGGCTTGTGCGTGCACCTGTCTCCAAATATCAACCTGAACTAGCAGACCATTCCTTAATCACACGCCACACGTCTTCCACATGTAAATGCAGTTATGAGCCAACTGGGCGGCCTGATTGACCACTAGCTTTTTTTCTTCATCTCCTACATCAGATCATATCAATGTCCATTCCAGATGCTCCCTGACTGTCGCCCAATCTCTGTCCACCAGTCTACATACCAGAGTCACGCTATTCAGTAACATCAAGGAATGAAAGAACAAGGTGGGAGTAGCAATAGAAGTAGCGGGCACCAACATTGCCGCTGGCTGCATTGTGGCGAGTGGGTTGCTGAAACAATAGGCGTAGCAGGGAGACTGGTGCCATTGTAGCCGCAGACGGCGAGGACAAAGAGAGGACAGGAGGCGCTGTGGCCAAAACACCTGGATCAATAGCAGAAGAAACAGAAATAGCAGAGACAGACGGAGTGGGTGGCTGAGGCTGTGATAGGGCAGAGTATATTCTCTGCGGGCGTACGGAGGTGGGGGTCGGGTATCTAACAATTCCTTTACAAAGTGCCATTCTCTTCTGGAGCTACATAAGACTTTTCACATTTTAATCGAAATCTCCTATCTGCACTCTCTATTCCTTTTTCTAACTTCTTTCTATCATGCGCTACAGCCTACTGAGTCACTATTTGCATTCTCCCCTTTCGGGCCTCTTTTTCTGCTTTCATCTGCCTCTGTTTGGCTTCTTTCTGCCATGTCCGGAGAGTATAAAACATAGACTGACTACTTCTCCTTGCAAACATTTTTTCCTGTAAGAACCCCATTTTCTGCTCATCAAATGTACCTGTCAGTGCCACTGCAACTCAGCATTGTCCCTCGTATATTTGTGCCATAGTGTACTAAATATAATAGGGCCAATGCCATGTTTCACATACATATCAAAATTCGGAGTGCCTTCTGGAGGCGCTGGCTGACTTTCTTCCAATCGAGCATAAGCAGAACAACAACAACAGCCCAAACAAAACATTTTACTAAAGCAAGGCATTCTCAAAAGAAAACATGTTCACTAATTATTCCTGACAAAGTATTTGCAAATACCTTTACCAAAATCGATCCTTACACCACATCAAATACAAATCAAAGTGGCACCATGTTCATAAGGAACTCAAACAAATTCAAGCGCTTGTCCAAAGACGGTCCACTGACCATGTCAAAAACAAACCAAAATGGTGCCATATCCACTAAGAACCAAAGCAAACTCACCTGGTGCCACAGGTTAAACAAATGTATTCTCCACTACGGACTCTTCGGATCAAATCCAAGGGTTTCGCCGTTCCAGACCCCAGTTGAGATGACCGCTGGGTGAGGCACTGCCCAGTCAGACAGACAGGCCATCTGCGAGTTAAAGACTCTCCCATGTAGGGATTCCTGGTCTGCCCGTTCAGCCCTACGATGGCCTCGACCACCCCACCTGTCCCCGAGTGAGGATGGGTCACCCGATGGAGTCCCTGTTCGGGTGCCAACTGAAGGAAGTGGCTCATTTAGGGTCACTCGGGTCACTTGCGACCACCTCTCAGCCTTCCATACAAATGAAGAGTCGGTCCGACAGTAGAGAATACAAACCAAGTATATGTTTATTCAGAAACACTCTAGCGGAGCCCTGTCTGCCCAGTCTCTTGGGGTCCTGAAGAGAGGACTAACTGCAGCAAACATAGAGATACAATATGTATGATTTCTGAACCAAGAATGTCCCACCCCCAATGGAAATCTACTGGCAGATGCAGCTTAAACAAAGGAGTACAGTCAGATGAGTTTCGATTCTGGGACTGGGTACCTGTTACCTCAGCACCAAGGTCACTCTGCCTCCGCCCGCCACTCTAAGGGTGAGAACAGGCATATTTAGTGGGAAAGGCATGCACTAATAAGAACGATGTATTCATGAATACAGCAAAGCTCAACCTTGGAGAAACATAAAAAAAAAACTATTGCACCTGCTTTCAGCTGAGGCATAGAGACAGAAGTTAATTTCAATCATAACTCAAATTGGCAGCTGAATATAAAATGATACCGCAAATTCTAGCTTGACACGTGCAATGCATGAACAGTACAGCTAAAACATTTTGATACCAACAGTCAGTCTCAATCAAACTTGAGTGACTAACAAGGGGCTGTGCCAGAGGGAGGCTTTATTCATAACCAAATAAAATATCGAGTTATGCCTTATTATCACTTCTACAACCCATGCTGGACTCCTAACTTTCTTTGGGTGGTGGGCTTGTGTCTGAGCTCAAAGAAGATCCATCAGAGGAAGATCCAATGGACCACGAGAAGCACAACCTGAGCACAGCCAAAGAACACAGGTACTGCCACCGCTAACACCCACCTGACAAGGCTCGCTTATGCACACTCAACATAGACCGCTGTAATACCGGCTGGGTGGGGCCATACTCAAGACAATCTTCCCTCGGTACAGCCATGCACGTAAGCACACCTCCTGGAGCAGTGATGCCCCTGCAGAACTTGCAGGAGGGGCTTCATCTCATGAATACCAAAAGAACATAAATGGTACTTGTTAGAACTGGCTATTTCTGGTAGGCTAAGGCTGATGCCAAAGCCAGGCAGAAACCACCATTCTAGTCAGGGCAAGGGAGTCACACGCCAAGATAACCCCTGCTCACCCCCTTGGTAGCTTGGCACGAGCAGTAAGGCTAAACTCAGAGGCAATGTGTAAAGCATTTGCGCCAGCACACAACAGCAACAACATCCTAGGCACACCACAAAAGGAACTCCACACAAGGTTATATAAAAATAACTTCTGTATTGTCAAAACACATCAGATAGAAATCACACATGTACATTGTGCCAACTGGCACGGGCAATATTCACAAGGGATTATGTACAGGACAGGGCCACATGGGCCACTGTCAGAATCAACACTTTTAGAAATAGAAATACTGTCAGAAATTAGAATAAAAGGATATAAAATCACTGTAGCACAAATTAGCAAGAATAGCACACAACCAGTAACTACTGGTAACAGGTAAGTACCACCTACGCAACCCTAACCACCTTAGTAGAATGTCACGCAGGGGACCAGGACCTCACTAGGACCACCTGTACTGGAAAGAGCAACCACCTAAGAATAAAATACATTTAGGGGTATCAGCAAGAACACATTACACATGATGCATCACAACATTCAGAGGTGTAGGGAAAAGATAAACACATGATGCATAAAACACATTCAGCGGTGTAATAACAAGGCACATGATGCATCAAAAACACATTCAGAGGTGCAGGGAAGGAAAAACACATGATGCATAAACCAACACATTCAGAGGTGTAGAATCCAGGAAGACACATGATGCATAATAACATTCAGAGGTGCCAGAACATAACTCAATAGCGCAAAAACACATGATGCCTAAAAACATTCAGAGGTGTAAGATCAAGGTGCGTAATCATATTAAATGCATTACATTTCCTAGCACCATATCACATTGCGCAAAACTCACATTAGGCAATTACCATCACATAATAATCACATTGTGCCTAACTAAAATCACATACCAGCCCCCATCTAATAAAGGGACTAAAAAGCCCTGTGTCCAGAATGTCAGGGCGCGCTGCCAATGCAGCGCCAGTCAGGGGTGCGCCACGGCGCAAAACCTAAACGTGGCAGGTGCCCACTACTTGCTGGGCACCTGGGAACACCAACAGGGCCAAAACGTTGCAGCTGGCACTAAGTGTTGCGCAGCTGTAGAAGTCCTGGCACCACTGTGCCACCTCTGTCCCACACAGGGACTCACTCATATTGTGCCTAAACGGTGCAGCTGCCCACTAATTGCTGGGCAGCTGAGATATCAGTAGAACTGTGGCAGGGCCCTCACTGGCCCTAGATACAGCACTGCGCGTCACAGCACCCTTTTTATTCCCAAAATCCTTTGTCTAAAGGGTGCAGGCAGTGTGAGAACCAGCTAGAACTGGTTATAGGGAATTCCTTTCACTGACCAGGCTAGGGACATCAGACGCACCCCAGGGGGTGGAGCCAGCATTGTGTGGGGAAAACCCAGCCTCATTCAGGACCCTCAAACCAGACGGTCAATCCACAAGCAGGCCCAGGCTCACTCCTCCCCTCACATCAGCATGCTAAACACTCCATTCACCACCGGGGCAGACCCTCCCAGACATTTGGAGCCAGGCTCACCAGCCAGCCTCAGCCAATCACACGCCAGACACAAATTACACAAATATGCCAACTTCTAAAAGTGGCACTTCTACACTAGACACAATCATGCCGCATATACCATGGCGCAGCATTCAATCTCACGAGTTCGCACATACCAAACTCGACCCTGCACTCCCCACACATGAGGAACTACCATGGGCATACATATTCCCCATTCATTCCTATGGGAGGGCAGGTCACTCACCACACATACACAGAGAGCTCACGCACTTTACACTGTACCACAGTGAAAAAGTGCGCAGAGGCCTCAAATCACCAGCACCAGGTCACAGAAACAGGCTAGGAAAAAGCAAAAAGTTTTGGGGTGAACCTGCCAAAAGGGCCGGGTCCAACAGTACTGTGCAATAGTGACTCCAGAAGTGAAGGGAAGCATCACTTCTTGGGAACAGATCACAAAGAAGATTCTGTCAACATTTTCAACCAGGCCACAGGAGATCCTCCTGAACAGTTTTCCCAAAATCCCTCGAATAGTGCTCTGACCCGGTGGCCTGACAGAATATTGAGGAAACATATATTGTGTGAATAGAATTTTGTGTAAAAAATATCGAGACCCAAAAAATCGAAAAGTTAAGTGGAATCAGGTAACTATAGATTTACTATTCTTTACTCCACATCTACATGCCTTGAAGATATGTATAGATGTAGATAGGGTACATATATGTGGAGTTAAGAATGGTTAAAATTTGCTTACCTATAGAAACTTACCTTCACTATATTCGTGTCCTCAATATTCTTGGCACAATATTCTGTTCACACAATATCTTTTCCCTGATATTTTGTGCAAACGTCCTCTGGCTCAAATTGCAATAGGTTACCATTTAATGCAGGTCCAAATTTGATCCTCAGTTTTTGCTTCCACAGTATACGCAAGCCCCTCGCATCAGTGGTAAGAAGCTCTGAATGTCATAATCTGAATCCAGTAACCTCTGTCTGCCATGGGACCTTCTTAATGTATATTTTGAAACTAGAAATATTGATACATTTCACTTGATTCAGTGATAGACTACATGTTTTAAACTTAACAGTAGAGTAAAAAAAAATATTTTAAACAGTCTTGTCATAGGTTTACATGTCATCTGTTGTGTGATTTAGATAATTGGTCTTTCAATGGCTTGGCTGCTGCATTGGTTCTCAGAGCCAAGCCAGATAGCGGGTTGGCTCCTTAAGGTTTGGTAGTTTCCCCACCTATAGCATAAAAGACCGAACCCCTACAAAAAGTGAGAAAATATTTTCATTGCTCCAATGTGGCTCCATGTGGAATGTGACTACTTCAGCTAGCCCTGGCTTTTTAGCCAACATCAGTTTGCTTGATGACATTTTTAAGCTCATCCTATAGAAAAACAAAACTACAAGTCCCAGGATGCAAAAGTTATGTTAGCTAAATATCCAGAAATGTCTCAGTGTGTCTCCCAGGACATGGGATTTCTGAGCAGCACTGAGGTTTATGTTGGGTTTACATAAAACATGAGCTGTCACAGTTTTGCCAAGGCCACTTTGTAAAATGTAAAAAGTACAAATGTTTCAGTTTGTGATTGACATTTTTGTAGGACGCCATCAAATGAGATGAAAGAGGAGAATGCATTTTCGGGTATAGATATTTGCAGCAAAGCACAACACACTCATAGACAAATAATTATACTCATCTAAAACACTGGCCATGCTTAAAGTATACCATGCCCAGCAAAATGGCAGGCCTCACAGCAAGGAACTCTCACAGAATGTAGGTCCCCAACTCTCCTTTATTAATGGATACTCTAGCAAGTGTGTAGCCTTGTCTGGAAGAACACCACTGTGCAGGTGTTTGCTGTGATGTTGCTTGCTGGCAGTGATTAATATGTAAAATAATATGGTCCAGTAGTGAAGGTTTTCCCTTAGAAGGCCGCAGCCAGTGTTAACGAATGTCATAATTGGTGAATAGCAAAGATGCATAGTCTTGATTCCACCTCATTCCTTTTTCTCCAACCATAATACACTACGGCTCCTTTATTCCACTCTTGCAGGCAGACGTGGCTGGCAATTTGATCATGGGGCGGGCCACATGCACACACACTCACCCATCTATATGCGCACTCAATCACACCCATATATACACAAGTGTGCACACATGCACCCACCATTCACAAGCACATACAAATGCACACATACATTCACAGCATACATGCATGCACAAAAACACATATATTCATACATACACATACGCACCCAACATTGAAAAACACAACTTACCATGCCATAGCTGTAATCTTGGGTGGCAGAAGGACAGCCTTGGTGGTTCAATGATGAATGGAACTGCCACCTCCTATCATTGGGTCAGCCAATGACAAGAGGTGACAACCCCTTACTTGTGACAGACTGGGTTGGAGTCAGCAAGAGTTGCTGACCCCAACCGACACGGCGATGAGCGTCACTGATGGACAGTGAGCACTGGGCACTTCAGGGCTTAAAACTGAAGCACCCAGGTCTGAGTCTATCAATGGCATTCCCATCTCATCATGAGGTGGAGGAACTCCAAGCACTTTACCAGGCTAAGGAGGTCCCGCCCAAGGGGCTGTGAAATCTTCAGCCCAGCAAATTTCAGCTGAGGCAGCCAGACGCCTATGTGTTTCACGTACGTACAGTGCTTGGCTGCCTCACACAAACATGAAGTGTGTCAGGCTTACCTTTGCTAAGCCTGACAGACACTATTCATGTAAGTACAGGCAGCGCTTGTTTGCAGGTTGTTTTTCATCCTTGCTTTCTTGTTTTTGTCACTGTTTTTCCATCTACCTACCTCTTCCTCCTCCTTCTCATTTTCACCTTTTGTATTTGTCTTTCTATTGCTCTGGTTCAAAGTCTAATGAGGAAAAGTAAGTGCTGGTCCCCAAAAATGAGTGTTGTCTCAAATTAAGCACTGCTTGCTGCACATTCGGCACCCCTGTGACATGCACCCTGCTTTGGATCAGTGCAATTTAGGTTGCTGATGCTGCACTGCGAGAGCTGTCAGTACTTCAAACAGCTGCTGTCCCAGTTCAGCCTGTTCTGGTTGTGCGTGAGGGACCATCCCCTGCGGCCAATATTGCACCTATTCTGTGTGAGAAACTGTTCACTGCAGCTGTCGATGCTGTACTTTTTCTGAGCAATGGAAACCTTCACTGCAGCTGTATGCGCTGCACCTATTCTGGGTGTGAGTGTAACATGCACTTTCGATACTATAGCTTTTCTATTTCAGGGAACTGCACACTGCCGTTGTCAAAACTGTACCTATTTCCTTGTGTGAGGAACCGTACACTGCCACTGTCAATGCTGTACCTTTTATGTGTGCCCGAAACCTGCACTGCATCTCTGTGTGCTGCACCTATTCTGACTGTGAGGGAAATGTACCCTTTCAATGCTACAAATTCTGCTTGAGGGAGCAGTGCACTGCAGCTGTCTCTGCTGTACCTTTTCTGCGGGGTTAAAACCTGCACTGCACCAGTTTGTGTTGTACATGTTCTGTTTGAGGGAAAATATATCCTTGCAATGCTATAACTGTCAGTTTGAATAAACCATGCAATGCAGCCATCAACACTGTGCCTATTCTGTGTGAGAAACTGGGCACTGCAGCTGTCAACTCTGTACCTATTCTGTGTGAGAAACTGCGCACTGCAGCTGTCAAAGCTGTACCTATTCTGTGTGCGGAACCGTGCACTGCAGCCGTCAAAGCTGTACCTATTCTGTGTGCGGAAACGTGCACTGCAGCTGTCAACACTGTACCTATTCTGTGTGAGGAACCGTGCACTGCAACTGTCAACGCTGTACCTATTCTGTGTGAGGAACCGCGCACTGCAGCTGTCAACGCTGTATCTATTCTGTGTAAGGAACCGTGCACTGCGGCTGTCAATGCTGTACCTATTCTGTGTGAGGAACCGCGCACTGCAGCTGTCAACGCTGTACCTATTCTGTGTGAGGAACCGTGCACTGCAGCTGTCAACGCTGTACCTATTCTGTGTGAGGAACCGTGCACTGCAGCTGTCAATGCTGTGCCTATTCTGTGAAAGGAACCGTGCACTGCAGCTGTCAATGCTGTACCTATTCTGTGTGAGGAACCGTGCACTGCAGCTGTCAACGCTGTACCTATTCTGTGTGAGGAACCGTGCACTGCAGCTGTCAACTCTGTACTTATTCTGTGTGAGGAACTGTGCACTGCACCTGTCAGTGCTGGGCCTTTTCTTAGTGATGAAAACCTTTTCTGCAGCTGTACATGCTGCACCTATTCTGAGTATGAAGAACATTTGCCCTTTTAATGCTGTAAATGTTCTATTTGAGGGAACTGTGCACTGCAGCTGTCAATGCTGTACCTTTTCTGTTTGATGGAAATCTGCACTGCAGCTGGGTTAGCTGTGCCTATTCTGCTTGCCATAAACATACCCTTTCAATGCAGTAACACTTCTGTTTGAGGGAACCCTGCACTGCTGATGTCCATGCTGTACCTCTTCTGTATGGTGGAAAGCTGCACTGCAGCGGTTTGTCTTGTGAGTAATCTCTGTGTGAGGCAGCATGTACTGCAGCTGTCAATGCTGTACCTATTCTGCATGGTGGAAAGCTGCACTGCAGCGGTTAATGATTAAACAAATCTGTGTATGAAGAAGCATGTACCTGGTCTGAGTGGTGGAAGCCTGCACTGCTAAAGGATGTGTTGTACCTATTCTCTCTGAAGTAATCATCCTGCCACTGTTTGTATTAAGTGAGGGATGTGCACTGCATCTATTTTTAAAGAATAGCTTACTTATACATGAGAGATGGCTGTGCTCATCTGCCCAGCATCAAGTTGTTGTGACTGGGAGAGAAGCATACACTGGGCTTGCCCGCTCTGGACCCATTCCGTGTGAGGGAAACATGCACTGCAACTGACCTAGCTGTACTTATTCTGTGGGTGGGAAACATGCATTGCAATTGCCCTTGCTGTAACAGTTCTGGAGATGAATATGAACTGCAGCTGGCTGTGGTTGACATATTCTGCTGCTGCCTTTGCTCTATCTACCTAGTCTGTATGACACCAGACAGCAGCTGCCCATGCTTTACCTGATCTGTGTATGTGAGGGAACCCTGCGCTCAGCTTCCTGTGCCAGGGCTGGCCCATAGCATGTGCAAACTGGGTCCATGCCCATGCTGCCAACCTCCAGATGAGCACAATCTACAATTTAGGTCCAACAAAAATGTGTCTAAATTGTTTTTCAAAGTCTGTTGGCACTCTTGTCTGCTTTTTTTTGGGTGGGGGGGTTCATAGCACTTCTCAATGGTGCCATCCCCACGCTCCTCCCAAATGTTCAATACATAGACAATTAAAGAGGGCGAGTGGCAGGGACACCAAATGTGGTTTTGCCGATGGTGCTCCCTGACCTGTCCTCAGTAATCCTGGGCAGAGTTCGCTGAGTTCCACTGCGGAACTCCGTGAAGTGCACAAAAAACTCTGCTGCACTACGCGGCGCTTCGCAAGCGGCGGAGTTCGCTAGATAAATACTGTTCGCTGTGATTTTCAGGGTCAGGTGTTTGTCTGCACTGTGCAATCATCGCGAACGGCACCATGCACAGCACAAATGGGTGTTGCTTCCTTTCTGCCGCTAGAGAAGATTTTTTACTCAAGCAGCAGCTTTATCAACGCGAACGGATGATTTCTCAACACGAGCGGTCGCGAGCATATGCGACAACTTGCAATGAGAAATCCGACCACCCACATTGAGAAATCTCACCAGCAGGTTGATTTTCCACGTTTGCGCTCGCCAACTTGACGTTGACAAAGTTGAGCAATGAACAAAACTCTGCTCCGTATAGCGGAGCAGAATTTTTCAGAAGTCCACGAGCTCCACATAATGCGGAGTGCAGCAAACTCTGCAAACTCTGCAAGCGGAGCGGAGTTCACCGGCCAGACTTAGTCCTGAGCCTGTTCAGTGCTGTAACAAGCCGTTCTGAATGTGAATGAAAAATGCACTGCAAATGCCCCACCTCTGCCTTTTCTGTGGACTCGAGAGGATGTTGCACTCTATTGCCTGTGCTGTTCTTGCCCCGTGCAATATCATGCGGTTCCGATTAAGGGAAGATTGTACTGTCACTGTTTGTGATACACCTGTGCTGTTTGAGGGAAATGTGCATTGAAACTGACAATGCTACACCTGCTCTGTTGTGAGGGTACATTGCATTCTGTTCCACCTGCTGTATGTACTGTGCTGCATATGGCTTTTCTGAGTGTGAGAAGAGTGAGCACTCATGTTGCCTGTAGCAAAGCACACTCAGAAAGAGAGTGTGTTTGTTGCTTGTGTTGTTCCTTTTCTCTCTGTGTGAGTGAACCTTACATTAACATTTAAAGTAAAAAGGGGAGACAAATAGATATTCAATTCAATTCAATATTGCTTTATTTCGATTTTGGTTGCAAATCATAAAAGCATACACAAAAAAGAAAAAACATACATATAATCATTAATAAATACAATCATTTAACCATTTATAAAACATTTAAAAAATACAGTATATACAAGCTAAAAATGTTATTCGACTGGCAACCTGCAAATTGAATTCAGATGCATAAGCATTACTTGTTAGATCTTTAAAGTTCAGATTTCAGTTATTTGTAGAGGGGGCCCATTGGTCAAGCGATGGGAAACAACACCTTTAAGGAAGTTTGCCACTAAAAAGACCAATCGCTCACCCTGTAATAATTGTAGGAACAGCAATGCTGGACGATATTGTCTAAAACCGGTACTCCTTAGAATGGGTATAAGCCATTTTTTCCTAAGGTTGTAATACAAAGTACAAAAAAATAAAATATGGGAAGTGGACTGTGTCGAATGGCCATCACATGGACAAGGAGGGAGTACTTTTGCCCAGTTGTTTCTGATAGGTAATGCGACCGATCTATGAAATAAGTTCATTCTAAACCTTACCAACAGATATCGTTCAAAACTCATGGTGTTATAAGTGAGATATGGTTGTATTAAAGGTTCCGTTTGTGTAAGCAAGGCATGGGTAACAGATGGTTTCGTTATCTCGCTTGTTAGTCTCAGAGCCTCTAAATGGGCCAAACATTTCTTTTTTAGGACCTTTCTCGGTAGCTCACGAATTAGGGAGGGATTAGAATAGTAGTGCTCCCAACCCAGGTCACGAAAGAATCTCGCTACATATCGCAGCCACCTTGAGTTCTTTGCATCATCCATTTTCAAACAGTCAGAGAGAATGAGCTGGGTAAAAATAGCCTTTTCTGAGGTCCAAATCCTATGCCACAGTAACAATGGTTCAGTTCTTGCTAGGTCCGTGATGTATGAGAGACCTAGCTCAATGTGGCAGGCAAGAGTACCCGTACTACCAGGTACTCCTAGTAAATATCTGAGAAATGTATTTTCTACCCGCTGTATGCTATCAAGTGCAATGAAACCCCAAAGACCCGCCCCGTACAGAGCCACAGAAAGACATTTGGCTCTGTAGAGCTTTATCATTTCCAAGGGTGCTCTCTTCCCCAACTTTCATGCAAAATTTGTTAGAGCTGCTGTGGCTCTTAAAAAGAGCAATTTGCGTGTGTCCACGGCGGCTCTCCATGAAAGTTTATGGTCAATTGTTATCCCTAGGTAGCAATATTTATCAGTAGTCGCTATTTTTTCCTTATTGAGGTAAATCCCCCTCATTTTTGTTTTTGCGACTCGTACCCACCCTCATGACGAAGGTTTTGCTGATATTTATTTTTAAATCCAGACCAGCCATAAACTTTGAATACCTATCCAGGTTCTTTTGCAGTTCTAATGGGGTACGGGCTAATATAACTGTATCGTCCGCATATAGTAATGCGGGAATTGGGTGATTTTCCACCATTGGAAGGCCTTGGGAATTCTTTAACATCTCTCTTTCCAACCCATTAGTGTACAAAGTAAAAAGAAAGGGGGCCAGGACGCATCCCTGTCTCACCCCTCTTTCTATAGGGAAATCCTCCGTCAGCTCAGCACCTATTCCATAACGGACTTTAGCTGTGGCATTGGAGTAAAGTTCCCTCAGGAACTTTACCTCGTTTGATGGTGCCCCCATATCGATCAACAAGGACCAAAGTTTAGAATGGGAGACACAATCAAACGCAGATGATAGATCCACGTAAACCATAAATAAATCTCCGCCTTTGATGAAGATGTATTTATCAATTAGGAGGGAGAGGTTTAAAGCCTGCTCAGTGGTCCCTAAGCCTTAGCGAAACGCATATTGTAGGTCTGAGATGATTCTTCCTTCCTCCGCCCAATCTTGCAACAATTCTAAGATGACTCGACCTGCCACTTTGCCAAGGGAGTCTAAAAGCGAGATTGGGCGGTAGCAGGAAACAGACCCCCTATCCCCTTTCTTAAATATGGGAACTAGTATGGAACGTGACCAGGATTCCAATAGACCCGCATTACAAGTTGCATTCAGGACTCTTGTGAGAAGGGGAGTCCATAAGTCCATTTGGGCCTTGAATAAATCGATTGGGACACCATCAGGGCCAGGCGCCTTCCCACTTTTACTAGCTTTTAGAGCCTGTGCGACTTCTGACAATGTAAACTGGAGGTTGATAGGATAAGAACTGGGTGGATCATTAGGTGTGGAATCTCCAGAATAATGGGAGTCCGAGCTATATGAAAAGATCTTAGTGAAATGTTGCACCCAGTCTTTCTCTTGTATTGCTATCTCAATAGTCGGAAGATTAGTTTTATCATTTAAAAAGGGAGATTTGACCACCTGCCAGAAAGCGGCTGAGTTCCTAATACTGCAGCTTTCGTGCAATTGGTCCCAAAGTTGGTTTTTTAATTCCCTCTTCCTTGCTTTAAGTGCTTGATTGTATATCTTCTGCAGTGTTTTTACCTCTTGAGGAATCCTAGCTGATTTTCTGAGGGCACTTTTTAAATTGGAATAAGCCACCGTGCATGCATGATTGAACCACCCTTTTGTTTGCCTAGATTTTTGTTTAGTTTCAATCCAGAGGGCCTCTTTTA
Organism: Lissotriton helveticus; assembly: GCF_964261635.1. Classification (NCBI taxonomy): domain Eukaryota; kingdom Metazoa; phylum Chordata; class Amphibia; order Caudata; family Salamandridae; genus Lissotriton; species Lissotriton helveticus. The sequence continues at coordinate 1,327,601,891 of NC_136068.1, read as the reverse complement.
CTGTTTTGAGAATTTCCTCAAAATTGAGGATGATTTCTTGGTAAGATACGTCCGTGCTAAGGCATTTTATAAAATGTGAGAAAGCTTTTGTTACCACCTGCTTTGTTATTTCTACAGGGTCTGGTTTTCCCCACTTCAAAGCGTAGCCATTTGTCCTACTCAAGGACAAGTAGTTTTGCGTTAAAATGGAACTGTGTCCGCTCCTTGTATTTTGGGACAACAACATAGAAATGCTGATTGGAGTATGGTCACTCAATGGGATATTATGCTGAGTGAATATTGCTTTGGCCACCATAGCGCCATTAGAAACCAAAATAAAATCTATAACTGATTGAAATCCCCTCCCACGAAATGTTGGGGTAAGTAGCACGTCATCCTTGTTAGTATTGTTTGCTATTATTAGGTCAAGATCAAACAACATTTCGTTGAGGAGGTTCCCTAGAGAGCAATGTCTAAAATGTGTAATTGAATTACCAGCTTCGTCTGTTATACCACAGGTACCTTTACCCTCAGAGATACATGGACCCAAGTTAAAGTCCCCCCCCCCCCCCCCCAATGATTGTCACATCCTTATAAGTCTTTCTTTTAGAGGTTAATAAAGTGGAACTGATCAGTGTTACCACATTTACTGCCTGAAGGACTGTGAGATTATTGTAAAAATTTACCACAATAGATATTCATTTAGTGACTGCTTCGTATAAAGTGAAACGAGAAAACCTGGATTCATCACGGCTCCCTCCGTAACCAAATTATGTGATCTTAGACAAAGATTTTATTTTACCTATGCACTTTTTTTTTACCATCACAAAAAAAAAATAACCTTCAAATACATGAGCTAAGTACACCAGCTGGAAAAAAGTATAGTGTTGATTTAAAAGACCTTAATGTAGCCCTAAAACCAGAGCAACTGGAATTATTGAATTTCACAGCCGCAGCTTGTTTTTTTTGCATAGTTATCGATTTGTCGTATTTGCCTCGTAATCCATCACCTGCTACAAAATCTGCAGGTTTTACCCCCCAAAAAATTCTAGCTCAAACAGATCAAAAGTTACTAAAAACATAGCAATGTGGGTTCACACGCAGTGCCTTTGCAAAGATTAGCTGGTCATCTTTCTGTTGTTTTTTTCTGTATTTGGTTGTTAAACTGCTACTAATGTAGGGAAATATTTCCCAGACAGTATTACCATGTGTAAAAGTGAAAAAATAGGGTTAATAGTAATAAAAAATGTGCTGCATTATGCTGCATAATTAGCCTAATCTTGACGCATAATTTAGTCAACCCTGCCACATAATTGTGTGCTCTCCTGCTGCATAATTCCAGTGGCCCTGTCTATAACAATATGCCACATACAGGATTCACAAGAGATTGTGTTTTAGTTCACTATCTGCACTGTCATCAGAGTGGGGGTGGGGGCAGGAATGGTTCTAAGTTCATGTTTAAAAACTATCACTTTTAATAAGTACTTCCCAGCGCAGTGCTATAATATGACACATTATTGTCAAGGTTTCCACGTGTTAAAGAAATACACTTTTTTGAATTTTTAAGAGATTTTATCATATTTTACACATGGTAGATATTTCCAGGGCTCGGAACGGGCACGGAATCTAGGTGTAAAGCCGACCCTAGGCTCGGTTCTTGCTCGCTCACCATATTACTTGTCGGCCCGCCCACCTCTAGCTGCGATCAATGGTTTACCCACAGTCCGGGTGAAGGGCGGCTGCTTTACTGCTCGCTGTGCGGTAGCGGTAGCTGCACTGTGTACCTTTGAACCCTGAGTTGTCCTCGCCCATGGTCGGCTTGTTTTAGTTCTCTTACGGAGTAAAGATCAGCTCCCTGTACATACATCAATATTTCATAATGCATTATTAATACTTAGAGCAAGTATGACTTTTTTGCATTTAATCTTATAGAAAGTTTGCAGAGTTCTCTGTGAGAGTAAGTCGTGGTTCATTTAGGATTCTGCGCAGATCTTTGCCAGCTCAGAACCAGATGTTCGGCCGATGACTTCAGTGGTGAGGGCAGCTGCGTGTACTCTCCAAGAGAGAGGTGTGACTGACTCTCACAAGCCGCGATCTGACACGTGGCGGACTGCTCCCCACAATAGGTTTTAAGATGTAAACACCTGGCATGCAACTGACTCTACCCCAGCCCGGCGTGCCTTTGTTTTGCCTGCCTGGCAAGCACCTGTCACCTTCCCAGCAGTAGCCTGCTGTCAGAAGCACCACACTGACGGCGCCCCAGCCCCGCAGGCGCCTTCAGTGCATTTCCTTGCAGGTGGTGCGGGATCTGTGAGCCCCACCCCAGGGCAAAGTCAATGCCAGCAGCAGGAGCGGGCTGCAGCCGAGGCCAAGCCCAGTCCTGTTTTGGGATTGTCAGCGGAAGGTCCCGGCTCCGCCTCTCGCGCGCACCTCCCTCACCCCCAGCATTGGGAGCCTCCGCGTGTCCTGAAAGGTGTTCCGGGTCCAGGGGATCGCCGCCCACCTCCCCGTCCAGTGTCCATTGAGTCACTGCGGGAGACCCCCCCAAGTTCAGGCCGGGATACCTAGGAGCCCCTCCCCCTCTGGAGCCTGGCACGGGCACCGGCGAGAAAGCCCACCTCTCAGGCGCTGCCCGGGAGCCCCATGCTGCTCTTGTGAAAGTACGGAACACGGAAGCGGCCATGAAGCGATCGTCCTATTCCGGTAAGATCGCGCTGTTTTCTGAAGGCAGAGGGGCAACGACACGGGGTTCGGAACGGCCGGGCCGGGGTGGCCAAAGATATACCTGTCACTTCACTCTCCTTTTGTCACCCTCTTATTTTTAAATAATCCTGTAAATCAGCATGCATCCGCACACTTCTAATAGGTTAACCTGTTTGCAAAAAACATACTTTCTCAATCTACTCTGAAGGGGTAATAAGCCTCTTAAACACCTGGCCTCGACCTCAGTCCCACGCCAACTGGCTGAGAGTTACATTTAAAACCAGACACTGCATGTTGTATGGTATGTTGGCGCTATGTAGCGCCTAAGTGAGGAGAAGCGTGCCTCTGGCATGTGTTTCTAGGAGTCGAGCTAGATGGTTTGAAAGAGGTCCGTAAAGTTTAGCCCGGTTCGGGAGGAGACAAGGTGCCCAGAGGAGGGAGCCCATTTGGGGTGCTGGTGCCTGGCGGAAGAAGTGTTGCCGGGCACCGCCCAGCGCTAGTAGAGTGAATGGGAGGATCGGTGCCAACCTCAGTGCGGGAAATTAATAAAAACCTACCGGGCTTCTGTAAACAAGGAGAGATGCAGCTGTTATAAGACAACTTTAAACAACCTGCTGTGGACAGGTACCCGAGCACCAGCAACACGTACACGAGTGGTCAGTACACGCGTGAGCGTCCATAGATTTTATGCTGCATAAATACAACATTTACCCACATTATTCACACCTGGTAATCATGTTCATGTTTTTGTAACACATTCAAACTTGACAGCAGCCTAACATCTATCAAAAAGTGTGAATATTTTTCCGAGGCAGCAGCTGCACACAAAGAGCCGGAAAACACAGCTCAGTGGGTTCGTGCCTCTGCTGTAGAGATCTATCTGTGCTTCACAGATTTGAATCCCAGAGGAGCTAACTCGGTCCTTTTTACTTCCAGGGTGGGTAACATGAGTTAAGTACAGGCCCGGCTCCAGGAATATTTATTTGGGTGGGCCAAGGGTGCATTTGGGTGGGCCACTGCGGGCTCGATTTGTCGCATATATGTCTGAGCAGGCCTGCTTCAGAGCCCGCCTTTATCACTTCTTAGTCTTACAAGGCCCAGTAAGACGCACTCTTTTCCAAATCTCTTTCTAAATATGATCACTCTCAAAAAGTGTTTTTTCCATGTAATGTTCCTTTGATGGGAAGAGGAGGTTTCTAAGGTGGGAGTATCAGGCAAGTGACACTACTCGGGCTCCCTCTGTGCGAGCCTTCACGGAGAATCCCTCTTCATTACTACCTCAACCTGACCCCGGACTCTGCCACGCACTCACTTACAGGTTTGATTATCCACTACTCCTCTCCAGTGCACCTTATCTCACAGCTAACCTTGGGCCCCAGCACCATATCAGGCACCATTGGGCTCCATTTTCATTTTTCCAGGTAAAAATACTAGTAAAACCACCTTCAAACTTAAAATATTGAATGTAGCAGTAAATATAATTACTACGCACTTTAAAGTATGTTCCAGAGTAGCCCTTATGGCCAGACTGCTAAATAAATAAACAACAACAGAAAGGCCATGACAGGGCTGGCTTTAGTGCTGATGCAAAAGTCTTTTTTGGTGCCACACCAATTACCTCTTTCTCCGTAAATACCTTTACAACCACCTTCCAACAGTGATCCTCATCTCTCCGTAGCCCCCCCCTCATGACCTCCTACTCAGACTCCTTCACTACCACCCTCCTCCAGCGCCACTCATCTCTCCGTAGCCCCTCCCTCAAATGCATTTCATGTGTTGTATAGCGCTACTCATACCAGTGTAGGGTGTCACAGTACTTTACATCACACACACATTATACAGAGACAATCAATCATGCAGGTATGTAAATCAGTCTGCAGGGAATGTCACATAAGCCATTGAGGATTACAAGGTGCAGGAATCACGTCATCCATACTGGTGGGCAGTATATTTTAAGAGGGTTTGGTCTGGGAAAACACAACTGTAGGATTTAAAGAGTATTCCATGAGGGTCAGCTTTACTGATAAAAATGTATATCTGCCCCAAAATACTCATTTTAGCAACATTAAAATAATGAAAGACTGAGGAAGTTCTAACTATATCACAAAACAAAAAAAGCAAAGTTCTAACTCTACCATTCATGTTTATATGCAGCGCTTTGGTGACAGTTCATTGGTCACTGTTTTATGTTAGGGTTATAAATTCTGAACTGCAAGTAACACAAGGATCTCTGTGAAAAAGGCAGTAACCCACTGAGCTTCCACATAAAATACAGTTCATCTGCATTTAAAAACGACTAACAGACAAATGATTGCTCTCCAGCAGGATCATTAATCACCCGGGTTATCTGGGTATTTTCTACTGTCTTATTGTTGTCCTGCGTCAGCCATGATAATGATAAAAACTGTTCAAATTAAGCACACACTGACTTTATTTATTAACTGTACAATACATTTAAATAATTAAAGTAAAAAACATAAAAGCAAACAGCTAAAAAATAACCACTGTAAAAAATATGAAGGCATCTAATAAAGTGTAGTTACTGTGCCACGAAGTATGTGTCCTGCTGGGCCTGTGCAGATTTAAAAAAGAAAAACAAATGGTAACACATTCTCTTACCTACTCCATAAAACAAACTTTGTGTCACAGCCTGATCTGATAAGCAGCTGCAGGGGTCAGGAAAGGTGAATAGGATAAAATAAACTTTTCTCCTGCACCGCATAGAAAATGAAATATCTACACAGCAGAACAGTAGGCAAAAGGCGACCGTTGTCGCCTTTCGCCAGTGGAGATGAAGGGGGTTCAAAAAATAAACAAAGCCTTGTTAACATATCAATGGTCTTTTAAAGACCTGTAAAGTACTCGGGTGCGGCTGGATAATCTCAAGAACGGTCTGTGTGTGTGCGCGCCAGGAAAGCTGTCTCAGCCCGGGCGCAAACACACACAGACACCCTTTGAGGTCACTGCCGGTGTGCGCCTGCCTTCAAGCCCTTACTGTGAGGGCCAAGGCTCCTGTTTGGGTGGGCCAGGCTCAAGTTTGGGTGGGCCTGGCCCACCCGGCCCACCCTCTAGAACCGGGCCTGGTTAAGTATAAGCTCCGTCAAGCCTAAAGCAGCACGCAGCACAGAGCACCGCTGGCACAGGTGGCCATTGGACCCTGGCAGCTCTTACTGCAGTGGTGTAAGCTGACAGGGCCGAAGCACAGGAGATCTTTAGAGCCCACTATACATTTCTCCGTCAATGTATAGGCCCTCCTTTACTTATGCTATTGTGAATTTTTCAGAATGCAACTACAACAAAACGATCAGGTGGGGACCCAAGGGAATATGTAAAGACCGTGCTCTGGATACATTCCCTGGCAGTACATTAATAACACAAGAGTACCAGAGGGTCTAGCCAAAGTATAGTAGAGGTGCAGATAAACCCCGGCAAAGGTGGCTTATTGAATCAGTTTTATTAGAGTCAGTCTTTTGAGTTTAGTGCCGGGGTTTATCTGCACCTCTACTATACTTTGGCTAGACCCTCTGGTACTCTTGTGTTATTCATTTTTCAGAATGCTCACACTACAGCACCCGACCAATCACAAGGAGGCCCGCCTGGGAGGTGAACAAACTACACGAAACACCATTTTTCAGGACTCACCCCGTGCCACACAAAATGACTACTGGTCTGTAGATAAATAAAGACACTACAGACAGGCCAGTGTCTTTGACAGTTTGTACGACGGAGGCCGTCAGCCACGTTTGCTTCCTCAGGCTGTGCTACTTGGTGTCTTCCTTGTTGGCTGTTCTGTTACATCTCTCTGAAGCTTCTACACTTCCCCTTAGGTAGCCCTACAGCACCTCTCAGTAGGCCCTGCTGCTTCATCTCTATAGGATAATACCACATCTCGAAGTAGGCTTCAAACGTAATCTCTCCATAGGCTGCGCTGCTTCATCAGTCTGTAGGCTGCAATACTTCATGTCAAGTCGATTTAGGTTGCAATACTTCATCTCTCTCCTAGGAGCAATGCTTCATCTCTCTGTTGGTTGCAATACTTCATCTCTCTCCGAAGATCAATGCTTCATCTCTCTGTTGGCTGCAATACTTCACCCTGCTGTTTGCTGCAATGCTTCATCTCTCTCCGAGGAGCAATGCTTCATCTCTCTGTTGGTTGCAATACTTCATCACTCTCCGAGGAGCAATGCTTCTCCCTCTCTGTTGGCTGCAATACTTAATCTCTCTCCGAGCAGCAATGCTTCATCTCTCTGTTGGCTGCAATACTTCATCTCTCTGTAGGCTGTAATACTTCATCTCTCTCAGAGGAGCAATACTTCATCTTTCTGTAGGCTACAATACTTAATCTCTCTGTAGGCTGCAATTCTTCATCCCTCTGTAGGTTGCAATGCTTTATCTCTCTGTTGGCTGCAATACTTCATCTCTCTGTAGGCTGCAATACTTCATCTCTCTCAGAGGAGCAATACTTCATCTTTCTGGAGGCTACAATACTTAATCTCTCGGTAGGCTGCAATACTTCATCTCTCTGTAGGCTGCAATACTTCATCTCTCTGTAGGCTACAATACTTAATCTCTCTGTAGGCTGTGATGCTTTATCTCTCTGTAGGCTGCAATGCTTCATCTCTCTGTTGGCTGCAATACTTCATCTCTCTGTAGGCTGCAATACTTCATCTCTCTCAGAGGAGCAATACTTCATCTTTCTGGAGGCTACAATACTTAATCTCTCGGTAGGCTGCAATATTTCATCTCTCTGTAGGCTGCAATACTTCATCTCTCTGTAGGCTGCAAGAATTCATCCCTCTCCTGGGAGCAATACTTAATCTTTCTCTTGGGAGCATTACTTCATCTCTCTGTAGGCTGCAATACATCCTCCTACTGTAAGCTGCGCTCCCTCATCTCTCTGTAGGGTGCAATACTTGACCTCTATGGAAGCTGCAATAATTCATCTCACTCTCTGTAAGGTGCAATAATTCATTTTACTGCAGCATGCAATACTTCATCACTTTGTAGGCTGCAATTCTTCATCTCATGTATGGCTTAAATACTTCACCACTATACAGGCTACAATAATTCATCTCACTGTAGCATGCAATACTTCATCACTCTGTAGGCTGCAATACTTAATCTCACTTATGGCTTTAATACTTCACCACTCTATAGGCTGCAATAATTCATCTCATTGTAGCATGCTATACTTCATCACACTGTAGGCTGCAATACTTCAACCCACTTATGGCTTTAATACTTCACCACTCTATAGGCTGCAATAATTAATCTCACAGTTGCATGCTATACTTTGACACTCTGTAGGCTGCCATGCTTCATCTCACTTATGGCTTTAATTCTTCACCACTCTATAGGCCGCAATAATTCATCTCACATTAGCATGCACTACTTCATCACTCTGTAAGCTGTAATACTTTATCTCAATTATGGCTTTAATACTTCACCACCCTACATGCTGCAATAATTCTTCTCACTGTACTCTGCAGTGCTTAGTCTCTCTATAAGCTGCACTACTTCTGCTCTCTCCCTGGAGCAATACTTAATTTCTCTGTAAGAATGCAATACTTCATCCTGCTTAAGGCTGCAATACTTCAGCACTCTATAGGCTGCAATAATTAATCTCACTGTAGCATGCAATACTTCACCTCTCTGTAGGGTGGAAAACTTCACCTTTCTGTTTGAAGACTGCATTGGTTTGGTTTAAGTTTGATTAATATTTTCTAGCAATAAAAAGAAGTATAAAAACTTCACCTTTCTGTAAACTGCGATAAATTATGTCACTCTCGGTAGGCTGAAATAATGTATCTCTTTCTAGCATACAATGCTTCATCTCTCTGTAAGCTGCAATGCTTCATTTCGCTTATAGCTGCAATACTTCACTTCTCTGTAGGCTGGAATAATTCATCTCAATGTAGGCCGCAGTGCTTCATCTCACTTAAGGCTTTACTACTTCACCTCCCTGTAGGGTGCAAAAATTAATCTTACTGTAGCATGCAATACTTCATCACTCTGTAGGCTGCAATATTTCATCTCACTTATGGCTTTAATACTTACCACTCTATAGGCTGAATATAATTAATCTCACTGTAGCATTCAATACTTCATCACTCTGTAGGCTGCAATACTTCATCTCACTTATGGCTTTAATACTTACCACTCTATATGCTGCAATAATTAATCTCACTGTAGCATTCAATACTTCATCACTCTGTAGGCTGCAATACTTAATCTCACTTATGGCTTTAATACTTACCACTCTATAGGCTGCAATAATTCATCTCACTGGAGCATTCAATACTTCACCACTCTATAGGCTGCAATAATTAATCTCACTGTGCTCTTCAGTGCTTAATCTCTCTGTAAACTGGAACACTTAATCTCTCTGTAATATGCAATACTTCATATCTCTCCCTGGAGCAATACTTAATTTCTCTGTAGGCTGCCATACTTCATCTTGCTTAAGGCTGCAATACCTCACCACTCTATAGGTTGCAATAATTCATCTCACTGTAGCATGCTATACTTCATCACACTGTAGGCTGCAATACTTCATCTCACTTATGGCTTTAATACTTCACCACTCAAAAGGCTGCAATAATTCATCACACTGTTGCATGCTATACTTCATCACTCTGTAGGCTGCAATACTTCATCTCACTTATGGCTTTAATACTTCACCACTCTAAAGGCTGCAATAATTCATCTCACTGTAGCATGCTATACTTCATCACACTGTAGGCTGCAATACTTCATCTCACTTATGGCTTTAATACTTCACCACTCAAAAGGCTGCAATAATTCATCACACTGTTGCATGCTATACTTCATCACACTGTAGGCTGCAATACTTCATCTCACTTATGGCTTTAATACTTCACCACTCTAAAGGCTGCAATAATTCATCTCACTGTAGCATGCTATACTTCATCACTCTGTAGGCTGCAATACTTCATCTCACTTATGACGTTAATACTTCACAACTCTATAGGCCGCAATAATTCTTCTCACTGTAGGCTGCAACACTCCATCTTGAGGCTTCTATATTTCATCTCTCCATATGCGGTATTGCTTCATTTCTCTGTAGTCTGCTGTACTCCATCTTTCTGTAGGTTCAATTCTTCATTCCTTTGTAGACTGTACTACTTCATCTCCGTATGTTGCAAAGCGACCTCTCTGTCTGTAGGCTGCCATACTTCATCTCTCTATAGGCTGCAATGCTTCGTCTCTGTAAGCTGCAATGCTCCATCTCTCAGGCTGTTACAGACACATATCTCAATGTAGGCTGTAATACTTCATATCTCTGTACATTCCAAAGCTTCATCCCTCTGTAGGCTGCAATGCTTCATCTCTCTAGGCTGCAATGCTTCATCTATCTAGGCTGCAATGCTTCATCTCTCTAGGCTGCAATGCTTCATACCTCTGTAGGCTGCAATGCTTCATCTCTCTAGGCTGCAATGCTTCATCTCTCCAGGCTGCAATGCTTCATCTATCTAGGCTGCAATGCTTCATTTCTCTTGGCTGCAATGCTTTATCTCTCTAGGCTGCAATGCTTCATCTCTCTAGGCTGCAATGCTTCATCTATCTAGGCTGCAATGCTTCATTTCTCTTGGCTGCAATGCTTCATCTCTCTGTAGGCTGCAATGCTTCGTCTCTCAGGCTGTAACACACACAAATCTCAATGTAGGCTGTAATCCTTCATATCTCTGTACTTTGCAAAGCTTCATCCCTCTGTAGGCTGCAATGCTTTATCTCTCTAGGCTGCAATGCTTCATCTCTCTGTAGGCTGCAATGCTTCATCTCTCTAGGCTGCAATTCTTCATCTCTCTAGGCTGAAATGCTTTATCTCTCTGTAGGCTGCAATGCGTTATCTCTCTAGGCTGCAATGCTTCATCTCTCTAGGCTGTAATGCTTCATCTCTCTAGGCTGCAATGCTTCATCTCTCTAGGCTGCAATGCTTCATCTATCTAGGCTGCAATGCTTCATCCCTCTGTAGGCTGCAATGCTTTATCTCTCTAGGCTGCAATGCTTCATCTCTCTGTAGGCTGCTATGCTTCATCTCTCTAGGCTGCAATGCTTCATCTCTCTAGGCTGCAATGCTTGATCCCTCTGTAGGCTGCAATGTTTTATCTCTCTGTAGGCTGCAATGTGTTATCTCTATAGGCTGCAATGCTTCCTCTCTCTAGGCTGCAATGCTTCATCTATCTAGGCTGCAATGCTTCATCCCTCTGTAGGCTGCAATGCTTTATCTCTCTAGGCTGCAATGCTTCATCTCTCTGTAGGCTGCAATGCTTCATCTCTCTAGGCTGCAATGCTTCATCTCTCTAGGCTGCAATGCTTCTTCCCTCTGTAGGCTGCAATGCTTCATCTCTCTGTAGGCTGCAATGCGTTATCTCTCTAGGCTGCAATGCTTCATCTCTCTAGGCTGCAATGCTTCATCTCTCTAGGCTGCAATGCTTCATCTCTCTAGGCTGCAATGCTTCATCTCTCTAGGCTGCAATGCTTCATCCCTCTGTAGGCTGCAATGCTTTATGTCTCTAGGCTGCAATGCTTAATCTCTCTAGGCTGCAATGCTTCATCTCTCTCACATCCTCACGAAATTTGACACAATTCCCCGGGATCGCTCCCTGGCGGAATTATTAAAGTGTAAATCTGGCTCCCCCACAGACCCCTGGCCAGCCAAACAGTACAAATCCCTGGCGCCCCTGCTCAACCCCATTCTCAATGACATCTGGAACGACTCCCTGCAGACGGGCATCTACCCCGAATCCTGGAAGCACGCTCCATTGGTTCCCATCCTTAAAAAACCCAATGCCGACCCTAATGAACCAGCCAACTACAGACCCATCTCTCTGCTCCCCGCACCTGCCAAAGTGCTTGAAAAGCTAGTCCAACAGCAACCGGCCAAATTCTTTGAAGCCATGGTACTTTTCACGACTCACAGCACGGGTTCAGACCCGGATACAGTACCGAGTCAGCACTCATTGAGATGGCTGACTCAGTGCGGTGGAAAATGGATGAGGGATCAAGGACGGTGTTGGTGCTGCTCGACTTGTCGGTGGCATTTGACACCGTCTCCCACCCCGTCCTGCTCGAGCGTCTCCACGCAAAAGGAATCCAAGGCAAGGCGTTGGAATGGATTGCATCCTTCCTCTCAAATCGGACACAGGCTGTGTTCACCCCCCCCCCCGTTTACCTCCATCAGTCGTCCGCTCAGGTGGGCAGTCCCTCAGGGCTCCTCCCTGAGTCCCCTTCTGTTTAATGTTTACTTCTCCCCTCTGGCGGAGATTATTGCCCAGTCAGGAATCAAGGCCACGTCGTATGCTGACGACATTCAGCTTCTGTTTTCCTATGACATCGTCTCCCAGACCACTTTCGACCCCTTAAAAGATTGCCTTCGCAACATCGCCCGCTGGAAGGACAGCAACTTCCTCCGGCTAAATGCCGAAAAAACCGAAGTCCTCTTCTTTCAGCAGCCTTTGCCACTGGATTTCAACCTTTGGTGGCCCGTGGACCTAAGTGCAGCCTCTATACCCAAGGACTCTGTCAAAAACCTTGGAGTCAGATAGGACTCTAGCGATACATTTCAATCCCAAGTCCAGACGGTGTCCGCAGCATGCTTCTCCAAAATCAGGATGGTGAAAAAATGTATCAATTTTCTTCCCAGCCATACGAGGAAAACAATTGTTCAAGCTTTAATCACGTCACATCTAGACTACGCCAACGGCCTGTACATAGGTCTGTCTTCTGGCCTACTCCACCGTCTCCAGACAGTCCAAAATGCCGCAGTCCGCCTGGTCTGTGGCATCTCCCTACGAGAGCACATCTCTCCCTACCGGAAAAAACTACATTGGCTGCCAGTCCAAAAACGAGCAGAATTCAAAGCTCTCACACTCTCCCATAGGGCAAAAAAAGGAAAGGGCTCTGCATATCTTGTCTCCTGCCTCCGCCCCTACAGTAATGCTCGCCTTCTCCGTTCTAGCTCTAAACATCTCCTCGCCACACCTAGATTAAAAAAAACACGTTCTGGAGGGAAAACCTTCCAAGTCTCCGCTTGATCTCATTGGAACAGACTTCCCATCTCCATTCGGATGATACAGGAAGAATTCCCCTTCCGTAGAGCGCTCAAAACCTTCCTTTTCTGCTAAAAATTTCTCCCCAGTTTCTGATCCAGCTTAATTGGGGTAGCTGTGCGCTATATAAAATTCACAAATAATAAATAATCTCTCTGTAGGCTGCAATGCTTTATCTCTCTAGGCTGCAATGCTTTATCTCTCTGTAGGCTGCAATGCTTCATCTCTCTAGGCTGCAATGCTTCATCTCTCTGTAGGCTGCAATGCTTCATCTCTCTGTAGGCTGCAATGCTTTATATCTCTGTAGGCTGCAATGCTTCATCTCTCTTGGCTGCAATGCTTCATCTCTCTAGGCTGCAATCCTTCATCTCTCTAGGCTGCAATGCTTCATCTCTCTTGGCTGCAATGCTTCATCTCAGTGTAGGCTGGAATCCTCAATCTCTCTTTAGGCAGCAATGGTATTTCTCTTTATAGGCTGCAATACTTCATCTCTCTGTAGGCTGCAATGATTCATCTCTCTGTAGGCTGCAAAGCACTATCTCTCAGTAGGCTGTAACACGCTCATCTCGATGTAGGCTGCAATGCCTCATCTCAGTGTAGGCTGGAATCCTCCATATCTCTTTAGGCAGCAATGGTATTTCTCTTTATAGGCTGCAATACTTCATCTCTCTGTAGGCTGCAATGATTCATCTCTCTGTAGGCTGCAAAGCACTATCTCTCAGTAGGCTGTAACACGCTCATCTCGATGTAGGCTGCAATGCCTCATCTCAGTGTAGGCTGGAATCCTCCATATCTCTTTAGGCAGCAATGGTATTTCTCTTTATAAGCTGCAATACTTCATCTCTCTGTAGGCTGCAATGCTTCATCTCTCATTTGATTGTAGCTCACTTCATCTCTTTGTAGACTGTGCTACATCACCATACGGTATCATGCACCACTTCATCCCGCTGTAGGCTTGAACTACTTCATCTCACTACTATCTCAATGTAGCCCTTGATTCTTCATCTTTCTAGAGGCTCTGCTACGTCAGATCGCTGTAAGCTACTATACTTCTTGTCAATGTAGACTGCAGTTCTTCATCAATGTAGACTCTAGTGTGCATTCTTTTTATGGGTTGCAATACATCTCTGTAAGTTGTACCACTTCATCTCTCTATTGGTTGCAGCACTTCTCTCTGTCGGGTGTGCTCCCTCCTCTCTAATACGTCAGTAATAAGTCACTTTTCTGTAGATCCTGCTCCTTTATGGATGATGGTTACAATCCTTCATCTTCCTTTAGGGTGTGCTACGTCCTCTCTCTATTTATTGTAATAAATACATCATTTCTCTGCACAAGTTGCAATTCTTAATTTCTCTCTCTAGGACTCGCTACTTCCTCTGTATGGTGTAGTGTGTCTCTTTTCTGTAGAACATCTCTCTCTGGGTTCCAGTTCTTTCTGTCTCTCTCTCTCTCGTACAGGTGACACTCTCTCTATATATTTTGTAATGCATTACTTCTCTATAGAACATGCTCCACCATTTCTCTGCAAGTTGCAATTCTTCATCCCTCTCTAGGGGAGCTAATTCCTCTCCCCATATGTTATAATACATCGCTTCTCTAGAACAAGGTCCTTCATGTCTCTGCAGGTTGTTTTCTTTCATCTCTCTTTATAGGCTGTGCTACTTCAACTCTCTGTAGGCGGCAGTACCCTATTTCTTTGTAAGTTGGTCTACCTCATCGCAACATGGGCTTAAATATGCCATGTCTTTATAGGTTACAGTATTACATCTATGTACTAATGGCAGATTGAGCGCTATACAAATGTCACTTAACAATAGCAGTAAATTCTGGTATTTTATCTTTGTGTGGAACCTGTGCTATCTTTCTTCCTGCGTTGGATGTGCTTCCTCATCTTTCTGTGTAGGCTCCACTACAGCATGTCTACATGCAGTGTGTGCTACTGTTTGACCACATAACCTGCACTGCTTGTTCTCTCACTGCAGATTGTGCCATTTCATCCACTGTCTTTGCTTTTTGTGGGTTCCTCTATATCCTTATGTTATATCTCACTCCTCCTTGCGTTTTCCTTCTTCTTTAAGCGCCCCATTCATTACCACCTCTGTGTTTATAGAGAAGAAATATATATGGTTAGGTCATAGGTTCCATGGAAAAAACATTTTTTGTTTTCTTAATAACTCTGGTGCTGTTTAATGAATCTGCACAAAAAGTATTTAAAAAGTGCACTCATTTTGAATTCTTTATGGAAAATATTTGTGCAGCTCCTTAAACGGCAGGCGTAAAAATGCATTTTCTATTTTAACTCCCATCAGATTATCTGCTCCTCAGTATAGAAAACACCAAACTTGGGGCATATTTACAATGAAGTGACGGAGTTCAGCTTTAACCGTCCTGGGGCTGCACCATATTTACAAAAATATAGTGCAGTCCTGCATTTTCCCCTGCGCTGGCGCTAAATTTAGCAGTCTAGCACCAAAGCAGGCATCCTTGCACCACAGTGCAAGGGTGTCTGCGTTGAGGGGAAGATTGTTTATGTGCACGAAGGGCTTTCTTCCTGCATATAAACAATATTTAAAAGACGTTTTGTAACTTTGATGTATGCTGCTTAATGCTTAACCCCTTCACTGCGGGGGTTATTTTCCCGCTGTGCTGGGGGGGAGGGGGGCGCGCAGGGCGCCCGCATGCTAATGACGAGCTGAGCTCGTCATGAGGCACGGCGCTCCTGTGATCATGACGAGCTCAGCTCGTCACAGGTGCATTACCTGCCGTGGAACGCTCAGCACAGCAGGGGAATTATCCCCGCATGCGAGCGTTCCACGGCTCATGACGAGCTCAGCTCGTCATGAGCATGGAAGAGGTTAAAATGTAATTTCTTTCTCTTGATTGTTTATGTGCAGGAGGGTAAACCTTCTTACACATAAACAGAAACTTTTCTGCACATGAACAATCAATTGCAATTTGCTGTTTCTATGTGTGCTACACAATGCATTACACATGGAAACAGCTAAAACGAGGAGAAATAACGCGTTTCTGCTTGTTTCACCTGTTTAACACCATGTATTCCCTGGTTTCAATGTTGCTGCTGCTTCCTATTTACGCCACCTTTGTAAATAGGGGGAAGTATCAAAATCAAGGGTGTTGTGGTGAAACTCCCACAGCAACACCGATTGCCCGCCCCTTTCACACTTAGGGTGCCTTATTTACAAGGCAGCGTTAAGCCACATTAAGTGGCTTAATGCTGCCTTGTAAATAGGGCGAAGCCCTTGTCGCCATCACAACGACACAGAAAGTGACGTTGTGGTGGCAATAGGCACTTGTAAAGATGCCCCCAAGTTTGGTGTAAATCTGTTTTGTTATCGAGAAATGAGCACTGAAAAAGTGTTCAGGTGTGGGCAAGAATAGGTTACATTTTAGAGATATCTGGACCGTTAGTTCACTGCTCTTCTGCAGGTTTGCGATTCCATGGAGAATGTGCCTGTAATCCAGGTAAAAAGTAAATAAAGGCACGCCATTGAATGAGGCAGTTTTTCCCCCTGTCATTCATTGAGTATTTGTCAACTAGACTTGTAAATCCTCCAAGCTCTGATTGGCTGGCTGTCACAGAAAAAATGTACATGGCATTTGCCTCTACCCATTGCAGTGCATCAAGTACCGTTTTGCTAACAAATAATACATAAATAAAAGGGCAAAAGGAAGCAGAGGGAATCTATCCTGACCAGTATACCCATGTGGGGAAGGGGGCTCAAATGTAACATAAATATAAAATAAAATGATTTAACCCCTTTCATGCTGATGACAGCCCCCGTCCGTCAGGCAACACGGTGGGCGTGTGCTGATGACGGCTGGGGGCCGGCTGGGGGCCGTCATGAACCCGCCCACTCTTCAGAAGTGCCGCACAGGCGCAGAATCGCGGCCACGCCCAAGGGGTTAATCATAGGATTCATGAATGTCAGCACGTTATATTTTTATATAATTTGTGAAGAGTGAGAGTTAATGATTTAGTCACATTGAAATTGTGTTGCCTGTAATTTATGTAATCAGCCTTGCCCAGGTTTCTTTTTCACATTTGTCTTTTCCCTGTCAGGGCACTAGTATCTTGCATACAGGGGGCCCAGCTCTTTTTCAAATATAACCTTACATATATCATCAATGCTGACATGTCGAATAACATCCCTGATGACAGGTTGAATTGTATCATCGATGACATCACAGATAACATCCTGAATAAAATCTCTGATGACATCATTCATCACAGTGTTGTTGGCATTAGATTATGGCCAGGAAAAAATTGAAAAAAAGGCCTACAGCTGTATTTAGCAGAGGCTAACTGCAAAGGGTTGGGCACGTCAACTAGTTGTACACTGGGTTCTGCTGCTAACTCTGCTGTGTAGTCCGGGTGCAGCAGGCATTGGCCGCTCACGAATGTCTTGCGGCAAAGGATCAATCTACACAGGCAATCGTGGAGAATTTCAGTTGTTGTTAGGTTTTGTTTTGTAACCATTACTGCACTTACTTGCAATGTGCTCTACCACTTTTACTATAGCCACTGCCTTGCTCAGATCCCGCCTCTTAGTAAGTCATTTCTTTTGCACTTCTGGTTATTAGTACAACTTCCTAACTGATCACGAACCAGTAAGTCAGTAAGTGTACCTAATTCACAGGTCAATGCCACATTATGATGTACTGACACATAGGCTTTTGCCCTGTAATGGTTATCCTAAATTCTATTGCAAAAATTATGGCTTTCTAAGACAACATTTATTTGTGGGCTAAATAGTATCTGTAGCATTTTACCGCCTTGTAATAGACATTGCTAGCATTACCACCTCTAATCTGGAATTTTGAAAGCTATCATAAATACTGCGTGCGTGTATGCCTAGTTAATGCAATAGCGCATTTTGAGTTCTTTATAGGGAATGTTTTTCACCATCAATTGTTATCAAGTATTGGTCAGCTGCTTCCACTTCTTTTTCTGTGAGAAGTGGGAGAATGCGCCCCTCCCACTACTCCCACTACTCAAAGAAAAAGTGGAGGTTGTGATATGCTGGTTGCCACCATCCTGACTTCTTAACTTCACCAAGGACATACCCCCAGATTCATCATTGTCATTTTTTGCGAGTCCTTAATAGTGATTATTAAGGAATCGCTATTAAAGACTCGCAAAACGGGATTCATGTAGAAATCGCAATATTATTTGCGATTTCTTCAGCTTCCTTATTTGCGATTAGCAAATTGCTAATCGCAAATAAGGAATGACTCCCCATTCATTCCTATGGGCCTAAGGCCTAAGGCCCATAGGAATGAATGGGGAGTCATTCCTTATTTGCGATTAGCAATTTGCTAATCGCATCGCAAATAAGGAATGACTCCCCATTCATTCCTATGGGCCTAAGGCCTAAGGCCCATAGGAATGAATGGGGAGTCATTCCTTATTTGCGATTAGCAATTTGCTAATCGCAAATAAGGATGCGATTTCAAGGGTGCCAGGGGTGTCCAAAGGACATGTGTGTGTGTAACATACAACTTAGAAAAATGCACTAAAGTGCATTTTTCTAAGTTTTCGCGAAGTTACACTTCGCGGTAAATAGCGGCCCCATATTGCGAAATCGCAATTTAAAAAAGGTTCATGAATAGCATTTAAAGAATCTCTAATTGAGATTCCTTAAATGCGATTCTTCGCAATATAGCGATTTCTAGTATAGCGATTTTTGCATTTGGGATGATGAATCCCAAATGCAAAAATTGCGCTCGCAAAGGGCCAGATTCTCAGAATCTGGCCCTTTGCGAGCCGATTTTAGTATGATGAATCTGGCCGATAATGTTTTCCCAAGAAACTATCTATAACAATAATTCAGTTTAAGAACGTGGTGTCCTTTGTCGATGCACTGCATTGTGCACTGTGCTCTTCTTACTGCTTCAGACTGCCATATTTTGGTTAATGCTGCACCACGCCATATCTCGAGATCACCATTTCAGCAACCTGCAGTTATCAGCTCATTTGGCCCAACAGGGAGGTCACAAAAATAGAAAGGTTCTACAACCCTCCAATAATCATTTTAAATGTCCTGCTGTTTATGGTAAACCTAAACAAAGATCAATCTACAAAGGTACATCGGCCCATGATTGTAGGGCAACTAATATTTTTCCACTGCTCAGCTCCCAAATATGTCAGCATTACTCTAGGATAACAGTTGTGATTCTATTTGGCAAAAAGCATTTTTTCCTCACATTTCTTTCCAAACGTACAAGTTGCGCTGTGCAAACCTTCCTTCTCACATCACCCCTCGTCTTTCTTCCAGCTCCAGGGGGACCAATATAGGAATTGCCAGAGTGGAAAGAATATGCTCTGAATTATTTACATATTATAGAGGATAAATCTAGTGAGGAATTCACCCCAAGGAGGAAAAAGAAAATGTTTCTACATACAGTAGGACCTGAATACCTAATGTTCGGGCCTAGAGTCATATGGGAAAAAATAAGGAAAACAACAGGAACAGATGTGTTTCAAATGCCTTGGATGACCTGGATAAACTCAATATGCTGACTGTCTGTGTGGTGATAGAGCATTATAACTTTTTACTGCGGAAGAAAGGCAACTTGGATTCAGACGAGGATTACGTGGCTGCCCTTAAAAAACTTGCCATGTCATGACGATTCATCCATGACCAGCCAGCGATACGCCCAATTAACCCAGAGTGCAGGAAATGTTATGGGTGGGGGGTGAGTCCTGCCTGAGGATGTTGTAGCCCTCATTAATAAGGCTGAAATATCTAAAAGATGTGCCAAAGCTGCTTTGGGAAATGCAACTAGCAAGGATAGTGTAAACATGTTCTTCCAGGTGAACTTGTGCTCTACTAAGAAGCGGCATAAGAAGCCATCTTAGAGTAAAATAATGAGTCACCTTTAACCTATAGATCGAACTATATGAAATCCAAAGAGAATCATTCTAGTTGTTACAAATATGGTAGTAAGGAGTCCTTTGTTCGTAAGTGTTGGCTTGCTTGCAGCTGAGGAAAAACTCTCTAGCTGTGGTATCATGCGCAACTTTGTCAGAATTTGTATAAGGAGTAAAACTAATGTGAAATATTGAATTAGGAATTCAGAGTCTGAATCCTCTGAAAGTGATCAAAGCAAGGAAAGCAAGGGAGTTGTGGGTTCAGTGTTTGGGGCTGGATGTGAACTTTCAGAGTAATCCAGTCTGTGAGTTCAAAAGGTTCACAACATAAAATTATAGTGCCCACACCGCCAGCGCTCGCTCCACACTGCGCACGTTAACACTTATATACCAAGGAAACTCAAGAGACATATTTGTGGGAAAGCAGTGGTGCAGGTTTATTTCGTACAACAGGTAGCTGATAAGGTGGGTCATCTTACAGGCGATCCAATGCGGCAGCCCCTCGCTGACCCGCATGCCTAAGGAGCCATCTTGCACGGCGAGTCGATGCTCTGACGGTGCAGTAAATTACCATTTTATTTCGTTATACTCTGCCCCCCCTGTCAGGGCGGAGTGATGAGGCACACCCCCGGTCGGTTCAGGCTTCCGACCGCCCGAAGGACTAACGGGGCGCCGACGCTGTTTCCTGGAACCCCCTCGGCTCCAGGTTCTTGGCTCAGGCACCCTTACTGTGCCAGGCAGAGGTATTTAGACTGTATCCTTCTGCCGCAGAGGTACCCCTACTGTCCATCTGCTTCCAGATCGCCCTGTGACTCCGCCTGCAACACAAAACATGACCATTAAAGATTCACAACTTTCGCCCGCCGCTCTGCAGCTGGGTCAGGGTTCAGGGTGGGAACAGCGCAGAGCAGCCTTGGGAACAGACGCGGGAAAGAGAGGCCGAGCACAGTTGTTGGGCTTGCTATATACACCCAGGAACGCCGCCATCCCCAGGAGAGCCCTCCCTATTGGCCGTTGGCGAGGAGGGCGGCTCAGGTGGGTTGGCGCGCTGCAGGCTCCACTCGCCCGTCGGGTGGTACTAAGGCGCTGTCCCGCCCATGCTCCACTTCGTGTCGCGCTGCCAGCGGCATAGTGCCCACACCGCCAGCGCTCGCTCCACACTGCGCACGTTAACACTTATATACCAAGGAAACTCAAGAGACATATTTGTGGGAAAGCAGTGGTGCAGGTTTATGTCGTACAACAGGTAGCTGATAAGGTGGGTCATCTTACAGGCGATCCAATGCGGCAGCCCCTTGCTGACCCGCATGCCTAAGGAGCCATCTTGCACGGCGAGTCGATGCTCTGACGGTGCAGTAAATTACCATTTTATTTCGTTATACTCCGCCCCCCCTGTCAGGGCGGAGTGATGAGGCACACCCCCGGTCGGTTCAGGCCCCCCGACCGCCCGAAGGACTAACAGGGCGCCGACGCTGTTTCCTGGAACCCCCTCGGCTCCAGGTTCTTGGCTCAGGCACCCTTACTGTGCCAGGCAGAGGTATTTAGACTGTATCCTTCTGCCGCAGAGGTACCCCTACTGTCCATCTGCTTCCAGATCGCCCTGTACTCCGCCACAGCTCTGGAGGAGGCCCCCGTCGATGACAGAGCCCCCCACCCACCTAGCTACTTTTGGTCGCTGTTTAGTGCACCTTTAACATAGTACCCTTCCGCTTTGGGATGCGTGATGCTGTAAAGTAATAAAATGGGCTATTAGTTTGATATTTTAAGTAAGTACCGGGGCAGACAAAGACACTGGATTACTTACGGTGCCTGCACTTATATATGGAGTGAACAAGCTGACAAGCTGTGTCCCTTCGTTTTCCCCCAGGAACCCGATGGTACTGCCGTTCACATGTTCGCATTGCTACTACATGTGTCTCCACACTGATAGACACAGGGCAGTCTAAGGAATTTATAGGGAGTACCACTGATTTACTCACTATTGTCTATGTACAATGCCGCACTCATCTCCCCCCATTCCTGAAATAAATTTCTATTACTCTCACCTCCCCCCATGGCAGGGTGTATTTCCCCGGTAAGAAAACTTGGCGATCTGACCCAGTGGCGTTACTTACCCCTGCACATCACATTCGGGACCCATTGCAGAGGCACCGGTCACCTTGAACCCAGCACTACCGTTGTAACCATTTAAATTAAGCCCATTATTCAGATGCTTAAGTCTGATAATGACCATTGCACTTTGGTGTGTGATTTAGCCTCACATCCTAACTCGACCCTTACCGTTCTACCCAGGAACCCCTCATCCCAGGCCTCCCAACTGAACTCCATGTTCCCCTCCTTTAAGGGCACTACCAATCAACAATGCTCTTCCCATTATCTCCGGAAGGCCTTATCATTATAGCAAGTTCTATTCACCATGACCTTGGGGGTGACTTCCCATAGAGTTCTTGGTCAGAGAGTCTGCCATTTAAACAGTATTATCTGTCTACCTGTTCTTGATACTCTTTGTACCGGTATGTCACCTTTTCTCAACACACACTGTTTGCTACCCCTTCCTCGTGTTTGCTTCTGGTACCTGGACAAGTGCCACGCTTACTTGCTTAACATTTGTTCTTGTGTATGACTGTCTACCACCTATCGCAGTCTTACCCTCTACTTGTACTTTGTAGACTCGTGCACTCTATGTCAGTTTTTCCCCCTGTGGAGCACCATTTGGAGTGACTGTATTGGTGACTGGTCCTACTGAAAGAAGAATGGTCACACCTGGCTATCTACCCTGGACTGCCACGTAATTGTTGAAACTGTTCCCCCGGTACCCTTCCCCTTGACATCTTGTGAAGCCCCCCTCAGCGCCTCTGAGGCAGATTTGTGCTATCTGGGAGGCCAAAGTGTATGCCTGTGTAAGACAAATGGCAGTGAGTATCTCTGGACTGCATTGTAGCAGGGTGGAATAACTTAGAGGTCCCTCCCTCACCGGATTGGCGCCTGGGGCCAGTGGGCAAATGCTGACGCAATAGGCAGGAAGGAGAATGAAGGGAGTAGCTCCAGCCCATGTATTTCTGGGGTAAAGCAAGGCCCCAATACATAAGTACTCTCACTTATCTGTATGTGAGACTGTACCCTACATGTTTTCCTGTAGATCGTATCATTGTTATATGGCAATGAGCTTATTTACAGGAGCTTCCTGCCGTTACATCGACTGAGACTAATCTGGTTGATACCCCGAACATTGTTGCTCCTCCAGCACAATCTAAGCTTATTGCTCATGGCTATGCACCCCTACAATTAAAATCCCTTTCACTAGTGCAAAGTAGTTAGGCACCCCCAAAACCTGTGGATCCTGCAAAACCCTACCATTAAAATCCCTTTCACTAGTGCAACGTAGTTAGGCACCCCAAAACCTGTGGATCCTGCAAAACCCTTCCTCATGGCGGCTGCACACTCAGAAGACTCAGGAGTAACCCTGACACCTCTCGTTCCATGCATTCTTCCTGCCAATTCAGCCACTAGAAGCAGCGAGGTCTGTGTCACTGATGCAGTTCGAAAGATACCTAAGCCAACCTAGAGGGCTTAGATCAAGGCATGTATGGGAAATTGGATCACAGGATCCCGATTTTTAACTGTGTTTTTATAGGTTCTACCGTTAGTTCTGATCGAAAGCACATCAGTGCATCAATACAACGACATTTGCGGTGCTTTAACAACAGCGTCCCAGCTCTTCAGACCCCATGTAAGTGCGCATTAGCAGATTTCGTGCTAAATCGGAACCCTGGCTGTAAATTGAATTTTATTTACCAGCAGAAACATACATAGTTCCAAATGCCCGAGGACTATGATGTCAGGACGACGTGTTTGTTTCAACTTACTAGTATACATTCTACTGTAAAGTGACCTAGCAAATTTTCCGTCGACCCATATTTCAGCCAGTTTGCTGGTCACCTATGCTACTGACCGAGGCAGCCACTATTACATCAAATTGTACTGGCTGACAAGTTTTTTAACCAGAATGTCCCAGCTCAATTTTCTCCGCTTACTTTGGCAGGCCTGGGTCCCCGAATGCCAGCGTTGTTAACCATCGTTGCACCTTGCAAGCAGTTCTAACTCAAGGGACTGAGTGATTCGACAGGTCTCGTACCTTACATCTGTAACACGTACTAACGGGGTAAAACTTCGCGCATCGCTTGTCGAAAACCGAACTGGTTACACCCAATACTTACGTCAGGACGAGACACCTACCCAGTGAAGAGAATGACAAGTCTACCATGAACCTCACTGGAAGACCGCAGGCGGGTGGCGCCTCGCTCGCGGCAGGGACGCGGCCCTGAGCCCTTGTGTGGTGCGTTCACACTATGCAAACTGAGAAACTTTGCTGAGGCATGGTGCAGAGCATAATGTCTTGGTTTCTGGTATTTTATTTTTATTTATTTGCCGAGTTTTATATAGCGCGAACTAGACTCGAATCAGGTATCAGAACGCTTTACATATCACCAGTTACCTTACATGGGGACGCACATTCATTTTAGGCACGGGGAGATTAAGTGATTTGCCCAGAATCACAGGATGTTTTGGCATCGTAACTGAGACTCGAACCCAGATCCCCCGGTCCGAGGTCGAGCACCCTAGCCGGTAGGCCAACTCCTATCTAGCAGCCAGGCCTTAACCCGCAGTCCCCCTACTCTACGTGCCATGTCACAGTTGCTTCTTACTGCTGTACCTCGGTGAGGGCTCACCGCTCACCTGGCCTAGGCCATAATCTCCGAAAACACTGTACCGCAGTGTTCTGTCAGGCCTAGTAATGGTAAAACTGTGCTGCAGTGCCACCAGGTGGCCTGACTAGCTCAAGGCACCAATGCAATGCTCGACCCTTTTGGCAAAGAACGAACTTGTGAGTTGTTCATCCTGCCTACCTGTACAATTTTCGTTTTTACAATAGTATGGAAACCCTTGCTGTTATGGGAGTGACGACTCTACTTGGAAGTTGAACTGTATTCACAGAAATGGGGAAAACACAAACAAATCATGTCCAGTACCGATCTCGTAAAATGCCAGCAGGCTGTACTGCTGGGAGTTACAAACCATTTTTGAAATAATTTATAGTTTACCTTGATACTCAAAATATGCAATGCTGCCCCGTGGCTCAATGTCGTGTGTGGCTATATTTATCCAATCCTGGGTAACTATCTAGCGCGTTCAATGCTGGATTTTTTTTTTTTTTATGTGCATCAATGAGCAAATCTACAAGTTGTAGAATGCCAAATTACTATTAGCTAAACAGTTGTGGTTACTGGAACACGAATATGGTGAAAAGGGGGGCATCCACCTGTTTGAGGTCTTTCTTGCAACAATTAAATGCCCTCGAACCGAGTCCAACCTGTCAACGTGCTGAGGAACGATAACTCGCTGGGAAGGTTTTTTGCGTGCCCAGCACTCAGCTGCCCCTCATACCATTAACGCGTGCTTCTACCTGCCCCCACCCTAATGGCTTTATTACGACAACGAAAATTGATTGCGATGGCAGGAGCGCCTATTCTTCTAAGAGCATGGATGATTAAATATGGCGAGGCAAAGGCGTGCAAGCTAATTGCACCGTTTCTCCCAGCAGGGAGACATGGGCGCCTGTGAGGTCGTATTAAAATACCAGCAAATAGTTTTATACTATTGTGGGAACATGTGAGCCCCCAATCGTAACCCGGTCAACTAATTAATTCCCAATACCGAAAAACAGTTTTCATTGTAAGCGTGTAGCTCAAAAGCTTGCTCAGTCTCGATGCCTCCGCACTGTACACAGCAGACCCGGTGGGATAGGCTCAACCCTCGACGCAGAACAGTCCTCACACAGCTCTGCGCGAAGACTTGAACGTGATCGCGTAGCCGCCAACCAATACAACGCAACGGGCCTCGAAATACTATGACCCAATGCTACTATTCACCTTGTAAATACGGACACCTGCGCAAAGATGCGCACGTAATATGCTCACACATCGCGCTGAATTAAGCAGACCCATAATGGCCAACACAAAGAACTGCATCCTAACGCAAATGCAGCTGTGTATTCGGAGTGCACATGAATTGCTCTGCAATTCACCGAGACAGCACTGGGGCACGTCGTCTATGCAGTTTTTTAGCTATTATATCCCCGGCCTTTCCTCCCGCGAGCCTCAAAGCCTTGACTGATTGTCCTAGTCTGCTCAGGTACATGCCCCAGTGCCACCGTCGTGTCGTGTACGAAACGTTCTTGTGCTAGAGTAACTGCCATGAAATGCGGTGTTATACCTCTATTTGTACTTTGTACGCTCGTGTAACCTGCGCACGTCACTTTCTTCCTCCTGTACCGTATCGACTGCTACCTCTTGACATTCGGTTGCTCTCGATACATGGACAGTCGTCACTATTGCTTCATGTAATGTACCGTTTGCTTTAGTAACATGCTCATTTGCGATCTTCTCCTCATGACCATTCCTGTTCCTGTTGTGAAGCGCTCTGACCCCTGCGGGTAAAGTCTGCGCTAAAACAAGCGTAACTAAATAACTAACACAGGAGATGGTGCAAGCTCCATCGGTGAGGCGTTCCCTTCCCAGTAGACAATGACGTTACATGTGCCCTAGAATAATGCTCATTGTTCACTAGCAGGATCAGCAAACAAGGTGTTAAATATACACATCGCAATAAATCTCTTCAAAAGCGTTAACTGGCTCACTGAATATATGTTCCAATAGTTGTCAGTCTGTTATTCAATTATTGCACGAGTTCTTTGAGGAGTTAGCAAAAGACGTGTTAACTTGCCAAACTGAACTATGCTAATATACCTTGTAAGAGACGTGTGGGGGAACAGCTGCTAATTCTTAGAGACCTGTTTCGCTAAGTGGCAAATGTACTCGGGGTCTAACTTCCAACTGATGCAGAGGTCACGGCATTACCAGACCCACCTTCTACCTTTCCGGGGCGACCCTGTGCATGGCCCCCAAGGGGGGGGGGGGGGGGGGGGCAGACATACAAAGTGGAACAACACACTGAGACCTGCAACGCTTTTCGGTGTGATCAAGATGCAGTTGTTACGGTACTGCGGGTTGAGGTGCGTCCTTTATTTACAAATGAGTGGGAAGAGACCGCTGCTTCCCGCGGTTGTCCCACGGGGCCCCTGACACAAGTTGAACCCCCATTCCCAGATGCGAACACGTGTATTAAGGAAGTCTCAGAATCCCGTTCTCTCCCGCACTAACGCAGCGCTGGATTTTCTACAGTAAGAGATCGAGCAGTTTACATGCCCCTGGGGCTGGCTAGGTCGTACGGCCGATTTGGATCCCGGACGCGATCGCGGCCAGCCCCGCCACCTGGCAGCAATCCGCTGGCTCGGTCATGGGGGAGTTTGCTTATCCCCGCCCGCCTTAACAAAGACTAAGATTGCCCCTCTGGCGCCCAAATAGATTCACCCGCAGTTGTTGAATTGCTCTCATTCAACAGTTGTTACCCGTTGTTACCCAACAAGGCCTCGGGCGCTTTTCGTGGGCTGCCAAGGTAAAGTCCCAGTTGTATGGCATTGCGAGCGCCCTGACGCATTTGGGTAAAGTCTGAGCTATATAACTGCCTAACTGACGTAGCTAGAACCCTGGGATGCTACAGTCCGCGCTATACAACCGCCGAATGAAGTAACTAGAACCCTTGGATGTTACGTTACTGAACACCCGCCGGTCATCCTAAACCTTATGGGTAAAGCCCCAGCTAAATATCATTGCGAGCGCTCAGACGCCTTCCGTTAAAGACCGCGCTATACAACTTGCCTAAATGCTGTAAATGTAACCCCGGGATGTTACGTCACTGAAGACCCGCGGGTCACCCTACCGTCGTGTTGCTGTAGTTGGCCACACAATGCACGGCCATTGTTGCCCTCATCACCACGCCTGCTATGGCGCCTAAAGGCCTCAGGACGCCTCCCGTGCGGCCATTGTCACCTTGGACCATCGCATTTTCTTGCACAGTGAAACCCGCTCGGGTACTACAGCGGTCCCCGTTGCCCGGTAATAGCTGTCGCTGTAGCATTTTCCACCCAGCCAGGCCATTGTTAACCTCATCGCCTTGCCTACTATGGCACCTAAACGGCTTCGGAGCGCTTTCCGTAAGGGGGCATTACAAACTTTGCACCATCGGCTTGTCCGACGCGGGAAATACCACTTAGATACCCATAGCGGTCCCCGTTTGCCTGCTACTGGCTTCTGCCGCGATCCCCCACAATGCCGGCCATTCTGTCCCTAGTCGGATCCTAGTGCCCGGGAAGGCGAGCGGAGCTTACTATCGGACTGCCACCCGGATGGACATCTGGGCAATGTGCAATCCACCTGGCCCTAAATCCGCACCTCATCACCCACCTAACGTGCTGCACACTCTGAACAAGCGGTACACGACCGCTGGCCACCTCTTCCTCCCCCGTGGTCTCCAGCCACAGGGCCCCTGTGCGACCTGGGTCATACCAGGGACGGGGCCAGGGGAAGGAAGAGAGCGGCGCATACCTGATGAAGACGACGGACGACACGGGGAGATGCAGCACGAACAGCGCAGAGCAGCCTTGGGAACAGACGCGGGAAAGAGAGGCCGAGCACAGTTGTTGGGCCTGCTATATACACCCAGGAACGCCCCCATCCCCAGGAGAGCCCTCCCTATTGGCCGTTGGCGAGTAGGGCGGCTCAGGTGGGTTGGCGCGCTGCAGGCTCCACTCGCCCGTCAGGTGGTACTAAGGCGCTGTCCCGCCCATGCTCCCCTTCGTGTCGCGCTGCCAGCGGCATTCTTGGGGTGAGGCCAGTTCTATAGCACATAAGGTTAGGAATATTTCCATCGGAGTCAGGGAAGAAGTAGAAAATGAGGTGGGGAAGCTGGAGATGGATACTATAATTTAAGCTGTCGAGCCTACAGAGAGGTTTCCTCGTGAACTTCTAATGGGGTTAAGTGGTGTTCCTCCTTGGACTTAGCATCAGTGCACCACTAAGCAGCCTCCGCATCCCAACAGCACAGCACTCATTACACCTTTTGGCTGTTTTCAGTTTATGTGAATGCCTTTTGGATTAGCATCATCTGAAGTTGTTTTTCAATGGATAATATGTCAACTTTTTGAGGATTACAAAGGTGTCATTTTTTTCTCATAAGGAAGGTTTTACAAGTGCTGTAAAAATAGATTTCATCGCTGAATTTGCAAAGTGGAAATTAGCGATACCGTTGGTATTGTGTTCAAAGATGAAGTGAGGAATAACTGAATTCTGTGCCAAATTTGTGAGAGATTTTACATGTAAGATGCATGAGATGAGACTATTGCTTAAAAATAATCATACTGTTGTGTGGAGGTAAAAATACAGGAGTACTTTAATGACTACAGGGAAGACATTTGTAAGGCCATACTGTTTCAGGGTGTTAATCCCTGTGGAAGGAGTGTCATTACCACTGATGTGAGTGAAAAGCGATTAGGTGGCACCCCAAGTAGAGATGGGTGGATAAGAAGTAACAAGTTCATTTGCTTCCCATTCTCCATCAAAGTAAAAGTAGTCTTTAATAGAGAGATGTTAATCTGTGAGTGGTTAATGTACAGGTTCGGGAAGTACTTTTGGGGTTCTGAATTCATGTAGTGCTCGGAACACTAAATACTCAATTACACATGTCTCCTGCCTCTTTAGATGTTGATGGGAATCGGCCTGATCGTAACAGACCCATGTGATCCAGATCTTTCTTGACTGATAGTGTGGCATCAATGTCAGCTTCCCAGGTGCAGGCTCTGGTTGAGGCACCAGTCTCTAAAGCATTACATAACAAGGATTTAGAGAAAGCAAACAAAGCTGAGAAGGGAAAGTCTAAGGGGCAGATTTACAAGCCCCTTGTGCCACTTTTGAGTCACTTTTTCCATGTTAAAAGTGACGCAAAAGTGGCGCAAGCGGCTTGTAAATCTGCCCCAAAGTCTTGTGATCAGTATTCTTCAAGTTCAGACTGAGGCTCCCAGCACTTCGGCTACACTCAAATATGTGAGGAGAGAAGAAATACCTTAATTACTTGATCACATCAGAGAGAATTTGGGGCTTGATCCTATACCTGCTCCAGATGAGCTTGGTGGTGTTTTTCCACAATATCAGAAGACTTGCCAGATTACGATGCCTGTCCATGAGCAAGTCACAGATCTAATCTTGAGACAATGGAATAAGGTGGACCAGTGTAAGACCAGGGCCGGACTGGGAACCACAACCGGCCCTGGCAAAGTGCTCGGCTGCCCCCCTCCCCCCATCTCGGGGGGGGTGGCGAGTTGGAGGTGCCGCCGAGCTCTTTGCTGGGCCGGTTTTCGGCCGATTTTGGTTATGCTGCAAAAACGGCCCTGTAACAAAAACGGCCCCAGGGGGCCAAAACTGGCCCCCACCCGTGCGGTGCATCGGGGGATTGCCCGGTGCCCGCTGCGGCCAGTCCGGCCCTGTGTATGACCCCGCGATTTCTGCAGGCATTCTGGAAGACTGTTCACTGGTGGATACAGTCTAAAGGAAGGGGGCAACAGTGGTCTGAAGGAGTCATATGCTGCCAACAAATTGGCTCTTAAGGCAGGCACCTATGTAGTAGATACTTCTTAGTCCCTTGCTTGACACAGACTTTTAAGATCTCCTGGTACAAATGGAGCAGAAGTTGAAATTCGTGGCAGATATATTGGTGATATTGGTTTAAGATCTACAACAGTGGCTTTAGGGGCTAAAGTACTGACTAGGAGAATTTATGGATGGATGGCAGTAAAGATTACTTTCTGAGAAGTATGCCTTGCTTAGTATTCCTTTAGAGGGTCACATGTTGTTTGGAGATAGCTAGATTCCATGATTACAAAGTCTTTCAAGGATAGGAAGCACACTTTAGCCTAAAAGTTTGGGCCATCTACATCCTTCAGATCATGGGCTAAGGATCATCTTGAGGTTTCTAAGAAAGACTCGTGTTACTCTCGTTGAAAGACGTTTCAAACTACTAAATTCTCCAAAGCTCCAGAATCAGTCAATCAGTCAGGTATTTCAAAGTGGAAATTCTGGCTATTACCAATCTCTTTCCATTCCACAAGTGGTACCTTCGTCTTTTGACAGCTGGGCTTGGGAACGGCCATGGCAGAGTTTATTAACATTTAAGGAGTGCTAAATTCAAAATGAGCACCGCGAACCCTTCTTCTCGGGAATTCTGTCAGAACACTTCATTTTTATCATGGATTTCAGGGACACCCAGCAGATCACATGACAGCTCAATCAATCAATCAATCAATCATAACATTTGTATAACGCACTACTCACCCGGAAGGGTCTCAAGGCGCTTGGGGGAAGGAGTCCGCTATTGCTCGAACAGCCAGGTCTTGAGTTGTCTCCTGGACGCGAGATGGTCCTGGGTGCCGAAGGTGGATGGGGAGGGAGTTCCATGTTTTGGCCGCCAGGTAGGAGAAGGATCTGCCTCCGGCGTTGGCTCTTCGGATGCGTGGTACGGCAGCGAGGGCAAGGCTTGTAGAACGTAGTTGACGGGTGGGCGTGTAGAAGGTCAGGCGGTCGTTGAGGTACTTGGGGCCCAGGTCGTGGAGAGACTTGTGTGCGTGGGTGAGGAGCCTGAACGTGATCCTCTTGCTGACGGGGAGCCAGTGCAGGTCCCTCAGGTGGCCGGAGATGTGGCTGCGTCGGGGGATGTCCAGGATGAGTCGGGCGGAGGCATTCTGGATGTGTTGGAGTCTTTTCTGTAGCTTGGCTGTGGTTCCGGCGTAGAGGGTGTTTCCGTAGTCCAGTCGGCTGGTGACGAGTGCCTGGGTGACCGTCTTCCTGGTTTCGGTCGGGATCCAGCGGAAGATCTTGCGGAGCATGCGTAGGGTGTTGAAGCAGGATGAGGAGACGGCGTTGACTTGTCTGGTCATCGAGAGGGAGGAGTCCAGGAGGAAGCCAGCTCTCTATTATTCTACACACTTTTAGCCATTGATGCTTTCGATGAATAGGCGTGTCTGCTAGTGTTTCAATTGTGCCAGTCTGCAGCCCCAGGCGTCTCTTGACTTTGTTGTGGAATGTTATCTTGAGTTCGCTTTTTCATAAGTCTGCCTTCTTTGACCTCCTACCCCTATGCAGTTTATTTTCCTCATCCTGGGCGGACCTGGATTCTGGGTGTTAATGGGTTATGAAACCGAAATCATTCTGTTTACCAGCTGGAGCATAGATTCCCTTTAAATATGTTTAGAGATTAAAGATGTTCATTTCTTAATCGTCTTTTGAATGTTTGATGCTGATGATGGTTGAACAAAAATTAAGTATGATCCACCAAAATGTATGTCAGTACTCTTAACCTCCTACTGTTGCTGTCCACACAGGAGTTAAAACCATGAATTTCCTCCTTGCCACTTGGATTTTGGGGACTCAGCAGGGGCCTTGTTTTCAACTAAAAGACTTTATTTGTGTTTTAAGTTGATTGGGTTGGGGTTGTTTTGTTTATGGGTTTTGGTTAGGACATCATGCTTTTTTGGGAAAGTATTCGTTTAATACATTATTGATTTGTCTTTCTTGATTCTTGTATTATCTATGTGGTGATGATTTAATAGATTGACTATATGATGGTAAATTAATTAATACCCCCAAAAATTAAGCATTTTATTTATGAGTTATTTAATGAATGGCATTGGAAGAGGTGGTGACATACATATTTCATGGATTTATCAATCATGGGGGGTTTGCTAACCGTTTTTTTGTGTTTGTTTCTTGTCAGTGCCACCTTCTAAAGCTTTTTTTGTTGGGGATGAAGGAAAAGGGGACATGGGGAGTGGTTGCTCTTTCCTGTGGTTAACCTTGAGGACTCCATCATGCCTTTCCTCTTTTCCCCCTGATTCTCAGGTTGTTGATCGGGGTCAGGGAACAGATGGCCTCAGTGATTCTGATTGCTCTGGCATGCCCCCACTCTTCTGATCTCAATGATGGTCTCGCAGGAGATTCTGCTTCAACCTCCCCATCTCCTCTGCAGTTTCCTCCTCGCAAGCATGATTCCTCAGAAAGACAGACAGTATGGAGGTTGAAAGTGATAGGTTGAAAAGGAAGGGTCTTTTAGATGAGTTAGCTTAATCTGTCCAGTCTCCCAGGAGGTCTTCTACACTAAAGTCATATTAGAAGCATTGGATCACTTCCGATATATGGTGTGAAACAAGGGAATTGGTTCCACTGGAGGCAGATTGTGCTTAGATTCTTTCCTTTCTTCATGATGGGTTTTCATTAGGCTTGAAAGTTTCAACATTGAGGGCCTAGTGGGCAGCCATTAAGGCGTTCAGAGGTGCTTGGGATAATCTGTCAGATGAACATGGGTAGTGCAGAAATCATTGTGCGGGGTTAACAATGTAAAAGCTCACACCTCTAATCTGGAATTCTGAAATGCTATCATAAATACTGCGTCCATCTATGCCTAGTTAATGCAATAGCGCATTTTGAGTTCTTTATAGAGAATGTTTTTCACCATCAATTGTAGTCAAGTAAGGGTCAGCTGCTTCCACTACTTTTTCTGTGAGAAGTGGGAGAATGGGCCTCTCCCACTACTCCCACTTCTCAAAGAAAAAGTGGAGGCTGTGATATGCTGGTTGCCGCCATCCTGACTTCTTAACTTCACCAAGGACATAATGTGTTCCCAAGAAACTATCTATAATAATATGGCATGGCTACCCTCCTTGGATGTGCTGATTTTTTTCTGGAGGCTCTCAAGTATCCTCCCTTTGAACCATTGAAAATGGTGAATATTACAATTTTTACGTTGAAGACTTTTTTCCTTCGCCGCAATATTAATAGGCTATGTGGAACTGGCACAACTACTGAATCTTGGCACTAACTCTTCGGAGTGTTTACATACGACCTGTGTGCTTGGTTGGAGATGTATGTGGTTGTGGCATGTCTTGTGTGGGGAGATGAGGTACAAAGAGCGCTAACAATTTTCAGTTGTACTGTAAAACAATGTGGAATTAATTATAAAGTATTTGCTTTAATTCTTTGCACATTTAACGTGTTTTCTTGCAGATTGTAATATATTTATCCGTAGATTTTTGGAAAAAATGTAAACTGATTTGTTATGTTTTTTCTGGAGATTTTGGAAAGTGTTTCCGCTGGTTTGGACGACCTCTAGTTACAATCGAAAGGGAGAGGGAAGGGTTAGTGGAGGGAAAGAGGGACGCGTCCTCTTACCATACTTGCTAGAGGTCTTGGTGTCCGTTTTATCGGATGTATGGACTATTGAAATAGGTGCTGATTTTGCTTAACTTGTACTTGCAGGTCTATAACAGTGATCTCCCTTTTGATAATGTGAACAGTTTAAGTTTAAATAAACAATAGCATTTAACAAACGACCTTGAGCTTAGATAAGGAGGCGTTACAGAAGTGTAGGTAGAGCACAGGTGAAGTCATATTTGCTGACTGGCTTTTTAGCAGCTTGATTCAGTTGGAATGACGTCGTACTTACCAGTAATTTACAATGGCAACAACATCAGAGAGCAAGAGTTATGTGATGCAATCCTCTGTCGCAATATTTAACTAGCTGTCTGTCCAAAGCATTAGTCCAGAGGGACTTGCACTCAGTGATACGTAAAACTCTGATATCAGGACAACAATTGCGTCGGAGAGCAGGAGCCCCGATGTGTATTTTGCTTTCCCTCTTTCAGCAGCTTGCAGCCTCGGTGTTTATATTGCCCTGCTGTCTTCTGACAGGCAGCGATGGCCCGTGAACAGAGAGTACAAACACGCAGCAGAGGCGAGAGTTCATGGCCGGCTCACACTGTACCTGCAGCAAGCTCCAACAAGAGCCTGGCATTCAGAGGGCGAGGGGGGAGTGGCGAGAGGCGGAAGACTCTTCTGTATAAACCGGCCACACACTTAGTGTCTGTTTAATCAGGTGCACTGGGGTGTGACAAGCACAAGCTGCTCTTTTGTAACTATCAGCTTATATAGCGCGCTGGTGGAGGTAGGTGACTGGGCCTCGCTAGCGCGCTGCATAGAAACACGCCAGGCACAGGACTCGAACTCGGCCGAAGGTCACGTGCAACCTGGGGCCCATTTATATATACCCATGGACCGCACCCGGTCAGGAAGGCGGTTGCGCTGCTACAGTGTAGGGTATTGGCCGGGTGGCCCCCTACATCTCTCCTTTCATTTAGACATGAAACAAAGGAGAAGAAAAATTAAAAAAAACGGGAGAGGACAGAAACACAAGAACAAAAGCAAATCACACCTTAAAGTAGAGTGCCTTGATGGTATAGTCCTTTGCACAGAGCCGACAGGTGTTCAGCTCGTTCAGCACGCAAAGTCTTTCAATCTTTGGCTGGGCGCTGGGTTGGGTCGGAGCAGGTATTGTTGACTTTGGGAGGGGCGCATCCGGTTGTTGAGTGTGGTGTTTGCCGCTATGCGAGCAGAAATTGATGGAGACATGCCTCCGGATCTTGGTGCTGGTCCACTCCGAATCTGAGGGCCCTGTTGAGGGTCCTCATGAACCGCTCCACCTCGCCGATGGCTTGAGGCCACTGTGGGGTGATACGGCGATTTGTCGGATGGCTCTCCGCTCCATGAAGTTGTGGAACTCCTATCCCTTGGATTGGTGGCCCGTTGTCTGATTTTATTTCGTCTGGCAGCCCGAACATGGCAAAGATCCATTGAGCGGGGTCCCTACCGGTGATGGTGCATAGGTGGCAGCATCGAACTTCCTCGTCTACTATGTCGTCCATGCTGTGGGACTTTCGCCCGAAGCCTGGCCTTGGTCTTGGCAGTGCCTTATTGGCCTTGATGTGAGAGGTCGACCATTCTTTGGCAGAGACTCTTCGGCACAATAGACTGTCCCCTCAGGGTTAGCCTGGACCCGCTGACGCTGAGTTCATGTCGCACCCTTCAGAGTTGGCATCGGGAGTTTTGGTCCTTGCTGGTTAGCAGAGAGATCCTGGCCAGAAAACGATGCCACTGTCCTTTTTCCAGGGCCTCCTTCACTCCTTGCATGGTGTTATCTTCGTCCGTGGCATTGCGTAGATCTTCTTTGGTCATGACCACACGACAGGCACTGTCTTCCACCATGCTTATGAAGGCTTTGGTGCCAGCAGCATCGTCCTGTTGTGTCTCTCCATACTTCGCTGTGGGGTGTCAAGTCAGTGGGATATTCTGCCCTGGGTCTGTACAACAGTTGAAAGGAGTACGCTTGCAGCTGGACTGCCCATCTCTCGATTCTTGGGGGTGCCAGGCGTGTGGTTCTGCTGAACAGCTACAGAAGGGGTTTGTGGTCGGTTATCACCCTGAAGCGATGGCTACCCAAGCATAGGTGGAAGTGTTGACATGCCTACCTTATGTCCAGAGTCTCTCGCTCTTTTGAGCGTACCTCAGTTCCATTGAGGATAGCTCTTGGCTGGCATATGCCTCGGGGGCATAGGCTCCTTTGGTGTCTTCTTGCAGGAGGACCGCCTGAGCACTACCGGGCTGGCGTCAACCACCAGCTCAGTCTTTCTCTTGGGGTGAAAGTATGCCATGGTCGTGTGGTCTAGCAGGGCCTTCTTGATGTCTTGAAATACCTCTTCCTCTCTGGGTGTCCACTCCCATGACATGCCTGTCTTCGTCAATTGTCTGAGTGGCTTCGAGATGGTAGCGAGATTCAGGATGAACCACCCGCAATATGTGGCCATCCTGAGGAAACGTCTTATTTCCGCTGGATTCCAAGGGACAGGAGCACTCCTGATGGCTTCTGCTTTGCGTGGCTCAATGCGGAGTCCGTCTTGCGAAAAGACATACCCAAAGAAGTCTATCGACCCTTGGTAGAATGCGCATTTCTTTTTATGGAGCATGAGTCCATAGTCTGAAATCCTGTTGGACTTGACCGTTTTTCCCCAAACTTTTCGCTTTTGTGGGAATCAACATGCCATGTTGATGTATTTGAAATACAAATGTTAAATGTTGTGCAATGTTATGTTATGTTATGTTATTTATTCTTTTGTATAGCGCAACGGTTACTCAAAAAGAGTGTCCCGGCGCTTTTAGGAAAGGGCAACAGATTTCAGAATAACACAACACAGCTAAAAGAGGTTAAAAGATAAACAAAGAAAAAAACGAAACTGCTGGCAGACCTATTGAGAAAACAGCCAGGTTTTGAGACCTCTTCTAAAATCAAGGAGAGTAGACGCCCCCCGCAAAGGGAGCGGTAGTGCATTCCACATCTGTGGGGCCAACAGACTGAAAGAGCGGCCCCCAAGGCGAGCCTTCTTCACACGCGGGACAGCCGCCAAAAGTAGAGATTCTGACCTCAGCGAGCGAGTCGGATGGTAAAAGGTCAGTCTCTTTTGGAGATGTTTAGCTCCCACAGCGTGGAGCGCTTTGTAGGCCAAGGTCAGAGCCTTAAAGGCAATCCGTTTGCGGATGGGTAGCCAGTGTAACGTCACCAACAACCCAGAGGCGCTAGCACGTCTACTTAGGCCAAAAATGGCCCTGGCCGCCGCGTTCTGTACAACTTGAAGCCTTTGTAGCAGATACTCTGGCAGGCCCAGGTAAAGAATGTTGGCATAATCCAACCTGGAGCCAATCAGAGCCTGCACCGTTAGCCTCCTGTGCTCCTCGGACAAGAGAGGCAAGAACCTCCGCAGCATTTTTAACAGGCCAAAGCAAGTGCCGGTTACCCCCAAGATCTGGGCTTTCATCGTCAGCCCCTTGTCCATCTTAACCCCCAAGTTTTTAGCCATGGGAGAAGAGCCGGACGGAGGGAACATGTCGATAGGCCACCAGGCCTGCCAGCTCGG
The DNA here is from genome assembly GCF_964261635.1 of Lissotriton helveticus. Lineage (NCBI taxonomy): Eukaryota > Metazoa > Chordata > Amphibia > Caudata > Salamandridae > Lissotriton > Lissotriton helveticus. The sequence continues at coordinate 1,327,564,501 of NC_136068.1, read as the reverse complement.
CTCCGTATCGCACCCGAAGAAGAGTACCTCCGATTTATCGGAATTGCACTTGAGGCTGTTCAGTTGGAACCATGCGAACACAGCCCCAAGGCAATTCTGGATACTCTCCCCGTCAAAGTCAGCCCCTCTCTCGCAAGAGAAGAGGAGCTGGGCGTCGTCGGCATACGACACGATCCGGGCACCAAATGACTCCGCCACCGCCGCCAAAGGGGACATAAAGATGTTAAAAAGGGTCGGGCTCAATATAGAGCCCTGAGGGACCCCGACTCCCAGAGGCGGCATTACGGCGGTGTCAGATGATGTCCAGATCGTTTGCCGGCGGCCGGCCAAGAAAGAAGAAAACCATTTGAGCACCGTCCCCCGCAGACCAATCTCAAAGAGTCTTGCGAGCAGGCCCTCATGGGGGACGGTGTCGAAAGCCGCCGACAAGTCCAACAACACCAACATGACTTTGCCCCCGGTATCCAACACCCCTTTAATGGTTTCAGAAACCTCAAGGAGCGCGGTCTCGGTGCTGCGATGTGAACGGAAGCCCGACTGGGAGTCATGTAAGATCTCATGGGACTCCAGGAAATTGGAGAGCACCGACTGAACGTGCTTCTCCAGAATTTTTACAAGGGCCGGCAGCAACGAAATTGGCCTGTAATTGGCTGGGGCTTTCGGGTCAAGTCCCGGCTTTTTAAGCAACGGAATAACCATTGCCTGCTTCCATACTGGCGGCACCTCTCCCAGACTCAGCGAGAGGTTGAGAAGAGGATGCGCCAGCGGATTAACCACCTCCGCCAGTTTCCCCAGGAGCTTAGCAGGGCAGGGGTCAAGCGGAGACCCAGATTTTAAATTGCCCATAAGCGCTAGAGAAGCTGAGGCTGGCAAAGATGGAAATTCAGCCAATAAAGCGCCCTGCGTAACTGGGGGAGGCGAGCCCGCCTCGGGCATCGGCAATGTAACCGGTTCACTCGATAGAAAGGAGTCTTGGATGAGTTTGATCTTGCCTGTAAAAAAACACGCAAGATCCGCTGCCCAAGATTCTACGGGCCCCTCTTCCGAAGCAGTAGTCCGAGGAGAGATGAATTCTCGAACGATGGTAAAGATCTCCTTACTGGAGTTCGAAGCTGCTTCGATTCTCCCCGCGAGATAGGCTTTCTTTTCGAGGCGGATGTCTCGGTGGTAAGCTTTAACCACAGCCTTGTAGGCAGACCTGTCCTTGCTGTCATAATGTGCCCGCCAGGCCCTTTCGGCTACCTTGCACTGCTGCCGCATAGCCCACAGAGCAGGGGTAAACCAAGGGGCCGACACCCGCTTAGATGTCGGGCGGGGGGGCAGGACTGGGGCCAGGTCATTCAGCCTCTCCGTCAGCCATACTTGCAGGGACTCCAAGTCTCTCTCTAGCTCGCCAGACAGAGGGCAAGGGTGCGTCGCAGCAGCCTGAGCCAGCATCTCAGGGGTCACCCTGCTAAATGCTCTAGAGGCTCGTCCCCGCTGCTGTAAGACAGGGTTAGGCGCCCTGACGTTGCCGCTGATTACAAATTTGGCCAGCCAGTGATCCGACCACAAGACCGGGAGAATCTCTTTCACCACTAAAGGAGAGGTCGAGAAGACCTGATCTAGAGTGTGCCCCTTGTCATGGGATGGGCCCTGCAAATGCGGGGTGAGACCCAGCGGAGTCATAGCCTCCAAAAGCTTAATAGCGGCAGGGTCCGACGGATCATCCATCCGGATGTTAAAGTCCCCCGCCACTAAGCAGTGTTCTGCTCTCAGTGCTAGGCCCACCAGCACCGAATCAAGATCAGCAAAAAACGTCCCAAGCGGACCAGGGGGGCGGTAGACTAACAGTCCCTTTACTGATTGATGCGGCGCTAGCACAATTGAAAAAGCCAACGATTCCGAGCCACGGATGTCCTCAGTGGGCAAGATAGTGCAGGGCGTGCCCTTCTTTACCACCAATGCGACCCCGCCACCCCTGCCCTTTGCTCTGTCCTTCCTGAAGATGTCAAAATCCGGTGGAATGGCCATAGCCACATCAGGATTAGAAGCTTCGCCCCACCAAGTCTCCGTCAGCATTAGGCAGAGTGGCTTCTCTGTCTCGAGGAGCTCAAAGATGTGTTGCGCATGGCTGCGAGCTGATCTGGTGTTTAACAACATGCAGGCATACTCTGCCCCAGCTATGTCAATAGGCGGGGCTGATGACAGAACCCGTGTCGGATGCCAGCCACAACCCGGACATCGCGACTTACCCCTATAGCGGGCCGGAAAGACAGTACAACAGCAGCTCTCCCTATGATTCAAGGAGCGCAGCTCCCTAGATGAGTACCGCACAAAATGAGGGCCCAGATTACTCATTCTCGGTGAACAGAGCCCCGCCCGCCGCCAAGTCGCCTCCGGGACGCTGACGGGCGCAGACGGGCAGGACTCTGGCAAGACTCCGGCAAGTGACGGCGTCCTAGCTGCGCGTACCCGCTGCGCGGGTAAGAGCGACTTTAAATAGGCGCCGAAGTGGAGGGAGGAGCGCCTGGACGCTCCAAGATGGCGCCCGCCAAAAGAAGCCTGGACCCAATCCAAGATGGCGCTGGTCGCCGATGACAAGACGATCCCCGGACCACCCACAGAACCCGGGCCCACCAAAACGGTGGTGAGTATTCCTCAAATTAAATGCAGGTGTGAGGGGGGGAGAGCCCAGCCAGTGCACAGCAAATAAAACGAAGCAAAATGCCAAACGCGCGAAAACGCGCTAAACGCGCTACACACCTGTACACACCTGTATTTCCACCATTGTAGGAATGCACCTTTGTAAAATGTCACTTTTAAAATGGCCGCCATTCCTGTCTGCACATGTGCCGCCTGACTGAGGTGGGTTGGCGGTCTAGTGTTTGAAGTGTTACTAAGTGACAGGGTGCCCTACACATCACCCACAGTGACAGTTGGGAATGGAACTGCCAGGAGCCTTCTAGAAGGTTCTAGCCCTTTCTGGGAGGTGGGGTGAAGGGTGTATAAATAGCAGAGCTGGGATGTCATGTGCTCAGACCGAGCGTGGACTTGACTGTGAGGGGACATACTGCGAGGAGGTACCACCGCAAGGGCCTATGTGCTGGCCCCTGTGCCCATCTGTTCCCCTTCTGCTGTCCACAGGGCCAGTGAGAGCCTGTACTGGAGTGCAGACTGTATGCCAGGAGGAGTGCCACGCTATGAGGGTTGCCTGTTTCCAGGAACAGCTGTCCTATACTGGTGAGTGCCCCCTGACTGCTGATCTTACCTAGCATTACCTGCTGCTCTCCCGCCCTAGTGCCTCGTGAGCACTCTACTTTGTCCGCCTGACTGGCCAGGAGGTGAGGAGCGTAGGCGCTACACTTAAAGGACTGTACCCCCTGCCTGTGCCCTAGCACCTCATGGACCCTGACTGCATGCCCTGCGTAAGGAGAGCGCTATAGTTAAGTTGCCTGGGGTAGGTGAGCGCTATATTTGGTGGGCGCTATACTTTAATTGACTGTTTCCTGCCTGCTCCCCTAGCGCCTCGTGGGTGCTGCCTCCAGCCCTGGCCTGGGAAAAGAGGACCTGATGGTGCTGCAATTGCGAGCGGGAGCCTACCCCGCCGTTTGCCGCCTTCGTGGGTGCCCACCCCACGTTTGCGCCGCTTTTTGGCTGATTAACCATAGAGGGTGCCTACCCCACATGCGCGCCTAATCAGAAACCCAGTGGGTGCCCACTCCATGGGTTTATTGCCAATGTAAGCGGGAGCCCACCCCACGCGTTAAGATTGCCCGGAATCACCGCCGCAGCCCAGGGCAAGAAAAAGGGGAGAGCCGCTGTATGACTGTGCCCGGTAGAACTGTCTATTTTTAAACTGCAGCGGGTGCCCACCCCGCATGGTGCTTCGCTGGAGGGAGCCTGCCCCTTGTTGCAGCACAGGGGAACCGCCACACTCACCGCCGTGACACGGAAGCCCAAGCCTGGTTGGGGGCAGGGCTGGAGGGAGCACAAAGTCTGGATCCTCGCAGGCTCCGCAGCAAAGCCCCGAGTCCCAGGAGGGGGCCCGGGTGAAGCCGAGTGAGTTGCGGCCGCACAAGGAGGGCGGGAGCCTACCCCACCTCCACAAGCTGCCCTACCTGTCCGGCGGGGCTCTCATGCTCAAGGGAGAGCCCCATGACATCCTACGAAGTGCCCGGAGTCAGGACGGGTCCACAGGGGGCAGGGAGTCCAAGAAGAGCCCCCGGAAGGTACTGCTGCTGGCGGGGCTCCTGTGCTGGAGATGAGAGCCCCACGTGTCCTGAGCAACGGCGGAGAAGAATCCCGGTGAGTGAGGGCCCTGGGGGAGAATCGTGAACTTTTTTTTCCTTTGAGTCCCGGAAGAGGGACTCCATTTTCCCCCAGGCGCGGTGGCGCCAAAGGCTAACCTGGCACTCATAATGTGTGCTGGTTTCCCTTAATGACTGCATCACTACTAATGTGACTTATGCTGATGTAATATGCCCTCTTGCTAATTGTGTTTCAGGCCTTCATGCCTCACGTGAGATCTGCATGCAAATGCCTTCCCCCTAATGCCGGATGGAATATAGGCTCAGGGTTTAAACCCTGTGAGTATGATTTACGCCTAATGAAAGGATTATGATTCATGGCTATCGGGATGGTGCATTTACACTGATGATTTTGTGCAGAAGGTGCCACTCTCAGTAATGCCATGATGTTTTCATTATTTGCCACTGCCAATGAGGTTGATGTCAATAAAAGGCTGAAGGTCTGCACGTTGTGTTTTCGTGCCCTAGGCGGTGCTGTGATCTGGCCTAATATAGTTTTCTCAAAGGTTGGCGCTGCTGATCCTGGGCCTAAGTGGGGTGTGTGTAAAGTTGCTCCATGCTAACGGTTTCCTGCTCATTGATGCCCTGCATGAGGTTCTATGCCCGAGGCCTACGTAGTATATGCCTAAAGTGATTTATGCAAATATGTTTATGCCTCCATGCTCATATGTTTTGTACCTATGGTTGTGCTGATGGGCCTAATGCTTTTTCCTAGGGTGCGCATTGTTGATGTTTATGCCGAGGATTTCTACTAAGGGCCTGGTCTGGCCAGTAACTACTGGCTGTGATACGTTTACTGCTTATGGACTTTCATTTTATCTTTGTACTTTGTGATGATGTTGGCAGCGGCCCAATTGGCCATGCCCTGTAAATAATCCCCTGTACATGACTACCTGGTGCCAGTTGGCGCCATGTCCACCACCGTAATTGCATCCTAATGTATTTGGTATAATACACAAGTTGTTTTTCATGCAACCTGGTGTGGAGTCTCTTTTTGTAGTGTGCCTGGTGTGTCGCCCTTGTGCGCTGCGCGGATGCTTTACACATTTCCTCCGGAGATGCAGGGCCGGCCTTAGGCATGTGCAAGCTGTGCACCTGCACAGGGCTGCCAAACCCCAGGGGCCGCCACGCCAATATATATCCTTAATATAATAATCCTCTGAGGATGGATACATATTTGCGTGGCGGCCCCAGTGGCAGGGATTTGGCGGCCTCCGGCTCTGTTCCACTTCCAAACACCCTGACCCGCTTCCTGAGCTCCGGGGGGACTCCTCCCCGCCTAACCCCTCTCCCGGGGCCCCTACCTACGCTCCCCGCCCAGTGCCACCATGAGCCTAGAGCTGCCCCTGGGAGATGTCCTCGGAGCTTGCCTAGCCCTCGGAAAAGTTGGGGAAATTCACTCAGCAAGTCATCAGCGTGGGTTTCCTGGACTTGCTTGGCAAAGAACACCGGTTCCAGGTCTTCTGCAGTGTGGCATCCTAGTAGTGTTCCTATCTTCTCTTCGGTCATGTGAAACCTGGTCCTCACAGAGCATTTATTTCGAGCTCGAGACTTCGACCTCTATCATCCCTCGTAGTGGTAGGGGTTCCGTGCCCCTGTACTTGAAGATCTTGGCTGCGCTTGGTGTGAGGCGTGGTTTGGGCGACAACCGCTTGTAGTGGTCCGAGTCCATCACGTTGACAGATGCGTTGGTGTCTATGAGGGCTTGCACTGATGTTCTGTGGACCTTGATGTTGAACATTGGGGGCAGACACCTCTTTTGTCCTGGCCTTTTTGTGAAAAGATATGACAAACATGTCATCGTTGTTTTCATAATAGGTGGTCGCCCCTTGTTCTGGAGGTGCTCCGGGGTTGTCGTATTCTTCAAGCGTGAGATTTCACAGAGTCGTCGAACGCCCTCTGAACCTGCCTCCACATGGGTGACCTTCGCCTACTACAGCAGACGCTGGTGTAGTGGTTGGCTTTGCCACATTTCGGGCAGGTTTGCCCTCTCGCCGGGCACCTATCTTGTTCCCTGTGGTTGAAACCGCAGTGCCCACACTTGCCAGTTGACCAGCTCACGGTGCCAGGAACAGGTGGCCTCTGTACGGCATCCAACTCCAACTATGTTGATGAGTGAGGGTTTTATTAACAAACATTGATTGCTTCCTATATAGGATGTTCTTCCAGTGTGTAGAATAACATCTTTTAAATGAGCGCAAGGGTTTTTTTGTCCAAGAATTACCATCAGGGACATATTTAAAGCCTTCCATTGGATTTTGTTCTGTCACTCCACTGTTATTTTTCAGTAGTACTACAGAGCATAAACTACTTGTACCTGTGCCATTATAGGTTTCAAGAAGCGCCGCCAAAATGATGTGGCACTGGTGGAGGGAGGTAGTGAGGAAAATGTAAGGAAGAGGTCATGACGTGGAGGGAGGAGCTAGGGAGAGATGAGGGGCACTGATGGAGGGTGGTAGTGAGAGAGTCTGAGGAGGAGGGGCTACAGAGAGATGAGGGACACTGGTGGAGGGTGGCAGTGAGGGAATCCAAGGAACAGGTCAATAGGGGGCCATGGAGGGATGAGGGGCACTGTTGGAAGGTGGTATTAAAGGTATTTGCGGAGAAAGAGGTTATTGGTGCGGCGCCAAAAAGTGCCTGCTAATTATATTTACTGCTATATTCAATGTTTGTATGAAGGTGATTTTACTAATGTTTTTATCGGGAAAAATGAAAGTGGTGCCTGATATGGGGCTGAGGCCCAAGGTGATCTGTGAGATAAGGTGCACTGGAGAGGAATAGTGGCTAATCAATTCTGTAAGGGAGTGTGTTGCAGAGTCCGTGGTTAGGTGGAGGTAGTAATGAAGAGGAATTTTCCATTAAGGCTCGCACAGAGGGAGCCCGAGGAGTTCCACTTGCCTGATACTCCCACCTCAGAAACCTCCTCTTCCCATCAAAGTAACATTACATGGAAAAAACACTTTTTGAGAGTGATAACGTTAAAAAGAGATTTGGAAAAGAGTGAGTTTTACTGGGCCTTGTAAGACTAAGAAGAGATAAAGGAGAGCCCTGAAGCAGGCCTGCCTAGACATATATGCAACAAATCAAGCCCGCAGTGGCCCACCCAAATGCACCCTTGGCCCACCCAAATAAAAATTCCTGGAGCCGGGCCTGTGCACAGACTGTGCCCGGTCACGAGGGATGTTGCGCTGCTTCATTGTAGGGTATTGGCAGGGTGGCCCACTTCAAGCTATATACTCAGCGATGTCCGTGCAAGGCTTTGTGTCTAGTACTACAGAGCAACAAAAAACAACAAAAGAGATAGGGATAGATAGCACTCCTATTCCCCAAGCAATATACTGAAAAACAACAGTGGAGTGACAGAACAAAATCCAATGGAAGTCTTTAAATATGTAATAATAAAACCCTTTTATTAAGAAACATTGATTGCTTCCTATATAGGATGTTCTTCCAGTGTGTAGAATAACATCTTTTAAATGAGCGTAGGGTTTTTTTTGTCCAAGAATTACCATAAGGGACATATTTAAAGCCTTCCATTGGATTTTGTTCTGTCACTCCACTGTTGTTTTTCAGTAGTACTACAGAGCATAAACTACTTGTAACTGTGCCATTATAGGTTTCAAGAAGCGCCGCCAAAATTATGTGACATCTCACAGTCTCTGTGACGTCAGGGGGTAGTCTGATACAAAAGTATATCTTATTACAGTTCCTATAAAGCGCCAACATGCGCGCGAACAGATTAACCTAGCGCTTGAGGCGCGCGCACTGCTGTGGAGGGCTCACGTTCCTGCTTCTTCCAACCTGGCCTCTTTGATGAGCACCAGGTCCCACCAAGGACTTGGAGGAGTGTCTGTTCGCAGTGTGCGTGCGTCATACAGTAATACTCAAGTGCACGCCCCTGTGCGACCCGAACTCCCCAGCCCTTGGAATAATCCACTTTTCTGCCTCTTTTTAGTTTGCGGGTTTCCCATGGAATATAAATAGACCTGAGAGGGGAGGGAGAGGTGGGCCTCTGGCGCCTGCCTGCGGCTGCCTCTGCTTCCAATTTCTGAGGCCGTCTTCTGATTGCTTATATGGGGTCCGCAGCTGAGCATCGTGGACGGCTCCCAGAGGGTGGTCCTTTCTGTGGCACATGGCTAGCACTGGCTTATGATATAAACAACAACAATGGTTCCCTCGGAGGAAAAATTAAACTCCTTTGGCGAAATACATTTTACCATCCAGTATATTGTATGCGTATTTCTATTATATAAGAAAGACATTTTTTCAACATAGCGCAGTGAAGTGGATTGTGACAGGGGTGAAACAGATGTGCACAGTGCTATAAATAAAAAAATATATACAGAACTAGGGGCTGATATAAATGCAGACTTTCATAGCATGACTCAAATTGAGAGTACAGAGTATGCATGAATGTAATTGATATCAATCCCCATGTGTGGTTGCTGATGTTTTGGCCCTAAAGAAATTAATTTGAAAAGGGTCATCATCAGGACCAGAAATGTAGTAGCAACCAGCGTTAATCGATGAAACACTGTGTAGACAATTTGAACACAATACATAGCTCTTGCACATGCAATCCTTATGTGAGTCTGGCTATTACAAAAATCAGTACAGTTGTAGAGAATAGAAATTCACAATTAAATATGTTTCTTTTTATTTTCGGCCCACTGGCTTCTTCCTTTGCTTTTATTGCCAGCCAACACGTTTTGTCGTATGAGAGAGTGCCCCATGGCTTCTTCAGGGCTGCAAGCTCCTGAAGAAACTTGTAAACCGGTTCTAATTCCAATCCGCAGTCTCGTATTGTGGTATTACACAGATGAATCCAAATCCACTGAGAGACCTCTGTCGTATGAAACTCAATTCTATAGTATGCAGCCACTGCATTCTTGACCACTCTATTCTATGCCACTGCACTCTAAACCACTCTACTTTACTTTGCACCACTGCACTCTATGCCACTTTAATCTACTCTGCACCACTATACTCTGTGCCACTGCATTCTATGCCACTCTATTTTACACCACGTTACTGTGACTACTGCAATCTGCACCACCCTACTCTACTGTGCACTACTGCACTCTATCTCACTGCACTCTATGCCACTCTACTCTATTCTGCACTATTGCACTCTACACCACTCTACTCTACTGCACTTTATGCCACTGCACTCTACACCACTGCACTCTGCACCACTCAACTCTATCCTACTCTACTGCATGCTACTGCTCTTTACGCCTTTGCACTCTACACCACTCTACTCTACGCCACTCTACACTAATCCTCTATTCCACTGCACTCTACAATACTCTACTCTACTTTGCACCACCACTGCACTCGTTGCCACTCTTCTCTACTGTATACCACTGTACTCTATGCCACTGCACTCTAAACCACTCTACTCTGCACCACTGTACTCTACTCCACTGCCCTCTGCACCACTCTACATTACTCTGCACACCTGCGCTATTCACCACTGCACTCAACGCCACTGCATCATACGCCACTACACCCTACCTCACTCTAATCTATTCTGCACCACTCCACTCTTTACCACTCTACGCCACTGCACTCTATGCCACCCTCCTCTACTCTGCACCACTACACTTTATGTCACTGCACTCTACAAAACTCCACTCTACGCTTTGCCACTCCACTACACGGTACACCACTCTACTCTATGCCACTGTACTCTACGCAACTCCATCAATGCCACCCTACTCTATAACACTTTACTCTACATTACTTTACTCAATGCCACTCTACTCTGCGCCACTCCAAGTCACTCTACTCCACTCTATGGCACTCTACTCTATGCCACTCCACTCTACAGTATGCCACTCTATTCTACACCACTCTACTTTCCACCAGTTCACTCTTCTCTACTCCACTCCACTCTACACCTCTCCAGTCCACTGTATGCCACTGTACACCACTCCACTCTATGCTACTGCACTTTGCTTTACTCTACTCGACTCCTTGCCACTCAACGCTACTCCACACAACTCTACACCATGCCACTCCACTCTTCTCTGCTGTACAAACTGGCTAAAAGACATTGGAAAAGCCAATCGCTCTCATATAGGTGAAACGTATTGGCTTTGCATACACTATTTAAACTAAGGATTGAAGCCACAATCGGTGTATTATAAGGATTGAAGATACAATGAGGGAGTAGCTGGGTTGTAATAGCGGAAGTGGACTGTTCCTTCATCATGATGTAGTGTTTTTTAAAGAGGTGTGGCTTCAGCTCTAACACTTTGAGGGGCTGAAAATCCTCTTTGGACAAAGTACTGAATAAAGAGATTATGAATAGATTGATTGGCACACTGATGGATAAATGAATGAATGAACCACCAGTGTCTCAATTCACAGGCCTAAGATTCCTTATGCAACAAAGAGGGACTCCCTCTAGAAAGAGATAATTTGAGGTAAGGGAGAAGAGGGGAAAACCAAAACATTCAATCAAGAACTCCCTCACGACCTATATTTCTTTCAACAAAGTCGAACTAAATTCAGCATGGTCTAAACATCAGTATAGTCATATCAACATGACTAATAGCATAAAATTGATTTTATCATAGTTGTTTATTTAACTTCTTTTTTAACATTGAAGGTATATGTATACAAAATGTCATTGCTTTTTAATCCCTTTTTATAAAACATATATCTATATATATATATATATATATATAAATATATGTATGTATATATATATTCACTGAAAAAACCATAGGTTATAGACCATATATAGTTAGGAATTAGCATTTACAAAACCTTGAAAATTCACTGAAAAAACCATAGGTTATAGACCATATATAGTTAGGAATTAGCATTTAAAAAACCTTATTTTACTCACACAAAACCATTGAAATTCCATATATAGTTAGTTGCACTAACTATATATTGCGCACCCGCAATCCACTGCTGATCATGTCACATATTACATCATTCATGACATGGTCAGTGACATCACTGATGACATCACTGATGACATCTCAAATGACATCACTGATGACATCACTGATGACAACATCCAGTGACTATGTTTCTGTAAAGTTAAAATATGTCTTACATATTGAAGAATGAGTGGATGTATAAGTGTCTGGACGAAGGATTTAGTAGGTGCATGACTGAATGTATGAGTGAGTGATTAAATGTGTCTCACTGAGTGCATGGGTTAGTGACTAAACTGTCTTAATTTGTGCATCATTATGTCTGTTGTTCTGTAAACTGCTGCATGTGTTGATCAGTAGCTATATGAGTAACTATATGGGTTATTGATTGATTGCCCAAGTATTTGCATGGGAGACTGAGTGTGTGTGTGGCTGGATGGGAGGTGTGTGACTCTGTACAGATCAATGTGTACTTGTATCAATGATTGTATAAGAGAGTAAGTATGTGTTAGTATATGGTTGAAAACGTAAGGTGCTCTATGTTTAACTGTATAGAGTAGAAAATGGAAGTGTGATTGATTCTTTACAGGACTGACTAGGTGTGTGAGTAACTCCATGGATGAGTGGCAGAGTGTGAGTGTCTGTATAGGTGTATGAGTGCATATGATTGTGTTGTAAACATGAGTGATTGTATGTATGAATGATTGTATGGGTGAATGAGTGAATGTGTGTGTAGACGTAGGAATCAGTGAGTACGTATGTAGTAACTAGTATTGGTGTGTCAATGGTTTCAAAAATTATACTCTGTTTTTAACACTGGGTGAAACAGAGGTTATATTAAAATGTGAAGAGATGCATTGTATTGTCACATGAATAATATCATCAGTGATGTGGTCATTGATGTCAAATGAGATGTCATCAGTGATGTCATCAGTGATGTCATTTGAGATGTCATCAGTGATGTCATCAGTGATGTCACTGACCATGTCATGAATGATGTAATATGTGACATGATCAGCAGTGGATTGCGGGTGCGCAATATATAGTTAGTGCAACTAACTATATATGGAATTTCAATGGTTTTGTGTGAGTAAAATAAGGTTTTTTAAATGCTAATTCCTAACTATATATGGTCTATAACCTATGGTTTTTTCAGTGAATTTTCAAGGTTTTGTAAATGCTAATTCCTAACTATATATGGTCTATAACCTATGGTTTTTTCAGTGAATTTCAATGGTTTTTTAATAGCAAATATCATAAGCTGTCGAATGTCAAGTACGTGGTAAGTGAAAACATTTTCGTGTTTATGCACACTGATCTGCTTTGAATGGTGCCCCCCCCCCTCATTTCTATTAGGAGTACTCTCTCTTTGCAGATAGTGAAAGGTAGTTAACGCAGGCCTTTGCCCCCGTTGTAATCCGTCGTGCCTGCTTCTCTCTCCATTTGATTGATTGTTATCCAAGTATTTACTGTTTTAGAATTAGTTCTCTTTGGTTCATTCTCTATTTACAAACAAACACAGAGTCGCAATACTCTGTTTAGTCTTTGCAGATAACGAAAAATCGTGTAAAAAAAAGAAAAGGAATCGAGCAAAATCAGTAGGCCACTAATGGGATCTCTTTTTGACCTCGCTAAAATAGAAACATTAGGAACAACCCCTCATGACAAATACAAAACTAGTGAGATGAACTGAACTCCACACAATGATGGCTGCAAAACAGCTCGGCTCCGCCACCCACCCCGCCCAAAATAACGATAAAGAGCGGCTGCCATGATTGGTTGCGGAATGGCCACGACGGAGCTACGAAATGATGCTGCTCTCATGCTAACCCCAGCTTCAGTCTGAAACATCCAGAAACACTGTAGACTACCAATTCGATCAGTTCCGGTAGCGCCCCAATGTAACCCGGTAGAGAAGAACTAGCCCTCCCCTCTTTGACTGATGGTTCTTGTTGCCTGTCCCTTCTGTTGTCATTTAACAGAACTATTTAGCCTGCTGAAAGGGGTTGTGTTCCGACCGCTGGTTGGTGGAGACATTTTGACTATATTCTGGACCTGCGTTGTCGCGTAATGCGTCATATGACGCGCCGCGTTAGCGCATCCGGAAGTCATCCGGGGCGCGCAGCGCGTAACGTAAGCATAACAAGTCATGTGACTTGTTAATAAAACTTTTCATTGGTTCATTTTACTTTTCTTATTGTAATGATGAAAAGCTTGGTCATATGACCTAAAAATTACGCTTTTCATTACTTCCGAACATTATTTTTTCTTAAATATATGTTATAATGTTCCAGACTAATGTACTTTCCCGGAAATTTTACAACTGTCCTGCAAGTAAAATATATTCTTTTTTCGAGAAAAAGAGCGTTTCTTCGTCCCATGATGGAGCCGTTGAGCAAAAGAGGGTCGACCTGCTGTCTTAGTCGCCGATACGCCTGAATATGAGATTCTTATCGATCACTTTATGTTGCAGGAATAGAAAACACAACAGCCCTTGACCATTTATCTTTACTGCGTTCCTTCGTATTATACCTTTTACCCTTCATGTAATTGGTCTGCTTTATTTCACTTGCCTTTTAATGATTCTAAAACAGTGACTATTATTACAAACTTTACCAATGTATATACTACTACCATGTTTTCTTTTAAAAACCTTTATTGTGAAAATTTCATTATACAAATACGAGCCTATAACCACGTGGGCCGGCCACGGAGCAAACTGTAATCGTATGTGATGAGTAGACATTTACACTGTAGAGGAACGTAACGGGCGGGCCATTAGGTTGCAAGAACTAAGGTGTCTAACAGTTACGGAATCGGTGGACGTACATTTTATAATTAAAATACGACAGGGCCAGTTACAATAAAATTATCTAGATATACATTTGCGGGCAAGTACCATGGGTGACGTTAATTCGAACTTTCAACAGTACAGTAATCAATAACACATCAGAACTTAATATCAATAGGGATGTCGAAATATTCAATCAATTCTCGTCCCCGCCCGCCATGTGCTTCAAAACTGCATACGTATCTCGTGATTTCAAGGTTCTGCAACCAGTACACAACAAGGAGTTACGAGTCCCATTTATTCCGGCGCCATTTTGGGCGAGGACGGGCAGGTCCAGGATATAGTCAAAATGTCTCTACCAACCATCGACTATGATGATGTTCATATGCTGTATTTATTAGAGTAACACTCATCTGTCCACATGAAATTAATTTGCCACAATCTAAACATGTCATTTTAATCTTTCCAAAGTTCTTCTAAAAATTTGGGACCGTTTCCCTTGCCTCTGAAGCTCTCAGTGCCACTTCTTTGATGAATGTACTAGCAGGTCAGGGGTTCTCCTCCAAATCTCTTTTTTATGCAGCACTATAATTAATTGGTGCCACCTCTCCATATGACGATGCATGGTATAGTTACCACAACTATATTTTTTTTCGGTTCCTCTGGAGAGTTCATCGTGGCAGATGAAGCGTGTAACGTACCGGGCATTTACCTTTTTTTGCATGTACAGGAAAGGAAAAAAAAATCGAGCGTCCGAGTTCTAATGTGTCCCAGGGCCATTTTAGTGGAGGACATGATACAGCGATAATGCCCTGGATAAGGACACTTCCTTCGGGCACCCCACGCCGTCTTTCGGCGCAGCATTGTAGGATGGCCACACCAGTGCGGCAACTTGCTAGACACCACCTCGGTGCCATCCGGATCTCGGCGCCCCACTGCAGATGAACTGCCTCCACATGGAGAAGCGGGAGAGGCTCGTTTGCGCCGCCTCCCCCCCCCCCTTCGGGCACCCCACGCCGACTTTCGGCGCAGCATTGTAGGATGGCCACACCAGTGCGGCAACTTGCTGGACACCACCTCGGTGCCAACCGAATCTCAGCGCCTTGTGTTGTCTTCCATTCCGAAAATATTGTTGGCAGCATTTTGAAAGGAAAGACAAACAGCCGTTTGTGGCCCTCACTACACCGTTCTCCTAGTGAGTCTCACATTGTTACATTTAGGAAGAATGTTGAAGAGTAGTATGTTGAAAATCTGAAGCCATTGTTATACAAACTCTCAACCAGCCTTGGATGGAAAAATCCTGAAGAATGTACAAACTGAAAACCAGTTTTTCTCTGTATAGCATCAGCAGCAACGCTTGAGTCAGCTTTGTGTGAAGCCGCCATTTTGATTCAATCAATAGCGTCCCCCTGCACACATTCAGGGACCTGGTCGTGTCTTCAGGTCAAACGGATTGTGGGACAAGATGCACAAAGGCAAAGGAAAAAAGTTCCGCCGGACCCCGGGAGGTGGCCGCCTATGTCATGGGCGATCTTAGGCCACACCAGGGCAATAGTGAAGCTGCAGCAGGTGCAAATAAGCTTCAGACAGTGTTACAAGCGCTGCTCAGAACTCTCAACTATGACACCACCTCGGTGCCATCCGGATCTTGGCGCCTTGTGCTGGTTCCGGCCTATTCACACATCGGTCCGCTACTGACGCCACCTCACAGGCCAACGGGGCACCCCACGCCGACTTTCGGCGCAGCATTGTAGGATGGCCACACCAGTGCGGCAAATTGCTGGACACCACCTCGGTGCCATCCAGATCTCGGCGCGTTGTGCTGCCTTCGGCCTATTCGCCACAAGTGCGCACGCAACTCAGCTGCATAGCGAGTGAAACACCAAGGGGCGCCCCACTGCAGCCGAGGAACCTCCATCTTGGGGGCGACGCACAGCATCACATTGCTTTCCAATGCAGTCAGATCCTCAAACAGCCCCCACTGACTGACGCGAACTCACAGGCCAACGGGGCGCCCCACGCCGACTTTCGGCGCAGCATTGTAGGATGGCCACACCAGTGCGGCAAGTTGCTGGACACCACCTCGGTGCCATCCGGATCTTGGCGCGTTGTGCTGCCTTTGGCCCCATTCGCACATCAGTCCGCTACTGACGCCATCTCACAGGCTAATGGGGCGCCCCACGCCGACTTTCAGCATTGTAGGATGACCACACCAGTACAGCAACTTGCTAGACATCACCTCGGTGCCATCCGGATCTCGGCGCCCCACTGCAGATGAAGTGCCTCTCAACTATGAAACCACCACTGTGACATCCGGATCTTGGCGCGTTGTGCTGCCTTCGGCCTATTCGCACATCGGTCCGCTACTGACGCCATCTCACAGGCTAATGGGGCGACCCACGCCGAGTTTCAGCATTGTAGGATGACCACACCAGTGCAGCAACTTGCTAGACATCACCTCGGTGCCATCCGAATCTTGGCATCTCAACGCCTAGTGGTATCTTCCATACAGAAAATATTGTTACGCTACCTTTGGCCCCATTCGCACATCAGTCCGCAACTTAGACATCACCTCGGTGCCATCCGGATCTTGGCATCTCAGCGCCTTGTGGTGTCAGTCAGAAAATATTGTTGCGCTGCCTTTGGCCCCATTCGCACATCAGTCCGCTACTGACACCATCTCACAGGCCAACAGGGCGCCCCACGCCGACTTTCAGCATTGTAGGATGGCCACACCAGTGCGGCAACTTACTAGACACCACCTCGGTGCCATCCGGATCTTGGCGCGTTGTGCTGCCTTCGGCCTATTCGCACATCGGTCCGCTACTGACGCAAACTCACAGGCCAACGGGGCGCCCCACGCCGACTTTCAACATTGTAGGATGGCCACACCAGTGCTGCAACTTGCTGGACACCACCTCGGTGCCATCCGGATCTTGGCGCGCTGTGTTGCCTTCGGCCTATTCGCACATCGGTCCGCTACTGACGCCGCCTCACGTGCCAACGTATTTTCTCCGCATTTTATACCCTATGCCGCATAACAGGTCATGTGACTTGTTTATAAAACTTTTCATTGGTTCATTTTACTTTTGGTTTCCTAATGATGGAAGGCTTGATCATATGACCTAAAAACAACACTTTTCATTGGATGAAAACTTTTTTTTTTTCCAAACGATGAAAGCCCCACCTTGTTTCTGGATGTTTCAGACTGAAGCTGGCGTCAGCATGAGAGCACCACCATCTCGTAGCTCCGTCGTAGTCATTCCGCGAGCAATCATGGCAGCCGCTCCCCACCAGAAGCCTGCAGGAGTCGGGGCCCCCAAAACTTTTAATGAATTCTCAAGGCGGAGGGGACGCTTTCGAGAATGGGGTCCAAGACCTAGCAGACAAGCGTCCGATTTCCAAGGTGTCCCAGGGCCATTTCAGTGGACCAGGCCCAAAAAGGAAAGAGCCTGCCGCCATTTTGAGAGTCCTGTGACAGCCGCCTATCGCTGCACCGCAAGAGTGGGCGCAACTCAGCTGAATTGCGGCTTTTGGCACAGTGGACCAAAAACGGACGGAATGGCAACTGAAACGGTAAAGGGGCGCCCCACTACAACAGATGACACTCCACCTGGAGAGGCCCGTTCACGCCGCCTCCCCCGGGGCGCCCCACGCCGTTATTCGGAGCAGCATTGTAGGATACCAAAACCAGTGCGGCAACTTACTGGACATCACCTTGGTGCCATCGTTCTGCTGCCTTGGAACTATTCGCACAACAGTTTTCTACTGAAGACCCACCCCCCGCGACGCCCCACGCCGTTATTTGCTGGGTGGCAACTTACTAGACATCACTTTCGTGTCATCTAGATTTCAGCGCGTTCTGCTGCCTTGGAACTATTCGCACAACAGTTTGCTACTGATGACCCGCCCCACGCCGGAAATCTGGACGTTGTGCTGCGTTGGGACTATTCGCACAGCCGACCGCTACTTCGTTGTTTTTCCCTAAAAATGTTTATATGTTATTACTATTTTTGTTTTCTTGTATATATTTATAAATTATTAAAGTTTTATAATCTTACTACTTTGTCGGAGTGCTATATATTTTTAATGTGACACATAATTGTAAAAACTTTGATGTACAAAGAGTCATCCCTGGAATCTTCCGCTTCACGCTCGGTCCCCTCCCCAATCACAATACAGGATGGTTTTCAGATAATAGCAACGCTTCTGCTGTGACGGATCTCATCGAGTGTGGGCCTTGATCTACTATAACTCCTTTGAAGAGGGGTGAATCTTTACAGCTGTGGCCATAAACTACATCTGCAGGGCTAGCTGATACCCTAGGACCAGCCTGGACAATCGGACACAGAGGAAAAGGAGTGTCAGAGGGTGCAGTAGTGAATAGGGCGAAAGGGAGGTGTCGGGCGGGCACAGGGTGTGATTCTCAGGAAAGAGCAGCGCAGATGGGGGGAGGTTTATTACCCATGCATAAGACAGAGAGCGGGGGTGACCACTGCCTGGGGGAGATGCTTGCGAGGGTGGGGAGCCATGCTAAGGATCGACAGCGTGCACAGAGTGGGTCTGGTCAAGGCATCTAAAATGGCTGCCGTGCACGACAAAAGTGTGGCATTTGAAAAAAGACAAGATGGCGCAGACAATGTTTTTCAACACTTCCTGATTTCCTTCGAATCGAACGTTAACAGACGTTGGGGCATATTACCAAAGTTAAGCGATATTTATCCCTAACGATGCATTGCAAAGATTTTTTTACCGTCAGAAATTATCGCAGATAAACCTTGCTATTATCAAAGTTTATCGCAAATACGATAAAAACCGACCGCAATGCATTAATATCGCTGAAAACTCAGCGATATTCATGCATTACCGAGCTAATCCTCTTAGCCATGTTATCCACCTCCCATAGGATAACATGGCTAAGAACTGCTCAGGGCAGCTGTTACTTTTTGGAGATATTCGCGCTTATCTCGAATATTTCCAAAAGTTGATAATAGGAGATAGCGATGTTAGCGACTGTTTCCAGTCGCTAACATCTTGGCATGCCCACTTTGCATGTCATTAGTGATAAATATCACTCACATGCAAAGTGGGGCCCAAGATGGTCGCTATCTCCTACTAGCCGTCGCTAACTGGTGTTAGCAACAGCTAGGTAATACAGATATAATTTTATCTCCGCGAAGCGGAGCGCTGTTACAGATATATATCTTGTTTTTGAACGTTAATTTCTCAAAATGCACTGAAGCACATATATTGAGACCTAGCAAAGGCACATCGGGCTACCAGTCCCTAATATTTTACCAAGTTTCGTGCAAATCCATTCAGCCGTTCGATTATTATTATTATTTATTTTTTTTGCCCCGCGGGGCCCTTTTAAAACCTCCACATCAAACCTAGGGGATCAGCGAGGATCTACTATGCCCCCTTATGGTCATTTGCCCCTTCGCTTTGGCCTCCTCTTGTCTCTCGATCCTACCGAGAGACAAGATGGCGGCCGCTACGGACTGTTTGGAATGTTTACAGACACCGGAGAGCCAATCAGCTTCGCTTCGCAAAGCTCCGTAACGCGAAAAGTACGCGAAGCGGTGCGCTGTTACAGATATATATCTTTTTTTGAACGTTAATTTCTCAAAATCCACTGAAGCACATATATTGAGACCTAGCAAAGGCACATCGGGCTACCAGTCCCTACAATTTTGCCAAGTTTCGTGCAAATCCATTCAGCCGTAAGATTATTATTATAATTTTTTTTTTTTGCCCCGCGGGGCCCTTTTAAAACCTCCACATCAAACCTAGGGGGTCAGCGAGGATCTACTATTCCCCCTTATGGTCATTTGCCCCTTCGCTTTGGCCTCCTCTTGTCTCTCGATCCTACCGAGAGACAAGATGGCGGCCACTACGGACTGTTTGCGGCCACTACGGACTGTTTGGAATGTTGACAGACGCCGGAGAACCAATCAGCTTCGCTTCACAAAGCTCCGTTGCGCGAAAAGTACGCGTCCTAGGCCGCTGCCCGGTCCGCGCTTACAGATATATATCTTTTTTTAAACGTTAATTTCTCAAAATCCACTGGAGCACATATATTGAGACCTACAAAAGGCACATCGGGCTACCAGTCCCTACAATTTTGCCAAGTTTCGTGCAAATCCATTCAGCCGTTCGGGCTAAAAGTGAGGCCAACCGCCCTATGGAAATTAACATGGGAAAAACGCGTTTTGGGACCCCCCTTTTTTCTCGGCCCCCCCTTGACGAACCCCCCCCAAATTTTCAAAGGCTGCTCAGAAACAAAATGTGCCATTTTCCTGAAAATTTCAGCCAATTCCGTCCACAAACGGCAAAGTTATTAGACATAGAATTTTCAAAAATCCCATAGAGAAAAAATCCTAACTATATATACCTACTGGCGACCGCCAGTAGGTAATATATACATACATATATTTATATATATACATATATATATATAAGTCAACAGAATTCCTACAGGAAAAACAAGATTAAATGCAGTACACTATTGAGCAAATAACCCCGGGATAAGGACAATTACACATACAGAAAACAAAGATATTCATGCATACTTAAACAAAACCATCCATACTCATATGGACTCATACAACATTCACAAATAAATATATCTGGATAAAGGGGAGACAATAGGTTGCAGGGTCTCCACGACCTTGTAAGATAAATGTGTTCAAAAGGATATGAACAATCCAGGTTGACGCGCGTTTCGATGGCATGTAAAGGGTAGTACAGCCACCTTCTTCAGGAACTTTCCAGATACCAAAGAATTACAATACACCCAGGGGGTACCTAAACAGTATAAACAGCATATATCAAGAGCCCATACAAAAAAAAATTGAATCGATTGGACCTTAATGATAGACAAACATGTAATATCACTTAAATTACTATCAAAAGAGGCCAAAGCCAGAAACACCTAACCCTGTGTGATTCACACAACAGAAATATATATCTCCCCATACTTACTGGGGGAAGTGTTATAAAGATGTAAAAGACATAATTTATGGGGGCGTGGCTACGAGCCGACCGAGATGGCGGCGTAGTACGTGAGCTCTGTGACCGAAGCGGCTCTTTTACCACTAATCCGTCTGTCCATCCGGCACTAGTGCACCATCTGACGCTGGACCGGAGTGCGGGAGCTGCGAGGCACTTTCCGACGCTGTCCCGGACAGAATTGAGCGAAGACAACAGGAGAAAACCGACGAGACGAGGCTGGCCCTGCCGAGTGTACAAGCACCGGCCTGCCGCTGCGCTGCAGACTGGCCGGAAGTGCCCTGTGGACGGCGGACCCCACCGGAAGGTGCCGCTGTCGGACTGTGGACCGCATCGGAGATCGGCATGAGAGCGGAGCTGAGCCATTTCAGCCGCTACTTCACCCAGCAAGCTACCGCCCACGAGAGAGCGCAATTCGGTCCCCGGTGACGGAGCGCCTGTTCAGCTTGGCGTGCCCCGGGACCGAAAACCTGCTGACCTGCTGCGCTGGCGGAGCGCGGAGGCGACACCCGCTCCCACCCCTGGCGGCTATGGCATTGAAAGATTGAGGCACTGAAGCAGATACTGTACCGGCAGAACCCCAGGAGTGCGTTACAGAGGCTGACTCTACCGCGCTTGATCCTGTACTGCTGGCGCCAGTGATACCCCACGCACGGGGGGCACGCAATCGATCTCGAGGACATGTCCACTACTCCACTGCACGACGGAGTTTCCATACAGTGTCCTGGGGTGCGCTGCGTGATTCAGTAGCGGTGCGGCCAGGCAAGAGGTCAGGGAGTGCCACCTATAGACTGAAGGTGTGGAGACCGGTGGATTTACCTGAGTGGTGGCGGTGGAGCCAATTGTCTACTGCTCCTTGATTACGGACGCCATTGTTCTGATACACCTTGTGGTGGTGAGAGGTGGTGAGAGGGCCTTGGCGGACGACGCCATTTTGAAACCGCTGCCAAACGAACATACTGTGGATCGGCATCCCAAGTGCGACAGCGAGATAACTGCCGGACGCAATGGCGGGAAGAGGTCCCAGGAATGCTGCAGCACAAGCGAAGCTGGAGAAGTACGCCTTCGAAAAAGCTGCCACGCAACATCCGGAGGGTCGCCCGTCCACGGGCAAAAATTCAGAGGGAGATGGCGCCAAAAGAGTGACGTTGGAGGATCTGATGAAAATGCTTACGAGCGTTCAAGCAACAGTGGGATCTATCTCTACGGATGTTGGCCTACTGAGGGCAGATTTCCACAAAATGACGGAGCGTGTGGCCCAGGTAGAAGTGGTCACCAAATCATTGGTGGAGGACACTTCAGAACTACAGCTGGCTACCGAATGCCTGGAGGCGGTCACCAAGAAGCTGCAGGAACGGCTGGACGATCAGGAAGGGCGATCGCGGAGGAACAACGTCCGCATCTTAGGCATTCCGGAGTCGGAGGGCAAATGTACGATGGATCTATATGTGGAGGACTTAATTAAGACAAAGTTACAGCCGAAGGACCTCTCCCATTTCTTCTCGGTCGAAAGGGCGCATAGAGTCCCCGGGGGGGGCGCCGAAACCGGGGGCACCGCCGCGGCCAGTGTTGGCCAGACTCTTTAATTTCCGGGACAGAGATGCCATACTTCAAACAGCCAGAATCTCTGCACCTATCAAGATACTGAACTCCACCATCGCTTTCTTCCCGGACTATACGGCTGAGGTGGCCCGGTGACGGAAGACTTTTATCGACATCAAAAAAACTTTGCGGGCCAAAGACATTCCATACTCCATGCTGTTCCCGGCGAGATTGAGAATCGTGGATAATCACAAAGCGTGGTTCTTCGACACCCCGGAGGCGGCGAGGGATTGGCTGGATGGATGGAGACGTGTTGAGGCTCCTAAGCGGAATGGCAGGAGTCAGCGCGACCAACAAACAGATAACCAATCGAATCAACAGGCGTCGCAAGGACATAGCCAGGACCTATTCGCTGAATCAGGTCTGGGGGAGGGAGAGCATCCGGAGGAGTGAGTGCCAGAAGACATGATCCATGGTCAACACTATCTCCGCACACTGACTATATGACCCTTGGTCCCCACTCTGTGTTAGGCGGAAGAGGTCACGTGGAGCGGCTACCGGAATCGCAGAGCTACTTACCCCCTGCAAGCAAGTACAATGGGTTGGGTTGGGACTACGCGCTCTGCTAAGTTGGGGGAGGCGGGCGGTTTTCGACCCGTGCAGCAGGGAGGCAGGGAGGGGGGAGGGGAGGGAATGTTGAATGTTTTGGTTTTAGTTATTGTATTCCACGGCACAACACGAGATGCGCTACACAACACGAAGGAGACAGATTATTTAGCGACAATGCACCGCGAGGCCCGTTCCTTCTTGCCTTGCACGAAGCCACACACCCTAATAAATGGCGACACACGTAATGGCTACACCTGAGATTCACACGTCACACCCCTCCCGCACGCCGACTTTGACAGCCCTCACATGGAATGTCAGGGGATTGGGCGATAAAGTGAAACGGGGCCTAGTGCTACAATATTTGAAACGCTGTAAACCGGCGATAGTCCTGCTGCAAGAAACCCATCTTGTGGGCACGGCCTCGAAAGCGATGGATAGATGGGAATACAAATTCATTGCGCGTGCGGACTTCTCCTCCGGCTCTAGAGGGACGGGGATACTTATACGAAAGAACTTCCCGATGGTATGTCAACAGACTAACATAGATAATCAGGGTCGCTTTGCAGCTGTAACGGTACAGTGGGAGGGCCAACTTTTCAATTTTGTGTCCGTGTATGTCCCGCCCGGCCTGCAGGCCATGGCGCACGCCGCCCTTGCGGCCTTTCTACTGTCCCTACCGACGGCGACGCTAGTCATAGGGGGCGACTTTAATGATGTTGTAGATCATGAGCTCGATAGACACCCACATACCGCGACGGTGCGGGGAGGCGGGCGACTCACCGGACTGTTGGATGCCCTGGGTCTGACAGACTGCTGGCGATACAAACATCCTTATGACAAACAATACACTTATTACTCAGCGACACATAACTGTCTCTCACGGATTGATTACATTTTAATATCTGGGGAAGGGCTACACGGCGTTGAGGAAGTAGGCATCTGCCCCAGGGGGATCTCCGACCACTCCCCGCTACGACTCACATACACACACCACCGTTCCCGTAGAAGCTGTGTGTTTCCTGTCCATGCGAGCTATTTGCAGAGCGCCCCATTGAGAAAAACCCTTTCCGCTACTGCTGAGCACTACTTTCAGGAGAACTCAGGCTCAGTTGGCTCCCAGAGTACCTTATGGGAAGCGTATAAAACAGTGCTGCGTGGGCAGGCGATTGCATCCATAGTTGCTCATAGACGAACACAGCACCAAGAACTTGGCGCCCTTGAGGAGGCCCTCACAATAGCACTCTCTGACCAGGAGTCTCATCCGTCCCGGGGTGCCGCTCCAGCGGTCCGACTGTGTCGCACGGAATGGATGGCATATCAAAAGGAGATGGTTCAGACCTCAATTCAGGCCTCCCGTCACAGGATTTACGAGTTGGGCGACAAGGCAGGAAAGATGCTGGATTGGCTCGATAAAAAAGAAAAAGTGGGCAGGGTCATTGCACAACTGGCACTGCCTGGAGGGCGCTTGACCTCTGACCCCGGTGTCATAGTTGAACTGCTGGCTGACCATTTTGAGGCGATATATACCCCGCAGGCGATGTATTCGACGGAAGAAGCTTACGACTATATTAAGGATCTGACGATCCCCTGTCTCTCACCTGAGGCAGCGTTGTTGCTGGAGGCTGACATTACCGTGGAGGAAGTGCGTGAAGCGACCAACGCACTGGCGTCTGGAAAGGCACTGGGACCCAACGGCCTCCCGGTGGAACTGTACAAGCACACAGCCCAGACAATAGCCCCGCATCTCCTCAGCATGTTCGTAGACAGCCTAGATGTGGGAATGCTCCCTGGGGATCAATGTCTGGCCACGATCATCCCAATCCACAAACCTGGTAAGGTGCCAGAAGTGTGTACCTCTTACCGCCCCATCTCCTTACTAAATGCGGAACCAAAGATACTTGCCAAATTACTAGCCCTGCGGTTGGCCCCCCATCTTGCCACTCTGGTACACCCAGATCAGTCTGACTTTATGCCTAATCGTAGTACCTGACATAATTTGCGCCGTCTACAGGCGGTGCTGGCTCGCCGAGAGTACATACAGGAGCCAGCAGTCCTTCTCTCCCTTGATGCCACTATGGCGTTTGACACCGTGGAGTGGCCTTATCTGTTCGCGGTGCTGCGTCACATGGGCTTCGGCCCCAAGTTCTGCGCATGGGTCCGCCTGCTTTATACCAGCCCCCAGCTCAGATAGCAGCTAATGGTCATATCTCCAGGGATTTCCCACTCGGTCGTGG
This sequence comes from Lissotriton helveticus, assembly GCF_964261635.1. NCBI lineage: Eukaryota > Metazoa > Chordata > Amphibia > Caudata > Salamandridae > Lissotriton > Lissotriton helveticus. The sequence continues at coordinate 1,327,539,129 of NC_136068.1, read as the reverse complement.
GACGAGACAGGGCTGCCCGCTGTCTCCCCTACTGTTTACGCTAGTCCTTGAGCCGTTGGCGATTTGGGTCCGGTGGGAGCCATCAATCAAAGGTATCCGGTGGTCTCCGTCGTGGGAGGACCGGATATCTCTCTACACGGACGATATCCTTCTCTATCTCACCTCCCCTAAGAAATCGATCCTAGAACTACTTAACGTCTGCAAGAAGTTTGGGAGAGTATCGGGATATAAAATTAACTGGACCAAATGAGTCTTATTCGTATTTGCGGGCTGCCCACCCCCCCTCCCGGTAGACTGTCCGTTAAGTTACACTGACACCCCTTTTAAGTATCTGGGAGTTTACGTCACTCCTACCCCAGACGAATTCCACTCCCTAAATTTGAAACCCCCCCTGGAACGGTTCAATAGGGATGTAAAGGTGTGGCGCTCCCTTCCTCTCACCCTCCTGGGTAAAGCTGCCTTGTTCAAGATGATGGCGCTGCCCCGTTTTCTGTACCTACTTGAGAACACACCATTTCAGGTCCCCCCCTCCTACTTTAAGGCCATCGCAGCGGCTGTTTCCACTTTGCTTTGGGACGGGAAGCCGGCACGTATTGCGCAATGCAAACTGGTGAGGGACTGGTACGATGGGGGTATAGCACTCCCTAATATTGAGCTGTACTACTGGGCTGCCCATCTTAAGCAGATCAATTATTGGCTACACGCCCCACAGACGGAACCCGCCTACTTGGCGGACAGGCAGAGTATCGAATCCAGGGGGCTATTGAGAAATCTCTATAGTCGAGCCGTCCCGACTGATCTACTGGGCCCGACTCGTCACACGGTTCAACTCTGGTATAAGGCACATAGACACCTTCAGTGCGCGCACATCATTACACAAATGACACCCCTGTGGGACTCATACAGGTTGGGTTACATGGGCAACACCAAGGGTTTCCAGGCGTGGGATGCCATAGGTATTTCCGTTGTGGGGGACCTCTGGAAAAACCACAAAATGGTGGACTTTGCTTTACTACAAACCAAATACGATATGGCCCAGTCCGAACATTACAGGTACATGCAAATAAGACATGCACTGCAGGCAGCCATCCCGACGGGAACGACCCTACAGGAGTCCACCCCTCTAGAAGACAGACTATTGACTGAACATATGACCCACAGAGCGACCTCCTACACATACCGGAAACTAGTTAACAACCTCCCTGACATGCTGTCCAAATTACGTTCCAGTTGGGTGGCGGATATTGGAGCCCTTGACGACTCGCAGTGGCAGGAGGCTCTCTCATCACCGCGTGAATCTGCGATCCCTTCCAGACTTAAACTAGTTCAGTTGAAAATACTGCACCGCACATACTACACCAGAACGGTTCTGCACAGGATAGGAAGAGCTTCCCACGAGTACTGTCTCCGTGGATGCGGAGAGAGGGGGACGTTCTATTATACCATTTGGGACTGTGGACTGTTAGCCAGGTATTGGGCGGCAATAATGCGAACTATTTCCCAAACTACGGCTGTCTCCCTGCTGCCCGACCCTCGCTGCTGTCTGCTGAATATATGGGATGCAGTTGACTTAACCCATCGGCAACGGGACTGGGTCATGTTGGGAATGATGGTTGCGAAACGCAATATTGCTAAACTGTGGGGTTCGAATGTACTGCCCGCGTTGAGAGACTGGTGCAGCGACATAGATGATATAATGGTGGCTGAAAGGGCGGTGTTTGTCCATCGGGGATGCCCCAAAAAATGGGGACAGATCTGGGCGTGGAACAGGTTCAGGGGAAACATCTGTGAGCCGCCGCGGGAGGATTCGGATGAGTGCCTTTCGGAATAAGGATTGAACCTGAACTTTGGATGTCAGTGGTGGTATATCCTGTTGTTTTTTAAACCCGCCCTGCTATTAAAGGGTGCGGTACTGCTAGGGACGGCTCTGTGGTGCACAGCTAATACTAAAAACACTAAAATTGTGAGCATATGTCAAGTCGCCTTCAAAGATCGAAATGTTTATTGTGCCTTTGAGTTACCGAACAGTTTGGTTGAAAAAGTAAAAACGTAGACCTAAGTCATATCATATACCTGTAACATTTGCATTATGCACGACTTGGTTTCATTTGCCGCCGGACCCCAGGGCTAACGGCTACGCGGCTGTGTCAACTTTATATTGATACTTTGCTACTGTTGATGTTGCGGCCGGCCCCAGTGGTTGTAGGCCCTAAGCTGTGTTATGATGATAATGTGCAATAAAGGTCTTTAAAAAATAAAAAATAAAAAAAGACATAATTTATTAAAAAAAGAAAAGAAACAAAGAAGAGGAAGGGTGCACTAGCCACCTTGTCTTAGTGTAGAGACAAGAGTACCTCAGACAGAGAAAAAGTAAGGATCAACCTCTGTGAGATTGTCCTACATTCATCCTCAGTCCTAAGATTGCACCTGCAGCTGCATACTTTACGCATGTTTTGCAGTTGTTCCGTGCTTCAGTTGTACCTGAGAGACACTCCATTAGAGATAGTGAAGCTGATAAGTGAGTGGTGAATGTGCCATAAGAACTTTTCGATTTACTAAAGATAACCCATAATTCCAGTGGTTCCAGGATCAACAGCACTACTTGTGACAATGATTTTTTAATTTCCATTGAGTGGCACAGACCCCAAAAAACTGACCTGACCCATGCACAACAAGAACCAAAACCCATATTACCATTATTCTTCGAGCGATAAGACAAAAATACACACTTTGACTCAGCACAAGAAACTTAAAAACAGTTCATCCTGTTGTTCTTCAATAAACGAAAGCAAATCCAAACTCCATACACATCATTATAAAATGTAAAAAAACACATCACAAACTCCGTTAACTAAATGGGGTTCTGTGGTTGGGAAACGATAAACATTGTGGTGAGCAGTGCCAATGAGGCAGTCCACGGGGGCAATGAGGGGAGGGCAAAGAAGGGGTCACATTCTGGTGCTGGGTTTAATAATGCTTACCCCTCTAAGAGTGAATCATCACTAAAGCTACTTTTTCTGCACGTTCCAGCACCAAAGCCCTCAAATCATATGCCTTTTTAGGTCTCGCCTGTCAATGCGCATGCGCATTGAGCGTAGCGAGACTATAGGGGCTTAAACAGACTTTAACTAACTGGCGATTTGATGCTGTGCCCGTGCGCTTTTAGGGCAATGCGCAAGCGCATTGAACTAAAATGCGCGTGCACATGATCAAATCGCCAGCCATCTGTTCCCCAGCTTGGCGCCTCCGCTCCTGCTCTCTCCTGGCTGCTCCTCCCCTAATTATTCACGGCCGGCCGGCTGTACTTTCACTTTCACGGCCGGCAGGCCGTGTCGGCTTTCGCCAATGCTTGTTCAGAAGGGATGGCTGGTATTGTAGATATTAGGCAAAGTGAGCGAGCTTCTCCCACCGATAAAGGCTACATATTCTGAAATCATTTATCCTTTCTTGAAGCTGGTACACTAGTGTCGTCATCAAGCGTGATTTGCCAGGTAAACACTGGCCGTGCAGAGCCGCAATATTTTGCAGGCCGTACTTTCACTTTCACGGCCGCTAGGCCGTGTTTTAAATACTTGTTTAAATTGCCGGCAGACCCCAATCAGGATCCCCCAAACACCACCCCCGCAGGACGACACCATGCTCCTCCGCATCGGCATCCACAGCAGCTAAAAAATTACAAGCCCAGCTAATTCCGGTAAAACGTACACCATTTGTGAATATATTTTTTTTCACTTCTTTCACGCCAGGAGCAGATTCGGCTTCTTTGCTGCCCACTCCCTCCCCTAAGCCAGTCCGCGCTCGCCTCCTCTTTTGGCACCCTCCCTCCCTCCCTCGCTTGTTCTTCAGAGCCATGACATCGCGGCTCGCCCGCCCACCCCCCTCCCGCATTCACATACTTGTTTAAATTGCCGGCAGACCCCAATCAGGATCCCCCCAACACCACCCCCGCAGGACGACACCATGTGCATCCGCATCGGCATCCACAGCAGCCATAAAAATTACAAGCCCAGCTAATTCCGATAAAACGTACACCATTTGTGAATATATTTATATACAACACTATTTATAACAACAATCGTTGTAACTTGACAAATTCCGTGACCTATTGCATTGTACTGCAAATACTTGAAAAGAAAAAATGTGCACACGTTTAAAATACATCCCGCAACAAGATTGTGCAGGTTTAAAATACATACTGCTAAGAAGCAGAGCAACTGCGTTTTACTTTTCGTTACTCTGCTTCATTATAGTATGCATTTTACACGAGCACACTTTTTTTTTCTTTTGTTGCGTTTACGATGTTTTTAAATTCACTTTTCATTTGGGTGAGTCCCTTTTCTATTGCCACACGGTTCCACCAGTATAAGCACAGCATGGCGATCTCGCGGCTGAGTTGCGCTATTGTTTGTCTTCATTATTGTAAATTGAGGTTTGTGTATATGTTGTTATTTGAGCCAGTATCAGGGCAGGGAACCAGCAATTATTTACCCATTGTTATGCTCATACTCCAGCAACACCGTTTTGTAGGGGTTAAGATGCAGACTAAGTGCTCCATGCCCCCTGTACTCTCTTCCTACCTGCAAATGTTTTCTGTATGCTTGAGGTGCACATTGTGAAGGTTTTAAACTGGATCACCCCCTCTCAGCTTTGTTATTGTCCGTTTCGGCCCTCCCAGGCAAGTGAGCCAGCCAGCGTCCATCTAGTCTCCAACCAGTGACAATTTTTGGGAAATGCAGTTCGATTCTTGTAATATGTGGATTTGAACTGCAATTCGGCGAAAGGCGCATGCAGTTCATACAAAAGTGACAAAAAGACTGTCAATGTATTTACGTTTCGTTTTGTGAAAGAAAACTGGGTTAACCCACTTGTCTTTCTTCCCGTTGGTCCGCGTCTGCTTCCTGCTTGGCTCTACGTATTCATCCTTGCTGTGGATCTTGAACCAAGTACTGCTTCCTGCTGCCACTCTCCTTCCATTGAACATGCACGTGTAACATACTTTATTTATTTACTTTTCAGAGTCTGCATTCTGTTCATTGCTTGCCTGTCCCTACCACCACCTCACTTCCTTTGCTGCATGTCCTTTCCCCGTTTGTTGCTGGCCTGTCACTCCCACCACCTTGCTGCTGACACTTCATGCCCGTCCTCCACCCCGTCGCTAGTTTCCCCCTCCCACCCTTCCTTTGATGTCCGCCGCGTGTTTCCCCTCCCACCCTTCCTTTGATGTCCGCCGCACGTGGCCTCTGCCTGTCACCTCTCTGTCCTTCACAGCCCCTCTCTGTCGTGGGATCTCAAACCCCTCCTTCGTGAGCTACAAAAGACAGTTAAAATATCTTCTCAATCAGCACATCAGGCTTTAAAGTCCATCATACAACCTGAATTCCAACTGAAACCTCCTCCTTAAGTTTCACTACATTGTTTAAACCTCTTAATGAATTGCAGTGATTTGACTTTAAAAAGACTCTATTCTATAACTTTTAATCTGTAACTAATCTGACTTCAAAAAAAATGCACTCTGTAACCAATTTTTATCCAACACTACCTTTGACAATATTTGAAAATCAAATGTTTTTAAAGCGCTCTGGTCTTGCCAGCGCTATATGAAAAACTCTTTAAATAAAGAAATTAGATACCCATAGGAAGGTCTGTGTTCAACACCAGAGGTAGTTTCAAAGCCTTGGGGGCTTCATTCAGGCAGACAAAGTGCTTCTTAGGCTTCAGATAATACAGTCCAAATGAACATCTGACAGTGCTAAGGTAACACTACAATGCTACAAAATGGTTAATCACCACAGCATCACTCAGCACCACCATAGCATCACTCAGCACCACCACAGCATCACTCAGCACCACCACAGCACCACTCAGCACCACCACAGCATCACTCAGCATCACTCAGCACCACTCAGCACCACCCCAGCATCACTCAGCGCCACCACAGCACCACCACAGCACCACTCAGCACCACCACAGCATCACTCAGCACCACCCCAGCATCACTCAGCAACAACCCAGCATCACTCAGCACCACCCCAGCATCACCACATCATCACTCAGCATCACCCCAGCCTCACTCAGCACCACCACAGCACCACTCATCATCACCACATCATCACTCAGCGCTACCCCAGCATCACTCAGCACCACCACATTATCACTCAGCACCACCACATTATCACTCAGCGCCACCCCAGCATCACTCAGTGCCACCCCAGCATCACTAAGCACCACCACAGCATCACTCAGCGCAACCACAGCATCACTCAGCGCAACCACAGCATCACTCAGCGCAACCACAGCATCACTCAGCGCAACCACAGCATCACTCAGCGCAACCACAGCATCACTCAGCACCACCACAGCATCACTGGTTCAAATATGTTCTTTCAATGTTTCAAGCTGTTTTCAAGCTTTCAAGCTTTATTACAAATCACAAAAAGATGTTAATATTTCACTTAAGTTCTTGGATTTTCGTCACAATAAAAAACACTGAACATAATCTTCACAAAAGTTATTTACAAAAGTTTAAGCTATTGCCATTACAAATTAAATACATTATTTAAGTATTAAATATTTAAAAAAATTAAAAGCCATTGTTATTTGTAGTATCAATACATCTAAGTCACGTAAATACAAAACATGTTGCATTACAAATGCTATAGGTGTCACTGTCGTGCCCACAGGATGGCACTAGGACCCTGGAGCTCCAGGGTCAGGGGACAGGGACACCGGACACCACATCCGGTCAAGGGGCGGGGGTCAGGGATCACTCGAGGGCAGGACCTGGACGTAGGAGGTCAGGGGTATGCAAGCGCGCCCTGCTGATGCCACCTTAATGTATACATGCCAATAAAGAAAGATGCAGACCACCCTACCGTCTCCTGAGAGTTCTTGAACACAACGACGCGACAACTGGCGACGAAGGCGGCGACATAGCCCAGCGTGACGTTCCTGTGCATCTCGTCGAGATTTTGGTGTGCCCAGCAGGAGAAAGCGCCGAGAAGACAAAGCGCCGAGAAGACGAAGCGCAGCGACGCGGGAGCCCACCCCGGCCGCTGCGAGGAAAGACTGCCTGCCCCGGTAAGCGCTGTGCACGAAAGCGCGAAGTAAAGAGGACTCTGCCGCGAGCTCTCGCGAGAGCCTGAGAGCCTCGGCGGCCATCTTAGGGACAGGCGAGAGAGCCAATAGGCGCGCGAGAAAGGCCCGGCGGCCATCTTTGGGTCAGGCAGCATTTCTATTGGCTGCGAAACACCGCGTGACCCTCGGCGGCCATTTTGAAAGCAGGCAAATAAGCCAATCAGAAGAGAGATTGGCTCGGCTGCCATTTTAAGGCCAGGATAAATCGATCTGCCCAGAAAAGTGCAGATTTTCAAGGCAAAAGAAAAAAAAAAGGGGGCAGAAGTGCACAACAAGCATAGATAAAAGCAAAGGAAAGACAAGAGAAGAAAAGAATAAAGAATAAAGGCAAAAGAAAGACAATACAAGCCAAAGAACAAAGGGAACAAAGCAGAAAACAAAAGGGGCACAAATTAAAGGGAACTAAGAGCATAACTAAGGAGAAGACAATAAAGGAGAACGAGGAAAGAGACAAAAGGAACAGAGAATAAAGACACAAAGAAAGAAACAAAGATAATAAAAGAAGTAAGGAGAAATGACAGACCCAAAACCAAGCGCACAATACAGAAGACCACTGCCATTCAGCCTGTCTGAACCGCAAACAGGGATAAGATGGGAGAAATGGCTCCGGCGTTTTGAAAATTATGCTGACGCAACAGATGTCACAGCGGCCAAGAAACGAGGACTATTCCTGAACTATGTAGGCGATGAGGTCGAGGATCTGTTGGTGACACTGCCAGCTGCGGACATTGACACCTATGACAAGTTAACAAAGTGCCTGACGGACAAGTTTGATCCGCAAAGAAATGTCGATTTCGAGAGGTATAGTTTCATGATCGCCTTCCAACAAGCTGAGGAATCACTAGACGATTTCGCAACGAAGTTGAGGAAACTAGTGACTCACTGTGCCTTTGACAAGTTTGACAACGAGCAGGCCATAAGGCTACTGATCATCGCAGGCTGTCGGGACATAGAATTCCAAACAAGAATACTGAAAGAACCTATAACACTGGAGAATATCCTCGCACTAGGGAGGGCAGAGGCACGAGCAACAGCACACGCGAAAGAAATGGAACGTGGCAAAGGAAGAGGTGGAGAACAAATCCACAGGATGGCGAGCAACAACAACAAAACAGGAAACTGGAGACAAGACAGAGGCGGCCAGACGGGAAGGAAGCAACAAGAAGGAACGTGCTACAGATGCGGACTAGAGTTCCCACACCGAGGTGGCCCATGCCCAGCATTCGGCCAGATGTGCCGAAAATGCAACGGACGAGATCATTACGCAAGTGTATGTCAAGGGGCACAGTTTAGAAATGACCGCGGAAGACCAAGTAGAGGAAGGATGCCAATGCGCAGACACATCAGACATGTCGAGACAGGTGTGAGGAGTTCGTCCGCAGAATCAGGGGACGAAGAAGAAGAAGAGAAAACGGAGCGGCTATACCTCATGACAGAGGTTAACACAGACTCAGAAGAAGATGAAGAAGCGTGTGACGAAGTAATATGCCTGGTGGACAAAAAGAAAATAAAGAAAACGGAGTCCGTAACAATCAAAGTGGGGCCACACGATACCACGTTTTGTGTTGGACAGTGGCGCAACGTGCAATATCATGTGCGTCTCTGAATATGAGAAGATGAAAGTGAAGCCGACTCTGAAACCATCCCGAGTGAAAGTATTCACATGGGGGGCAAAGCGACCAGTGATCAACTTGGGGAAATTCAAGGAGGAATTAAGATACAAGGATCAAAGACTAACGGAACAGATAGACGTGCTCAAAGGAGACATCCCAGCGCCATGCTTGTTGAGCAATGTCACGGCACAAGTAATGGGGCTGATGGAAATGACGTATCAGATGTCAGAAAGAAAAACAAACATTCTAAAAGAATATCCCAGACTGATAGAAGGCTTAGGAAAGCTGAAAGGACAGCAAATAACGCTGCATATAGATGAAACAATAAGACCAGTCGCGCAACATCACAGAAGGGTGCCCATACACCTTCAGCCACAAGTCGAGGAAGAGCTGGAGGCCCTACTAAAACAGGACATCATCGAACGGGCAGATGGACCGACACCATGGGTGTCGCCAATAGTGGCCGTCCCAAAGAATGACAAATCAAAGATAAGAATATGCGTGGACATGAGGATCCCGAACAAGGCAATTGAACGTGAGCGACACCCTGGCCCACATCTAGATGACATGATTAGCTGCCTCACAGGCACGAGAAGATTCTCGAAACTGGATCTATGCAAGGGGTACCACCAACTTGAACTAGACCCCCAGTCGCGATACATCACGACGTTCTCCACCCACCTCGGACTATTCAGGTACAAACGTTTGAGTTTCGGGATCTCATCGGCTGCAGAAATATTCCAGGAGACAATTCGTCAAGTCATCAGGCCGGTCAAGAATAGCTTGAACTACAGTGACGATATCCTGGTGTTCGGCAAGTCGGACGAAGAACATGACACGGCTTTAAGGGAGGTATGCTCACACCTAGAAGAAGCAGGTCTAACGCTAAATGAAGAAAAATGCGAACTGGGGCGGAACGAGCTAGTGTTCTTCGGTCACATATTTTCAAAAAAAGGAATGCGGCCAGACTGCAGCAAGGTAGAGACATTAGAAAAAGCAAAGAAGCCCACAGACGTGGGAGAAGTGAGATCGTTTCTAGGGCTGGCAAGGTACTGTGCACGCTACATTAAAGATTTCGCCACCGTCAGCGCGCCACTGAGAGAGCTGACGAAACAAGGACAAAAGTTTCAGTGGACTAGCAAGTGTGACAAAGGGTTCGAAGAGATAAGAAGGGCGGTGACAGCAGTGGAGCACTTGGCCTACTTCGACCCGAAGCTATGCACAGAGCTGACAGTGGATGCAAGCCCCGTGGGGCTGGGAGCGATTCTAGTGCAACATCAGCCCGGGAAAGATTCCCCAAGACACATCGTTGAATATGGGAGCAAGAGTCTGACAGACGTTGAAAAAGGATATTCACAACCCGAAAAAGAGAGCTTGGCAGTGGTGTGGGCCTGTGAACATTACCACATGTTCGTGTACGGGAAACCGTTCACGATCGTGACCGACCATCAGGCTTTGATAACAATCTATGGCAACCCGAACGCAAAGATACCGCCAAGAATAGAAAGGTGGGAAATCAGGCTCATGGACTACAATTTCAAAATCATTCACGAGCCAGGAAAGGAACAAAACCCAGCAGACTATGTGTCAAGGCACCCCCTGCCGCAAAACTCACGGGCGACCACAATGGCAGAAGAGTACCTGAACTTCGCACTGAAACTCAGTACACCGGCGACAATAACAGAGAGTGAACTAAACCAAGAAACAAAACAGGACGCCACCATGCAGGGGGCAATGAGGATCAGCAGGGCGCATCGATGGAGACACGTAAACCACCACATGTGCGTAGGAAAGGGAATAGACAAAGAAGAACTGCTGGCCTTCAAAAGAATAAATGAGGAGCTGTCCGAATGTGAAAACGGGACAATAATGAGAGGCACGAGAATAGTGATGCCCCAAACGCTAAGAAGAAGAACAGTGGATTTGGCACACGAGTCACACCGAGGCATGGTGGCCACAAAAAAGATGCTGCGGGAAAAAGTGTGGTTCCCGGGACTTGACAGCATGGTGGAAGAGATGGTGACAAAGTGCCACGTATGTCAAATAACAGGACCACTGTCAAAACCAGAACCCCTGCAAATGTTCCGCTACCACAGGCGGTGTGGACCGAGCTGACAGCAGACTTCTACGGGCTGCTAGAAACAGGAAACTACTTCCTGGTTGTGATAGACGAGTACTCAAGATTTCCCCTAGTAAAGACAGTGTCGTCAACATCGGCGAACGCAACGCTACCGGTGCTAGATGACATTTTTGCAGCATGGGGCTCGCCACAGACATTGAAAACAGACAATGGCCCACCCTTCTCAGGCGAAGAATTCAAAAGATTCATGGCATACCTAGGCATACGTCACAGACGAATAACGCCACTGTGGCCACAAGCAAATGGGATGGCTGAGCGGTTCATGGGGACCATCAAAAAGGCGGTACAAAGAGCAAAGCTGACCCAAATTTCGATCGGACAAGCCCTGTGCCAGGTACTAAGGGACTATCGGAACACACCACACAGTTCCACGGGGAAGTGCCCGGCTGAACTGGTGCTAGGGCGAGTGAGCAGAACAAGACTACCGCAGATGAAGGAAGGAGAAAAAGCGGAACAGAAAGAAATCGCCATTAGAGACAAGGGACAGAAAGCAAAAATGAAAGAATACGCCGATCAAAAAAGGCATGCCACGCCTCACAAGTTAGAGGAAGGGGACATGGTGCTTATGAAACAGCGACAGGTGAGGAAGTCAGACAGCGCGTTTGCAAAGGATCCGCTAAAGGTGGTGAAAGTGAACGGGCCCATGATCACGGCTGCTGCTGGCCAACACCAGGTCACAAGAAACAGCTCCCACTTTAAAGAGGTGAAAACGGAAGAAGACGGAGACACGCCAAAGAACGAACCGACCAGAGAGGTGTGGCAGGAAGATCCATCACACGTCTCCGGAGAACAGCGACCAAGGCGAGAATGTAAAAAGACCAAGAGACTGATCGAAGAGATGTGAGGGGACCATCACTACACACGTCTCTCTCTCTCTCTCTACGATCACCATCATGAATCAAGAAGACAAGTGGCAAGAAACTTTGTTTGCAACAAGGGGGGAGATGTCATTCCCACAGGATGGCACTAGGACCCTGGAGCTCCAGGGTCAGGGGACAGAGACACCGGACACCACATCCGGTCAAGGGGCGGGGGTCAGGGATCACTCGAGGGCAGGACCTGGACGTAGGAGGTCAGGGGTATGCAAGCGCGCCCTGCTGATGCCACCTTAATGTATACATGCCAATAAAGAAAGATGCAGACCACCCTACCGTCTCCTGAGAGTTCTTGAACACAACGACGCGACAACATTTGAGAAAGTTATAACTATTGGCATTGTAAATGACAAAGCTATTAATTTAGCTATTTCAAAAAACAACACAATAATAAAAAAAAGTCGTAAGACCAATAGCTCAAACTTTCCTAATGCGAGACCTATTGCATTTCCAATGCTTGTTTTACATTAACTGTAATAGCGCAATAGGAAAAAAACGTGTCTTAGTGTTGGAACTTGCATAATGAAGTAGTTTTAGTAATCTCGATCACTACTTTAGCTACTCGGAATTTTTAGCCATTTATAGCGCAGGACTCATAGTGAACTCCCATCACGATCACTCACTTTTGTGTAGGAAGAGTCTTAAGAAAGGGACCAGAGTATAGGGTGGTCCAGCACCCTGGAGGCAGAGTATAGGGTGGTCCAGTGTTAGGAAGCAGATGAGCGGGATGGTGTAGTGTACACTTTCCTGTAGGCGCAGTGATCTCCAGTGTATCTGCCATCGTACTTGTTACTGAGTTCACCAGGCTGTGGGCCCATTGATACTCCTGGAAAGTGTACTCAGTTGTGCTTTTCCTTTTGTGATGACACGACTTCACTTCTTTGCATGTTTGTGGGTGGAAGTGAATTGTGCTGCCTGCAAACGCCTACAGAGATTTTATCATCTTGTAGTAAGCCATTCTGTGTAGAAATCACGAGCAAGTCTAAAGGTTGGAAGATATGTTTTGGGCTGTGTTATGTATAAATGATGATCGTTTCTATACTTTTTTCATTGTTTACCCCTATTTTCAACGATCACATTTGGAATCCTGAGCGCCCCTTCAAAAATGGGAATTTACCATGGGATTCTGCCCCGATTCTCCAAGAAGTCTACAAGTCCTCCTTTTCCTCCCCACTGAGCAGGTGGAGTCTCGGGAGGAACGTCGAAGGTCCGCGGATTTGCCACTGAACTTGGGATACTGATTTCGATTTCATCTCGTAATACCAGCCAAAGTGGGAGCAATGAAGCCCTTTTCACAGAGAGCTGCTCTGTACAGGTTCACTACTCCCACTATCACTTCCGGCTCATAGCCCTGGTCTTCCATTAATACACGACTTTTGTCCCGGTCATGCTCTCCTGGCATTACATGGTCCAGTTTGCTTCCAGAGGTCAGAATCCTCACTTCAGGCAGTCTGGGGTCTTTCAGTTTGCTCAAGGAAGAGTCACATACACAGTACCAGGAATCGCACGTCACAGGGAAAGCTGTACTGGCCCTTCAGAAAAAGTTCTTGGCTGGCTTCAGTCAAAGTGCCTTTAAAGGACAGGGTGGGTGAAGTCAGTGTAAGAGAGGGTGTGTCTAAAATCACTAATTCAGTGGATCCATTCCTAATTTGATGCTCATTTTAAGTAAAGTGAACATCTGACAGTAGTCCTCCTTTTCAAAGGTCAGTCCACCTTGGGCCACCGTCTCAGAATAGTGGAGCACAAGGTATGTGTGAGGGGTTCCTGGTGGTGAGACTGTGCATGGTAGGGATGGCTCTGTGGAGATCCCGGATCCTGTTGCTTTCCTCTGCTCCTTTTACCTTAGGGAAGCTTTCTGTGTTGATGTGGTACCTGTTCTTTGCGTATGCTTGTGTCAATTTATGTATGTAGGAAGCTTGCAGTGGTGAAGTGGTGCCTGTTCTGCGTGTATGTAGATGTATGTGTGGAAGTCGCTTGCACTGCTGACAGTCACATGGCGCTTGTTGGGTACCTGAGAAGAAGTCTCTCACTGTTGCTCCCCATTTGGCACCTGTTCTGTTTATGTGAAGGAAGCTTGCACTGCTAATGCCCGTGTAATAGCTGTCCCGTGTAAATGTGTGTGTTTACTGGGAAAGAGTTAGGTTGCACTGCTGATGCCCATGTGGCACCTGTTCTGTGTGTGAAGGAAGCTTGCACTGCAAATGCCTGTGTAATAGCTGTCCCGTGTAAATGTGTGTGTGTGTACTGGGAAAGAGTTGGGTTGCACTGCTGATGTCCATGTGGCACCTGTTCTGTGTGTGAAGGAAGCTTGCACTGCTAATGCCCGCGTAATAGCTGTCCTGTGTAAATGTGTGTGTGTGTGTGTACTGGGAAAGAGTTGGGTTGCACTGCTGATGTCCATGTGGCACCTGTTCTGTGTGTTAAGGAAGCTTGCACTGCTAATGCCCGTGTAATAGCTGTCCCGTGTAAATGTGTGTGTGTGTGTACTGGGAAAGAGTTAGGTTGCACTGCTGATGCCCATGTGGCACCTGTTCTGTGTGTGAAGGAAGCTTGCACTGTTAATGCCCGCGTAATAGCTGTCCCGTGTAAATGTGTGTGTGTACTGGGAAAGAGTTAGGTTGCACTGCTGATGCCCATGTGGCACCTGTTCTGTGTGTGAAGGAAGCTTACACTGCTAATGCCTGTGTAATAGCTGTCCCGTGTAAATGTGTGTGTGTGTACTGGGAAAGAGTTAGGTTGCACTGCTGATGCCCATGTGGCACCTGTTCTGTGTGTGAAGGAAGCTTGCACTGCAAATGCCTGTGTAATAGTTGTCCCGTGTAAATGTGTGTGTGTGTTCTGGCAAAGAGTTGGGTTGCACTGCTGATGCCCATCTGGCACCTGTTCTGTGCGTGAAGGAAGCTTGCACTGCTAATGCCTGTGTAATAGCTTTCCCGTGTAAATGTGTGTGTGTACTGGGAAAGAGTTAGGTTGCACTGCTGATGCCCATGTGGCACCTGTTCTGTGTGTGAAGGAAGCTTGCACTGCTAATGCCCGCGTAATAGCTGTACCGTGTAAATGTGTGTGTGTACTGGGAAAGAGTTAGGTTGCACTGCTGATGCCCATGTGGCACCTGTTCTGTGTGTGAAGGAAGCTTGCACTGCTAATGCCCGCGTAATAGCTGTCCCGTGTAAATGTGTGTGTGTTCTGGCAAAGAGTTGGGTTGCACTGCTGATGCCCATCTGGCACCTGTTCTGTGCGTGAAGGAAGCTTGCACTGCTAATGCCTGTGTAATAGCTGTCCCGTGTAAATGTGTGTGTGTACTGGGAAAGAGTTAGGTTGCACTGCTGATGCCCATGTGGCACCTGTTCTGTGTTTGAAGGAAGCTTGCACTGCAAATGCCCGTGTAATAGCTGTCCCGTGTAAATGTGTGTGTGTGTTCTGGCAAAGAGTTGGGTTGCACTGCTGATGCCCATGTGGCACCTGTTCTGTGTGTGAAGGAAGCTTGCACTGCTAATGCCCGTGTAATAGCTGTCCCGTGTAAATGTGTGTGTGTGTTCTGGCAAAGAGTTGGGTTGCACTGCTGATGCCCATGTGGCACCTGTTCTGTGTGTGAAGGAAGCTTGCACTGCTAATGCCCGTGTAATAGCTGTCCCGTGTAAATGTGTGTGTTCTGACAAAGAGTTGGGTTGCACTGCTGATGCCCATCTGGCACCTGTTCTGTGTGTGAAGGAAGCTTGCACTGCTAATGCCCGTGTAATAGCTGTCCCGTGTAAATGTGTGTGTTCTGACAAAGAGTTGGGTTGCACTGCTAATGCCCATGTGTCACTGGTTCGATGAGTGCAAATAACTCGTACTTGTGATTCCCTGGTGGTATTGGCTTGGTGGATGTAAATGAAGTTTGCACTACAGGTGGCCACGTAGTGCCTGCTCACTGTGTGTGACGGACGCTTGCAATCCCTGCGACCATTTGATACCGATTCTGTGAACGCAAAGAAGCTTGCACTGCTAATGCTCATGAGGCATATATTGCTTGTGTGCAAAGAAGCTTGCACTACTGATGCCCACGTGGTACCAGCTGCGTGTATTCAGGTGCGCGGGAGCAGGCCCTGCTGCTGCCTTGTCTGTGTGTTCATTGGATGCCCGCACTGCTGATGGCCGTGTGGTATATGTTCTTCTTGTGCTCCTGATGCTCTGGTTTTACCTGGTCTCTGTGAGGGTGAGATCAGCGTGTACTGCTGATGCCCTTTCTGTACATGCTCGGTGTGTGTGTCCGTGTGTGTGCCCTTGTTGGAAGCTGGCACTGATGTACCGGTGCAATACCTTTTGGCGACCATGTCGCATTGGTTTGGTGCGTGCTTGGAAAGCTCACAGTGCCAATGCCCATATGGTAACATTCTCTGTATATAAGGTGAGCTTGCACTCCCTGATGTGATGTCTTTTCTGTCTGTGCAATGGAAGCTTGCACTGCAGCACTTAGGTGAGAATATGTGCACGTTCGTAAGAAGCATTGACTTCTGATGTCCTTGTGTTTCCTGTCCTCTGTATGTGAGGAGTGGGCTTGCACTGCTGGGGCCCGTGTGGTACCACTTCACTACATGTGATCACAACTGGCATCCCTGGTGCCATTGTGATAGATGTTGAGAGTATGTGAAGGAAGCTTGCAATCTGATGCCCAGGTGCCATTATCCCGTTGTGTGCAGGGTACATTTTCATTTCTGGTGCCACCTGCCTCTCTCTCTCTCTGACAGGAAAGCTAGCCACGACGAGGACGCTCTCACCCCCAACGACACGTCAAAGCGTGCCGTTTTTGATTGACAAGTGAGTCACCACATAAAGGACACCGTTGCCTTTAAACGAATGCATACTTTGGATCATAAAAGCTAAAATGATGTGATCCAAGTGGGAATGTGAACACCCACAGCTACTGCTCGTGCCTTGTTAGAGGCGGAATCCTCAATTAAAGGATCTCTGTGACTACTTCCCTTTTTAGTCACCTGTTACAGTGAATGGTATGTTTCACCAAAGTTTCCTTGGGTGTAACTGTTTGGGGGCCAGTTCAGGGGCCGCACTGCAGTGTGCGCAGCCCAGTTGAGGAAGAGAGGGCGGGGCTTGGCTGATCCCCAGGGGCCCCGCAGGGAGAGTGCCCTGTTATTGTGAGCTGCAGAGAGATGGCCTTTGGAAAGAATGCGCAGGAAGCAAAACTCCTGACGCGTGCAGCAGAGAAACCATAGGATCGGCTCGAGAATGATGTTCGTCATGGAGTGTGTGCTAGGTGTGGCCACGAGGGTGAAGGCGAAGGGGTTGGGGCGGAGGAGGGGACAGGGCTGCAAATAATGGGTCTTCTCTGTGAGAGGGAGGGGCCCGGCGGGAGAAGCAGAGGCCAGTGTAACACTTGCTGCGCACCTTCCTGCTCCCAAGCCTCGCCTGCCTTTGTCCCGTCCCTTCATGTCTGCTCTTGCCTCCGCTTTGGCAGCAGAAGTGGCGGGAGATTACTCTCGTCAGCCCACCCCTAGGGCTCTCGCTGCTGGGCATCCTCCCAGGAATCAGGGGTGCAGCAGCGGGGTGCGGCTCCTGCCTGCGTGCCCGCAGGAGCCAACGACAGAGCCAAGATGGCGTCAGAGACTTGGTTGGACCTGAGTCAATATCACCTGTATGGTATGGACAGAGCCTGTCTTGGGGTCCGAAGCCAACATCACTACGGATCTGTGATGACGTCACTGGGCTCCCAGCACCTGTATCCGAAAGGCACATATCATTTTCAGGTGCGACGGCTAATAAGGATGAGATGGCTTTAGATTTCAACCAGTTTGGTACCAGGGCCTGACAGGAAACCAAAATCAGCCCTGGCAATAATGTTAAAATGAGCTGCAAGATGGCACCACTACAATGTGGTGATGGAGACTGTTCGGGTCTTCCCAGGACATTCTGCTCTCTGAACGCTTCCCTCTCGCCAGCAGCCCATCAGGAAAATGCAAGAGTTGCACAATCAGCATTACAGGCCAACGTGTTGCTTACTGTTTATTGAAAGTCCTGCTTGCTCTCTTCTTGTAAACTTCAGCAGTCACTCCTCGGCACATGTGTCACCAGGCCTTATGTGATCACCAGAAAAGCAGCTTTAAGAAGCTGTACATATGGGCTTATGTCCAACCCACACATTCATCATCCTCTACACGTTTTGATTGGGCAGAAAGTGTGTGATTCAGCTGAAAAGGAGTGCCTGCTTTTCTTTTTGAAAAGTTTATGCTCAATAATACAGTAGGCCTGCGCTAGGTATAGTAACAGTCTCCGCTATCTATAAAGGCGATAGACCTGATTGGTTCATTGGAAAAAGGTACCTCGGATGCCACACGCATGGTTTGTTGATTATGAGAATGTATAACTAAGGCAGTGGGCCTCTCTTGTTTGTTCTGAAAAGCATATGCTAAAGCCAATAGTTTTTAAGGGGTGATCTTTATCACTCTCTGTTGAAGTCTGGAGAGATGTACTTTATTAAACAGAATCTCATGATTTTCAGTGATAGGCTTTTCTTTCGGTGTTGGTTATCCCCGCTGACAAAGTCTGGGGGCATGAGAGCCCCACTCTAAGAATGCTTTTAGGCCCCTCTTAAGAGGGGTTGTATATTTTTGCCAACTGTAATTGTGTTCACATTTGTAATTTCGTGACTTTCTGACTGATGGTTGCCTTGTTGGAAAGTGTATGCTCAATACAGTGGGCCTGACTTGGTTATGGTGCCAATCCAAACTATATAGGCTACTGGCCTAATTGGTACACTAGAAAAAGCTACATCGGATACCGTAGGTTTGATCTCTTTACTATGAAAAGTTAGAAGAAATGCAATGTGTTGTTGACAGGGCACAAGTCCTAAAAAAAGAAGTGGGGGGACTCTCCAAGGTAGGCGTGGTCACAGGAAGTGACATCACGACAGGAAGTGACATCACGACAGGAAGTGACATCACAACAGGAAGTGGCATCACAGCAGGAAGTGACATCACATGTAAGGCAGATCTATCATTTGCATATAATGCAAGATTTAACAATTGAAGCTGCTTGGTACTTAAGCCTGTGACTTAAGGTCCCTGCATGGAGGAATTAGCAGCCCAAATGTGGATGAAGTTTGGCGAAGGTGACATGAACACATTTTCAAAACGCTACAGGAAAGTTTGACTGCAAGATTTAGTATACATTACAGGTTCCCAGAGAGGCTGCTTCCCACACTCGATAATGACTATTACACACAGTAGGGCTCCATATTCACGTTATTCTATTGATGAGTGTTATATGTTATCTCCCCACCTATTGTAAACTAGCGACTCTGTATTAAATAGTTTTGTCCCAGCTGCCTCTCTCTAGCTGTGGCTAGATTTATTTATTTTATTTATAAAGTTTTATATAGCGCGAACTTGATCCCGAAGGATATCAGAACGCTTTACAATTTGCAGCAAAGGTAACAAATCAGAACATTAGTCTAACATTGGGAATCTTGGCTGAAGACAATGGAGCTGCCGGGGCATTAGCTTGGGTCAATGCCTAAATTTTAGATATATTAACTGGCCATTGTATTTATTTTAGCAGATTTATTTATTTCTATTTATTTTAGGAAATGTATTTAGTTTTGGTATATTTTAGTTTGACTTATTTGCCTTAATTTACTTCAGTGCAACAAAATATAAACATTGCTTTACTTTGTATTAATACTGTTTATTTTTGTGATAGTTCCTAAAAAAAGGGCCGATTATGACTCATGCATTGTAATGGTTGTTTCCCCCTTTACAGAGACTACTTACTATAAAATCGGGGTGGGCCTAGCTCATGATGTCATTTTGTGGGGACCCCTTGAAGAAAGCGGGCAGAACCTTTGCAAAACTTTGTGCCCCCCTATCCAGTAGTGCAATTATCCAAACACTGACAGGATTGAGCCTAAATTAAAAATATACTGACATACGTAATGCCAAGTCAGACGTCATCATGGAGTCATGTTTAAATGAACAATCCAGCACCATCCTACACCTCCCCATTCCACAAAATTATACAATTCAGACCAACAACACAAACTAGAAGGGGGCGTTGCTGTCATCATTAAACATTCCATGTGGAAACAGCGACACACGGAAGAACACACAAGGGTACACCATCATACTACTTACATTTTGTAGCCTGGTGTCAATTGTTCAATGCAGGGCGTAATTTGTGCCAGTGCTTAGCGCCGGCACTTAATTGGCAGGGCCGGGTCTAGTGGGACTCTGATTCTACACGCACGAGGCGCACAGTGCATGTAAAATGTTTTCATTTAACTTACAGCACACTTGCTAGTACTAATACTTAATTAACTCCTCAAGTCTCGTGCAGCCGCATCGCATTGTGTTTAGTTTTTCACATCTCAGTTTACCCTTAATTGTTCACGATCACTTGAATAATGAAATATTCTGAGTGGGAGAGCTCTTTGGCAGCACTCTGCCAGGTTTCTCTCTCGTCACTCTCATGCTGCTGTGTTAAAGAGCCTTGGTTCTACCGCACAAAGAATTAGGGTGACCAACTGGCATTGGTGCAAATTCAGGACGGTGAGTGTAAAAATTCAGGACAAAGGGTCAAAATTCAGGACACAAATTCAGGACACGAGGTCAAAATTCAGGACAAAACTTTAGGACAATAGGTACGTTTTACAGACACATCAGAGGTTGTGCAATAGTATATAAGTAAGCCCAGCCATTTCCAAAAGTATTCAACCATTTGCAAACCTATCCATCATGTATCCTTCCATCTATCATTTCACTCATCCATCCCTTCATCCATCCCCTCATCCATCCTTTCACTCATCCTCCATTATCCATCCACCCTTTCACCCTATCCATCTGTACACTTATCCATCCACTCTTCATCCCATCCATCCATTCACTCATCCATTCAGCCATTTACCCTTTCACCAATCCAGCCATCCTTTCACTTACTAATCCTTCCACCCATCCACTCTTTTAGTCATCCATCCATCCTCCCTTTCTCTCTCCATCGACCCTTTCACTTAGCCTTCCTTCCTTCCATCCATCCATCCACCCACCCATCCATCCATCCATCTACTCATGAATCCATCCATTGCCCCATCACTCATCCATCTATCATTTCACTCCTTCACACATCTATTCATCCTTTTGTCCATCTACTCTCCCTTTCACTCACTCATCCATACTTACACCCACCCTTTCACTCATATGTCCATTCATTCACCCTTGCACTTATCAATCCATCCATCCATCATTTCACACATCCACCTACCCCCCATCATCCACCCACCATCCACACACCCACTCATCCATCCTTTCACCCACCCACCATCCAATCCACTGATCCATCCTTTCACCCATCCACCATCCACCCACCCACTCATCCATCCATCCTTTCACCCACCCACTCATCATCCATCCATCCATCCTTTCACCCACCCACTCATCATCCATCCATCCATCCTTTCACCCACCCACGTATCCATCCATCCATCCCTTCACCCACTCTCCATCCATCCATCCCTTCACCCACTCTCCATCCATCCATCCTTTCACCCACCCATCCATCCATCCCTTCACCCACTCTCCATCCATCCATCCTTTCACACACCCATCATCCATCCATCCATCCATCCGTCCTTCCCCTCATCATCCATCCATCCCCTCATCATCCATCCATCCTTCCCCTCATCATCCGTCCATCCTTTTCCCTCATCATCCATCCATCCTTTTCCCTCATCATCCATCCTTCCCCTCATCATCCATCCTTTTCCCTCATCATCTATCCATCCATCCATCTGTCCTTCCCCCTCATCACCCATCCATCCTTCCCCTCATCACCCATCCATCCTTTCCCCTCATCATCCATCCATCCATCCATCCTTCCCCTCATCATCCATCCATCCTTCCCCTCATCATCCATCCATCCTTTCACCCACCCCCTCATCATCCATCCATTCCCTCATCATCAATCCATCCATCCCCTCATCATCCATCCATCCACCCTTCCCCTCATCATCCATCCTTTCACCCACCCCATCATCCATCCATCCATCCTTCCCCTCATCATCCATCCATCTATCCTGCCCTTCATCCATCCATCCTTCCCCTCCATCCATTTATCCTTCCCCTCATCCATTTATCCTTTCCCTCATCCATTTATCCTTCCTCTCATCCATCCTTCCCCTCCATCCCTCATCCTTCCCCTCATCCATCTTTCCCCTCATCAATCATCCAGCTACCCTTCCACCCATACATCCAGCTATTTACATTTTCTCTCCATCCTTCCCCTCACTCATCAATCCATCTATCCTCTCTCATTATCCATTTATTCAATCTTTCATTCATCCATTCACCCTTTCACTAATTCATCCAGCCATTCACACATCCCTTCACTTACTCACTCGCCCACCTTTCCATATTAATTTTGAGCTGAGCCCTTTTGAGAAGAGGCCCATCAAGAACTTCACCCTCGCTGCAGGGGCCGTTCCAGGACTGGGACAGAAGCCACCCAGGGCGGAGACAGGATCCACCACAGGGGGGGACAAGAGCCATCACAGGCGGGGGTGGACTGGAGCCACAACATGCGGGACAGGAGCCATCACAGGCGGGGGTGGACTGGAGCCACCACATGGGGGGACAGGAGCCATCACAGGCGGGGGTGGACTGGAGCCACAACATGGGGGGACAGGAGCCATCACAGGCAGGGGTGGACTGGAGCCACCACATGGGGGACAGGAGCCATCACAGGCGGGGGTGGACTGGAGCCACAACATGGGGGGACAGGAGCCATCACAGGCGGGGGTGGACTGGAGCCACCACATGGGGGGGACAAGAGCCATCACAGGCAGGGGTGGACTGGAGCCACAACATGGGGGGACAGGAGCAGGAGTCATCACAGGAGAGGGAAGGTGATCCACCAGGGTGGGCATGCAGTATTCTAGTATCATCTTGGGCTTCTCGCTCCCTCCTGCACAAGACAACGAGAAGACAGGCTCTATGTCCAAAATGCCACCCCCCACTGTGATATACAGTACTTACAGAAGATACTCTAAGAGAACTGATTGAACTGATTGTCCTCCATACTTTGTTCATCAGTGTGGGTGCGATTGTGCCATTTCTTTATTGTATTACATTATGCATGTTTGAAGAACCGAGGTTTGCTTACAAATTAGGGACAGTAATTAAGCTCGGTGAAGAGAAGCAGGTGCTGCCTCGGTGTAATCAGGGGTGTAATCTGGCCGAGTCTAGGATGTTTGGGGCCCTGGGTAGAAATGGATGTGTGAGCCCCCCTCTAAATAGCAGATACAAGACGCATTCAGGGCTGTTTGCATGCGAATGGATGCCCTGCTCCTGAACCTGCAGCCCCTCCCTCTGTCACCTTCACGCACCTCTTAACAGCTCATCAAGGGCTGGAGGTGTGAGGGCTGCCATCCCGCTGTGCCTCTACAGTGCTGCTGCTGCTGGGGGTCGGAGCTTTCATACAGCCTCGGAGTCAAGAAGGGAGGTGGGGGCAAGCTGTGCCCGGTTCAAATTACGGAAATGCTTTATTTACTTTGTGCGCGCCACGCTCCCGTTTTTTTAATGGTGGACGCGGTTTTGATTTAGCAGGGTGGACGGCGTCCACCCTGAAAAACCCTCGGAAATAAGTGGGGGGATGCCGTCCACCCGCGTGGTACCCCGACTCGTGCCCTGGTTGTTGACTTATGTCTTGTGAAAATCATGGGTTGAAGCCAATAGGCGTTTAATAATAGATCATTATAATACTGTGTTAAGTTTATAAAAAAGGTAAAACAGGAATATTGCTACATGGAAGCTCACGTATTACCTTAATAGCAAAGAAGTTTGGTTTTGGTAACCCCCTCTGACAGACCTTGTGCGTAGAATATTGTGCACTGACTCTGCAGCTTCCTCTGTTTTTCTTATCCTAGTCTTGTGGCAGCGCAGCACATACCCATGAACAGCAAGTGATTGCTGACATTTAGAAAATGAAAAAATGAAATAACAGTTCATAAAACCCAACAAGCATTGGCAAATCCAAATAGGTCTTGCCTATGCTAGAGCAATTGGCTTTGCCAATGTCGTTTAGCTATGTTGTACATCAGCATGTCTAAATATTAGAAGAAAAGTGCTATGATGCAGCCAACACTGGCTGTGTCATGGTGCTTTTTTTCCTTTAGGACAGGTGGGAGGTGTCAACACGCACAATGGGAGGAAGGGGGGGTGCGGTAAGGGGCACCCAGACAACAGTAGGGAAGGTGCGGTGGAACAGACACCCAGCTGTGGGAAAAAAAGCAAAATGACACAGCCAGCACTGGATACATCATAGTACTTTTTAGGTCGAGTCTGGAATACACGCATCCGAAGGATGCGGGTCCAGGTGGAGAACTATAGCTAGCTGACTCGGGGGAATGAAGGACAAGAAACTGCCACGAGTTTCTCTTCTGGATTACACTGCCTGCACGCGCACGCCCAGCCGGCGCCGTGCACATGCCCTGCCTGGTGCACGCTCTTCAATGAATGAAAGTGAAACTGGCTGCAGTGCCTCGCATCCATGCCGTGTTAGTGTCTTTAACGTTTATTTCCCTCCGTTTCTTTCGTGCCCCCTTCCCTCCGCCTCTCTCGTGCCCCCTTCCCTCCGCCTCTCTCGTGTCCCCTTCCCTCAGCGTCTCTCTCGCCTGCATCCTTCCCTCGGCATCTCTGGCCTCCCCTTCTGTAGTTTACTGTCCTCCCTCTGCCTAAGGCTCTATCCAGGTCCTTTCCCTACCTGCCTCTCCATGCTCCGCTCTCTGTCTCGTGGGCCGCGGTGCTCCTCTATTTCTTCGGTGTTGTTTCCCGTCCTACCTCTTCAGGAAGTCGCCGCTGCCCCGTCCTCCGCTCCAGTGCCCCACCCTCTTAACTTCACGTCCCTCCCTTAGCTCCTCCCTGCGTCTCCTCCCCTCTCCCTATCTCTCCCACCCCTGGCGTCCCGGCTCCCAGGCTCTCCCAGCAGTATCTCCACGGCTCTCGGCTCTGCGGCATGGGGCAGTAGCTGCTGGTTGAAGCAGATCCCGGAGAGCCCCCTCTGCTTCCCGGTGACATGACCCCCAGGGCCCCCGACCCGCCCCCGGGGCCTCCAGCCGGCGGAGGGCGCCTGCTGCTGGGCTTCCTGGCGCTATCTCTGGCGCTGCACCTCCTCACCCTCGGGGGCTACCTCCAGCTGCGGGCAGAGCTGCGACGGGAGCTGAGCAGCGGATCCCGCACACAGCAGCCCCCCAGCAGCGGGACCCCGGTGACAGCGAGCGGCGCCGCCGTCAGGTGAGTCCTCTGAAGTCCTTTTATCATTGCATGTTTGTTAAACACATATAAAAAAAAAACGTTCCCACTGCGGGCCATATTCAGATTCATTCATTCTATACGTACACTTACTTACACACCGCTTCACTGGCAGCCAGCACATCAATTTTAAGTACACGGGAGCTGTGCTTTGTCTCAACGCAGGACCGCTTTCAAGTTAGGAAAACATGAGCCATATTTTACGTAAAACATCAGTGACATTGATAGCCTACACTGTTCATATAAAACACACACAATGAAGCCTCTTTATTGCTGACGGGTTGCATCCCGCCAACGTTTGTTTCTGCACACACCAGCTGGTTGAGTGGCCTCGATACATTCACGTTATCAGAATTAAAAACGTAAGCATCTGTCACACTGTTAAAGTGGGACACTTGGCCAGTCTCTGACCGACCGACAGACACAACACCTCACATTACACCCCCAATAACCTGCCCTTTGTGATGAACAAATAATGGTAAAGTTCAAAGATGCAGCTTCGCCGGGCGCCAGAGCCTGTAAACCAACTTTGTTAAAATCCCATGGTACCATTATGGAGAAATGAATTATTCATAGGAAGTGAGGAGAAGTACGACCCTCCATTTATACTGTTTCATCTGTCAGGTTCCACAGGTCAGAGTGACCCAACTCCAGCAGGAGTCATTTAGCACTGGCGTGTACTGCCATACTCTTCCATCACAACATAGAAGCAGGCCTAAACTCACTGGCGCCTAACTGGGCATCACCAGTGGGGTGTTGCCGAAATCGCTAGGTATTGCATTGCACAGCCACAACAGGATGCAATGCCCACAAAGAGTTACAACCTAATAATTCATACAAAAGGAGGATACATGCATGTATGACATGTATACCATTGTAACCTTTCACTCTCAGTTCTGCTTAGGAAAGAAGGCCCACGATATGCACTCCAGTCTGAATTAAGACAGGTCCCAAATACATATATGGGAAAGGGGTAACGTGCTTGGAAATTAATTATATCACCAGAAAATCCCCTGTGCAGGCCAGAAGAGCCCTTCGCCCTGGTGCCTTTTCAAGGACAGGGCTGTGCACCCAGGCCAGGGCGTGGAAGCCCCGGGGACACACAATGAGAATGTCAATAATGCTGTGCGGATTTCAAATCCAATTATGAGGACGTAGCCGACTCGGGTGCCTTCTCTGGGAACGGGCTGTAACAGGGTTAGGTGGCCTGCTGCACGTGGACAGAGCCTGGGCGTGGTCCGAGGATTCGGGTAGGAGCTAGGATTGGAGGTCATGCTGGGACCTGTCTGCTGTGAACAGCGGCGCTGCTGGATTCTGCACCCTAATCTGAGTGAATGGAAATGATACAGTGGGTGATCCACCGACAGCCGATAAAGTCACCGTGAAGCAAATCAAAGCTGGAATGTGTAAAGCCGCGGGAAAATTGACGATAAAACTGGCTCAGCTATGAGAAGAGGGGACTGGCCTGAGAGTCCGCCCCGCTCTTTGCGCTACATTTTTATTGATTTTTAAAATACATATACAGAAATGAGGCAAACGTAGCAAACGTTTACTCTGTAAACGGACTGTAGTCGAGTGAGACAAATATTTTTACAGGAGCAGCACATTTCAAGAAACGAAAGCACGTCTTACTACCAAGCTGCACAGCAGGCATTTTATTATATGTGTATATGCACAGAAGAAACTTAAACAAACATTCGATAATCAATATGTGACTCGAGAAAGTCCTGCCATTTTTGCATGAATTTTGAAGGATGATCGGCTGTAGGGTGATCGGGTGGATGGTGACAGGCTAGTAATGCCTGTGAAGGGCCAGCAGTGCTCAGCCTGTCTGTCACACGTCAGAGGGGTGGCAGTGCGATGTGTCTAACTCTGCGCCGTCACTCGTATCACACTAATGTCCTTATGTCGTATGTGTAACAAAATAACGATACACAAGTCGCAGTAGCACCTTCTCTTTTCCTTTCCAGTACATTTATTTTCTTTTACATAGCAGCACATAATACTGTTGTATGCTCTAACCAATCTGTAAGGTGTCCTAAATTCGGGAGAAATGAGGCATAGGAAAAACAGACGCATGGCGAGATAAAGTGAAATCAAGATCAGAATCTAAATGTTCTTGTTCCAAAGTCTGCATCATAGTGACTCGAAATCAACTCTTCCATGTCCTCTTGTTGCTCCCGTTCCAGCTTCTGTCTTCTTTCATTCGTGCCTTTCTTTACTTCATCTCTTTGTTTTTTTTATTCTTTTCACTTGCTTCACTCCTCTTTTTGCGTCACTTTCCACCTCTCCTATTCCTCCCTACCAGAAACATTAACACTGGTTAGATTTGTTCAACACAGAAGCAACTTATAGTAGGATAGTGGTTGGCTTTTCAATGAATTTCTGGAACTCTTCCAGACACCGGCCTTCTTCCCTGAGCCACGGTGAATGTATATCTACTCTACAGGGATCAGAGGACATTGTTGGAACACAGAAATTTGCATTTTGGAACGATCAACTCACCTCTAGGGTGCATAGCACATATATCACAAACAAATCCATCTCTAGGTACATTTGTCACGTTGGCTGGAATGTGGTATGGATCAGGATTGCCTTCTAAGGGTTGACCAAGGAAAAGTAACTTCTACAATGTCACCTGTGGCCTAGGCTAAGTGCTGGCTGTTTAGGGCTCTTAAGAAGAACAGCGGGTTGTAATCTGATGAGTGCCATAGCTCAAGTGCTTATATTGAATATTATTTGTCTCCTGGACACTTGATGTTGGACGGTGGGAGCAGTTGGACAGTGCTAGAGTTAGCTACCTTGCTTGTTTCACAAGTGACAATTCCAGTCAGACGCTAGTGTTGATTTTATTTATGTTTTTATTAGTCGTAGCATGTTAGCCGAAGGCAATCTCGATTGCCAGAGAAAGTGCATTTTGAGCTCTGACATTTCATACCTGCAACTGTCGACCTGTGATACATGCGACATAGACTCTGCAGATACAAATTGCGCTTGGTCACTGTTGACCTGCAATACCTGAGACCTGACCCACAAGGGAAATAATGTCTCTTTCTGGTATCGTCCTACATAAGATGCCCTCGATGGGGCTATATCCATAGCTAGGAGAAGCATTTGGTCAAAATTAAAGACCTGGGTTCTTAGTATATTTTACTGAGTAAAGATTTTCCAGCAGGCACATTGACCCTTAGGTATAGCTTAGCGGTTAAATGGGAACTTGCAAAACGCTATTAAATCCTTTTCTAAAGCAGGCAATCAATCATTGTTTGCCAGGTTTCTTGAAAATGTTGACCCTTTATGTTACTTCAGTTGTAGCTGATTTAAGGAATGGCAGCAGCATGTGCCTGAAGAATTATCTAAATAAACAAAAATCAAAAACTATTTCAACATGGACTGTTCGAAAACAGCAACACAGTGATGTGCCAGGAGGTTTCTTAGCGGCAAGGATGACCAGCCTACAGAGAAGGGCCTGGGGAGACTTAGTTGAGTACCACGATACGTCTGGCTCTTCTATAATCCTGTTCGCCTCTCGGGGGCACAGATCTATTACAGACTCTTCACCAATGTTCTTTTAAAAGTGTCACCGGCCTTGAAAGGATGTCCACCCTCCCAACATGATAAATGCTTCCCACAGAATCTGAGGGGCTCACCAGCTCTGCAAATCTTCCTCACCCTCCAAAAACTGTTTCTCTTCTGTTAACATCCACGACCCACCCCCCAAAAGCCCCTGATTGCACCCTCCTTTGAGACTCAGTAGTGTGACAGGTGCAAAGAGTCACGGAGACCTGGAGACTGGCATTTTTATATTTTCGAAGACAAATACCGCACATTTGCAGAGCAGCTTCAAAAGTCCTACCAAAACAAACCTGCTTATAATTTTTGGGATGAATCCCTCCTCTCCACCTCTATGGACGAAAAGCTCCGTCCTTTTATCTCCTGGGGGGTGTCGGCGTCCAGACCGAGCACAGGAAGGCCCCTCCCACTTCTGCACCGCACTCCAGTGAGCGCATGGATGTGCCCCGCCTCCCCCCTTCCAGAGCAGAGATGTGTTATAAACATACTTGGTTCTCAATGCTCTCGCAGGCCACATCATGTGATGACTGTGGAAGGAAGAATCTCTATTTTTAGGTCGAGCTGGTAAACTGCATCCGAAGGATGCAGGTGTCCAGCTGGAGACCTAATGATGCCTGTCACGGGGGAAGGAGGACAAGAGGGTGTTACGAGCTTTTTTCCTGTATTTGTGGGCGCACGTTCCGTCCTGCGCCGCGCCGTGCACTTCCCTCCCATACTCCCAGCAAGTCAGCCTAACGCGCATGCATGCACATAGACACACACACGCGCGCACACGCACTTACACTTACACAGACACGCAGGCACCCAGACAGGCAACCCCCCCCCACAGTCACACACACACACGCATACACACAGACTCCAAGACACATACACGCACGCTCACACACATACACAGCCCGCCGCCGCGCGCGCGCACACACACATGCCCCCCGCCCTCGCAGCCCAGCAAATAACACGGCGAAGCCCCACTCACCGGCTTCCTAGGTGCAGCGGCTCTCACCAGCAGCAGGACTCTTCCTCCCTTCTTCGGCACCGGGGCGCAGAGTAGGCTCCTGCCTGCTCCGGTGCTCCAAACAATCGCGGCTCTTCCGTGGGAGGCGGGGTAGGCTCCCGCCCTCCTACTTCCTGTTTCCGGTTGTCCCAGCCGGCCTGCCTGACTTCCTGGTCGCAGGCCGGCGGCGCGAGCTTTGGACGGACTGCAGCACGCGCTCTCGCGAAGATTTCCCTGCCCTCGCAGTTGTTGTAAGGTAAGAGAAAACTGCAACAAATGCTTCACTTGGCTCCCTAATGCTTCTAAGCACTGTTCTGTTTTTGTGAAATACATTGTCTGGAAGGACGTTGTCTTTCCTCACAGAATCAATCTGTGCAACCATTCAACAACAACTGGTTCAAATATACGCTATCAATGTTTCAAGCTTTATTGCAAATGTCACAATTTTTTTTTTAATATTTCACTTCTGTTCTTGGATTTTCGTCACAATAAAATACACTGAACATAATTTCACAAAAGTTCTTTAGAAAAGTTTAAGCTATTGCCATTATAAATTACAATAACTTTTATTTAAGTATTAGTTATTTAAAAAAATTAAACGCCATTGTTATTTGTAATATCAATACATCTAAGTCATGTAAATACAAAACATATTGCATTACAAATGCTATAGGTATCACATTTGCGAAAGTTATAACTATTAGCATTGTAAATGACAAAGCTATTAATTTAGCTATTTAAAAAAAAAAACATAAATAAAAACTTTGCCATTTACAATACCAATAGCTCAAACTTTCCTAATGCGAGACCTATTGCATTGCAAATGCTTGTTTCTTATGGCAGGTGGGGAACAAAACACAGACAACGGGAAGATAGGGGTGGATGTAAATAAGCAACATGGACAATCGGTAGGTGGAGAGTAGGGGGTGGCAGGGAATAAGCAGCAGAGACAACAGTTAGTAGGTGGGAGGGAATATGCAATGTGTACAGAGAAAGAGTGGGGGTGAGAGGGAAGAAGTAACAAAGTCTAAGGGAGGCGGGTGTTTCCCTGACACCGCCCTTCCCTGGCGGGTGATAGGGAAGAAGAACACAACAGTAAGAAGAAAAAAATAAAAATAGTACCTAAATCACAATGGAGGAAGAGGATGGAATCAAATCAATGTGAAGCATCAGCACTTGCTTCATGCTCCAAGACGAGGAAGTCAAACCAGCAAGGGCTGGCCAGTTGTGAGGCAGCAAATAAGAGTGACAATGAATCCAATGAATGGTAAGCAGTGGCCAGGTTCCAATCCCCTTGTAGAACATAGAGGGGCATATTTACAAGAAGATAGTGCCACCGCAGGTTAATTTTTTTTGATGCAGTGGTGGCACAATCAGTGCTCCCCACTGCTACATATCTACAAACTGATGCATTGGGTCCAGTGCGTCAGTTTGTAGAGGCCTGCGTCACATTATACCTGCGCCAGGTTCCCACGCTAAAAGCCACGTAGAACTGATGCAGTGAAATGTACAACTTTTCACTGCGTCACTCTACGACTTGACTGTGTCAAAATCCCTACACCTTCTCAAAACAGGTGTAAGGATTTGAGTAGGGCTTTTAACAGACTCACCTCTGTTTTGTAATGCATTGATGGAGTTTTGTCGGTCTTACGACCAACTCCAGCAATGTGTCACTTTAACACCTAAAATGGGTCAGAATTTCGGACCCAGCCGTGATTCCTTGCGCCATGGAGCACTGTATAGTAAATAGAGTGCATCCATGGCATCATTAAGGCATTTGCAGCAGATGCCCGAAATCTGACGCATTGATGCTAATACGTCAGTTGTTGTAAATATGCCTCAGAATCTCTTGCGAGAGAGAGTGCATGCACTATCACAGACGAGAACCAAAATAGGCTTAAAATGAGGAGTACTACAATTAGAATTTAAGTGCAATGGAGCAAATTTCACAGCTTTGCATTTCTTCTAACTGAAATGTGTGTAATTCTAAGCAGGTGACATTTTCTGCAATTTGTTTGCCCAGCAGAATTGGATTTGGCAGTTAACAGTCAGCTTTTGTTTGTTTTGTTAATCCACTTTATTCACAAGTCATCAGATTCACATACTTCATAAAAAGTATGAAATATTTTTTTTAATTATGTGTGGAAAAAATTCGAATTCGCCCACAACAGCCTAAATGGATCCAGAAAAGCTGAATGAAGTAAACAAATGATAATTTATTTAGATAGAAGACCACCAGGTATTTAGTCTAACCACTTACAGAGGTTGTATGACATTGCAACATGGGCTTTTACCCCGCGTGCCATTACGACGCTGTTTTAAGGGGTTCAGCGCTGTATGATTTGACCCATGCTCTTTTGTCCTAGTCTAATAACGAGTGGACTTGGCTCAGCACAGTTTGTTTTCAAGCCATCCTTATCTGATCTTGAGCCATTGCTGTGATTTAGGCCAGCACTGACTGATACGAGTCGATCGATGCACTATCTTGTGCCAGTGATTTGAGGTCTTACCTCAGCCCTTTCTGATCTTAGCTTAGTCATTTTAGGGCTAGATGTAGGTAATTGAAATGTACAGATTCTAAAATACCGATTTTTACCGATTCTGTATTTTAGAATCGGTAAATGCAATGTAGGTAAATATTCGGTAAGTATTACCAAATCGGTACGGTAAATACCGAATTGGTAAATACCGATTCAGTATTTACCGAATCATCCCCTACATAGGAAATGGCCCAATACCGGTCGGTAAGCCTGAAATTGACCGAATTTCGGGTTTACAGATCGGTAATGGGCCACCTACCTCTGTCCCTTAGATCCTTGCTCAGTGCTCTGTTCTCCATATAGGCCAGATAATGTAATCTCACAAAGAGCAACACTTATTCCTAAAGTACTGGGCCAGCACTGTTTATTGCGACTGGTGCTACTAATGCCTCAACTTTATGTACAGGGAATTAACCTTACATCTTATTTAATGTTTACCAGCTTTCCTGAGAATTTAAATGTGATTCCACCTGATGCAGAAGCATGTGTATCTTCAATACACAACAGATACGGTTTCACTGCTAACCAGATATAGCGATTGTTATGAAGCTACACTGGAACTAACATAATATTGATGATGTTTATTAAATGTGTGAAAGTACATATCGTCACTGGTTGCTGCATTTGTTAGCACCCAGCAGCAGAGGACCAGAAAGCCTGAAGAGGACAGACTGGGTTTAGCTGCACACTGTAAGGAAGGTGTGATATGGGTTCCTTACAAGGGGCAGCCTTCCTTTACAAGGTGACACGGCGAATGCCTTTTATCTTTACATATGCTAATAAAGAGTGGTGGGAACAGGCCCTAAATCACAATGGGGGAAGCCTTTAAACCATGAATGCATTCAAGCCACCAATAGCTGCACAATTAGCACTAATGGATTAATAATCGGTGTGCCCCTGGAAACTGACTACAACAGCATTCATAATTTCTTCCACGCCAGTTGCAGGGCATACCAAAATACATGAGTATTGCATTAATATAAACAAAACGGGTTAACTCATTACACAAAATGAGGGCCAAACACGATATGTTACTGTTTCTGTGTTTTGTGATATTTGTAGTTTCCTAATATCATGCAGCTCTTATTTGTTTGCGTTTGACACAATATATATACATTATTCAGTGTACTCACAGAAACAAGCAGACTTGCACACACAAAGCATTCCACGCATGTCCTTTAAAATACCTACTGAGTGTCCCAATTCTCTTCCTCTATCTCTCTCTCGATTTTCTCACACGCACACATGAGCAGGTAAACTCACAGACACAAGCAGACAAACACTCACGCAAAGGACTCTTGTGGGATTACAGCCCTTTTTAGGTTTCGGCTGGAGGGCGGAGCTCTTAGCTCCGCCTCCAGAGAAATCTCTTGATTTCCAGTAAGGAGAATGGAATACGCCCCCCTGTCCCATTGGCTAGCTCCATAAATGGAGGCTAGCCATTGGAACAGAGATCTGTCCGTCAAGGCCGGACCAGATTCGGGGGCGTTCCCGAGATTTTTTCCCAGGGCGGAGTTACGTTTTTGCCCGTTCCCTCCCCTTTCACTGATGCGCTGTCCATTCCCGCCCCCTCCGTGTGCCTTTCCGCCCCCCCCCTCGCTGTCCTGTGCACGTTTCCCGCCGTCCGTGTCCTCTCCCGCCCCCTCCCGCCGTCCGTGTCCTCTCCCGCCCCCTCCCGCCGTCCGTGATTCAGATTTGCTGTCCATTCCCGCCTCCTCCCGCCCCCTCCCGCCGTCCGTGTCCTCTCCCGCCCCCTCCCGCCGTCCGTGATTCACATTTGCTGTCCATTCCCGCCTCCTCCCGCCCCCTCCCGCCGTCCGTGTCCTCTCCCGCCCCCTCCCGCCGTCCGTGATTCAGATTTGCTATCCATTCCCGCCTCCTCCCGCCCCCTCCCGCCGTCCGTGTCCTCTCCCGCCCCCTCCCGCCGTCCGTGATTCACATTTGCTGTCCATTCCCGCCTCCTCCCGCCCCCTCCCGCCGTCCGTGTCCTCTCCCGCCCCCTCCCGCCGTCCGTGATTCACATTTGCTGTCCATTCCCGCCTCCTCCCGCCCCCTCCCGCCGTCCGTGTCCACTCCCGCCCCCCGTGTCCACTCCCGCCCCCTCCCGCAAGGCAGGCCGCATACAGACAGCAAAGTACCCTTCTGAATGTGTTCTTTACAGCACAGAAATAATATTTACACAAACCACAGCCCGCCTCCTCAGAGCAGGCACCGGCCGCAAGATGGATAGCTTAGCTGGGCTCTACTGAACGCAGCAGATACGCGGATTCTTACCATGCCGATGTGTGGTTTACTCGGCCTGCCGGCTCAAATTGGAGCTGCTAACTGTACAAATACACTTATTTATGGTCTGCGAGACTCCATTTTCCCCCCTTCAGCGTCCTGAGTAAGTACGCATTTAACATGCCTGGAGACAGGCCGTAAAACGGATTTTGGCTAAGCCTCCTGCTTTCATAAATCATTTTTTCAGCCTTTAAGCTGAGTGCATCTGATTTCAGTAACACGTTTCACAAGCTAGTTTAAGCTCGGGATACCAGAGTTTGAGATACCAAAATCTTGTCTTGGCCTTTTGTAAGTAAGCAATAAGCTGCTGCGTCACTCTTGAAGTGGGTGGGTTGGACAATTGGTCATGGACGGATTGCATGCGCCACATATGCTGGACGCGTTCCACATGTTGGTGTTTTCGAGCTCAATTCGACGGATGTGTACGTTTTATGTTAAAAAAACAACCCACAGCAAACCTAATTTAAATATTTAAAATTTGCGTTAGAGTAGTCTTGAACGGAATACATTGAGCATTGTATTGTATTGTAATTGCATTTATATAGCGCTTACTACCCCTGACGAGGCGTCGACGCGCTTTTTCGGCGAGTAGCACATTTCTGAACCAAAATTAGTCTCTGACCAACATTTTTGATCGCCAGTGGAGAAGTCCCCCAGTGAGTTAGGAGCCAGCAATATTTTCCACTTCTAAAAGCCACCACGTCGTTTATGGCCAGCCTGCTCATTTGTGAACTATTTGTAAAAACATTTCAATAAAGAGCACGGAACGGTCAGAAGTGTTTTTATTTTACCATGCTTGACTTTCTTAGACTTCAGCCAGTCAACCAGTAATGACCGAAAGCATTTTATGATGATGTAATGGAATGTGGAATAGAAAAGGGTGGGTGTTGCCTCCCTGGTGATTTCAACTATAGTCTGAGCGTCAGGTAATCAAACATAGCTACCCGTGGGAGAAGCATTTGGTTTCCCTGTGGTTATCAATTGGGAAGGGACAAAAAAGCCTTCAGTCATTTAATAGATGGGGACAAATAGCGTCATACAAACTCAATAAGGCTTTTTAAAATGAAACACCTTCGCTTCAGTGATTACATTCATTAATAAATACCATCCATCATAATATGGAATTATATAAGTATGCAAATGCATTCAATAATTTGTGCTGGAAAGGGCCCACTTACCTATCCCACCTAGCTGCAGTTGCTTCCGAGATGGCAACTACCTTCCAAGGCTGTTTGTGAAGCTTGGTCTGTAAGATTGGGGGGGGGGGGTTATATTCAGACTTTCTAACAAACTAAATTACATTATACGACAAGCAGGGCGCAAGGGATTGGTAGGGGAACTAAGTGAGAGAAAACATTATTTTGTAAAATAGCCAACATTGTTGAAGACTTCCAAAACAGAAAGGGAAATGTGTGTACGCGTGTCTGTCTGTGTGCAATAAAAATTCCTGTTGAAATCTGACAGACACTACAGTACCCGACTGAAAGCAGCTGTACCCAACTATTTAGCAGAACATACATTTATTGGGGAGGGGGGTTGGGAGGTGTAACACCCCAACCGCCCCTCCCCTCCCCCAGCTATGCCCCTGCTGACCCATATGAGTCAGTTCATTAATTACGCAACCCAGCCAACATGGCCTGTTGGATAATACATTGTGAACGTTTACACTACTCCTTTCTTCCACCTAATGTCTGTCAAAAACGCCTCTGTTCGGGGATTCACTTGCAAACAAGCATTTACAATGCAACGGTTTCGACTTTGGAAAAAATTGAGCTATTGGCATTGTAAATGACAAAATTTGTATTTATGTGTTGGTTTTGAAAACAGATAAATAAATGGCATTGTCATTTACATTGCCAATAGGTCTAACTTTTCCAAAGGCGAAACCGTTGCATTGTAAATGCTTGTTAACTCCTTGCCTTCCATGGCTCTGTTTGTTCCTGCACTGAGCGGAATGCTTGGTTTCTGTCTACTTGCGCACCGACCGTGTGCATGTGATTGAGAGTGCAGGTCTCCATACTTCCTGGCAAGGCATTGCTCTGTCTTACGCAGAAGGGATGCTACGCGCATGCCCGTGTCCAACACAGAAACCAGAACCATGGATTTGTTTTTTCCTAGTAGAATTTGTTACATTATTTGAATACTATGGCCTATGTATTGGAGCATTTTTGTGGCAGAGAGTGTATTTAAGAGCCAGCTATTTTGGGCTTCTTCGCATCATGTGCTATGATGGGAAGGAAAAGGCCTGAGAAAAGAAGGTTCTCCCACTGTCCTTACTCTAAGGCTGAACATGTAGATGAACTCGCAGGGTCAGGGTAAGGTGCTCAACAAAGTCTAGATGTTCTACTAGTCCAGGCAGACTATCAGTTGAGCAGGTTCAAGCCACAATTAACAAGGCAGTGGCTAAGGCATTAGCTATTAAACACAAAAAGGGCAAGAAATCTGGGAAGCACAAAGATATGTCTGTGGATACAGATTCCTCCAACGATTCAGTCTCACATAAACCCAGTATGTTTGGTGGCAAGTACATATCCAGAGAGGAATTTCTCCTATTTTCCTTCACATCTGGGACAATTTAGGGTTCAGTTTGCCTCCAGAAGTGGAGGATGCGGAAGCGTTGTTTCCCCAATATTCCAAACCTGCGGCATTACTTCCCATGCACCCCAAGATCTAGGACTTGATTTTCAAAAATTGAAAAGAGCTACGTCAATCTCTAGTTCTGAGATTCTTGCAGATGGTCTGTGCACTAGAGGAGGGGAATAAGGTACTTCCTCAATCAATCAAAGTGGATATGATTATGGCCTCGGTAATCAAGAGGTCATTTTTTAATTCGGAGGATTATCCTTAATCTGATCCGTCAATTGAAGAGTGGGCAGTGGGCTTAAAAAAAAATTTAGAACTACAAATCTGTCAGTTAGAAGCAGCATCTGCTGAGCTTACTTCTCAGTCGTTGGTGAGAAACTTTGTGTCCTTTGCAGAGACTATCCAGGTCGGACCTGTAGCGGCCTGTCCCCAGCCAAAGTGGTAAGGTGGGCAGAGGAGGGAGGGTGGTGGGCAGAGGGGGGTTCAGGAATAAAAAAAAAAATTAATAAAACTTACCTGATGCTGCCGTCCCTTGCCACATCACGCTCTTCCTGCTTCCAGTTACAGGTTCCCAGACTGCACTGCGGTCAATTCTGACTCTGCATGAAAGCAGCGTCGGGATTGACCTGAGCGCTGGCAACTTGCACTCCCAGGCAGACTGGGACCGTGTGCCTACCCTCTCTAGCCAGAGCTGTAGAGAGCTTCAATGCACATGAAGGTTTGGCCGACCTGAGACAGCCGTCCAAACTCTCATGCACAGTGAAGGGAGTGCACTACCCCTCCCTAACCAGCAGTGTCATCCCCTGGACCCACCCCCGTTACTCGTCAGAGTCCTGGTGAGGGTCCAGGGGATTAAAATAAAACGGGTTTTAAAAGCCGTTTTATTTGAGCGTGGTGGCTGAGGGGGTGGTTCTCCTCTGCCCCGATGGAGGAGCCGCCGCTGAGGAGGACATTTTGATCAAGATGGAGCAACAGACTAAGCTGCTGGCAGATATCCCATCTGACATTAATAAGGCAACAGCATTAGCCTCAATTTCCTTGATTCTGGCCAGGAATACATTTACAGCTTAGAGATTTGAAGGCTGCCTTCTCTGAAAAGGCGTTTTTCTGAAAGATCCCTTTTGAGGGGAAGAAGCTTGATTCTGGAATCAACTGATGAGAACATCTTTTAAGGATAAAAAGCATACATGGTCTTACTAGGCTTCTTCCACACAAGGCTCCAAACCTTGAAATAGAGACTCCAGAAAATACACTAGGGAGTATTTCAAATCCTGTTCCTCAAGAAGGAAGTTCCAACTTAAGAAGTTGTGTGGAAAGGCAGGTTTGTGTAATCGGCGCTTCTGACTATGAATTGCCTCTGTCTTCCGATTAGGTCGCAGGAAGAATCATGGTCTTTTACAACTCATCGTTTAGTTCAATCACTGAATATGATCAGAAGAAGTTACCACACATACTTCAACTCAGTTCCTTCCAGCACATCACTACCACCATCATCAGGGATGCTTTAAAGAAGGAATCGTTGTGGGCACGGATTTCGGTTTTGATAATAAAGAAAACAGTATTTCCAGTGTCTCAGGAAGAGAAGAGTCAAGGAGTATACTCAATCCTATTCCTTGTTCAAAAAGTCTCAGGAAACTTTTGATCAGTGTTGGATCTTCACAAGGTCAACTTCTGGGTTAGGATTATTCATTTTCATATGGTAATTTTGTAGTAGGTCATCTCGCTGGTTGCAAACAACAACTTCCTAGCAACAATAAACTTGCAGGATGCTTACTCGCATTGGCTTATTCATCACAACTACCAAGGAGACCTACTCTTTGAAGTAGAGGACTCGAATTTGCAGTTCTGGATCTTCCCGTTCAGGCTGAAGCTGGATCCTTGAGTGTTTACAAAAGTGCTGGCTTCCTTGATTACGTTACTCAATCAGCAGAGGAACTGCATTCAGCCTTTTCTAGATGATTGCCTGGTGTTGTCTCCATCTGTGCTGCAAGCGACCATTCATGTGAAAAAGGTTCTGAATGTTTTGACAACTCATGGATTAGCAGATCCAGGGCTATATAAATATAGTCAAAGAATCCAGTTTTCCAATTGGAGGGAACTGCAGGCGATTCGCCTGGCTCTTTGGACATTTCCAACCTTGTCCTCCACAAAGCCGTTATGGTCAGAGCAGACAATATGATGGCAAACTTTTGCATGAGCTGTTAAGGGGGACAAAGGCTCCCTTACTTTTGACAGTTTTGAACCAGATCTTCTCATTAGCCCTGTCCAACATCAGCTCTTTGAGGGTGATTTACATCCAGGGGACTTTGACTATTCAGGCGGACAGCAGGGAATCTTCCTGCTTCAACTAATTATGTCTTTCTCTTTCACCCATCTTCAAGTAGTGCAAAATGCTGTGGCCAGGGCCATTCCATCTCTTGGCCCCAGGACCCGGATGTCTGTTCATTTGAATTATCTCCACTGGCTTACGATCCGTAAGCGGATACAGTGTAAGACCTTGGTGCTGGCTTTTAAGGCCTTACATGGATATGGTGCCCCTTACTTGAGGAAGAGAGTTCAATTTTATCATCCACAACACTCTCTTCGCTCCGCCTCATTGGCGCGAGTCTGTATTCCGGTGGTGAAATACTCTCGTATTGGAGGCCGCTCCTTCCGGCTGAGAGCGGCAAAACTATGGAATGATTTGACACTTGCGGTGAAACTTCTTCAGGATCTGCTTCCTTTCAGAAAAGCCCTAAAACATGGCCGTTTCAGCAATAACGCAACACTTGGCGCTCTGCACACCTTCCCTTCCTGTCTAGTTCAGCCATACTCACTCAGCGCCGGGACACTCAGTAGAGTAGCTGTGCGCTTTATAAAACCCCGGTTAATGTAATCGTCAGGAGTGGTGGTGACCAGCTGTGGACCTTTTTGTGACTCTTCACAATTCCCAGGTCTCTCATTTTTGCTCAGGAATAAGGAAAGTTAATCCTTGGGCATGGATGCTCTATGTTGTCCATAGTCAGGAAATCTTCTGTATGCACTCGCTCCTTTCCCCTTGATTCAGTCCTTCCTGACCAGGGTAAGGAAAGAGGGAGTGCAGGTGATTCAGATTGCTCCAGCCTGGCCCCATTCATCCTGGCTTAATGTTCTTACACTACTGAAGATGGAACAGGAATGGCTTCTGCCATCTGTTTAGTCCCCTCTAGCATTTCACAGTCTCCAGACTGACTTGAAGGTAAGACTCAGGTTGACAGCCTGGAAGTTGAAAGGGCAGGGCTAAGATTCAGGAGGTTGTCAGATTACATTGTTCCTCAGATCAGGCTGTAAAAAGACAATCCACTAGACTGTGTTATTAGAGGGATTGGACGTCTTTTAGGAAGTGGTGCTTTGGAGAAGCAGTTGACCTTGCTTTTTGCCTGGCTTTGTCAGAATATGGATTTTTTTCCTGGATGGGTTCTCGTTGGGTCTTAGATCTTCAACCCTTAGCATGAAGTGGGTGGCAATAAAAGCCTTCAAGGCTCCTTAGGGTAATTTAGAGGATGATCATGGACTGGTGTGAATGCTCGTCAAAGGGTTTACTAATAAGCTTCCTGCATTCCCACCACCTTGTCTAGCATGGGATCTCCCACGGTTTTGAAGGCGTTGAAATATCTCCAGCATACAAGAAGTACAGGGTGCTCCCTCCCTTATGGTCTCAAGGAAGGTCAAGTAAAGTAATGTCTACCTCTTTGTCAGAATTTCAGAGGGCATCACTGAAGGAAATTTGTTGAGAGATGCCACCTGGGTGAATCCTTCAACAATTATTAAACACTACATTGTAGTGCAAGGCCCTGATGTGGATGAGGTTTGGGGTTTAAAAGTTCTTTCTACAGTGAAGTAACAGTGGTATAGACTTTCCATGATAAAATGTATCCAAATTTAAGCAGAAATGTCCAGTTGGCCTGGTTTTTTAGGTATATCTACTTAAGTAGTTCATGAAGGTGAGAGGGATGAGGGGGTACTGTTTTGATTACTTTACCTATAATAGCATTACTCTGAGTCCTCCGATACCTTGATTAATTACTCCCTCCTCACTTGGTGATCCAGTCCAACTGTATTTGTGTGGTCTTGGTAAACAAAAATGAAGCATGGGGGAATGGGGGTTTATGTTCTAGGTCGTGTGTATGGGAGATGCAGGGAATGCTTCATTTGTTGAAGAATAAGGGTTGGTGCCTAAAGCTTTGCTCAGATGCCTGCAGCTGGCACCGGCATACAGAATACCAAGGCTGCATAGTCTGGAATCAAACTCACGCCCATTTAACTGATTTCCAGACACTCCCTTCCCCCTGTAACTCTCTCTTGCAGACTCCTGTTTCTTCCTTTCTGACGGTATTTCCATCTTTCTCTTTATCATTCTTTCTCTGTGGTGAGTTTACCATCTCTTGCTCGATGGAAATGTTGGATTAGGAAAAATAAATACTAGTACGAAAAAAATGATTGCCCGTTGGCCCCACCGGCCCCAAAAATAAGTGCTGGTGGCCCGCACCAGCAGCCACTGCCTCAAATTAGGCACTGGGTACATAATCTGACTAAGTAATTATTCTAGGCGCGAGATGGACTGTAAAACTCCAATTCTCGTCCTGAATTTCCTGGAAGAGACGTGTGCATCTGCACAGCTGCTGTCCAGAGTGAGTGGATTGAACGTGAAGGCATTAGCAGAGTCCAAGTCTTCTTGTCATTTGTGAGCTTAATTTTGTTTTTATCCTGCTGCATTTCCAGAACATGTGCTGATCATTTCCTGTAACTGATTCAGAGCTGCTGCAGACCCAAGGCTGTCCTGGCAAGAGAGGAAAAACTGGTCCATAGGAGAATCACTGAGAAAGTCTGGTTGGGCAAGAGAATGGGCAATCACATGTTACACTGGCTGCCTTGTGACTGACTCTGCCCCAGCCCTGCCTGACCTATAGCAGCGAACGGAGCGTTGACAATACAAACACTCACCCCCAGTCAACTGATCTGGGTTTAATCCATCACCGTTCTTTAGCTCACTCCGCCACCCCAGTTCAGACATGGCCATATGCAAATCAGTCTGACCCTGTGCCTCGTGGGAACAGTCCAGCCCGAACTGCCAAGCCATGTCTTCCCTGGACCGGAATCAAGCTTCCCAGGACCGGTTTCTGGCATTATAACCGTCTTCAGCCGGGCTTGCTTGACTCCAGTGGCAAAGTGAGCAAGGGACTCACGTCTGAGCATACCCTGCCAACTTAGGGCGAACAAAGAAATACCAAAGGTGATGATGGACGGAGCGTTGACAATACAAACACTCACCCACAGTCAACTGATCTGGGTTTAATCCATCACCTTTTCTTTTGGCTTGGCAGTTCAGGCTGGACTGTTCCCATGAGGCACAGGGTCAGACTGATTTGCATATGGCCATGTCTGAACTGGGGTGGCAGAGTGGGATAAAGAACGGTGATGGATTAAACCCAGATCAGTTGACTGGGGGTGAGTGCTTGTATTGTCAACGCTCCGTCCATCACCACCTTTGGTTTTGCTCTGACCTTTAGCAGCCTCAGTTTGGATGCGTTTTTTTCATACATACTGGCCTTTCAGGAGTGCGTTTAGTTCAGAGTACCTCTGAACTGGTATGTTCAGAGGTACTAAAACTTGTTTTATCATAGTCTTCTTCAAATCTAAGAGATTTTTGCCGGAGAGATGAGGAAGAAGAGAGGACAGGAAGAAACTGTGCACCATTAAGAAGGAAAGTGCAAAAGGGTTAGCTAAACCATTGGTAACAACCAGCCGGTAGAACATGTATGGGAATTCCTCTAAGGCTGGTGACGATTCTTATTAGCATAATAGCCTGCTGCCGAGGGCTATAACAGTTATTAAAAGCCCTGAACCCAAGTTACTGGCCTGAGCCACAAGCAAGGACCTATAATGAGGAAAAGCACCTTTAATAACTGGTATAGCCTGAGGCAGAAGGGCTATAAGACTATTAGAACATTAAACCCACTAAGGGCAAAATGTCTTAAATTCAAAAAGAAGAAACATGAAGATAAACATAGGAACGTTGAAGCTCCGAACTTATACCAGCCATTATAAGCCTGGAGCTGGTCCATTGTCTTCAATGGAGCGCTGAACATGCCAATGTTCTAATATAGCTTTTTAGTCTGCCTTAGCGGGCTGTACCCTCCATTAAAGACCCTCTCCAGCATTAACTAGGGAGCGAATCTTTAATG
The DNA here is from genome assembly GCF_964261635.1 of Lissotriton helveticus. NCBI lineage: Eukaryota > Metazoa > Chordata > Amphibia > Caudata > Salamandridae > Lissotriton > Lissotriton helveticus. The sequence continues at coordinate 1,327,495,902 of NC_136068.1, read as the reverse complement.
TCCGGTGTAGCCCAGCTACAGCGGTCTATAAATCTATTAGAATATTCCGCCCCATCAGGGCAGAATGTTCTAATTAGTAAAAAAAAGGCCTGATGGTTGAAATCCCCTTGGCTCCAAAGCCTTAGTTCACAGCTGTTGCTGTCGTACAACTAAGAGCCGTTTGCAGGGCTATGTCTGTTAACTTTTGAACATTCACAGCAAGAGCTGTGAAAAGGGGCTGAAGTCAGCCCCTGGTTCTCACCGGTTTGGCTGAACTGCTGTTAGTAGTTCAGCCAAGCCAGGGAGACCCAAGAGCTGAGCCGCATTCACGCCTCCCTCCATCTAAAGCCCTAGTATGACTGAGCTACTGGAGGAGAGCAGAGGGAAGGCTGCATATGTCCTCCTGCATGGCCTCTGCATTTCTTTTTCCTCTGCCTAATTAATATATTTTTGAGAGGCAGGGAAAAGAGAAAGGCAGAGGCTGTGTATTATTTCATTGAAATGTTGAGAGCTTCAGGTCTATACCAGTTCATATAGGCAGCCACAGTTCTGTTATCTTCAATGGAGCTCTCAACATTCCAATGTTCTAATATAAGATAATGCTAAAAGGATAAAGAAACTTAGGACAGATTTAAAGTTTGCCAGACATGGTACCTATAAGTATGATAGAGTACCCGCTGTTACCACTCTGACAGTCTATCCACCATGTTTAGAGTTAGGAGTTCCACCAGTTTTCGCCGACGGACAACAGAATTGGGGCCATCGGATGACTGGCATCACACTACCTGTGGTGTGATGTCCTATTTGTCAGCCTCAGCCAACGTTATTAATCAACTTCAGCTTATCCTAAACGCAGCAACTGGGTTCATATGCAATGTTCCTAGGTATCAGCACATTTCACCTTTCTTGAAACTGCTTGATTATTTTCAAGTCCATAACAGAATCATCTTCCAGGCCATGGTCATTGTCAACAGAGCTGTGCACCGATTGTCCCTAGATTTTATGATTCTCAAATTCAAGTGGCTTAAGCCTTTGAGTAATGTAAGCTTGCATGTCATTTAGGGGTTGCTGGGGATTTCTTGGCTTCCCCTTGCAACCTGTGGCATTACCCCTGCGACCCCTGGTCTAAGAGATAGCTAAAACAGTGCAGAAACAGAAGCTAAACAGGGGTCTTACAGTACTTAGTTTGAGCCTGTGGTTTCCGGTGCTCGACACTGGCACCCAATTCTCAACATCAGCTCTGATGACAGCTTGCCACATGGTAGCACTTTTTGTTTATTTCTGAGACTATCACAACAACAGTTGTTTTATTACGAATACTATCTGCTGCCTACACCTTTTTTAAACCTTTGGGTGGCCTGAAATAGTCTGAATTTTCAAACTTATAGGAGTGTGGTGGCTAGCAGTTGTGTTATACTGTCATTGGCCACACAGGTAGTGGCGCAAGCTGCAGTGGCCTCCTGAAAAGGGCCCTCAAACTTATTTTTTACAAATTAAGCACTGTTCTTGGGAGACTTTCAAAAAACCTTTTATACTGCAGCGAACGGAGACTTCTCCTGCCGTAAATAAATTCGGTAGTGAAATTCACACTGCAATGAAGCAATGCTGCCACCAATCCTGAGGTGGAGGCTCTGGCTAGTTTACCAAGAACACTGAATGGTGTATTCAAAATAACAACATGGCAACATAATTATTAATTTAGTGCTGCTCTTTGAGAGAGCCTGGCAAAAAGTAGTCTCTGTGTCTCTGGCTGTCCCTGTAAATCGTTACTGGAGAGGGAAATAACAGGACAGAGGAGAAAGAAAAAGAGATGTTCATAGATGCCATGGTGATCCCTTTACTCAAGAAGCCAAATTTAGATCCGACACTCCATGAAAATCTCAGACCCATCTCATGACTGCCTATTTTTCGCAAAAAGTGCTGGGAAATGTGTTAATCAGCAACGTATGCAGTTTGTGGAGGAGAATGATCTTCTACATGTGACACAATCTGGGTTTAGACCTTCCTTCAACACTGAATCGGCTCTGCTTCTTGCGTCGGAATCGATCCGCAAAATTGCAGACGATGGTCAGACGGCGGCTCTAGTCATGCATGACTTGAGCGCCACATTTGATGCGGTCTCTCATGGTCTGCTATTAGACAGGCTGCATCGCACAGGGATGGGCGGCTCTGCATTGGATTGGCTGGCAACCTTCTTGGAGGATCATACCTTCCAAATCACTCTCCAATCTGCCATTCCGACCATTAATCAGCTGAATTAGAGCATACCTCAGGTATCAGCACTGAGCCCGACCCTTTTTAATCAGTACATGCACCCACTGGCGGATCTTTTGGATGATCATGGGGTGCAGACGGTGTCATATGCAGATGACACACAGCTGATCCTTACCTCGGCCCAGGACAACCACCAAGCAACTGAGGATTTCAAGCTATGTCTAGCCAACCTGGCAAACTGGATGAAAAACAATTGCCTTGGATTAATTGCCAGTAAAACTGACATCCTAGTGGTAGGGAAGCAGCCATCCATTTGGTCCTTGAGCTGGTGGCCTAGTGAGCTAGGGTCCTTACCATCTCCGAGACACCAAGCTATAAATCTTGGAGTCAGGTTTTCCCCCACACTGTCTTTCTCTGACCAAATGTCCACCCTCATAGGCACATTTATCAGGACCCTGAAAATGATCAGGAAAATCCTAGGGCTTATTCCAGACTAAGAAAAAAAGACGGCGGTACAGGCCCTTGTGACATCCATATTAGATTACTGTAATATTCTCTACCTGGGGGCACCAAAAAGGAGCATATATATGCTCCAGCAGGTGCAAAAAGCAGCAGCTCGTATGCTGCAGAACATCCCCAGACTTGCTCCCACAGGGAGCGCCCTGGAAACATTACATTGGGTCCCTATCGAGGAAAGGATCTCCTTTAAAGCCCTGTGCTATGTTCACAGAATACTACAAGGCAAAGGCCCGAAATACCTCCATCCGCTGATTCAAGCCTATCACCCTATGCTTTGCCTGAGATTGGCTGGAATGGGATTGGTTAGAATGCCCAAATACAACAGAAAATGCTTTAGAGGTATCTCCTTCAGGCGCCAGGCTGCCAAGCAGTAGAATGCGCTTCCTTTATGCCTTAGACTGGACACTTCTGAATCAGTTTTTCGAAAACACCTTAAAACTTGACTGTTTAAAAAAAATCTCAGTCTATAGTAGCCTCCACCCAGTCTTCATTTACTGAGTTTACCCTTGTCAGAATTCAGTGAGGGGACTCTCTGAACTGGAGTAACCAAGCGCTTTACTAGCAGCAATAATAATAATAGGTGGCGGAAGAGAGGAGGAAGTCACATCAGACCAATATGTGAGACAATGAGAGAAGGATGTGTGTGTGTGTGCGTATGAGCGAGAGAGATAGGGGGTGAAAGAGAATAAGCAGCTGAGTTAGAGAGGCAAGGAAAAATATATTAGAGAGCTAGAGAGAGGTGTGAGAGAGGGAGAGGCACACGAGATAGGCGAAAAAGACAGAGACAGTGAAAAAGAGTCTGCAAATAGATAGAGAGGGTAAGACAGGTTAGAGACATGACAGAAAAACAGATAAGAAAGACACAGATAAAGGTGACTAAATTAGAAATGCGTGCAGGTGTGAGAAAGATATTATACAGAGAGGGGCTTAAAAAAAGACAGCAGAGAAGGGGGACACATGAAAAAAGACGACTGACAGACGGAGCGCCGTTGAAAGAAACAGAGATGAAGAGTGGGACACGTGTAAGAGAAACTAAGAAGAACGCTCAAGCAGACCGCATACATACCAGCACACTGCAACAAGGAGTTCTTTGCCATCGTGAAGGTGTTTTCCAACCCCGCAGCCGGCCCAAGAACTGTGCAACACCCTGGCAGACTTCTTCCACAGCAAACTCTCAGCCATCCACCCACAAAACCAAACCCTGAACACCCACTCACCCACTGGGACACTCTCACTATTAAAGCCCCAATCGCTATCATGAACTCTATGTGCTCAGGAGCACCCACTGACCTCTGTCCCCGCCACGTCTTAAACCAATCGTTTTGTACAGCAAAACGAGTGGTGATGGCTCAAGAAAGTGTTGAACACCTCCATCCCCTCAGACTCCTTCCTTGATAACTGTAAATACTGAGGCCCCACCTGAAGAAACCATCCGCCGGCCCAGCAGAACTGAAGAGCTACCGTCCCATCTCCCTGCTCCCGTTTCCATCGAATGCTCTCTGGAAGGCAATCAATCAACAACTCACTGATCACCTTGAACACATCAACCTCCTAGACCCTTTCAATCTGGATACCGAACCAACCACAGCACAGAGACAGCCCTGATTGCTGCCACAGATGACATAAGGGCCCATCTGGACTGAGGCGGAACGGCAGCCCTCATCCTCCTGGACCTAACAACCGCCTTTGACACTGTCTCTAATCACATCTGGATCAACCGACTCCACCACATCAGAATCCAAAGAGATACCCTCAAATGGATTGCCTCATATTTCACCAGGATAACCCAGAGAATCAGTCTGCCACCGTTCAACTTGGAGCCCAAGAAAATCATCTACGACGTCCCCCAAGGATTGTCCCTCTGCTCCACCCTCTTCAACACATACATGACCTCCCTGGCCAACAACGTAGGATCGCATGGACTCAACATCATCTTCTATACCAATGACACCCAGATCATCGTCTCACTGTCAGAAGACCTCTCCACCACTAGAGCCAACTTCCACGGATGTATGATGAACGTCTCCAATAGGATGAGGGACTATCTAAAGCTCAACACAGACAAGATGGCAGTCCTCATCTTTGGGAACAATACCTCTCCGTGGAACGACACCTGGTGGCCTACTGAACTCGGCTCATCCCTCGCCCTCAGCAGACCATATCTGCAACCTCAGCATCATCTTGTACAGCAAGCTATCTATGAAAAAACAGGTCAACACAGTCTCATCCACCTGCTTCCACACACTATGCATGCTTCTGAAGATCTTCATGTGGCTCCCAGTCAACATCAGAAGGAGCGTCACACAGGCCCTCGTCACCAGCAGGTTGAACTATGGGATTACACTCTTCGCAGGAATTACCGCACACCTCCTGAATAGACTACAGACAATACAGCACTCTGCTGCGAGGCTCATCCTCGACCTTCCTAAATGAACCCACATTCCACACCTCCTCAACAAGCTACAATGGCTCCCAATTCAGAAGAGATGCCAGTTCAAGATGTTGATCAATGCATACAAAGTCCTGCACAATGAAGGACCACCGTACATCAACAGATGCATGACCTTCCACCAACCAACCAGACGCCTACAATCCACCTCCCTCTTCCTCGCAGACAACCCCCTGGATCTGCCGAAGCAACAGCACAGGACGCTCCTTCTCACACCTAGTGGTCAAAGCTTGTAACAACCTTCCCCTACACCTCAGGACCGCCTCATCACTCCAGCAATTCAGGAAAGGACTCAAGGCCTGGCTGTTCGAATGAATAGATCACCAAGAAGCAGCTAGAAACTCCAGCACCTCAGGACCCTCATGGGTGATTTGCCGCACTTTACAAATCCTTTGATTGATTGATTGATTCATTGCTTGATTTATTGAAGTAATATAAATAACCTGCTGTGAGAGTTCAGAGAGTGAGAGGGATTCAGATGAGAGAGAGGGGTAATGAAGAGGCAAGCAAGATAGCATAAAGTGCTGAGGAATGGGGTAATAGACATCCTTTAGGGGTCACCAGAAGTTGCAGTGTCACTCCCCTTCCTTGCCCCTTGTGACCGTTTTCACTGCTTTTCTGATCCCTGGCCTCCAAGGTGGCAAAATCAGTGCCAAGATCACACGAGCTTCAGGTGTTATAATACTGCAAATTAATAATATTATATTAGTCACTATGAGTGTAATAAAAATGGAGCATCTAGAGCAGGAACTCTACATTTGCTGATAGCTGAGGTAAGTAAAATAAAATGCTTTTAAATGTATGTTTTGTTTGTGGGTGCAGGTGAAAGAGTGTGTGCGTGTGTGTGTGTGTGTGTGTGAAGATAGATAAATGAGAGAGAGTGACAATGAGTGACACAGAGTGTCAGTAAGGTACTATTAGTGAGTCAGAGTGGGTGAGAGAAAGAATGACTGAAAGTTAGTGATCATGGTTGAGAACGAAGAGAGTGAGTGATTGAGAATGCGTGAGTCAAAGTGAGAATGAGACAATGAGAATACGAGTGAGTTCATGTGAGCGAGAATGTATGAGTGAGAAAGAGTAAGAGTGGATGTGAATGAGAATGAGTGTGTTAGAGCAAATGAGACTAAGAAAGTGTGAGTTAGAGTAACTGTGAGTGCTACTGAATATAAGTGAGTGAGAAAGTATGAGTTAGTCAGTGAGAATGAGTAAGAACAAGTGAGTGACAGAAAAAGTGAGTTGAAGAAAATGAGAATGAATGAGTGAATGAGAGCAAGTGAGCAGGGGCGGTTCCTGTAATGGGGCGCTGGAGCGTTGCCCCCCTGTGATTTTTGCCACCTCATCCCCCAAATAAAATATATATATATATTTTTGCCGGTTATGGCCAGCCCAGCAGCGGAGTGGGAATAAAACGAATAACATCAGTCAGGCTGGGTCTTTGAAGTGTACATGTCGAGTTGGATGAGTTTGTTCCTGTGACCAGGACAGCTTAAGCACTTAAGCTTCTCCTACCTGCACAATGTTAGCCGGAGGATACCAGTCTCCTCAGGAGCCCTGGGTTCACCTTCCCCAGCCAATCCTACCACTGCTTTCAAGATGTCCATACAAGGGAGCACAGGGTGGGAGGTTCACAGATCATAGCCAATTACTGGATAGCTTTATTTTGAAGTCGTGCAGAGATTGGCCATTTTCTGTCCCTTTCTCTCTTCTTTTCGTGTGCAGCACCAGTAATGGCATTGCAGACAAGGAAACAGAAGGTAAAGTTTGCTTGCACGTTTGATACCCTGCATTCCTTAAGTCATCCTAAGCCTCTCGGGCATTCCCCCTCATACATTACTACCAAAAAAGTGTTTAATGGTCATTCTGGAGCGAAAAGGCCCGGAATTACAAACTAACCGTGAGGAGAGAGAAAGTCTCAGTGCATAAAGAGGTCACATTCGTTTATGATGTGCACATGGAGAGGATGTAGCATTACGGCCTGAGCAGCCGACCTTGGACCTGGGAAACCAGTTTCAAGTCTCTGAGTCAGCTTAACATCCTGTGATTCTGGGCAAATCTCTTACCCTCAGATGCATCAAGCACCCATTTTGCGATTCCTTATTAGCGAAAAAATAAGGATTCGCTAATAAGGAATAGCAAAATGCTATGCATGAAGATCTCGCTTAAAAAATATCGATTTCTTAAAATTTCTTAATTGCGACTCGCAAATTGCGAGTCGCAATTTAGGAATACCTCCCCATTCATTCCTATGGGCCTAGACAATCTCAATTTGAGATTCTCAATTAGAGAATCGCAAATTGAGATTGCAATTTCAAGGGTGCCAGGGTGTCAAAAGGACACCCTGTTGCACCCCTGAAATCTGCATATGGGTACATCTTGCACACACACATGCCCTAAGGGCATGTTTGTGTGTAAAATGGAACTATGAAAAATGCACTTTAGTGCATTTTTCAAAGTTTTTGCAGATTACCATGAAGTTCAACTTCATGGTAATTTGCGCCCCCTATTAGCGAAATCGCGAATTTTTTAAACTTTAATGCATTGCATTTAAGGAATCTCAATTTGAGATTCCTTAAATGCAATAGCAATTTAAGTAATCGCAATTTTGCGATTTCTTAAATTGCGATTTTTGCATTTGGGATGATGCATCCCAAATGCAAAAATACCGGTCGCAAAGGGGCAAATTCTGAGAATCTGTCCCTTTGCGAGCATTTTTTTGCTTGATGCATTTGGGCCTTTAATTCCTTGTGACGAAAAAAAATAATGTGCACTTGTGTAATGTAACTGGTGCTCATGTAAGGCGCTTCAATACTTACGGGTCTAGTTCACCCTATATAAAACTGCAACTAAAAAATAAGTATTTGCCCAGAATTACAAGATGTCGAACTGGTTCCCCAGTTCCACCCCCCCCCCGCTGTACTAACAACTTAGAGGCCCTCCCACCGTTCCTTCTTACCCCGTCAATTATGCACACCAAGACCTTTTCTGGTGTTAGAATGGCCTCAGTTTACTCACATCATAAGTTGGTACACACATGTCATGATAGCGTTGGTCATCAACATGCTCATTTCGAGCTTATCGTCGGGCTATAAAGTAAGGCATTTCATAACAGGTTATACAGTGTATCTCCTATACCTTATTGCGTATTAATAACCATAACTTGCCTAATCCTGAAATGCACCATCCTTACAGTCATGATGTCTCTTCAAGGTTGTCATAAACTGCTGTGACAGTTCTATTTCTGTCACTTACTTGCTACAGTGGGTCGTGGCTTTGAAGCTTCAACTTGCTACTGAATGTCTGGCGCTCGTGGTCCCGTGGCCATGCCTTGGCTGCAAGTGTCTGGCCAGTGCTGACCATTTCTTAAACTTTTTGTCTGCCCTCAAGTTTCCCTGCCATGAGGCATCCCAAGGATCTTGTCTGGGCACTTGTCTCAAGAGTCCCTGCCGTGAGGCATCCCAAGGCCCTTGTTCGGGCAATTGCATTTGTCTCAAGACTCTGCCGTAAGGCACCCCAAGGACCTAATTTGGGCGATTGCCCTTTTTATGTCCTAATGTGAAGATATTTATTATTAAAACTCGTGACTCCTCGCCCCCTCGTCACATATTCTCTGGTGTGGGTGTGTGGGTCCACTTTCCTCTGGTGACAAAGCTTGGGACTGCTTGTCCCAGTCGCCTTTTAGGCCGTGCTTGTCACCATGCCACACATTCTTGATTTGTCTCTCTCAACCCAAACTCACTTGGTCACTTGCTGAACTTTTCCTTAGGGCGTTCTCGCGCCCTGCTGCGATGCCCTTTGTCTGCCACCTGCGGGGGTTAGCCTCCCTCCCTCTATGTTCGACGTCACCTCCTGGTCGGGGGTAAAAGTCATGCACATAACTGGAGAACATGCCTTTGTGTGGGCGGGTGGTGCACTTTTCAGAAGGTGTCCATCTCCTGGAAAGCTGGTTCTTCTGTAACCAGCTGTGCGAGGGTTGGGGGCCCCAGTTACATCTGGCATGGAAGAGGGCGCAAGCTGCATGACACGGTGCGCTAGCATACAATGAAATACAGCGACCACTGGTGCGCCCCCAAGAGCATCATCTGCAGGCCCGGACTAGCCGTTGCAGGCACCGGGCAATCCCCCGGTCGGCTGCGAGGGTGGGGGCCGGTTTTGGGCCCCAGGGGGCCGGTTTTGTTACAGGGTCGTTTTTTGCAGCATAGCTGCAAAAACGGCACTGTAACAAAATCGGCCGAAAACCGGCCATAGCAAAGAGCGCGGTCGCACCCCCCAACCCCCTGGGGGGGGAGGGGGAGAGGGGGGGGGCAGCCGAGCACTTTGCCAGGGCCGGTTTTGGTTCCCAGTCCGGCCCTGATCATCTGTCTGGTTTGAAGCCAGAGTGGACAGTGGACACCCTAATGCAGGCTGGGATCTCTTGAAAGCGATGAGATTTCATTTATAAGAATACCAGGAAGGCATCTCCGGCTGGCCTTTCTCTTAGCCTCTTAGTTGTTGCAACAAAAAGGACTGTAAATTACTGGTTTTATTAATGGGGAGTTACAAATTGTAAGCTGGAATGTGTTCCTTCCCGTGACTGCTGCTTGTTGGAGTGTGTACAGTGAAAGCAAACATGAATAATCCCACACAGCCTAGAAGAGGGGAAAGTCGGTCTGACTTGTAGAGCGCACCTCTGACCTGCGTCTCGCAGCCAGGGCAGGACTGGCCGGAGCAGACACCGGGCGTTTCCCTGGTGGGCCGGCAGGGTAGGGGCAGGTTTTGGTACCCTTGGGGGGCGTTTTTGTTACAGGGGCCGGCAATATTGGCCCACTGTAACAAAATCGGCCGAAACTGACCCTTGCAAACAGCTCGGCCACTCCCCTTTCCTCCCCACGGGGGCCAGCTGAGCAGTTTGCCAGGGCTAGTTGAGGTTCCCAGTCCGGCCCTGCTTGCAGCCCCAGGAAGAGCAAACAGAGATGGTTTTTGAAGTTGAGTCATACCTTGTGAGCTTGAATGTGCTCCTGCTGGATTGTGTAACAGTGAAATTTAACATGAATTATGCCACAGAGTGTTGGAGAAGGGAAATTTGATCTTGAATTTTAGATGGTGACATTCACATTTGAAGCAATTGAATTTGCCTCCTATGGGGTTTTAATTGTTAATCATTCTTTTAAGGGGAGCCTCTGCTCTCAATGGCAGGTTTTGCACCAGGTGATCTGACAGTCCAGCTGTTTATTCACAGCTGATAAGTTTTCAGCTTCCTTTTGTGTGACATTTCCATAGTTTCAGTGTACTTATGTTGCACTGTACAATGTGCATACTTCAGTTACTGTTGAATATTTTTAATGCAGTAAGATATTTGGCAGTTTTCAATGTGTTTATTTTAAGACTACATATTCACAATTACTTTATAAACTATCTCCCGTTCCCAAATTTGCCATAAAATGCACTATTTGCCACTGTCTTTTTCAAGAATTTGTCAGGGAGAACCCTCCAAACCTCCTTTCTGTCGGTCGGACTCGCGGCGCAACACAAATATCCAACTTGTATGCCACACCACTTTGAAATGTCACCAGCGGCCACTACAGGTGAATGAAAATGCTTGTATGACAGAACCACGAATGCCTAAACCACGCATGCCTTAAACCCCTAGTCTTTACGACAACCGCGTCTTTACCACGCATGCCTTGACTATTCATGCCATTACAACACATTTAATTGTAAATGCATATTTGGTAAAGGTATATGTGTGATAAAGATCCCACCCCAGCCCCTCTGCCCTAAATTTTGCCCCCCTGTGTTCTATCCTACCCACCCCGAAACAACCCTGACTTCCTGCCCAAAGCCCTAAAACCTGGCCCAAATAAACTACCCTAGCCCCCCCCCCGCCCTGAACCCTAAAAATTGTCCCTTAGCCCTGAAAATTGTCCCTCCCCCTGCTCTGAGCCTTAAAACTCGGTGCCCCGCCCTAAAACCTACCCTAACACCAGACCCCCACCCTGAGCCCTGAAACCGGCCCCATCCCTAAAACCTAACCATCATCCCTCGACCCCAGCAGAACTTACCACTTCGTGTCCCGGCCCTTCCTGCAGCGATCCTCCCGGTTTCACTCCCCACCCGCTCAGATAGCTAGAACTCTGACCGCCTTAACAACGCATATGTGTGGTTAAGGCATATGCGCGGTTAAGGCAAGCGTTGTTCAGCCTGCGGGGTAACGGTACACGTGCTATAGTCCACGTTGTAAAGGCAATTTTCCCGAGTGAGAATGAATGAGGGTGAACATGAGCAAGTGAATAGAAGTGAGGGTGAGTGAGAATGTGGTGTAAAATTTCTAACTCTGCAGTTGGTCTTGACATTTTCAAAGGCAATTATTGGCCTAAAGATGCATCCATTGCAAAATGCTGGTACTGGCATACTGGAAGCAATTGTTCACATAGTGGCACTTGGGTAGAAGAAGTCAGGGTCACTCTCTTTACTCACTCATTACAGTATTATACCACACCACCTTCATAGAATACCAGCCACCACTGCGAGAAATGATGAAAGCTGGTTACTCTCTGCAACTTCCACTAGAACCAGGATATTATCACCTCTGTGCTTTAAGACTGAAATTACCTTGTAAGTGATCATGAATCAAAATCTATTGAATCATGACAGTTTGTCGTATAAATCATTTTAGTGTTATTTGGTGTTTTGTGTTATAATATGAGCTTCAAACAAAACACAATTTTTCATGCATTACATAGAGAAATAAGTGATATTCCCCGGCCTACCATTGCAGCACTTTAACATAAGTCGTAACAAAAATAGGAATTTGTCTGTTTTGTGTTCTGTTGTGTTGTAATCATGCAATTATGAAAATTCAAAGAAGAATTTAGTGTGATGTCATTAGGATTAAGGTAATGTGACATCATTTTCTGGAACAACTAAAGGTCAAAAGTCAAATGTTTTCACTTCCTGTGACTTAAGATCAAAGATGGCGAGTATTCCAGCATGGAGAAAGCAAAAGCAATCAAGGAATGTATTCTACCTCAGTCAACAAAGCAGTGCCGCAAGGGGGTGGAGGATCACACTTGTTTCAGGTTGGTTCACAGACCAGCCACCGGGCTTGTAGGGGTCAGAGCAGGTCAGTGGCAGAGAAGAGATCAACTGAAAAGGTCTCCATTGTAAGTGAAGCAAGTTGGGTAGAGTTCTAATGAGGTATGCATTTTCATAAATATGGGATGAGAGCAGGATTGCATATCTGCAGAGCTCGGAAATATGACGTGCTCCAGTCTTTGCACTTGTGTGCAGTCGCTACTCCAAATGTAGTATTTCTGTGGGTCCCAAATGTCTACTTTTTATGTAGTTGTCAGAGGACTGTCAGACTACTCAGGAAAGCTGCTTGGAAAGAACTCATAATGTGACATGAACATGCATCTGATCAAAAGCAGTTGACATCTCCAGGCTTACTAAACCTCCTGTGGGTCCTTTCGCTGTGGCCATTCACTACAAATCTACTGTGTGTCTGCCCACAGCAATCTGCAGAAGCAGGATAACAACAGAGAGCTGAAATGATGAAGGCCGGGAGCAGCAGGCAGGAAATAATAAAGGAACCTGGACAGCACTTCAGGTGACCATCTAAGCCCAGCATAAGACATTGACGTTAAGGAGCTGAAGTGGAGTGAGTGTGAGTGTGAGAGGGAGCCTTGAGTAGGACACAGGGTCACGAGAAGGATCTGTGTGTATCTCATCAACCTTTCATGAACTGCCATTCACACCCATGGGAACACTCTTGGCACAACAGTTTAGGCTTGAGAATAGGATACCCTTCTCCCTTTGGACCTTGTATAGAGGCTTCTTGATGGGAGTTGAGTGTGACACACAGCTCTTTCCCTGCCCATGTGCACACGCTTGACATACATGTTTCCAGTTTCCCTGATAGCCAAGATCCGTGTAATCTGCATATCTGTGTCTTTTCTGCATTAAGGTGTCTGGATTAACACTGTGTGACTTAACCTGTTGCCTTTTATTAAGTTGCACTGAAACCCTGAACTAACGCTTGAACTGCTCAATTGCCTAAAGTCGTCTTGTAATAAAAAAAAATGGAAGCATCTGGCTGAATGAAGAGGAATTGCCAAGTGCTCGAGCAGACTGAAATTAATCAAATACTGTGTATATTTTTGTCTCTACTGAAACTGTAGTTCAAATAGAGAACAGGAAAGTTAAAGTATGTCTAGCAACAGAACTAAACTTCACTGACGTGTCACTGAAACTGAACTGAGAGCAACCTCTATGAGACCACGGTGACGTAAATGCTTTGTGGATATATTTTATTGTCACCGCTGGACCAAAGGCACACTTTTGTATATTTTATTTTTGTTTATATCTCCAAGGATGTCAGTGATATTAACATATAAATAGAGTGCTCTGACTTATTTACATTTGTACTTGGAAGACTATAGCCCATATATTTTTATCCAGGTAATAAATAGTCTGGGATGTCTTCAACTCAATTTAAAGATCTACATTCCTTCATTCTCTCTTATACTCTATCCTTACTAAGATGGAATCACAAGGTTTGTCAACTAGTTTCTAGAAAGATTCCATATACAGTGTTAAGTTGCAATATCAGGTGATTTGTCTTCAGTGCTGTTCAGCTTTTTTGATTACTACAATGATTCAGATATTGAAAGACAGCTATGAACAGAGCAGTGAAAACAAAATCCTTGCACTCTAGTTTTTTAGAAAATTCATTTCAAACGTTTGAGACTCATGCATGGTCCAAATTGGTGGATAGTTTATTGCTGATCGGATTTACAGTAAAAGAGCAGAGGGCATGCGTTTTGCTCGTACTGTGTAGGCCCGGAAGCTTTCTCAGTAAAAAAGAAATACAATTAAACAATAAAAAAATGGAGAACAATCCATGTGACAAATGATTGTTTCTTCAGTTGATCTCATAGGTGTAAATGCTGCCCTGTTCCTCTCAGAGGGGAGCACATGGGGCTATCCCTTCTCCCCCTCTTGGTAACCTCAGAAGCTCTTATCTGTGGTCTCGCACTATCAGAAAGCAGCAGCAGGGGGCTTCCCCTCTTTGCCTGATCCCTCTTACTTCCAGACGGGTCTCATCTGCCTGAGAGCACCTTCAGAGCGCGGCCTTACTCTCATACCAGCTGGAGTCTCGTTCTTTCAAAGACAAGAAGCCATCGATCTGACTCTTAAGGCCTTCTCCCCTTGAAGAGAGCGGTCACCGGGCAGAGGCCGCTTCCAAGCCAGGGAATGTCGTCAGGTTCTCCTAGGAGACCAGACCTCGCCGCAAGGCCCGTAAAGCCACACTTAAGGCGATTACAATCAAACAAAGGGAATTCAGTTTCACAAACCTCCTGCAAAACTACCTCAGCCAAAGGCTGCCTGCAGGTTCTCTTCGAGCACACCGCCTTGGCATGTGGGAATCGGCTGCCAGTGGGCAAGGGGAGCAGTCTAGAGTCAGGTGCCCGGCGGGTGCCGCCAAAACAGGAGTACCAACTGTTCCAAGCCGGGCAGGTCGAACGCAGCTCTCCAGTTGCGACTAAGCACGTGTGTCAAAGGTGCAAGCCTGCTTCCTGACCTGGCCTATCAATGGTGAAAGGCCTGCTGTGGGACTCCCTCCGTCGCATTAAAGGGTTAAAATCACACATAGGTCAAGTGAGACGCTGACGTGAAAAGTCTACTCTACATATTCCACAACCAGCAATTTAAACACCTGACTGCATCTCTTCAAGAGAGAAACATTACAAAAATCCCCAATATGGATACAATTGCGAAGGAGTAATGCAATTGGGGGCCAGAAGAATACACTGCGTACATTCATTTTTAACAACTTGTGCTTCTTTTAGTGTTTGGCATACCTTAACATCATATAAATATTGTGTATAGATTTTCACAAAAAACAAAACGATGATAAAAAGTAATGCAAATAGATAACCCGCACAGAATCTGACAGTATGCCATAGAGTGAATGCAACATTCTGACAGCATTGTTATTTCTGAAACTCAGAATGTAAAATGTGCAGTCGTTTCACAACTTCTAGGTCAAGGGCGTTCATGTCCTTATAATATGTTCCTAGCTACAAGTATTATATACGGATTAGCTACTGGGACCACATTTTGTTACACATATCCCCGTGGGTCAGCTAAAAAATTCCCACACAGCCCTCCACGTGCTGCTCTTCTTTAGAAATCTGAAAAGATGGCCACAGGCTTCTAAGTTGTATCTGCATTCAGTGTTTGAGATGAGTGAAGGAAGGTACATGTTGATGAATAGAGAAAGAAAGCTTAGAACATACCTCATGCGTACTTTACACCGTAGCCATTTACATAACTGATGATGCTGTGTATAAAATAGCTTGTATCCGTGCTTAATTTGTGAAAGAAGCAGTGCCGGGTCAGTATACTCCTCAGAAGCCTTCGGCTGGAGCAATTAAATGATGGTGAGCCTAATAGCAAGGCTGGTAGCTTTAATTCCACCTCTTTGATCCACTGCCAGACTATCCCTGCACTATTATCTCACTTTTGTAGGTCCCTGCTTTCTCCTTGTGTGACGGTTTTGCCTTCTTACTCATCTTCCCGATGTGTTTTTCCCATGATTCAGAAAAATAAGAGCCGGTCCTCAAACATAAGTGCCAGGGGCCCACACCGGCTTGAATTAAGCACCGGCCGGTATAGGCCGGGCTATGGACTAAAATAAGTCCTTTGTATACCCATAATACACTAATTAGATCTTGTGCACCAATGAACTCGTTTTACCTTCACCTTATACACCTATCATTACTAAACCAGACACACAACAAACCTCTCCTAACCTTAAAAAGAAAAACACAACCTAACATCCATAATAGAACCAGTCACTGGAAATCCAAGAACTGTTACAAAAGGGTAAAAAGTGTAAGAAACAGTTACGAGTCCATATTGATATGTATGTATTGTGCGTGTGTATAATTATATATAAAGGAGTGGGGTTCATAATCCAACCCGCATATGCGGCAAGCATTCTTCATCACATTACTGTTGATTTCCCTGATATAGCCACTTCTTAAGCTATATGTTTTGCTAATTGGGGACACTTTTATTTTGATGCCTAGGCTTCTTTTTTGTCACAGTCCAACCCTGATCCCACCCGCATAATAATGGGCAAAATAACGTTTCCATACACTGTTAAATTTAGGTAGGTCAAACCTGCTTGAATTTTATAGTGGAAAAGTACCCAGTAATTATCAGATTTCAATGCATTAAGCACCAAAATCTGTGTTTTCCCATTTTTGAGAAAAAAACGTGAAGGACCTATTGAGTGCTTACTTTGAGCCAGTGGTTGATCACAAAGTAAGTGGTATTTTTTTTTTAATTTAATTTTACCTATCCCGTCAACTGTTGCTCTCCCCCCCCCTACCCGGGCCTGGTTCACCGCTCTTACCTTTGCTGGCTGCGCCTGGGCATGGAATGGCAGAGGGAGTTGTGTAGAGTTGAGTAGTGTTGTAGAATGGAGTAGCATAGAGTAGAGTAGAGTGGAGTGGAGCTTAATGGAGTAGTGAGTCATAGAGTGGAGTGTCATAGAGTGGACTAGAGTGAAGAGGCATACAAAAAACAGTGGTGCAGAGTAGGTTGGCTTAGAGTGCATTGGTTTTGGGGAAAGTGGTGTAGCGTCCTTTGGCATAGAGTGCAGTGACGTAGAGTGGTGCCGAGTAGATTGCAGTGGCGTAGACAGCAATGGCATAGAGTGGAGTAGAGTGGCGTAGAATGCAGTGGCATTGAGTGAAGTGTCATAGAATGGAGTGATGCAGAGTGGAGTGGTGCAGGACAGAGTGCATAGGTCTAGAGTAGAGTGTCATAGAGAGCAGTGGTATAGAGTAGAGTGGTGTAGAGTTCAGTGGCATGAAGTACAGTTATGCAGAATAGATTGGAGTGGCATAGAGTGGAGTGATGCAGTGCATAGAGCGCAGTGGCATAGAGTTTAGTGGTGCACAGTAGAGCAGCATTGAGGCATAGAGTTTAGTGGGGCAGAATAGAGTGGGGTTGAGTTCAGAGGCGGAGAGTGCAGTCTTGTACAGTAGAGTGTCATGGAGTGCAGTGTCATAGAGTGCAGTGGCATTAGCGTAGAGTTCATTGGCATAGGGTAGAGTGGTGTATAGTACAGTGGCAAAGAGTGCTGTGGTATATAGTAGAGTGGGGTATAGTGAATTGGCATAGAGAAGGGTTGTGCCGATTTGAGTAGAGAGGCATAAAGCGAATTGGCGCAGAGTGCAGTGTCATAGAGTGCCGTGGTGCACAGTAGATTAGAGTGGTGTAGAGCGGGTTGGCGTAGAGTGTAGTAGCTTAGAGTGCATTGGTGTAGCGTGGCATTGAGAAGAGTGGTACAGAGTAGAGTGCAGTAGCACAGAGTAGAGTGGTGTAGAGTTAATTTGCAGAGAGCGCAGTGTTGCAGAGTAGAGTGTCATAGAGTGCAGTAGTGTAGAATAGAGTGGCAAAGACCGCATTAGTGTAGTCTGCAGAGTAAAGTGACATAGAGTACAATGGTGTAGAGTGGTGTAGAGTGCAGTACGTAGAGCAGAGTGTTGTAGAGTATATGTGGTCAACACTGCAGTGGTGCAGATTAGAGGTGCGTTGAGTTCAGTGGCGGACATGGAAAGTATTGCAGAGTAGAGTGTCATAGATTGCAGTGTCGTAGAGTGCAGTGGCATAGAGTACATTGGCATAGAGTTTATTGGCATATAGTAGAGAGATGAAGAGCATAGTGGTGCATAGTGGAGTGGGGTAGGGTGCATTGGAGTAGAGTGATGCAGAGTAGAGTAGAGAGATGTAGAAGTGGAATAGAGTGCAGTGGTGCACAGTAGATTAGAGTGGCATTGAGTGGGTTGGCATAGAGTGTGGTGGCGTACAGTGCATTGACATAGAATGAAGTAGAATGGCATAGAGTAGAGTGGTGCTGAGTAGAGTGCAGTGGAGCAGAGTACAGTGGCGCTGAGTAGAGTGGCATAGAGTTCAGTGGCAGAGAGTGCAGTGTTGCAGAGTAGAGTGGCATAGTATGCTGTGGTGTAGAGTTGAGTGGTGTAGAGTGCATTAGTGTAGAGTGCAGTGGCATAGACTGGTGCAGGAAAAATTGGCATAGAGTTCAGTACATAGAGTACAGTGTTGTAGAGTATAGTGGTGAGGGGTGCAGAGTAGATTAGCGCAGAGTGCAGTGACGTTGAGTGTATTGGTTTTGAGTAAACTGTTATAGAGTGCATTGGCATAGAGTGCAGTGGTGTAGAATAGATTGGAGTAGAGTGGAATGACGCAGAGTAGAATAGAGTGGTGTAGAGTAGATTGTTTCAGATTAGGGTGAAGTGGCGTAGAGTGCAGTGGCATAGAGAAGAGTGTGATAGAGTACAGTGTAATAGAGTACAGTAGTGCAGAGTAGATTAGATTGGCTTAGTGTGGATTGGCATAGAGTGCAGTGATGAAGATGCAGGGTAGAGAGTAGTGGGATGTAGTGTGCTTTAGCATAGAATAGAGTGGTTTAGAGTACAGAGGTGTGAAGTGGCATAGAGTGGAGTAGTGCAGAGTATACTGGGTGACGCTGTGTGGAGTGACGTAGTGCGGAGTGGTGCAGAATAGAGTGCAGTGGCATGAAATGGTACAGAGTAGAATGGAGTTGGGTAAAGGGGAGTATGCATGGTGTGGTAGTGCACTGCCCTTACAGAAAACACATCTTCAAATGAAATGACTATTACATTTGAACAGACATATAGTTTTACTGATAAAAGTATACAGTGCTCAAACGATAGTGTGTGGAAATGTCAACATCTGTTTTGATCGCATTAAAATATTTTTTTCCACCACACTTCAGAATTATCATGAAATGGGCTTCATTTGTGCATTCCTTATTCTGATAAATTCTGAAATATCTGCACAGTTAATAAACAGACATTTAAATATTGTTTTGAGCTAGAAACAAAGTAACATCCTACAGCACAACCAGGTCGCTAGCATGATTTCTACATAAATCCTATTACCTTGAAGTCAGAGAAAGAAAAGTAAACACCAATTTCCCTGGAGTCTTACATTTCACCTCCGTCTTTAAATGCACAGCAAATAATATTAGTTTAGAACAGGATTTAAAGGCTTGTTTACAGAAATTCAGTTCTGTTTGAAAAATACAGTAAATAGGGTTTGAACAAGGGAAGGGACAAACCCAAGCTAGACAGCCTAAAACAAATATAGCCAGCAAATAGAAAGCAAGCAAATGTGAGTTACAAACCATAAAGACAATGTAAGCACCAGGCGAAATTAATTCCCTTTGAAGCTTTCCGAATGTCCCCATGATGCTGTTAGCAAACCAGACAGTTGCGCTGTCTGATAGGCTTCGACCTGAACAGAACATGCGCATTTCCGTGGGGTGGGCTCCCCACCACCACCCTTCAGCATTGATGCAACCAGGTGGCTGTAGTCCCTCTGCCCTGCGACTACCCAAAGTTTCAAGCCACTCTACAATGCTGTAACCCCCCTTTACAAATATTGTTCTTGGCACATAACAAGGTCAGATAGTCAAATGTTTACATAAACTAAAAATAAAAGTGCCATGGCTTGTGTACCTATACGTGTACAGCAGCAGTTAGCAAATAGAAGCAAGCGAGCATCACAGTAGTGGCAAGCACCCCGCCCAGGCCGCAAAACAAAAGTCTACAAAAACTATACACAATGCACTCAAACTTTTTAGTATAAATACAAAGCCGGACTCAGAGGCGTTGCCAGTGAATGCTCCTGTTTACTGCCAGCTCCTGGTACTAGCCTCACTGAGGTTCTGCCTTCCCACTACAGGCCACCGAGGCACTGAGCCGTGATGCCCTTACAACCTCCTTTCAGTTACACCTTGAGTGCTTGTCCACTACTCCCTTGAGAGTCAATGAGACTACAGTGAGCACCTTTGTATCAGAATGAATACTCAGTGTCCTTGTGAGTGGGGAACAACATCACTCTCAACTTTGATAGTTCTCTGGTGACCTGTATCCATTGCAGGGAATCTGTCTTTTCTGGGGAGGGCAAAACAGCCTTGCATATTTCTAAAATAAGTATGTAAAAAAAAGTCTTGAATAGCGCACGATTATCCAGAGGGTGTCTTGGTACTAGGGTTCCAGAAGAAAACCACAGAGCATAAACAAATTGGCCAAAGCATTCAACCTAATGAGAGAAAAGCCAAGTCTTTTTACAATTTCCAAAACTACTGTAGGTTTGATAGAGATCTTACATTTAACCGTCTAAAGTTCCATAGCATGCTGGCACAGAAGGATAAACTCATGCCACCCCATCTCGCCTTCTTTACTCTAGGAAACCATCACTAATATGATAGCGCTGGAACTGAGTTTACAACCAGGAGAGTGTCAATAAATGTTTTTTTTTAATTGAGGTCCAGTTAGGTAAAGAGCTTTATGCACCAGGCACCGTGCTTTGAAATTAACCCGCTCCTTGACTGGTGACCAATGAAGGTCTTGCAAGGACTGAGAGATGGATGTGAATTTTAGAATTTTCAAAAGCAGCCTTGCGGCTGCGTTCTGAACAAAGATCTGACGTTTTTTCGCTAGACGCTCCTGGGCACCCAGATACAAAGCGTTACAATAATCGATCCTGGTGATGACTGGACCTATAATGACCGTCTTACGTAGTTCCATAGGAATACATGGAAAAATCTTCATTAGAGTTTTAAGCAGGAAGAAGCAGGAGGAGGTTTTCTGATTAATTTGATCTGAAAAACACAACTGAGTGTCGAAGACAACTCCCAGGTTTTTAGTCTTTTAGACTGGAGACAGAGGAGAGCCAAGATCAGACGGCCACCATGAGGCATTCTAAAAAGTGGAATCATTGCCAAAACAGAGTACCTCAGTTGTTTCTGAGTTCAACTTCAGACAATGTCTGTGCATCTACCTCTCGATGTAAGTCATGCAGTTGCAAAATTGCCACCTTTCCCGTCTCAGATAATATTAACACCACAATTTGCGTGTCGTCAGCATAGGAAATAGCCGCTAAATCTAAGCTACGGATCTGATTGGCCAAGGGGGTGACATAAATATTAAAGAGTGTGGGGCTGAGAGAGGACCCCTCAGGCGCCTCATATGGAAGGGAGAGAGTATAAGAGAGACAGTCTCTATAGGCCACCCTCTATTCCCTATTGCACAGGAAAGAACTAGGCAAAGCTAGTGCTGAGTTCATACTGTCAATCCTATAAAGCCGATTAATATGAAGAGAGTGGTTGACCATGCTGAAGGCTGCAGAGCTAATAAAGTCAATGCCGCCTTCCCACCCTTGTCAACCAGCATTCTAGTTTCCTCAGTGGCTGCTAATAGGGCCAATTTGGTGCAGTGGTTAGCTCTAAAACCATACTGTGAGGAGTCACAGTCCAGAAAGGAAAGAATATCCCCATTCAAAGGGGCATATTATCAAGGGTGGCGATAGGGAAATTTCGCCGCTTTAGCGGCCGTTTTCGGACGCTAAGCGGAGATAATTCTATCGCCCTATTAGCAAGCTGTCACTAACAGCAGTTAGCGACAGCTTTTAGGTGATAGCAAGCGGTTTGGGGCCGGCTTTGCATGTTAGCGATATTTATCGCTAATGGCATGCAAAGTGGGCGTACCCAAACTGTTAGCGACTGAA
Source organism: Lissotriton helveticus (assembly GCF_964261635.1). Classification (NCBI taxonomy): domain Eukaryota; kingdom Metazoa; phylum Chordata; class Amphibia; order Caudata; family Salamandridae; genus Lissotriton; species Lissotriton helveticus. Next base: position 1,327,474,130 of record NC_136068.1, on the reverse strand, counting down.
AACAGTCGCTAACATCGCTATCGCCTATTAGCAAGGCAGGCGTAGCGATGGAAATATTCACGCTAAGCGCGAATATCTCCAAATACTAACACCTGCCCAGACCAGTTCTTAGCTATGTTATCCAATGGGAGGTGGATAACATGGGAAAGAGCATTTCGTCGCTAATGCGTGAATATCGCTGTATTCTCAGCGATATTCACGCATATAGCCGCTATCGCTGGAAAATGTATCGCTTTGGAGATAAACGTTGCTAATAGCACGTTATCTCAGCGATAAATTCCGGCGATGCTCAGCGATAAAAAAAGCGTCGCTAAGCCTATTTAGCGATAAATTTCGCTACTTGTTGGTAATATGCCCCAAAGTCCTTTCCAGCATCATGGCTGTTAAGGGGAGGCGAGAAATAGGCCTATCGTTTTTTACATACTAGAGATCTAATGTAGGCTTTTTAACCAAGGGAAGTATTGATGCTTTTTCCAGTGGGCTGGAAGCTGTCCTGCCATTAGAAATGTATTGAGTAGATCCGTTAAATAAATGGACCTTGTCCCAGAAACCTCATGTAGAGTATGGGGGAGGCAGGGGTCCGAAGGAGCACCGGACTTGGTAGACATAATGAGCTTAGTTACTTTTTCCATGGAGAGAAGAGTGAAATTATTAAGCTCATTGAGATCCGTTACGGTATTCATCTCCTGAGTGACAGTCCCAATGGAAGAGGAGCTATGGCCATCAGTGTCAGAGGAGTTCGGATTAGAGGTGAACTCCTGAAAAAAAAGGTTTACCTTTTCTTGTAAATGCTCCACCAGTTTAGTACAAAAAGATTTTGCCGGGTTAAAAGTACTGCCATTACTCAATTCAGACAATGTGTTAACTATTTTACATAACTCTCCGGTAGATACTTTAGCTGAACTGATTTTTTCAGTGAAGTATTTACATTTTGTTTCAATGATTCGCATTTTATACTCATTGAGAATCCATTTATACTTATTTTTTTCTTCAGGGAGCTATTCTTTCCTACTCCTACGCTCTTTAAATCTGTATTTCCGTTTTAGTTCTTTAAATCCTGCAGACACCAGGGGTCAGAAAAACTCTCCCTTTGGCTGATTATAGGTTTTTCCTTAACTAACAAAGACATGGCAGAGTCAATCCACTTAATGTAGCTTTGTACTGCAGAATCAACATTATTATCGAAAACTGGACCGGAATTTGAGAGCATGGCTTTTAATTCCTCTGGGTCAGATTTTTCCAAGAGCTAAATTTAAAGATGTTGGAGACGATGGAACTGGGGCCATTGGACAGAACTTTCTCCAGGCTAAGGTCTGGATTGTTTGTAAAAACTCCATGCAGAGTATGATTAGCCATATGGGTTGGTTCACTAATGGTCGGAGTACGACCGAAGCTCTTCAAATTATCTACAAGATGCTCTGCCTCTGGATTGTCTAAACACTCCAGATGGAAATTGAAATCACCTAAGATGGTGAAATCGGCAAGGTCAATGCAGAATTCCATAAAACTCTGCCCAGTTTAAATAAATTTGCCCTAGGGGCCGGGAGGACAATAAACTAAGAGACACTGAAGACATCTCAAATTGTTTAATTTCAAACTGAACATAAGGGCTTCGCAATCTAGCGGGGAAACAGGCTGCCAAAAGCAGCTTTTATAAAGTTGTGATAAATTATCACAATACCACCACCTCTCTTACACTGTAAATCAACCCTCTTCAATCTAAAACCATTAGGGACAGCAATTTTGAAGTCCGGATCCGAGGTGGCATCAGCCCAGGTCTCAGTCACAAATAAGATGTCTGGTGTATGCTGTTCCACAACATCTGCAAACTCGTACTTATTTTTAACTAAAGACCACTTGTTTAATAGGATATAGGAAAACACCTGAGGAAGACTGAACTGCTCAGCTTTCACTGCTGAGAGCGACTAAGGTGCAGTTTGAAGTGATGGTAAAGAAATATCTTTGTTGGAAACAGAGTTACATGATGAACATCGGTAACTACCTAATTCATATCAAAACGATGAATGTTACAAGAAGAATGTTTACCATAAGAATTCAGTTCAAGTAGTGCAGCGGACAACACCAAATAGCGGCATAGGTGCAACACTGATTCGAGGCGGCCAATCATGGGGAAAAAAGATGCACAGCCCAAACCTATAAAACAGGGCCCAATGGATAACTTCGCGACATCACGCCCGGGTAGGGAGACCCCCAACACAACATCGGAGGGGCCAATAGACACTAGTAGGCTACTGGCGGCTATTCAGGCCTCAAGAGCGGACATTCAGGAGTCCCGAGCTGCCCTAGAAGTCAAAATCGGAGAGGTGGGATCGGAGGTCACTCTCCTGCGACAAGATTTCAGGAACCTGTCGGCTAGAGTCACCGAAACGGAAACGCGAATTGGAGACGCGGAAGACTCGCTCACCACGCTCCGGAAAGATATGGTGGAACTCCAAGCTTCGCACAGACAATTATTAGGGAAGGTGGATGATGCCGAAAACAGGGCGCGCCGCAACAACCTACGCTTTGTGGGATTTAGAGAAGGAATCGAGGGAAACAACATGGCGGCGTTCCTCCACACATGGCTTTCTGCAACCTTCCCAGCGGCACAGTTCTCGGCGTGCTTTGTCATTGAAAGAGCGCATAGAGCACTGCTAGCAAAACCTCCGGAGGGTGCGAGACCTAGACCGGTTATCGCGCGCTTTCTCAATTTTGCGGACAGGGATTTGATACTGCGAGAAGCGAGGAAACTAGGAGCGATTCGACTGGAGAACGCGAACATCATGATCTTCCCGGATTACAGCCAGGAGGTACAGAAACAGAGACGCTCCTTCGACACGGTGAAGGCGAAACTCAGGACAATGACCATCACCTACATGCTGCTTTTCCCGGCAAAACTTAAGGTCATATACAAAGATAAATCAATATTCTTTAACCACCCTGAAGATGCCTGGCAGTGGCTCGAGGAGAGACCAATCCTAAACAGCAGAGAGGCGGCCGGACGTGAGGAAGTAGACAGGTCCTTAAGGGAGAAGCCACGATGGGGACTGCCTAAACCGCAAAGACGGAGATCGAGACGGATACATTCCCGCACGCCTGGCACACCGTACCAGGCACGCATCCCCGCAGGAGTAAGGAGAGGGAGATCGGAATCGCCGGGGGAATCGTCCACAGCGGGCTCCAGACGGCAGGGTATCCGTCAGCAGATACGCTCAGAAGGGGAGGAAGAGGACGATGCAGACTGAGGAGCTTCGGGAGGCGAGGAGGATGAGCAGGGAGAGGGACAGAACTCGATGCATCCATTGGAGGAGGTGATACGCAACCTAGAACAGGACTCCTCCGACAAGAATAGCGGAACTGATACAGCTACACAAGATTCACATTCATGAACAGTGATGGAGTGGGTTACCAGAGACAACGGCCGGGGTGACCGGAGACACGCAAGTTGACACTGCCCCTTGTTTTTTATCTTCTAACAGTTGATGTTTTTGAGTTGGTTTAGTTTCTGACTGGGCGCAGAGTCTGGATTAGTAACCTCACAACATTCCACTTTGGGAGGAAGGGTGAGGTCTGGTTGAACAACGGGGGGCAAGGGTGGGCGACAGACCGCTCCCGCTGAAAGCTCTGTCCTATACTGGGATGAGTCTGGAAGGGGAGGGTGGTGGGGAGGAGGGGGGAGAAGGGGGGTACTGCGTTACAGCAAGTTGGGGATGGGGAGAACAAAGTTGGGGGGGGAAACAGTGGGGGGAGAGCTACAGACATACACTTCGACGCACCGCTCCATACATACACCACCGGTACCGACGGTGAATGAGGATCGATCCTCACAATGGCAGGTACACTAACTGCACCGCAAATGGAGGACAGGGGAGTAACTATCTTAACGTGGAATGTGAACGGCCTGGGATCAAAAATTAAACGGGGACTGGTGAATGCATACCTTAAGAGAACGGCACCGGATATCATCCTATTGCAAGAACCTCACCTTCGAGGGGATAAGTGTGCGTTCATAGCGAGAAGTCGACACAAGGTCCTGGCACACGCGGGGTACACATCAGACTCGAGAGGGGTAGCGGTCCTAATTAAAAAGTCATCCCCGTTCTGTACCACACGCACATGGGATGACCCTCAAGGAACATATGTGGGAGTGCAAGGGACGTGGAGGAGGCATAGGTACACTATAATCTCGGTCTATGCTCCACCGAAACTCCAAGCCCGCACGCTCAAGGCACTCACGTCCATTCTCTTAGATACAGCGGACACCATACAAATAGTGGGGGGCGACTTCAACGATGTAATGTCTGAAGAGCAAGATCGTACAGGGCAAGCACGTAGAGGGGGGACACAGACAGCACTGTCACAACAGATGACTACTATAGGACTCACCGACATATGGCGATGGCGCCATCCTACACAGACCGCCTACTCATTCTACTCCGGGGCACATGAGGTCTTTTCGAGACTCGACTATGTATTCATAGCGAGGCAATACCTGACAGCAGATGACGTGGTAGAATACAAAGCGAGAGGAATCTCTGACCACTCGCCCCTATATGCAAAGGTGGGAGGGATGAGGGGGTGGAGAGGTACTGAATGGCATCTGGCGGCTTGGGATCTCCAGACACCGGAGATTGCACGTGGCATCAGGGCTGACATTAAGGTGTATGTAGCTGAGAATGAAGGTTCGGTTACCTCTGGGATAACCTTTTGGGAGGCGATGAAGCCGGTATTACGGGATAGAATACAGAGGAGGTTGGGGGAGGAGCGACGGAAACAACAAGCGGAAGTAGCAGACCTGGAAGCTACCATTTTGAACTTAGAAAGGGAATATCAAGCATGCAAGGGTACGGAGACTCTGCGACAACTGCTGGATACTCAACAGAAATATAGAGAAGTGGTCTCGAACGAGGCGAGGACACAATCCCTGGCAACCCTCCATCGTCTGTACGATGTGGGGGATAAATCTGGTAGGCTCCTGGCATTGCTGAGTAGGAAGGAAAGGGCGGCAAGGTGGGTAGAGCAAATTAAGTCGGCGGAAGGGGGACTGGTAAGCAAGGATGAGGAGATAGCGGAGGCATTCGCGACACACTACGAATGCTTCTACGAAGCTAAAGACCTGGGGGATACTGACGTAGCCCTGCAATATATGGAACAGATGGAGGTACAAACATTGTCCTCCGAAACTTGTACGGCTCTGGAAGCGGGTATCACGTTAGACGAGATATCAGAAGCGATAACCAAACTGAAAACGGGTAAGACACCGGGACAAAACGGGTTCCCAGCGGAATTCTTTAAAAGGGCAACCGATCTCTTGACGCGGCACCTTCAAACCCTCTTCAACGAATCATACCAGGAAGGGACTCTGCCACCAGACCTCGCATTGGCCACCATAGTGCCGATATATAAGGAGGGCAAGCCAAAGGACGAATGTGCCTCCTACCGCCCCATTTCTCTCCTTAATATGGAGGTGAAGATCATAGCGACTATCTTAGCTACTCGCCTGAGATCGGTAATCCCAGACCTCGTACATATAGACCAGTCGGGGTTTCTGCCGGATAGAGCAACCAAGTTAAACCTCAGGCGCACACACAATTGGCTGCAAGAAGTCAAGGGAAGGAGGGAACCCCACTGGTTTCTTTCCCTCGACGCAGAAAAAGCGTTTGACGCGGTGCACTGGCCCTTTCTCATGGCGGCGCTTCAAAGGTTTGGCCTTGGCCCACAATTTCGGGGGTGGATACGGCTCCTATACACGGCACCGAGAGCACGAGTGAGGGTGAATGGGAGAATGTCCCGTGAATTCCGAGTTGAAAGAGGTACACGCCAGGGGTGCCCGTTATATCCCCTTCTATTCACACTGGCCATCAAAATCCTGGCACTGAAGATAAGACGGAACCCAGATATTCATGGCTTTTCGCGAGAGGCCTCAGTTATCGTGCAAGAAAAAATTTCACTTTATGCCGATGACGTGCTGCTGTACATCACTAAACCCGAAATTACGGTACCGGAGTTGTTTAGGGAATTGGATAGTTTTGGAGCAAGAGCGGGCCATACCATAAATTGGCATAAGTCAGTTATATATGATCCACAGGGGATCGAGGAATGGGGGAACTTGCCTGAGCGACTGGTCACCACTGCGACGGGCTTTCAATACCTGGGCATTTATATCACCCTAGACAGGAAACTCTCATTCACCAAAAACATTGATCGGATTATGAGAGACGCAGTGGTGGACATGAATAGGTGGAAGCAACTGCCCCTCACCCTTCTGGGCAGGGCGGCAATGTACAAAATGATTACCCTACCTAAGTTCCTATACGCGCTTCAAAATGAATACTACCCACTCCCAAACGTGACGATACTGAGGATCCATGCGGATCTTCGTACCTTTCTGTGGTTAGGAAAGCAACCGCGGATAGCCCTGCAGACGCTCCAATGGCACCAATACAGTGGGGGGATCTCTCTACCCAACCTAGAGGCCTACTATTGGGCGGAACACTTGACGCCGATAAACGATTGGATCCACACCCCGGCAGACCATCCGACGTATGCGCTCGAACGGTACAAAATGTCACCCAAAAACATGATTTACTATCTATATGGCGGTAAGGCGAGGAAATCGCTCCTACCGGCGACGGTACTCACACTGAGAGCTTGGCTCAAAGCTACAAAACGTATGGGATGGGAGGGGAAGCCCACCAGACAGACGCCGTTATGGCACTGCCAATGGTTAAAAGAACTCTGTAAGCTGAGGGGCTTCCAAAGGTGGGATGACATCGGCATATCGAATATAGGGGACGTGATCTCCAAGGGAGAACTGAAGTCATTCCAGGCACTTCAGACTGAATTTGGGCTGCACCCCTCACAAATGTTCAAATACACACAACTGAGACATGCTTGGAGGGCCCAAAATTTCACGCTCACGGAGATGCCAGAATACGCGCCATTAGAGGGCAGACTCCTCCAGGAACGGATAGTGGGCCAGGCGGTCTCCCTCACATACAAAACTTTGACTAATAACATGCTGGGTGACTTGACAAAACTTAGGGGCATATGGGAGGCAGATGTGGGGGTATTGGAAGATCTGGACTGGGAGATCATCCTCATGCATCCCCGGGAAGTGGCGATCAAATCAAGGCTACGCCTCATTCAGTTAAATGTGCTACACAGAACGTATTTCGATAGAACACGACTCCTTAAAATGGGGGAAATAAGTGACCCAGCATGCCTTCGGTGTCGCCAACACCAAGGGGACTTCTACCACACCATATGGGCTTGCGCGAACATACAAACCTACTGGTCACACATCTTCACTGAACTGGGGGAAGTCCTAGGGGTGGAACTATCGCTGGAGCCTAAGCTGGCCCTACTGGGCATGACGAACGAGGTGGACCTGCCACGCCCACTACTCATTTTCCTGGTACTAGCACTGGTAGTAGCCAAAAGAGACATAGCAAAATACTGGGGGGGCCACAGAGACACCGGACATTGAGGAATGGAGACGGGGTCTAGACCGTTATATGGCAGCAGAAAGGGTGACCTATAAAGCGAGAGGCTGCCCCAAAAAGTTCCGCAGGGTATGGGCAAAATGGAGGCAATATCATGGATTGGAGGGGGGGCTGTGAGGGAAGACACCAGGCAAGCGGGGGGGGGGGCGAGACCACAACTGTAATCTAGAATGGATCTGAACCGAATATAATGCCTTATGTGAGATCATTTGAGGGACAGAGTGCAATGCGAGAAGACAAAGATATGAAGAGTGAGGTACGGGTGGGAAGGTGTGGTGGCGGGGGAGGGGGGGCTGCACACTAGTATGCATGTATATTTGGCGAAATTACCACGGAGGCAGCCTGAAGTGTAGGATGTGGCTATTCACATGACTGTAGCACGGGTTTACGTTAAAACGAAAAGTTGTCGAGGAGGGGGGGTTGGAGTTTAAAAAAAAAAAAAAAGCAGAAGATTGACATGCTTTTGAATGCCTAAACTAGTTCTTGTAGGAAAGCCTTCTGCGTGAGATCAACACTTGCCGCCCGACCTCCGGGGTGTGGGCTGAATGGCCGTGTGACACTATACTAAGCATTACGACACTCCCTAATATGGCTCAGCTGAAGTGCTCCGGGTAGGCTGGTATTTCCTATGTTTCTGCAATAAAAAATTCCACAAAAAAAAATTAAAAAAAAGAATTCAGTTCAAGAAGGGTATCCCTTGAACAGGGTTGGATTGGGACTAAATATTGGTCCGGGCACACAAAAAAAAAAAGCAGCCCACATTTGCATATTGCCTTTCCATAAAACACAGCTTCATTGAAGTTTTAGAAAAAGAAGGGGGTCGGTTTTCTTACCTTTACTTTGATTTTTAAAAATGCACGGATTAGTTCACACTGGTGAAACTAACCTGCAAAACAAGTGAGATCACTTCTGCTCAGGACCCCTGCCCCCACTCAATATGCATACATTAATGGGCCGGCCTAGTGAGACAAAGGGAGTCACACCTCTGCCCGTTGACAAAAGGGAGGCAATGGACGCTCATTTGTCTCCAGAAAGGCCACTCAGGTACCCACTGGGCCGTTAGTGGCATTCAAACAACACAGAAAGCCCAAATCAGCTCCCCAGGCTGCCCAAGAAAGTGGCCCACAGCTGTAACTCGGACACCAGCCCCTCGGCCATTGCCCAAGTGCACGCGTTACCAATCCGACCCTGCCCTTGAATTTGGCGAATGAATGTGTTTGAAAAACAGCCAGAGGCCCGGGCTCAGTCCAGCCATGGACGGGCTCAGACAAGCTTCCCTTTGGTGCGCGGCCAGCAGCCGCGGCCCGTGGACGGAGTTACGGTGGGGCAGGGAGGCGGGGAGGGGGAGGGGCAGGGTCGAGGGTGCTAAAAACCAGCATATGGATAATTGCAGGTAAGTTCACAACTTAATTAATAAAACGAATTTCGTAGCGCACACTGCATCGCATTTTGAGATGCAGTGCGCGCTACGAAATTCGTTTTATTAATCAACTTGTGTACTTGCCTGCAATTATCCTTATGCCGGTTTTTAGCACCCTCCACCCTGCCCCTCCCCCTCCCCGCCTCCCTGCCCCACCGTAACCCCCTCCACGGGCCGCGGCTGGTGGCCAGCGCGGTCGCGGCATGGATATGCTGCCCTGTTCTTTTTAGGTCTCGCCTATGCAGCGCGCAAGCGCTGCATAGGAGGGGACTCTTTGCTTCGCTCAGGACTTTTGTTTAAACCGTGCATGTTTTCCATTGGTTTATATTGCAAATCATGCACATTTGGGATTTCCCTTGCGGGAGCGAGCAGTGGCGCCATCTGTAAGCAATTATCGCACCTGCCGCTGCTCGCTCCCGTAAGGTAAACGCCAAACGTGCACGAGTGGCAATAGACAACTGTTGGCCCATGGCGGCGCGTCGCTTTAACTTTGGCAGCCGCGGGGCCGCGCTTGTTTAAACATGCCGTAGAGTGTTTGGTAGCCCTGCAAATGTGTTTAACTCATAGTGTTCACTGGTATTGCAGTTTCTGGCATGAATTCGCCACTCGATTGTGCTAAGTTTCCAGGTTTGTGCAAATGTCAGTATGCTTTTTTTGGGTAACAGCGAAGGTCTTGCTCTGGCAACAACTTCCAAGGTGGGATATTTTCGACAGTTCCCAAAGGACAAGCCTTGAAAAGCTACATTTCTGACAAACAAGTGTGTAAAAAATGAGCGCCGTCCTTGTGCAGTGTGAGCTTTCCCCGAGTTAAAAAAACAATATTTCTGTTGCGTCTAAAATAATGTGTGTCTTTGTAGCTTGAGTCTTGTGCCTGCCTCCTAGTGCACAGCATTGTGGACGAGACCCACTCAGGGGCTAGAGCGGATGTAAACAGACACCGCAGTGACCTTTGGTGGGGAGGCAACGGTGGCAGCATTTCAATAGCCTTCATCAATATTTGTGGTGCATCTTCAGCCCGCTCCAAAGAGATTATCTTTCATGGTGGCTGGGAGGAGGCCTCGTCGTCCGAAGTGGACTTGTCAGCAACAGCCTGCTTCTCACACACTGCCCATTTCCCCCAGCAGCGAAAGGGGCAGTGGCTAGTTTCTACTGGACACTGTGAGGAGGTGTTGCCTGCTCCACTTGGTGTCCCCCAGAAAGGAGCACGCCTACCTCTAACTTAATTAGCACCGTGTAGGCTGCAGTGCTGGTAGTCACTGCATGAGGTTGGCTTTGCAGAGCACGGTGCTGGTTGTGGCTTGTGAACGACACTGAGAGGAATGTCAGCGTATGGTGGAATGTCGGTGCAGTATAAATGGGCTCTCCCACCTGCACTTGTGACAATGGGAGATGGTGAAGTCTAATCGGATATTCTGGTGTCAGAGTAGGGTTGCAGCACAGCTGTCCCATCTGGGCTTCTCTTTGTTCACTGCATACAGCACAAGCCGGCGGCACTGGTTGCTGCCAATCATTAAAAACGCGATCGAATTCTGATAGAGATGTTGCTAGTGACAATCTGTCTGTGTCATTCGACACCCCCGGAAAGCTTTGAGGTCTGTCGATGTTCCATTGTGTGCAATTGGTTGTGCAATTGGTTGTTGTGTACTATGTGATGTTGTGATGTCATCATGGGATGTGCCACACAGCTCATGGGGGTGGCCCCATGTGAGCATGGCATTGCATATTCAGCCTAAACAGTATTGGATTTGTAAATCGTATCTTTATAAGCCAAACAGAAACATATATTAATGCAATCATTGTTTTAAGCTGTATTATAGAACAGGCAAACAACAATGAATCTGTGGCGCACTATACCTCGCCTCTCTTCATCACCACATACCCCTCCCACAACTGTGTGCTTGAATACAACCATCGCGCCCACGCATGCAGTGATTATATATGCTTGTAGCCGCATAAGGTATGGCGCACCCAAACAGAGGCAGCCCAGTGTGCAGTACTGCACAGTCTGTGCCCTCAACATACCAATGCAGACCTGTCAATAAATAACACTTATGCGAATTAGGCCGGGGTGCAGTTGTTTTGCTTATATAATGTGCCATATGCAACAAATCCCTCGACGCAGGATGTGTACACAAGCAGGCGTGGGGCCATGCTGTTTAACACTAGGGAACGTGTTTTTGGTACTATGCCACAATTCATGCCTCAAAAATTACACACCACATAATTACACTCTACTCAATGCAACATAAATACACTCCACATAATACCACTCAGTGCCACATAATTACACACCACATAATTACACTCTACTCAATGCAACACACACTCCACCTAATACCACACAGTGCCACATAATTATATTCTACATAATTACACTGCACTCAATGCAACATACACTCCAAATAATACTACTCAGTGCCACATAATTACACACCACATAATTACACTCTACTGAATACAACATACACTCCCCATAATACCACTCAGTGCCACATAATTACACTCTACTCAATGCAACATAAATAAACTCCACATAATACCACTCAGTGCCATATAATTACATGTCACATACTTACACTTTACTCAATGCAACATAAATACACTCCTCATAATACCACACAGTGCCACATAATTATATGCTACACCGTTACACTGCACTCAATGCAATATACACCCCAAATGCCACTCAGTGCCACATAATTACAAACCACATAATTACACTCTACTGAATGCAACATACACTCCACACAATACTACTCAGTGCCACATAATTATATGCAAAATGAACACCACTGGGTATGGGCTCCCAAGCAGCAAGGCCAAGCCACAGCCTTCAATAGTACACAATAGAAAAACGCCAATGCTGCCTATATCAATTCACCGTATACTTGTCATCTCACAGTTGAATGAAACATAAAGTGAGGGGATCTGAATTTCTTGAATAAATCCTGAGTTTTATTTAGTTTAACTTCATTTAGATGTTTTTTATCATTTTTTCATTAAATTTTTACATTTCAAAAAACTTTAACATACAATATATACAAAACATTCTATACAATGAAACATTCCCCTTCCAACAATCACACATACAGTCACTTGTGGATCACAGTCAGACACTCCCATACACTCCCACAATTAAACCATTCCTATGTACAATTATTCATAATTTTAACGAAATACACTTTTTCCTATTAAATGCCATAGATTATGGATGACAACTAATTTTATGTTTCATCAAGACATTTTTCATTCATTAATTGATGTTCTTATGGCATTGGCAAACATATACTCTCACTATACCATTCTTACTCACCGGTGTGTCTTGGTGTTCAAATAAGCTGTAATAGAACATGGGGAACTATATTAGAAAAAATGATTTTGTTGGGAATGTGCCATCCTTCAAATAGCCATTATCGAACTGGGTTCTTACCTAATGTTTTTCTTTGTGCCACCGGGTATCAGGGGTTTGTTTCAGTATTAGCCCTGTAATAGCAAACAGGCGTTTTTGTTTATTAAATCCCACCTAATAGTGAAAGTTATTGGATGAGAAACACTTGTTCTGAGACAATGTTGTGTTTACCTTAGTTCAGGGGGGCCATTATCAATGGTTCAGGGGGGCCATTATCAATGGCCCCCCTGAACTAAGGTAAACACAACATTGTCTCAGAACAAGTGTTTCTCATCCAATAACTTTCACTATTAGGTGGGATTTAATAAACAAAAACAGCTTATTTGAACACCAAGACACACCGGTGAGTAAGAATGGTATAGTGAGTGTATAGGGACTGTGTATAGAGCTTGTTGTATAGCTCGGCTGAGCTGTATATGTTTTTAATGTCATTTAAGTTGTCCCGCGCCGTGGGCTTGAGGAATTCTACAAATTGAATTGTTGCACATGCTAGAGGTAAGAGGCGTAGAGGTGGATGTTGAGCCACCTAGTGAATTCTAATATGGTTGAAAATACACATCTAATATAGGTCCCCCTTTCTCATTTTACAGAGTTTGGTCCTGATGAGAACTCGATACTAAGAAGAGTTCGAAACGCGTAGACCTTGTGTTTGCCAATGCCATAAGAACATCAAATAATGAATGAAAAATTTCTTGATGAAACATAAAATTAGTTGTCATCCATAATCTATGGCATTTTATAGGAAAAAGTGTATTTCGTTAAAATTATGAATAATTGTACATAGGAATGGTTTAATTGTGGGAGTGTATGGGAGTGTCTGACTGTGATCCACAAGTGACTGTATGTGTGATTGTTGGAAGGGGAATGTTTCATTGTATAGAATGTTTTGTATATATTGTATGTTAAAGTTTTTTGAAATGTAAAAATTTGATGAAAAAATGATCAAAAAATCTAAATGAAGTTAAACTAAATAAAACTCAGGATTTATTCAAGAAATTCAGATCCCCTCACTTTATGTTTCATTCAACTGTGAGATGACAAGTATACGGTGAATTGATATAGGCAGCATTGGCGTTTTTCTATTGTGTACTACATAATTATATGCTACATAATTACACTGCACTCAATGCAACATACACTCCAAATAATACCACTCAGTGCCATATAATTACACGCCACATAATTACACTCTACTGAGTGCAACATACACTCCACATAATATCACTCAGTGTCACATAATTACACACCACATAATTACATTCTACTCAATACAACTTAAATACACTCCACATAATACCACTCAGTGCCAAGTAATAACACGCCACATAATTACACTCTACTCAATGCAACATAAAAACACTCCACATAATACCACTCAGTAGCACATAATTACACATCACGTAATTACACTCTACTCAATGCAACATAAATACACTCCACATAACACCAATCCCACTCAGTACCACATAATTCTATGTTAAAATCTATTTATAATCCGTTTGTTCAGCTGTATATAGTGTCGTCTTGGTTTGTATAATGGTTACAAAAATGCCTAACACTTTACATTATAACTTTTCAATATGATGCACAGCAGCCACAATGCTCTACAACATAGCCATAAGTTCTGGCTAAACACATAAGGCCATGCCAATAGGTCTCGCCTTTGGGACCGTATAACTGTTTAGCCATGCAACAGGTAATGTTGTTGCAACAAGAATATTGTGCTGCACCTTATGAGGTCCCAAAGGCAAGAGTTATTGCTATGCCAATGCTTGTTAAAGGCCAGCATCGGACAGGTACGATGAAACGCTTAGATTCCAAAAACAGGGCCTGGAAACAGAAAAACAAACTAGGGTCCAGCAAACCCCTTTCTCATGAGCAGGCTCCCCTGCAGGTAAGGAGTTGTGGCAAAAAAAACTAATAATTAACTTAAGAGGTCGAAAATGAGCAAATCATAAAATAATTAAAAAGGCCATTACAGGATGCCGAATGGCGCAGATTAAAATAGGAGCCAGGCTCTTCCTACTACGGCTCCCGAGAGAGCCTTCAAGGAAAGCAAAATGACGTCAAGATGATATGTGACCAGGAACACTGTGCGTACATGATGCACCCTTCTTCTCAAAGGCCGGCATCGGGGGGCGTGGCCGTGCTTAAAAGGCACAGTGAAACGCCTTGATTCTACAGGGCGGGGAAACAGAAAAACAAACTAGGACCCAGCAACCTCCTTTCCCACGAGATGGCTCCCCTGCAGGAAAGGAATACTGGTAACAAAATGTATTAACTAACTTAAGATCTTGGTCCTTATAAAATTAGCAAAGTTTCTTTGGAAAACAATAAACTAATGTTATTCAGCTGCAAGACAGTCCCTGTGGTTGACAGGCACTTTAGAATTGCATATAAGGCATTTTACAAATGCATATATTGTTTTTAGGTTCTGTGGGGCTCCAAGGATTGTGGGTAGATCTTAGTAATTACATGATCATGATTGGCATTTGGATGGAGGACAACTGTTTGAAACTGAATTCATCCAAGACGGAGGTGATTCTTTTCAGAAATAATCCATCTTTTTAGTCTTCATCTTGGTGGCCATCTGAATTAGTTTCACTCCCTACTCCAGTACCAAAGGTTAAAAACCTAGGGGTACCACTAGATAACGATCTGAAGTTGAAGGAACAAATCAATAAGGTCACCTCTGCGTCATTTCTTTCTCTGACACTGATCAAGAAAATGTAGATATATCTACCTTATGAGCTACTGAAGACAGTGGTCATTTCTCTTGTACTGACAAGAGTCGACTACTTTAATAGTCGCTATTCAATCTTTCGATAGGCTCACTGAAGAAGCGTCAGACTCTCTCAAAAATTCCAAAATTGCGATCAGGAAAATTGGCCATTGATAAAAATGCATTGGCAGCCTGTCGGGCAACGCATTGTCTTTACGGCTCTGTGTGTGGCGACAAGACCCTTCACGGGCATGGTCCTGCATATTTCTAGAATAACCTGAGGTGGTAAGTGCCCAATATGAATCTTTGGTCTGGCCTCACCAAGAATCTGGTGGTACAAGCTTTTCGGCTGACCACATTGGGCGGCAAAAGCGTTTTCAGGTCCACATCTCTACTTTGGAATAGCATGCCACGTGAACTTAAATCAGCTCTGTTAGACCTGACACCTTTTGGCGTGGTTCTTCCCCCATCTTTTTACCTCTGACTCATGTGTTTTGATGCTGTGCTGGATTTCGTTTTTGCTGATTAAGATGCTTTGGACACTCTGCCACTGCTGATCAGTGTCAGAGTGTAAGTGCTCCCTCTGTAAATTGCCATATTAATTGAATATACCTGATTGGCATATTTGTATCACCATGGGGTCCTTAGTAAAGTGCACTGTGTGTGCCAGGGCTGGTGATGACAGATGCTACTAGTGGGCCTGCAGCGCAGATTGCGCCACCCACATGAGTAGCTTTAAAATAGTGACTCAGGCCTGCCAGCGCAGGGCCTGTGTGCAGTCAGTGGACTGCCCTGTCCCCCTGGCCAGTGTCTCCACTGGCTGGGCCTAACCCTTCCCTGTCTGTGCACATCAGCCACCCCTATGGAAGGCTCAAGGTACCCCCCTGGGCAGGGTGCAGTGTATAGCTAAGGTAGAGCATGTACTAGTGCAGGTCACATGCTCTGGTAGTGGGCAGCAGCCATTTTATGTGCTCACTGCTGTAAGGCTCTCTTGCTCCATAGAGTAACATGGAGGAGACTGGCCCCATGTGATGCCAGCCTATCTTCCCATAGGAACAAGATGGGACATAAATGAAAGATATCCCTGAACTCAGAATTTAATGACACATCTTTTAGTGAAGGGTGTTTTTAAATCCTGTGTTGGAGAATAGCACTTTTAGAAAGTGGCTGTTCTCTTGTCTAAACCTGTCTGTGTGCCTGGGTTTGTGGAATGCTTGGGTGTGACAGGGGGGCTGCAGAGCCCCCGGAGGAGAGGGTCGGAGCCAGCCCGGGGATGAAAGGGCACATCTGCCTGCCTGGGAGGTGGGAGGAAGGAATGCCTGATAAGTACTGGGCTGTGCCGGCCACCTCCCCCATGCTAGCTCCCTCCTGGTGGTCAACTGACACCTCTGGCCCTGAAGCTGACAGGGAGAAGAAAACCAGAGACACCTCAGTGCTCCGCAACCCCCAGAACTGGTTTAGACTGGACCCAGGGCCTCCATGCACAAAGACTTCAAAGGACTTCAAAGACATTGAGGGGTATAAGGAAAGGACCCCTGACTACAGAAGTTTAGATTCTGAAATTCTACAAGCAAGAAGGAACCTCGGCTGGAAGGAGGACGGCTAGAGAACCAAAGGAAGATTGCCTTGCTGTGTGCTCCAAGGGCTGACCTGTTCTACTGTCTAACTGGAAGCTGAGGAGGAGAAAGGGACTTTGCTGTGTGCTGTGACCCTGCCTGCTTGCAACTGCCAAGACTTTGCTGTGTGCTGTGTCTACAATACTGAATCTCCAAGGGCCTGAGAAGAGCTGGCCTCCTGCTGGGAACCCAGGGTTAAAGGTTCCTAAAACTTTGCCAAGGACTGCTGAGAGATCGTGCTGTGGTCCGCTCCAACGTGTGATTATTACTTGCCAGCCGTGAGGATTAATCGCTGTGCTCTTCGGCACAGATTCAGGGGGTGAGGAGGGACACGGAGTGGTTTTCGGCGTCCGACGCTCCCCCTGTTGATCCACAGGTGGAGAATCCGGCTGACCGTGATCAGCGGCCCCGAAAACCCCTTTGCCGCCAAATCACCACCGCGGCCCGGGGCCAGCAAACCCCCTCGTAACCTGCTTCGAGGTCTGGGAGTTGCCGCGGCGAAGAACGAAGCCGCCGTGCTCCCATTGGTGGAGGGAGCCGAGCCCCCTCACTAACGCCGCGACGGGATTGGCCCGTGCGGCGCAGCGTCATCAGTGGTGGTGGGCCGTGATTGGTTGACGGCCCCGCATCGTCAGAGCCGAGTCACGGGAGCCGCTCTGCCAGTGGCTGACTCCCGGGTACTGCAGGGGCTCGTCTGAAGGGCCGCGACCTGATTGGTCCGCAGCGTGGAGCAGCCTTCAAGCCGCCGAAGAAGCCGTGATCTGGTGACCCCCCCAGCGAGGAGCCGACCGCCGGAGCAGCGGCCTGACCTGTCCTCGCCAAGGGAGTGAGTCCGCGTGTGTTCCCCACCCCGGGCCGGTCGTCCCCTGAGGTGTGCTGCATCCCCCGCCGCTCGTTGGATTGTCGAGAGCGGGCGGGAGAGCACGAGGGGACCGGCCGGGGCAAGGAGCGAGTGTGCTCTACGGGGCGCGGGGCGCCTGAGACCATCCGGCGCACGTAGCAGCCCCGAACACCAGGAAAGGAGCCCCCCTTCCCCCAGCATCCGGGTGAGACGCGCAGGAAGCGCTTAGAGTCCCTGACACCAGGGGCTCGTTAGAGGGGCTTATTTTTCTTTGACGCTGGCATTGTTTACCCTGCTCTTGGGAGAGCACTTGATTAGGAATCAGTGGCCATAATTTTTAACTACTGATTTAAGGGACTTGAGACTATACATGTTTTTCTGCATAAGAACTTCCTATTTACAAGCAACATTATTAAGATTAAGTGCAACCCGTAAAGATAAAATACAACAGCTTTCTAAAGAAGTGTTTATCATGCAACTGCTTTAATTACTTGCTGAAACTAGATAAAGTTATATATTTTTATAAAATATACTTACCTGTGTGGTCTCAGTTTGTGGTGGATTGGGGATTATTGTTGTGTTAAGTGCAAATGTTATCCACATTGCCTCTGTTTAGCCTAGACTGCTCGCGCCATGCTACCTAGAGGGTGAGCAGGGGTTATATCAGAGGGTTATTCCGTCGCCCTGACTAGAAGCAAGGGTCCCTACTTGGTCTAAGGTACTTACCTCTGCCAACCAGAGACCCCGGGTTCTAACAAGCTCCCACTCTTTCTATTTTAGAAAGTCCTTGAAACTTGGCTTTTCGTACAGAACTCTGAGATCATTACAGTCCACTTTTTTGTCTCAGCTAGAGCCAGGATGTCTCTGGGCATTCATTCGTGTTCCATTCAATTCTTCATTCATTTATTTAGTCCACCTGTTCGGATCCACCTCACCAAGCAGTGTATTGGTCATGGCCAAGGACCAGAATGACAGTCTAGAGAACTGACCTTCAGCTGTATCTGACAACCATGGAACGAGGCTCAGAATCAATAGGGCCTGCTCATTTTGGGCTTCCTACGCTGCTTCCGGCGTGCCCCAAACCTGCAGGGATGCTTTCTTTAAAGGCCACCTCCAAGACGCAGCCAGGATCACTCCATGGTCGCACTGGGCTTGTGGGGCTAGAAGGCCCAGTGCTGTCAATCACTTTGAGACTGTGAATGCAGTATTTACATCCAGTAGTGTTTACATCCCAGAAGTTTCAGGAACTTTTGAAGAACTGGAACATAGCAATGAGCAGCACCTGCTATGATCATCGAAAAGGTATATTAAAAAATATAAAAGCCTAAGTCTTAGTGTAGGAGCCTGGAAACGAGGACGGCAGGCTGCCGGGATGTGTTTAGCATGTGTACCACCCAAGCACTGCACATAACTCTTGACAGACCTCCTGGCACCCCTGGTTAGTCCCATCTGTTTACGTTCAGGCATCAAACCCATGCATGCCAACGTTCAGGCGGGACACTTCCGATTTCTAAAGACAAACATGACTTCAATTTAGCTTTCTCCTTCCTGAAATTGTCCCTTCCTTGGTACAAGTCAATGGGGAAAATAAATCCTCTTGATCATTGAAAAAAATAATTTAATCTCCTTCTTTCTTCTCTCCAATTCCTCCACTCCCAACCTAGGATCAAATATATCCCCTCCTTCCAACCCTCACAGGCAAAACTTCACGATCCGTATCCACCCGCGCTATCAAGTTACCAAGTTCCATGTGTGACTATCTCAGCCAGTGCTGTTTTTATGTTGAAACCAGGACTGCAAGCCTGACAGATTTCAAAGGGTTGGAAAAGTTACTCATGCATGCAGCTGGGAAATGTAAGAGCTCTATATCCACACACCCTACAACTCGGATAGCCTTCCACCACCCTAAACCACCCATGTACCCTCCATCCCCTCGGCCAGTCTTTTCACAAGAACAGGTCTGAGAAGACTGGCTTAGTGTGACCTCTTTTCATATGTGGGATGGGCTCTGTGGGTGCAATGCATTTACAGCGACGTGGCGTTCATGATTACTTGTGGATGGTGGGAGAAGTACTCTTGAATGTTCTACAAGAGGTGGGGCAAGCAGAGGTACCAGGATAGGAGCAACTGAGATGAGGTGCTTCTGAAATCTAGGGATATCAGCTCCTGACATCAAAAGATGGACCTATGCCTAGTGGCACATGTTCAGGCTTAGCAAAGGGGACTGTTGAGAATTAGGGGCTGGGACTAGAATGGCTCCCTTGCAGAAAACGCCTGCATTTATATAAAAATATTTCGTTTAACTATGATCGTCAGCATGGCAGTCTGTTGACCACAGCAGGCCACCATCCCTGTGATGGCATCCAATCCAAGTGATTTGCCTTTTGTAAATGACTTCATGTATATTAATGAGTTAGGTCAAATTGATACTCATTCCTCATGGTCGTTTTGCAAACTAACCTAATATTACAGGTAGCGCCATCTTGAGTGTCCTTGTGGGGCAGGTGAGAAACATTTAGGAGGACCTACTTAAGGCGGGCCCTGGGTGTGTAAGCTCTGTTTCGGTACACTCGTCTGGAAGGGCGGCTCAGCATTGCACGTAGCGCTGCTTTGCAGCGCGCCTCTTTTTAAAAAACTCCCGTTTTTCTATTTGCTTTAATTTTCTGTTTTGTCTCCTTGTTTTTACCAGGACGGCCCCCTGACTGCACATAATTGTTTTAACACCGCTATTTCAGCGGGTCCGGGCTCTGGGGCGGTTGGGCTCAGCAGTTTCCTGACTTTGGCTGCCATATTTGAATGGGCAGTGGCGCTCTGGTAGCGCCATCTTGAGTGTCCTTGTGGGGCAGGTGAGACACATTTAGGAGGACCTACTTAAACCGTTCCTCTCAGCGCAGCAGGATCGCGCAGCGGGGTTGCCCTCGCGTTTGCCTGAGTCTTGCCAGAGTCCTGCCCGTCTGCGTCCCGGAGGCGGCGGAGCGGAGGTAGGGGGCTGGAGGTTTTTATTACTGCTTATTCTTATTTTTTTGTTCTTCCTCCTTGTATTCACTCTGGGGCAGAATGATTCGCTATTCTGCTATGGAACTTTGCGCCTTGCAAAAACACTCTGGTGCCTGCCGATCAGTGTTTCCGGCCCGATACAGGGGGAAACGTCGGTGTCCTGGATGTGGTTGGGCGCCTACTTATACCCCTGCTGCGCCACGAGGGAGAGGAGATGCCGGTGTGAGACATCTAGGACTACTGCTGAATACTAGGTCGGTAGGCAAACACGCGCTGGAAATCATTGATCTCCTTGTCAGAGAAAAACCTCTATTTCTTCTCCTGACTGAAACATGGCTGGGGGAGACGTCCAATCCGGACATCTTGGCGGCAATTCCACCGGACTATAACATCTTCCGGCAGGATAGAATCACATGGAGAGGAGGAGGGGTGGTGGTGGTAGTGAATAAATCAGTATCCTGTTCTACTCTTTCTCTTAACACCATTACAGGATCTGAGTCTTTAGCATTCACTATTAGATTGACCCCGCAACAAGCCGTGAAAGGACTGGTGGTGTATAGACCCCTGGCCCAGTGGGTTCTTTTTTTGACGACCTTCAGATGGCGATTGCGGGTTTGGCATTAAGCATACAGCATTGCCTGTTGGCAGGAGATTTCAATTTCCATATGGATGTGGGCGACGATTCGGACGCCAACAAACTGTTGGATATTACGGCTCCTTTGGGTCTTGTTCCTTTTCTTACAGCCCCCACACATGATAAAGGGCATGCTCTTGATCAGATTTTCTCTTCGTTCCCTCTGGTCGACATTGAGCTCCTCCCGGTGCTCTGGACTGACCATAGGCTGGCCAGATTTGCCATCCTGGCCAGTGAGTCACCCCCGTGTAGTGCGCCTAGACAACTTGGCCCTGTTAGAAGGCCCTTGCATAGAGTCTCACCTGATTTGCTAGCCATGGCCGCTGCGGACCACCCGTGCCCTCTTATAGGCGATTTAGAACAGGACGTCGAGTCCCTGCAGGGATGGTTGGTGGAGAGGCTGAACGATCTGGCCCCCCCGATGGCCCTGCGGGAGACGGCTAAGAGGGTCTCGGCACCATGGTTTACCGAGGCTCTGCGGGTTGCCCGCAGTCAGTGCAAGGTGGCGGAGAGGGCGTGGCGCCTTAATTATGATCAGGGGGCGAGATTGGCCTATAAGACCATGGTTAAGTCATATCATCGCGATATTCTTTGGGAAAAAAGAGACTATCTGGCTAGAGGAGGATTGATGCCGCCTCCAACTCCTGTAAAGAGATTTTCTCGGTGGTTCGGGAGTTTATGGCCCCTAGATCCAATACCTCCCAGGGTGTTCCATCGGAGCTGTGGGTCTGTGACTTGGCCAAATTCTTTACAGATAAGATTAAAACTATACAGTACTCGTTCACAGTGGAGTCTTCAGAGGAGGGTGTGAGTGCGGTGACAGGACCGGCACGGCTGTCCGTGCCGGTTGTGGTTCTCGAAGAGTTTCCTGCCATTTCCAGCGATGCCTCACTAGCGCTCTTGTCCAACCTGAAATCGGGCTCGCCTCTGGATCCCTGTCCAGCCAAATTCTTGGCTAGGATGGCTACCGTGGTTAATCCACTGGTGAATCCACTTGTGAATCTGTAGTGCCGGGAAGGTCCCGTCGCCCTGGAAAAGAGCCATGGTGATCCCCCTTCTGAAGAAGGCCGGCTCGGACCCAGAGGTTTTGGCTAACTACAGGCCAATTTCCCTTCTTCCAGTGTTGGCTAAGATCACGGAGAAGCATGTGCATGGCGTCCTCTCCGGCTATCTAGAGTCCAATGATCTGCTTCACTCTTCGCAGTCCGGTTTCCGCCCTAATTTAAGCACGGAGACGGCACTGTTGGAGGTGTCGGAGATCATTAGGGAGACTCTGGATGCTGGAGGTAGGGCCATGTTGGTCATGCTGGACCTATCGGCGGCCTTTGACACCGTCCCCCATGGGGTGCTCCTCGCCAGACTACAGGACATCGGTCTGAAGGGGACGGTGCTCAATTGGTTTACATCATTTCTTGAGGGCCGCCGACAAACGGTCTGGGCCTCTCCGAGCTCCGCCGAAATGCCGCCATTGGGAGTCGGGGTTCCACAGGGCTCTGTGTTGAGCCCGACTCTATTTAACATCTTTATGACACCTTTGGCGGCACTGGTGGAGTCTTTTGGGGCCCGGATCGTGTCCTACGCGGATGACACGCAACTGCTTTTTGCGTGTGGGAAGGATCAGGCCTTCGATGGAGAAAACATCCGGGGGTGTCTGGAGCTGGTTTTTAGCTGGCTTCAGCGAAACAGTCTTAAGGCCAACCCCAGTAAATCGGAGGTGCTGTTTTTGGCTGCCTCCAAGACCCTGACTGGCGTGCGTGGTGGCCCGTGGATAGTTGTCCTCCGGCACAGGCATCGTTGGTGGCCAAAAACCTGGGAGTGAAGCTGGACAATGGCCTGTCGTTGGTTCCACACATACGGGGTCTGATGGGGACTTGCTACGGGCTGCTCAAGATGCTCCGGAAGTTCCTACCTTTGCTCACAGAGGAGCATAGGAAGATCACCATACAGGCCCTAGTGGGGTCCAGATTGGACTATGCCAACGTCCTTTATCTAGGACTCCCAGACTATCTAGTTCAGCGGCTGCAGGTGGTGCAGAATTCCGCGGCCCGCGCGATCTTCGGCCTTCATAGGCGAGCAAGAGCTTCCGCATTGGTGCAGGCGCTTCACTGGCTGCCCATCCGAAAGCGGGTTATGTTCAAGGCTTTGACCTTGGCACATAAAGCGCTATTTGGCGCAGGAGCAAAGTATCTGCAGCGCAGGCTGACCTTCTACCGTCCTACTAGATCACTGCGATCGGAGTCTCTGTTCCTGGCCATAGTGCCACGAGTGAGGAAGGCACGCACTGGGGGTCGTTCCTTTAGCTTGAGGGCCCCTCAGTTGTGGAACACCCTGCCTTTGGCATTACGCTCCTCCTCAAACCTGCTCTTGTTTAGGAAAGGCCTTAAGACTTGGCTTTTTAATCTTTAGGAGTCCCTTTTCTTTTTGTTTTTTTTTGTGTTTGTGTTGTTTTCTGCATTGGTGTTATGTTGTTTTATTCTGAGCTGCCTGATAAAGCGCCGGGACACTCCTCTGGAGTAGCCGTGCGCTATAAAAATAAACATATAACATAACATAACATAACATTACATTGGTCAGATTGCAAAATCAGAAGCGATTTACAAATATTTGGTGCACAGTTTGTGACAACTTTTTGCATAACGATTCTTAGTACATATGGCTCCTTGGATCAATTAAACAGTTGTCTTAAGTGCAAAAATGAAGATTGCTCTATTTTCCTTTAATTCACAGGAGTCTCCTCAACTGGTACAATCAGCCAAGGCATTACTGAACTCACACATGTACTTGACAGAAGTAGGCAGCCTTGGACTCCTTGAGTTTACATGCATTTCCCTGATTGGAACAGGCAGCCCTGGTATCCTTGAATTTGCACAAGTCTCTCAGATTAACATAGACAGTCAGGCCTATCTAGGCTCATCTGCTGATTCCTGAATAACTAAGCCATATGTTTATCACTAAACTTACACACAGGGGTTATTTCTTGTTTGTTGTTGTGGCTTATTGGAGAGATCAATGCCCTGATGGTATCCATGCATGTTATAATGCAGGCCCTTGCTTAGCAGTGGTAACTCTTGCCATATTGTGGCCATTCTTTGTATGATGGTGCCCTAACCTCAGATAGGGTTTGTCCTGGCATTGTGTAGATAATTCTTGGCATATTGTGGGCAAACATCACATAATGCTGCCCCCCCCCCTTCGCATAATACGTGGCTTAGCATAGTAGAGTTAAGTCTTGTAATATTATGGTCATCCATGGCATGACGGTGCTCACACTAGACGAACTGATGGTGTGAAAACCTTTCCACATAATGTACATTTCTTTTATGTGATGGTGAACCATGCATATAAGGCTGAATTCATTCACTTGTTACACAGTAATAACTGGGGTTCAAAAAAGATACTATTTCAGGCTAAAATAATACATTTTTTCATCAAACTGCTTGCTTTTGGTACATTTGAGTTTAATTATCTAAAATGTAAGCTTGTGTTTGATAGCAGTGCTCAGGTGTTAAGTCTCAGTCTGTAACATAACTTGGGAGCTCTCCATCAATTGACCCCAGTGGTAGGCGAAGATGTGGATAGAGCTATCACTGGCATTGAGAGGGGAATCACAGATGCCTTGGATGAGCTGGTGCCTTTCACTCAGATTAGGGTGACACGTACCCAACCTACTGCCGAGTGGTTCACTAATGATTTAGCTCTCCCCAGGAAAGCTTGTAAACGCCAGGAGCTTGTATGGCGGAGAGCCTAGAGTGTGGTAAGCAAGATCATGTATAAAGAGGCATTAAAACAATACCATCAGTTAATCCATTGCTCACGTAGGGCTTTCTATGCCCAGAAAATTGAGGCTTCGGCCAACTCCACAAAATATATATTTGCTATAGTTAAATCCCTATCCTCCCTAGAACGCTTGACAGTTTGCAATTCGCCGTCAGTGCATAGTCGCATGTTTTTTTGCCAACAAAATCTCGAAAATGTATGAGGCCTTCCCACAGGAGGCTAGAGATTTCTGTGCGGTGGAAACTTTGGTGACTTACAGCCTGGGGGGCATCTCCCCAGCTTTACGGTCTCTTCTGAGATTGAGCGTGGTAGGCAATGGGGTAAAATTAAATCCGGGTCACCATTGGATCCAACCCCACAAAAGTCCTTGCTCAGGCACAAGAAGCTGGTGCCGCAGGGCTCTATTTTGAGCCCTACATTATTCAATATCTACATGCGCCCGCTGGATGAGTCTCACTTGTGGGACACCCCCGCGCCGCACGGCCACCAGCTGCTGCGTGTGCCCCTCTGCTGTGCCCTCTGCCTCGCTGCCTGCCTCGCTGCCGGCTGATTCAGAAAAAGGGGGTGGTGATGAACAGAGTGCCTGAATTAAGCAGACCACTCTTACCCAGTCCAAAGATCAGGGCTTGATCCATCACCGTTTTTTAGCTCACTGCACCATCCCAGCTCAGAACTTGGCTATATGCAAATTAGTCTGTTCCTGTCCCAGTGCATGATGGGAACAGGGCAAACCAAACTACCAAGCCAATTCTTATACTGGGAAGGAAACAAGCTGCCGGCTGACCCTGCTGTCGTGTGCTCTGCTCTGTTTTGTCAATCATTTGTGCTTGTTTTCTTCCATAGTTTTTCCCCGTGTTAAGCGTATCTTTTGTCAATCATTTGTTCTTGTTTTCTTCCATAGTTTTTCCCCGTGTTAAGCGTATCTTTTGTCAATCATTTGTGCTTGTTTTCTTCCATAGCTTTTCCCCGTGTTAAGCGTATCTTTTGTCATTCATTTGTGCTTGTTTTCGTAGGTTTGCCCGTTCTCCTCCCTGTTTCCCGCCTCCCTCGCCGCCCCCCGCTTCCCGCCACCACCACCGACCCCGCCCCTTTTTTCCTTCTGTTCCCTCCCCGCTCCCGCCTCCCAGCTGCTCCGCCCACCCGCGCACTTGGCCTTATATGGCGACCGTGCGACACAGGTGAGTGTGACCCACTTGTGGGACACCCCCGCGCCGCACGGCCACCAGCTGCTGCGTGTGCCCCTCTGCTGTGCCCTCTGCCTCGCTGCCTGCCTCGCTGCCGGCTGACCCTGCTGTTGTGTGCTCTGCTCTGTT
The DNA here is from genome assembly GCF_964261635.1 of Lissotriton helveticus. Classification (NCBI taxonomy): domain Eukaryota; kingdom Metazoa; phylum Chordata; class Amphibia; order Caudata; family Salamandridae; genus Lissotriton; species Lissotriton helveticus. The sequence continues at coordinate 1,327,447,896 of NC_136068.1, read as the reverse complement.
TTGTCAATCATTTGTGCTTGTTTTCTTCCATAGTTTTTCCCCGTGTTAAGCGTATCTTTTGTCAATCATTTGTGCTTGTTTTCTTCCATAGTTTTTCCCCGTGTTAAGCGTATCTTTTGTCAATCATTTGTGCTTGTTTTCTTCCATAGCTTTTCCCCGTGTTAAGCGTATCTTTTGTCATTCATTTGTGCTTGTTTTCGTAGGTTTGCCCGTTCTCCTCCCCGCTTCCCGCCACCACCGCTGACCCCGCCCCTTTTTTCCTTCTGTTCCCTCCCCGCTCCCGCCTCCCAGCTGCTCCGCCCACCCGCGCACTTCGCCTTATATGGCGACCGTGCGAACGCGCAGCGTTGACGCGCAGCGGGCGCGCCGATTGTGCGCCGAAGGCGCGCCAAAGGTAAGCCCGTCTGCGCCCGTCCGCGCCTGGACCGCGCCCAGGGCCAGGACCCCTGGCCCCCACCGACGGAAGCCGACCCGATGAACCTACAACGCCGCCGATCTCATCGCACTCAACACCGGCCGCATCCCAGGATGTCATCGAGCCGCCCCGAAGCACACCCACGGACCCTTCAGCTGCCACGCCTGCAAGTTCACCTGCATCCAGACTCACCCTGCACCAGCACTCGCCAAGCCGAACATCAGCAGCAACCACCTCAAGTGCATCCTGCTCAACACCCGCTCCGTCCACAGACACGCCGTAGAACTCTGGAACCTCCTCGACACCACCGCCCCTGACGTGGCCTTCCTCACCGAGACCTGGATGAACGCCTCCTCAGCCCCAGACATCGCCATCGCCGTCCCGGATGGCTACAAGATCATCCGGAGGGACCGCACCGCCAACCAGACGGGAGGAGGCATCGCCATCATCCACAGAGACACCATCCGCATCACGACCAACACCGAAGACCACCCTCAGAGGCACCCTGATCTACCGACCCCCGGGTCCACGCACACGATTCAGCGAGGACATCGCCGACTTCGTCAGCCCCAATGCCCTCCCCTCCGCCGACTACATCCTCCTGGGGGACCTCAACTTCCACCTGGAGAACAACAACGACCGCAACACCATCAGCCTGCTCGACAACCTCGCCAACCTCGGACTCAAGCAACTGGTGACCACCCCCACCCACCTCGCCGGACACACACTCGACGCCGTCTTCTCATCCAGCAAAGACGTCACCTTCAGCCACGCAACAGGACTCCACTGGACGGACCACAGCTGCGTCCACTTCACCTTTAAAAGAACGACGATCCACCACCACCAGCAACAGGTTGCCCGAAGAAGCTGGAACAAGATCACAGCCGACCAGCTCACCACTTCCCTGAGCCAGCACCCTCCCGCCAGCTCAGCGAACCCCAGCCAGGCCGCCGACAACCTCACGAAGTGGATCAACAACTGCGCGGACGAACTCGCCCCTCTGAGAACCCCACCCAGCAGACCCTGCAGCAGAAAAACACCATGGTTCACCGACGAACTCAAGAGCTCCAAGAAGAACTGTAGAGCCCTCGAGAAAGTCTGGAGAAGGGAACCAACGACGGACAACATGACCACCCTCAAGCTCGCCACCCGGAAACACCACCAACTGATCCGCGCCACCAAGAAAAATACATACAAGGAACGGCTGGACAACAACGCACACAACTGCAAGGAACTCTTCAACATCGTGAAAGAGCTCTCCAACCCCAACGCCGGAAACAATGACATCACCCCGTCGCAAGACCTCTGCAACTCCCTCGCGTCCTACTTCCACAACAAGATCGCGGACATACACAACAGCTTCAGCAACCAACCAACGCAAGCCAGCCACAACCGCAATAACGCCACCCACCACCACCCTCCGCACCTGGACTCCGATCAGCACCGAAGACACCATCCGCACAATGAACTCCATCCATTCCGGATCTCCGACTGACCCCTGCCCTCACCACGTCTTCAACAAGGCCGACGCTGTCATCGCACCCCACCTGCGGGACATCATCAACACCTCCTTCGACACCGCCGCCTTCCCTGAGAGCTGGAAGCACGCCGAACTCAGCGCTCTTCTCAAGAAACCCACAGCAGACCCCACCGACCTCAAGAACTACCGTCCCATCTCGCTCCTCCCGTTCCCGGCCAAAGTCATCGAGAAGACCGTCAACAAACAGCCGGCCGCCTTCCTCGAGACGAATGGATCCCTCGACCCCTCACAGTCTGGCTTCCGAGCGAATCACAGCACCGAGACCGCCCTCATCGCTGCCACTGATGACATTCGAACTCTGATGGACAACGGAGAAACAGCGGCCCTCATCCTCCTGGACCTCTCCGCGGCTTTCGACACTGTCTGCCACCGCACCCTAGTACAGCGCCTCGGCAACATCGGGATCCAGGACAAGGCACTAGAATGGATCACCTCCTTCCTCGACGGAAGAACACAGAGAGTCCGCCTACCACCGTACAAGTCAGAGGCCACCAAAGTCATCTGCGGCGTCCCTCAAGGATCCTCGCTGAGCCCCACCCTCTTCAACGTATACATGAGCCCCCTCGCAGCCATCGCACGCCAACACAACCTCAACATAATCTCCTACGCCGACGACACCCAGCTGATCCTCTCCCTGACCAACGACCCCGCCACCGCCAGAGCCAACCTGCACGAAGGGATGAGAGATGTAGCCGAATGGATGACGACCAGCCGCCTGAAACTGAACTCGGACAAGACGGAGGTCCTCATCCTGGGCTCCTCGCCCTCCGCCTGGGACGACTCCTGGTGGCCCCCCGCCCTGGGCACCGCACCCAAACCGACGGACCACGCACGCAACCTGGGCTTCATCCTGGACTCCTCCCTCTCCATGACCAGACAAGTAAACGCCGTCTCCTCGTCTTGCTTCAACATCCTGCGCATGCTACGTAAGATCTTCCGGTGGATCCCCACCGAGACGAGGAAGACGGTCACCCAGGCCCTCGTCACCAGCCGACTGGACTACGGCAACGTCCTCTACGCCGGAACCACCGCCAAGCTCCAGAAGAGACTCCAGCGGATCCAGAACGCCTCGGCCAGACTCATTCTCGACATCCCCCGACGCAGCCACATCTCCGGACACCTGAGAGATCTGCATTGGCTCCCGGTCAACAAGAGAATCACCTTCCGTCTCCTCACCCACGCGCACAAAGCCCTACACGACCAAGGCCCGAGCTACCTCAACAACCGGATCAACTTCTACACTCCCAAGCGCCTCCTCAGATCAACCAGCCACGCCCTCGCCGCCGTCCCCCGCATCCGAAGAGCGACAACAGGAGGAAGGTCCTTCTCCTACCTGGCCGCCAAGACCTGGAACTCACTCCCGACCGACCTGCGCCTGACCCAAGACCACCTCTCCTTCAGGAAGAAGCTCAAGACCTGGCTGTTCGAGCAGTAACGGCACCCCCCCCCCCCCCACCCAGCGCCTTGAGACCCTACGGGTGAGTAGTGCGCTCTATAAATGACCAGATAGATAGATAGATAGATAGACTCTTGTGTCCTATGTGGATAGCACTCAATTAATATTCACCTTATCTCAGGAGATAGATGGAGTGGCTCTCCAATTTGAAGGGTGCTTGATGGAGGTGGCTAATTGGATGAACAATAGTTGCCTCAAATTAAATGCTAATAAAACGAAGGTTCTAATTGTGGGGAAAAGCCCCTCCATTTGGACATAAGGCTTGTGGCCCGATGTAATGGGCTCGACCCCAGTCCTGAAGGAAAAACTAAAGAACCTGGGAGTCTGGTTGGACCCTGTGTTTTCTTTCAGATAACCGCTGTGGCCGGAAAGTGTTTTAACACCCTGAAAATGTTAAGAAAGATCTTTGATGTTCTACTGCTCTCGGCCAGGAAAAGCATTGTACAGGCATCAGTTACCTTGCATTTAAACTACTGCAATGTCCTATATCTAGGGTCACTAAAGGGAGACTGCAGAAATTACAGAGAGGTCAAAAATGCTGTGGCCTGTTAGTGCTAAACCTCCGGAGGCGTGCTCCCGCGGGGTCCACATTGAGCACTCTGCACTGGTTATCACTCAAAGAGATAATTCTATTTCAAGCCATGGGCTTTGGCCACAGAGTTTTAATGACAGAGGTCCACTATACCTTACCTCTTTGGTGACCTGCCATCAATCTAGGGGTAATCTTAGATTCTCAGGTACTAACCGGGTAGTTATCCCACGGGTAAGGAAAGTGAAGGTGGGTTGCCGCTCTCTCGCCTTCCTAGTTGCCTTCAAAACCTTGGAATTCCCTGCCTCTCCACCTGAGGATGGAACCCTCGGACCTGCTGTTCCAAAGGAGGCTAAAATGCAAAGAAAGAGTTCTCCCAGATACTTTTAGGTCCAGAGGGGGGAGACAATAAACCAAGCAAAAGGGGTAGACCTCAGTAAGAACCTATATTTCTTTTTAATAGAGTAAATCCAAACTATTTAAGACAAAGATGCCATATAGAAACAAGATTTAGATTATTTTTCAAACATATAAGTTTATTTAAATATTTTTATCGTTTTTTCTCAAAAAATTTTTTTAAGATATATTTGTACAATTATACATAACATTGTCCATGTTTCAAGGAGTGCCCTCTATTGGCAGTGGGTAACAGTTAGTCTCGCTAATCAAACATACTACCTTTCATACTTCCTTTCATACTTATCTTACTGATTTTTAAAAAAAGGGGATGAGAACATACTAAACAATATAAACACTACAACAAAAATATTTTTTATTTTTTTTACAAAAAACAGACTAATGCAAGTGGCAACTCAGAGGTGTACTTATTGGGATACTTATGATAGTGTGGATGGTAACATTCAGCTAGTTAAGGTGGAAATAACCAGTTCGTATCCAAGACTGTGGGTGTTGGGCCGACGTACGTTTCGGTGAGTGTCACCTTCCTCAGGACCAGAGACAGATATATACATACACAACAATATAACAAATGCTATTAAAAATCTTTGAGGGCATGAGACAATGTTCTGAAAAACAGAAAAATACAACAAAGCTTTCAATTTCATAATTTCTTTTGAGTTTAACATCTTATTGGCATCATATGTGTATAACTTCTTTTATGGTTTAGAGAAACAATGAACGCTCATAGCCTATTATGCATCCTGCTACAACATTTAGAAAAATAGGGAAGAAACCCAAGTGTTTTTAATAGTCATGCGCCTTGCAAAAGAAGAGCAAGGGGAAAGAGAGAAGGAGTTAGAATTTCGCAGTTACCATAGGGTTTCAATTCACCCAGTGTGTTTAAAAGAGTTTTGCCTAGTACATGCAGTTTATGAAAAAACTGCTGTTAGTTAGTGTGCTCAAGAAACAGAGTGATTTGCTTATTTGCTAAGTGCTGTTAAGTTAGACCAAGTTCGTTTAAGGAGAAATAATTACCTATGAGACGGGCAGTCTGAGCGTAATTTTATTTAAAATGACCGGTGTTTATAACTTTCACTGGATCGCGAGCTGGGGAGAAAGCAAGGGAGTTTAATATTATCTGCCTGATTGCCTTAATGCTGGCAAGGTGGATGACAGGTAGGCGGGCTAGTATTACCTTAAGGTGCAGTACTGATACTCTTTTATCTTGCAAGTACGTCAAGGGAAAAGGTGGTCATGGTTCTGTGTCTGTCACGAATGGCTTTCTATGTGAATCTGGAACAAAATATAGTATGACCTCTGAGATTTTTAGGCAAACAATCAGTTAGCGGTTACACCTTGTAGGATGGGGAATAAATATACCTCATCTGCTATGGTGTTCCGTATCAGTGATGCTCAAGAGGGACAGTATTTCAAACCTCTGTCTGTTTCCTATGAAAACAATACGTGTAGATTATAAAGCGTTCGCATACTACTGCTGACATTTTCGTGATAGTCTTGGTTGTTAGTTAATTCTATCGAGGTTGTTTAGTTATTTTGTGCAGGGTACTTTATCGCGACTGCATGTGCATTAGTCTACATCTTGCATGATGGTGCTGGCAGCTGCATCGCGTTTCGGCTGTACTGTGACCGGTTATCTAAAACTGTGGTGAGTGACAATATACTACGAATGGATTTGTCTTACCTTGTTTTTTGCATTTACAAAGTTGTAAGCGGCAGTCCAAGGACTTGTGCAGATGCCGGTGTTTGTTCGGTGACACGCTCGGAGCCTTAGAAAGAAAATGCGCAGAGAATTGCGGTCAGATAGGTCCCCGGGGGTACTTAAGAAAGCCAACAGTAGACATAAACAAAGGGGCTCGCTTGCCACGCCACTGCATATACTACATGGGTCGCGGTAAAGTATAATGCAAGTTCGTTTCCGGGCATGATGATAAAGGGAGAGAGGGGCAGCAAGACACGAGAGTAATGCATGTCTTCTACGTGATCTCTTACCGTATGTATGATGTATTGTTGCCGCGACCGGGGTTTCTGGAGTGTGCTCGTAGCATAGGGGCTTCTCAGACTTGCGACTTCGTTTAAATACTCCCTATTGATATTCCCCACATGGAGAGTAGTCGAGGTGGAAAGCGGACTTTTCCATTGCTTGCCTGGTGTGGCAACTAAAATAGTTGACAGACTGCAACGGTGGCGAGCCTGCAGAGTGGCGGCCATATTTGAAAGGGCTTAGGTGGACTTAGATGGCATATCGTCCAGAATGCAGAGTAAATATATCGTATTGCTGCTATATTGGCAAGTTAGGTCTTTCAAAGGAAGAGGGATATTATTGTAATGCAGAGGTATAAAAGTATGCTAGGTACCATAACTAAAGATTTAGTCTACTACTGAAAGAAGGGACCTGTGTTAGTTCCTGGGGCAGCAATGTCGTTAAAGGGTGACTATCCATGATATTTCCTCGTTATGCCCGAATCGCACAGTGTCCAAAAAATGGATCCAGAAAGTTTCTCGTTTTTTCCGATAGACTGTAGGGTCTTTTCCAGGAGGTGTTTGAACACGTTCTAGAATTTGCCATCGCAGATCTCTTTCATTGTGATCATATTGGACAAAATGAGATACCATGGGGGCATTGGTCTTCTGCGTCCTAATGGCAGATTTGTGTTCCGACAATCTAGTCCGGAATTCTCTAGATGTTTCACCTATATATCCTATGTCACAAGGACAAGTGATAAGGTATATAACATTTTTTGTTCTGCAGTTGGTCATTTCCTTTAGATTTCCATGCTTTCGTCCATAGGTCCATTTATCACCAGTGATGATATGGTCACATGCGTGGCAGTTGCCACATCTGTGGTTGCCTTTTGGTAGTGGATTTCCATCCATTGTTTTCTGTTTGTTTTTTTCTTCTTTGTTTTTCCACCTGCTATGTACCAGCTTGTCTCGAAGATTCTGATTTCTTCTGAGAGCTAGGATGGGTTTACTTAGTCTGCTGTCTTGGTCATTCGTGTTCAATATTTTCCAGTTGTTGTGGATCACCTTTCTTATTTTGTTGTTAATAGTGGAATGGTTCAGGACACATACCAGTTTTTGTTCCTTAAGTTTTGGAATAGGATTTAGAAGGGCATCTCTGTTATAATATTTTGCTCTTTTCATTGAGCTTCGTATGAGGCGTTTAGGGTATCCTCTTGCTAGTAGCCTTTTCGTTAGTTGGTCGGCATGTGTCTTGTAGTCCTTCATGGTTGTACAGTTTCTTTTGATTCGTAAAAACTCGCCAAATGGGATCGAATTTTTTTGGCAGTTGGGGTGGTAGCTACCATGTTCCAGGATGGTGTTTTTGGCTGTTGGTTTACGGTATAAGTCAACTGTCAGTTTGCCGTCTGTGTGTCGGATCCATATATCCAAAAATTCCACTTTATCTGAGGAAAAGGTGTGAGTGAACTTAAGATTTTTGTCAGCTAAGTTAAGCCATTCTATGAATTCCTTCAAAAGGTCTTCTGTTCCTGACCAGACGAAGAAAACGTCGTCTATGAATCTGTGCCATCTGGAGATGTTCTCAAAAAATGGCGCAATTTCATTATAGATGTTTTTGCGCTCAAATTCTCCCATATAAATGTTCGCTATGCTGGGGGCGCAAGAAGCCCCCATGCTGACACCTTTGATTTGATGGTATATTTCGTTTCCGAATTCAAAGTAGTTGTTATGAAGGACCATTCTAAGGCATTCCAAGATGAAGTTGTCAGGTCTAGGTCCAGGTGTCCTTGTTAGCAGTGCTGCAACAGATTCCATAGCTTTGTCTTGAGGAATATTAGTATAAAGGGATTCTATGTCGCATGTTACAAGCAGCTGGGTATCTTTGTTGAATGGAGAGTGTTCTAGAACTTTAATTATGTGCCCAGTATCCTTGATATAGGAGGCATACGTGGTGGTGAGAGGGCATAAGAAGGTATCCAGATATTTTGAGAGGGGTTCTGTACTGGAGTTAATGGAGGCCACAATGGGTCTCAAAGGCGGGTTGACTGTGTTCTTGTGTGTTTTTGGAACACCATAAATAGCTGGGGTCACTGGATGGGGGTTTATAAGGTAATCCATCTCTTTTTGACAGATGTGTCCCTCTAAGAAAGCGGTGGATACTATGGTTTTAACCTCCTCTGCTAAGTTCGTAAGTGATCGTCTGCTTGCTTTTTTGTAATGTTCCTCTACTTTGAGCATTTGGTTGATTTTATCTGCGTAGTGGTTCGCATCCATGATCACAATTCCTCCCGCTTTGTCGCAGGGTTTTATTACGATATCTTGGTTATTTTGTAACGTTCTTAGAGCTATTCTTTCTTCTTTCTCCAGATTAGAGTGGGGCATCGGGATATATTTCAGGACTCTTTCTAATTCATTGAGCACGGTTTTCTCAAATATTGCCACTTCTGGTCCTAGCATGTCTAACGTGGGGGTGAAAGTGGATGGGGGGTGACAGCCTGAGATATTATCTTCTTCTTCTCTTGTGTCCAGGTTGTCAAAATATTTTCTCAGTCTGATCTTCCTGAAGAAAGAAAATATGTCTTGGTGAATTTGGAATCTATTAGCACCAGTGCTGGGAATGTATGAGAGACCTTTACTTAAGATTCTCACTTCTTCAGATGAGAGATTATGTGTGGAGAGATTAAATATTGGTATGGATATGTTGTTCTGTTTTTTTACTGTTTCCAATATTGTTGTCGTCTCGTCTGGACATATGGCTGAGGATGTGGAGGGTTCGCTTGTTGGTATTGAGGTGATTGCTGATATTGGTTCTGATTCGACGTTGGGTAGCGAGATCTCCCTCTTCCTCTGCCCCTCGATAAAAAAGGATGTCGAGGGCCTCGATTTTGTCTTCCTGAGAAGTGGCCTCTTTGATTATGGTTGGGATAGTTATAATCATAATCTTCTTCTGTCAGCATCCCTTCTTGTTCCGAGTCTGAAGAGTTGGTGTTGGAAAAAGTCTGGAATCTGACTCTCTTGTTGAAGTTAGGGTTATGGTAGGTCTGTTCGTGTGGTCTTGTTCCTTCAGCTAAGTCATCTTGTTGCTGGGTATAGAAATCCTTTTTAAGGTATGGATAGATTTTTTCTTGTGCGAACCAGCGCACATCTTTCCTTAGTTTGTCCATTTTTTTCTTTGTGAGGAACGTGTCAAATTCTTCTATTTCCTCGTTGATTTCTTGGAGAGTTTTCTTTGCTTCTTCCAAGGAGGGGTTTGCTTTTAATTTCTCTTCCAGTTCATAGATTTCTTTCTGTAATGCTGTTAGCATATCTTTGACTGTGTTTATGATGAGGAGCATCCAATCGCGTGAGCAGCGATTCGCTATGAGGGACCAGCGTTCTAGGAAACTGCGAACTTCTACGAATAGGGCTGGCATGTTTCTAACCCTGAGTCCTATGGGGATTGCTCCTGCTTTTAGGTATTCTCCCATAAAGAATGCGTGTGATTCCATTCTTTTCGCTTTCTTTTTTAAGTTTACCAGTTTTAACCACTCATTATTGGTACTAGGTGTACTAGTGGTGTTGGTCTTTCTGCCTCCTGTGATTTGGTCCATCATGGTGAGAAAGTCCTCATCAGAGAAACCAAATGTTTTTAGGTTGTCCATGTTTTTACAGGTAGGGAGGCTGCCGAATTATATGTTAGATGAAGCTAAGAATAGTAATAACTCCAAAGAAAATGGGTGTTCAGAGGAAAAAAGGGGGGGAGGAAAGTGCTGTGCAAGAATTTGTGTGCTATGAGCAGAACGAATTTGAGAGAAGGAGTGAGCTCTACAGTGAAAACTGTTGAGATAAAATGCAAAGAAAGAGTTCTCCCAGATACTTTTAGGTCCAGAGGGGGGAGACAATAAACCAAGCAAAAGGGGTAGACCTCAGTAAGAACCTATATTTCTTTTTAATAGAGTAAATCCAAACTATTTAAGACAAAGATGCCATATAGAAACAAGATTTAGATTATTTTTCAAACATATAAGTTTATTTAAATATTTTTATCGTTTTTTCTCAAAATTTTTTTTAAGATATATTTGTACAATTATACATAACATTGTCCATGTTTCAAGGAGTGCCCTCTATTGGCAGTGGGTAACAGTTAGTCTCGCTAATCAAACATACTACCTTTCATACTTCCTTTCATACTTATCTTACTGATTTTTAAAAAAAGGGGATGAGAACATACTAAACAATATAAACACTACAACAAAAAAAAAATTTTTTTTACAAAAAACAGACTAATGCAAGTGGCAACTCAGAGGTGTACTTATTGGGATACTTATGATAGTGTGGATGGTAACATTCAGCTAGTTAAGGTGGAAATAACCAGTTCGTATCCAAGACTGTGGGTGTTGGGCCGACGTACGTTTCGGTGAGTGTCACCTTCCTCAGGACCAGAGACAGATATATACATACACAACAATATAACAAATGCTATTAAAAATCTTTGAGGGCATGAGACAATGTTCTGAAAAACAGAAAAATACAACAAAGCTTTCAATTTCATAATTTCTTTTGAGTTTAACATCTTATTGGCATCATATGTGTATAACTTCTTTTATGGTTTAGAGAAACAATGAACGCTCATAGCCTATTATGCATCCTGCTACAACATTTAGAAAAATAGGGAAGAAACCCAAGTGTTTTTAATAGTCATGCGCCTTGCAAAAGAAGAGCAAGGGGAAAGAGAGAAGGAGTTAGAATTTCGCAGTTACCATAGGGTTTCAATTCACCCAGTGTGTTTAAAAGAGTTTTGCCTAGTACATGCAGTTTATGAAAAAACTGCTGTTAGTTAGTGTGCTCAAGAAACAGAGTGATTTGCTTATTTGCTAAGTGCTGTTAAGTTAGACCAAGTTCGTTTAAGGAGAAATAATTACCTATGAGACGGGCAGTCTGAGCGTAATTTTATTTAAAATGACCGGTGTTTATAACTTTCACTGGATCGCGAGCTGGGGAGAAAGCAAGGGAGTTTAATATTATCTGCCTGATTGCCTTAATGCTGGCAAGGTGGATGACAGGTAGGCGGGCTAGTATTACCTTAAGGTGCAGTACTGATACTCTTTTATCTTGCAAGTACGTCAAGGGAAAAGGTGGTCATGGTTCTGTGTCTGTCACGAATGGCTTTCTATGTGAATCTGGAACAAAATATAGTATGACCTCTGAGATTTTTAGGCAAACAATCAGTTAGCGGTTACACCTTGTAGGATGGGGAATAAATATACCTCATCTGCTATGGTGTTCCGTATCAGTGATGCTCAAGAGGGACAGTATTTCAAACCTCTGTCTGTTTCCTATGAAAACAATACGTGTAGATTATAAAGCGTTCGCATACTACTGCTGACATTTTCGTGATAGTCTTGGTTGTTAGTTAATTCTATCGAGGTTGTTTAGTTATTTTGTGCAGGGTACTTTATCGCGACTGCATGTGCATTAGTCTACATCTTGCATGATGGTGCTGGCAGCTGCATCGCGTTTCGGCTGTACTGTGACCGGTTATCTAAAACTGTGGTGAGTGACAATATACTACGAATGGATTTGTCTTACCTTGTTTTTTGCATTTACAAAGTTGTAAGCGGCAGTCCAAGGACTTGTGCAGATGCCGGTGTTTGTTCGGTGACACGCTCGGAGCCTTAGAAAGAAAATGCGCAGAGAATTGCGGTCAGATAGGTCCCCGGGGGTACTTAAGAAAGCCAACAGTAGACATAAACAAAGGGGCTCGCTTGCCACGCCACTGCATATACTACATGGGTCGCGGTAAAGTATAATGCAAGTTCGTTTCCGGGCATGATGATAAAGGGAGAGAGGGGCAGCAAGACACGAGAGTAATGCATGTCTTCTACGTGATCTCTTACCGTATGTATGATGTATTGTTGCCGCGACCGGGGTTTCTGGAGTGTGCTCGCAGCATAGGGGCTTCTCAGACTTGCGACTTCGTTTAAATACTCCCTATTGATATTCCCCACATGGAGAGTAGTCGAGGTGGAAAGCGGACTTTTCCATTGCTTGCCTGGTGTGGCAACTAAAATAGTTGACAGACTGCAACGGTGGCGAGCCTGCAGAGTGGCGGCCATATTTGAAAGGGCTTAGGTGGACTTAGATGGCATATCGTCCAGAATGCAGAGTAAATATATCGTATTGCTGCTATATTGGCAAGTTAGGTCTTTCAAAGGAAGAGGGATATTATTGTAATGCAGAGGTATAAAAGTATGCTAGGTACCATAACTAAAGATTTAGTCTACTACTGAAAGAAGGGACCTGTGTTAGTTCCTGGGGCAGCAATGTCGTTAAAGGGTGACTATCCATGATATTTCCTCGTTATGCCCGAATCGCACAGTGTCCAAAAAATGGATCCAGAAAGTTTCTCGTTTTTTCCGATAGACTGTAGGGTCTTTTCCAGGAGGTGTTTGAACACGTTCTAGAATTTGCCATCGCAGATCTCTTTCATTGTGATCATATTGGACAAAATGAGATACCATGGGGGCATTGGTCTTCTGCGTCCTAATGGCAGATTTGTGTTCCGACAATCTAGTCCGGAATTCTCTAGATGTTTCACCTATATATCCTATGTCACAAGGACAAGTGATAAGGTATATAACATTTTTTGTTCTGCAGTTGGTCATTTCCTTTAGATTTCCATGCTTTCGTCCATAGGTCCATTTATCACCAGTGATGATATGGTCACATGCGTGGCAGTTGCCACATCTGTGGTTGCCTTTTGGTAGTGGATTTCCATCCATTGTTTTCTGTTTGTTTTTTTCTTCTTTGTTTTTCCACCTGCTATGTACCAGCTTGTCTCGAAGATTCTGATTTCTTCTGAGAGCTAGGATGGGTTTACTTAGTCTGCTGTCTTGGTCATTCGTGTTCAATATTTTCCAGTTGTTGTGGATCACCTTTCTTATTTTGTTGTTAATAGTGGAATGGTTCAGGACACATACCAGTTTTTGTTCCTTAAGTTTTGGAATAGGATTTAGAAGGGCATCTCTGTTATAATATTTTGCTCTTTTCATTGAGCTTCGTATGAGGCGTTTAGGGTATCCTCTTGCTAGTAGCCTTTTCGTTAGTTGGTCGGCATGTGTCTTGTAGTCCTTCATGGTTGTACAGTTTCTTTTGATTCGTAAAAACTCGCCAAATGGGATCGAATTTTTTTGGCAGTTGGGGTGGTAGCTACCATGTTCCAGGATGGTGTTTTTGGCTGTTGGTTTACGGTATAAGTCAACTGTCAGTTTGCCGTCTGTGTGTCGGATCCATATATCCAAAAATTCCACTTTATCTGAGGAAAAGGTGTGAGTGAACTTAAGATTTTTGTCAGCTAAGTTAAGCCATTCTATGAATTCCTTCAAAAGGTCTTCTGTTCCTGACCAGACGAAGAAAACGTCGTCTATGAATCTGTGCCATCTGGAGATGTTCTCAAAAAATGGCGCAATTTCATTATAGATGTTTTTGCGCTCAAATTCTCCCATATAAATGTTCGCTATGCTGGGGGCGCAAGAAGCCCCCATGCTGACACCTTTGATTTGATGGTATATTTCGTTTCCGAATTCAAAGTAGTTGTTATGAAGGACCATTCTAAGGCATTCCAAGATGAAGTTGTCAGGTCTAGGTCCAGGTGTCCTTGTTAGCAGTGCTGCAACAGATTCCATAGCTTTGTCTTGAGGAATATTAGTATAAAGGGATTCTATGTCGCATGTTACAAGCAGCTGGGTATCTTTGTTGAATGGAGAGTGTTCTAGAACTTTAATTATGTGCCCAGTATCCTTGATATAGGAGGCATACGTGGTGGTGAGAGGGCATAAGAAGGTATCCAGATATTTTGAGAGGGGTTCTGTACTGGAGTTAATGGAGGCCACAATGGGTCTCAAAGGCGGGTTGACTGTGTTCTTGTGTGTTTTTGGAACACCATAAATAGCTGGGGTCACTGGATGGGGGTTTATAAGGTAATCCATCTCTTTTTGACAGATGTGTCCCTCTAAGAAAGCGGTGGATACTATGGTTTTAACCTCCTCTGCTAAGTTCGTAAGTGATCGTCTGCTTGCTTTTTTGTAATGTTCCTCTACTTTGAGCATTTGGTTGATTTTATCTGCGTAGTGGTTCGCATCCATGATCACAATTCCTCCCGCTTTGTCGCAGGGTTTTATTACGATATCTTGGTTATTTTGTAACGTTCTTAGAGCTATTCTTTCTTCTTTCTCCAGATTAGAGTGGGGCATCGGGATATATTTCAGGACTCTTTCCAATTCATTGAGCACGGTTTTCTCAAATATTGCCACTTCTGGTCCTAGCATGTCTAACGTGGGGGTGAAAGTGGATGGGGGGTGACAGCCTGAGATATTATCTTCTTCTTCTCTTGTGTCCAGGTTGTCAAAATATTTTCTCAGTCTGATCTTCCTGAAGAAAGAAAATATGTCTTGGTGAATTTGGAATCTATTAGCACCAGTGCTGGGAACGTATGAGAGACCTTTACTTAAGATTCTCACTTCTTCAGATGAGAGATTATGTGTGGAGAGATTAAATATTGGTATGGATATGTTGTTCTGTTTTTTTACTGTTTCCAATATTGTTGTCGTCTCGTCTGGACATATGGCTGAGGATGTGGAGGGTTCGCTTGTTGGTATTGAGGTGATTGCTGATATTGGTTCTGATTCGACGTTGGGTAGCGAGATCTCCCTCTTCCTCTGCCCCTCGATAAAAAAGGATGTCGAGGGCCTCGATTTTGTCTTCCTGAGAAGTGGCCTCTTTGATTATGGTTGGGATAGTTATAATCATAATCTTCTTCTGTCAGCATCCCTTCTTGTTCCGAGTCTGAAGAGTTGGTGTTGTGACAGACACAGAACCATGACCACCTTTTCCCTTGACGTACTTGCAAGATAAAAGAGTATCAGTACTGCACCTTAAGGTAATACTAGCCCGCCTACCTGTCATCCACCTTGCCAGCATTAAGGCAATCAGGCAGATAATATTAAACTCCCTTGCTTTCTCCCCAGCTCGCGATCCAGTGAAAGTTATAAACACCGGTCATTTTAAATAAAATTACGCTCAGACTGCCCGTCTCATAGGTAATTATTTCTCCTTAAACGAACTTGGTCTAACTTAACAGCACTTAGCAAATAAGCAAATCACTCTGTTTCTTGAGCACACTAACTAACAGCAGTTTTTTCATAAACTGCATGTACTAGGCAAAACTCTTTTAAACACACTGGGTGAATTGAAACCCTATGGTAACTGCGAAATTCTAACTCCTTCTCTCTTTCCCCTTGCTCTTCTTTTGCAAGGCGCATGACTATTAAAAACACTTGGGTTTCTTCCCTATTTTTCTAAATGTTGTAGCAGGATGCATAATAGGCTATGAGCGTTCATTGTTTCTCTAAACCATAAAAGAAGTTATACACATATGATGCCAATAAGATGTTAAACTCAAAAGAAATTATGAAATTGAAAGCTTTGTTGTATTTTTCTGTTTTTCAGAACATTGTCTCATGCCCTCAAAGATTTTTAATAGCATTTGTTATATTGTTGTGTATGTATATATCTGTCTCTGGTCCTGAGGAAGGTGACACTCACCGAAACGTACGTCGGCCCAACACCCACAGTCTTGGATACGAACTGGTTATTTCCACCTTAACTAGCTGAATGTTACCATCCACACTATCATAAGTATCCCAATAAGTACACCTCTGAGTTGCCACTTGCATTAGTCTGTTTTTTGTAAAAAAAAAAAAATTTTGTTGTAGTGTTTATATTGTTTAGTATGTTCTCATCCCCTTTTTTTAAAAATCAGTAAGATAAGTATGAAAGGAAGTATGAAAGGTAGTATGTTTGATTAGCGAGACTAACTGTTACCCACTGCCAATAGAGGGCACTCCTTGAAACATGGACAATGTTATGTATAATTGTACAAATATATCTTAAAAAAAATTTTGAGAAAAAACGATAAAAATATTTAAATAAACTTATATGTTTGAAAAATAATCTAAATCTTGTTTCTATATGGCATCTTTGTCTTAAATAGTTTGGATTTACTCTATTAAAAAGAAATATAGGTTCTTACTGAGGTCTACCCCTTTTGCCAAAGGAGGCTAAATACATGGATATTTCTCTGCTTTACCATAGGCCTTTAACTACTTAGCTTTCTTGTAATAGGGCAGATGTTTCAGCTGATGTTTCTCCTTCTGGTCCCTCTCTCTGAGCGATGGGACGCACTGTTAGGCGCAGCCATGCGCTTTATAAATGTCAGTATCGGCTGCTACCGGACAGGAGTGGTGGGGCGGGGGCTGGGGTGGAGGGAAGGGAAGGTAAGGGAAAAAAACGTGCCTGCCGCCTTCTCTCCTCAGTCCTCTTTCTTCTTCCTGTCTCTGATGGCAGCAGGAAGCACCAGACTCCCGGGCTCCCCTAAGCCAATGACAACGCTGCAATGCAGCATTGTGATTGGTCTGATTGCCGTGGTTCAGCGCTCAAATGGGGACTAGGAGGCTTTGTATGTTCCTCTCCAGGCTGCGTAATGCAGCCTGGTGGGGAACATGCAAAGGGTGCATGACTGTTTGGCTTGTACAAGAGGGCCGGCCAAGCAGTAATGCACACTTAAGGAGTGCAAACCACTCCTACACCATCTCTGGCCAGCCTCACCCGAGAGCCACTGACTTCAATAGGAAAACTAAAAGGATAATAACGTTAGGTTATTATCATTTTATTTTTTATTTTGAGCAGTGAGGTGACACTCCTCCACATTAGCGGAGGGGACACCTCTGATAAATGTGCTTATTATTATTATTATTCATTTATTTATTATTTAATGCTTAACGTTCAACAGCCGTAACTGACCATGGTGCCTGTAGTGGGGGATTTCGCCCCCAAGCATAAAAATCTGCCTCCACCACTGCAGGGGACAATGTGCACAGAATTAGCAGCAGTTAATACTAAATTGGAATATGGACATGGGAAACTGAACCGAGATTAAAAGACAACCACTACCAAAACCTTAACTAGTAAAGTTCTTGTAAATCCATGCACCAGTTAACAAATGCCTTTCAAAGCAATAAAGAAGGGGAAGATTGGAAAGGCATCCATAGTGGGCTGATCCAAGGAGGATAAAGTGATGTTGCTTACTACTCAAGGGCAAAGGATAGGAGCTGTGAAGCCCTTGAAGGTCACCCACTTCTCCTCAGACTCTTACAAGAATGACTGGCTTCCAGCTTGGCTCAACAGTCACCTGAAAGATGATCCCTGAAATGGTCATGACTTCCATTGTGGTAGTTAACCTGTGCACCGATCAAACTTAACATGTCTGACTCTGACATAGGAACCTGTCTCACTCATCCTGCACAGAGAGCGGACTTGCACATCTAAAACATGTAAACGGGTATTATTTGTGCTCAGGTTGGAAAAGATATGACCTGGTCTCATGTTGCTTGAAGTGGGTCTGAACCTGGTCCAGAGACTTTGCGGAGGAGTGAGGCTTTCCTCCTGGCTAGCCAGAATGGACTCTGGATGATCAGAAACTGGGAATGTTGATACCATAGTCCTGCTGGGTGTCCGGGCCCCACCAGTGGTTTACCCCATAGTGGTCTTTTCTGTTGCAGGACACTGCCAACCAGTGTCTGAAAAGGAACGGAATTTTGTCGTCAGTCATTTCGCTCCTCGAGTCTTACTCTTGAGTTTTTCCTGAGTCTGAGCATGGTGGGAAGAAGAAGGCTTAGGATGACATTTTGATCCATGGTTGTCATCTTTAAGAATCGAGGGATGCTTAACAGACTGCCGGGCAGCAGGCATTTATGCGATACATTAGTGCTAGACGCACTGATGGAGGCAGGAAGGTTTCTTCAGTTGGGTCTGCAGTGCAAAAACTTGAGGTAATATTGGAGACCCTACCTGGGAGAATGCTGACAGTTGAGCGCCACTGGAAATGACGGCGGGTAGGCTGAGAGTCCTAGAGCCTCGTACAGCTGAGATTGCCACAAACATGAATGAAGTGAAAGAGGTACAGGCTTTTAGCAGTGGACACTATGCTGATGATGGAGGAAGAACTGGAGTGGCTTCCTTGCCTGAGAAGGAGCAACTCACTGAGAATGCTTAGTGCACCAGTAGAGGCATTATCCAAGGGGTTGCAGGGCAGGGTGGGCACTGTAATGAATTTACAGGCTCCCTCCCTGGGGGTGGAGGGGTGGGTGGGTGTCAAACAGTACTGTGAGAAAGGCATATAGACAGCCTTCTCAAGTGAGGAAACCGAATGGAGGATCAGGGTCACAGTGATGGCGCTATTAGGCCCGGCTTGCGGAATTGGGGGAATTCAGTGACTTCACGTTACTCTTTTAACATGGAGTTCCGGCCAAATTCCACCAATCACCACAGAATTTGTTTCTCATTCGAGCAATGCAATGCAATGACAATAGGAACTACAACAAGCTCCAGCAAGTGGGCTGGCGAGCGCAAGCAAGATTTGGCGTCCCCTAAAACGTTTTCCGATTGCTAGGCAGCCTTCCTGTATGATTTTCTAACACGAGCGGTCACGAGATTAGTCACGGTCAGAGGGCTGCTTCTCAAGTAGATTTTCTACTCGAGTGACAGCAAAATCAACTCGAATGGGCCCGCTGTCTGGCATCCAGTGTGGTGCCATTCATGCTAATTTTTCAGCATGGAACGTGCATTTTTTTGACCCACTGGCAAAACTTAGCTGAATCTCCCAGAGTTTTTATGTAACTCTGTAGAATGAAATTTTGCGAGTTCCCCCTACCCCTAGTGGTGATGTCCACATCGAGTGCAAAGAAATGAAATGAAAAATTATATTTGTATAGCGCCGAAACTACCCGGAGGCCTCGCAGCGCTTACATTGATTGTAATAATGGACAGGCCGCGGGGTTACCGGGTTTTGGTGTACAGATGTGTCTTCAGCGCTTTCCTAAAAGCCATCCTGTTGGGGTTCCCTCTGAGGGCAAGAGGGAGGGAGTTCCAGAGCCTGGCGGCCGTGTGGGAAAAAGAGCGGCCGCCCCACCTAGCTTTGTTAATCTTTGTTGTAGTTGCTAGATGCAATGATCCGGAGCGAAGGGCTCTGGGGGGGACATAGGGCAGAACTAAGGGAAACAGGATGGCGGGGCGCGTTCGATAAAAAGATTTGTGGACAATGCACATGGCCTTGAACTGAGCTCTGGCAACGACTGGAAGCCAGTGAAGATCGTTCAAGGCGTGCTTAGCAGACTGCCAGCGAGGGATGTTGTACAATAGGCGGGCGGCACAGTTTTGGGTGACCTGGAGCCTGTGGGTCATGGCTACCGGTGCTCCCAGATATAGCGCGTTTCCATAGTCCAGGCGAGAAAGGATCAGGGCCTGGACCAAGATTCTCCTCGCCTGGAAAGGAAGCAAAGGGAGCACTTTGCGAAGCATCTTCATGAGCCCCACACATGTGGCCGCTGTTTTAATGGCTTGAGCCGAGAAGTCGAGCGACTTGTCCAGCCAGACGCCCAGGCTCTTTATCTGGGATTTGGGGGGGGGGGAGCGCCGAGGCAGGAAGGCCAAATAGAGGCCAGACAGGTTGGAGGAGGGTTGCCCAGGAGCATGACCTCCGTTTTCTCCCCATTAAGTTTGAGGCAGGAGAGTTGCATCCACCTAGCTACAGCCTCTAGACATGGACCTAAGGTGTTGGACGACCCATCCGTGTGATCCAGAGAGACCACCAGTTGGGTATCGTCAGCGTAGGTGACAATACGCACACCAAAGGGTTGGACTATCCCTGCTAGAGGTTGCATATAAACGTTAAAAAGCGTGGGGCTCAGGGAAGAGCCCTGAGGCACCCCGCAGCTAAGTGGATGTTTGATGGAGACAGCCTCACCCTCAAACACCTGGAAGAAACGCTCTTCCAGGAAGGAAGACAGCCACTCCAGTGCCGCGCCCGACACTCCCAAACTCATCAAACGATGTAATAAGATGGTGTGGTTGACGGTGTCGAACGCGGCACTGAGATCGAGCAAAATGATGGCTGCTTTTCCTCCCCGGTCCAGCACGGCTCGGGTTTCCTCCGTCACTGCGATAAGAGCAGTTTCGGTCCCATGCTGGGGACGGAACCCTGTCTGAGAGACACAAAGCAGATCTGCTGATTCTAAGTGGTCTACTAGGATGGTGTTAATGTGTCTCTCGAGCAGTTTTCTCATCCAGGGGAGTAGGGAGATTGGGCGGAAGTTAGACAGATTGTTCTGGTCCAGGGAGGGCTTCTTTAATAAGGCCTTGACCATCGCACACTTCCAAGAGGCAGGGACAGAGTTGGTGGTAATAGAAGCATTGAGAGCAATCAAAATGGCCGGGCGGATGGCATCCCAGACCTTTGTGAGAATCCTCGGGGGCGCTGAATCTTTGGGGGATCCTGAGGTAACTTTAGGGATGATTTTATCAATAGTGGCGGAGTCTAACAAGGTAAATTTGTCCAGTGTGCAGGGGGCAGTGGAAGCACTCTCCAGAGAGATGGTGGATTCCTCAGCCTCATTACCTCCAGGAAATAAAGAGTAGATGGTTTGAATCTTCTGAAAGAAGTAAGAGGCTAGATCATCGCATCGGGATTGGGCGCCTATTGGGGACAGCTGCTCGGGTGCGGGAGAGATTAGGGATTTGGCAATTTTAAAAATTTCTTTGGGAGAATTGGCGGCTGAGTTGATTTTTGAGTCGTAAAAAAGAGCTTGTGCAGTTTTCATTTCGAGTTTATAGAGCTTTATAGCGGCTCTGTAATCTGCTCTTTTTGAGGGTGAGCGGTCACTTCTCCATGCTCTCTCTAATTTACGGCAGGACTGCTTCATGAGCCTGAGAGCAGGGGAGTACCAGGGGGCAACTTTGGATCTTTTTATCAAGTCGAGGGGTTTCTTAGGGAGGACTTGATCGAGGGTGCAGTTTATCCAGTTGTCAAAATTGGCGGTCGCGATGGCGGGATTGGTCGCCATCGCAGGAGGATGTTTATTGAGGGCCAGAATCCACTCAGAGGACGAGAGCGATGCCCACTTCCTCGCAAAGAGGTGAGTTTGTGTACCCAGTGATTGTTGTTTTTTCCTTTACTGCAGCTACATACATTAGTAGGAAGAACTCCTGAACCTTAAGTGGAAATGGATAGAGCAGGACTCGCATCATCAGTCAGCTTCCTTTCAAAACTGAGAGTGGAACACAAACGGAAACATGTTTTCTCATATGGAATAAGTTAAGGCTTTCCAGGTCAGATGCAGTCACAATTGTGGTCGATATACTTGAGGTAGTGTTTAGGCGTTGGATTCTACCAATGGTGGGGCAAACCACGGATTCCACCTATGGTGGGGCAGACCAGGGCTCCATAATATATTGAGGTAGTTCCTCTGGAAGGGTCGAGCAAAGGTTGTATTGTGTTTATTTGGATGTGTTTTTCTGTTTTCCCTCTGCTCTCCTTTTCCTTTGTTTGAGTTTTGAGTCATAGCATTTTTTTTTTGCCTTTACTTTGGTGGTTCTCTTCCCTCCATGATATGATTTCTCAAAATGGGTGGTAGTAACTATTTGGTCTACATGTCTGGGCAGTGGTGGCTCCTCCACTAAGGTGGAGGAGCGTGACCCCACTGCATTTCAGCAGTGAAGGAAAGGAAAAATAAAATGTTAATAATGTGATGTTATTATCATTTTATTTGTTCATGCTGCGGTAGCATGGGGCACGGTCAGTGGAGAACTGGTGGGCACACTGAAGTGCTCATGACGCTTTGATGAGCTATCTAGGGCCAGCCAGTCAGGCGCAATTAGCATGTTCTCGTGACGAACATGCCCAGGCCCCAACTCTCGAACTGAGCGCCGAATTATGGTGCTCAGACTAATCACAACACTGCACTGCAGCATTGTGATTGGCTTAGGGGAGCCAATCACAACACTGCATTGCAGCGTTGTGATTGGCTCAGGGAAGTCTGGCTGCTTCCTGTTCGGCCGACGGAGGAGAGACAACCTGGGACAGAGCGCAAGGAGATGTGTATTTTTCTTTTTTTTACACTCCCTTACTCCCTCCCCCCCTGCGACCCCAGATTCGTGCCAGCCACTACTGGTTCTGGGGACTGCCATACCAGCCCTATGCACCTGAAGGTGTTTTCTTCTTGTATTTTTGTAGTAAAGCAATAAATATATTTAATCTATAAACTTGGACCAGGCTTTTACAAATGTTCAGTCCTAAGCTAAGATTTCAAAAGTAACTTGCCTGACAGGCTAGCTATACGCCATCCAAGTGTGAAATAGGGAAAAATGCAACACAGATAAAGGTTCTCACCAGATAAGCCTCAGAATAGTACAAAACGAGGAGTGTGTTTATTTGTAGTTGGTGTGTCCCGATTGATTGCTCTTCATCTCGATCTATATTTTTTCTGAGAACGATTTGGATCTTGAAGGTCCTTTATCAGCCATTCCCACCTTGGGCAACAATTCCTGATGATTCTCTGCACTTAATAGGCAGCTGAATGCGAAGCAGCAATGCTATCTCCTCAAAGACTTGTAGTAGTCTAATACGTTTTAGAAATGATGCTGAATTTATTACACGTATTGATTCAATAACACATACGCCGTTGTGGCAAATCCATATCCACAATTTCTGGCCATAGACATTTGCAATATTGCCAAATTTGAGCAAGAGTGTTCCAAAGGAGCCAACGAGGAGGGAGCTGTGTCTTCATACTTTTGCCAGAAATGTCAACTCACATGCTGCCACCGTGTGTTCCACAATATTGTGTTATGTGGCGGCTACAAGCCCCTGTTTGTTCTTGGTAAACCCACAATCTGTCTTGCAACAGAGAGCGCATGTGCTGTCTAGTAGGTGACACCTAAAAATGGACTTAGACAAAAATAAAAGGGAAGGTTAGTTGGACAAAGAGAGCCCGTAGTAGAGGTCGAGGTCGTGGGAAAGGAGCAAGTCAAAAAAGCCATCTTCTGCCAAGACCTGAGGTCTCAAGTCCTCTGTTGTTCTCCATGAAACTCCCTGAAAGTTTGACATATGGGCACCCCAGAAACTACATCACCCCAACCTGCATCAGATGTCCCTCCTGAGGATAGGCACACAGCACAGGGTGGATAGGGACAGTGCCACACACACAACTGCGTAATGTGCGCTTCCTCCACATTGCAGTCACATGTCAGAGTGGCAGTAAGGGGCACTCATGTGTAGCAGATCTTTCTGCAAGTCCCATTTACTAATATTTACATCCATCCTTGCCTTTGCTTACGACCACACCATCACACTTAACTTGCAAAGGCCACGCCCTCTACCAGCGTTTCTCTTGCCACATTTTTAGCAAATATTGGTGATGTGTTCTCGTCATCGCTAAAACCCTGTGCACCGTTTGATTGAACCTTTGTACAGCATTCCTGTTCGACATCATAATAAGCAAGAAACATGCATTCAAGTCTGCATTTTAGAAGTGGCCCCATAGACCCGGTGCAACATCTTCCAAATAGGTATTATGTGGTAAGGTCATAAGAAATGGAGAGTGGGAGGGAAGAGGGAAAGTGATGAAAGAAAGAGGCGAAAAAGAGATGGATGATAGAGGGAAGGAGAAAAGAAGTAAGGAAGTAAGAGAGCAGTGGAAGGGCGAAGAGGCCCGGGGCTCAGATGTGCTAGGTCTAACCAAACTGGGACCCATCACGGTAGCTGGTTCTGCTATGACTTGACAAACGCGGCTAAGGCACCCTTGGAGGCGTGCAGTGTAACTTTAAAACGAGTCTGCCGTGTGGGCAGAGATGAGAGATAATGGTAGAAACCATTTGCAGGAATACCTGAATTGTGGAGCCGCATCTGCTGGTGGGTGAGTTCCTTGGAATCACGTCTACTGGTGCTCAAGTGTTCCAGAGTAGAACCCCAAACGCACGAATCCATGGCTACTCACTCCTCTTAGAGTAACACCCCAGTCCTAAGGCTGCCCCTGCCTTCAACAGTGGGGCTCCCATACCCGGCCTGTCCCGCCTTCCCATAGCAGAGCCATGGTCCAAGGGCTGCTCTTAGCAGAACCCCAGTCCTATTGCTGCCGGCCTTCACCGTGGTGGGGTCTCAGCCCTCTGCTGTCCAGTGTCTTCTCGTGGAGCCCCCAGCAGTAGGATTCCAGTGCTTAGGCCAAGTGCGCTGCTGGTCTTAACCTCCATGGCAGGATTGTAATTCCACCGTAGGAACTCACTCCCCTGGCTATCATGTGTTCCCCTCCCCTCTCCCCCTCACCTGCCCCCCCTAATGTTCGGGAGTGGTTTGCTGTCCGCCTTGGGACCTGATGATGTATATGGTATTTCCATAGCCCACACCTAGCCAACAGGCAGTGAACGCTGGTCAGGGTCTTGGGGTAAATCAGAGCCCCTCGCCCACACTTCAGACTGGAGACTTCACAGCAGGGGCCGTGGTAAAGCGCCGAGATGTGGGATCACCAGTACAGAGGAAATACTCACTTCAGGTATATTATTATTGGCCGACCAGCCCAGCAGGTGCTGCCAAAGTCCACACGAGTCGTGACACGCCGTGATGGCAGTGTTTGCTCTGTGCTGCCCCGGGGCTCCTCTGGTCGGTTAGGTTTCATTTTCAGAGTTCGTGTCCTACCTGGTGACAGCAGCGAGGACATTGAGCGGGTTTCTTCCCAAGGCCTACATTGAGCAGAAAGCTCAGGGCTCGCCAACACTAACTTCAGACTGGGGCTACTGTGGACTGCGGCGATTGGATGGAGAGTACTGCTCCCGTGAAGCCTGCTCCGGCCCGGCTAGAAGGGTTCAGTGCGGCGGCGGAACAATAACCCCTGGCCCCGAACTCTAGGGCTCCCCTCCGGTACTGTGCACGGGCCCCTGTCCTGATAGCTCCTGACTGGCTTCGGAGAGGGGGGTGGGTGGGGCCTGGGAGGGGTTCCCTCGTATTTTGTAAGACTCCTCAAGGTCTGTTACGTCACTGCCTCAGGGCAACCCACTGCAGACTGAGACGCGGGTAAAGTCCTTTAGCACAGGCACCCAGGGGCGTATCACAGGCACCTGCAGCCCCCGCGACACCATCGATGTGCATACTGCTCTGCACTAACCCAAAGCAGGACCGAGCCGGCCAGTATCCACTAGAATCCATTACTAAGCATTTTATTACCCCATAACCCCAGCTAATGAGTGGGGAGATCGCAAACCTGTGTTTATTCGTGTTGGCATTTATTTTCTGTGGCTAGGGCTTCAGATTGCTTTTGTGCACAGGTCATCCACATTTGGGCCTTGTTGTGTGCTCTCCCTTACCCTAACTTGGGTACAAACAGCAGAGCCCATACCTCTGTTCCTATTTTACCCTGGAACAGGTGCAGCGCCGTGAGCCGTGGTGCAGCGCCTTACTATATCAGTGCTGCTAGGGTGACTCCACCCTGCAGCTTGGAACTTGGGTAAACAGTACAAGCCAATCAACACCAATTTCTTGGCATTCTTTTATGAACAATAAACTTTGGTAAAATCAATAGGTCTCGCAGCTCTGGCATTTTGGCTGTAAGCTGCGCACTAGATGGTGCAAGTCATAACCCTGCTATGCCCATCCACGGACCCCTGTCTAATCATGGCCTCCTACAGTGTGTGGCTGGTGTTAAAATGTTTGCCAACGCTGTATTTTAGTTACCAGTTTGGCCCTGGCTTTGCACACAATGATGCTTCTTAGTATCCCAGCTTCCTGTGCTCCCCAAGGCCTGATGATCAATATCATCCTAGCGCTGGAGCGAAGGTGCCAGTCACGACTTCTGTTTCCCTGTCACAGTCTGCGGGCGGTCTTCTAGCCCCTTGACTTAGACTTTTTTCTCTCCTCTCCTCTGTAGCTTCCTTTTTAAGACGTTGTATTGCAGACACCTTTAGCGGTCTGCTGTCAAAGGCTTGTTGTTTTTAATATTTTAAAATATATACATATAAGTTTCGGGTCAGTACCTTGCTGTTGACTGGTTGGGTTTCTTGTCACTTTCATTTCCCGCTTCTTATTCAATAGCCTTTCTTGCTTTGCTTGTGTTGCACTCCCTCCTGGTGCATAGCTTAGTACCATATTTTAGTGGATGATTTGTATCTTTCCGCAGCTCATCTTCAGGGAACTACGTGTTTATTTTGCTTTTAGTACTCTATGAGAGTGTATGTATTTTCATGGCCTTTCCATCGTGTGCACCTTCCCTCTTCAGCCTCCACCACACAAGCTCCTCCGTTGTTCGCTTGAGTCATCTGCTCCTTGTTGCTCACCGTGATGCCCCAACTCCAGTATGACTTTATCCACCATCCCCGTCCACCATGTTCTATTTTTACCTTCATTTTGCTTTGGGTTTTTTTCTGTGTTCTTTTCTTTTAGAGGGCACGGAAGCTGCAATTTGTTGCCCTGCCGCTCTTTTAGTAAAAGTTCCTTTCTACCATCTTGGAATGGTAGTTAAAAAATGGTGGCTGCTTCATGCTATAAGTTTGCACTTGTGTGGTAATGTATCCACATGTACACAGGCTAGGTCACTGTAACTTTTATTTTGGAAGGGATGCTGTTCACCACTAGCAAGCGATCTTGGCAAAGTTAATTGGTCTCCATTGGCAAAGCAAAAGGGAAGTCTGATTGGCTTTGCCTATGCTTGTTTTGCTGTTGCCACCGATGGTTTGTTGCGTCAGCAGGCATGGGTTTATTGTATTCTTCCCCCCAATACTCCCCTGCATCTTTACAGCTGTTGCTATCACCCTGCACTCCACATTGTTTGTCTGTGCTCCTTTCTACTCAACGTGGTAACTGTAGGCCTTGCTTTTCCAGTGCCTGCTATGCTCTTCCGCTCATCATCTGTCCCCACCCCTAGTGCTTAATTTGAGGTGGTGGTTGCCAGTGGCACATTTTTGGAGACTGGCACTCCTTTTTCCACATGAGACACTTGCGGAGAGCAAAAGCGGGAAAACACTCTAACAATAAAACGGTGGAAGAGAAAGATGGAAAACAGTGGCGTAACGAAAGTTGAGGGGGGGGCCCCTGCAAAGGCCACCCCCCAGAGTCAGTCTGGAGCTCTCCGGCCAGGGTACTGTGCTGAGGGGACCCTCTGGAGCTCGGAATCCACGCACCGCAGTGGCTGCAGGGGCCTTTGTTACGCCACTGATGGATAACAGTGTCACTATGGGAGAAAGTAGGCAGCTGCAAGAGAGGGCTAAAGGTGCAGGGAGTGCCTGGTAGTGGATTGAAGAGGCGTCAGGCGGATTCAAGGCCACTGAGTCTTGGTATTGGGCACACCAACATTTAAATGTTCCGGCCGCGGACTTCTGAGCAGAGCTTTGGGCACTCTCTTAATTAAGCATTACCTGCCCCTTCATAATCTCTGCGTGGCCCGTCCCTTCCCGCACATTGCAGCCACCGTGCTCGCTCTCTCATTAGTCTGCCTTCCGACCAATCCTTGCCTGCTTCACTGCAGAGTTCTTGGTGCTGTCTAGGCCGGCCACTTCCAGGGATGTGGGCTGCTGCGTTGCTAGATACTTCCAGTTCACTCTGGATGCAGTAACATTGTGGGAGGATAATAATTCTTCATCATTCTGTGTGCCCACTGTCTCTTTTTATTCTTTCCCTCCTTGTGATCGTTCACTGTCTCCTGTCTCTCTCAACAAGGCGCCCCCTCACTTGTCCTTCTTCTGTCTGCCCCATCTCGTTTCATCCATCAGTGTCTGTAATCAGGATTTCTGACCTTTGAAGCAGGCCACTCACCTAAGTTGGGGGTGACGCACATTTTATAAGTGAGAATCTTTCTTTGATCTCTATGAATAGAAGCGTATTTTGAAGTCCTGCATCCGTAGTTTCTTCACTCCTTCCTATACCAGGGATAAACTCATGGTCACGAGGGCCTAGGTAAGGCCTATGCACACATGTCAAGCCCATGAGTCCAGAGGAGTGAGATTTGAGGGATTTAGGACCCAAATATCTGGTATACTACTCAACTAACAGAACAATTGGAAAGGCTTGGTGTTACACTCTGCTCTAAGAAACCTAACACATACCTAGTTGTGAGTAGGGATGGGCAGAATGTTCCATTCCCCTCGTGGAATTGGTGCAATTTTGGTCACTCGAAGCTACTCTTTAACGCGGAGTTCTAGCCAAATTCCGCCAATCCCCATGTGGTGGAATTGTTCTCCTGTGAGGCTCCAGAATATGCGAGCTGGGGAGTGCAAGCAAGATTTGGCATGATTTTCCAATACGGGTGACCACCGCCATTCACGAGCGGTTCCAGTCAGAGGGCCGTTGTTCACGTGGATTTGCTGCCGCTCGGCTCCAATGGTTGCACACTCTTGTGCAACGCATGGTGCAGTTCATGCTGATTTTCAGCACGGCTCACGTTACTGGTGCTAAATTGTAGCGGGAGCTGCATATTTTCTGCCCATTGGTGGAATACCACAGAATTTCGCAGAGTTTTTCTGTAACTCCGTGAAACTCCACGAGTTCCACCCACCCCTAGAGGTGAGACTCCATGGTGTGGTAGTCACTCCAATTGAGTGAACACAAGCCATAAGTCTCACAGCAAGAGGGAGACAGGATGACACTCCAAGACCTAAGATCAACATTCTCCATGAGACATTTTGCTACAACAAATCAAACACTCCCACTGACTGACATTCTACTCCAAGGAATGAGTTCTCATACAATGAAGGAAACTCTCCACCAAGAAGTGAAACTTGCACACAATGACACTGGCTGCGTGCAGAGGTATGAGGCACACACCAAACTGTGACGCGTTGCTTCAAGAAGTGAGACTTGCAAGTAATGAGTGAGGCTCTACTCCAAGTGACGACACATGCACAGAGTGAGTGACATCCTTCACGGAGTGAAACTCACATGTAGTAATACTGTGCTCCAAAGTTTTGGGCTCCCCCTGAGAGAGCGAGAGAGTCTACATTATAGCAGAAGACTCATCCAATGGAAGATACTGAGCACCAAGGAATAGGACTCAAACCAAACGAGTGAGACTGTGTTTCAGAGTTTGACACTCACCCCATATTTGAGAGACTCTATATATTCCCTCTGCTCTCTCTGGCCCTCGTGTTCTTCCCACACCTGTGTTTCCATTTCAGATGCACTCTGTTTTACCCTGTGCCTCTTGCAGCCTGGTTCAGCTCCATGAGTTTCCTCGCTGCCTCACTCCTGCATCTTCTGCTCCTTACAGACTTCTGTTTCCAGGTGCAGGGCTTTGGGTGCCAGACACATTATACCACGAGAAACCTAACATAAAATATCCACAATTTGTGAAGTGCACTGTTGACCAGAATGGAAATTCCTTCGCACACTTCACTAATTAACTCAAACCATCATTTTATTGCATCTAGAATAATTAATGTCTGAATTAGATCCGCCATTGTTCAAATCTGACAAGTAAGCATAGATCTCTGTAGCTGATGCTCAACCCACTGTACTTTCTTAATTGCTTAACTGTTCCCCGCTCACCTAAGATACTTTTAACACTAACTTTCTATGTGCGTAGCACACTATCCCATTAGAGATTTATAAACTACACAAGGAGCTAAAAAAAAGATCTTTTTAGTCTCGATTGGCTAAGATTGCATGGAAGCCTAATGTAATTCATGAGTAGCAAACCAGGATTCTTTCTGCATTACACCTCCCTCATAAGCAGTGTGTATAGTGAAAGGTTTAGATCGCGTCTGCGTACCGGAGGTTGAAGGATTCAACTCAGTTGGTAAGCCATCTACCCAATGACCATTTGGATGGCAACAATCACCAAGATCCAATCACCTGCACAGCCTCTGTAAAAATATTAATCCAAACACTTTAAAGTGGCTCAAAACTAGCCCATAACTCCAAAGCCCATTAAGTGGCAATAAAGCACTTATCCAGAGCTCCTGAATTAGAAGAAACCACTGGGAACAAGACGTGTATTTTTGGGGCATCAGTTATAATCAGTTAATCAGTTAATAATCATGCTGTGCCTTAGATCCAGGCATGTCAGAATGTTTTGTGGGGGCGAGGAGCCAAACCTTTTGCAGAAGCAATATTTATTGCCCATCCAAGTGAAGGAAACAAGTAATCTGGGGAACAGGGGTTTTTGGTGTCACCTAGTGGTGTTAGCTGTATTACAAACAAAGAGATCAAGTTTGCTTATTATTATGTCTCGACTGAGACAGCGCATGTGCTGTTTCTTGCAAAATCTCTTCTTATCTACAAAAATAAAACTTAAAAAGGGTTTCAAGCCCACCCATTGTTTACCATTGGTTGGCTTCATTGTCACTATAATGTCTTTTCTTTTCATTGGTTAGCAGCACCTGGTCTCATTTTGTAGTCTAACTACCAGACAGCTTTTGGAGGATTTTGATTCTCCTTCTCCAGTTTCGAGACACATACCAAAGCTTTGCAGGGAATCAGCTGCGTGTACTTTATTTACAACTTATTTCCCCTTGCTCGCTATAGTTTATTACACAGACAAGCAGAGCTGCCAAAATTTTCCTTTCTGTATGCAGCACACCGCGCTCCTAAAACAGCTAATGTACAGTATTACTAAATAACAGAGTCAAAAGCTATTGCTATTTGAATCAAATTCTATTGCCTTTTTTATCCCTACAAAGTTCGCTTGGCGCACTTCTACAGTTGTTTAACACCAAAACGATCAGCTGCCTGTGTCCATATTTATTAAATATGCCTTGTCGCTCTAGGGTTCGTCTTCTATGTTTGCAGGAAAAATGTTACTTTACAAGCCCATATAGAATGTTATGTTTCATTACTAAAAAATGGAACCCTTCTGTTTCTTTTCTTTTCTTATTTGTTCCTTTATGGCTACACTATTGTGTTTTGCTTTACCTGGTTCCTCCTGCTAAAGATTTGTTACTTCTCCCCAACTTGAGATACTTATGATTTAGAAGCACATTCCTTTTGTATAGACGACCAATTTAAAGCAGCATGACAGTAACATCTTTAAAACACAATGTAAGTCCTTCCAAAAATGCCATACCATGCCGTGATATACAATAGTAGGCCAGACCATATCATACCAAACCATACAACGACAGGACACATGCTACCATATCATATCATACAATGACAGGCCATGCCATACCATACTGTACAATAACAGGCTATACCATATCAAAATATACAAAAACAGGCAATGCTATATCATATGATACAATGACCAGCCATACCGTACCATACAATGACAAGCCACACCATACCATTCTATACAATAATGGGACATACCATACCATATCATAGAGTAATGGGCCATAATATACCATATCATATCATCCCATACCAGACCATGCCATAACATACCATACTATGCAACATACCGAAAAACATTAAGAAATCCAACACATCTCCCATAGGTGAGACCTATTGGGCTTTGTCAATGCTTCTCATATATATAGGTGCTGTAGCACTACGGTGCCCCGCCATTAAGTGCTGGAACTGCTGTCCTCCCATTGTGACAGCGCTGCTGAGATCAGTGCTTAGGCTAATGTATTCTCCAACTGTTTTGCAATCTATAATTGCCTTGAGGGTTTCTTAATGTACTGTTTACTGACAAACACTTGAGGCTTTGTAGCACTGCATCATGCAGTAGTTGATATTGAAGAAACTCATATGTAAGGCTACAAGGGCTTTGAAACTGAGCTGCCAGTGTGTGTTTCAATCGATGGTGGAGAAACCTCATAAAGCGTACCCCAAAGTCACTAAACTGTCCCCACTCAGATGCCAGGATAAAAGCAACCTACTGGGGCAAAAACATGATTAGCACCCCACTTCAACCCAAGCAGGGCCCTGCAATCAATGACTGCACCCCTGATTGAATCAAATGGTCTTCCACTGGCTGAGACATAGAGACACATCTCTTGGGACCAGTGACCCAAGCCATGGAACTCCCTAAAATCAGAGTTGCACTGTAAAGCCAAACTACGTGCACTTCAATAAACGTTTGCAAGTTGAATTGTTGCGGCTGTCCTAAAGTCGACCGTCACTGGGGTTGTGATACATTTCAGACAGGGCCCACTCCTTGACTGATTAGATTCTAAGCCCCTTTG
The DNA here is from genome assembly GCF_964261635.1 of Lissotriton helveticus. NCBI lineage: Eukaryota > Metazoa > Chordata > Amphibia > Caudata > Salamandridae > Lissotriton > Lissotriton helveticus. The sequence goes on along the minus strand of NC_136068.1, from coordinate 1,327,415,597 downwards.
ACCTGAACTAAATATACTGTTTTTGATCCAAGCTGTGTTCTGATGTTGTTGTACCACAAAATAATGGGTTTGCGGATATATTGTGACCATAATATTGACTCCTAAAATATCGGCACAGCAGAGTTAATAATGGTTAGTCTAGGGCAGATGACTTTGAAGCTGAGGAGCCGGGTTCGAGTCTGTCGGGAGGCTCAAGCATCCTGTGATTCTGGGCAAATCACTTAATATCCCCATGCCTAAAAAAAAACCGAATGTGTCCATCTCTAATGCAACTGGTGCTCATGTAAAGCGCTCTGATACCTTCGGGTCAAGTTTGAGCAGTAAAAAACGGCAAAAAAAATCTACAGTTGATCTTTTAGTCAGTGAAGTAACACAACACAAAAGCCCTCATTAACAATAGCCAAGGAATTCTGATCGGGCCCGCAGTGGAAGTTGCTAGCACCATTCAAACTGAAAATATTGAAGGAACACCACGTTATATTTCATGTGGAGACTTCACCTGTGGAAGCAGGCAAAGTTTCCAGTCAAATACAGGTTAAAGGCTTGCAGGAATCATCAGAGAAAGTCTGATGCCTGCATGTAATTCCTCAAAATGTTGTAACACTGATAATACATGGGATTCTGCAATCTGTATAAAAAACGTATCTCATTTCTTTATAATTGTCTACTTGTGATGCACCCAGTTGCCAATTCTAAAAGAAGGACATCAGAACTCTACTGTAATGATTGTTTACAGTTGATTTCTAACATTACAATGCCTGCTGCCAGCAGCCAAGGGGAAAGGCAGATCAGATCACGGAGCATATGGCCTTGTTCCTCTATATGGTCATAGAACTCCTCGGTGACTTACAATATCCTTATACTACATGCCAGAGGGGTCTTTATCCCACATATAACAACCCCATTCCCCCCCACGGAATTACCTGCGCCTTTAGTATTAGTAATTCCTTAGAGGGGAGTGGTAGGATATAATGAGTATAACAATGGACTATTCAAACTGTGGGTCAAAGCACTCTTTAAAATTACTTGGAGCCTGATTACAAGTGAGGTGTGGTTGAGTATTGGGATACATGGAGGCTGAAATGAAACATTCCAGCTGGTATCTCCTCACCTAACTACACATATTACAAGTTACACCCCATAGACTAGGGAATAGGTGTGTGGACCCCTAGTTACCAGGTGGAATGCTGCAAAGAATTCCCAGTTCTGAGGGGTTTAGTGCACAAAAGTACCTGTGTGCTGGGGGCTGTTGCGGGGCAGGTGTGGAGGTGTTACAGGGAGGGTGGTAGAGGAAGAGGAAGGGTGTTGCCTGGCAAGGGGAGCCAGTGGCGTAGCAAGGGTGGGGGCATGAGTTTTGGGGGGCTTACCTGCTGTCTTGGAGCAGCAATCGCCCCCCCCCCCCCCAAAGGGCTAGCCACGCCACTGAGGGAAGCCTCAGTAGAGGGTCGGCCAGGTGCTGAAGAATGGGATGCAGTCAAAACAGTTCCCAAGATCATTTTCGAGGCTGGATTTTTGGGATGTAAAATTAAGCCTAGTATTCCAGCACAAGGCAAATAATTGGATAGAGTTGCTCCACTCAACTCATAATTAAGGCCTTAATAAATAAATTATATTGTCTATCTCGTCGGCATCTTTTTTTTATCAACCTCAAAAGAAAGTAAAGAGGAGTAATTCATTCTAGCATTAGAACCTTTGCCTCACAGGTTACATGCAGACCTCTGCAGCAGGTGTATTAACCGACTCAGCTGCCCTAAAGCAGCTCTGATAATTGAGATGTCAGAGTTGACAGAGCCCACGAGTCACAGAGAGGCCACGGGAGGCGTTCAGACAAGTGCAGAACGCCACTGAGACAAGCAGGTTCTCCCAGAGGCTTAGAGCAGATTAGCAGAACAATTAATATTCGGATGCAGCTGAGGAAACCGGCGAGTGGCCCGCCACGCCCTGCGCCTACACCTCGGCCAGAGTTCACTTGCTGCCTTCGAACAATCAGAGCAGCAGCCTGGAAGTCACTGTTGAATGGGGCCCTGAAGTGCCCGCCAAAGCGGTGTCCCCAGAATGCACCTGGGCGAGTGCACGTCCGCCGACCCATCCCTGTGAGCAAACACTTCTCAACACCTAGGAATGCCTGCCCCCTGCACTCCTCCGAGCAAAACATGCGTAGTTCGGCAAAGTTTGGTTTCTTTCAGATGCAGGTTGGGTGAGGCCTCTGCGTGAAGCGTGCCCCGTGCACCGGCAAAAGGCAGAGTGGTTATCTTACTCCATTTAAAAGAGGGGCCACTAATGCTCAGGTTAATTGTACTTTTTCTAGTTACCCTGGTTGCACTGGTGGAACTCGACCTGTGATCTACAGACGCAGATATCTCTAGCAAATGCTTTAATTCAATAACTAATTTACAGACGTAAAGAATGTCCCATAGCCTCCAAGTTTCTCAGGACCATGTGTGATGAGTTGCTCCAGTTATTTTCTTTGAGTTGTGGGACTTGTAGTCATGTTTTATAATGCAATAAACAAGACTACAAGTCCCAGAATTCAAAGAAAAAACCCGCAGCACGTCACACATGGAACTGGGAAACTTGGCAGGGCGGATGTCCCAGATTCTCTCTTCTGCAGTTGGCAGATGTTTCCCAAATCACACACTGCGACTTACTAGAGCTTCCAATATACAGATGAGCCCCCGAGACAGTGAAAGCAATGATATGTGCAAGATCGCAATGTGTGACAGTGGTGAACAGGTACATGGACAACTGTGGAACTTCACTGATAAATGAGTTGTTCTGCCTTTGACCTTGTGTGCTTCCATGCCGTGGATTATATAAATATGGTCCTGTTTCATCCCCTCTGGTACAAAAAGCATTGCCGAAGCAAGTAGGCCTGGCTTTAATGTGCCAAAGCAGGTAAACAAAAGCATTGACAAGTTTTATGTATATGGTTTCATGCACAAATACAGGTTATCACTTTAAAGCCTGCTTTTTGACAATGCTGGGATAAAAGTAGAAAAAGGGATTGCTTTATTTACTTCATATAGCAGATAAACAGTTGACTATGTCTAACAGCGTGATAACTGAGTGTTTTGTAAAATTGAAGCAATGCTTGTAGGGCTTAATGATACACCAAATAGCCAATAGCATGAAGTGGAACAGTGATCTCCTCTGGGTTGATCCAAAGCCCACTTTGTATATTTTAAAGTATATTTTAAAGAATTGGAAACAATATGTCTTGCAGTCCGGTGCGCCGTCAAGCCATACTTAACAGATGAAGACTGGCACATACAGGCCTGCTTGTATGCATGTGAGGTTCAGATCTCATTGGCAATCTGTACAGTGTGTCCAAGGCAGCTCCCCTGTTGTCCACAGTTTACAGTAGGCATTAGAAATATGTATAACAGTATCGCAAGAAGGACATCACCTGTTCTGTGACAGCAATCATCCCTGCTGCATGTGCATTTAACCTCCTGCTTTGGATAAAAAATATATATTGATGTATTCTTACGACAGCTCAAATGTATTCAGTGTTGTGAGGGTGCTACTGGGGTATGGGCATTAATCTTATGCACCTCAAATGGAAATGTTGATAAATGTTACAAACATTTTATTTTGAAAGGTTAAACATTGTTGTACTTCGCTACCCAGTGCAATGAAACATTATTTACTCAAACTGAGCCTGCAGGAGCCATCAAAATGTGAATGAATGATCACCCATGTTAGAAATCGGGCCTCTAGTTGGTAGAGATATGCACCCTGTCCAAGTAGGGACCACAATCTTAGTCATGGTATGACACAACACAATCCCAAATCATCATGTGTCCACCCCCTGAAAGCTTGGTGCAGAGCAGGCAGGCTTAACTAGAAGGCAATGCGTAAAGTATTTGTGCAGTAACCCATACAACAACACCGTGAATGCACCACAAATGACTCCACAACAATTTAGTGAAATAGAGAATATTTATCTGAGTAAAATAAGACAAAAATGATCAAAATCCATCAAGTAGATGTTGAGATATTGAATGTTGAAGAAATACATGCAATATAGTGCTTAGAAGCAGGTAGCGCTAAAAAAGGTTACGGCAGGTCGCGAGGGATTGCTGCAAATCCAAAGTTCAGGTTGACCCCGATGGAGCACGGGCTGAATACCTGGACCCACTTTGATCCACTGAACACAGTACTTTGGATCCTGGGGCACAGTCCGCACGGCGATGCTTTGCATCGTCCGGTGCTGGTTGCGAGATGCTGTGCGGTGAGGCTTTGGTAGTTCGACGTCAGTTCCAAAAGCTGTTAGCTGCGTGGTGGGACTTTGTGGGGCTACGCACAAGTGTTGCATCAGATTTGGCAGAAACCCAGCTGCAGAACCCACTTCTGAGACCCAGAACTTGGAGGGCACTTCATGCAAAGGTAGGACTCACCGAAGACAACAGAACCAACAGAACTGCAGGAAGTCTCTTGTGTCCCTGGGACTTCAGAACCAGGAGGCAAGCTAGCAAGCCGTTGGAGATCACTTTGGAGGGAAGGCAGATTCCAGCTCTCCTTGCTGTAGAGTCAAAGAAGAGCAGGCTGCTGATGAACAAGCAGGAAACAGTCCTTCCAGTAAAACAGTCCAGTTGAGTCATTTAAGCAACATCACAGTTCTTCTGAAAGAGATTAGGTGTAGGTCCAGAAGTGTCTGATTTGGGAGGGTTAGAGACATAGTACTTATATCCAAAAGTGCCTTTGATGTGGGAAAACTTCAAAGAGTGATTTTGAGGTCACGAGAACCCCTTTAAATCCAGTCCTGTCTGTCAGGTTATCTATGGGGATCACCAGCCACTCGGGTGGGGTCTGGTCATTAAACCTTGATGTCCCAGTGGGAGCCCCCTTTCCTCCTGTCTGCCCAAGCCGCCCATCAGAATGCAGATCTATACAGAGGGGTGTTCAGCCACTCCTGATTTTCTTGGGTTTATGGCTGTAAGGTAAGAATGCATGAATGGGATCTGTCACCCCATCCAGATGTGTTTTGGAGACATGCTGAAGGGCACATAGATCAAAGTTAACAGCAGAAAAATGCCTTCTGTGTCAAAGTGGCATTTCGGCACAAGCAGTGTTAAATCCAACCTTACCATTTATCACTATTATTCCACCCATACCAACCTTATGCTAAAGCTACTCCCCTGGGATCAGAAATGACCACTTAGAAGCATGGATGGGAATTCCCAATGCTACTCTATGAGGGAAGATGGCCTCACCGTAGGCCTGAGCCATGGTTAGAGAGTTACTTACATGGGCGACACAATCCGTGCTTCGGGCCAACTGGTAGCATTTAATTTACAGGCACCTGTAGTGCATGTTACTTGAGACTTATAAGCAAATTAAATATGCCAATTGGGTGCGATCCAGTGTTATCATGTTTTAAGAGCGAGAGCACAAGCACTTTAGCACTGATTCGCAGCGCTAAAGTGCGCAGATGCCTAGAGCCAGCAAAAATGGGTACAGGAAATGGAGGGAGGCAAGAAAGACATTGGAGGAGTACCACTCTAAGGCTGTCAAGTCTAGCAGTAGGCCTGAATACAAGAAAAACTATATTACAACCCATTTACACCCTTTCCTGGTGCATGGTTTGATGTAGCTATGCAGACCTCATGTTGCTGACATTTGCAAAGTTATCTACAGCAGTTTAGCAAGGATGTAATACGCCTTTTGATAGCAAGGAAAATGGCACTTTTGTCTGCTGTTGGGACAGTATAATACAGCAATTATCAGGATTCAATGAGCCTCTCCAGCTCTGGGCCCTGGTATCACTGCACCTGCTGCACCATAGATAACCATTCCCCTGGGGCCATTTTTCACAACAATATAGGAAATACTAGAATTGAAGGTATTTCCACGTAAAATTTGACATACTTATTTTCAGAAATATGTAGGGTATATTTGAGCAGGTTCAGAATTTGTTATATTACTGTATTTTGTTATTAACATACGACACCGCCTACATATTTCAGGTACATTTTGTGTTCATTCATTTTTTTTTTTTTTTTTTTAAATATGTTTTTATTGCAGGAATTAACTATAATCACATCTTTGGCACCTGATACGAAAATAAATCAGTATTAGTAGTTTTGAACAGATCGCTATACACGGCCATTCAGCCCACAACCCGGGGGTCGGGCGGCGTGTGCCCAATCATTCTTGCAGTGTCCGTTTCTATATTTTCGCCATGTAACAGAGGTGGCAACATGACATCCCATCTGCTTTATTAAACACCCCCAACAAGTTCCCCACCCCCCCTGCAGTCAATTCCCCGCCCCAGAGGATTAAAGTGTCCTTCAGCACATTGTTTGATCTCAACGGCTGGTGGAAACGACTGCCCTCCCTCTTCCCCTAGTCCCCCCCCCCCCCTCTCGTCATCGGTAAGTCGTCTCGTGTCAATTATCATGAAACGGAAGCTGCAATTCTCCAACTTGGGTACAATCCAGGAATAATCTGTCAGTGGGGACCAGGCTGTTCCTCATCTGCACTGTCTGAGTCAGTATGTGTATTATGGTCGCGCAGAGCCTGCACTATCGTCTCCCAAGCCTGCGCCGCCTCTAGCGCCCGCTCATCCCGCCGCCGCCTCGCCTGCTGGAATCTTAATGTGCTCTCACTCCCTGCCCACTTGAGAAGCTCATTGCGCCATTTAGTACCCGATGGGCCAGTTCGCGCCTTCCAATGCCTAGTCAGTTCCCGTTTGGCCAGAAGCAATCCTAAATCTATAAATTTACTGGTGAGTTTATTTTTAGAGGTGTGTGGAAACCAGTGCAGGATCCCCACAGCCACATCTATCTGCAACGCTCTCCCCGTCACTGCGGTCAGCGTGTCTCCTACCATCAGCCAGTAGGATGTCAGCACAGGGCAGGACCACAGCATGTGGAGAAGGTCCGCTCCGTCCGTTCTACATCTAGGACAGGCTGCCGTTTCCAGGCCGAAATATTTCTGTAGTTTCTCCGGGGTTAGATAAGCTCTATGTATGATAAAGAAGTGGACCAATTGGAATCGGGCATTCCGCGTTCCCTTCCAGGTCCGCTGCAGCAGCTGGGACCACGTGGAATCAGGGATCTCCTTCCCTATATCAACCTCCCACCGGGCCTTGAGGCCCGTCAGGGGGGTCAACCTCTCATCCACCATCCTGGAGTATAAACAGGACACCGCTTTAATTGTCCCTGCGGACATCATGACATATTGACATGCCATCGACATCTGTGGTTCCTCGTGTCCGGTTTTCCAGTGTGCCTGGAGTGCTCTAGTGAGCGCCGCATGAAGTAAGAAGTCGCCTCGGGGGACGTCATAACGGTCCAGAAGCGCCTGAAAGGGCAGCAATGCTCCATCTTCGTAAAGGTCACCTACAACCTGCACACCCGCTTCCTCCCAAACAGCCAGTCGAGACCAGTCTCCGCCATGGGGCAACGCTGTAAGCATCCCCAGCGGCATTTCCGGAGCATAAGGACGCGGTCTGCCCGGACCGCGGTGCAGTCGGTTCCAGCATAACCGTATGGAGCGCTCCTCTTGCGTGAGGTCCTTCAGCTCTAGCTTCTGTTGCAGTGCAATATACGAGAGGACGTGTCTGGGTATGCCGCTGCCTCTTCTTTCCTCCGGACCGCGAAATTCACGCGCCACCTCCTGAGTGTAACATTGCAGCTGGGCAGCCAAATAGTACGCCTCGAAATCAGGTGCTGCCAACCCTCCCTCTGCTCTCGGCCTCATCAAGGTCCTAAGCGCCACTCTGCGGCGGCCCGAGCCCCATAGGAACGTCACTATTGTAAATGTAAATGTATTGCGACTTATATAGCGCACGTATCACCCGAAGGCATCAAGGCGCTTGCTTAGGGAACCCGTCCTGGTATTCCCCTGTGAGATACCCCGGCAGGGTATCCACAAGGTGAAAGCCAGGCATCCCGCCGCGAGGGGCCGTAGTGGAGATTAAGCAAGCTATTGCCCAGAGTCGCAGAGTGTGACCCCGTGAGTCGAGTAGGCACCGGAGCGAGAATTGTCGAGTCCGTGGAATTTTTGAGCCCGAGACCCGCCGAGGCAGGGAATCGAACCCTGGTCCACGACATTGTGGAGTCCAGGCCTCGAAAGATGGATCTGGGGATCCATACCGGTAGCGTCCTGAAGTAGTACAACAGTCGGGGCACCGCCACCATCTTCAACAGGGCCATTCGCCCCGCCACTGAGAGAGGCAGGGTGAACCAGAAGGCCATGTTCCCCTTAAGCGCCCGGATGCCCCTGGAGATGTTACCCTCCAATACGTCCACAGGGCGATGGTAAACATGCCCCCCCAGGTATCTAAAACAAGCCGGCTCCCATCTGATCTCTCTGTGCATGTCCGGCTGAGGGCTACCTCTGCGGACCGGAAACAAGCATGTCTTAGCCCAATTCACCCGGAGTCCCGATATCTCTCCAAAAGTCGTGAGCACTGAATCTGCCCCAGTCAGGGCTGTCCCAGCGTCCTCGAGAAAAAGCAGCAGATCATCAGCATATAGGGAGATATACTGGCGGTCCATCGGAGAGCGCAACCCCTTGTAGTGGGCTCCCGTACGTATCGAGATAGCCAGCGGTTCCACCGCAAGGGCAAATAGCAACGGGGATAATGAACAGCCCTGCCGTGTTCCCCGTTCCACCGGATATTGTTGGGATATCAGCGGGCCCGATTTCACCCTAGCCACCGCCGAGGCGTACAACACTGTGGTCCATTGCAGGAATCCCTCCCCTAGACCGAATCGTTCAAGGACCCTATGGAGATAAATCCATTCTAGACTGTCGAAGGCTTTCTCCAGGTCAACTGAGAGGATCATGGGATCGGAAGCGTCCGTATGATCTCCCTCCAACAGTCTGAAGAGTCGACAGATGTTCATCGTGGTGTTGCGCTTGGGGATAAAGCCCTCCTGGTCAGGATGAATTAGGGATTCCATGTGTCCCAGCAGCCGGGCGGCCAGTATGCTGCTCAAAATCTTATAATCGACCGTGAGCATTGAGAGCGGCCTATAAGATGCAGGTGCCGATCCCTCCCGGTCCGGTTTAAGGAGAGGTATCACCAGGGCCTCTCGCATCGAACCCGGTAGCTGACCTATAGACTTTGCCTCATTATAAACCCGCAGGAGTTTGGGGGCTAGAGTATCTATGTATGTGGAATAAAAGTCCACGGGTAGGCCGTCAAGGCCCGGCGTTTTATTGCGTGCCATGGTCTGAATCGCGCATCGTATCTCGGCCAATTCCACATCTCGTCCTAGTTCTTTCGCCTGTTCTGAGTCTAGGGTGGGAATCGGCAGAGCCTCCAAAAAAGAGTCCGTCGGGGAAGTGTCCGGCGGTAGCCGACTGCGATACAACTTCCTGTAATAACTCCAAAAGCATGTAAGGATCTCAGGTTGAGTGTAAACTACCTCATCTCCACCACTCTTCATCGCCACAATGGGCGAGGTACGTCTCGTGGGGTTAGCAAGCCAAGCCAGCAGTGCACTCGACTTGTCACCCTCCGCCAGCGATCTAGTCAAGTAAATCTTGTGGTCATAACTTCGCAATCGTTCAACCTCCACAGCTACCGCCTCTTTTGCCGCCAGGACCTGCTGATGGAGTTCTGGATGGCCAGGGCGGGCGATCTCCAAGTCGCGGAGGTTTCGGTCAGCTCTGGTCAAGTCATCTAAAAGCACGCGGCGTACTCCAACTTTTTGCGTTATACAATAGCCTCTAACCACCACCTTGAAGGCGTCCCATTCCGTGGCCCTCTCTGCAGTCGTGCCCTCATTTATCTCGAAGTATCCCGAGATCTTGTCCTCTAGGTCCCCGCGAAACACCTGGTCGTCTAGCAGCTCGGGCCTCAACTTCCAGGTGGGCACACAAGGGACACCCCGAAGCCAGCATATGGTGACCAACAACGGATTGTGGTCGGAAATTGTTCTTGCAAGATATTCCGACCGCATAGCCGAGGAAGCTACCTCTACCGATCCCAATAAACCGTCCAGTCTCACATGTAGTTCGTGCATGCCAGAAAAGTGGGAGTAATCTCGAGTATGTGGGTGGTGCGCTCGCCAAATGTCCGACAGTCCCCATTTCGCCTGCCAGTTTACCCTACCTGTAGCAACCCGGTTCGCCGGGGAGTCCGGGAGAGGTGGATGAGATCTATCTAAGTCCACGTCGAGTACCGCATTGAAGTCACCCCCTAATAGGATGGGTCCCGAAAGGTACCGGGCCAAAGAGCCCGATAGCCCATTTAGAAAGGCGAGCTGGTCCGTGTTTGGCGCGTAAATGCAGAAAATATTCAACTCCCTTCCTCCTAATTTCCCTGTCAACGCGACGTACGTCCCCTCTGGATCTACAGCATGGCTATCAACCTGCAGAGGCACCCCCGCCTTTATCCATATGAGCGCGCCTCTCGCGTAAGCTGAATAGGTAGTGTAGTACACCTGCCCACGCCATCGACGCTGCAGCGCAAGTCCCTCGGTTTTGTTGAGATGTGTTTCCTGTAGCAGCGCGATCTGTACTCCCCTACGCACTAGGTAAGCGTGGACCTTGTGTCGTCTAGTCATAGTGTGCAGACCCCTCACATTCCAGGTGATACATTTCAAATTCGACAAGTCAGCCATAGTCCCATGCCACGTCCACCCGCCACACTGAACACATTACAGCTACAAAGGAGTATCCATTGAAACCCACACCGATGACGAGTCCCCCCCTTAACAACGATAAATCAACTTGTAAACAAGAGCCCCCTTCATCCCCCCCAGAACAGGTACCAAATAGTGCCATCTAGTCCCCATCCAAACTAATCTCCCCAAAACCTCCCACTCTACTAACCTACCGGTGGTCACCGTAGGTGTGCCTTAAGGGCAATTAGGGGGCCTAGCGTCGGCTGAGCTCGATGGCATCAGGGCCTACAAGAGGAAGTCCTGCAACCCCTCCCATCGTCAGCCAGTAATCAATTCTCTTCCATAAGTCCCATCAGCCACATGTGCCCAACCCCCCTCCCATCAACCCAATCAGAACCGGCTCACCCTCAGGCATCATTGTTCGTCTAGCAGACCTTCAGCTGTCCCAGGGGTGGCCTCTGGGAGCTTCACACTGTCCGATTCAGATCCCTCGGTGTCTGAGCGGCCTCCACTCTCTCCGGGCTCCGAAAGCCCAGCACCATGGTCGTCCTGAGGGCCAGATATGTTAGAGACCATCTCCAGCGCTCCTCGCCGCTCCGCCGCAGTTTCTATTGTGGAGGGGCGAGCAGGCCTGCCCCTTCGGTGTCTGAATCGCTTAGGTTTCCTCTGTGGTATACCCTCCATTGTGGATTGAGAGGAAGTTCCGAAGCCATCTTTGCCCGCCCTGTATAATTCCAGCCAACTGCACACCTCATCCGGGGTTTCAAAGAACTTGGTGGAGTCGTCCACAACAATGCGGAGTCGTGCCGGGAATAGTAGGGAGTACTGGATGCCTTCGGCGCGCAGTTCTCGCTTGACGGCCAGGAAGGATGAGCGACGCCTCTGCGTCTCGTAGGTGTAGTCCGGGAAAATATTCACGCGGCTGTTGTCCACCTGATAAGGACCCTTCTGTCTGGCAGCCTGCAATACAAGGTCTCTGTCGCGAAAATGGAGCAGTCGGGCCACTACTGGACGTGGTGGGCGGCCCTGTTGTGGCGGCCTGGCCGGCACTCTGTGCGCCCGTTCCAATGTGTAGAAGGGGGACAACCCCTCCTGTGCCACAGCCGTCCGTAGCCAGTTTTCAAGGAACGTCACCATGTCCCCCCCTTCAATTTTTTCCAGAAGGCCAACTATCCGAATGTTATTTCGCCTGTTGCGCCCTTCTGCATCCTCCGCCCGCTTCTCCAGCGCCTCTATACGGGACAGAGCGTCTTTCACCGTTGCGTCTAAAGCCTTTTGCGCCGGTTCCAGGTGCCGCACCGATCCTTCGACCTCCTTCACTCTGTCGGAGAGCTTGCCATGATCCGCCCTGAGAAGGCCCAAGCCCGTCGCCACCTGAGCAATGTCCTCCCGAAGGGCCGATCTGGTCTCCGTGATGGCCAGTAGGATTTTATCGAGTTGTTCCTGGATAAGGGGGCTCCCCGGCCCCTCCGCGTGAAGTCGCTCCTCGTTGTCCGGCGGTTCCGCGTCAGACGTAGCCTGTGTGCCTCCCTTGGGCCCTCTCGGTTTCCCCATGATGAGCAAGGTTCTCTGCACAGCCGCAGCACCGCCTCAGCAGGATCGGGGACGGTCGAGTCGGGGTCACCTTCAAAGTCAACGCCGCACAGTTATCTGTTTCTCCGTGTCTCCCCGGCACCCTCCAAGATCAGCAGGCCTCTAAGTGTCGACCAGGTCGGCCGTCCGAGCGCGGGCCCTCCCGGAACCAAGATGGCGGCCAGAGGGTCCCCACACCCAGAAACCTCTGTGTACAGGCTTGTTCCCAGGCTCTGCAGGCTCCGCAGTATCGCCAGCACCTCCCCAGCCGAGCGTGGTGAAAGTTTCGAGGGCAGCGGGACCCCACTCCGTCCTGGGTCCGTTCTCCGCCACCCGACTCACCCGGGAGTCCCCACAGCCACGTGACGATGGTGTCAGTCCTCAGATCTCAGCAATGGTATAGCGGCGGGTCACTCTACCAGGCACCCCACCGCAGTGGTCGCATTATCCACCCCGCCTCCTCCTGCGAGTCTCCTCTTGTAATGGAGAATCTTAGTGCAGGGGGCTCCGCCGGGTCTCTGGCTCCCGCTTGGGTGCTCCTCACTCCCTCATCTCGGCGCCGGTCCCCTCATCACAATCACGGCAAGGGGGGTGGGGTGGGGGGGTCGCACCCCCTGTGCAGCACTCTCCCCTCTAGCCCGGGCGTCAGGGTCCCCGCTGCGGCCTCCGCTTCGCTGTTCTCTCGGCCGCGAGCAGGCTCCTCCGCCCCTCCCCCACTCCGGACCGATCAGTGTCTCCCGGGCACCGGCCGCCGGCGGCCCCCTCGGAGATCAACAGGGGTCGGATCGCCGGAAGCCGCCCCAGCAGGGGAGGAATCGCCTGGGTCTCCGGGGGCTCTAGGTCGTCCGCCTCTCCCGGGTCCCGGTCCTCCTCAGGTCCGGGGCCGTGGAGGAGGAGCAGGCGCCATCTTGTAGTCTACCTCCCGGGACCTCGCTTCTCCGCCGGTTGCAGCAGTCCCGAGGCCGCCTTCGGTCTCGATTTGCAGGAGGGAGAGCCCAGGGCACCGGGCGATCAGTTGTGGGGCGCAGGTGTCCTCAGTACCCCTCTCCTAGCAGGATTAATGTGAGCTCGGCCGCGGAGCCGAGACGCTAGGCGACCTCCGCCATCGGCGATCAAGCCACGCCCCCTACATTTTGTGTTCATTCATTCATAAAGTGGGCACCTCACAACTAGCAATTACACAATTTGTCATAGCATAAGCACCTGCTTATGCTATGTTGAACCTGATCCATTGGTCCTGCTTACATTTTGTAAGCGGGAACGGGTATAACACACAGTTTACATCTGCTTCTACACACTCTGCCTTACAGTGCGTATAGTCATGTAGAGGCTACGGCAGTCCTCGGGGGCACAAGGTAACGCCGTGGACTGTGTTAAAATACCTCTAGTTCCATCTCTTGTCCGAGGGAATATTTATTTTTAAATTTAGCTAAGATCATCCCTGACGTCAGTGGCTCCTAGTTTAAATATAGAGCATAATGCAGGCCAAAGCATTTCAAAGGAAGGCTGGGTCTCAAGGTGCAGATGTATGGCTGCATAGTAACCTCTACACAAGTTCTACCACCTGTCTGTCCCCTGCCCCTTCAGATCTCCACCGGGCCTTGCCTCGTGTAAATTGCTAGTCAGATAGGTTTGTGCTTTAGAAATACCAAAACATACATACAAATGGGAAGGCAATCTCTGTCCCGGTCCCCTAGGTTACAGGTATCTAGAAGACTTAGAACTCGGACAAACCCATAGGTTACAGATATTGTAGTCTTAGACTTCTGACAGAAGAGTTGTCTTCATGTTACACGGATCACTCAGAACTCAGTCGCAAGACCTGGCTCTTCAGCTGATTTGGTGCTGCACGTCGCCCGCCCACCTCCCCAGCACCTTGAGACCCTCATGGGTGAGTAGCGTGCTTCACAAATCCCTGATTGATTAATTGATTGAGTCTGAAGCCCATGCCTCAGTGTACAGAGTTCTAAAATGCTAATGACTCAGAGACAATACCCACCTACCACGTCAAAATGATCTCACAGGTTTGGCCATCAGTCAGTAGACCTATGCCTTAAGTGACACAAATCATACAGACTTGAGCAGTGATCCCTCAGGTAAAGAAACATCACTTAGGGTAAGTGCTCAGAACTCGTCTTCAGGTTATGGGCGTTTCATAGGCTCAAACGTAAGGCATCAGCACGATCTAAATGCCCACACTATACAGATATCCTAGAAGCTCAAGTATTCAACATCAAAGCTATGCCATTGGTTATACAGAGTGTATTGGCTCAGAGCTGTGGCTGCAGAGCCTTCCCTTGGGTTGCAAACATATTATAAATGCAGGACATGCCCTTCAGATTACATGGCTTCTGATAGCAAAACTATCTACCAGGGTAAAGATATTTTACAGACTGAGGTGTTCCTCCTTCTCGGTACAGAAGGACAAAGGTCTAGGGGCGTTTCCTTCAGATTACATAGATTGACATGGTTTAGAACTCATAATAGCACTGCTGTGTCAAATGTTATTCACTTCTGACAGGCACAGAATTTGGTCAGCAATGAATTCCCTTCGGTTACACATACCTTAAACACTCAGTTGTTTGGCAGCATCGAAGTCTCTCAGGTTGCAGGGCTTTTAGAGGCTCAGGCATCTGCCAGGAAACTTATAACTCAGATTACAAGGCTCAAGATCTGTCCAGGGCCAGTAACAGCAACGCCATCCTTCATGTTTCTAATCTGGGAAATATCTTTCCCCCTCAGACAGATATCCTGAGCCAGAAGAAACTGCCTCGAATGTGGGTTGCAGGAAACTGTTCTTGATAGCTGGCTTTTTAGGGGACCAAAGTGTATGACAAAGCACAGTCGCTACAAAAGGTCCCTAAAATACGTGTAAAAGAAAAATTAATTAACATCCAATATCTTTAAAGTTGCTTTTCCAAAGGATACAGTCATCTTGCATCGAGCACATTCAGCACTCGCAGTGTGTTGTTTAGCACCAGAAGAGAAAGCTTCTGGAAATGGAAACAGCTGAATATCCAAATCATCTTCCAAGGCAGCAGCGGAGAAGCTGGACTTAGGCACCTGGATCTAGGTGCCAGACTAGTGTTGTGCTCTGGATATGATATGTATAGGGGAGAGGATATGGCCTAACGACTAGAGCGGTCCACCTTGAAGCTGGTGAATTGGGTTTGAGTCTCGGCAGGGACGCTCAACATCCTGTAATTCTGGGCGAATCACTTAATCTCCCCGTGCCTACCACAAATTAATGTGCCCTTGTGTAACGAAACAGGGGCTCACGTAAAGTGCTGTGATACCTTCGGGTCGAGTTCATGTTAGTACCTGGTGCTCATATAATGCGCTCTGCTACCTTCGGGTCAAGTCTGCGCTACATAAAACTCTAAAAAAAAAAATACGTCTGAAGGAATCCAAATCATGGCATTCCATTAAATATTTGGTACGGCTTTTCTGGATCAAATACCTAACAAAAACACTTTTAGTATTATACAGCTCCAGAGAAAATGTACAAAACAAAGTCACTGTTAAGAACTTACGAAGATGCAACCTCCTTGGCCCATGCTGAGCCACTTGTTATATGGTAATCTGTGCACAGACTCTTGACTATAGACACCAATCGGAAGCCCAATCTGAGGTGGGGATCCCTCTTCAGATACTGAGCACCGAAGAGGTTTGAGCTCTATGAATACTCCAGCTGTGTAACTGCCTGACGGAAGCTACCAGGAGCATCAGAGGATCACACATCCTGATCTAGCTGCTGGGAGTGCTTGTCCCCCACTCTGAGCTTTTTCCGGACTCACTCCGACGTTGAGGTAACATCATCTGATCGATCCGTGAGATCACATTTACTGGAGCAAACCAAGGTCTAATAAACTTACCCCAACACAAGGCAGGCCTACTAACACTGGTTAACTTGTAAAATAATGAGTGCTGGTACCCAAAGTTTTTCTCAGAAGCCCACGGCCAGTGCTGCAGAATGCTGGAGTTCATGAATACAGAGCTTTCTGCTCTTGATTTCACATAATTCTTCTTTTGTCCACCACCCATCACTTTCTTTCCCTGTATTTCACTCTAACAGGTTATTTTTCATCTCTACTTTTTTCATGGGCTACTTGTTTTCCATCATTCTCTTCCTCTTTCTTCCCTACTTTTCTTCCTTTCACTGTCTTGTTCTGGGTCAAGGTCTGATGATTGAAAGTAAATGCTGGTTCCCAAAAATAAATGCCATTGGGCCCACCTGCAACTACCAGCTCCATTTAAGCACTGCCCTACTTCATACATCTCAAGCCTGACCATTCACATCATTCAACTAAAAACACACATAGTAGCTCTTAAAACTTCTTCAGACGCTTTCAGATGTCCACAAGGCTTGCCTTGAGTCCCGTTTACTTCAATGTTACAGTTGGTCCGATAATAAAGTTTGACTGCAAAAATGAAAACATTTTTATCCTGTTTTCTGTATTGTGTCTGATTCAGTTTTTTGTTGTAATTATCTAATACAGTTTTTATATACAAGCACTTTTGGTACCTCAAGATTCTTATTCTCTTAAAACTAGGCTTCTTTTTCACTTGTTGAGGCCTTAACCCTCCAACATCTCCCTCAGAGCAAGCCTTGAGCTTAGTCAACAATAACGAAAGGTGAGCTGAGGATACATCATGGAGGCCTTTGGCCTGCCTCTCAGGGTATTGCCTAGTTCAGGATACTCAAATACGGCCCGGAGGGCTGCATGCAGTCCTCCTGGCCAACACATGTGCTGGCCCTGGGCTGCTGTTCACTTGACTCAGCACTAACATTCAATAGATGTTAACCCGTTGCGTGCATCGGACGGCCCCTGGCAATCCGACGTCACAGTGGGTGTGTGCGGAAGACGGCCAGGGGCGTCCAAAACACGCCCACTTATTAATTTCCCAGCACTGCAGCGGAATTTGCGCCGCGGTCAAGGGGTTAAATAAATAGGTGAGCCTTTCTTTAAAGGTTAATTGAAGTTAAGGGAATGAAGTAACTAGGTTGTCCTGCACCTCTAAACTTTAGGAACACCTTAATTTCCAAAGCCATCTTGCAGCAAAAGTGTAAAAATATGATAAGGTCTCATCTAAATTTAAAAGTGTATTTCATTAACCTGCAGAACCATTCCACCTTAGTATATCAGATTATATCAGTGCATTGAGAAGTCATTTTTTCAAAGTGATAATTTTCTAATATGAATTTAGAAATATTCATTCTTCCCCCAAACACTGACAACAATGTCAATAGTGAATTCTGGAACCATATTTTCAAGACGTTAAATGATAGTGTGGATCTATCACTCGACTCGGACCACCATAGACAGCGGAACCACACACTTTTTATCCGGTAATTCCCTAACAAAATCAAGAAAGAGGCTATTTCTAACAGAGGAACCACTTGCTACTCATCAGGTAGCCCCTATAAAGTCAAGCAAATGGCACGTATTACAAACAATCCTCTCCTTTGACCAATGCAAGAAGTAGGGATTGCCTAGATACCGCTGAAGATATTCGAGAGTTAGAAATAAATATACTAAAGGAGGTTTTATATTTACCAATTAAACTTGGAAAACCGATATAAAGTGTGACAATAAACAAGTCTTTTAAAGTTTAAAAAAGGATAGACAACTGATAACAGCAAATTCTCACGCTCCCAGTCGAAGTCTACTATCGGATCAGAAATAGAATTTCATTCATAAGAAGTGATTACCTTCAGGAATTCAGGGGCGATCCTATATACCCCCTGGTTGTGCCAGGTAATTAATTGTCTTGATAAAGGTGGAAATTATAAGGAGAACCCACCGAAACGCGTCGACGCACTGACTGGTATAATTCAAGTCTCCAACACCGAAGTTGATATGCTGATGTCGTAGTAATACAATACCAGTGTAACCGCAACGGAGCTAGAATATACAACTCGCATTCAACAATTCTATGTTGTACCTATTCTGTCCGTACTCAATTGTGCAGGTCGCAATTGGTTGTATTATTTTATTGTATTATTTTATCTATGTTTTAGATCAGGGATTTAGATTAGTCAACCCTACAATTGTGTGTCTTTTAATTTTACTCGTCAAAATAAATGAATTTTTAACTTCTAGTATGTTTCTGTTGTATGTATTTGTGACATTATAAGGTTTGATATAACAATCTGTACTTAACTCTGTCCCAAGGGAACCCTTACTCTTTGGTCTATCACTCGTGCCAGATCCTCTACTGGCATTATTGGGGTATACGAAGACACTAAAGAAAAATGTTTGTTAATTGACAGCTATTGGTCTGCTTCTAGCCAAACGCAGGCTAGTGATGAGATGGAGGAATGGGCCTGTACCTACTGTTGCTGAGTGGGAAAAGGACATGGTGTATTGCAATACCAAATCGGATATTTATAACGAACTGCCTCCGCCCTGTAGCCACCCGTTGGGCTTTTGGAGTCTATTTACACAATACCAATCGTCACGCCAATGTGACCACGAAGATCAGGAGTGATGATGTATGTCTGGCCACTGTTGTACACTGAGTAATTATATGTGGGTTGTTACAGATTTGTTGGCACAATCTTCTGGATCTGGGGATCAGCCTTTCTGCAATGTTGTTTTGTCTATGCATATGGAAAGATGAGTTGCAGTTTAATAGGCCCTCTAACCTGTTGGGGTCCCTAAATCAAGGTGTCTATGCAAATATTGTAATGATACTGCTTCTGGATTATGTGATCTGATTTCTTTTATTTGTCTGTAACTTTTGTTCCTTGTGTTTTTTTCTCTCTCTTTCTTTCTTTGGCTATGTTTGAAAACCCAATAAATACAAATATTTTTTTTAAAAACGATGCCAATAGTGAACTAAGGACCGCGTCAATTGTTAAATGCACTCTTAGGGTGGACTAGGCTCCTATCATACATGAAAATTATATTTTATCAAAAACAAACTCAGGAGAATGTTTTATACGGCTCACATCCTGAAGTTATGTACATCGAGGTCCTCAAATATGATAATTAAGAAAAAAGGAGAGAAGGTGAAATTAATCAATTGCCTAGCATCACACAATATGGTAAAGTGGGGAAGCTGGGATTAATCACAGGTTTTCTGGTTTCACATTGTGCAATTCATCCACTAGATGTATATGCTTTGCCCTCCTTCCCCACCGGACCGCCAAGCCGCTGGCATCAATGCAGTCCTCGGTCACAACACAGACTAAACCTTGTGGCCCTTGGAAAAATATTTACGAGTACCCATGGTCTAATGTAAGGTGCTAAGTGAAAGCATGCGCTGAATTTTGTGTTTAGACCAATGGCATAAGCTGTGCTGCTATTTTATGCCTTGTTTGTTACAGCAGGTCTTTATGTAGCTTGAATAGATCCCTGGGGTCACTACCTTCTTTTGAGAAACATTTATAAACTGCATTAAAAGGTATACAGCAGTGTAGCTATCAATAGTGCTGTAGGTGGAGCGGCACCGGGGCTCAGGGGCGTGAGCGGACCACTGGACACCAAACATAGAGGGCTCTTACTACCAAACTGTCAGAAAGAGGCCAATTTTCCTCTTGTGCATAGGACCTATGCTACCGTGCTATGCTATTATTGGTATTAGTTCCAGCAGGGACGAATCAGCATTTCTTACTTACTTTGATGATAAAATGACTAACACTGAATTATTATCTATTATAATTTTCATGGCCGATGGACTTCCCGCATACTGGCTCTTCTGGAAAATTATATGTCTCGCAATTTATCATAGCAATATC
The DNA here is from genome assembly GCF_964261635.1 of Lissotriton helveticus. Lineage (NCBI taxonomy): Eukaryota > Metazoa > Chordata > Amphibia > Caudata > Salamandridae > Lissotriton > Lissotriton helveticus. Next base: position 1,327,395,695 of record NC_136068.1, on the reverse strand, counting down.
TCTAAATCAGAGGCTGTAATGTGGCTGATTCATCCTCAGCCCTAAAGAAACTATATTTGACTGCCCCTGCCCTCCAAGCTCTTCGTGGGCACTGGTCCAACGTGCCTTGTTAATTACACACACTTGGCTGGCCCTACCAGCCCATCAGAGGAAGCAGACTGTGATGCCGTGCAGGTCCTGGCCAGTTTCCTGGCCCTACCACCCACAGAGTCCTTAGTTTGACATGCCTTGTAAGTAAACTGACACTACCCCAGACCAGCTGACTTTTCAGAATTCATGAGGCTGACTTTATAAGATCCCCTTCTTTCCCTGCCCTTTGTGTCCCAGCTGCTCGATTCCAAAAACAGAGTGCTCAAAAAAATTACTTTTATTTGTGTAAGGCTCTTTAAGCAATCGAAAATAAAAATACGATATGAACAACTCACGCCCCCTTGTTGGGGGCTCGCCCGACAACTCCCCATCGTCTTCCCCCCTGCTGTGGAGTCTGCCGTGTTGGAACCTATGGCCCGGAGCTGGTTGTGGTTTGAGGAAGTCCTATGTCACTTTAGATTAGGTTGAGCTGGCCTAGCAGTGTCACTGGACATTAAACCAACGAGTGAGTGAGTACTGCAGAATGACTCCGCATCTAAGGGATCGGTGATGGACATGGCCAAGAACAACCATTGAGACAATGTTCACCAGATACACTGAACGGCCAAGCCAGACTCTTCCGAGAGAGATTTGGAAAGTTCTGTGCCAAGAAAAATTAGAAAAAAATCTTTAAACTGTCAATTGTATAGTGTCATTTTAGGCTACCAAGCCTTATCGTTGTACACCCAGTCCTTAAGGGGGAACTAATAAAAACAAGCATTTGCAATGCAATGGGTCTCGCAATCGCGTGATTTTGAGCTATTGGCATTGTAAATGACAATGCCTTTTATTTATGTGTTTAAAAAACCTAAAATAATAAAAGGCATCGTCATTTACAATACCAATAGGTCAAAGTTTCTAAAATGCGAGACCTATTGCATTGCAAATGCCTGTTGCTTACAAGCACCCCATTCTGCGCTTTCACGTTAATAGAGGCCACACCCCCTTCTTTAGACGAGCTGTGTCTAAAGAAAGGTCTGTGGTGCTATTAAAGTGAAAGCGCGGTATGGGGCGCTTTTACCAAAAAAAGCATTTGTTTGTCAAGTTGACAAACAAATTATATTTTTTATAAAAGCGCCCTTTGAAAGCGCCAATTGCGCGCTGAATGCACTGAATGTTGCAGGAAATCATTTAGTCACTGCAGTAAAAGAAACGCATTAAAGAAAATAGTACTTACAGACTAAATATGAGGTACCGTATAACAACCGTAGTAAATTGGCCAGTCCCCATGGGAGGTTAAAATGAAGACAAGGCGTTACTAAGGAGGGACTAACAAGCCCATTAACGAACCAGAAGCCAGCATTTACAAAGGACAATGACACAAGCCAATGACAAATATGGGCGGAGAGTGTGCGGGGCTTCAAGTTCATACTCCAATACAGCATGCCGCAGAGCAGCGCATGCGCTGCCCAAGCTCAACCCAAAAATTTTCATCAGGTTACGGATCCCACCAGCCAGGCCTCAGACAGCAGCCATAAAGGCAGTATTCCCCTTGCCCCAGAAGTCTATACTGCTATGGCAGGTTATGAACTGCCCCATAGGTCACACATTATTTTATTGACACTGCCTTAATGCCAGTTTACACACCGCCCTCTACGTAAAATGCAGACTGCCATGTCATGCTCTGCTTTGCCCCATAGGTATGTGAAGCAGAATTGTTATGTCATTGTCCATATATCTTCAAGTTGCCATCTGCAGCGTGTTCCAAGTCTAAAAGCAGTGTTCATGCATCTGCAGATTGAAATGTGCTTGTACCTGTGCACTAATTTTAGCTTTGGATTTTCTGATTTGAAATGTTCCTAAATTATTCCTACCTACTGTAAAAATACTCGTCATCCTTTCATCTTTGTTCGTTGATAGTTCTAAGCAAACATCACTCATTTCTAATTCCAAATATACACAACAAAATCATTGTTACGCAGTTACCTTATGCAACTAACAAACATTGGCAAATCCAGTAGTTCTGGCTTTTTTTTCAAGCCTGCTTACTGTTAGGTTATATGTCTACATGCAGTAACAGATGGCTCGCAGAAAGGCATAATGGATGGCACACTGGGAAAGACAGGATTTTAGTTTATATGTTTTAAAGCCACATCCTTAGTTACATAGGGTACGGCTCTTGGAAAGTTACACTTCTTAGGGTACACCCCTTTTAGAGGCTCCCCCGTACACTTTTTCATCTCACCTAAATATGTGCCTTATGCTATACAGGTTGCCCTCCTGTACAACGGATGTGTTAGATTTGTAGCATGACGTCATGACGTAGACGTGCCTGGCAGGATAAGGCCTCACATTCTTGTGCTGCGCGAGCCACGGAGGTTAGCATTTCGAGAGACTCTTTCGTGTTCAGGAAGAATGAATGAGTCAACGCGAGGACCCCGTCCCGGTGACCGCGGTCAGGAGTGAATGAGTCACTCAGACTGGACCCGGGCCCAACGGCTTGGCCACAAGGACGCCTTTCTGTGCACGAAAAATGATGGCGCGCGCAGTTCACTTTCCAGCCGCGGCTGCCAGCTGGCAGGACGCTGAGTCAGTGAAGGGATGGCGGCCTTCTGACACAAGGCCCGGGCTGGTGTGGTTGAGGTGCCGGCTCCTCATAGACAGCAGTGGTGGCAGGGGACACCCCCGCTCTCCAAGGAGCCCTCAATGGAACCCTGTCCGGTGTGTAAAGAATCCGAGTGGCTGCGGGACGGTCTGTCTGTCCTTCTCACACTCAAGACTTGCAGTAAACACACACGGATGGCGTCTGATTACGGTGGTGGGGTTTAGAAAAGGGGTATCGTTTAGGGTTGCTGTAGATAATTAGTGGCCTTTCTCTGTTGTCGGGTATGTTTTTTAATGTCTATATTTTTTTTCTTTTTGACGTTTTTTATACAGGACAACCTCGACCCAAAGGTATTTGAGCTCTTTATATAAGTAATCAGTGGTGGCTCCTCCCTTAAGGCGGAGGAGCGCCGCACCACTGCTGGAGCCAACATATAATACATGTAAAATATAATGATAATAAAGCAATTAATGAAACTGCTTTATTATCATTTTATTTTACTATACAGTGCTGGAGCCGAGTTTTGAGCGTGGAGCCTGAGATCAGCAGGAGGAGTGGTGAGCACAGGGCACTGCTGTCTTAGCACAGTCAAACTGTCATGCGCACTTAGCTATTTCCATGCTGCATGGAGAGCAGCAGGCATAGGCTCCCAATCCTTACTGGAGCGTAAAACCAGCCCGCTCTGCTCAATCCTGGTTCTTCTCTCATGCTGGGGAATACTAGCATGACAGCAGTGTCTGGATTGGTGCAGGGGAGTCTGGGAGCCTGTGTATTGGGAGCTGAAGAGCACCAAGGCGGCGAGACATTAGGTATGTATTTCTTTTTTTTCCTTAAAATATTGCACCGCGCTGCCCAATACTTTTCCTTGCTAGGAGCCGCCACTGAGGACACCTTCATTAGGTCGCAGCCTACTAGATAGCACAGCTGTGTGGTTTGCTAAAGACATCTTGGGGACTTTCAGAAAGTTGACCTAGAAAAGCATTCCACCCAGGCGCGCAACACCCATAGGTCTCAAAAGGCTTCAGTCTCATCCCCCGCGGCCCCCCTGCCCCCCACTGTCGAGTATCAGCCCAGGCTGAGAAAGCTTCCCCGGCACACACACAGACAGTTTTTAAGCTGTTGTGGACTGGCTGGTCTGTCGTCTGTCTTATTGCAGCTGCACACGAGTACTTCACAGGTCTTTAAAAGACCGTTCATTTGTTGACGAGGCTTGGTTGTTTTTTCGCTCCTTCTTAGAGCCTGTGCATCTTCACTCTGCCTATTGCTGGAAGAATTAGCCCCTCCCCCAGAAATAGTCGTGCCTCTGATTCCATCCTATGATTACCATTGGCTTTGTGGTGTGTAACTCATATTTTCTGGCTTTCTATTTGCTTTAGGCTCTACAGATCCAGTTCGTCCCTACAATTGCCTAAGGCGTATTCTTGCAGGAACTCCCTATCTGCAAACAGGCCTTTAAATCTGTCCTTATCTTCTCATATTTGCTGTGCACTCAAAGTCCGAGGTCAAATGTCAGGTGCTCTCTTCCAAGGGCCAGTGCTTGTTTACTTTTCTTTCTCTGACTTCAAAGTGAGAGACTTTATGCGACAATCTTGCTGGATACTGGGAATAGTGAAGAGGTTTTTCTAGCAAATAACACCATTTAAATGAACCGTGTAAGTATTTCGGAATATATTTTAATTAGGAACACAAATGAATCACACTTTTTGTTATTTCTGAAGTGTGCTGTAAAAAATATTTAAATATTCCCACACATTTTCGGTTGTGCACTGTATAGTTTTATTAGTAAATGTTATTGTCTGTGCAAATGTAATGGTCATTTCAATTGAAAATGTGTTGTCTGCAGTGGCAGTGCGCTTCCATACAGGGAATACTGTCCTCTACTCCACTCAACTCTGCAACACTCCACACCAATGCACACTACACTGCACCACTCCACTTTACACCAGCCCATGCCACTGCACTCTGCACCACTCCACTCTACGCCACTGCACTCAATGCTACTTTACACTAAGCCTTTCTACTCTACCTTGTACCACTCTATTTGACACTCTATTCTACACCATTGCACTCTATACCACGCCCCGCTGCAGTCTAGGCCAAATCAATCTACTCTTCACAACTCAATTCCACTGTACTGTATGCCACTCTGCAACACTGCACTCTGCGCTACTCCACTCTATGCCAACACACTCTACGCCAATGCACTTTACTCTGCAACACTCAACTATATGCCAATCCACTGTATGCCACTCTAATCTACTCTGCACCACTGCACTCCAAGCCCCTGCATTCTTTGCCACTTTGCTCTATGCCATTACACTCTATGCCAGTGGTTCCCAAACTTTTGACTCCTGAGGACCCCCACTGAATCACTACTGGAAGCCGGGGACCCCCAAGCAATTTGTGCAATTTAAATTTCAAAAAATTAAAACAGTCATTCGCAAAAAATACACAAACAAGTACACACCAAATAAATATTTGCATTACTAAAGCTTTTATTATTTTATATTGAAAAATATGCAAAAATCAAAACTTTTTAATGGGAAGGATGGTGCTGCATCTCGGCCTCATTAACAAGCAAGTGGTCTTTTAAAGACCTGTGAAGTACTCTGGTGCGGCTGTGTGTAAGCCCGGGAAGTTGTCTCTGCCCGGACTGCCACACCACACGACAGGAGCGGGGGGGCTGAAGCCTTTTGAGCCCAGTGGGCGTTGCACACCTGGTGTGCACTGCAGAAGGAATGACCCGAGGACCCGAGGCTGGAGCCAAGCGCCAGGAACTCACACTGTTGCAGTTTAAAGTAGGTAAGTGCTTGTGATAACCTATGAATGCTTGAAGTGTCACTCATAGTATTTGAATGTCACTGAAAATGACACTGAAATTCGACTGCGCTTGTTCGTCATTATCTTCTTCTGTTCACCCTTTGTCCCTTTCTGCCCTGGTTTCCCTTCTCCCCAGACACTACTCGCCTACCTTCCCGTCTCTTGACAAAGTCGACCTTCTTTCATAATACTTACTTACCTCTCACTTTTCTCCCCCCTCTTTCTTGCAGTCTTTCATGCCTTCTAGGTCTCTCGTTTGCAAAGAGTTTGGTTGTACTAATACTTTGTTGGACAGTTGCGCCATTCACAAGCCAGTGTGCCAGCCCACTTTAGCTAATCTCACGCTGTAATTTTCACATAGTACTTATTTCCAGGGACTGTAATAAATGTGTATTTCTTGACACAAAAGCCTCCAACCAAAGATCTTTTAATATTAACTTGTCCCCCGGTAGCCCACTAACAAAGTTTTGCAGAGGACAAAATAAGCAATGACAAAGTCAAGACTCTCAGACAGTGCCGGGCCTACTGACTATGACAATGCTTGGTTCTTCTAGCTTCCTCTTGATGAAGTCTGGGGGCCCACTTTAAATGTTTTACGGCGCCTTTTCTTCGAAGTCAGTGTCTATTAAGTGGTCCTGATAAGGGAGCATATTCCACAATCGTTCAGGCATACACACATATGTGTTTTACACAGGGGCAGCTCCTAGCTCCCTGAAGACCCTAGCTACTGGTTCCTGCAGGTTCAGACCGGTGAACCTTCAAACAGTTGCAGCATAAAACATCTTGATGCCTTTTGCAAGTGCTCCTCGTAGACTTAAACAGCTATTATTCCCTTTAGTTATTACCGTCACTTAGACTAACTCCCTTGCATAAATATAAAAACATGCCGTCCCATGATGCTATTTGTAGTGACTACAGCTCTGCTCATCTTCATTCTGTCGCTCGACTTTAAAATAACCAGATTCCCATCAGGCCGATTAGGAGGCTGGAATACCTTGGTACAGAGAGCTGGGTGATTGAATGATAGCGTGACCTGCTAGGCCACGCTGCAGCTACCATTACTAAGCCTGAAGACATCAGTACATTATCAAAAGTGCATTAATCTCGTCTAACATAGCGTAACTTGATAGTGTGATGCATGACTAACCCTGACTTATAGGGTCCCAAAGGCGAGTGTGCGCTTTTACTGTAAATACGTACGCACAAATGAAACACTTACATGAAGTTCCAGACGGAGAAGCGTCCTCCTGCCTGTTCGAGGTGCTCCAGCCTCTAATGATCTTCAGTCTCCGTAGACGAGGCACAGCTGTGCCTTGCTTTCAGCGCAAATGGGGACATATGCAAAATGCCCCTGGCCTGGCCACAAACAGAGGAGGAAACGCACGCACTGCTGTGCGAGTGCGACTTCGGGTGACGGGCAGAAGCGAATAGTATAATAAGGGCAATCACCCTTCAGCTTGCACCAAAAGCAGAATGGTGATCGGTCACTGCGGTGTTGCTGCATTGTATTGTAGTCTTGCCGCCTTGGCGCCAGCAATATTCACACCTCTTAAGTGCTGTGAGGGCGCATGGGCGTTTCGTTTTTTACAAGGACAGTAGGCAATCCAGTCCTGCGGACCCCCTGGGAATGTGTCACGGACCCCTGGGGGTCCGCGGACCACACTTTGGGAAACGCTGCTCTATGCCATTCTACACAACTGCACTCTACCCTGCTCCACTCCACGCTACTCCAGTTCACTGAACTCTGAAACAATGTACTCTATGCCACTGTACTCTATGTATCTACACTCTATGCCACTGCACTCTACTCTATATCACTGTACTCTATGGCAATGCTCTCTACGCCACTCTACCACACTCTATTCCACTGCACTCTGACAATCTACTCTGCAACACTGCATTCTCCACCACAGAACTCTACACAACTCTACTCTACTCTACTCCACCATACACTACTCCACTCTACGCCACTGCACTCTATTCCACTGCACACTAGGGCACTATAATCTACTCTGCACCACTCTACACTACTCTGCACCACTCCATGCCAATGCATTTTAGGCCACTCTACTCTACTCTGCAATCTATTCCACTGCACTGTATGCCACTCGACTCTACTCTGCGCCACTGCCTTCTGCATCACTCAACTCTATGTTGCTCCATTCTGCACTACTCTATGCCACTCAACCCCACTGCACTCTGTGCCACTGTACTCTATGCCACTACACTCTATGCTCCACTATGCTCTGCGCTACTCTACTAGGTGCCACTCTACTCTGCGCCACTCCACTCTGCACTACTCCACTCTCCACCACTGCACTCTACTATGCACCACTCTAAGCTATGCCACTCCGTTCTATGCCACTGCATTTTATGCCACTGAATTTAATGCCACTGCACTCAATGCCAGTGAACTGTATGCCCCTATTCTCTGCAACACTTTACGCCAACGCGATCTGCACCAGTCCCGTCTACTCTATGCCACTCCAGTGTATGTCACGCTATTCGACTCCACACTATGCCACTCCAATACACAACACTCTCTGTCAGTCCATTCTTCTCCACTCCTCGACATTCCACTCTTTGACACTTCACACAACTCTCCTCTATGCAACTAAACTTTAAGCCATGCTGAACAGCAGCCACACTGGTGTACAACAACATGGCTAAAACATTGGCAAAGCCAATAGCTCTTGCATAGGCACAGGGAGATTAAGTGATGTGGGCAGAACCACAGGATATTGAGCCAATGCAAAGACTCAAACCCGGTTCCCCACTTCCAAAGTGTGAACTTCTGGCCTTTACGCCACATTCTCTCCCTTACTCCGCACCCTCTCTCTATCTTACTCAAATGTTTTTAGATCGCATAGGAACTTTCATGATCTTAAAATAGAAGAAGCAAATGGCTACTTTGTTTACTGCAGACAGTTTATGGTGGCAGCTAAAGACAGGGCTTATTTAACACACTCTTATTAAATTGGTTTCTCTGAAAACACAAAATCTTTTTCCTGCCTGAAACCCTCGCATCTCGCTTAGAACAAACAATAAGCATTGGCAAAGCCAATCGATGTTGCTGTGGGACTCTTTGGATTTGCCTATAGTTTTTATGTTTGGATCGTTAAATAAACAAACAGAAAATAGTACAAAAGTGTTTTTTATGTTAAGGGGGTGGTGGAGCCACTCAGAGGGCATACGTGGGGGAAATAATGTGGTGTGAGCAATGATGAGGAGGACAAGCAAGGAGCGAGAAAGCAACATAGAGCGGGCGGAAAGAAGCACAAGGGCGAGAAAGCAACGGGGGAAGTACATAAAGGTGATTGCAACATAAAAGTGAAGTGGGGAGAAGCCCACGAGCAACTGAAAGCAACAAGGAGCTCAGGGGGAGAGAAGTACACAAGGGCAACAGACTGGAAACATTCATGGAATGCTTAGCCCAAAAGACAAAGCAAGCAGTGGAAATATAGAAGCCAGCCAATGAAAAGAGATGACAAAGGAGCTATGCTTCGTTGGAGGGACAAACACGAGTTTGATAACCTAAGACACAAATAAGAAGCAGGCAAACAAGAGTTACAGGAAAGCCATCCAATGGTAAGCATTGAGCGGACTGCAAGCCCCAGTATAGTTCTGGTAAACCCACAATATGTCTTCCGCATAGGGTCGACCTCAAAATGAGGCGCCATTTGTTAAACATTCTACGGTTAACTTGCACTGCATTCTGGGTATGCAGGCATGTCACACTGTCTACAGCGGAATATAAACGAGCGTTCCAGCGCTCTTGGCCGCGCTCTTGAACCTGGCTTTCCACGCATTGCAGAGTGAGTCAACGTGTCTAGGAGCAGACACAGTCCTCATACTGGAATCAAATCAAAAGCAAAATGAACGCTGGCACTCTTACAGATAGGACTTGTTGCTGTCTCTCAGACTGCATGGCTAACTTATTCCCTGATATTCTCAGTGTACAGAGAAAAACATTTGCAGATTGTGCTGCTGGCTTCCTCTCGCACAGATGCTGCATGTGTGATGTTTGGACCACTGAAAACAATGAAAAGAAAGTTACGTCTTTTCACGAGGGGCTCTTATTTAGCACTCACACTGTATCATAGCTGCTTCAGAGCACTTACTGTTGCCATGATAACATTATTGTCTTTGGGCCAGAGATGTTTTGGTGAATGTTCAGATTACTTAAATTTAATTTTTATTGTTCCTAGTTGTACTCATCCCAGTCATTTTCATGAACTGAGCCTCACCTCATGACAGGAAACTCCAGCAGAATGCTGAAAATGTGAGCGCCTTCCACTCTAGCCAGGTATGATAATAGGGCTGTCATTCCCCGTAAATCCTCGTGATTTGCCAAGACACATCCGAAGGCCAGGCCAGGGAAGGGGGGGAGCCCAACTTGCAATAAGGGAGACAAGCACAAGTAGAACTAAGGTATTGAAGCTTACTAGTAAGTAATAAGTAATTGGGAGATTCCCTCTAGATCCCTCATACCAGTCATTACTCGTGAGTGATACCAGGGCTCTCACTGGCCTTAAGAACACCATCAAGGAACACACAAAGCTGCCAGTCCTACACACACAGCGACTGCAATGTCAGCCCATAAATGCAGGGCATAACTGAAGTCAACAACATCAATGTTGACCCCGAAGGTAATGGTTCTAAACATAAGTATGGATAAGTCCCAGGTGGCCACGCTACAATTCTCTGCTACAGGACTACCCTGAACGACAGCCTAGGAAGCAGCCGAACCACATGCCAGTCTGCTATAAATCCCTTCCACTAGGGGAACCCTAGCCAGAGTGCAGGTTAGAACTCACCAACTGATGGTCAGCACGGACGCCTTCCTACCACGCTCATCTGTTGCAAAGGCCCTAAACAAACGGACTAACAGTCGAAATAGAGCAGGAAGGCCCTTCTGACCTGCCCAGGTATGGCTGGAGAGCTCTGCAGATATCCAAATCATAGAATAGCTTCTCTTTCGGGAAAGTTAAAACAGGAGTAGGCTATGGATACTGGCACAAAGTATCGCATCAACCTAGGATGGGAGGTGTCTACATTTTGAACATTTGCCTCGAGTTTTCTGTCTCAGGGTGGAATTCACCTCTTGAGTATAGATTGGGACGAGTGAAGTAGAGGAAACAGATGAGACTGCACCACTTTGTGGCATCTCAAGAACTGTTCTTGTCCAAGTGGAAAGAGGTAATTTCCAGAGGTTGGTTGCATATGTGTTGAGAGATCTCAAGCAAAGCAACTTATTTCTTACAGGTAGCCGGGCTGTTCAATTCAAACAGGGTGACTTGAAGCACCGGGTCATCTTGGCAAAGCAGAAGAACCTAACGACATTCCTTTCAGGGCTTCACATACACATCCTTTCACAAACCACAATGTTTTCAATGAAATTAAGAAGGCAACCTAAAGTAATCATGGTTCAAGTGATATGGTAATAGAGAGGCTGGTTGCATATGATGCGGAAATTGTAGTAGTGTCCCGTTTGGAGTCTGTTGATGTTCAGTCAAGAAGTGCTGTGTAAATTACTTTTCAGTAATTCAGGTATAATGACTTGACTGCGAGGAGCAGGGTGATTTACTGGGGTTATTTTTTAGATTTGATGTTTCCCCTCAGTTGTCACAAATGGAAGTCACTTCAGAAGCCTTAACTTTTGTGATGAACTTAAGATTGATATCAAACAATAGTCAAGGATTCATACTTTTTAGCAAGTTGGCATATAGGTGGCAGGTAGCTAAATGGAAGAGCAGTGAAGTTTTATAAGCCTAAGAGCAAGGCCTGTGCCTTAGAGACTACGAGTCATATTATTCTAGTGCATACAATCCCAAACATTTGTCACAAAGACCTGAATTTCATGGCAGTCCCTGGACATTACTTTTAGGTGTAGCTTTATATCATCTGCATCCATGTGGTACTACCTGTAAAGAGGTCTAATGAAGAATATTAGGATGATGAGGGTGTTTGGGGCTACTCGCTGGCAGCTGGTGAGCTTTGAGAGTGGTAGGCCGCAATGTTTGCCGTCTTCTAGGAGGGTTTGGATGGATTAGGAGGGGATCCTGCTCCCAAGAAAAGTTTTAACAAATGGGGTCAAAGTGCATTTTAAAGCACAGTAATCAGATACATTTGCTAACAGCCACAGACTCTGCAAAAGCACACTTTAAATATTCAAAAACCTTCTTGGGACTCCAAGCCACCGAAGTCCAGCACTCCTCAGGAGTTGATCCTTTTTTCAATATGTCCATCGAGTACCACATGTCATTAATTATGTCCACTGTGGCAGCGCAAGTATTTTGTCATGGGATCCCGCTTGTGCCAAGTCTTATGTGCAATATGTCAGTGCTAGTATTTCGCCATTGATGCCGTCCATCTACCAATCAGTGACCTATATGTCAAACTTAACCGCTACATTAGGGCTAGAATATTGTCATGTTTGCTTAAAATCACTGCAAATACGCAATGGTTGTCCTCCATTATGCCAAGAATTAGAACTAGTATGCCAGCACTAGCATTTTGCCAGAAGTGTCCCGTATGCCAAGAATTACTTCACCCGTGCCACCACCACCATTTTACAATGGTATGCTATTACACCAGCAGTTACCTCCAATATGTGACCTCCCAGCACTGGCAGCGTTGGGGTAGGTCTTCCGCCACGTTTGAGGTCCGCACACAACACAGGTACTACCATGTGTCTTGAACCTGCCGGAAGTTGATGGGACCAGTCGTAATTAGTTTTTAGGTTGGCCATCACATTTACAGGTACTTCACTATTAAGTGTCATAGGTGGTATATCAAGGCCAGTAATTCCAGAATACCACTTTTTTAGTGTAGATAGACATTCTCACATTAGGTCCTGAAGAATTGCCACTAGATCACTCTGACAACCAGGCAAGAAACATGTCGACCATAAGAAGCTGAGCGCATATCCTGAAACATTACATGAGGTAGTCACCACTCCATTTTTTAACCAGGTTGTAATCCAGGGTCATTAAAATTGTTCTGCCTGGACTTGCATTTCCTGTTTCAATCTTGCACGGTCTACTGACCCTCACACAGCACATCTACACTTTTAGGCCCCTCACACCCATGGCACTATAGGGCAAGGAATAAAAGATCTACGTCAAATAGCCCCTCATAGGGTGCCCGTCAAGTATTGCAGCAACGACCTGACAAGGAGCATGCCCTATGATGAAGCATGACACCCAGCTGGCTGGGTGTGTGAGGGCCCTAATTCCGAAAGGAGGAATTCCCCTTTTTCCTTTTTTTGTAGAGGACAACCTACTGTCTTTCCAGGATCTCTCCATTACACTCTACCCATAGGAACTGCATACCCATGTTGATTTTGACTTTGATTGGGCATGTATGCTGGACCTCATAAAAAGCCCACAGTTCCCCTTCTTTGATTAAATTGTCTCCATTATGCCAAGAATTAGAACTAGTATGCCAGCACCAGCATTTTGCCGCAAGTGTCCCATATGCCAAGAATTACCTCACCTGTGCCACCACCACTATTTTGCGATGGTATGCTATTACACCAGCAGTTAACTCCAAAATGTGAGGTCCAGCATTTTGCCATGGGTGCCACTATGCCAAAAACTACCTCCAAGTCAATACCAGCATATTGGCACAGCTGTCCCATATACCCAGAACTATCTAAATTATGACAGTGCCATGGGTGTCCCATGTGCCTAGAATTACCTTTGTGCCAGCTTTTTTGCCATGGGTGCCCCCATATCACAACTATTATCCTTAGTGTACCAGTGTCAGCATTATGGCATTTGTGCTCCACATTCCAAAAAACATATCTCTAGTCTGTCAGCACTACAGCTTGGACTTGTGTACCTCCATAATACCAAGGCCAGAGGTGGACTCTTAAGCACGGAACACCTACACACATGCGAAACCCAGAAAAATCTAAAATACTGATTTTTGGCCGCTATCCAAAAAAGAAGCTAATAAAATGGAGACTGGGACCACTTATGTTATCTAGCACACAAGCATATAACTATCTTGGAATAAGGCTCAGCGAAACTGGTCGGCCACAGGTCCATCAATCCAAGCTCCTGCAGAAAGCCAAAATGGTAACTTACGCCATCTGCAAACTCAACGCCACCCTGGAAAGCCCAACCACCATGGCCATCCAACGGGTTCTGAAAGCAAAATTATTGCCCTCCCTAAATTACGCCATACAGGCGTTCCCAGGCAAATTGGGACAAGACCTCGAAAAGATCAATTGCGCAGCCTATAAAAAGCTATTTTGCCTTCCATCATGCACAAGGAACACTTTAATCCGCTTAAAATTCAATCTCACCCGGCAATCCTTGGAAGAACTGGCAAGCATGGCAAAATATTATTATTTAACGACCATAGCACCAGAGAACTCGATGAAGCAAGTAATAAATAAAATATTCACAAAGTCAGGCAACCCGTGGTCAGCCACTCTAACCCTAGCCAAAGAGCACCTGAATTTAGCAATAGAAAACTGGGACCCCAACATAATAAAATATACAACCATCAAATCAGTAACGAAAAAGCAAGTAAGAACTTGCTCACGAAAACTGGACATTGAAGCATTGACGAACAGAGGCTTCCACGAGTCCCAAAGCTCCCCTCACATTTTAAATGGCCACAAACCACATCTTGTACAGTCGTTGGGTAGGCAAGCCCCATAAAGGATTCTGGCTGCAAGACTGCATGTGCTCCCCTTAAAACAGCTGTACCCTTCTGTCAAAGTTGGCCCAGCGATCACGGAATGTCGCCTCTGTCATTACAAGCGTGAAACTCTACCTCACATTCTATTATACTGTCCTGCCCTGCTGTCAGTTCGTAGAATCCATCTAAGGCCCATTCTTCTCCAACTAGGTGTACGGACGGTAAAAGAGGCAGTTCTCCAATTATACTTGTTGGACACAGTGAAGCACATGGCCAACTTCGCCAAATTCATTTACCATGTGCGAATAGCATTAATGGACAAGACAACCATGGTAGAAACTGACTTTTAACTGGTGGAAGCTTCCATGTAGCATATGCTTCCCAAACACATATTGTTTTATTTAAATGTTAAACATTTTTTTATAGTGATTGCTCTTCTTCATACTAATTGCTCTCTTTTGTATTGATTTTTATTAATCACTCAAATAAAGTATTGTCACCTACACACATGCATTCATGCTCACTTTCATTCACTCAATAATTCACATTCTCACTCATACTCACATTCGGTCTCACTTGCTAACAATCGTTCATTCTCCCTCACTCTCATTCTCACTCTCCCTTACACTCATTCATTCACACTCCCTCACACTCATTGTCATTTACTCATTCTCACTTACTGTCACTCTCCCCCTGTTTCTCATTTACACTTGCAGTAACACTCACTCACTCTTTCGCAATCACTCTCCTGTCACTCACCCACTTTCCCACATGCACACAACATTTGCTGCCAAGACTCATTAGACCCTGAAGCAGGTAAATAACGCCCTCCTGTATCGTTCTTTTTCAGGAATCTGAAAGCTGAGGCCAGGGCAGTCCATGCACCATGCTGATTCATTGCATTTGCTCCAGCTTCCAGCCTCTTTCTTTTTCACCTCACCCTTTCCCAGTACATGGGCCTGTTGGGCCCTGGGGTTATTGCTGCTAAAGGTGCTGCAGCGCACCCACCCCTGCCCGAGGAAGCCTTTGACTGCTCCTCCACAGCTCCCACTGAGGGGCAAGTGCAGAAGGGGTACTTGGCCCAATTTTTCAGGATCAATAGTAGGTTGGGGCTACAGGACATCAGGAGTAAAAGGCCTCTCGTAAAGGGTTTCTGACAAACAGTGAAAAATAACTTTTAGACAACTTTTGTTTGCATTTATTTATATCAAACTTTTATTAGCCAATCTCTACAAACAAAACAGCCAATTACTTTTTCTTGAGTGGGATGCACCCTCATAGTTGTTGTTAGGACTGGCCTTTCAGACAGCTTTAGCTGTTCTGCCAAACTATTCTTTTTCCCAAAATGTCATGCAGAATCAAGGCTTCCAGTTTTCCATTTTTACTGATAAATACAGACCGAAAACAATCTATTTTATTGCTGTATTTATTTTTAAAAGTGGAAAAATACAGAACATTGAGCTTCTTGTAAGTAGCTCCACTTTTTGTCCTTCATGAATTCCGGAACAACTGCTAAGCAGATAGGCACCATGGGGGGTTAAAAATAGGATGCGATTCCCTTAAATACAGGCATGTTAACATATATTTGTATATAATGCTAATATTTACCTAGTGTTTTGTTATATTCGCCTGCTCAATTTGCTAAAACGCGATGTGTGAGTACATGTTTATCAGTTAAATAAATGCGAAAATGTAACATTTTATTACTCAATTTAATCTGAAAACTTACAATAAATATGGATTAATACCAATAAAATGGCCATATAATAAAAAATTGATAAATACAGATGGAAATGTAAAATAAAATACCATAAAACCGGGAGCCCTATGCATAATATAAAATACAAGGGGCGATCTTTTTGGTAAGCTGACTTTATACATTAGTCTTTTAAATTGCCACTCACATTTTGCTTCTCTCCACCTTGGCATACAGCAGGGGGCAGTGGATCACCCCACTATAGCTATTGGCTGTTTTCACCTTGAGTGACTGCACAAAGCCTGTGGACATTAATCATGCCTTCTTAAAAATCGTAAAAAATAGTGCTTTTTTATTTTATCAATTTTATATTATTTTTAAATGTCAGCTATTTATTTTGCCTGCGCTCTTTTATGAAATTTGAAAAGCGTGTTGTTTAAAAAACATCACTGGTAAAACAGCCACATCTGTGATTTTTTTTTAAGTTAAAATGTTTCCTTTAAGGATAAGTCTCAGTGACAGCATATTTTCATTTTTACTTTCTATTTTTGTGACATCTGCTTGAAATAATAAGTAACCATTGCACCTCATTGCCTAGACCAAGCCTATTGGCTTTGTCAGTGTGTGTGTTTTTTCTCTAACACATTTTAAGTGTGAATTCTTTCTTCTGTAAAAAGTGACATTTATTTTTTCCGTACACTTCTTTGAACGACCATGGAATGAATGATAAAATTCAGTGCATACGTTTATGTAATTTGAGTTATACACGAGTAACATTTTCCCTTCTTTGATCATCTAAAGAGCCAAGTAGCGCATTGTGCAGCTTATTTTCATTTTATTATCAGATATTCGATAAACAGACAGTTATAAAGTTTATAAACACGGGGACTGTCAAACCCCCATTCAGATAACCACAGGGCAAGCAGGAGCTACTGGGCCCAACCGTGGGGGTTGCGTCCTTTTACTCCTGTTCTCCCAGGGCCTGACCTAGTATGGTTCCTGAGCAACTAAGCCAAGTACACATCAGCACTTGAATCTCAGTAGTAGCATGGGTCGAGCAGTTCAAGGCTTTTCAGGGGAAAACTCAAAATATATACAACAACAGCAATAAATGAATGTCTAGTCAAATATTTTCTATTATGACAAAAGTATTATTTATATATGAACACAAAATGAAATACAGCATACACAAACAATACACACAGACCCTCAGCTCAAGACTTTAATGTTGAATTTAATGTTGAGTCCCACTTCCAGCTCACTAGTGGTAGTGGTTATTCCCCATTCACTATACGCAGCATTCAGGTTAGGCCCCACTATCAGTCGGAGTTTCAGGTATTCCACTCAGACTCTGTTAGAAAAGTCAAAGGTGTTTCAGAATCAAAGCACTAGCTGGCAGACATGTTCCCCCATGGCCTTTCAGCTGATTGCATAGTCTTATTAGCATCAGCAGGGATTGTCGGACCGAAGTCTCTCTTGCGGGGGCAACGGCTGCCTCGGGTTAGCGCCACACACGCAGCTCTGCAGGGGCTGCGACTGAGTGTCCTCAGCGGTTCCTGGTTCTGATCCTCAGTTGGACCCAGGGCCCAAACAGGCACCACAGAAGCCTCTCATCACGATAATGGAATCCACCAGGCTGCACTCCTTGTCTTCCTTTGGTGGCCCACTCTGGTATATGGGGTCACCATACCTGCTCTTCACTCAGGCGACGGCCCGATCAGCACAGCAGCAAGTTCCTCTTTCAGCCCTGTGGCATACGGGGTCATCAACTTTCACCGCACACGAGCGACCGCCCGGATCGGCATGTCAATCTTTATATCGGCCCCCTCTTGCATATTGGATCGCCAACTCACACCGCACACAACTGGTGACCCGATCGTCGCACCAAAGTTTCTGGCTCTTTTCAGGGTGGCCCTCCTCTGACATATGGGTATTGCATATTGAACCCTGCACACAGGCAATTACACAATTGGTGCAGGAAAGTTCCCACTGGAACTCTCTCCCTCCGCCTCCCCTCTTCTTCATAGGGCCCACTGTTCTTGGCAAGCAGGTAGACACTGATGCTCCAGGTTTCAGGGGCAGGTAGTTTTGGATGTCCCTTGATGATGTCCCCTCACCCATCTGGGAGACTGGCAAGCCGTAGGCTCCAGCCCTGGTCACTGGCAGAAGTTTCCTTCTCATGGTCTATTTCCAGACACCAAATGTGATTTAAGGTCTGAATCTTTGAAGTTTGTATTCAGAAGGCCTGGTTCCTTTTGAAGTGCCCTTTACTCTGCCCTGCCTTTTCTTAAGAAAGCAGTCTGTCACAGCAGAAGCAACACCAAATCTGATAGCCCAACATCACAGGCCATGGGAGGTTCACACTTGAATGTTATCCACAGTGAATCTGCATCAAAAGGTTACCCTAGGGCCTTAGTCTTACTCTTTATGATTCTCTTATCAGCCCCATCTCTTTCCTGAGATATGCCCAGGCCCCTTTCAAAGTGAGTGGGAAGACAGTTTAGTGGTGTACACCCTGAATATTGAACGTACAATATCGATGGGACAGAATATTGATGATAAAATATTGGGGAAAAATTGACAGGTAAGTCTAGATGTTCTAGAACTAATTCCATATATATGTACCTACATGGTACATAGATCTTCAAAGTACTTAAATGTGGAGTTAGGCATAGTAAGTATATACTTTCTTATATGCTCTTACCTTTTGATATTTTGTCCTTCGATATTCTTTTACCAGGATATGCTTGGTGTTGATATTCAGTAGTTCATCCTGTTCAGTTCAGCCTAAACCTTGTGTACGTGCTGGGACATCTCGACTCCGGGAAACAGATGTCCAGTGGCACCATCCAGCTGCCTTTATCACCATATTCTCTTGAACAAAGAACAACAGGGTGAGCGAGACCTGCGGCAAACATATTTTATCTGGTAGCCCTTGGCCAATCTTCCCTTCTGCTAAAGTAAAGCGCTATCCGGAAGAGTGTCAGACTTAATGGAAAACAAGCTGTAGGGTACCACCAATCTTCACAGCAGAGTGGCATGCCCGGACCTTCAAAGGAAAAACAAAGACATGTCAGGGAGTAGGTAGGGATGGATCCTCACAAATGTCTACGGCTTGGTCCAGAGTAGACAGGCCCAATAAATAATCCTTCCCTTATGATTTCCACCCCTGGCAGACATGTGGAGGAAGAGTTGTTCCTCCATGAATCTATCTCCTCATGTATCCTTCCGTGCCCCCAAATCATGTCTATGGAGAGAAGCGCTCAGTTCACACTTACATCCCTGAAAGACGATTAGAACTACCATGTCAGTAATCCCCAATCACAAAGATTTTGGAGCTTGCTAATGTAATTTATATGTGCAAAAAATAATATGCAGGTGAAATCCCTCGAAAAAAAATAAGGATCAGCAGAAATGTTGTTCACTCAGACCAAATGCACTCCGAAACGCAATCGTCCCCTTTCAGCCCACGCACAAAATCAGAATACCTGCATGTTTATGGATATTCATGCATCTTTTTTAACAAGTCTTTTCCAGCTATGGAAAGTTATCGCTGCAATAGCAGGAGGAAATCTCCTTTCGAGTAGAAAAGAAAAAGTACACCTCCATATTTCATAGGGATCTAGGTCAAAGGTTTTCTCCATGGGGAATTATTTCTGCATTGAGGTAAAAAAAAACATTAAAGAACAAACACGCTTTTGGACATTTTCCTCACGTATACACCGTACTTTCAGCCTGATCAAAGCAATGCCTCGTAGCTATTGAGGGTAGAGTACTGGACTTCACAAACTATAGCATTGAAAAACAAAAACCGAAAAACTCTTGGGAAAGAATTGTATGATTAGATACTTAGATCAGTACATTTAGAATATTTGCTAAAATACAGAAACATCCAGAGAAAATACTACAATTGAAGGTCCATGATGGTTACAATCCAAAACCTAAGCAACACTGAAATTCACAAGCTATTATTTTGCTATGTATCATAAGTCCACCCACCCCAATTGTACTCCTCAGGACCAAAATGGTATTATTGATGGCATCACTGGTGATACCACCTAAAACGAGACGATAGATAGGTCACTGTTGTCCTAATGCACGTTACATGATATGGAGATAACAGTGTGCAGTACCACTGAACAGTACTAGGAGACCTCAATGCAATTTTATACAGAAAAGAAAAGCAGCAGTCAGTGTTTGTTACTAGGCTGTTTTAATGCAATTTCATATAAGAACAAAAGCTTCTTGCTATCGCAGCCATCATCATGCATTACGTCCATCCATCACTTCCTTTTGCGCATTGAAGGATATTTCATCCTCTCACTGCACTCACTCCTCATTGCCCCATAATAAATAAGGCACAAGCAGTCATATCTCAATAACAATCTCTATAACCATTCAGTCTCCTCGCATTGGATCCACTCTGCCATCCACATCCTTAAGTAATTCTCGTCTGCCTCTTTCTGCTTCACTTCTCAACCTCATTGAGAATGAAGACGAGCTTTGGATTAGCACTACCACCTCAACCCATATCCCCCTGTTCCCATAGTTTTCATCATACCCTTTCTTCTAATCAAAGACATAGGCCAACCTCACAGCAACTGAACTGCCTCATCATCATTGCACAAAAGGTGAACAAGGCTCGCAAAAATATTGTTGACTTGATCTCAGACACATCTTCCAACCAATATATAACAGAAGGTTGGAAAGGTGAGGATTACTTACAAATGTGCCCTGGGGCCATTCCAACTGGATACAGAGTCACACCACACCATGCTTTATTATTATTCATTGTGACAGTTCACTCCAACATGCACCACCAGCCACACAGCACATGCCTACCGTTCACTCTCCTGCTGGATCGGCGTGGCTCATTTGCTCTTTGTGTGACCTTGGATGTTTCACAATCCCCATGACTTGGGAGATGCAACGCTGATCCACTCTGGAACTCGTTCCATCAACACTGGCTCGAGGTGATCCGGTTTGAAGCATGCCCCCTGGAGCACGACTGTCAGGGAGGGGCTCGGGGGAAAAATGCGAGCAGCCATCTAATCAGAAAGCAGCCTTGGCTGCGTGTTGTCTTCAGGGGGTCAGCTCTACTTTAGTGTGTGTTTGTGCATGTGTGTGGCACCTTATTCATTGGCCTCCTAGTAGTCACATTTGAGAGTTTTGGACACCCAAAAGACTGTGTTTTTATAGGCAAACCCCAAAAGCGTAATGTTATTTACTTAGGACAACATTCGTCAGCAGACTTAATTTCTTAAACACTTGTTCCTTCGGTAGCAGACATCGGATCAAGTATAGCACCTGAGGCCTGTGTTTAAGATGAGCTGTTCAGCTGTGTTGGAGATATGTAGGCGGGCAGACGTTACAGTAACGTAGGGTCTGTAACTTTAACTGATGCTATCCCAAGAACCATTTGTAAGCCATGTATTTCCCTTTTGTGTGTGTGTGTGTGGCTCTCTGTGTGTGTGTGGCTCTATGTGTGTGTGTGTGTGTGGCTGTGTGTGTGTGTGGCTGGGGCTCTGTGTGTGTGTGTGTGTGTGTGTGTATGTGTGTGTGTGTGTGTGATATGAGCTGGAAACCCACACGCTACAACCCACACCTGCAGTGTGAGAGACAGTGTGTATGAGACACAGCAGTGTGAGAGACAGCATTGTGTGTAAGAAAGACAGCAGAGTTTGAGAAACAGCAGTGCGGGTGAGACAGCAGTGTGTGTGTTCTAGGGAGAGACAGCAGTGTAAGAGAGACAGCAGTGTGAGAGAAACAGCAGTGTGAGACCTATTTATGTTTTGGTTTTTGAAACATAAATAAAACGCATTGTTATTTGCAATGTCAATAGCTCAAACTCGCGTAAATACGTGACCTATTGCATTGAAAATGATATAGGTCTCGCATTTGCGAGAGATTAAGCTATTGCCATTGTAAATGACAATGCCATTTATTTATCTGTTTTCAAAACCAACACATAAATAAAAAGTTTGTCATTTACAATGCCAATAGCTCAAACTTTTGCAAAGGTGAGACCTTTGCATTGTAAATGCTTGTTATATCTATTGCTGATATGGAAGCTTCTAAGCAAGCCTCTTAGGACAAGGGGTTCATGGATCTTTAAAGACAGGTGGCCAATAGAGTGAGCTTTTTACAAACAAACCATCCTTTTAAACAACTGATGTGAGATAAACCACGTCCAATGGTCTAGAGAATTACCTTGAAGTAGTGGCGAATTGGGAAGCATTGCGGGATGTCCCTCTCACAGCCATGCACAAAGTGACCAGGATCTGCAGAGGAGTCACTGTGAAGAGCCAGTGTTTGCGTACAAGGTGATTTGGATGGGGAGGGGCTTCAGCAGAGAAGCTATCCTGAATACTCTGCTTCAGAAACACATTTGTAACTTTATAAATGATAAAAAGGTGCGAATGGAACACCTGCAGTGAACTTGCCACGCGCTAGAAGGGTGCGGCCAAAAACCCTTTAATGCTGTCAGTTTGCCCAAAATAGGCAGATTGAGATATTAATTAGTTTGTCAATGCCTTATAGTGTTAGAGTAATGTAGGTGTGAGAGAGATAAGCATAATATAGAAGAATGCATTAGAATGGCACATTCTAAACTTTAGTTGAGTAATGCACATTTTTTTGTGTTCAAATGTTTTATTGATTTGGGTAAAAAGAAGTACAGTTTAAAAAAAACAGCAGTAATACATAAATATCAGAAATTGATGCATACAAGTAAGAATCAAAAAGCTAAAAAGAGATACATGACAAACAGTACCTGAACTGGCATGAAAAGGTAAAAGGTTATTATATAAAAAATTACCATATATACATCATAACAAGTTGCAGGTATTTGAAGTTCATCAGGGAGTAAATATGAGTAATGCACATTTTAAGAGAAACCCCCAATAATGGTATGAAGGTATATTCCAGAAGTCTGAATCATCACAAAACAACAACTCTGGTACATTCCAAGTCTAAATGAAAAGGAATGAGTGTAGACTGGAAAAGGGCTATTAATGGGGACACGAAATTAGTCACTGTTACTGGGATATTCATCTCACTGGATGGCATCTGCAGACTAGAAATAAGGGATTGTACACAGATCTCTGCAGAGTTGGTTTAATTTCAGTTATCAATAACAAAGACAACATCGAAGAATCCGACCTGTACTTAGCATACATCTTTAAAAATGCCCTCTGAGAAAGTGAGAAGGTGATATGATTGAACTTTCAACTTTCGCTTCAATTGAACAATAAGATGGAAATAAGAGGTCATACTTTCGAGCGCAGACGTGGAAGGGATTCCAATGTGAAGCCATGAGCCTGTGGGTCTAATGAGCACTTCATGTGGCACTGCTTTGTTTTCTTTCATACCTGGGATATCACATGTATCTATAGGAGTCAACAATAAGTGATGATAAAGGCATTTCAGGTGATGACTGTGCCAATATATATAGAACAAAAACACCCAAGCTTCCAGTTTTCATGAACTGGACTAACCTCGAAATGGTTTCTTTATCCCTGGTACCATCCCCTCCTAACACAAGTAGAGGTTCACATGGATAGGATTGAACTTTACACAAATGGACATACAGACCAGATTCTGATTACATAGCGCCTCGCCATTATTTTTTATGAAGCTGTATGTACAGATAAGGAGTAAAATCTGGTAAATGAGGTATTTGATACATTAGACGGAAATTATGTTCAATAACACAGAACAATGCAAAAGATAAGTGTTTGAGCTGCTTCACTTCATATCCTGTAATTTCGTAGCTCAAATTCGAATTTTAATAGCCATTTGGAGGCTGAGTCTATGATACTAGAAGCTAATTATGCTTTTCTTATGGACATTGTTATTTCAGGCTGTTGATTGTCATTGTTATGGCAATGCTATGAGATTTATAAGCTCCCGTAATTGTTCTCTAGTGTCTAGCAGGAACTGCTAATTCACATGATGTCTGGTTGGCCTGCCTGGGCCCGCTTCTCTTGGAGACCTTAACTTCGTTTCTAATATATCCCTTCTTATTTGTAGCCTTGTGGAGGCAACCGTCTTTGAATCATCTTTTTAATCAGATGGGACAAAAGGTTTTGCAGGACTTTCTATATTGTTTCTTTGCTGTTACAGTCATATAAAATTATGGAAGGATAACAGCAAATAACAGGGATACTTTCCACCAATTCCACCAAGGGGTTCAGGAAAACGTCCCCTGTTACTCATCCGCAACTTCATGCAGTGCAGCTAAATCAGCTACCCCTGCTTTCAATAGCTGTGTAGGGGTGGAGGAGTTATAGTGCGGCCACACACAACATGGCTTAACCATCAATCAATCAATCAATCAATCAATCAGGGTTGGTAAAGTGAAATTACCTGTGTGGTTTTCAAGGCGCTGGGTGGAATTGTGGGGTGGGGGCTGCTCCGTTGAGTGCTGTGGTCATCCGAAGAGCCAGGTCTTGAGGTCCTCCCTGAACTGTGGCAATGTGGGAGATTGCCGGAGGGGGAGGATGTTCCAGGCGTTGGCTGTGAGGTAGGAGAAATACTTTCCTAACATTCTGATCTTGTTGGTACGTGGGAGGTTGGCCAGAGAGAGCTGCAGACTTATGCTTTTAAAGGACTGGGAAGTGAGGCTGTTCAACCAATAAAGGCTTTAACGGGGAAAAGCGGTCCGTGTCCGAGTGCTTCTCAAATTTTGGTCACCCCACGAACCTGTATGTCTCAGAGTAACCACCACCCCACAAAGGGGGCTATTAGTTCTAATCATGTGGTGCTCATACGGGGAATGCAGACCTTGGATTAATACTGACTCTCATTTCCTGGGGCTCATGTTGAGCTGTAAATTCTGCATTTAATTTAAGGAGCATCCATCTGCGGAAAAGAAATGAGTACTACAGCTCCCAAAAACCCTCACATACTTTTCATCCAGAACAGCTGATCTAACGGCGTACTATATGGAAATAAAGGAAGGTGTGGAACGTAATGCTCCTTTTGACCGCGCCAGCCTGTGAAGAAGTGATCTTCACGGAACATGTAAGGCTGCGGACTCATGCTTTTAAAGGATTGGGAAGTGAGGCTGTTCAACCAATAAAGGCTTTTACAGGGAAAAGCGGTCCGTGTCCGAGTGCTTATCAAATTTTGGTCACCCCACGAGCCTGTATATATATACATATATATATATATATAGGTTGCCTGAATGTCTATATCAGTTTGTCAGTTGGTGTCTAAGTGACTGTATGGGTTGGTGAGTGGGTATGTGAATGGTTGTATGAGTGATTCATTGGTTGTCTGAGTACATGTATGGGTGTATGAATGTCTGTATGGGTGGGTGGGCGAGGGTGTTTGAGTGCCTGCATGGATACGTGGGTGGATGAGTCATGGGTTAGTGAGTGTGTCTGTGAGGAGCTGTATGGGTGACTGGGTCTGTGTATGCTTGTGTTGGTGAGTGAACAGATGTGTCAGTGGTATATGGGTGAGTAACTGCATATGTGAAAGGCAGTATAGGTGAGTGTTGGAGTATATGAGTGACTGTATGAGTGAGTAAGTGATTGTGAGAGTGGCTGTATAGGTGAGTGTGTGCTTGTGTCACTAACAGTATGGTTGAGTGAGTATGTGTTAGTATTTGTATGAATAAGTGAGTGGGTGTGTGCATAACTGTATAGGTGAGTAAGTGGCTGTGTGATTGACTCTATGAAGCAGCGAATAGCCTTGCTTCTGAGTTCAATTTAATTAATTTAATGGATAGCATTCAGGATCCCAAAAATGAGTTAACACCCACATTCAAGGGGGGGAGCACTGTACAGTTATCGATTACATTCTTGTTTCTAGCTGCTTTTTCCCTGCACTTTTAGATTTTAAGGTGTTAAACCATCACGTGAGTGACTATAACCCATTAACAGCTTTATTCTACTGGGACAATAAACCACCAGGACCAATATCCCAATATAAGAGACCTTGATTTTTACAGATCAGGGCCGAAGGGTGAGGTGAGCCACTATTGTTCCCGGTTTTTTGTTGAACAGCTGATTTCCTTGTGCCAAACCGATCTCTTTATATATCTGTCTGAAGATGAACCACCAATAGTATTCTAGTGTCTTTTTTTAACATCTGTAGGTTTATTAAATCCGCGCTTTGTAAAACAGCCAAACCTTGGGGAACGTATGTACAAAAATGGTTTGACAGCCGGTGCTCCAAAACCCACAAGGCCCTTTGGAACCTCCTGCAGGCAAAGCCACAATGCCAAGCAGAGGTCAGGAAGGCCAGATCTGCTTTTATAATGGCCTGCAAGGAACATAAGACTCAACTTAAAGAGGAATCATGGGAAAAGTTACTAAATGCCAAAAGGCAACGTGACAGCTCTGCCTTTTGGAGCATCGTTATTTCTCATCTTTTCATTAATGACCATCTCCCCAACCAGGCCTGTACCATCTCTCCCAAGGTCTGGGTCGACCATTTTGCAGCCATTTATAGCCTAGATGAGGTGCTAGACCCATTAAAAACCACCAGACAGACATCCACGTAATGTTTACCTTACCTGAGTGCAGAGCTGCTATTCCCCAATTACCATCTAATAAGGTTCCAGGACCTGATGAGGTGCCAGGGGACCTCTATAAAAACTGTATTGACATATGTGCACTGTTACTGACACTTCATCTAAACGCCACAGCCGCTGGCCCTCGCCCGCTAACCTGGTCCCATTCAATAATAGTTCCAGTTTTAAACAGGGCAATAGATCAGATCCAGGATGCTTCAGGCCCATTTCCCTCATAGACCCAGAGGTGAAAATGATGGCCGGGAATTTATTAAACCGCTTAGTGAATTGGGCTGAGGAAAGAGGCTTTTTAACTGACTTAAAATATGGGTTTCGTCCCAGTCGGGGGCCCATAAAGCAAACTCTTAATCTTTATTTACTAACATGTAAATACACTAAGGTTAAAAAGGGGGCAGTGCATGTGGCCTTCATGGACCTTAGCTCTGCCTTTGACAGAGTTAACCTTTCCAAGCTTTCGTCCATGATGGAACAGATGGAAGTGGACCCAACTTTAATAAGATTCCTGTGCGATTTGCACACCGTCTTTTCAGCCACGTCAGGTTGGGCCCCAGTGGGGAATGCACTGAGCACTTTAAATTGTGATAGGGGTGCAACAAGGCTATATTTTAGCCCCTTTTCTATTTATTTTTTATATCAATCACATAGAGCAAGCTTTGTCAGCACCAGCTGTTGACGTTCCTAAAGCAGGGGGCCGCCGTATACCTGCCTTGCTCTATGTGGATGATACTTTGTGAGCAGCCTTGACCTGTCGACACATTTCCCCAAGTCCCACATTATGAAATTTGGCCCCTTAAAATGATGACACGTAGTCGAAAGTCAACACATTAGTCAGGTAGAAAACTTCAAGTATTTCGGGGTTCTACTAGATTCGGAGCTGAAGTAGCACTCACTCATATCTCAGAATGTTTTATCTTTTAATAGAGTGACATTCAGTATTACAGATTTTTCCCATCGCCTTGGACGCACTCACATTCAATCGGTCCTGTAAATCTATTGGGCCTAGTGCATCCCTTTAGTACTGGAATACTGGGGATATAGATATAATAGCTGAAAATACATTTATTGGAGGTCTATTAGTTCTCCAAAGTGTTCCCTCTGAAATTGTCCATGAGGAGATAGGGATAGACCTTCTTATCGACCAGCTACGCCTTGGTCCCTTAAAACTCTGGAATTCGATCTGGTTAAAGGAGAAACTTAGTTTTAGCAGATTAATTCTGCAGGAATGTTTTATATTGGAAAAATCCTCTCCGATCCTGTGGCTGGCGTATGTGGCACGTAACCTGCTGGGCCTAGGGTGGTCTGATCTGTGTGACAATCCCTTTGTTTTAACTTACTCTGTGGGCAAAAAAAGGTCGAAACAGCTTTTAGGGACAAGTTGGGTTCAGAGCGCGAGAACTTTGCACTAACAAAACTTCCTATGCTATATGCAAATTTAGTTCAAACTGTCAGTCTTATAGAACCATATTTATCCTGGGATATGACACGCCATCAACGTCGTCTGCTGACCTATTTCAGGTTGAATTTATTTTCCCACCTCATCCCCTCTAATCACAGTTGTTTTTCGAATTGGGACCTGCCCCTCTGCGAATGCAACAATACTATGATTAATGATTTACATGCCGCGATGATGTGTTGTGAGAGATATATGTAAAAGGCAATAAAATGTGTTAAAAAAAAATTTAAACTTAATATGTCACTCTGCCTTGACCAAAATACAATATTCTGCGGCACAAGTTTCTGGTCCCGATTTTAAGGCCAATTAATTTTACCCAAGTAATCCCTGCTCTGCTGTTTTTACAGTTCTTAAACTCTCCTTCTGGTGATTTTTCCTTGTATATTTTCTGATGGGGGTTTTAAAATATTAAATATAAATTAGTTTGACTATGATAACCTGTTTGATAATTTTAATGATATCTTATGTATTTTATGGTTTTATCTGTAAAATCGAATAAAGATATCTGACGATGACTCTATGGGTGAGTGAGTAGTTGTGTGAGTAGCTCTATGGGGGACTGACAGTGAGTGAGTGGCTGTATGGGTGTATGAGTGGATATATCAGTGGCTGTATAAGTGAATGAATTGGCATATGAGTAGCTGTATGTGTGCATGAGTGAATGTGTGTATAGACCTATGAATCAGTGTGTGGGATTGAAAGTATTGGTATGGCTGTGTCAATGGGATTGAGAATCGTAGACTAGAAGTTGGAGTGGGTGTATGAAAGGGTACATTGGGGTGCATCAGAGATTCTGTGGATGATGTCATCAGTGAGGTCATTTGAGATGTCATCAGTGATGTCACTGACCATGTTATGGATGATGAAATATGCGAGGTCATAAGAAATGCATTGCGGGGACGTGACTTGAATTTCTCTGGTTTTGTACGAGTGAAACTTGAGCCTAACTATAACATCTCTGTAACCCTTGGTTTTTTCAGTTAATTTCTACATTTAGAAAAAAATTCTATTTCCTAACTATAACGTCCATGTAACCCTTGTTTTTTTCATTGAATATCTAAGTCTTTTTAAATGCTAACTTCTAACTATAACGTCTCAGTAACCTTTGCTTTTATTAGTGATTTTTAAAGGTTTTCAAATTCTATTTCCCTACTATAAAGTTAAAGTAACCTATGATTATTTTATTACATTTGAAGGTATTAAAAAAAATGTTCTATATAAAATGGCTCTATAAGGTGTATTTTTATATTTTATAAGCTTGTATTTTCTTCAGTGGATTAATAAGCATAGTTTTTTTCTTTACATTTTTTAATATTCGCAACGACATTGCGATACCCGTGGTGATGTTGCGAAAGGCTCGGGTTTTTGTCTTAAACATATATATAGACAGATTTGACTTAATAGCAAACACTAGTTGTTTAGTAATATAGAGGTGATATTTGAGTGTGTGATGGTTTTATGAAAAAACCTCTTCAATGTGGTGTTTTATATATTCACTGTGACTCTGTGGACCACGGCGTCGTCGGTAGTCGTGAAGTGCGCGTGTTTTTTTAAATCTCTGGCACATTTACTTAGACATATTTTAATTAACATTTGACAGTTGTTTACTGATATTTGCGTTATTGTACCGGTGCCGAGAGTCGCAATGAGGTTGGTAACCTCGATGAACATGTATTTTTGGTAAAGTGTAGAACACATATTTATACATATTACATGTTATGATCCACATATGGAATATATAGAGGTGATGGAGTTCACTTTACAGACGAAGGGAACATGGTGTTTCTAGGCAACCTGAAACTTTGCTTACAGTCTTATATGTAGCTGTCTTATACACACTTTCAACACAAAGGCTCTTGTCAGAACAACCCAAGAGCCTAAAATGTTGTTCATTTTCTTAACAGATTTTTGGGGGGAATTTTGAAATTTGCTGCGACATTGGGATGATCGCGATCACGTCACAAAATCGCAAAACAAATGCAAATATTCAACGACCACCACCACATTAAAAAATTATAACTTAAAAAAATCATTCTATAACAATACACTTATTACTAACTTATAGAATATGCTTGTACCCATATATTTGTAGTAACTTTTTTACAAACTGTGTTTTAACCCTACTTCCTGTTTTTGCAATGGCGGGGAAAGCCGCGATGCCTTCGGTAAACGCAACAATTGCAACTTTTTTTAAAAGTATAAAACACAGATACGCATACCTTTTACAGTATTTTAGACACTAGGGGTTTATTACTGCACTGTTTAAAGTCATATTTTGTAGAGAGTTTGTATAAAAATCATTTAAACCGATTTCCCATTTTTATGGTGATGCTGGGAATCGCAATGTTATCGGTAGCCCTGGTCACCGTGAACACGTCGTAAAATGACAAAACAAATGCAGACTTTCAATAGCCACCACCACATTCAAAACTTATGACTGCAAAGTGGATTATAACCAACAGACTAAACACATTACTATCTAAATGACTGTATAATCACATGTACAACTCCTTTAATATCTCTATAACACAGTGCATACCTTTTCAGTGTAATCTATAAGTGCATGCATCACTGTATCAGTAAGCCTCTCATTCACTGTATAAGTATTTGAGTGAATCTGTAAGACGGTGCATCAGTATATCAATGCTTCTGTAAGGAACTGTGTGGCTGCCTCAGTGCATCTATGAATGGGTGCATCAGTGTCACAATGGGTCTGTGATTGGTTGCGTTAGTCTCTCACTCAATCTGTAAGTAGGTGCATGAGTGCCTTTGTGCATTTGTAAGTAAGAATATGACTGTATGACTGCATCTGTGAGTGGATACATGAGTGTCTAAGGGGGTGTCTGAATGGGTGAGTGGGTGCATGGGTGTATGAGTGGATCAGTGAGTGAGTGCATACATCCCTCAGTGGTTCTATGACTAACAGCATGATTATCTGAGTGGTTCTGTCAGTGGGTGTGTGGGTCTGAGTGTGACTGTGCGTGGGTACATGAGTCTCTGAGTGTATAACTAGTTGGGTGCATAAGTCTCTGAGTAGGTCTATGATTGGCTGTGTAAGTGACTTTATGGGTATGTGAGTGTCTGAGTGGGTCTGTGAGTGGATGTATGAGTGTCTGCATGGAACTGTGAGTGGGTGTATTAGTGTCTCAATGGGTCTGTGAGTGAGAGCATAAGTCTCTAAGTAGGTGAGGGAATGGGTGCATGAATGAGTGTCTGAGTAGGTCTGTGACTGGGAGGGAAAGTGTCTGGGTGGGTCTGTGAGTGAATGCATAAGCCTTAACTGGGTGAGTGGGTGAGTGTATATCTGAGTGAGTGTGTGAGTGGATGTCTGAGTTTCTGACTGTTTGAGTGAGTGAGTGACTGAGTCCATAAGTCTCTGAGAGTGTTTGTGACTGAGTGTGTGAGTGACTGTATGGGTCTTTGATTGGGTGTAAGAACCTCTAAGTTGGTATGAGACTGTACTCATGAGTCAATGACTGAGTCTCTTAGTAGGTGCATGAGTGAGTCTGTACATGTGTGCGTGACTCTCCAAGTGAGGATGTAAGTGGGTGCATAGGTACCTGAATGGGTATGTGACTGAGTAGGTTGTGACTGGATATATAGGTGTATGTGTGGATATGTGAATAGGTGTATAAGTGTTTGAGTGAGTTTGTGAGTGTGCAACATTGACCGGCGAGTGTGTACATATTTAACAAATAAAATAATATATATATATATATATATATATATATATTCTCACCAGCCATACTTCACAATCCAAAGAAGGCGCTGACTCCGTGAATCTGAATCCAAATATTTATTCTTTAAGATCAACTGCTGCTTAGACGCGTTTCGGCGTTACCGCCTTGTTCACTACATCTGCTGTTATGTTTAGGGCATGTATATATACCCACAAGAGCATGGGTGTGTCTATCAATTAGCATGACAGGTTTAAACCAGATGCTGCCATGGTTACATAGTGGCAGTGCCTGTCTTTCATAGTCTTTTTACACTTTTTTTCTCTTTTTATCTTTACACACATTGTATTGGAAACAATTTTATAAATGTCTCAAAGAAACAAAAAAGAATACACAAAATACAAGGTGTCTTCAGCTTTTCTGGAACCTATTACGCATTCAACAATGTGCCACAGTGATAGCTGAATTTAAGGTTACAGAAACCAGAAGCAATAAAAGAAAAAATACTTATAACGTGAGTGACACCATGTACATTGACACATTATGCTTTCCCATTGTGTTAGTACCTGCCATGAAAGTTCCTGTATATAGGCCCTGTACTAGTAGCCCATCTGGTTTGCCTGTCTACAGTAGCATCAGCACGCGCCATGTGGACGCTGGTGCATGTACCGTGATGCGTTTCTCTCAGCCGCTTCCCAGGGAAAGAGAAGGTAATTGTGCAGACTTAGTCGGACAGTTCTCGGCTAAATCAGGGTAAGTGAACAGATGAGTGGCATTCTTGCACGGCGGTCACCGAAACGTAAATCGGTGTGTTTTTGTGATTCATGCCGTCTACTCTGTCTGAGTCAGTGCTCGGACCGGGTACTCGCGGGTTCGCGTGTCCGCGGTTTTTAGTGCATGGCTGTCGGTAAGCGATTTAATCAAACAGCCTGTCTCGCTAGGTGCTTCCTCTATGGGGATCTGCTTAACCACATACTGGGCTTTCTGCGGTGCATTGTGTGGATAAA
This sequence comes from Lissotriton helveticus, assembly GCF_964261635.1. Classification (NCBI taxonomy): domain Eukaryota; kingdom Metazoa; phylum Chordata; class Amphibia; order Caudata; family Salamandridae; genus Lissotriton; species Lissotriton helveticus. The sequence continues at coordinate 1,327,363,170 of NC_136068.1, read as the reverse complement.
AGTTAGTGCTACGCGGTATTTGAAAAACAGGCATCACATAAATGTGGGCCTGAACTCAAGGCTATGTATTCGGGTGACACAGTGGTCTCCGAATCATGGGGCTACTGAGAAACAGGGGGGCAAAAATGTATTATTAACAGGCGGTAATCCGCTGGACCTATTCTTAGACCTTTTAATTATCAAGGTGAAAAGAGCTTTTGGTGGGGTCATGGTATGACGGGCAAGTCATGGGCATATGTAAATGTGTCAGTGGGAAGTGCTAAGAAACTAATGTGGTGTACCATACTGACAAAGATATGTCTGATGGTGTGCTCTAAGGTGCCCATGTGGAATCCCGTGATTTATGTCATGTGTGAACTGCAGATGTTATACGAATGGTTACAGGGGAGGAACTTCGGTGAAGCATGCATTATGTTACATTACAGGTGGACACTTAAGGCTTCGTCCGCATTTAATCCAAATGGGATCTTGGAATTCAACAGTATAATATACCTTGATTCCAACCGGCGCAACGCCAAAAGGCGGTTCCCTCCTCTGATACTTTTTGGAATGCTATTAATCACAAAGTACTGGATATTGTTCGCATTACCATTGTGCGCCTCGTGAATGTGTCTGGCTACCGGGTATGCCGGATCATAGTTTGAAATAGCTCGCAAGTGCTGTAGAATCCGTACGTGTGCTGGATGAATTGTAGAACCCACATACCTCTTGCCACAGGAACACACCAGTACATATATGGCAAAGTCTGTTTTGCATGAGAATGCATCCCTCAACAAATATGGTTTGTTTCTGAAAGGGACGTCTACTTTGGTTGTGTTGATGCCATGTGTGCACGCTTTACACTTGCTGCATTTCTTGAACCCTTTTTGTGAATTGAGCCAATTTTTCGTTTTTTTTAAAACTGGCGCATTGCAGACAAGTTCGTTTCTCATGGATTTGGCTTTCCTGAATGTGATCAAAGGATTCTTGCCCACTGTTTCCCCTATGCTGGTATCACCTCGGACTAAGGGCCAGTGTCTTCTCATAATACTGCGGAGATTCATGTGGTATCTGTTGTACCCTGTTATTAATCTCGGGGGAGTTCTCTTCTCCTGATCTACATCTTTTGTCACATTTTTGGGGAAAATTAACTCCGTCCTGTTTTTGACACTGCATTTTGCCTCCGCCTTCTGGCATGTGTTCTCAGTGTACCCCCTCTTTTTCAGTCTAGTGAACAGTGCTTGTTTAGCACTAGTGAGTCCTTCCGGGGTGCTACAGTTCCGTGTCATTCTGAGGCACTCTGCGTATGGAATTGACTGTTTTAATGGTGTGGGGTGAAAACTGTGTGCATGGAGAAGGGCATTCCCTGCAGTGGGTTTTCTATATGTGCGTGTTTGTATCTTGTTGTCTTGCACATATAATTCAAGATCGAGAAATTGAATATTGACATTGCTGGTGGTACATGTAAATTTTAAATTAAGCATGTTTTCATTCAGAGCTACTGCAAAACTTTCTGCATCATTGTCATTGCCCTGCCACAGGATGAAAATGTCATCGATGTACCTCTTGTACATCACTATGTTGTTTTGCATGGTATCCCAGTACTGGACTTTACGTACCTGCTCCTCCCACCAGCCCATATGTAGATTCGCATAGCTGGGGGAGAAGCAAGTTCCAATGGCCGAACCCTGGAGCTGTTTATAATGCAGTCTGTCAAAGATAAAAGTATTATTTGTCAAACACCACTCTGACATTTCCAACAACATTTTCGTGTGGTTGTATAGTTCAATGGGTCTCTTTCCTAGATAATGTTCCATGGCTTTCAACCCGTCCCGGTGTCTGATGCTGGTGTACAGCGATTGGACATCTAGTGTCATAAATAGATAATTATTTTGCCATTCAATGTCGAACACCTTTGACAGAAAATCCCCCGTGTCTTTGATGTAAGCCGGAAGTTTTTTTACCTCCGGTTGCAGGAAAGAGTCGATGAAGATACTCGTTTTTTCAAAAAGGCTTCCGATTGCTGAAATTATTGGTCTTCCTGGTGGTGTCTTTTCATTTTTGTGAACCTTAGGTATCAAGTACAGTTGAGGTGTCACAGGGTAGTCATTTTTTAGGTAGTTGAATTCATTTTTATTGATGAGGCCCATTCCTTTCCATTTATATAGCTCATTGTGGTATTTTTCTTGAATGCCCACACTGTGAGTTGGACTTATCCTCATGTAGCATTCTTTATCTTGGAGTTGAGTGCAAGCTTCCAGGTTATACATTTGTAGGGGCCACAGCACAACATTGCCCCCCTTGTCCGACCACCTGACCACAATGTCTTGTCTGGATTTTATCTTTGTCATAAGAGTGTTATATTTTCTTCTCTGGTCTCTATTCTCTTTCCAAAATTCATTTGTGCTTTGTAGGGATAGTTCCTTTAAATCTTTGATAACGTTATCTGAGAACAAATCCAGATTGTCTTTGGGCATTACGGGCATAAATACTGATTTAGGCTTGAAATTTGTTTTCACCGTTGCAGAGATACTTAATTCTGATATAGCCGCTGCTCCACTTGGTGTTATCCCATCGTCCCCTATTTCTTGCTCCAGATCTATTAGATTTTGCAGGGCCGCCATGTTAGCTACTGTAAGGGTTTGGCTTCGGTCTTCAATCTGCTTAGTTGTTGCAGGATGTTTGCTTGTATTTGTGAAATATTTTTACAACTTAAGTTTCCGAATGTATTGAAAGAGATCTATGCGAGTCTGTGCATAGTCAAAGTTTGTATTTGTGCAATACGTCAATCCTAGGGATAAGATTTCAAGTTCTTGTGAATTTAACTCCATGTCTGTGAGATTAATGACTGTGTTATCTCTCTCATTTTGTACTCCCATTATCGGCGTCTGTGGCGTCTGTTTTGAGATTTGTTCTGTTGTTGATTTGTGGCCTGTTTTTCTCCACCGTCTGTTTTTTCTCCTGCGGCTTTTTGTTGCTGTTTTTGATTTCTGTTCTGTGACTTGCCTCGATTTGCCCCCCCATCTGGTTTCGGAGGGAAGCGGGGTCTCAATGTTCTGAGGCGCTGCATTCGTAAAAAAGCCAATTCTTGTGCCGCTGTAGGTGGAGGGCCTGCTCTGCCCGTGCTGTGATTGCTTTCAGCATCTGTTTCGTATTCTAAACTGAATTCAATGTCACTTGATGCCACTGTTGAATTTCCCCCACTAGGTTGTGTACTGGGGTTTTGATTTCTTATTTGGTCGTACTTTTTGGCGAAGGTGTAGATTCTTCCGCTCATGTAGTCGTTGCGGTCCCGTTGGAATTTTATTGCCTTCCGTTCCTTGATTTCTCCTTCAAGTTTGAGAACTCTGTCTCTTATTTCATTCAAACTTTTGGTAATTTCATCTTGATTGGATTTTGGTTCAAGCTGTTGCATGATTTCATTAATACGTGTTATCATCTTTTGTCTGTCACTGACTGCGAATTCTATCAGGATTTTTAACATATTTTCAGATGATTTGGCGCTGTTCTCTGCCCATCTTTGCAACATTACTGGATCTGGGTCTTCATACGTGGGGGCCACGAGGATTCTGAGCCCTCTGGGAATTCTTCCCACTTCCAGGTATCTTGTGAGGGATTTCACTTCCCACCATTTACCTGTTTCTTTTTTCCGGAGTTTCTCCAATTCATGTAGTAGTTTCTTTGTTTCATCCAGCACTATAGGTTGTGCCTGGGCGCTTGGGGGATTTTTGCCGCTATTGCCTGTGTCAGTGTCCGTAAATACATCTAGAGCTGCTTCCTCTCTCTCCCTGTCCCATTCGGCAGACATGCTGATAATTCTTAATAAGTAATATCAATTTGCATAGATTCATCTTATTTTATTTTTTTAAATATGTTTCCATCAATATTCGAAATTACGTTGCAATATTCACGCTGTCCAAACCATGGTACACAGGAGGCCATGCTGGCAGTTACAACGTCAACATAAATATCTTGCACAGTTGAAAAAATGAATTTTGCACACATAAAATGTGTGACTAACACACCCATTTCTGAAACATGGGGTCAGAGTATCTCCACCCTGACACCTTATGTTAGCTTTCACATACATTTTCAGCCCCAGGAACCGTTCAAGGATGATAAAATGGCTGCCGTAACTTTCTGTTCAGGTTGCGTCCAGCCAATTAGAGCTGTCCTGTTGGCCTGCGCATTCGTGATTAATCGTGAAACATCAGCGACAAGAGATATATCTATAATTTTGGGCTTAAATTTCTCAAAAACTTCTGGACAGATTTGCCACCAATAACACAAACCATAATCTGCGTAACAACATCTGCCTTTCTGCCAAATTTGATGTAATTCCGTCCAGTGGTTTGGGCTGTAGGTTCAACAACGCGTTCCTACGGGAATTAACATTACAAACGTACCCTTTTTTTGCACCCCTACTTCTCGGTCCCCACTGCGTGAATCACCCCCAAACTTTCCATGACGAACAGAACCTACTTTGACACAATGCCAATGTTATAGCCAAGTCAAAAAATCCTTTTCCCACGGAAACTAGGTCCTAACTATAACTACCTACTGGCGACCGTCAATAGGTAACATATATATTCCCGATCTTCTGGGGTAAACAGCAGGAACCAGTCCCAGCGGTCCTTTCTTAGGCTGCAAACCAAAATCAGTTTTTACAGAAATATTCAAAGCAGTCCCTGACTTCAGGAAGTTGTGATTGGGATGACCCATAGAGTCCACTCTGCTCTAAAATCAGCCCCTAGCCAGCAGCCTACCTAAGAAATGTTTGAGTAACAGAATGTTCTGTGACTTCTATAATGAGAAAATGTTATTGCATTTTTTGGGTCACTGGAGGGAATGGTATGGACTCTGTGGCCATATTGCACCAACACATGGCGCAATACCAGCAGTAATTTGCTATATAATTCCTAGATAAAGAGGTCCAGTGAATAACTGTTGTGCTTTTTTTCATGCTTTTGGTTAAAATCTAGTAATAATCATCTTAATTTAACTTAAATCAATTAACCTTCGAGGAATATTAAAATGAGCGAGTCAAGGAAGACAGCACATGTTTGCTCTAGAAGGGTTTTTTTTATATGCAGGGCACATTCTATAAACTGAATCACTTCTGCTCTCAATTTTATTAGCTAAATAAAATGAGACAAGAAGAGATTTTTCCAGGATTACACATTTTGGTCCAGTGAGGAAAATTGTAAATTCAGCTCCTTTTTCGTGGTCCTACAGGCTAAAGTTAGATCCTGCGTGACACATTTAAACAATGAATTGCTGGTTTTCTATTTCTAAAAGTAGTTTACAAGTTTTAAGTAGTAACTGTAGAATGGTAGGGCCGAATTCGACCAAGAACCCTTCAGTATTTGCCCGGCGTTAGCCGCCTCTCATAGCATTCGAGATTACCAAACAAAGAGGCAGGCGCTGGAGACAGAAGGCAGGAAACAGGAGTTTATTCCGACGGAGCAGAACACGTCGAATCAGACAACAGGGTATCTTCTCGAGGTGCTCTAAACGCATCCTTGAGGCCTGGCCTCTCATACACAGGTTTATTGCTTTATTACATGAAACACATTCTTGTTAATACTTTGATGTACGGAAAGGCATCCTCGGAATCTCCGCTCCAAACCCGTTCCCACACATATTTACCTTAAAAGTCCCCACCCCGATCTCAGTAGGTGATGACTATCGCACAGCTGGATATCCCGCCGGCTCCCGGAATGTGTGCGGCTGATCGGATCTCAAGGGGTGGGGGCTTTTATCAGACATAGATTCTTTGAAGAAGGACAGCTTCCTACTGTAAGGGGCAATAAACTGTATCCGCAGGGCTAGGTGATGGCCTGGGATCGGGCGGGACAATCGGGCACAGAGGAAGGGGGTTCATCAAAGGATGCGTGATCATTTTAGGGACGGAGGGAGGTGTTAGTCTGGTACGGGATGTGGCTCCGAGGCAGGGCCGCGCTGAAGGGGTGGTTTATGGCCCAAGCATGTGAGAACGTGGGCTGTCAGCGCGCCGGGGATGCTGGCGGGGTCAGAGGGGGAGAGAGAGAGACGCGCTGGCTATCGGCAGTGGGCAGAGAGGCCATGGCGTTCAAAATGGCTGCTACTTACGCGCTCATTTGAGCTAAAAGGGGACAAGATGGCGCCGATAATGTTTACGTCGCAATCTAGATTTTAACAGTCCTCCCTTTTCAACATATCTAGCCAGCTTGTCAATTTATGTCTATCCCCATCATATTACGGATTTCTACATCATACAAAGCTTTCATGCGTTCAGCTTCAAAGTTCGGAGTCTTAGGGCAAACACAGTTAGCAAATAGTGAACACAGAGGTGGCAAGCATTGAATACCCAGGCAGAGTCCGCATATTACGACGATTGGTATCAGTACAATCATGAGCAACCTCCATCCCCAGTCCTTTACAGTACTCCAGAACCAACTCCCGAGCGACCATCCTTCTTGTTCCTGATGAACTTCTGAGGAGAGTCTGTGGAGGTGTTCGATGGCCTTGTAAACGGAGGGTGAATTGTCTGGTATGTAGGTACAACAGCTGGACCCGATGATACGACATGCTCCTCCACGGTCCGCCAGAACCACATCCAGAACAAGGCGGTTTTGAAGAGCCACCAGACGGACCGCCTGAAGCTCGGCTGTATTGTTTGTGAGGATACCAGCTGTAATGTTCATCGTTGTCTCGACTGCCTGGGATAAATGTCGAATGGCCCGACTGTTCGCCATCGGACCCCAAAGTGGAACAAGTCCTTTCATTGCATCCAAGAATTGTGCTCCAGTGGAGTCGGCCCCCTCGATGTCCTTTGCTCATCTCTGTCGGTGATGGTTTGCCGGAGCCACATAGGTTGGAGGAAGGATGAAGGCTATGTAGCAGGTACCTCCCCAGCCCTTTGGGAGCCAGGTGTAGGCTTTTGTACCACAGACGAAGTACATGTTTGGAGAGGTGACAAAAGAGGGTGGGTCGGTTGAGTACAAAGTTCGGGTGATGCGGCAAGTGCTGTGGCTCACCATTTGTGTCCCAAGGCCTGTGATGCATACGAGGCCCGAGACATTGACGACAGATAGGGCCACAGTCAGGGTGACAGCTGTTCGTTTCCGGAGGTAGGAGAAGGTGGGTCTGGCTGGATTGTTGAATATTTGCATCTCCACCATTTCTTTAGCGGGGATGTCCATGTGAACAGAGGCATTGGAGGATAGAGGGCAAAAAGGAGCAGCAGCTCTCCCGGTTTTGTTCAGCCAGACTCCATGATAAAAGTGTGACATAGTTTCGCTGGAAGTGGCGTTGTCTCTGTAGCTCTCTTGCAAGAGGATCAGCCAGGCAAGGCAGGAGCCATGAACAGAGAAAGGTGAAGGGATGAAGGGGATGGAATGTCCGGTGGCATGTGGTATCAACCCACAGATCCAGCAATTCGTGGCATTTGCAGCAAGGTTGTGTTGGTGCAGCAACTGTACGAAGGAGTTGTTCCAGAACTCCTTACGCCTTTCTTGGATTTGAGGTGAAAGAGAGACCAGGTAGTGTTCTTTCATGGTGGTAGGCTGTGCAGTCGTTAGAAATGTCTTATGAGCCGGTGCGTTCTCTTCCACGATCCGGAAGGTAGTCATGAGGAGGAGGCAAAAGAGAAGAGTGATAAGAAGAGCAACAGTCTTTGAGCTGTGCAAACTGTCAGTTTTCGGGTTCCTGTAGCGGGTCTTCGGATGTCCGGTTGCTTCCATCATCTTCGTATCGGGCGCTTCCATCATCTTCAAGGTGCTCTGTAGTGGGCAGAACCACAGACTTCGTTTGGTTTCACTCCTGGCAGCCTTTGTAGTGTTAGGCCGCCGCTCTGAGAATGATAACTTAGTCAGTGGTCTACTTAACCGAAGCTCCCTCCTTTCGTCGCAGGTTATACCCTTCTCTGGATGGCACAGTGGGATCAGGGAATTTCGCCAATTCGAGTGTCTCTGTTTCAGGGTAGCAGCTCAGGGATGGTCGGTCTTTGTTCAGGAGCTCTTCCTGGGTGCTCACGTCTTCGGTCGACGTCAGGGCCGGAGAGATTTTCTTGCAATGATGTGCATGCAGCCAATTTCGCTTCCCCTCCACTCGAAGAGCTGTTCGGGTGGTGATCAAGACTTGCCAGGGGCCCGTCCAGCGGGGTTCCAGACTCTTCTCCCGCTGGAAGTTCCGAATCAGGACGAAATCTCCAGGCTGGATGGTATGTCCGGGGCCCCTGGAAGCATCGGGGATGGCCTGCAGCACCTGATGATGAATAACAGACAGTGTTTTAGTTAGGTTATACAGGTAGTCAGACATTAGGACGTCCGGGACGTCGTGAATAGATGTCGGTTTGGGTGCGGACCAGATACTCATGGGCCGGCCGAAAACGACCTCGTAAGGGGTCAAGTGGTGTTTGGTGGGGGTGGAACGCATTGACAGCAATGCTAGGGGGAGAGCGTCTGGCCATTTTAGTCCTGTGGTAGCCACTATTTTCGCCAGTTTTAGTTTCAATGTGGCATTGTGCCGCTCGACCAGTCCAGCAGATTGGGGGTGGAAAACTGCGTGGAATTTCTGTCGTACCCCCAGTCCTTTCAGGATGAGCTGGATAACCTCGGCTACAAAATGGGGGCCATTGTCACTCCATAAAATACGGCAAAGGCCGTAGCGAGGGAAGAACTCTTTCAGTAGTACTTTTGCAGTGGCAATAGCAGTGTTGTCACGCGTCGGGTAGGCTTCCACCCATTTGCTAAAAGCGCACACAACAACAAGTACATACTTCAGTCCTTGACATCTCTCTAACTGGATATAGTCCATCTGTAGGAATTCAAATGGATGGTTGGGGACCCCAAACCCTTCCCGGGGTACGACAGTTCTTTTCCCAGGGTTGTGTTGCAGGCAGACTAGACATTGTGGACTAATCGTTTGGCTGAGTCTGTAATTCTATCGTTATGCCAAACTCGGGAGACAAGTTCGGCCATAGGGGCAGATCCTATGTGTGCAGGGGAATGGGCCATCGTCAATATGGGGATCAGGTACGAGTTGGGTAGCAACCATTTGTTCGTGTCTTTTGTCCGCCAGCAGCCTTCATCATCCTTTAATCCCACCCGTGCCCATTCAGTCAATTCTTGTGGTGAGCTGGCCATTTGGATGTCCCTAATAGTTTCCCTAGCATCCGTCCATTTTTCTGCTTGTGACCTAGTCACATACATGCGAGACGTCGTCCTGTTCTCAGCTGTGGTTCGGGCAGTGATGTCGGCCAGTGCATTTCCCTGTCCAATGATGTCTGTCACCTTTTTGTGTGCTTGGCATTTGATTACGGCAAGTTGTTTGGGGAGGAGAACCGCTTCAGTCAGAGCGGAGACTAGATCTCCGTGCAGGATGGGCGTGCCATGAGATGTCAGAAATCCCCTCTCCTTCCATAAGAGCCCAAAATGATGAACCACCCCGAAGGCATACTGGCTGTCCGTGTAAATGTTTGCTGTCGTCCCCTTTGCTAGGATACATGATCGTGTGAGGGCAATCAGTTCTGCTGCCTGGGCGGATCGTTGCGTGATGCGGGCGGTTTCAACTACAGTTCGGGCTGTGGTAACTGCATAGGCAGCTGAGGTGGTGCCGTCGGGGAGTTTAATGCAAGAGCCGTCTACCCATAGCTCTCCGTCAGGGTTTGGGAAGGCAGTGTCTCGGAGGTCAACTCTGCTCCTAGTCTGTTCGTCCGTGAGGGTCACACAGTCATGTATTGGGGGCACATCGGGATCGTTTTCAGGCAGAGGCAGAAAGGTGGCTGGGTTCAGTGTGGTGCATCGTTTCAGCGTGATGTGAGGTGCGAGCAGTGTCAGTTCGTACCCAGTCAGTCGTGCGCTGGTCAGGTGTTGTGTCTTGGTCTGGTTTAGGAGGGTGTCAACAGCATGGGGCACTAGTACAGTGAGGGAATTCGAGAGTACGATTCCCTCACTTTGTCGGATAGAGACAGCATCAGCGGCTACTGCTCGAAGGCAGGCAGGCAAAGCTCTTGCTACAGGGTCAAGAGTGGCAGAGAAATAGGCACATGGTCGTTGTTTGGGGCCAATGGACTGAGTCAGGACAGACAAAGCGCATCCCTCCCTTTCGTGAGTGTAGAGAGAGAAGGGCTTTGTATAATCAGGGGTTCCTAGGACGGGCGCTGAACAAAGGGCGTCTCGTAGTTCCTTGAAGGAGGATTGACATTCATGGGTCCAAGGGAGCGGGAAGGGGACATCTTTAGCCAGTAGGGAAAGTAGTGGTTTCACAATGAGGCTGAAATTTGGCAACCATTGTCGGCAGAAGGAGGTGAGGCCTACCAAAGAGCGGACTTGCTTCGGGGTTTTAGGGATAGAGGTCTCTAGAATAGCCTGTATTCGATCGGGTGTGAGCTTTCTCCCGTCTTTGGACAAGAGGTGGCCTAGGTAAGTGACTTGAGGTTGGCAGAATTGCAACTTCTTCTTGAAGACCTTGTGGATATTTTCCGCGAGGAAGTGCAGGAGTTGGATGGTGGCCGTGACTGCAAGTGGAGTGGTGTCGGCCGCCAAAAGGATATCATCGACGTACTGTATCAACACTACTCCATCCGGCAATTGGACTGCATCCAGCTGTCTCTTGAGGGCCTGGCTGTAGATGCTTGGACTTTCAGTGTAGCCCTGGGGTGCTCTGCAAAATCTGTATGAGCGGGATTTTAAAGTGAAGCCGAAAAGGTAGCGACTGTCCGAGTGAATGGGGATGGAGAAGAATGCGTTCTTGAGGTCGATTACCGTGAAGGTGGTGGCAGTGGAAGGAATCAGGGTCAGAATGGTGGTGATGTCTGAGACTACAGGGTACTGGGGTACAACCACTTTGTTGACTTCTCGTAGGTCGATGATGAAGCGGTACGCTTTTTCATCTCCCTCACCCTGCTTCTTCACAATGGGTAGGATAGGGCTGTTGCAAACATTGCTAACTACTTCTTCTATCACTCCTGCATCTACCAGGGACTGGATGATTTTTACCAACGCCTTTGGGCGATATCCGATACTGCGGGAGTTTGGGGAGTACTGCGTCCTGTCGAACAGTTATGTGTACAGGGTCTATCATCATGTGTCCTACGTCCGAGTCAGTCTTTGCCCATAGGTACAGAGGTAGGGTGTCGAGTAAGGACAAGTCATGGTCAGTGATAGAAAACATGCGTTGTGTGCGACAAGATCTGAGCAGTGTTGGGTTGTCGTACAGAATGACTCGAACTCCGTCTTGTGAACACCTAATAGTAGCTCGAAAATGTTTCAATAAGTCAAGTCCCATAATGGCGTCGGGGGTGTTGGAGGAGAGCAAAAACGTCGTGTCAGTGGTGTTATTGTCCAAGTTAAAAGAGATCGGTGTGGACAAGGGATTAGTGGAGGGCGTTCCATCAAAACCTATTGATGTCACATGTGAGCCAGACAAGGGTGCCCTGGGAATCAATCGTTTAGACAACGCACTACGTGTTGCACCAGTATCTACCAGAAATGGAGACTTCGTACCTAGGACCTTAGCGGTGACATAAGGGCCTTGCTGGTCAACATAGAGCTCGACTGGATCCCTTCCTTGCCCCTGGCAGTCCTATGCAAAGTCGTGGGCATTGTCGCAGTCAGACTGTTGGCACTGATTCTGTCGGGGACGGTCAAACGTGTTCGGTCTACCAGGTCTGTCATTGTTGGTGTCGCTTGTGTGCCCTCGTCCCTGTCCTCTATTTCTCGGCCCGCCCGCTACGTCTCTCGTGTCTTTATTTCTGAGTGCTTCTTGCAGAACTGGACATTGAGATTTCCAATGGCCAAATCCTTTGCAAAGCGCACACTGGTTCTCATCGAGGTCTGTTTGTGGAGCGCCGGGTGCGGGTGTGTGGTCTCTAGGGGGTGGATTTCTAGGAGCATTCGACTGGTAGTTCCCTCTATACTGTTCCCTTGCAACTGAGCAATCATTACCCTCTCTTTCAAGTCCTTTTTCTTTTTCTCAGTCGCTTGATCGTTCTCGTTCTTTTGTCGCTCATAGTATTGAGCCCTCTGAAGGATAGCTGCGGGCTTGGAGGCCGCCCAACTACTCTCGCTAGTCTGTAGTTTCTGCGAGACTTCTGGTGTCAGGCCTTTCACATAGTTCTGGACAAACAAGTGATGTCCGGTTGCAGTGGTCATGTCCTGGCCGCTGTAATCGGAGAACACCGTTTCAAACCGGGAGAAGTATTCTGATACGTCTTCCTGGGGTTTCTGGCGACAGGCCGTTACTACCGACCAGTCCACCTTCCTTTCTGGGACTAAGGTTTTTAATTTCTGCACGATCTTATCTGGTAGGTCTAGAATGACTTTCATAGGTTTCTGTCCCGGCTCTCGCTGTTTGTCTACATCACCGAGTTGTATCCAGGTATGTCCGAACAGCTCAAGGTGGTCGACTTTCCGGATTTGCTTCCACACATCAGCTGGCAGACATAACCCGAAAAACAAATCGATATCCGCTAGGGTCATAATCGTTGAACCCAGAGCGGTGGCTAATTCTGTATAGAAGGCTGTGGGGTTCTTTCGCAGATCAGGCAAGGACTTTCGGAAAGTCAGGATGTCTTGCCGATCCCATGGTTGGTAAACCCAGTTGTAAACTACCCTCCCTCTCGCATCTTGGTGGTTAATATCGTCGTGTGTTCCCTGTCCTCGTGGGGGAACCCAATAGGGAGCGGCCTCATTTATGGGCATCATAGTGTCAATTTTTTCTACTCTGGCTTCAGTCACTGCAGGAGTCGTGGTGTTGGTCTCTGGTTTCAGTTCCGTGAGGTGGCGGAAAACTTCAAGCGTACGCGTGAAGAGGTTCGCCACATCACACTCGCCTCCATCTCCGACATCAATTTTCCTATACAGAGTCGTTAGGCTTTCAGGGCCTTTTCCTTGGTATCGGTCCTCGTAGGCATTAAGGGTGTGGTAACAAAGGCGTACGACAAAGTGTCGTCTGTGGCTATTGGCATATGTATTGTACATATCCGTTATATAATCCTCACTTTCCTTTCGCACCACCAGTGTCTTTACAATCTTATCGATCCCAGCTCGTTCGTCCTTACTTAATCTATTCGATCTCGCGGGGTCTTTCCTCCCCGCTTCGGGATCACCTGAAGTTGCTGCTTGTGCTGCGCTGAGTGCAAGGGATTCGGTCGGCGCAGAGGCCGCGAGGACCGAGGCTCCGGCACTACTCTCGCCTGTCGTTGGGGGTTGCGGGTGCTGTGCTAAGGGTTGGGAAGGGGCATATGGAGGGGGCATGTAGATGATCGGGGGACCTAGTAGTAAATCATCGTTCGTTCGCTGTTTCGAAGGTAGCTCGGGGTAAAGTGTGGAGGGTGTCGCGACGGGACACTGGCCTGATGATTCGGAATCTTGTTTTAGCTTGGTTTCCTCTCTTTCTTTTATTTCTTCCTTTAATTTGTTAGCGGCCAGGTGAGCTGCCTTGCGTAATTCCTTTTCTAACCTGACCTCATTTCTCTTCTTTCGCTGTTCTGTTTCTTTGCGCCACATGCCGAAGCTATCGAGCATAGTGGGTGTTGTCTTATTGTTATAAAGGGCTGTTTCCAGCGCGTTTATTTTGTCGTTATCAAAGGATCCTATCAGTGGCCACTGACTTCCCCGATCCTTTCTCGTGTATTTATGCCACAGCTTACTATAAGCCACGGTGACTAGTCCATATTTAGTAAACATGTCCTTATTAGGGGTGCCCTCCAGTGGAGCCGGATGGTTCACCTCTAATAAGCGGTCCGGGCTGAACCAACTACCAACAAACGGGGCGAAGACAGGCATGACGGGTTACAAAGGGGACAAAAGTCTGCACTACCTATCCTTCACTATCCGCAAAGACTAAACAGAGTATTGCGACTCTGTGCTTGTTTGATCAATGTTCGGATAAACAATCAATCAAATGAGGGATAAAAATAGGCACGACGGATTACAACGGGGGCAAAAGCCTGCGTTACCTATCCTTCACTATCTGCAAAGACTAAACAGAGTATTGCGACTCTGTGCTTGTTTGCAAATAGAGAATGATCCAAAGAGAACCAATTCCAAAACAGTAAATGCTTGGATAACAATCAATCAAATGGAGAGGGAAGTAGGCACGACGGATTACAAAGGGGGCAAAGGCCTGCGTTACCTACCCTTCACTATCTGCAAAGACTAAACAGATTATGGCGACTCTGTGCTTGTTTGCAAATAGAGAATCTCTCAGAAACAATCAAATGAGTAATACTAGTATTTTCAAACAATCAAACAATCAATTCGCAATTCGTCGTGTTGCACGACCTTACCCGGACCGCATGGACAGTTTCTCATCTTCCGCTTCCAGCGCCTGATCGTCCTCTGTTCTCCGTAATTGCTGTGGCACTCCTGATGGTTCCCAGTCAGGACCGTAGATCACTCGAGAGAGGTCTGCTCGGAACCGGTGAAGTTCGGATGATCGGCTGCCAGACGAGGGTCTATCGGGCAGGAGCTCTTCCCGATCGTTGCAGTCGTTCACTCTGTCGTCGGGACCTCTCCCACTGGATCCACGCATCGCTGATGGGCCCCACGTGGGGCGCCAATTGTAGAATGGTAGGGCCGAATTCGACCAAGAACCCTTCAGTATTTGCCCGGCGTTAGCCGCCTCTCATACCATTCGAGATTACCAAACAAAGAGGCAGGCGCTGGAGACAGAAGGCAGGAAACAGGAGTTTATTCCGATGGAGCAGAACACGTCAAATCAGACAACAGGGTATCTTCTCGAGGTGCTCTAAACGCATCCTTGAGGCCTGGCCTCTTATACACAGGTTTATTGCTTTATTACATGAAACACATTCTTGTTAATACTTTGATGTACGGAAAGGCATCCTCGGAATCTCCGCTCCAAACCCGTTCCCACACATATTTACAGTAAAAGTCCCCACCCCCATCTCAGTAGGTGATGACTATCGCGCAGCTGGATATCCCGCCGGCTGCCGGAATGTGTGCGGCTGATCGGATCTCATGGGGTAGGGCCTTTTATCAGTCATAGATTCTTTGAAGAAGGACAGCTTCCTACTGTAAGGGGCAATAAACTGTATCCGCAGGGCTAGGTGATGGCTTGGGATCGGGCGGGACAATCGGGCACAGAGGAAGGGGGTTCATCAAAGGATGCGTGATCATTAAAGGGACGGAGGGAGGTGTTAGTCGGGTACGGGATGTGGCTCCGAGGCAGGGCCGCGCTGAAGGGGTGGTTTATGGCCCAAGCATGTGAGAACGTGGGCTGTCAGCGCGCGGGGGATTCTGGCGGGGTCAGAGGGGGAGAGAGAGAGACGCGCTGGCTATCGGCAGTGGGCAGAGAGGCCAAGACGTTCAAAATGGCTGCTACTTAGGCGCACATTTGAGCTAAAAGGGGACAAGATGGCGCCGATAATGTTTACGTCGCAATCTAGATTTTAACATAACCAATATGAAGTTCCCTAAGGTCCTTGAAGTATACTGTGTTGTTGAACATTATATTAAAGAGTCCCTGTAGTAAAGCGAATATATGAGTTATGTGACATGATAATCAAATACAATTCAAGTATGTGTAATAAAATTGTTAACACAGTATTTTTATTTTGACAATATTGATGTTTTTATTTTTCGGTAAATGAGATACAGTACGAGTAACTAAGATAACACTGAGTCTTGAGGTCATGCTAACAATATAAAGGCCTGCACGCTGCCAGAACAGCCAATGGTTTAACGCATAAATCAGAAAGTACATTTAAAACCGTACAGGGTTCGTACTGCTGTCGGCGCCGAGCTTCTTCTGTGTGTTAGTGAAGCTTGCACTTCACCAGGTTTCACTGAACCCATTCTGTTGTTTGATCTCACTGCCTCCTGCTCTTCCTGTTGTGTGTGTTGATGGGCCGTTGCATTGCTGCTTTCAGAAAATGAGCAGCTGATAGATGAGGTACAGTTAGTGCATTTTCACAATATTTTGAGGTGATATTTGAAGGATGGTTCATGATGGTCTGGGGACAGCTGTTTCTGTTATGGCAAGTAACGTTGTATTCTGTGACAGAAAATGTGTATCTACTAAAATGAGAGCAATGTCTGGAGAAGCAAAGAGGAAGACTAAACAAGCAGGATAAATCACCCTAATTATAAGCTTCTAGCCCATCACAAGCAGTGAATAACGCATTGCCTAGCAGTAGCACCCAGTGATGAGCCTAAAGCTGGATTGATGAGAATCCAGCACCTGCTCCTAGTCAAGAAGTACATGCAACAGAGACACCACTACCTTCTTCAGGAATTAAGACAACCAAGGCACATTGAACGATAATTGTGCACGCCCTCTGGATCAAGGGAGACATTTGAGTTCAGTGGGCACCTTACAGAGTTATATTCTATTGATAGCTAGTCCTGAGCTGGGCTGGGACTGAGCCATTGCACATATACGCCCTTCGGTGCTGGCCTTCAAGGCCTGTTCTTAAGTGTCTCCAAAAGTAGCTCCAGTAAATTGGGGTAAACCCCTTCTCACCTCACTGCACCCACAGTGGGTTGCCTTCTCTGAGTCTGCACCACCCTTAGAGCGTTCACAATGACTCTGCTGCCAGACTATCTGTCCATTTCCACCTACTCTTCATTTGGCATGGATTCACACACATGGCTAGCCATCTCTGAATGTTTTTTACTTTTGTAAAACCGTACAAAGATGGGTGCCCATGTATGTGCATGTGTGTGCGTGTGCTCACAAAGAAGCACATCTTTGAATGGTTTATGTTAAAGTAAAATACAGTTGAAGTAAGTGAAAGATGAGGTGGTACTACCAGTCCGGTGGCAGTGTTATGGGAATAGCCAGGCAATCTCTATTGTAAAAAAGCTTTGACTAAAAGCCATTTTTTAATGGAAAAACACACACAATCTCTGTAGTCCCTGCCGCTGAAGTTGACTACTTTTTCTGTATTTGTGTACAATAGGCAAGAGCAGAATGCCATCATTCACACTCAGGCTAGCCAATGGTATAAGTGGGCTGGCCCATTGACCCATGCCCTATGCTGCAGTGGGTGGATGAAAAATGTGAATTACTCAACATCAGACCAATGGATGAAGTATATTAGATAGGTATATACTGTTAGTACAGTCACAAGGTCTTTAGTTAACAACAGACCTGAAAAGGACATCTGCAACTCTGACATTGCTTATATACCTGGTCAGCCAGTCAAACTCTTGAGTACTTTTTATTAACTTGATTTCTGTCAGGTAAAATCATGCTCCTATGCATCTTTCAACACACTCTTTTCAGCATGTGTCCACTGAGGACCTGATATGATGCAGTTAGCTGGAGACCCCTGCAGAGAGCAGACCCCTGCAGAGAGCAGATTTCCAGCTAATTGTTTGAAAGATCTACACAGCCGATGTCCATTAAGAGGTGTGAAAGCCATCCAGGTCATCAGAGGCAGGATCAGAAGCTTTGAGGTTTTTTTGTTATTGGAGCAGGGAGGCGGTGAATTTAAATTCACCACGAAACTCCACCCCTTGCCCCTCGCCCATCACCTAGTAAAACTTTTCACAAGTTAGCAGACCTGAAATTCTATATTAGTGTTATTTCTTAATTCTTAAAAATATTTAAATGTTGAGATTTTTTCCGTCATCTGTGTCATATGCTCACTAGAAACTTTCCAATATGATCATATATGAACTAGCAAAGTTACACATTGCATGTTTTTTGGCAGAGTCCAGCCTTCTCATTTGCTCTTCCGATGGTCCACAAGCTTTCCTTTTTGAGTAAACTTTTGTAGCTTATGCGATTGGAGTTTAGAGTGTTTTGATGCAGTTTGCCTGTGAGCCTGTCCTGCCTTTGAATGCCGGGATCACAGCTCGTGAGTCTGTCTTATGTTCTGTACTCGCACACATGTGGCTGGCAGGAACTCCTTCCTCATTTGGGACATTAATTATCAACGTGTTTACTCCTAGACACAGAATGGGCAAAACCTTTTGAATATATTAGACCCTTGGACCCAAATAGTCCAAATTTCGGTGATTTAAAAGAACTTGGGAAGAAATATTTTGCTATATTTTGTTGATGACTCTGTAGGTTTAGAATGAATTGTTCCTACTCTGATTTTTTTTTTAAATCTGTGCTCCAGATGTGCAGTAATCTGTACAGAGAACAGATTTTGAATACGAAATGGTAGCGAGCTCAAGAATGCTGGTGTAAACTATTCTGCCAACATTGTCAAGGTAGGGTTATTTCTTTTTAACCCAGGGGATATCAATATAAATGGATGGAAAAGAAGCCTTCAGAACAGATAGGGGTTTGAGACCACACCCTACCCATTTCTACAGTGAGTGACCTGACCTATCACCTTTTCTCCCAATTCTGTGAGTACATTATTCGTTAATCCAAAGGCAGTGGGCGGCACCCACTCTGGCAGTGGCGGTTCTACTGCTGGAAGAGGGCGGCCCTGTAGTGGCGGCGGGTGGTGAGCTCCATAGGAAGACTTATGACCCCTACACTTTTTCTTTTTTACAAATTAAGCACTGATATTAGTGGCAGTGATCCTTCGGTGTGAAGCCTTGATATACTACAAGTCTGAGAAGCTCTCAAGAGTTTCTTTCAGCCTTCTGGCCTAGAACTTTCTTATTTAAAACGTTACTTCTTTGCAGTGTGTTTTGGATTTACTTCAGGGTACCCCTGCTGACACTTTGATGTATCTAGTAATTATGAAAAGAGGGACACTGGATAAACACATAGGCTGAAAAGAGAAACAGCCAAGGAAAATGAGATTCCTGCAGGAGAGGGAGGGCGAGGCTGTCAGAGGGCGGGAGAGTTGGATATGCACCTCCCAAAGGCCGGGGGTTGGGCGAGGTTATGAGCCATGACCATTCGCCTTACAATGGATGGAGCCCCCAATGACTGCAGTAGTAGTAGTGTGCGAGGATGGCAAAGTGTAGACATGGAGTTGGCATGGGTAGGCCACAAAGCCCTCTGCTGCCCTATGCTGGTGTTTGGCCAGTGGCACAAAACAGCTGAGGGTCTGACCCACCTCAGACACCCAAGTCCCGGTATATTCCTGGAAGGACAAGATAGACAGGCCAGCCGGGGGTGGGGGGTAATATACTAGAGCTCCAGTTACTAACAGTGCTATTTCTATGCCATCATTGCTGCACGCACGCATGTTCGGCCTCTCTGTATTGTCGTGGCTGTGAACACATCACCACATGCAATGGAGCCCACCTCAGAGAAGGCGAGTGCAACTCACCCAGTTTTTTCTATCTTTGCAGGGATTACAAGAACTTCCAGTGGAAGGCTAAGGAAACTCAGTGACGTGACGAGTCCAAGTGCAAGTAAGTGAATGTGTATGACTACCCAGTGTAATGTGGAGGGGGTTGGGGGGCATGCGAGCAGGCACCTCGCACTGCTACAAGGGGTGAATCTGTGCATTCATGATGGGGGAGAGGCATGCAGGACACTGCTCTACTAACTTTATTGACATTTTTCTTTGCTATGAAATTGAGTCTTTTCACTATTTCCATTTGGTCACCTTTATGCGTGATGTATTAAGATACACAATAGGTGCAGTAACAAATGAGCAACTAACGAAGTATGCAAAGTAAATAAATGTAGAGTCTAATGTCCTGGTGTATGAAGGAAGGCAGTGACAGCACGGGTTTATTCTTGTGTCCTGGTGTATGAGGGAGGCAGTGACAGCACAGGTTTATTCTAATAACCCGGTGTATAAGGTACTAATAACATACTTTTTAAAACTGACTGTATAAGGGGTGGGTATGTGATAACGAGTCGGATGTAGGAGAGGTAAGGATGTGACGTTATCAAGCTTTCATTAATGGCGGCAGGAATGACGTCGGTGTCAGCCCGGCGTCTTGGTGCATGAAGGGATGGGTGTGTTGGGCGTATTCATGGCCAAGAAGCTACGAGAGTCACTTCATACGAGAAGGGGTCAGAGGAGTAGTGATACCCACAGACTTGTAGCAGGTTGCTGGGCCTGTTCTCTCTAAACTTCATGCCCCAACTTTAGGACATTGTCGTCATCCCACCGTCAGTGAATAGATCTATTTGGCCAACACGTTTCTGTGAAAATGTTCAAGTCATTTTTAGCTCAGATGATCCGTGCTGCAATCAGTATTTGCAGAAAAGGCTTCCATAGACAGTTGGCCTATGCCTACCGATGGTGCAAGTAAGCATCTCTTGTAGCCAATCCAATTTATTTCCTGCTGCCCACTCACCATGTAAATAAAGAGGTTGGTGCTGCCCTGTTGTTTGGACAGAGCAAATGAAAAGTGCTGTCTTTGGTTCGTTCTCAACCAAGGTTTCTATGAATTGTGAGATTGAAAAGAGACAAGTTCCCTGCATCTTGCAGAGCTGTGTGGATACTCCAGAGTTGCTATACACGAGCCTTGTATGTATGGCTTGGTAGACGTGCAATCCTACCAAATGATCTGCGGACTCACCAAGTTTGCTGTCTTTGCCGCCAAACCTGTCCTCACTGCTTATGTTTGAGCATGAGGACATCTTTGAAGAGCAGCACGCTGGATAAATTACATTTATTCATTCATTCATTCAGCATTATCCACACCAAGTAACAGTTGGTTTCATTGGTGTAGCACATGATGACCTACATGTGTACCAATGGTCTCTTTACTTTTGGACAACCCCTTCTGCGGGGGCCAAATCTACTTTACTAACTGGCTCTTGCAACCATTCAGCTCACCTTTATACAAGCAAATAGCTCAGGGACTTAGGTGTTTTAGCTGACATAAAGTTGTGTACCATAGGTCATGTGTTTGAATCCTAGCAATGCAATGCTTTCTCAGACTTTCTTCTTAGGAGTCTGAAAATGGAGTACCACTGAATTTTGTAATTTTCCGAGCTGTTATGTACCGTGCTCCAAATTAGCAAAAACAACATTAAGTGCTACAGAAAACAAACATTGGAAATGGCAATAGGTCTGCTTTAATGTACCAATGAATGTAAGCAAAGGCATTCATAAATGCTGTTTACATGAATTGCAACCACACGTGCTGTTTATCACATGAAAGCCTGTCGGATAGGCTTTTCCAATGCTGGGGAAAAAGTAGAAAAAAATGATTGCTCTTTTAAATAAAATGCATATGGAAGATAAAGTATTAAATGTGATAAACAGTGGAGGAGGAGCCAAGCACGAGGCCAGGATGGCCGCGTAAGAGCTCGGCTCCGCCGTCCTCTCTCTCCAGCCCTTAAATCCTAGACATAATCCTGCAATCCAGCCCCTCTCCTGGAACGAGCAACGGATGCGACGAACCCGGCTGCCTTCCCGGTCCGTCTCCGCCACTTCAATCCAGAGATATATCGTCCGGTAAACTGAGGCCTTCCCTGAGCTGAAGCAGGGGTTTCGATTACTGGGGAGCCCGAAGCTGAATCGATCAACATCTGGCCGCAAATCGGAAGTCAACGGTGCGGCCCCGTAAAATACTGGTGATTCCTCCGGGGTTGTTGCGGACCCTCTGAAGCCTGTATGGGAGGAAGGAGATGGCGCTATGGCGGGAGCGCCGAGCGACCTGACCTGCAGGAGCGGCCCCGTGGGGTACGGGAGTGAGGAGGCCCGGCGAATTTACAAGACGCTGAGAGTGGAATTCGGATATCTCGGCATATATGTGACATTAGACCCGAGGCTGAGATACGCCAATAACTCGGCCCCCCCGCTGACCCGACTGAAGAATGATGTGTCACGGTGGAAGGCATTACCGCTCTCCCTTTTGGGTAGGGCGGTGCTTTTCAAGATGATGGCCCTTCCCCGATTCTTATACGCCCTCCAGAATGCTATGGACCCGGTGCCTTTATCCTATTTTAAAGAGATTGAGTCCCTTCAACGGCAGCTACTATGGGATGGCAAGCCCCGTATAGCCTTCAATAAACTCACTCTCCCCTGGTATAATGGGGGGATCGGCTTACCGGATTTGCAGAAATATTGCTGGGCCTCCCAGCTAGCGGCGGTAAACCACGCAATGTATGGGTCTCTAGGAGACCCTGGATATGCGATGGATCGTGGACAGGTGCCTGGGGGTGACTTCACGAGGGCGTTGTATGCCAGGGCCGGCCGATTTTCCCTCGTCGGCCCCTCGGCACACGCAGTACAAATGTGGCATGCAGCGACTAGACACCTTGGGTGAGACGTATAAATTCACCCTTGCGACCCCATTATGGAACTCGGAGAAACTGGGCAGCCTGTGGAAAACGAAGGGATTCGACAAGTGGGTTCTCATCGGGATCTCCCAGATCAAAGAAATCTGAGGAAAAGATGCAGTTCTTACTTTCAGTGCCCTCCAAGAAAGGTACCAACTACAGGAAAGCGAGCTTTACCGTTACCTTCAAATTAGACACGCTCTGCTTGCGCATATTCCCAGAGGTGCCACACTCCCAGATGCCTCCCCCCTGGAAGATTGAGTGTTAGATGGATTCCTCCCGGAAAAGACTAATTCGCTAATATACAAAAAGCTTATTAACAACATGGCCATCCGGTCACAATGGGACGCTTATGGCTTGGAGTTAGACAATGCGGATTGGAGGGAGGCAGTTTCTTCCCCTAAGGTAGTGGCTATTCAAATGAGACTTCGGCTGGTCCAACTAAAGTTCCTCCATAGGTCATATATCACCGGGCCCCGGCTTGTGCACATGGGTCTGGTGGAGAGTGGGGAGTGCAGGAGGGGGTGCGGAGAGCTTGGAACCTTCATGCATATTTTGTGGAACTGTGTGAATGTACAGGAATACTGGGTCAAGATTCATGGGAAGATGCGAGAGGTGTTGGGGAAAGAGATTGCTCCGGAGGCTCGAAGATGTGTCTTAAATGTTTGGGAGCCCACGGACCTGAGTGCATATGAGAGACAGTGGGTGACACTGGCTTGTATGATTGCCAAGCATAACATTGCTTAGTTGTGGGGTGCCGGCCAGCTGCCCCAGCTCGGGAGATGGATGGAGGACCTGGACTGGTGTATGTTCAGGGAAAGATCGGTCTATTTCGCTTGGGGCTGTCCCGCGAAGTGGGGGAAGATTGGGGGAGTCTGGAATAGTTATCGAGGGGATATCTGTGCTCCTCCAGTCGTTCGGAACGAAGCAGTAAACACTGGTCCCCATGATCCCTAAAAACGAATCTGTGTGTTTTATTTTGTACTACGGTGTTGTATATATTACAAACATACAAGCGATATACGTCACCTGATGCTTTTTCTTTTTGGTTTTATTAATAAAAAGATTTATTTTTTTTAAATGTTATAAACAGTATGATTACTGAGTGCAAATTGAAGGTGTAAATTAGTCCCCTATCCATTTGAATGCAAGCATTTGCTGGAAGGTGGAATGATGCACCAAACAGTCAATAGCAGGGGGTGAGAGGGAAATACTCTGGGTGCAGCCATAGCCTGCTCCATCTATATTTCAAATATTTGCTAACAGTATATCTTGCAGACAGTTGAGCTGTCCAACCAGACCTTTCAATAAAATGGTTGTTAGGACATGTCACTGCTGGCTGCCCTGAGTTCCTCGTGCGGTCATTTCTGTGACACACATATCTGGATTCTCCATATCACCATCTTCTTTCCCTGTTATGTTGTTTCATTTGTACCGCTTCAGAATGCATTACTTTTGCTATTCAGGGGCTGAATGCATTTTCATGCTGGTACTAAAGGGGGAGAGAGAATGCTGAACATCTTTGGATGCTGAGATCAGGGAAGTGGAGTCAGAATGCCTTATGGTGCTGATGGTGAGGATGTTAGTGCCTACTGAATGCCTTTTCGTACAGAGGGTTAGCACAATAGAGCTTTCTGAATGCGTTTTCATGATGATGTCAGGACAACCTCTTACGCTGCCAGCCCTTTATCCTGGCGTATCCATACATTTGCCTGGGGTGGAAGAACCTAAGAGGCGGCAAAAACCCTTCATCCCAGGACACTCTGTCGTCTTGACTGGGATCCTGCTTCTAAAAGGAGATATGAAGGTGATAAATGGGGTGATTAACAGAGCTACATGCCCCCATTAAGACATATTTGCAGCTGTGATTGTAACCACCCTTCATAGTTACCTTTTACACCAATAGATTATATAAGCATATTTATTGCCAATTGCAATTATTTGTAAATGCATGCAGTATTTTTTAAATGCAGTTTTTGTATTGTCTCAAACAATGAACAAGCAAAAACATACACATGAATTTGTGGTTTATATATGAAGACAGTGCTCCGTTGTTCTCTTGCCAGGTTTGCGCCATGCAAATTCACATAAAGGCTTGCGCGAATACATTATATACTTCTTCATATGAATAAACAAAACATTTTACTAAATATATATACAATTGTTTCAATCATTTCCTGTCAATACTCTTGAGTCAAAGTTACTTCAATGGAACGTTCAATTTCGAACAGAATTGAGGTGCTAGTAGGGTGGCTGGCCCATAGGCAGGATGGTAGTGCCTGTCCTGCAGTGCTTAATTTGGGTAAGAATGAGTACTAGTGCCCAAAGCTGTGCTTAGAAGCCCGCAGATGGCGCTTTAAAAATGTTAGTGTGCCGAATACCTAGTCTGATTAATCTCAGATCCACTTCATGCCTCTTTAATTCACTGTCAGACACTCCTTTCCTCTTTATCGCACTCTTGCAGGCTACTTCTTTCTCCCTTTGTGACTGGTTTTCCGACTGTCTCTTCCTCCGTCTTTCCCCTTTGTGAGTTTTCCCTCTTTTGCTCTCAGGAAATGTTTGAACAGGAAAAATGTGTGCCAGCCCACTGGCTCAAATGAAGCACTGCTGTCCTGGCTGCTCAAATGTTTATATCCAAAGATCTATGTAAACTTCATGGATCTTGACATTTTGCTGTTGGTCATACATAAGAGAGCAATATGTGCGTTAAATAAATAATTTGTTGATTTACGTGTGTGTGTGTGTCCGGGGGAGTGACAGGGAGTGCTTGTTTTTTTAGGTGGTCGCCGGGCGAATGCAGTGCGAAGCGCTGCAGCCAGCGAGAAATATTGTCACGGAGTTGCCTCTCATGCGAGACAAGAGATGGGCACGCGCAAGAGACGGACTGGAAATGTGGACGCGTGCGTGAACACGCGCTAGCATCCACTGTGAGCCATTAGGTTGCTGTTAATTAAGTTTCAGTTTCATACTGCTTTCAGTAACACGAGAAATTGAAGTGTGCTTTAACAGGTTTAACCTCACCACTATATGCACATGATCTACGGCGGCACCGCCGACAGAACTAACATTCGCCTGCATCATCACGATATAAGCTGCAGCACGTATGTAAGTAAAATTTTTACGGTATTTAAATTATTATAATTCACAGGGCAAAGCACGATATTTAGTTCGTTTTATTTTTACATTTAAACGATGTTTGTCAAAATGCGATCTTCACGTCTCGTAAGTAGCTTAAGCCACAACTGGCTGAGTTATAATTATCACAACTAAATCTAGGTTATCACAATTCTGACGCCGTTTGCACTTTTCGTAAGATTCTACATTTCAAGCACGCTACCACCCGCGGTTACTTTCTATAAAAAGTTCACGCTGTATGACTAATGATGCACATTTTGCAGGAGTTCACCGTGCTAAGTACGTTATCTTAACATACACTTTTTATATCCGCTATTTCAGCGTTTTACTTTCTATTAAGCATTCACGTCGTATGAACAGAGCCGCACTTTTTGCAAGAGTTCACTTTGTTAACCCTGTTGTTTTCACGTATACTCCTATAAAACACTCACTTCTCACGAATTAAGTTGAGTGTCGACATCCATAGGATACCTCCATTTGATTAACCATCTTGTTTCCGCACAATAACTGAACCACCTATTTTAAACACCTAATTAATGATTGTGACAACCATAGCTATCACTGCGCATTGGCAGGAGGTCAAGATGACCCAACTCAAACCCATGACCTCCTGCCAATGGCGTGAAAGTCCAGCCAATGGCAAAGGGGGCGACCTTTGAACTGCCTAATAGGCTCAGGCGACCAGGTTCTAAGCACCTTGGCGAGTGGAGAAAGCAAGCTGACTAGCGCGCGCTTGTTCCTCTAGTGAACTGTGCTGATTGTTAAAAAAAAAACAGTTCCCGTGGACCACACTATGGGTGAGCGCTCACATGACATTGTTCCCCTTGAGACTCTCAGTGCGTGATGTCACCGCCGCCACCTCATGATTTTGGTGACGTCACTGAAGTTTCAGGAGCTGCCAGGAGGTCACGTGTTCTTTTTCAAGCTGTGAGGAGCTTCATCTGTAAAGTTAAAGAAGAGCAGGGCGTTCCTAGGTGAGGCAGCCTTCGCTTTCAGCTATAAAGTTGTATCAAAAGGAAAAGCGCCTCCGTGACCCTTTCCACCTCACGCAGCGCTATAAAGACCACTCCAGAGAGATTGCAGAGGGGCCTCTGTCTTTTCATTCTTTGTTGAGCGCCTACACTCATCTTTAAAAATAGCTTTCTCACCAACTATACTCTAGAATCACAAAAATTAACATTTCCCGCATTGAACCTGATGTTTGGTGTGTTTCGTTGAACGTGCACACGTAAATCTGCTCGGCCTCGATCAGGGGGTGAAATCACCCCGCACAGGGCGGCGTGTGATGCAGAGGTGTTTCTCACTCGAGCAACGTTGGTGTTGCCATACTGACAACACTGAGGAAGCACAGTGTGTCTGTGATTGTTGAAAACGTGAAAGGTGTGCCTTCTCTTGGTAAATCTCGATGACAGTTATTAGACCAAGTCCGATCCAAACTTTTTTTTAAATAAATGTGACCAGAAACACTGCAGCAGGTGTTCGAATTTCGTCTGCACAGCACGTCTGGCAGCCCCCGACATCTGCTGTGTAAGTTTGTGGAAAGAGCAGGCCGGCACCCTTGCTCTACTAGGCTCCCACTTTGCCAATACATCAAGGGGGGGGCAGGCCTGGCTGTCCACCCCGCCAACAGCAGCAAACAAGCGGCAGGGCAAACTGGACCCACCTCGGGAAAACCAGCAGCAAAGCATGTTGACGAAGACCCCGCGGAGGAGAAAACACATGGACTTCTCTCCTGCCTACCTCCACACATGGTTATATTGTGGCACGGCGAGCTGGGCCCAGGGCGCTGTCTTCAGAGTCTCCCGCCCATGCACATCAACAGCGCCATTCGCACCATCAACAACTCAGCACTAGCGTGATCAAGCTACTGCTGTGAGTGACTCAATCACACCGTGAGGGTCTCAAGGCTCTGGGGGATATTTTTGGTAAGTGCCGAGAAGTTTGTGCCCAGAAGTCAATCAGTGCTTTGATGTGTGATTGAACTTTGAATAATTGTATTCACCAGCTGCAGCCAGGGTGCCAATTTTCTTTCTGCCCAGGGCGCTACATTTCTTTCTGCCCAGGGTGTTATCCGAGAGCAAATGACGACTATGACCGCACATTATGCCGTTCTGTGCGGAAAGCTAATAGCCAGGCAAATTTAAAACAAGCATTTGCAATTCAATAGGTCTCGCATTTACCCGAGTTTAAGCTATTGACATTGCAGATGACAATGCCATTTAGTTATGTTTTAAAAACCAAAACAGAAGTAAAAGGCATTGTCATTTGCAATGTCAATAGCTCAAACTTGCGTAAATGCGAGACCTATTTCATTGCAAATAATGCTTGTTCATTCTACTGCAACAAAAGCTCTAGGGTCAGCCCTGTCTTCTGGTGATTTTGAGCCTCCGACCTGCGGTGTAACTGAGCCCCCATCCGTGAGTAGGACCCCTCTCTGGTTTTCCACGGCTGCATCTGATGTGTCATATTCCCATTTGGGATATGGCAGAGCCTTGTCTTGCACGCCAGAGCCTCTCCTGCTGGGCGAGAGCCTCCTTCAATGTGTCAGAGCTTCTGCTTTGGTGTCAGAGCCTCTCCTGGGGAGCATCATCCTTTGCTAGAGAAGAGAGACAGGTGTGGTACTTGTTGGAGCTCCCGTAAGTGCACAGAACCAGTCCTGATCAGCGCTTCCTCTGATATGTCAACCTCCTTTGGCTGGTCACAGATTTACGTGCCATGCCCGGGCTTCTCCGGTCCCGCCAAAGTTTCACCAGATGAGAGTTTCCTCTGTCCTATCAAATCCACATCTTAGAACACTGGAAGGAGACCCCAACACCTTCCAGACACTCTCAAGCCTCTCTAGCTCTTGCCTGCAAGGCTGGGTAAGTGCTGTGGAAGAGGCAACCTTTGAAGGGTGTGGCTGTATACTTTAATTTGTTGCACGGACAGTTTTCTTTCCGGGACAAGGCAGTACAGGGAACTGGTCATCTGCAATCATTCTGGTCCACTGGGTTTACTCCGCAGCGGTGGCTCCACTGATACTTCTATGTCTGGCCGATGGGCTGTGGGTTAGTAGCTGGAGTTCTCCTTGTACTGGGAAGGAGATGATTCCAGTCTGAAGACACGTCTTTCTTCAGGCTAGCGTCCAGGCAAAACTTCCCCGAGCTTAGGCCTTGCTGAAACAAGATAAGCAACAGGTTGCTCCAAGTTCTGGTACCAGTTGCGAGGTCCTTTTCAGGGAACCAGAATGTTGCTCTACATTAAACTGGACAACGAGGTCCAGTATACGTTTGGTTTCTGGGGTTACCTTTACAGTTTCTAGCTCCACGCTTTAAAGAAGCTTGGATACATTTTAGGTGGCCAGCCAACTTGAAGAGACCCAATATGTGATCTTTCTGCTGGGCAGAATAGGGTAGTATAGTCTGAGTGGGTGAGGTCGGTGTAAAGAACAAATTCTTTTGAGTTGGACTGGTTTCAGGTTTGACAGTCATGTAAGGAGGATCACACACATGAATTATAGGCAACAGTTACACCGCTCACAACAAACACTTGTGTTAAAATTAGGGCCCTGTTATACAGGACTACATGGCTGTCCCTTTACCACAACACACATCGATAGAATAAAAAGGCAATTAACCAGGTAATTAATCCATACTTAACTCAGGAACTTCACTCGCTGGAAGATTAAGGAAGAGCTCTTTCAGTGCTCCTCAGCCAGGCAGAGTATAGAAGCCTGACAAGCAGCGCTCTAGAACTAGCACTCTGGGGCCAGTGACAATAAGCTGAAAACAGAGGGACCTTTTAGGGGAAGCCGCAATAAATTGGAGGATGGAACAGGTGTTATCAAACAGCTCTACCACGTCACAGCTCCTTTTTGAGTGTCAGAGCCTCTTCCTCAGTGCCAGCGACTTCCCTTGAGTATCAGAGCTTCTTCTTCAGTGGAGTGTCACATCCTCCCCTGGATTGTCAGAACCTCCTCCTGCA
The DNA here is from genome assembly GCF_964261635.1 of Lissotriton helveticus. Classification (NCBI taxonomy): domain Eukaryota; kingdom Metazoa; phylum Chordata; class Amphibia; order Caudata; family Salamandridae; genus Lissotriton; species Lissotriton helveticus. Next base: position 1,327,333,974 of record NC_136068.1, on the reverse strand, counting down.
TTTCACATCCTCCACTTGAGTGTCAGAGCCTCCTCCTGCAGGTCACATCCTTCTTTTAAGTGTCAGAGCCTCCTCCTGCATGTCACACCCTCCCCTTGAGTGTCAGAGCCTTCTCCTGTAGGTCACATCCTCCCCTTAAGTGTCAAAGCCTCCTCCAGCATGTCACATCATCCACTTGAAGTCAGAGCATCCTCCTGCAGGTCACATCCTCCCTTTGAGTGTCAGAGCATCCTCCTGCATGTCACATCCTCTTCTTGAGTGTCAGAGCCTCCTCCTGCATGTCACATCCTCCACTTGAGTGTCAGAGCATCCTCCTGCAGGTCACATCCTCCCTTTGAGTGTCAGAGCATCCTCCTGTATGTCAAATCCTCTCCTTGAGTGTTAGAGCCTCCTCTTGCATGTCACATCCTCCCCTTGAGTGTCTGAGCCTCCTCCTGCATGTCACATCCTCCCCTTGAGTGTCATAGCCTCCTCCTGTAGGTCACATCCTCTCCTTACGTGTCAGAGCCTCCTCCTGCATGTCACATCCTCCACTTAAGTGTCAGAGCATCCTCCTGCAGGTCACACCTTCCCTTTGAGTGTCAGAGCATCCTCCTGCATGTCACATCCTCTTCTTGAGTTTCAGAGCCTCCTCCTGCATGTCACATCATCCCCTTGAGTGTCTGAGCCTCCTCCTGCATGTCAAAGCCTCCTCTAAGGTGTCTGAGCCTCCTCCTGCAGGTCACATCCTCCCCCTGAGTGTCAGAGCCTCCTCCTGCATGCCACATCCTCCACTTGAATGTCAGAGAGAGCATCCTCCTGCAAGTCACATCCTCCTTTTGAGTGTCAGAGCCTCCTCCTGTATGTCCCATCCTCCTTTTGAGTGTCTGAGCCTCCTCCTGCATGTCACATCCTCCTCTTGAGTGTCAGAGCCTCCTCCTGCATGTCACATCCTCCCCTTGAGTGTCAGAGCCTCCTCCTGCATTTCACATCCTCCACTTGAGTGTCTGAGCCTCCTCCTGTAGGCCACATCCTCCCCTTGAGTGTCAGAGCCTCCTCCTGCATGTCACATCCTCCACTTGAGTGTCAGAGCATCCTCCTGCAGGTCACATCCTCTTCTTGAGTGTCAGAGCATCCTCCTGCATGTCACATCCTCCTCTTGAGTCTCTGAGCCTCTCATGCATGTCACATCCTCCCTTTGAATTTTAGAGCCTCTCGTGAATGTCACATCCTCCTTTTCAGTGTCAGAGCATCCTCCTGGACGTCATATCCTCCTTTTGAGTGTCAGAGCCTCCTCCTGTATGTCCCATCCTTCTTTTGAGTGTCAGAGCCTCCTCCTGCATGTCACATCCTCCCCTTGGGAGCCAGATCCTCTCATGCATGTCACATCCTCCTTTTGAGTGTCAGAGCCTCCTCCTGCATGTCACATCCTCCCCTTGAGTGTTAGAGGCTCCTCCTGCATGCCACATCCTCCACTTGAGTGTCAGAGCATACTCCTGCAGGTCACATCCTCTTTTTGAGTGTCAGAGCATCCCCCTGCATGTCGCATCCTCCTCTTGAGTATCTGAGCCTCTCATGCACGTCACATCCTCCCCTTGAATGTCAGAGCCTCTCATGTATGTCACATCCTCCCCTTGAGTGTCAGAGCCTCCTCTTGCATGTCACATCCTTCCCTTTAGTGTCAGAGCCTCTCATGCATGCCACAACCTCCCCTTGAGTGTCAGAGCCTCCTCCTGCATGTCACATCCTCCTATTGAGTATCTGAGCCTCTCATGCATGTCACATCCTCCCCTTGAATGTCAGAGCCTCTCATGCATGTCACATCCTCCCCTTGAGTGTCAGAGCCTCCTCTTGCATGTCGCATCCTTCCCTTTAGTGTCAGAGCCTCTCATGCATGTCACATCCTCCACTTGAGTGTCAGAGCATCTTCCTGCAAGACACATCCTCTTCTTGAGTGTCAGAGCCTCCTCCTGCATGTCACATCCTCCTCTTGAGTCTCTGAGCCTCTCATGCATGTTACATCCGCCCTTTGAATGTTAGAGCCTCTCGTGAATGTCACATCCTCCTTTTCAGTGTCAGAGCATCCTCCAGGACGTCATATCCTTCTTTTGAGTGTCAGAGCCTCCTCCTGTATGTCCCATCCTCCTTTTGAGTGTCTGAGCCTCCTCGTGCATGTCACACCCTCCCCTTGAGTGTCAGAGCCTCTTCCTGCATGTCACATCCTCCTCTTGAGTGTCAGAGCCTCCTCCTGCATGTCACATCCTCCCCTTGAGTGTCATAGCCTCCTCCTGCATGTCACATCCTCCTCTTGAGTGTCTGAGCCTCCTCCTGTAGGTCACATCCACCCCTTGAGTGTCAGAGCCTCCTCCTGCATGTCACATCCTCCACTTGAGTGTCAGAGCATCCTCCTGCAGGTCACATCCTCTTCTTGAGTGTCAGAGCCTCCTCCTGCATGTCACATCCTCCTCTTGAGTCTCTGAGCCTCTCATGCATGTCACATCCTCCCTTTGAATGTCAGAGCCTCTGGTGAATGTCACATCCTCCTTTTCAGTGTCAGAGCATCCTCCTGGACGTCATATCCTCCTTTTGAGTGTCAGAGGCTCCTCCTGCATGTCACATCCTCCCCTTGAGAGTCAGAGCCTCTCATGCATGTCACATCCTCCTTTTGAGTGTTAGAGCCTCCTCCTGCAGGTCACATCCTCCCCTTGAGTGTTAGAGCCTCCTCCTGCATGTCACATCCTCCACTTGAGTGTCAGAGCATCCTCCTGCATATCACATCCTCCCCTTGAATGTCAGAGCCTCTCATCTCATGCATGCCACATCCTCCCCTTGAGTGTCAGAGCCTCCTCCTGCATGTCACATCCTCCCATGAGTGTCAGAGCCTCCTCCTGCATGTCACATCCTCCCCTTGAGTATCAGAGCCTCCTCTTCCATGTCGTATCCTCCTCTTGAGTGTCAGAGCCTCCTCCTGCATGTCACACCCTCCCATGAGTGTCAGAGCCTCCTCCTGCATGTCACATCCTCCCCTTGAGTGTCAGAGCCTCCTCCTGCATTTCACATCCTCCACTTGAGTGTCTGAGCCTCCTCCTGTAGGTCACATCCTCCCCTTGAGTGTCAGAGCCTCCTCCTGCATGTCACATCCTCCACTTGAGTGTCAGAGCATCCTCCTGCAGGTCACATCCTCTTCTTGAGTGTCAGAGCCTCCTCGTGCATGTCACATCCTCCTCTTGAGTCTCTGAGCCTCTCATGCATGTCACATCCTCCCTTTGAATGTCAGAGCCTCTCGTGAATGTCACATCCTCCTTTTCAGTGTCAGAGCATCCTCCTGGACGTCATATCCTCCTTTTGAGTGTCAGAGCCTCCTCCTGTATGTCCCATCCTTCTTTTGAGTGTCAGAGCCTCCTCCTGCATGTCACATCCTCCCCTTGGGAGTCAGAGCCTCTCATGCATGTCACATCCTCCTTTTGAGTGTCAGAGCCTCCTCCTGCAGGTCACATCATCCCCTTGAGTGTTAGAGGCTCCTCCTGCATGTCACATCCTCCACTTGAGTGTCAGAGCATACTCCTGCAGGTCACATCCTCCTTTTGAGTGTCAGAGCATCCCCCTGCATGTTACATCCTCCTCTTGAGTATCTGAGCCTCTCATGCATGTCACATCCTCCCCTTGAGTGTCAGAGCCTCCTCCTGCATGTCAAATCCTCCACTTGAGTGTCAGAGCATCCTCCTGCAGGTCACATCCTCTTCTTGAGTGTCAGAGCCTCCTCCTGCATGTCACATCCTCCTCTTGAGTCTCTAAGCCTCTCATGCATGTCACATCCTCCCTTTGAATGTCAGAGCCTCTGGTGAATGTCACATCCTCCTTTTCAGTGTCAGAGCATCCTCCTGGACGTCATATCCTCCTTTTGAGTGTCAGAGGCTCCTCCTGCATGTCACATCCTCCCCTTGAGAGTCAGAGCCTCTCATGCATGTCACATCCTCCTTTTGAGTGTCAGAGCCTCCTCCTGCAGGTCACATCCTCCCCTTGAGTGTTAGAGCCTCCTCCTGCATGTCACATCCTCCACTTGAGTGTCAGAGCATCCTCCTGCATGTCACATCCTCCCCTTGAATGTCAGAGCCTCTCATCTCATGCATGTCACATCCTCCCCTTGAGTGTCAGAGCCTCCTCCTGCATGTCACATCCTCCTATGAGTGTCAGAGCCTCCTCCTGCATGTCACATCCTCCCCTTGAGTATCAGAGCCTCCTCTTCCATGTTGTATCCTCCTCTTGAGTGTCAGAGCCTCCTCCTGCATGTCACACCCTCCCCATGAGTGTCAGAGCCTCCTCCTGCATGTCACATCCTCCCCTTGAGTGTCAGAGCCTCCTCCTGCATTTCACATCCTCCACTTGAGTGTCTGAGCCTCCTCCTGTAGGTCACATCCTCCCCTTGAGTGTCAGAGCCTCCTCCTGCATGTCACATCCTCCACTTGAGTGTCAGAGCATCCTCCTGCAGGTCACATCCTCTTCTTGAGTGTCAGAGCCTCCTCCTGCATGTCACATCCTCCTCTTGAGTCTCTGAGCCTCTCATGCATGTCACATCCTCCCTTTGAATGTCAGAGCCTGTCGTGAATGTCACATCCTCCTTTTCAGTGTCAGAGCATCCTCCTGGACGTCATATCCTCCTTTTGAGTGTCAGAGCCTCCTCCTGTATGTCCCATCCTTCTTTTGAGTGTCAGAGCCTCCTCCTGCATGTCACATCCTCCCCTTGGGAGTCAGAGCCTCTCATGCATGTGACATCCTCCTTTTGAGTGTCAGAGCCTCCTCCTGCAGGTCACATCATCCCCTTGAGTGTTAGAGGCTCCTCCTGCATGTCACATCATCCCCTTGAGTATCAGAGCCTCCTCTTCCATGTCGTATCCTCCTCTTGAGTGTCAGAGCCTCCTCCTGCATGTCACACCCTCCCCATGAGTGTCAGAGCCTCCTCCTGCATGTCACATCCTCCCCTTGAGTGTCAGAGCCTCCTCCTGCATTTCACATCCTCCACTTGAGTGTCTGAGCCTCCTCCTGTAGGTCACATCCTCCCCTTGAGTGTCAGAGCCTCCTCCTGCATGTCACATCCTCCACTTGAGTGTCAGAGCATCCTCCTGCAGGTCACATCCTCTTCTTGAGTGTCAGAGCCTCCTCCTGCATGTCACATCCTCCTCTTGAGTCTCTGAGCCTCTCATGCATGTCACATCCTCCCTTTGAAGGTCAGAGCCTCTCGTGAATGTCACATCCTCCTTTTCAGTGTCAGAGCATCCTCCTGGACGTCATATCCTCCTTTTGAGTGTCAGAGCCTCCTCCTGTATGTCCCATCCTTCTTTTGAGTGTCAGAGCCTCCTCCTGCATGTCACATCCTCCCCTTGAGTGTCAGAGCATACTCCTGCAGGTCACATCCTCCTTTTGAGTGTCGGGGCATCCCCCTGCATGTCACATCCTCCTCTTGAGTATCTGAGCCTCTCATGCATGTCACATCCTCCCCTTGAATGTCAGAGCCTCTCATGTATGTCACATCCTCCCCTTGAGTGTCAGAGCCTCCTCTTGCATGTCACATCCTTCCCTTTAGTGTCAGAGCCTCTCATGCATGCCACAACCTCCCCCTGAGTGTCAGAGCCTCCTCCTGCATGTCACATCCTCCTCTTGAGTATCTGAGCCTCTCATGCATGTCACATCCTCCCCTTGAATGTCAGAGCCTCTCATGCATGTCACATCCTCCCCTTGAGTGTCAGAGCCTCCTCTTGCATGTCACATCCTTCCCTTTAGTGTCAGAGCCTCTCATGCATGCCACAACCTCCCCTTGAGTGTCAGAGCCTCCTCCTGCATGTCACATCCTCCACTTGAGTGTCAGAGCATCTTCCTGCAGGACACATCCTCTTCTTGAGTGTCAGAGCCTCCTCCTGCATGTCACATCCTCCTCTTATGTCTCTGAGCCTCTCATGCATGTCACATCTGCCCTTTGAATGTCAGAGCCTCTCGCGAATGTCACATCCTCCTTTTCAGTGTCAGAGCATCCTCCAGGACGTCATATCCTTCTTTTGAGTGTCAGAGCCTCCTCCTGTATGTCCCATCCTCCTTTTGAGTGTCTGAGCCTCCTCGTGCATGTCACACCCTCCCCTTGAGTGTCAGAGCCTCCTCCTGCATGTCACATCCTCCTCTTGAGTGTCAGAGCCTCCTCCTGCATGTCACATCCTCCCCTTGACTGTCATAGCCTCCTCCTGCATGTCACATCCTCCCCTTGAGTGTCTGAGCCTCCTCCTGTAGGTCACATCCTCCCCTTGAGTGTCAGAGCCTCCTCCTGCATGTCACATCCTCCACTTGAGTGTCAGAGCATCCTCCTGCAGGTCACATCCTCTTCTTGAGTGTCAGGGCCCCCTTCTGCATTTCACATCCTCCTCTTGAGTCTCTGAGCCTCTCATGCATGTCACATCCTCCCTTTGAATGTCAGAGCCTCTGGTGAATGTCACATCCTCCTTTTCAGTGTCAGAGCAGGATCACTGAAAGAATATCGACTACCACAATATCGAGTACCCAAAATATCGAGGTGAAAATATCTACTACAAAAATATCGAGTTTGTATGTACAAACAGGTAAGTACAAAAATATCGACTACAAAATATCGTTTACAAAAATATCGTTGTAAAAAATATCGACTTTACTAAAAACAATGTTTAATTACATTAATATAAAAAATTAATTACTAAAATATAATTAACAATACTTAAAATAACTTTTAATAATTAAATATTTAATGAAAGTAAAAAAAATATATATTTTTAATCATATTTCTTAAAACATATATATATAGTAACAACATTTAATTAAATAATAGGCAATATTGTATATGTACCCCAAAAACCCAAAACTGACCCTGAACCCTAAAAATACCCCTTTACCCAAAAACTAAAAACTGACCCTGAACCCTAAAAATAACCCTTTACCCAAAAACTGAAAACTGACCCTGAACCCTAAAAATACCCCTTTACCCAAAAACTGAAAACTGACCCTGAACCCTAAAAATACCCCTTGACCCAAAAACTGAAAACTGACCCTGAACCCTAAAAATACCCCTTTACCCAAAAACTGAAAACTGACCCTGAACCCTAAAAATACCCCTTTACCCAAAAATTTAAAACTGACCCTGAACCCTAAAAATACCCCTTTTCCCAAAAACTGAAAACTGACCCTGAACCCTAAAAATACCCCTTTACCCAAAAACTAAAAACTGACCCTGAACCCTAAAAATACCCCTTTACCCAAAAACTGAAAACTGACCCTGAACCCTAAAAATACCCCTTTACCCAAAAACTGAAAACTGACCCTGAACCCTAAAAATACCCCTTTACCCAAAAACTAAAAACTGACCCTGAACCCTAAAAATACCCCTTTCATTTAACATAATTAGCAATTAATCAATTAAATAAAATTAATTACCAATTACATTTTAATTAATTAACAAACATTTTTTAATTAACAATTAATTAAATATTACTACCAATTATTAAATTAACATATTTAATTAATTATAATTAAATTACTTCCCACCCTATTCCCCTATAAACCCACAACCCGCTAGAGAAAATAAATTATTTTAATTGACATAATTAGCAATTAATCAATTAAATAAAATTAATTACCAATTAAATTTTAAATAATTAACATATATTATTTAATTACCAATTAATTAATTATTACTACCAATTAATAAATTTACATATTTAATTAATTATAATTAAATTACTTCCCACCCTATTCCCCTATAAACCCACAACCCGCTACAGAATTAAATTACACAATAATTAAAAAAATAATAAATTAAAAAAAATAATAAAATAAATTGACACTTTTCACACATATTATAACATAAACACACTATAAATAATTAAATATTATTTAAAAAACTATATTTTTTACTATCTAGATTATATACTTGGATATTTTCACTGTCTATATTATTTACAGTCGATATTACTTCACTTACCTTAAAAACGATATTTTGGCTGTCGATATTCTGTCTAGTCGATATTTTCTCCAAACGATATTTAAAACTCGATATTCTGTCCAGACGATATTTTGGAGTCGATATTATGTCTGTGCACCGTCAGAGCATCCTCCTGGACGTCATATCCTCCTTTTGAGTGTCAGAGCCTCCTCCTGCATGTCACATCCTCCCCTTGAGAGTCAGAGCCTCTCATGCATGTCACATCCTCCTTTTGAGTGTCAGAGCCTCCTCCTGCAGGTCACATCCTCCCCTTGAGTGTTAGAGCCTGCTCCTGCATGTCACATCCTCCCATGAGTGTCAGAGCCTCCTCCTGCATGTCACATCCTCCCCTTGAGTATCAGAGCCTCCTCTTCCATGTCGTATCCTCCTCTTGAGTGTCAGAGCCTTCTCTTGCATGTCACATCCTCCCCTTGAATGTCAGAGCCTCTCATGCATGTCACATCCTCCCCTTGAGTGTCAGAGCCTCCTCCTGTATGTCTCATCCTCCTCTTGAGTGTCAGAGCCTCCTCCTGCATGTCACATCCTCCCCTTGAGTGTCAGAGCCTCTCATGCATGTCACATCTTCCTTTTGAGTGTCAGAGCCTCTCATGCATGTCACATCTTCCTTATGAGTGTCAGAGCCTCTCCATGACTGTCCGAGCCCCTTCATAGGTACCACAGAGTTCCAGAGCCTCCTTGTGACTTTCATCGCCACCTCTTGAGTATCAAAGCTTCCTATTGAGCGTCAGAGCCTCTTCGAGTGTCAGAGAGTCCACTTGAGTTCCAGAGCCTCCCTTTGAGCCATAAACTCCTCTTGCGTTCCAAAGCTTCCTCTTGAGTGCAAGAATCTCCTCTTGATTTTCAGGGCTCCCCCTTGAAAACCTGGGACTCCTAAAGTGTTAGAGCCTGTACTGAGTTGTCATGGTTTAGCCTCCATTCTCTATTCTCTGGTGCTTCGACGCTTCCAGTGGGTTGTCAAAGAGTTAGCGAGTGTGTTTCCGAGCCTCAGTTCCAGTGCTTGTTTGAGCCACCTCTGGGCCTCTCCTGGCACAGTCCTTCCCTTTCACACGAGCCGGTTTGCTCTTTCACAACTATTTGTATTACGAGAGCAGTAGTTTGAGGCTACAGAAAAACATTTCGTAATTGACATTTCTGCTTGTGCGTGCTTGAGGTATGTATATCCTGTTATGCAGAGCTCTTTGTCACCACACCTAAGCTGTAAGGCCTGGCACATGTCTACACACAGCCTCTTTCTAGATACCTGTGGAAGTCAAAGACCTGAAGAGACTTCACAAGGAGGCCTCGGGGCACTAGTCATTCTGGAAGTCACTGCAAGTGCCAGCCCTAAGATTACCAGTTGACTCTATGTCACCAACGACAAAGTACTCCCATCCTCAACTTTTCCTTCATAAAACATTGTGTTCACGTGAGTTATTTTCGTTTTATCAACTGGTGCGAAACTAGACTACAATTCACAGAATTGATTAGGTGAATAAACTGCAGACCATGAATGAAACTCTGCATCTTAGCATCATGGAGTCACCTGATGGCTTAGTCAGTCCACCACTACCTAAGAATCACAAAGGTTATTGGAGAGAAATCACATTTTTAAATGAAATTTACAGGTACAGATGGGTATATATGCCCCAGCTACAGAGAGGACTTTCCATAATACATTTTTTCCATTGAGAAATGGCTGCCCCATAACATGGCGCCACTTTGCCGACTTAAATAAAGATTTAACAAACCTCTGCAACTCTAGTTCATTTCACTCCAACATTTGATGCCTCAAGAAGAAATGCAAAATCACCCAGCCAGTGAAGGTGCACCCCTTCAGAGGGTTACTCCAGTATGTTTTGTATACAGCAGAGCCTCCTTCCTTTTTTTGGACTGCTTGTGTGTCTCAGGGAGGAGATACACATTTTTGGTAAAATGTCAATGTCTAAGCTCGTTATAAAGAGTAGCTGTTCTCTGCACATGTTAATATAGTAATATAGAAAGTGCAATGAGATGTCAAGGTCTTCTTGTGACTTTCATAGAGTCAGTGTCAGTGATCATCATTCAAGTTTCAAGCACAGCAGAGAAAGTTAAATCACGTTAGTTAACAGCAGAGGGTGACTTCTCGTTGCCTGGATGGAAGCCTACAAGCTGCACTAAACCTTTGAGCTCTCCATAGCCAGTGGTACTAGGGAGCACGAAACGGGAGAGGTTATCGATTTGAGCGTACTTGGATTAGATTTACTTCTTCCTTAACCTGAAGCCAACAAATCCATATCGGGTCTGGGGACAATCCATCTGAATTGCTACATGAGTATTGCCTATCAGCCTGCTGCTTTTCATCTATATGCACCGTGCAACATTGAGTATTTATATAAATGCATGCCAATGACATATAAGTTTACATTGCAAAAAACACAGTTGATGGACAGAATGTAGAACAATGTCATACATTCACCCCAGTACAAAGATCTGGGCCTAAATCCATCGTTTTTTTGCACTCCACACCACCCTGGGTTAGACACTGGCTATATGCAAATCAGCCCTGACCCTGTGCCTCATGGGAACAGTCCAGTCTGAACTACCAAGCCATGTCTTTCCCAGACCGGAATCAAGCATCCAAGGACCGGTTTCTGGCTATCAGCCTTCATCAACCTGGATAGCTTGACTCCAGTGGTGTGGAGAGCCTGGGACTCACGTCTGAGCATACCCAGCCCACTCAGGGTGAAAATTGCAAAAAACACAGTTGATGGACAGAATGTAGAACAATGTCATACATTCACCCCAGTACAAAGATCTGGGCCTAAATCCATCGTTTTTTTGCACTCCACACCACCCTGGGTTAGACACTGGCTATATGCTCAAGCATCCAACGACTGGTTTCAGGCTATCAGCCTTCATCAGCCTGGATAGCTTGACTCCAGTGGTGTGGTTGTTTTTGCATTTGTCACCCCGAGTGGGATGGGTATGCTCAGACGTGAGTCCCATGCTCTCCACACCACTGGAGTCAAGCTATCCAGGCTGATGAAGGCTGATAGCCAGAAACCGGTCCTTGGATGCTTGATTCCAGTCCAGGAAAGACATGGCTTGGCAGTTCGGGCTGGACTGTTCCCATGAGGCACAGGGTCAAGGCTGATTTGCATATAGCCATGTCTGACCTGGAGTGGTGTGGAGTGCAAAAAAACGATGGATTTAGGCCCAGATCTCTGTACTGGGGTGAATGTATGACATTGTTCTGCATTCTGTCCATCAATTGTTGTTTTTATATAAGTTTACATTACACTAGCAAATGATGCTGAGAGAATGACAAAAAAATGTACTTTTGCCATTTATACTTATGGATGAAGGAGCGCTTCCAGTACCTGAATGTAGACAAAACCACAAACATAGGCAGAGCCTCCAGCATTTCGTATTGCTTGCCCCACACGTTTGAGAACTCCTCCAGCCATGTCATAGAAGTTTAAAGTAGGAAACTAGGAAGTTGTATTCAACTTGTAGTAGCTCATGTTTACCTCTGAAATAAATGAAGTGGCCAATTGCCCCAACCTATAGTTTTGATATGCTTCGAAAAGTCTTTCTCTTTCAAGTTAACCAACAACAACTAGTGGATCATACAAGAGCCATGTTGATCGTGCAACGTACTCTACAATTGGCTACCACGGAAACTCACTAGACGCGAGCAGAGGTGGGAGAGTTAAGTGTTCAGAATAGGGACATGCAGAAACCTGACACGATGGAAACCCCAATCCTGAGGGTGCTCCATGTAATCAATTAAATTCAAAATCCTCAGTATTATTTGCAAGGCAAAGAGTGTATTTGAAGAAACTTGAACCAAGTTACACACCGTTCAGGAGTGTTTGGTTGGTCATCTCACAGTAAGGGAAGTCCTTAAGTGTTAGACTCTGAGAGGCCCTCAAATAGAATCTAAATCCTGAAACAACGTATCTGCCTCAGAAAATCTAATTGTTCAGGGTAGCCTAGGATTTAGTGCACAGTTAATGGGATATAAACTGAAGAGTATCAGATAGGGTCCCAACTCGCGTTGACTGGAATCAGAGTACTCTGCCGACTCATGCATCTACGTATGAGTGTATTTTTGTACGCATGCTTCCATGTGGCATTTGTAAAACGCAAACCTAACTGAACTTTCGCTAGATGACTCTGCGCCCTGCAACTCTCTCTTCTAAACAAATAAAGTTTTTATACGGCTCTAGTCACTGTTTTGTGGCCTGTCTGGTCTGACGCGGTGTTTATTCCAAATGTTTAAGTGTGATCAAATGAGTACTACCATGCTGTTGCCGTATAACGAAAAGGGAAATACTGCTATATGAACCACTTTTTAAAAAGCAAATCATTATGAGTTCCTATGCTATTTCCACTCTGAAACTCGAACCATGCCCTTCAAGCGTCATCAACCTTGCTGCCCAAACACTTCTCCAAGCCTGGAACCCAGCTTTGTTGAATGCTGTTCCCTTCTTTCCTTGGGCTGGAAGAAATGTAACCACACGCCTGGTTGCAAAAAAGGCAACCCCTTTAATTAAAATCCCAAATTGTTTATAAAGAGTATGAATTTATAGAATATATATAATTCTAGCTTGGTTATAACAGAAAATTCACAAAAGCATTCTCGTGTCACCGGTGCTTCAGAGAACAGATACAGGATTTAACCTCTTTACTCCCATGCAGGGGCAGCTCAAATTGGGAAAACTTGTAGGGCTTAGATCAGGATGATGTCCTCATGGATACAGCTCTCCTGGGGTGCAGGTATCTGTATTGTACCCTGGTTACAAGGGACAAAGTGGGGATTGGACTAGGTGGAGGTAGCAGAGTCACTCAGATGAGATCAGTCAACCCCCTCTTCCATCTGTTCGCACCAACACATAAAATGCCCATGTCTCCTTAGCATACTCACATGATGCTCACAACCAATTGCAGTCTAACTTCCACTTTTTGTCCCAAGATAGAGGAACCCCTCTTTCCAATCACTCGACCGTAAATAAGCGGGGTAAGCACAGGCTTTGAGGAACAAAATGAGCCTTGACAACAGACTACTGGTTGGGGAACTTAGATTGGTGCATCGACACCAAGAAATATGTCTATAAGGTCAGAGGGTGTCCAAAGAAATTCGATGAGGTGTGGGGGCCTTGCTAGAAATCAGGGACATGGTCTAGCACATATCGACGTCGAAAAGAAGGGGGGCACCCATTGATGCCACAATGCATGTGATATGGGGCAATGATATGATATATACTCTTTATATGTATAACCATGGCACTTACAGGTGGGGCCACTACGCTGAATTAGTTTTCCACTGATAAACAAGAAACTGTGTGATGTGAACTGGAAAAGTTGTTGATTTGCTTTTTATGGTTTGTAGCGGATCTAAACACTTAATAAAAAACAGTTATGAAAAAAACAAAGTGGGCCTTCTGAATGAGAGACTACTTTCAGTCCATAAGTGAAACTGGTTGTGGAAGGTTCTGCCTTGGCCTCATGCACGCTGCACTCTGCGAGGCGAAGGGGTCTGGCAAACCCAAAGCACACCAGAATACCACACAAGCACCAAATGCAGCCGTTATCACCGCCTGGGACATATTCCTGTCTGCGCCAGCGTTGTGATGCACCATGCACAGCAACCACTCTCAGCCCACGCTAGCAGCTGGAACGTAACCACTGACAGGGCGGTTTCTCTTCGTAGGCAGAAGAGCATCGCCCCACTTACTGCAAGCGCAGCAGTAAACACAGAATAATAAATTGATCATTATTTTATTATTGTGCGTTGAGCCGGCTGTAGTTTGTGGATGGTGGGGACGGGCAGAATCCTGCAGATTGCAGAATGAGGTTTTAGGTGCACAGTACGCATGTCAGATTGGGTGGCAGCCTACAGCCAGCCAATCTGACATGCCCATTTCAAAGCCAGCAATCCCAGTGCTGTAAAACAGCCAAACGATTGCAGGCACAGGCCCCCAGCCTTAAAATGAGCGCTGGGTTAGCCAGCTCCAACCAATCGTGGAGCTGATTGGTTGGATTTGCATTGCACCAGGAGGAAGTCCTTCCCTAATCTTCCTACTCTTCATCAGCTTCAGGATCGTCCTGGGGAGAGTCGCATCAGTTTGGAGTGCCCAGCAGCTATTATAGTGAGTACCCCACCATTAATTAATGTTGCCAGCTGCCACTGACCTCACTGTGGGCCTCCTGTCTTTACAGATCTCGCCGAACCACGTCCCTTCAGTGGCACTCTATTATCTGGGGGTTATCTTCAAGCTACCAGTGAAACAGAGAAGTTTCTTATTTCTCTCTACAACCAGCTGGTCTAAAGTCCCTATATGTGCTTCCAAGCCTTCGTCTCCAGAGCCAGGTCTGTCAGTCTATGTGATCTTGTGCAGATCAAGCAAGTCTCGCCCCTCACGCACTCACTTAGGCGTTTAAAATTACAGGCACATGAAGATGACAAGGTTTAAGAAAGTGACAGGTAGAGAAACTCAGAATCGAGAACCCAAAGTCAACCGGCACATTTCAGTTAGTAGTGTGCGTTATTAATTGATGAGTAGTCAATACTATAATGGTTCAGCATGGCATAGCGCTGTGCCTCTCAACTGACAGTGTTCTGCTCATCCTCTTCCCCTTGCCCATATTCAAGTTTGAGCAATGGACCTTTGCCAAGCTTGTCAAGAGTGAAACAACTGCTGGGAGGCAGACTGTCCTAGTTGTGCGCATAACCTCATCCCATTCTGGTGGGGTCGGATGATTATTATGGGCACAGTTTAGTTACACAACACCTCAATCTGTGGCATACACACAGCAGCCTGCAAGGAAATGGTAGACTTTGTAGCAAGTCAACTTATCACAATGATGGTAGACCTAGGGCATTACCATTTACACGTCAAGTACACCACTGAAAGGCCAGTAGGGCTGGAGTACATTCAGCCTCTGTAGGCTGTGAATGAGGAGTGGAGGGCCTGAGACACTCATGTCAGCACGTGAGCGTCTATGCCCAGGGCCTATATAGTGGTCACTGACATGGTCTTCAGCTCTGTTCTGAGGCTTTCATTAGCCAGACCCAGCCTGCTCAGTCACTTCCCATTAGGATCACTTGTTGATAGCAGCTTGGGCTTGCTGCTTCCGCCAACGCGGCGATGCAGCGAGCGCAAGGTAAATAGTTTTATTTATTTACTTACTTGCTTTACTTGTGGCCGTCGTATGTCCGACTCCTGCCCCCCACCCTGCACCTCCCACTGCCTCGCAGCACTCCCAATGCGAGCCGCCACTGTGGCTACAGGAATTTAATGGTGCGTCACCGTTTTTCTGCATTTACCATATAATCTGCAACATAACTAGGAGATTTCTGAACTTCCAACACCTTTGATATAGCTTTCATGTTTGTGTGTGGAAAGCGAACACTGCTGCCGTGGGTGCTGTACTTGTGTTTGTAAAGAAAGTTTGCAGTGCATTTAGTTGCTTGACCTCTTATATTGTGCCTGAGCATTTGCATGGGGGGATGTATGACATTACAACGCATGCTTTTACATCGCATGCCTTTACAACGCAAGGATTACAACGCAGTCCATTACAACGCATAGTGCTTTGGGGTGCTGGATAGTGAATAGTTTAATTTACTATTCCAACTCCAGTCCCCGTGGACACTAGGGAAGGTTATTGGATAGGAAATTAACCTATTCCCTATCCTAGAGCGCCCCCCAGAGCAATGCGTTGTAATAGTTTGCGTTGTAATGGTTGCGTTGTAAAGGCTCTGCGATGTAAAAGTTGCGTTGTAAAGGTTGTTTACCGCATGGGGGCATTGCTTTACCCATGCAGTTAAGACTGTGTGAGAGACGCTTGCATTGCTGCTTGTGCTGTACCTGTTCGATGTATGTCTGAGTGAAGCTTGCACTGTTGCTGCCAGCATCGTCTTCTCCAGGCCAGCCCTAGAGCACACTGGTCTTTTATAAGACACAAGCATATTGATGCTCTATGGAACGCTTTCCTCAGCAGAATAAATAACATTCATGCCTTAATATATTCTTCGGTGGTTGGGGCGTGGGGCGTGTGTGCTGGAGGCAGTCATCCTGGCAGAGCGCGTGCCAGGCCGTTCCTCAGCAGTCCGTGTAATTTCCTCGGTCACACGGGTTCCGTGCTCCACCCGGCCCTCCCCTGACTTCCCGTTTTGACATCCCTCCCGCTGCCGAGGCTTCAAGACAAGACAAGGCGGCCTAAGTCTGCGGCCGAGGCATATGACGAGCACATGGCGGTGCGGGCGCAGCGCTAGGCCGCGCCACAGATTGAAGGAATTAGGGCAGACAAAGAGCGTGTTCCCAAGAAGGAGGGACGGAGGGAGGAGAGAAGGACGGCAAGAAAGCGAGAGAGCCGGAGGAACGCCTCCAAAAGGGACGGGCCGCACCGGGGATGCTAAATATACCCGGCCGGAGTGATGGAGAGGGACCGAATCTCAGGTAGGAAAGTCCCTGGTTTCCGGTTTGTCTTTCAGCAGTGGCCCGTCATGAGAGCGGCCTCCCGCCTCCGAGCGCCTGGACTCTGCCTGCGTGTCCTCCAGGCGGGACCCGGTGTCCGATCACACACACAGCCGCCTGTGCGTCTGGATACAATTTTCCTCTTTCGTGGCGCGTTGCTCTCCCTTCACTGCGCTGTCTGGCGCGGGGGGGGGGGGGGGGGGGGGGAGGGGTGGGAGGTGTTGTACCGGACCTGGCAGCGCCATGAAGCGAGTAAAAGTGACTACAGCGTTGTACTTTCACTCCCGCCGCAGACGAGGAAAGTGAAACAGGAAGATATGCGATCGATGGTTCACGTCTCCCTTTCCTCGGCCCGTGTCTGGTGAAACTGCAGCTATTAAAACGAATCCCTTCAGCGTTTGGCATCAATCCACCTTTCTCTGCCCGAACGGTAGCTGTAGCGCCCACAAGTCACATGATACCTCTCTTCAGAACGCTGTTGTACTTTGTTGATTTGCAATGACATTTGTAAAGAGCTTCATAAATGTGACGAGGCGCTTACTCGCTGCCCGCGGCTAGCACGCTGCTCTGTATGCTAGCCATGAATGAGAGCCTAGTGGGATGATTTGGTTGTTGATTCACTCACTGTCCAAGTGGTACTAAACCAATGTCACTGCATGCGCCTCTTGCCCAGTGACACTGGAATACAAACATAACGCGCCGAGGTAGGCTGCAGAATGTGTCAGCTGAGCCGGAGAATCACTTTCATAGCTGAAATTATCCAGTGTAGTCTGTGGGTTCAAATCACAACACAGCGCAGGTCTATGGTGCAGGTTTTCAGAGAACCTGGCCTTCCAGTTACTTCTGAGTTTATGTTTCAGAATCTCAGCCAGTGAAGAACAAACAGTTCTAAAATCGGTAGCCCAGTCTAGCAAAACAGCCCATGTTTACTTCGGGTCCAGCTCAAGAGGTTTAGGTTTTTACCACTGAGTACTAGGAAAAGACAAGTTAGAGGGGAAACTAGAAAAGTCAAAAGTAGTAGGAAATTACTTAAGGGCTAGCACTCTTGCACGTTAGTGGCTAAGATTTCAGCATGCATAAAAATGAATAACTCTCAACATGTCACTTTGCTTTTGGACTTAGGTGTATAGCTTTCTCTGTGCCAGTATTGTGTCATCTGTAAGCCACACAACTATTTGAGGTTTATTTGAAAGTTGAAACGATGGGTGTTTTACTGTTTTTGGTGGTAGAAGTACTCTATGCACCATCGAAGTTGGGGCGGTTATACAGTACCCATTCTCTTTTGAGCCCTGGAACAGCTACTCACCACCACCATGGCATGTGTCTCTTGTCTGGTGTTTAGGTTTTGGTGCACCTGAGTGTCAGATGTCTTGCTAAGACTTGTTTTGTGTACTATTTTGTTTCCTTTCTACCTTTCAACACTGTTGATCGACTACGTAGGGTCAGTCATTTATGGTCAGCTAGGCGCTGATACAATGGAATGAAAAAAATATTCTAGTCAGATTCCTTTTCCATTATTTCAAATGTTCCTTGGAAGCTGTCCTTAGAGTTCCCCTAAATCCACCCTCTAACCATCAAAGCTAAATTCACAGCACTCACTAAATTATGATATCATCTTGGGGATTTATGGAAACTCTTGAGCGCTTGGAAGGTGCAGTTCCATGAGATGCTAAAACTCCCTCTCACAAATATTGACATTTTTCCTCCTTTGGTACACTCAGTTTCTTTATGGAACAATTCCTTTGCAATGACATCAATCTTACCGACCTTTCATCCATGTCCTTATGATTCATCCTCTGCATGCTGAAGGCACATTCAAGTCATAATAGTATTAGTTGTTCTTGCAACATGTAAATATTGACTAAGGATCTGATTCTCAGAAATTTTTTGAGCACCAAAGTTTCAATTTACTGTACATGTGTAATCGGCAACTGCAAATGACAGATCCTGAGGAATCACATCTAGATCTACCGACAGTTCAGTTATGATGATCACAAGTGCAATAACTAGTCCAAATAACCTTTTAAGTAATTTCACATGACTTGTTAGATTATTATTTTAAACTGTCTCTACTTCTACATTCAACTCCATTCATTATTAAACCTTGACCCTTCTAAGTAAAAATCTTCTACTATGACTGAGATTCCATGTAAAATAATGAAAGCTCCATATGTCTCACAACGTGAGATGATAGACAGTAGAGCAAGACAGATTTTAAAGGCATGTGCAGCAGTGCCACTGCTCTAGTTACAGAGAGCATCAGGGCCGGCTCCTGGGCAAAGCAACTCGAAGTGGGCGTGGCAAGCCCCGTGTTGAGAAATAAAAGGTTTAAAAAGCACCTGCTGCAGAGTTCCTTGTGTGTCCATTAGTTTTGAGGCAACAATAAAGATGTCAAGATAACTCTGGAGTTAAGGTTTCTGCTGGTGAGAGATCAGAGTTTTGTCTAGTGGCAGTTTCCACTCATGATACAGTAGCATTAATGGTTAATATTCGTGTTGTAAAGAATGTGTACCACACAATTCATGAACTGTATTTTATGTGTATCGCTCAGTAGGTTACCACTGTCATCTTTTTATGTCAGCAATTCATTAGTTATGAACTGTCATCAGAGAGCTGCATGCTAACAGCATGGTATAGGTTGGAATGTTATGTTTCTTCCCCACAGGTTTTTATTAACTTAATGTTGCCAAAATGGGTTAATTTGGGTAGAAAAACATTCTTTTTAGTAGAGCTAGACCAGTCTTAAAATATACTGCCTGCTAGTATCGGTGGCGTGACTCCTACACCTTGTAATCCTCATTGTGATATGTAATATTTCCTATAAATTGATTTACACACGTATGATTAATTGGCTCTGCATAATGTGTGTGTGATGAAAAGTGCTCTGACTCCCTACACTGGTATGAGTAGCGCTGTAAAACAAATACAATGCATGTTAATCCCTTCCACGCTCATGACGAGCTCAGCTCGTCATGAGGCACAGTGGAGCTGTGCTCATGCGAGCTGAGCTCGTCATAACGGCCATGGAATGCCCACACAGGGTTAATTCCCCGCCTGTGCTGGCGTTCCATGGGAGTGGGCGGAGTCGTGACGAGCTCAGCTCGTCATGAGCACAGCTCCACTGTGCAGCATGACGAGCTGGGCTCGTCACGAGCACCGCTGCGCGCTTGCACCGCGGGGGAATTAGCCCTGCATGGAAGGGATTAAAGGGGGGCTATGGAGAGATATGTGGTAAGGGGTGAGCATAGTAGTGAGGGAACTTGTGGAGAAGGAGGTTTTCGAGGAAGGGGTGCCAACAAAGATTGCCATACCGGGCACCAACGGCGCTAAAGCCGGGCATGAAGAACATAGCTAAAGCGTCCAAACATATGGTATCCTGTGGTGTATTCCAAGGATCATTATTGTTCAACATTTATTCTCAAGTCGTATCTAGTAAACATCTGCATAATCTACTCAGTAACATAAACAACATCACCAGTACCACCCCCTGCGTAGACCATGTCTTCCAGCTGAAGTAAAGCTCCTCTGCAGTAACAGGAGCAAGACTGAGATCACCATCACATAAGAAATGGAACCTGTCCCATTACCCTTCAACTGGCCTCCTGATCTCAGGACATTGCCTTCAACCACTTCAAAAACTATAAAAAACAGAGATACACCGACTCCAAGCTATCAAGTGTTCAGCAACCCAATGCTGTAGTCAAAGGGATCAATCTCTAGCTTTCCCCACTCCCTAAGATCCATCCACTACTCCAAACTGGCCACCATAGGGAGCTGATGAGATGCCTCATCATGCTCAACCTATGCTTTTGTACCCTCATCTGCACTGGCCACCCCAAACACACAGTGGACTCTAAAAAGGCTATAAGGCCAACAAAGACAGCCAGCTAGAATGTGTCTAAACCTCCATAAACGTACCTTACCAATCCTTCTTTGGAAGCCCTGTACTTCCACCTGTCAAAGACCAGATACACTTCAAGGACGTCTGCACCATCCATAAAGACTTCTTGGTAAAACCCCCAAATTACGTTCAAAAAGTAGCTCCAAGCTAAATCCCAGATAGCAACCTCTATTCATCAGTTGCTAACTAGCTTCATCAATGTGCATTGAAATGGATGATAAATGGAGGAAGATCCCTGTAAGAGCAAGGGAGAAGATTATGGAACACCCTCAACTCTCCTGCAGATCTCAGCCCCCCTCAAACGCCTTTTAGGAAAGCTGAACTACTCACACTCCCATTATAATGGATCTCTGGGCTACCTCTGGCTGCAATCACAGAACATCAGCCAAGGGCACCCACTCCACATGATTGGATACATTCTCCTCTCCCATGACGTTTTTTTCTTCTAATTGAATATATTACTTCCGCATCTTGTGCTCTGAAGTAACCGAAAGGCAGGCAGCACATTAGAAAAGCTCCTAAATAAATATTTATGTTGTATTGTGTTTAGGATATAAAACAGGTTACAACAAATTTACAGGACTAAGCCCCAGATAGCCCTAGTGTTAATGTCATATGAAGGGGCATATATGTCAGTGCTGCTGACGGTGCAGTGGCATCAGCATCCAGGGGTGGCAAGAGCCTCATGTACCCTTCACCTGATACAGTTATCTAGGCATGTACCTTCTTAGATTTTGTTTAGCCAGTGCCGGACTGCAGCATGGCTCAATGCCTGCACTGTCACTGAAGTTATCTTTGGTCATATTTGGTTTTATTGTACTGCAGACAGTGGCAGCTCCTCGGCTGAGGTGGAGTTGTGTCGCCTCACGCTTTTAGCAGTGGAAATGAAGGAAAAATAAAATGATAATAACTGAACGTTATTATCATTTTATTTGCTCAAGGCGTCTTTGCAGGGCTGCTCTGCTTTCAGAGCAGGGGAAGGAGTGATGGCACTCTGTAATGTGAGCACAAATGTTTGATTGTCCCTCTCGAGCCGGCCAAATTGTCATGCGCACTTTGCATGCTCTCCATACAAGCTGCATTACAGTGCTTGTGAATGGAGGATGGGTACTGCAGTCACAGAAGCAGCCATGAACTTTTGATGTTGGAGTGTGGAGGGTGTAGCTAGCAGTCAGAGAGGCAGAATTGACTTGTGTGCAGGAGTGCGAGTGATCTAGGTAGCAATCAGAGAAAATCAGCAGGTACAATTATGGTGAAATCAAGTGGAATTATGTGCTGGAGTGTGGAGTATCTAGGTCACACTCAGGAAGGCAGACGTGAACTCAGGGACAGTTGAATCTCACTGCATGAGTAAAGACCAAGTGAGGCCTTGAAGGTGCTTGTTGAGCGGTCTTCAGTGGTCCTTAAGTTGGCTAGATCTACGCAGAAATAGCCAATCATCAGATGTAAACAGTATATAGCAGAGAATGGCATTTGCATACTCAAATGCATCTTCAATAGGACATTTTCCCTGTGTCATGTCTTTCTTTAAAATTTTCCTACCACTGAGAAGTGCAACATCTTTTTCAAACCGCAATGGGTTATGGGTTAACTTAAGTGTTATTAGAGTCTGCTAACAAGAGTGAGCTTCGTTCTGCCAAAGCCCCTTTTTGAGATGGAGGTCTCGACCAGAGGATGCAGATCTGTGCTAAAGTATAAAGAAAAGTTTGAAAGTTTATTAAAGTTTAAAAAAATTAAACATATTTTTAAGTTAAATGTTAATGTAAATTAATGTAAAATATTTATTTTAAATGAACAAAACAAAAAAATGCTACAGCATTGTTAATTTAACTTTGAATTAAATATTTATTTTGAATATATTACATTGCATTAAAAATATTACAATCATGTTTCTTAAGATTTAATGAAAAAAAGGTTTCTGACTGAATGCATGAAATATATATTTATTATGTGTAAAATATTAAAAGTTATGTTCACAATTAATTTAAATTATTCTAATTATTTCATAAAACAGTTAAAGTTACATTCATGTTACAATGTAAAAAAAGATTATTAAAATATTTTATAATAAAGTAATACCAATGTTTTATCCATATATATTTCTTAAAATTAAATTAAATGTGTTTTTATTTTTAAAATGTTAAAATAGGTTAATTAAATTTAACATTAGTTCCTATGAAGTTCTATTTTAAGGACCTGGCTCCATTATTGTCTATCTGTTAAAGCCCTTACTGACATCCAATTCCCTTTATTTTAAAAAAACAAAACAGAAGTAAATGCATGAAATGACTTCCTTGAATGCAACAGACCAATAATTTACTAGAATAAGTGTTAACCTTGGTTTCCAGGAGTATTGTGCTACTCACTGTAAAGCATTGTAAGCCTAGTCAGGGGTAGTAAACACTCTATAAATGCAATTACAATACAAAACATTTGCTACATCACAATACAGACTTTCGACGAAAATTAGTGCTACAATGGCTATAGGGTACAATATGAAAAGACAAAATCCAAAAAGTACTAAAGCACATTTTAAAGTGTTTTTTTTAAATTAAAAAATGGTGCGATATAAATCATAGCTCTTTCTAAATAATGCATGCATTCTTATTATTTGTTGTGAGTATTTGTAGTCATATAGAATGACATAAAGAGTTTTGTATGCAGTAATAATGGGTTTAATCTAAAGTACCTTACTTAAGTAATGTACAGATGCATTATTGCACCACCAGGACTAGGCATCAAAGAGTGCCATTTTGCTGCAAAAAACTGCAAATAATGCTCTTTTATTAGTTCACAGCTAAAAACACGTTTGCATAATTTCTGTCTCTTACTGAAAACATTTTATTAAGTGGAAGATAGTGAAAAATAAAGTTAAGTAGTGAATAGTACGGAGATATTCAACCTCAAGAATGTGCCCTTTGTAGGTTGGTGTTCTAGAGATAATATGCATTCTGTTTTATGTTTTTCTTGAATGAATGTAGCTGCTCTTGTGGTCAGTTCAGTCTGTATATATTTAGTTTACTCCTGTAAATGCAGTGTTGTGTAAATACTACGAGTGCACATTTGAATCTGTTAATGTACCATTCATTTGTCTGAATCCTTTACAGCATTTGCATAATAATAGTCAAATGTATGTTCTTGGTTCAAATGTCCTTTGGTTAGAATGAATATACCTTAGTTTGTCCGATTGTACACTCATCAGAATAAATATACATTTGATTAGGCTCAGTTCCTATGTGCCTGATAGTTAAGTATGTGTACTTCTTACTAGTCTCTTTCACTACAGCTGACCGCTCTGTCTCTGTGAGAAGCGGTCGCTCCCCCATGCCCCCTTCCTGGATATCGAAGCGCTTTGCTGACTTTACTTGTGATCTGGGTATCGTAGCGCTTTGTTCGCTTGACTTGTGAAGAATTGCTGCTTGCTAGTGCTCACTGCTGCTGCTCGCATTTTAATCTGTACAAAGTATTTTATTATTATTGAGCGCTCGCATTGCCTGATTTTAAATTAACCAATTATTGCCTGTGCCGGTGCCACTGCGACATCCAACTTCCTGCCCCCAATCTCGTCCTGTTTCGGTTTTGCTTTCGCCGCCATATTTGATTTTGTGCCTCGTAGCCAGCCTCTCCACCCCGCTCCCGCCTCCCAGCTGCTCCTCCCTCGCCCTTCCCCCCTCCACTATCTACATATGTCAATGCAACAGACGCGCAGCGTTCACGCGCAGTGGAAGCGCCCCATGCGCGCCGAAGGTGCGCCAAAGGTAAGCCCGTCTACGCCCCGTCCGCGCCTGGACCGCGCCCAGCGCCAGACCCCCTGGCCCCCGCAAACTCCTCTCCACCCGCATTACGTACGACTCCGCTACCCTCTCAGCACTTAACCCCGGCCGACTCCCAAACTGCTACCAAGCCGCCCCAGGACACACCCATGGACCCTTCGCCTGCCACTCCTGCAAGTTCGACTACATCAGGACCCACACCAAACTCAAAGACTCCAAACAGAGCTCCGACACTAACCACCTGAAGTGCATCCTACTCAACACCCGCTCGGTCCACAGACACGCCATAGAACTCTGGAACCTACTCGACACCACATCGCCGGACGTCGCCTTTCTTACAGAAACCTGGATGAACGCCTCTTCAGCGCCCGACATCGCCATAGCCATCCCGGACGGTTACAAGATCATCCGAAAGGACCGCATCAACCAAACTGGAGGAGGCATCGCCATCGTCCATAAGAACACCATCCGCATCGCGACCAGTTCCGATGACAACCTCACAACCGCCGAACACCTTCACTTCCAGATTCACACCGACCATAAGACCACACTCAGAGGCACCCTCATCTATAGACCACCCGGACCCCACAGACAATTCAGCGATGACATCACTGACTTCATCAGCCCTCACGCCCTTCCCTCCGAGGACTACATCTTACTGGGAGACCTCAACTTCCACCTGGAAAAGAACAACGACAGCAACACCACCACCCTTCTAGACAACCTCGCCAATCTCGGACTCAAACAACTTGTCGACACCCCCACCCACCTTGCCGGGCACACGCTCGACCCAATCTTCACCTCCAGCAAGCAGATCTCCTTCAATCACACCACAGCTCTCCATTGGACGGACCACAGCTGCGTTCACTTCAACTACAAAAAAAAGACCACGACCCACAACCACCCACAACCTATTCCCCGGAGAAACTGGAATAAAATCACCACCGAACAGCTCTTCACATCGCTTCACCAAAACCCTCCTGCAAAATCATCGAACCCAAACCAAGCAGCCACCAACCTCACACAATGGATCACCCACAGCGCTGACGAATAAGCACCCCTGAAAAACCATCAAATCAAACAAGGCAGCAAAAAAGCCCCCTGGTTTAATGATGCCCTTAAGAAATCCAAGAAGATCTGTCGCACCCTCGAGAAAGCCTGGCGTAAAAACCCAACCACTGACAACCTGACCACCTTCAAGAACGCCACCCGCAAACACCACCAACTGATCCGATCCACCAAGAAATCAGCATTCAAGAATAGACTCGACAACAACGCCCACAACAGCAAAGAACTATTCAACATCGTCAAAGAGTTTACCAACCCCTCCGCCGGCACCAACGACATCACTCCATCCCAAGACCTCTGCGACTCTCTTGCCTCGTTCTTCCACAACAAAATCGCCGACATACATAACAGCTTTGGAGACCAGCCCACCCCACCAACCTCCGAACCAAAACCCCCCTCCAACAACCTTTACGCCTGGAACCCAATCACCACTGAAGACACCATCCGCCTGATGAACACCATTCACTCCGGATCGCCAACCGTCCCATGTCCCCACCACATTTTCAACAAAGCAGACTCCATTATCGCACCCCATCTCCGAGACGTCATCAACTGCTCCCTTAACTCCGCCACCTTCCCGGAAAGCTGGAAACACGCCGAACTCAGCGCCCTATTGAAGAAACCTACAGCGGACCCCACCGAACTTAAAAACTACCGCCCCATTTCGCTCCTCCCTTTCCCTGCCAAAGTCATTGAGAAAGCCGTCAACAGTTAACTCGCCAACAACAAATCCCTCGACCCTTCGCAGTCCGGCTTCCGAGCCATACATAGCACCGAAACCGCCCTCATCGCAGCAACAGACGACATTCGAACTGTTCTGGACAACGGAGAAACTGCTGCCCTCATCCTACTCGACCTCTCCGCAGCCTTCAACACGGTCTGTCATAACACCCTCATACAGCGCCTCAGCAACGTCGGAATACAAGGAAAAGCATTAGACTGGATGATCTCGTTCCTCGCCGGAAGAACCCAGAGAGTCCGCCTCCCCCCTTTCAGGTCAGAGGCCACCAAAGTCATCTGCGGCGTACCCCAAGGATCCTCACTCAGTCCCACCCTCTTCAACGTTTACATGAGTCCCCTCGCATCCATCGCGCACCAACACAACCTCAACATTATCTCCTACGCAGACGACACTCAGCTGATCCTATCCCTCACCAAAGACCCAAACACCGCCAAAACCAACCTGCACGAAGGGATGAAAGAAGTAGCCGAGTGGATGAAGAACAGCCGTCTTAAACTTAACTCAGACAAAACGGAAGTCCTCATCTTAGGATCATCCCCCTCCGCCTGGGACAATTCATGGTGGCCACCGGCCCTGGGAACCGCACCCATACCAACAGACCATGCACGTAACCTGGGCTTAATCCTAGACTCCTCCCTCTCGATGACCAGACAAGTCAACGCCGTCTCATCATCATGCTTCAACATCCTACGAATGCTCAACAAAATCTTACGTTGGATCCCCACCGAAACAAGAAAGACGGTCACCCATGCACTGGTCACAAGCAGACTAGACTACGGAAACACCCTTTACGCCGGAACCACAGCCAAACTACAGAAAAAACTCCAACGCATCCAAAACGCCTCAGCCAGACTCATCCTAGACATCCCCCGCCAAGCTCACATTTCCGGTCACCTGAGACACCTCCTATGGCTCCCAGTCAACAAGAGAATAACTTTCCGCCTCCTCACCCACGCACACAAAGCCCTCTACGACCTAGGACCCGAATACCTCAACACGCGCCTGTCCTTCTACACCCCCACCCGCCAACTTCGATCGTCCAATCAAGCCCTCGCTGCAATTCCACGCATCCAAAGATCCACCACGGGAGGAAGATCCTTCTCCTACTTAGCGGCCAAGACCTGGAATTCCCTCCACACCCACCTCCGCCTCACACAGAACCACCTCTCCTTCAGGAAACAACTTAAAACTTGGATATTTGATAAGTAAAGCTCCCCCCCTCCCTCAAGCACCTTGAGACCCTCTGGGTGAGTAGTGCGCTATATAAATTCAAACTTGACTTGACTTGACTACACGGTACTCCTTTGGAAAGAGTGAATATATTTGATTATCTGGGAGTTACCTTGTCAGAGTACTTTGAATGAGGGCCAGAGTTGGTCAAAGCAAGACTCAGGCTAATCCAGACAGTGGGCGGTTTAACGAAATTGCATAGATTCTCAGATTTGAAACCAGCGGCCCCTGTGGTGGGAATCTATAAAGCTCAAGCAAGGAGTGCCACACTAAATGGGGTGGAGTTGTGGGGGCATTGCTCTACCACTAACTTGATGTAGGTGGAGAACAACTTTATGTGACAGCTTCTAGTCCTACCCCATAGTACCCCCCTTACACCCCTTCGCATGGACCTGGGTATTAGGCCCCTTGAT
The DNA here is from genome assembly GCF_964261635.1 of Lissotriton helveticus. Taxonomy (NCBI): domain Eukaryota; kingdom Metazoa; phylum Chordata; class Amphibia; order Caudata; family Salamandridae; genus Lissotriton; species Lissotriton helveticus. The sequence continues at coordinate 1,327,306,410 of NC_136068.1, read as the reverse complement.
GAAGAGATTGCCCTGAGACCTTTAACATTCTGGCGGAGGTTATGGGTGACCCCAGAGTTGTCCATCTTCAGGGCTGAGCTAAATTAGCTCTTGACCATCTGTGCCACCAAGAACATCCCCTGGTTTTGCCACATAAGGGATCTTGCCTTTAAGATAGGCAAGCTGGACCTCTGAAAAACACCAGAGACATCATGGGCCATGATTTCAGGTTGGAACTAGTTAAATGCTATAGACTAACTTAATTAATGTCCACACAAGAAAATGCCCTATCAGGTCGTTTGACAGCAGAGTTTCTGCTAGTAAAAGATGTATACTGCAAGGAACATTTTCTGGAATGTATTCAACCCCCATTGGCCAGGAAATTGTATGTGCAATTCAGACTAGGGGCCCTTCCACTATCAGCGTATACTAGTAAATGTGTGAAAGAGCAAATGGGTGAATGTCCTGCATGCAATTATAAGGAGGAGTCTGAATTACATGTTCTGATCCTCTGTCCTGCCTTTCGGCTGCCACGCAAGCGTTGGTTAATCCAACTATGTAAGAATTTGGGCTTTGTGCGCTGCGTAGAGGCCTACAGAGTTTTAAAGTATGACACCCACACACAAATAGTCTTTGCTGTATCACGATCCTTAAATTGAATGTGGCATATCCGGCGGGCCTTTTTAAAGTAGATCCCATGGGTAAGAACAAATGCATTGTATTTGCGCAGGTATATTAACTGTGTAGCCATGTTTTGGGTTTATCGCCTTAGTCCTATATTCCTATCTTTGTAAAATTTTAGACTGCAGCTTATCTTCAGATGGTTGCTTTTATTGTGCTATTAACGGGTTGAAGACAGTACTAAGTATAATTTTATATCCCTGCTGTGACTCTTATTTCATGTTTGTTCTTTGGATGAGCTCTGTACAAGAAGATGATTTTGAGCTATCCAAATTTTTAACCACAAATGTTATTATCTGTTTTATTGCAACTTGGACTTTTATGGCCCTAGCGGCCGAAAGAAAGTTATTAAATGGTAAATGGTTTCTTTATGCAGTCCCATTTCATGTTCACTGCATAGTAACCAAAGCTACAGGATGTCCTTTGGTAATGGCTCTGTGAAGTACTGTATTATACTGTCGCTTTTATGAACCATTTTTCTACCCTTGATGTTGCTTCAGGTAGCTTCGGGTAATTGAATAAGCATCTTAGGTTATTATGCATGGCTGGTAGAGTGTGTTTTTCATATTGTGGTCTATGTTGAAAGTATTTTGGTGCTGTGAAAGAGATTCCGAGGCGTGCGTCAAGCATGCCAAAGCAAACGTGTGGTTGTGCTTAGACATTGCATGAAGCAGAAAGATGTGGGAAACATAGAGCTTTATTTGCGTAGACATAGCCTACCATACTTACTATCATTATTTTTTATGTTGACTGGGGAGTGAGCTACTGCTGTTGTACTTAGGGAGTAGGTGTGGGTTTGTAGCCCAGGTTAAGGGAGGGCTACTGGATTTAGGCGATTTTTGCAACCATTGCATTTTCTGCATTATTATGGATTTGCCATCATTTGACACATAAACCATCATCTGCTGCATAATCGGCAACGTATAATGAAAAAATTGTTTCTAGAGCATATAGCTCAAAACTTAGTAGAAATGCAGTGAGTGTTTAGGCTGTCCTATTTTCAGTGTTACATTTTTTGTGGACTTTAGTGGTGATTTCCCAGTGTTATTCCAAACCTTTTGAAATCAGTGCTTATCAATATTTATTCAGCTTGCTAACTGTCAAAATAGACAATAGCTTTTTTGTATTTATTTTAATTATGCATGAAAGCACTTTCCTAAACCATTGTTAAAAATCCTTGACCATCACAGGTGTAAAGAAGCTTTAAGTCACCTGCAACTGCTGAATACCTCGAACATCTGCTTCAGCATATATTCTTTTTGAAAAGCTGCTATTAGAGCTAGTAGAACCATGGAGGGTTAATAGTACTCCCTGGGCCGGGAGCAACGTTTCCTTTATTGTGGCTATATTAGCTTTGTGTTGTTTTAATCTCCTATTATTGTGTAAATTAGGATCTTACAGCCAGATTCATGAAGGTACCAATCTGCGATTAGCAAATTGCGAAAATTTGCAATTCGCAGTTTAAAAATCGCAGATTGGAATTCATGTACAAATGCGATCAAAAAATGCGATTTGCAAAAGATCGCAATTGCCGATAGCGATCCTGCCGCAATCGCAAATTATTCGCAGAATCGGCATTTTCCTATGTTGAAATTGCGATGTCGCAAATAGCGATATCGCTATTTGCGACATCGCAATTTCAACATAGGAAAAACTGCTAACTGCGAGATCGCAAAAACGGGAAGTCGCATTTCGAGCCCACTGATGACATCACAACCAGGAAGTAGCCTCACCACACCCACAAACAGAACACAGAGCCAGGGAGTTGCAGCAGGAAACTAAGGAGCACCAAAACCAACACTGTGCAGCACCCCAGCCAGAAAAAGTTTGCCAAGATGTCCCAGGATGCAGCAGGGAGCAGTGGGCAGGAGAGAAAGAGGAAAATTAAGTTTTCCGAATTAGAACTGGAGCACCTAATTGAGGGGCTCTGCAAGGATTATGCCCGGCTCTTTGGAAAAGACTCCCGGAGGTTGCCAGAGGCAGAGAAGCGCAGGATCTGGCAGCGCATTCGCGCGAAGGTCAATTCTGTTGGTGTGACACAGCGCACAATTGACGAACTAAAAAAGCGCTGGTACGACCTGAGAGATCGTTCTAAGGAGCGGATTGCTGAGAGGCTTGGGGAGCGACTGGCCACCGGTGGAGGGGATCCTGTAGCTACACCGAACACCCCATTGGAGGACCTGATTTAGGACATCATTGCGCCTGAAGCCTGCGTGGGGGTCCTTCAGCTGGACTCATCTCGACCCAGCCAACAACCTGAAGGTAAGTGCCATGCGACTACGACCCAGTCCCCCAACAATGCCCTTAAGTCCTGAGCTAGCAACATGACATCCCCAACAATGCAGCCCATGCTCACCAAAAAAGCCCCATTGCATTGTGGAAGTTGTAGTGTAATCATGTACCCGCAGTTAGCTCAACACTGCCAGAGCAGTCAATGCAAAGTAAATCCAAAAGCCAGTCAGGGAAAGCAAGGCTGCATGCATGTATCAACATTGCATGCGCAAGATACATGACTTTAATCATGCACCCTTTCACATTACAGGTGCAGGTGAGCAAGCCAGCACAGACAGCGAGGTGCTGCGCATCACCGAGAGCCAGGAGGACACTGAGGGTGAGGGCCAGTCCTCCCAACTACCCGGCCCATCACAGCCACCAGCAGTGCTCCCACCACCACCACCACCACCCCGTGCGGACAGGGCCACCCCTGCAGCCACAGCCGTGCAGCCAAGACCCCAGCAAACAGCCACAGCAGTGGTACAGGCTCCACCACCACCACCCCGGAGGCAGACGAGGCACACAGCTGGTGCCAGGTCACACACCAGCGCACTGAGGCGCCAGCAGCGGCAGGGCCCAGCAGGCACCGGCAGGGCACTTGAAACACCAGATCCAGGCCTGGTCATCGAACGCCGCATGCTGGCGGTGCATCGCACAAAGGCGCGTCACATGGCAGCAATGCTCACATAGATGCAGGCGAACGGCCAACACATAGCCCAGATGACCACTGCAGTCCGTGAAAACAACCAGCTGCTTGTAGCCCAGCAGGACATGACCCGCCGACGCCACAGCCAACTACTGTCCCGCCTATCGGCCTACACTAGGTCCAATCATGTAGTAGGTATTGATACATCACAGCTGGCACGAAGGTCACTCGCCATGCAGACCCAGATGGTGCAGTGTTGCCAGGATGTGGTGAGGTCACTAGACCTACTCACCACAGCAGTGCTCGGCCGCCAGGCCACTGCCCATGAAGAAGCAGAGGGGGCTGACGACGCAAGTGAGGCTGCGTCAACCAACAGCAGTGCATCCTTGCCAACGATGCCTGCACGTCGCCGCAGCAGCAGGGCAACATCAGCAACTGGGGCCAACACCGTCCCTCAGGATGCAGAGAGACGACTTGGGGCGTCTTGTTGTCACCGACCGTAAGGATTCACACACTCTGAGGGAGGCCATGCAGTCAACCCCTGCTAACCCCTGACCCCAGCATGGGGAGGTATGGAGCAATACCCTCTCCATCAGACAGTTCAATGATTAAAGGCCAATTTATTGTGCATAAACAATAAAGAATAATGGTCAAAGATGAGTCACACTCATGTCATTATTACATTAGTCATGCATGGGTGCAGTGTTGTGATAGGGGAATGGGTGCACTAGTAACAGTTAATAGTGATGTGGTTGCGGCGCCTGTGTCCCTCAGCAGGATCTTCTCTGCATGCATGACGTACATGTGGAGGCGGCCGGTTGTCACCTTCAGACTCACTGCCAGATATCTCCACTGGTATCCTGCGCTTGGTAGCAATGTTGTGGAGTATTGCACACACGGCCACGATGCGGCAGCAGACCTCAGGTGTGTATTTGATGGCCCCACCAGTCTTGTGCAGTATGCGGAAACGGCTCTTCAATAGGCCAAATGTCCTCTCTATGCAATTTCTTGTCCGTATGTGTGCAGCATTGTAACACCGTTGCTGTGGTGTGGCAGGGTTGAGGTAGGGGGTGAGGAGGTACTCACGTAGACCGTAGGCGCTGTCACCTGCGGGTAATGAGCAGAGGGTGAGTGCCTATTCTGCACAGATACATGCTCAAAGTGTAGTATTTGGGGACATGTGTACTTACCCAGTAGGTGTCCTTCGCCAAAGTCTCCCCTTGCCAGTCGTGTGTGAATGCCGCTGTGCCGGAAGATGAAAGAGTCATGTGTGCTGCCTATTGGGCCACTATGTCCGTGATGTAATTCTTTGCATTGCACACCATCTGGATATTGAGGGAGTGGTAGGACTTGCGGTTGCGGTACATGTATTCCGTTTGTGCTGGTGGGCAGATGTGGATATGGGTACAGTCAATGCATTCAATAACATGCGGAAATTGTGCAATGTTGTAGAATTTGAGCTTTGTGTCATTTAGGTCCTGTTGGGTGGTGGGGAATGAAATGTAGTGGTGTATCCGGGTCAGCATTGCATCCAGGAAACTCCTTAGGCAGCGGGACATGGTGGGCTGGGATATACCCCCAGCGACAGCAACTATCCCCTGGAAGCTTCCGGAGGCCAGTAGGTGCAGGCTGCACAATACCTGTACATGGGTGGGAACGGCATTGGTTCTCCTAGTTGGATGCTGCAGCAGGGGGTCTAGGTCCTGGATCAGCTTGATGATCATTGGGCCACTTAGGCGGTACTTGGCATAGATTTGCTCCCTGGTTTGGCCCAGAAGGGTGACCCGCTGCCGGACTATCCGCTCCTGGATCCTACGCCTGTTCTGTGCTGCTCGCTGCAGCCTACGCCGCCTGACCACCATGTAGAATCCTGGCATTGTGAGAGTCCTCAGTCTCCAGCTGCATGTCCTTTAGTGTGTTTGCTCAGGCCAGCACCTGTATGCAGTTAACATTAATCAACTTTTTCTTTTTTTTTTTTTTCTTTGCTGGTTACCACCTGGTTTGGGTTCTCCTTAAATTGCGCGTCGCTATTTGCGATTTTCATGTTTTTCGCAATCTGCGATTTTTCATGAATGGCAATAGCGAATATTTAGCGCTTTCGCTGATGATTTCGCAGAATCCTTGGATTCTCGCTATTTCTTGTTCGCAAATGGGCAGGTTTCAGGATTCTGCGAATTTATTAGCGAATTCGCTATTTTATTTTAGCGCTTCCGCACTTTTGCGACTTTCAATTTCATGAATTGCTTTTACTCAATTTGCGGTCGCTATTGCTAATTCGCAGCAATTGCGATCGCAATTTAGCTTCTTGAATCTATCTGTTAGAGATCTCATTTTTATGATGTGCACTTCTGCTGTTTTATGATTTTTAACTACTGATGATGTTCCAATTGTGGAATTTTATTAATGATGGACTATTATGCGTGGTATGTTGTTTCTTTTTGCCTTTTATGGCCGGACCAACAGAATAAAGATCTTTTTGAAATTGACAATAGCAGTGTTTTTCCATTGTTTATAAAACATGTTTTTTGCAGTGATTATTACAAAGCACATATTTTTTTTTAAATAAAACAAAAGGACAACATAACAATATAAAAGCATCATGCGAGCGAATCATGACAACATGGCAGGGTTAATACTATCAATCGTGCTAAATAGTAGTTACAGTGTACAGAGTATTTGGGATCATGGGGATTCCAGCGTTGCAACGTCTCTCAGTGTCATCGGGGGTGTACATAAATCGCCGCAGTGGCTATTCCAAGCACCCCAAATCTTCCCCCATTTCTCAGGACAACCCCTAGCCACATATACCGCACTCTCCCTAAACATGCACCAGTCTAGACCCTGAGCCCACTTGGCAGGGTGGGGTGATTGGCTGGCTCCCCACAATTGAGCAATGTTACGCTTTGCCACCATACACGCCAACGTCACCCACTGTTTCTGATAGCTGTTTAAGTCCGTGGGTTCCCACACATTCAATATGCATCTACGGGCTTCCGGTCGTATCATCTCCCCCAGCACTTCTCCCATAACATCATGTATTTTCATCCAATAGGTTTGTATCTCATCACAGTGCCATAAAATATGTCTGAAAGTACCCAATTCACCACACCTCCTCCTACAGTCTCCGCTTGTCACTCTCCCCATTTTAACCAACCTGGGCCCTGTAACGTATGATCTATGTAGGATTTTAAGTTGCACCAATCTAAGCCTCATCTGAACCGCAACCACTTTTGATTTGATTTGATTTGATTTTGGGATTTATAAAGCGCGCATATGCCCATGGGCGTCTTGGCGCTAAGTGACCAGGGACCTGCTTTCTCATAGTGTGGTTCAGAGACTTGTGGTGAACAGCCACGTCTTTATTTCTTTCCTAAAGGAGTACAAGGAAGGGCAATTTTTGATTGATATTGGGAGCAGGGAAGAGACCGCCTCTACCCAATCTTCATCATCCAACTCCAATCCATCCCACTCCACGCAGCTCTAATTCTACGATATGGATTTTCCATGTCATTAATTAGTTTGTTATAGATCAGTGAAACAGTCTTTTCAGGGAGGTGCCCATCAAGTACTCGGTCTTCAAGGGGGGAAGCCTCCGGAGGTTCCGTGCCCGGCGGCATGTGGGCAGGAAGCGCGTGTCTAATCTGCGGGTATCGGAAGTGTTCATTATCATGCAAGCTATATTGTTTTTGGAGAGACTCGAAGGCCTGCACACAGCCCTTCCCCCACATATCTTTGATCTCACTGATTCCGATAAGGTCCCACTTGTCAAACCCCTTGGTCCGCCACAGGCTTCCAAGCCTCTCCAAATTAAACAGGGGGTCGCCATCGTCTGCTTCCCCTCCCATCCTAAACCTCTGGTAGCCACATGCCAGACGTGCACCGCATGTGCCGTCGGACCCGACAGTGTAAATCTCCCTGGTCTGGCATATAATGCTCTGACTATGTCTCCACCTGGGGCCAGCCCACGGTCCATGGCAAAGCCAGGGTCTCCCGGAGGGCCATAGATCACGTGATTCATTGCCGCAAGATGAGCGGCCCAATAGTATTTCTTCAAGTCCGGCAGTCCAATTCCACCATCATACCAAGGAAGAGTACGTTTGACAAAAGCAATGCGAGCCCTGCAGTCCCAAAGAAGCTGCAGCTGGAGAGTCTCAATCTCCCTGAAATAAGTGATAGGCACCGGGTCCATGGAGTTTTGGAGTATGTATAAAAACCGGGGCAAGGCAATCATCTTGAACAGAACCGCCCTTCCAAGCAATGACAAGGGGAGAGCTCTCCATCATTCCACATCCCTTCTAAGCCGGATCAAGGGGGGTTCTAAATTATTAGCATATCTCGCTTTTGGATCCAATGTTACATATATGCCTAGGTACTTGAATCCCACTAGTTCGATCTTTATAGGGCACGCCTGTGGGACCACATGCTGATCACTGGATATGACAAACAACACTGACTTCGTCCAATTTATTGCGAACCCGGAATATCTGCCAAATATCGTCAGTACATCTAGGAAATTACTCAGGGACACTCTGGGTTTTGTGAGATACAGCAAGATATCATCTGCATAAAGCGAGATTTTATCTTCCCAGTCTGGTGTCCACCGCAGTCCACTTATCGACCGGTTACACCGGACCCACGCCGCCAGCGGCTCCAACGCTGGCGCGAAAAGAAGTGGGGACAAGGGACATCCCTGTCTTGTGCCCCTTCCAAGGGCGAAGTCGGCTGATTTACAGTTATTTACGATCACTGGCCAAAGGAGTGGCATACAACAATCTAACCCAACCGATGAATTCCGAGCCAAAGCCTAGTTTAGTCAGAACCACAAATAGGTAAGCCCATTCAACTTGATCAAATGCCACGGTGGCATCTAGGGACACCAAGACCGACGGTTCCAGTATTTTCGAAGAGCCGCCCAAAATCCCATGAAGTCTCCGCAGGTTCAGGGCTGTATTCCAACACGGCATGAATTCCGACAGGTCTGGGTGTATCAGAGTTGTGATGACCTTGACCCACTGTCAGGTCCCAATGTCCTCAGGATCGAGCGATGCAATAAGGGTTCCACCTCTAGACAGCCCCTGGGTCTGATTGAGAACAGACTCACAGAAGTGGTCAAGCGAGGGATATAAGGAAGGGTAGGAAGGGAGCAGCGGGGAGAGGAAGCTGAAATGAGAACAAGGCACTTATGAGTCAAGCACAGACCTAAACTGAATACAAGCAAGCAAGGCAAACAAGGAACAAACAATTATATAATTCTATGAATGTCCCATTACCTGGAAAGAGGGAAGAAGTGGCTTTGCCTGGCAATCAGAAGTGTAGAACGTATCTCAGATCTATAATACAAGGACCTGGAAGTTATAACCTTGAACCCAAAGTACATTCACTTAATAAACAGTTGTAGGATATACACGTACCAAATGATCTAGCTGTTAAGGCTTCAACAGAGGGCAAATGGTAATTAGCCAGCCAGGCGAAGCTCATAAACCCCCTGTTGTAATGTCACCAAAAAAACATAGAAAACAGTAGTTATTCTTCCGTTATCAGCAGTAGACTTCTGGTTACCTTCACCAGAATACTGGCTCCGAAATAGTACATTAGCCCTACATGAGTGGACTGCTGATTTCGCAGGACACCGTAATCCAGACGGTGAGAAACCCTTGCTTCAAGGTTTCGCAAAACAGATAACAAAGAGATGAGTCTCTCAACAACAGAATCCAAATGTCAAGGACCCCTACTGAATGGGCATTTTGTGAAACAGTCTCAAGGAATTAGAACAAAGATCAATATGCGCATGAACCAAGTCTTGCATAGAATCCAGGCAGTAACCACCACCTAGTAGTGTAAGCACTCACAGCGGGAGTGCACGACACCCGCTAGAAAGGAAAAACAGTCTCCGCTTTAAGCCTCAGTGGAGACAAGTAACTTGAGCCTCAGCCGAGGACTCCCCGAGCTCAAACGAGCTCCGTGACCAAATTCAGAAGGCTCGGACCGAGCACACGCAAAGAAGCCAAAACAAGGAAGAACACCAGAAAGGATACGCTGGATACGTGGGAATACAATCCTACCGTGTCTTCGCTCCGTAACAGAATCAACGGCGAGGTTTCTCCGTCCCCGCTCTGTCTTGTTGATTTCCGCGTGTGACGTCATCAGCCAGAGGCGTCGCACGCGTACCTGGAATCATGGGAGATGTAGTTTGTACGGTACACAGAACATGTCTCAAGGCAGTGTTCGAGACTGCCCTCCTCCGTGGGACGCGACACCCACCTAGTGGCGAGCAACTTTGCCAGTATCTTGGGTTCAGCATTGAGAAGCGAAATAGACCGGTATGAGGAAGGGGACGTCCTAGTCTTGCCTATTTTAGGAATGACTACTATATTTGCCACCTGTTGATCATATGGCAATTGTCCCAGGTCTCTGCTTTCCAGCAACATAGCACGGATATGGGGAACGATTTTATTGGCATTCAGTTTATATAATTCTATAGGCACTCCATTAGGACCGGTCGCCTTCCCGGACTTGATACCTCTAATTGCTTGTGCAATTTCATCGTCTGTAATGGGTGAGTCTAAGTATTCCCTATTTTCTTCTGAGAGGCTAGGCATGGCTAGATCTCTAATCATCTCTCCATTCTCGGTCTCGGTAAAACCATTCGCTGAGGTGTACACTTCTTTATAATACTCAGAGAAGGTGTCTGCCACTGCTTGCGGGTCTGTGACGTTCTCAGGTCCCGACCCCTATAGCTCCGGCACCAGACGAGAAGCTCGTTCTCCACGCTCCAACCAAGCGATTAACTTACCGGCCTTCTCCCCTTGCTCATACACTCGACTTTGCACATCATTATTCTGTGCAATTGCCCATTCCCTAGAGAGACCCTGGTATTCATCTTGTTTCAATTACAACAAATGTATGTCCGCCTGAGTCGCCACGTCGGCCACCCTTTTCTCCAAGTCTACTACTTCCGCCTCCACTTTGACCACCTCGGCCTGGTGCACCTTCTTTTTCCTGGCAATCAAAGAGTGGACCACACCCCGCAATACTACCTTATATGCCTCCCACAGGGACTGTGCTGAGTCGACCATGCCCAGATTTTCCAGAAAATAATGTTCCGATACAATGCATACCTCCTTCTTTGTGGCAGGGTCTCTCAAATGCCATGCATTGATCGGAGCAATTCTACCCACTGCTGACTGTCCAATCTCATGTTGCAACCACATCGGGGAATGGTCAGAAATGCCCCTCCCCAGGTATCTTGCCTCTCTAATTGTGTGTGCCATGGCCGCTGGAACCAACATGTAGTCCAATCTAGACATGCTATTGTGTGCGGCCGAGATATGAGTGAAACATTTCTGAGTCGGGTTACGCACTCTCCAGCAATCTACCAGTCCCAATGATTCGAGAAAATCAGGGAGCCACTTCTGTGATGTCGCATGTGGACGTGGTGGGAATCTAACCATTCCACCATCTAGTACGGCATTGAAGTCACCCCCCAGAACCAGGAGACCCAAAGGCAGGGTCAAAAAGATAGAGCTCAGATCTTTAAAGGTGTCAGACTGAAGGCCCGGCGGCACATATATGGATAAGAAGGTGACTGTCTTACCCCCTAGCTGCCCTGAAATACCTACATATCTGCCCCTCTGGTCCGACCATGTAGCCTGTAAATCAAACAGGAAGGAGTTTTTGAGCAGGATACCAACCCCTCTAGAACTAGATGTAAACCCAGCGTGTGCTACTAGCTTGTATCCACCTCTATGCAGGGCCATACATCGATTTCCAATAAGATGTGTCTCCTGCAACAGCGCTACCTCCGGGGAGTGCCTTTTAATTAGCTGATTCACCATCCCACGTTGCACATATTTAATTTAAAGGAGAAGTAATGCAGGTTATATAGTATTGTGGACTTATGGTAGATTTTTTTAAGCATAGAAAGTCTGTCTATTGCACTCTCTCCCACTCTCATTACATTACCCTTTCTCACATCTCATTACCTCTCTCACAATCTCTGTTAGGACACTGTCTGGTTTAAAGGACTTTTTATGGATTAAGAAAAATAACAGTGCTATATTCAAATGTTTTAATGAACAAATTCCTTCACTCAGCTAGGTGTCATTGTTCTAGTCTTTCCTGAATATTATAAAATTATAGGCGCGATCAATCTTGCCAAAAGTACAGCATCTTGTCAAACCTCTAATTCTTTTATTACACCAGTTTAATTTTCAGCCATGCATTCTAAGGCACCTGACGCTTGATGCTTTAAGAATGCTCACCACTGCTTTTCTGCCTTCTTTGCCAGGCTGCATTAAGGTGCTGCTGCTCCTGTATAGAGATTTTATAGGTGCCCAGTGTTTTTATGGCAAGTGTCTCACCTTACGTCGATCCTGACCTTTTAACAGACATCACATTTGATTCTGGATTTCGAAAATTCTGTGCTTATTTTGTAGCTCTGGGCTGAAAAATCCAAGAAAAAAATTATAATGCAGTTGGGCAAAAAAGTCAGGATTAGCTGAAGGTATCACACATAACAATGGGACATCTTGCAGCTACGAATTGTGTTAGTATGTGGATAGTTGTGTTATGTTTTCACCACTATCCCATGTCCATCGTGAGAGCACCCTTTTCACGGGTACCAGTCACTACACCTTGCATTGAATGTTTAAAGAATAGGGAGTTTGGAAGTTGACCATCTATCAATACTGATGTGTTAGAAAAGGTGGCCGATGTATCAAAGGGTTTTATCCATTCTGTGTATGTGAGAAAGTGTAATAGTACATATTAGCCTAAATCCTTATGAGCCATCCATTTCACCAATCAGTCCAAGAATTAAAAGATCATAAATGTTTTGAATATTCCTGCAATCTCTATAATGTATAAAATAATCCACTCATACTTAAAACATGATTCTAAACCCTTCGCCTTTAATCCAAGCACACACAATTGCAGGAAACCAAAGGAAGAAACAACATTTTAGTGATATTCTTAAACAACAAAACTCAAGTAGAATAATCTTAGACCAGTCTTTCCTGCTGCTACCTTGTATAACAAAGTTATTGTGGTGGCCCCTTCTGGAAGGAATTACAATTACTCATTCTCTCTCACTTTCCTTTCTTTAAATTGAATTTTAGTTTGTGGTTGTGCATGTGCTTATCAGTGTGTGTATGTTTACACTGATGAGGGCTGTTTCCCTTCCAGTGGGGTTTTATTGGTTTCTATAGGTTTAAACCTAGAACAGGATAGCCTATGCATGTTTCTGCACACTGGCTGGAAAGCCCTTCACAAAGGTAGATTGGCCATCTTTCTGTTGCTTATTGCTGTATTTTGGTGTTAGACTGGTATTAAGGAGGCAAAACCTTTGTCCTTTCAGTGTTAATATGTATAAAATAATAAAGTAATAAATTTAGAAAATGTACTACATTGTGCAGCATAATTTTCCTTTGCTTTTTTGCATAATTTTGTAAACCCTGCTGCATAATTAGGACCTCCCAGGCTGCATAATTCCAGTGGCCCTAGGTATGACCAAATAAAAATCAATAGACGCCATTCTTACATTGTGCACCCAGAGCAGAGATTCTCTGACACAGGAAGATCAAAAGACCCCATTTATCTATGGGTTTATAGGATCGAGTCAGGGTCCAAGGTAGTATGATCCGGGAAAATCAAGAGACACATTTCTTATATATGCCTCAGTGGCACACCACAGAGTGGAGATGCAGCAACTGTAAGAAATAAAGTATCTGTTAGGTCCACTCAGAGGCAGAAAATTATATGTCCCAGGAAAATCCAGAGACACTATTTGTACCTGGGTGCCTCAGATCTATATTGAAAACAAAAGTGGCAGCCATACAAACATTTTTTACACCACTTTTTAGAACTGTACTGATTAATTTGCTTGTTTCATTAAAGTCACCAAAGACAGAAACACCATCTTAGCATACAAAGTCCATTGTATGGCTCTGGAGAGTGGGCTGCCTTGCCCTAATTGTTTTTCATGTTACAAATTATGTGTTCATTTGCTTTCCGTGAGTGAGCTCAACAATCTGTCATGATCACTGATGCACCTCCATGTTACATACATTTAGACCCAAGAGCTTTGCTCTGAAGACGAGGAGGCACTCTCTTTATGGGCTATGTTGGATTGGTAGTAGTGCCAGCGTGATTCCTAGTGAAAGCACAGGCCTTGTTACCTATCTACTTCAGTTGGCGGAGAGGGCTAAAGGCCTTCCCCATATAAAAAGTTTAGCAAGTTTCCCATAACCATTTATTTACATATGATATGGGTATATGTGGAAGAGTATGTACACTTTGAATGTCATGGGTTGTGTTTGGAGGCTGTGCACACATTTTTGTCTGAGAGCATCTTTCTTTCCTTACCTGTCTGTGGGACAATCTGATAAAGTGGATGGCTTTGTTTCAATGACATCCTCAGCAATACAGTACAGGGTCAAGTGGGTGAAAAGTGTTGGCCTCCTGCCAGAGGGTGCCTTGAGGACCTCTCTTAGAACATTCTAGTCCCCCACTTCATACTTGAGCTTCATCGTCAAAAGAGAGAGGGCTTGGGGGCATACTCCAATGAACAACTGTTCCTGGGCCAGTTAGAAATGTGATGGAGGGCCCCCATATATCTTGTACATATTGTTTTAAAGACTGATTAGGTTGAGAGTATAGTAATGGGAAAGGAAGAGTGTGTTATAGAATGCACAAATAGCACCTATTCATCGCAGGTTCTAGACCTTGAAATTCCGCAGCTTACCATGTTTATTTGCTTAATGTAAAAGACACACACATGATGGATGGAATGCAGGGCAAATCAAACATTCAGCCCCAGTCTAGAGATCTGGATTAAATCCAACGTTCTTTAGCTCACCATGCCACCCCAGTTTAGACCCAGCCATACGCAAATCAGCTTTGACCCTGTGCCTCATTGGAGCAGTCCAGCCCGAACTGCCAAGCCAGGTCCTCCCGGAACCGGGAACAAGCATCCTGGGACTGGTTTTGGGGCATCCCCCCTCATCAGCCAGGCTAGGTTGAATCTAGTGGCACAGTCAGCTCAGAACCCATGTCTGGGCATACCCGGCACACTTTGTGCAAGAAAGCAAAAGACACACAGATGATAGACAGAATGCAGAGCAAATCACACATTCACCCCAGTCAAGAAACCTGGATTAAATCCATTGTTCTTTTGCTCACCATGCCACCAAAATTTAGACCCAGCCATATGCAAATCAGTCTTGACCCTGTGCCTCATGGGAACAGTCCAGCCCAAACTGCCAAGCCAGGCCTCCCTGGACCAGAAACAAGCATCCTGGGACCGGTTTTGTGGCATCATCCCTCATCAGCCAGACTAGCTTGAATCCAGTGGCACAGTGTCCCCGGGACCCACGTCTGGGCATACGCGGCACACTTAGAGTGAGAAAGCAAAAGACACACACATGATGGATGGAATGCAGAGCAAATCAAACATTCACCCCCTGTCCAGAGATCTGGGTTAAATCCATTGTTCTTTTGCTCACCATGCCACCCCAGTTTAGACCTGGCCATATGCAAATCAGTCTTGACCCTCTGCCTTATGGGAACAGTCCAACTGCTAAGCCTGGCTGATGAGGGGTATTACCCCGAAACCGGTCCCAGGATGCTTCTTTCTAGTCCAGCAAAAACATGGCCGGGCAGCAGTTACCAGAACTGGCAATGAAATGAAATACCGGTATTTGTAAAGCGCACAGCTACCTCCGAAGTGGTGTCCCAGTGCTGGGGGCCCTCAGGAAGATTAAGCAAGATGTAACCCACATGGAGCTGGACTACACTGCCGCCGGCACCGGGGATCGAACCGTGAACCCTGTAGTTCGGAGTCAGGCACCCTGGCTGCTGCGCCACACCTCTTCCACAACAACCATAATAAATAAAAAGAAACTATCTACTTTGATCCAGTGGGAGCCACAATAATATAATGAAGGCAACAATATTAGAGCACTTAAAATTCAACAAAAATGATAAATATAGAGTAGCAGTAGGGGCAGGAGCAGCGAAGTGTGGATGTGGCAGGTTTAGATCCTGCCACACAGGTAAAGCCCCTGGTGTGCGTCACTGACACGGTTCGGACTTGGTGCGGCTTGCAGCCAAGGTGAGCTCACCCCCCTATCAAAGCATACAAGTGTGCCCTGTTCTCCTGCCCTCTACTTATTTCCCTACCCATTCTGCTGTCCCGACTTCATCTTTGACCATCTCTAGGGTGCACCAGGGTGCATTAGGAGGATCACTGTATATCATCTAAAGCCCCTGCAACCCTATGGCTCTACCCTTCAGCTTCTGCACGTGAACCTGTGGCTTTACCCTCCAGCTTCACTCAGCAGAAAAACCTCAAGCACTTTAGTTCTGTCGACCTCAAAAGCTGAGCATAGGATTGCAAAGGCATGCAGGAGTGCTCGTGCCCCTGGCTGTGGATCCCAGTCGTTGAAGGTGGGTCCAGGTGACCGCCAGCAGCTGACTCACCTGTCCCGCTCAGTTTGGAATGTTGCATTGACCGTGCTTGATCACATCAGTTTTTTAGGAGGTGCACAGCACTTGTTTTTTGTAGATAAAAGTTTGTTTTGTGTAGATTATTACAATTTAAGGTGCTCACCAGGTAACGTATCCGACCTTTACGTTCATTGATATCCTTTGGTTAGTGCACACATACTACATGCATGCATCCCTGATTTGGGCACACTTTAGGTTCTAAATCAAAGACTCCATACTTTTTGATTGAGCTTTCAATTGATTTTCAAATGTATTTCACTTTAAAGGTTAAGCATCATAGTTTCAACTTTATGTAGCACATTTTTGTCGAGCTCTGATGCATTTCAGGCTATCATGCCCTTTCTCAAGGAGCTTAACTCAATCTAATCAAAAACAAAATCAAATATAGCCATCAACAATCTTGATATATTCATTGTCAACATCAACTGTACACAACATCATGTGCATGTAAACCATTTGTGTGCAATTCGGTGTCATATAGTAGTGTTTGGTGACGGAAGTTCGTGTTTTAAGTGAGCCGCTTAAATAACGTGGAAGAAAGAGTAACAAGCATGCGTTACACTTACAAGTTTGGCTGTTCCAAACGTATACGATAAAGTTCTGAAAAAAGAGAATTAATGAAGTATTGTCAATAAGGGTTTCACGAAGCTTCGTGTTATAGACTATATTCTACGGTAGCGGTGTGAGACCGAGTTACTGAATTGTGATGGGTATTCTTTCACGCTCGGTACGGTGAAACCTCTGATCCACCGAGAATTTGTTTGGGAAACTGACTCCATGTTATAACGAGTTCGATAATTGGTTGGCATAGGTGAATTGCGCTGCGCCGACATACGCCAACATATATGTGATGGAATTTGAAAACATCCACATCTATGACAACTCAACATGGTCAAATAATCTGAAACTATTCGTAAGACACATCGACGATCTGTTTTTTATCTGGAAAGACACTGAACACAACTTGGAAAAAGCACTTTTGGATTTGAATACAAAAGACGATAGAATCAAATTAACATGACAAATGAGCAAAGAATCTATAACGTTTCTAGACGTCTTAATCTCCAGAACACCTCAGGGATTTGAAACGGATCTATTTCGAAAAAGCATAGATCGAAATAATGCTTTACATTTCACTAGCTTTCATCAGGGTGCGCTAAAAAAACACTTGCCATATTCACAAATGCTAAGAGCCACACGTATCACTTCAAGAGAAGAAACACGACAACAACGCATCATTGAAATGGGTGAAAGATTTCAAGTGAGAGGATACCCCAAAAACCTAATTAAAGACGCAACCGACAGGGCATCAAAAATCACCCGAGAACAAGCCCTTACAAAAACAGTAAAACCGAAAGATACCAGGATGGTGTTGGTCTCGAAATTTTCAACCTCAAGTTCAACATATAAAAAAATTATTTTGAAACACTGGCCGATCCTCACAGCTGAACCAGATTTTAACAATTTGTTCACCATGCCACCAATCTTTGCATGTACCCGCAATAGTAACATTAAAGAAATTCTCATGAAGGATACCACAATGCCGACAATATCTAAAGGCACTAAACCTTGTTTAAACTGCAACAGCTGCAACAACATAATAAAAGGAAACACAATTTCACACCCAATGAAAGGCTACAAAATCAAACTCAATGTAAACGCCACATGTGACTCTACCAATCTCATATACATGTTAAAATGCCCATGTGGAAAAATTTACGTGGGAAAAACTGAACGTAAAATGAAAGTGCGTCTAAACGAACACAAATTGAACATCAGAACTAAAAACGAAAAATCTAACATTGCCACCCATTTTATGGAAATGAAACATAACATAGCGCAATTAAAATTCTTGGTTTTGGAAATCATCGAAAAAAAAGAGGGTATGGACAATAACAAAACCCTATTAAGGCGTGAAACGACCTGGATTTATCGACTTCAACCAATGAAGCCATTTGGGCCTAATGACAGAGTGGAACTAAGTTGTTTTTTGTAACTAACCCTCGGGGGTTTTTTCTGATGCTATATTGACCCTTTTGTAATACCACACACATTGAAAAATATTCGTCGATAAACACATAGGTACACTTTTCACCCTACACAACATGGCCGCCACACACTAGTCCGTTTTCTATTTCTATTTTTAGTCTCACCGTACACACTCCGCAATGTCACCTACGCCAATCAATTATCGAACTCGTTATAACATGGAGTCAGTTTCCCAAACAAATTCTCGGCGGATCGGAGGTTTCACCATACCGAGCGTGAAAGAATACCCATCACAATTCAGTAAGTCGGTCTCACACCGCTACCGTAGAATATAGTCTATAACACGAAGCTTCGTGAAACCCTTATTGACAATACTTCATTAATTCTCTTTTTTCAGAACTTTATCGTATACGTTTGGAACAGCCAAACTTGTAAGTGTAACGCATGCTTGTTACTCTTTCTTCCACGTTATTTAAGCGGCTCACTTAAAACACAAACTTCCGTCACCAAACACTACTATATGACACCGAATTGCACACAAATGGTTTACATGCACATGAACGTGTGTACAGTTGATGTTGACAATGAATATATCAAGATTGTTGATGGCTATATTTGATTTTGTTTTTGATTAGATTGAGTTAAGCTCCTTGAGAAAGGTCATGATAGCCCGAAATGCATCGGAGCTTGACAAAAATGTCCTACATAAAGTTGAAACTATGATGCTTAACCTTTAAAGTGAAATAAATTTGAAAATCAATTGAAAGCTCAATCAAAAAGTATGGCGTCTTTGATTTAGAACCTAAAGTGTGCCCAAATCAGGGATGCATGCATGTAGTATGTGTGCACTAACCAAAGGGCATTGACCGTGCTGCCACAAAGCTACGGATTGTTATGAATCACCAGAGTCTGCTAACTCCTGGAAAGGACTAGGAAATCTACACACAACATTCAGACAGTCTTCGATCCTGCAGATGTTGCTGGTGCCCTGAGACCGGACCCCTGCACCCTGCATCCGCCTGGAGTTTGAGTATCAATCCTTCATCCAGTGGATGGGAGGAGGAAGAGGTAAGGTGAGCAATATCCCAGAAGTGTTCACCTTGGACCCAAAAAAGGAGCATGGGGCAGGGGGCTCCAGCAGACGGAGGCAGTCTTCCCTAACACAGGTGCAGCACACAGACTGTGGCATTACTGCCACTGTCCACTACTCCACCCATCGGCACCTAAATACGCTCCATCAGTTTTACCATAAACTCTCCATAATGCGGTCGGGCAAAGTAAGAGAGCCAACGCTCATGCCCAAAAAGAAGAGGAAACAATGCAATGTTAGCCCCGTAATTACCTAAATTCCAGAAAGTTCGAGAAGGGGGCTCAATGTTCAGAGAGGGGATGTCTGATAAACATTGATGGGGCTACCTTGAAAACCGTGCCTAGCACTTACCAACCAAAAATGTCCACCAAGTTTGCATTCCTGAAGGATCCTGGCACCGCCATTTTTCCAGCAATGAGGATATTGAAGGCCTCTTAACTCTTCTACAACCTGATGCTATTGTTCACTGCTCAAAGGATGCCATGATCACTTCACCCATGCCAACTGTTATGCTCTAACAGAGGAAACTAAATCCATGAGAACAAATACTGCATCCCTAGATGGCAAAGGTGGGTGGAGGGAAACTGCCAGCTACTGTGTGGAAGCAAAGGAAAGAACCAGCGAGGTACACTGCACCAGAGCAGACACTGCCTTATGCTTTGCACGGCTCCAGGGAGAGTATTTTGAACATCTCTGGGCTCGTGGCCTCAGTGAGAAACCTAGAGTCACAGGCAATCTAGAGACCTTATATTCAGACCAAAACCAATCCCAGCTAGCTGCACACTACCGCTTAATAGGATGGCCGGGGATAGGCCAGCCTGAAACTGAGCCTGATATGACTCAAACGAAAGAAAGATCCCACATACAGTCGCCAAGCGACACTGCCCATGCCACAGCATTTATAGAAGTCTCAGAGTCCAGGAACATCTGCAAAACTCCCACATATCAAACCAAAGATGAACCAGCGGGCTCAGTGTGGCGATATTTCATACCTCGCCAGATAGGAGTGGGAGGAATTAGTGGCTTCTTACACACATAACTCTCCACAAGGCGGCAATCATCCAGTCTCCAAAAATAATCCTAATAATGGTTTCCGTGGATAAAGTCATGGAATCGGCCAAAAGCTTACTCCATCAGAAGCGAGTCACATCAGGAATCCCATCGCTCTATGGAGACTTTTACTAGGGGAGAGGTGTGGCGCCGTGGCCAAGGTGAAGGGGAGACATGTGGCGCCGCGGCCAGGGTGACTGACTCCGGAATCTGGGGATCACGGTTCGATCCCCGGGGCTGGCGGCAGATTAGCCCAGTACCATGTGACTCTGGGCAATAGCTTGCTTAATCTTCCCGACGGCCCCCAGCGCCTAGAGAACCTAACGGGTGATGGTTTGCGCTTTACAAATGTGGATTATTATTAGTATTATTATTATTACTAAGACCTTTAATGATACATTTGACATCAATATAATTAGCAAAGGAACCCTCAGGCTGGGAGGTGCCAGGCTGACTCCAATGCCTTGCATCGACCCCAAATGAAAAGGCTCAAGCAATCTATAAATAAAACTTTGAAAAAACTCCACAGGAGTCTGCAAGATTTTGCTCTGCAGAGCGAACTGAGACATCACAAAGCCATCGTTAAAAAGCTAAAATGGTCTATAAAAAGTCAGGAAAATGAATCTTGATGGGAAAAGCTGCTCCATGATACAAATTGCAATGACCGCTCATCTCTCGGAGGAAACCTGGGCCACATTCTTGTTCAGACATTTCAACTGCCCTGAGCAGTAGGAAAGGTATGCAGCACTCTCTGTGTGACTCCAATAGCAGAGACACTACCAGATCCAAAAAATGAGATTGTAACAACTGCCACAGTATTCCAAGACCATGAGCCTCGACAAATCACTCAGATAGACTTCCTCAGTACAATGGCACAGCAAATCAAGAGACAGATAGTCAAAGGGAGGCACGAGGGAACCCTGGGCCCCAATAGGATCCCTCCTGCCTTATTCAAGCAAGATCCTTAATATTAGTCTGAAATCTTGGAATTCATATCCATACAGATTCGGATAGTAGAATCGATCCCGGCCTCCTGGAAGGGATCCAAAAGATCCCCTATCTACAAGAATGGCAATAAGAGCGATGCAAAAAAACTATTGTACGGTCGCCTTGATCGATAATGAGGCCAAATACCATGCAGGAACAATCCTGGAGGAATTAACTTCCTGTGCTGCAAACAACTCCATCTACTTGGGAACCACCACCAACATACTGGCTCTATCCCTGCTGATTGACGTAGCCAAAGAAAACAAGCAAACATTGTACTTCTGTGTCATTGACTACCGCTCTGCCTTTGATCACGTCAACCGAGGGAAATTGTGGCAGAAGATGAGTAACTGGAACATTTCCCTAGCCCTCCTCAGGCAGCTAGTCCTACTGCATATGGACAGCTGGGTAAGAATCAAGCTGAGGGCTGGGACGCACATCTCCAGGCATATCCCTACCATCAATGGGCTATAACAGGGGTGCGTCCCTCACCCCCACTCTATTCAACCTCTTCATGGCTGACCTGACACCGAGACTGGTTACTGGTTATTTGTAATTCACATGCTCCAAAATGTGGGCAATATGGTCCTCTCAAGTCTCCTCTACATTGATAATTTGGTACTAATAAGCCACACGCCAGGTGGATTACAGCATCTACTTGATACCACTCAAGAGAAATCACTGAAAAACCTCTTGCAATTCAATCGGTAAAAAACAAAAGTAATGGCAATAAACTACACAAAACGGTGAAAACCAAACTGGCACTTGGGTAGGCACTGGTCGGAAACTGTGTCAGAATATAAATATTTAGGAGTTACCACAGACGAAAAGGGGCCTTTTAAGCCTCATAAAAAAGCCCTGCATGAAAAGGCATCATTGTTGAATTGGCACTGAGTTCCTTGTAGAAGAAAATGGCAGGGCCCACCTTAACTCGTCTATTCCAGGTCATCCAAGCAAAATCTTGCCAGAAATATACTGGAGTGAGCCATTGCGAGGGAGAGATGCAACCACCCTGGACAGCATTATTACTGGGGCATACAGAATGATCTTTGGTCTCCCAAAGTAATCCTCCCCCGCTAAAATAAGATTGGAATTTGGCCTTCAAAGACAAACCTTGGCCAGAAGGGGGACATTCATCAAATGCTGGCACAAGATCAGTGGTGCTGAACAGAACACATTAAACTCTCAGCTCTGGGTGGAATGAACATCTCGAGAAAGATTCCGAGCCAAGAAATATCTTCATAACTCCTTAGCTCAGTTAGGTTTACAGGCCCTATGGGAAACTCCAGTAAGTCATGCCAGCTCCAAAAAACTTGTCACCAAAACCATTAACACCTTCGCTGCGGTGGCTATTCCGCTGCAGCGCTAAGGGGCAGAGGGGGGGCGCGACACGCCCATGCTGGTTACGGAACCGCTCCGTCACCAGCCTCGGTTGAGCTGTGCTCATGACGGAGCGGTTCCGTCATGGCCCCGCCCGCTCAATAGAACGCGAGCGATGACGGAACCGCTGCGTCATCAGCACAGTGCCACCGCGGCTGATGACGGAGCGGTTCCGTCATCAGCGTGGAAGGAGTTAAACGGACTTCATAATAGGGACTCTTGGCATAACCACAACCAGACAGAATTAGTATCCAATAGCGAACTCTTTGCATATTATTTCGGTGTTACATGGTACAATACGCAAACAGCTGGATGGTTTTTTAACACAGTTTTAATCTAAGCTTTAATTAACTGTACAATAAACTTTCTTTACCTTTTATTTTATGTAGCGCAAACTAGACCCGAAGGAATCAGAGCACTTTACATGAGCACCAGTTACGTTACCCAAGGACACATTCATTTTTGTTGGGCACGGGGAGATTAAGTGATTTGCCCAGAATCCCTGCGAGACTTGAACCCTGTTCCCCAGCTCTAGCCATTAGGCCACATCCTCAGGCCACATCCTCTACCTTCGCTTTCACCCTGTCCACTCTCCTACTGTCTTCCACGTATGCAACACCTTTCCGTGCCTATTTAATCTCACTCCTTGCCTTTTATCTGTCTCCCGTCTAAACCTTTCCCTTGTCAGTTCCTCCTCCTTTCTGTCCCTCACATCTTACACCTGTTTTTCTCCCTTCATATACTTTGCCCATCTCTCCCCAGTCCTGGCTCTTCCATTCCTATGTTTCTCTCATCCTTCACTCAGTGGCTTTCTTTCACTCTCTTCCTCTTGTCTTTCTAAAGGTTCTTTCATCTGTTTCCCCGTCTTTACCTCTCACTACCTCCTGTTTCTGCATCACTAACTTCCTCACTCTCTTGGCATTACAATTAGCACATCGTGTTCCTGTTCCATTTTCAATACTTTGGCAATGTCTTTTTTTTTTTTGCAGAGTTTTATATAGCGCGAACTAGACCCGAACCGAATCAGGTATCAGAGCGCTTTACATAGCACCAGTTACGTTACATGAGGACACACTTTCATTTTAGGCACAGGGAGATCAATTTTGCGAGTCTTTAGTAGCGATTCATAAGGAATCGCTATTAAGGACTTGCAAAACGGGATTCATGTAGGAATTGCAAAAAATATTGCGATTCCTACATGTTCCTTATTTGCGATTAGCAAATTGCTAATCGCAAATAAGGAATAACTCCCCATGCATTCCTATGGGCCTACAGGCCCATAGGAATGCATGGGGAGTTATTCCTTATTTGCGATGATTGCTAATCGCAAATAAGGATGCGATTTCAAGGGTGCAGGGGTGTCCAAAGGACAACCTGTAGCACCCCTGAAATGTAATCTACATTGGTGTTGCGCACACACATGTCCAAAGGACATGTGTGTGTGTAACATGCAACTTAGAAAAATGCATTTAAATGCATTTTTCTAAGTTTTTGCTATTTACCACGAGGTCTGACCTCTCGGTAAATAGCGGCCCAAAATTGCGATTTCGCAATTTTAAAATGATTCATGAATTGCATTTAAGGAATCTCAAATAGAGATTCCTTAAATGCAATTCTTCGCAAATGTGCGAATTCTTTAATAGCCTGTGGGACACCCCCGCGCCGCACGGCCACCAGCTGCTGCGTGTGCCCCCAGTGCCTGCCTCTGCCTCAGCGCCGTTCTCGCTGCTGCCTTGAGCGCTCCCCTTTGGTTTTTGCCCGTTTTGTCGGAAAATTGTGCTTGTTTTGTTTCTGTGCCCGAGATCGCGTTTCCACTGTTTTTTCCCCGTTTTGTCCTGTATTATTGCCTGTTTTTCTCTGTGACGTTTTTCTCCTCGTGTATTTGACCTCCATTGTGCCTGTCTCCTTCCTGCTTGCCCGCCTACCTCGCCGCTCTCCCTCCCCGCTTCCCGCCACCGCCATTAGCCCCGCCCCTTTTTCTTCTGTACCCTCCCCGCTCCCGCCTCCCAGCTGCTCCGCCCACCCGCGCACTTGGCCTTAAATGGCGACCGTGCGACGCAGGTGAGTGTGACCCACCTGTGGGACACCCCCGCGCCGCACGGCCACCAGCTGCTGCGTGTGCCCCCAGTGCCTGCCTCTGCCTCAGCGCCGTTCTCGCTGCTGCCTTGAGCGCTCCCCTTTGGTTTTTGCCCGTTTTGTCGGAAAATTGTGCTTGTTTTGTTTCTGTGCCCGAGATCGCGTTTCCACTGTTTTTTCCCCGTTTTGTCCTGTATTATTGCCTGTTTTTCTCTGTGACGTTTTTCTCCTCGTGTATTTGACCTCCATTGTGCCTGTCTCCTTCCTGCTTGCCCGCCTACCTCGCCGCTCTCCCTCCCCGCTTCCCGCCACCGCCATTAGCCCCGCCCCTTTTTCTTCTGTACCCTCCCCGCTCCCGCCTCCCAGCTGCTCCGCCCACCCGCGCACTTCGCCTTAAATGGCGACCGTGCGAACGCGCAGCGTTGACGCGCAGCGGGCGCGCCGATTGTGCGCCGAAGGCGCGCCAAAGGTAAGCCCGTCTGCGCCCGTCCGCGCCTGGACCGCGCCCAGCGCCAGGACCCCTGGACCTCGACGATCCCGACCGACCCGCAGGACGTACTCCGCCGCCACCCTCAGCGCACTCAACACCGGCCGACGCCCAGAGTGCCACCAAGCCACTCCACGACGCACCCACGGACCTTTCAGCTGCCACGCCTGCAAGTTCGCCTGCATCCGGACCTGCCTCACACCAGCACCCGCCAAATCGAACACCAGCAGCACACACCTCAAGTGCATCCTGCTCAACACCCGTTCCGTCCACAGACACGCCGTAGAACTCTGGAACCTCCTAGACGCCACAGCCCCTGACGTTGCCTTCCTCACAGAGACCTGGATGAACGCCTCTTCAGCTCCCGACATCGCCATCGCCATCCCAGAAGGCTACAAGATCGTCCGCAGGGACCGCAACGCCAACCAGATGGGAGGAGGCATCGCCATCATCCACAGGAACACCATCCGTCTCACGACCAGCACCGACAACACCCTGACCAGCGCCGAACACCTGCATTTCCAGATCCACACCAACCCGAACACCACCCTCAGAGGCACCCTGATCTACCGACCCCCCGGACCACGCACACATTTCAGCGAGGACATCGCCGACTTCGTCAGCCCGCATGCCCTCCCCTCCGCTGACTACATCCTCCTGGGAGACCTCAACTTCCATCTGGAAAACAACAACGACCGCAACTCCAGCACCCTGCTCGACAACCTCGCCAACCTGGGACTCAAGCAACTGGTGTCCACCCCCACCCACCGCGCCGGACACACACTCGACGCAGTCTTCTCCTCCAGCAAAGACGTCAGCTTCAGCCACGCCACTGAGCTTCAATGGACGGACCACAGCTGCGTCCACTTCACCTTCAAGAGAACGACGACCCACCACCACCAGCAACAGACCGCCCGCAGAAGCTGGAACAAGATCACAGCAGACCAGCTCGCCACGTCCCTGAGCCAGCACCCTCCTGCCAGCTCAGCAGACCCCAGCCAGGCCGCCAACAACCTCACGAAGTGGATCAGCATCTGCGCGGACGAGCTCGCCCCTCTGAGGACCCCGCCTAGCAGACCCGGCAGCAAGAAGGCCCCATGGTTCACCGACGAACTCAAGAGCTCCAAGAAGAACTGCCGAGCCCTCGAGAAAGTCTGGAGAAGGGAACCGACACCGGACAACAGGACCTCCTTCAAACTTGCCACCCGGAAACACCACCAGCTGATCCGCGCCGCCAAGAAAACAGCTTTCAAGGACCGGCTGGACAACAACGCACACAACTGCAAGGAACTCTTCAACATCGTGAAAGAGCTTTCCAACCCCAGCGCAGGAAACAACGACATCACCCCATCGCAAGACCTCTGCAACTCCCTCGCTTCATACTTCCACAACAAGATCGCCGACATACACAACAGCTTCAACAACCAACCAACGCACACCATGACCGAACAACCACCCCCCACCACCACCCTCCACGCCTGGACCCCGATCAGCACCGAAGACACCATCCGCA
Source organism: Lissotriton helveticus (assembly GCF_964261635.1). NCBI lineage: Eukaryota > Metazoa > Chordata > Amphibia > Caudata > Salamandridae > Lissotriton > Lissotriton helveticus. The sequence goes on along the minus strand of NC_136068.1, from coordinate 1,327,279,754 downwards.
CGATGAACTCCATCCACTCCGGATCACCGACCGACCCCTGCCCTCACCACGTCTTCAACAAGGCCGACGCTGTCATCGCACCCCACCTGCGAGACATCATCAACACATCCTTCGACACCGCCACCTTCCCCGAGAGCTGGAAGCACGCCGAACTCAGCGCTCTTCTCAAAAAACCCACAGCGGACCCCTCCGAACTCAAGAATTACCGCCCCATCTCGCTCCTCCCGTTTCCAGCCAAAGTCATCGAGAAGATCGTCAACAAGCAGATGGCCGCCTTCCTCGAGACGAACGGATCCCTCGACCCCTCACAGTCCGGCTTCAGAGCCAACCACAGCACCGAGACCGCCCTCATCGCCGCCACCGATGACATCCGAGCCCTGATGGACAATGGAGAAACAGCGGCCCTCATCCTCCTAGACCTCTCCGCGGCATTCGACACGGTCTGCCACCGCACCCTAGTACGGCGCCTCAGCAACATCGGCATCCAGGACAAGGCGCTGGAATGGATCATCTCCTTCCTCGACGGAAGAACACAGAGAGTCCGCCTACCACTGTACAAGTCAGAGGCCTCCGAAGTCATCTGCGGCGTCCCCCAAGGATCATCCCTGAGCCCCACCCTCTTCAACGTCTACATGAGCCCCCTCGCGGCCATCGTACGCAAACACAACCTCAGCATAATCTCCTACGCCGACGACACCCAGCTGATCCTCTCCCTGACCAACGACCCCGCCGCCGCCAGAGCCAACCTGCACGAAGGGATGAAAGAGGTAGCCGAGTGGATGACGACCAGCCGCCTGAAACTGAACTCGGACAAGACGGAGGTCCTCATCCTGGGCTCCTCACCCTCCGCCTGGGACGACTCCTGGTGGCCCCCCGCCCTGGGCACCGCACCCAAACCGACTGACCATGCACGAAACCTGGGCGTCATCCTGGACTCCTCCCTCTCCATGACCAGGCAAGTCAACAACGTCTCCTCGGCGTGCTTCAACATCCTACGCATGCTACGGAAGATCTTCTGGTGGATCCCCACCGAGACCAGGAAGACCGTCACCCAGGCCCTCGTCACCAGCCGACTGGACTACGGCAACGCCCTATACGCCGGTACCACCGCCAAGCTCCAGAAGAGACTCCAGCGGATCCAGAACGCCTCAGCCAGACTCATCCTCGACATCCCACGAACCAGTCACATCTCCGGACATCTGAAAGACCTTCACTGGCTCCCCGTCAACAAAAGAATCACCTTCCGCCTCCTCACCCACGCACACAAAGCCCTACACGACCAAGGCCCGAGCTACCTCAACAGCCGAGTCAACTTCTACGCTCCCAAACGCCACCTCCGATCAGCCAACCACGCCCTCGCCGCCGTCCCCCGCATCCGAAGAGCGACTACAGGAGGAAGGTCCTTCTCCTACCTGGCCGCCAAGACCTGGAACTCCCTCCCGACCGACCTGCGCCTGACCCAAGACCACCTCTCCTTCAGGAAGAAGCTGAAGACCTGGCTGTTCGAGCAGTAGCGGCACCGCCCACCCCCCCCCCCCAGCGCCTTGAGACCCTACGGGTATGTAGCGCGCTTTATAAGTGTCAATGATTGAATAGCGAATTTTGCATTTGGGATGATGAATACCAAATGCAAAAATTGCACTCACTTTGTGAGTGCAATTTAGCTTGATGAATCTGGCTGTAAGTGATTTGCCCAGAATCACAAGAGGTTTTTGGCATCGTTACCGAGAATCGAACCCAGATCCCCAGGTCCGAGGTCGAGCGCCTTAGCCATTAGGCCAACCCCTCTCCCCTCTTCTGTGTGGGATATCAAGGCATGCATTTCCCAATCTGATTTGCAATTGAACAGGGAAGTCGCTGGCCGCTCACAATTAACTGATTGGCTTGCTGCAGCGCGCTCTGTTTGCCACTCAGGTGACCTGCTGTTTAATGAGAGTCCCGGAAGAGTTAAAGCGCCTACAATGCTCCGGGAACCCTGTGAGTACCGGTACTTTCCTTGTCTAGAGAGAAGCTTCGGTACTCCGGGGGAGAAATTTGAAAAATGCCGGTGCTCGGTACCGGTTTGTACCGGCCCATTTACAGCACTGGACGCGGGATGTTATTAATCTCAGGAGACTAAAGTGAGTCCCAACAAGTAATTTTGATTCAGCTCTGGAGATGGATGTCCCAACAAGTAATTTTGACATGGTCTGGGACTGCCGGCCACCCCCCGCCCTAACACATAAATCACATTACCCATTGAACAAGTCAACACCTAGTTCTTTGGAAGTCAGGTGATCTGAGACCACCTGGCCGTATTTATTAAAATATGAAACAAAATTAAAAATTTTAATAAAATAAAACTTTTACTCAATTATTAAATGCAAATTTCAGAACATTAGATTTACATCAATTTCGGACATGATATGATGGGCTAACCTTAACAAGTAGCTAATACAGCGTGGTTCCTAACCGAATCTAACATCCTGAAAAATTTACTTTGCATTCTAATCATTTTGGTCCTACGGCAAGGTCGCTAACCGGTGTCAGATCCTTTTTACCAGCTACGCTCTCACGTCCGAGATGCTCATGCGCAACCCGGGCCCGCTTACCCTCGTGCGCTCCCTGAACTCCATTTAACCATAACAGGAGGGCCCTTACACTCGCGCCCCTTGATGACGTCATAGTGTATGTGAGGGGTGGCTACCAGCCTGAGGAAAGCGTAACACTGTGGGGACGAGGAGCGAGCCTGGGGAGCGCGGGCACAAAGAGGCCCCTTCCCGCTCTCCCCAGGCTCTTAACCCCTTCCAAGGTCGAAGTCCCGCCCCCCCGACCCGGAAGTGTAACAACCACTTCCGAGGCGGGTGCGGGACGCGAAACCCAGGAAGGGGTCGGGCAGCAAGGGGGGGGCCGGGCCCAGCCATGTGTGCGTGGGGGCCGATTGGCCCCCCTTTTCTCATGGTCTGGGACTGCCGGCCACCCCCCGCCCTAACACATAAATCACATTACCCATTGAACAACTCAACACCTAGTTCTTTGGAAGTCAGGTGATCTGAGACCACCTGGCCGTATTCATTAAAATATGAAACAAAATTAAAAATTTTAATAAAATAAAACTTTTACTCGATTATTAAATGCAAATTTCAGAACATTAGATTTACATCAATTTCGGACATGATATGATGGGCTAACCTTAACAAGTAGCTAATACAGCGTGGTTCCTAACCAAATCTAACATCCTGAAAAATTTACTTTGCATTCTAATCATTTTGGTCCTACGGCAAGGTCGCTAACCGGTGTCAGATCCTTTTTACCAGCTACGCTCTCACGTCCGAGATGCGCATGCGCAACCCGGGCCCGTTTACCCTTGTGCGCTCCCTGAACTCCATTTAACCATAACAGGAGGGCCCTTACACTCGCGCCCCTTGATGACGTCATAGTGTATGTGAGGGGTGGCTACCAGCCTGAGGAAAGCGTAAACTCCCTCCCCCGCACCCTTCTAACCGATGGATACTTGCCCCTGAAGTTCTGGGAGAGACCAGTGGCCCCTCCCCCTGGGGGCCCCTTTCGTGAATGGGACCGCCCCCCTAAGGACCTTCAATTGCTGCTCACCGATTATGACCGTACCGCCACAGGCCAGCATAGTTGACCGACTATCTGGCCCCCCCCAAAAGACTACACTCCCTAACAAACTAGGTCACATCCCCCTCGCAAAGCCCTCTACCCATGCTAAGATGTTCCTTATGAATAGGGCATTCCCTGACTCAGTTAAGTGGACCCCGTCCCGCACGTAAAACTGCTCTCCCCAGATGCACCCATGAGGTATGGTCTGAAGGACCGGCGTTCTGAATAGCTTGTACAGCTTATTGTTGACCCTCTTTACCGAGTTATTCAACGCGCTGACTGAGTCCCCCCCCCTCCACTGCAGTCTTGGTATCAACTGGGACCATACAATAGTAACACCTGGTAACAGTTTTGCTAGCCACCCTGCTGTTGCTATGATTTCTTCCAGGAGGACCCTTCTCCCCAGATCCGGTAAGTCATTCCCCCCCAGATGCAAGATCACCACTGAGGGCGGTGAGCTGTGTCTCTTGAGTAGTTCAGCCATATAACCCCTAAGCTGACTGAGGCGAAGGCCCCCCCTGCCGTGAAAGGAGACCATAGAACCCTCGCTCTCCACCCTCTGTCTACCAGTTCCTGCAAGAAAAAGGGGGTTAGCACGTTTCACATATGAATGACCCACTACCCACACTACCACATTCTTCTTAGTGTCCTCCTGCCGGTCCCTTGATGTTGACGGATGGTTGCGCTGATCCATGTGCAGTTTCCGTCCTGCGTCACAGGCCCGAGAAACTGTAAATAAACCGGACAAAAAGCAGGCGTAAGAAAAGGTGGCGGCCGACCCTTACAGCATGTGCAGCCTCACATAACGCTTATATGCTTTCGAGGACCATCTCCCAATCCTTTGCACACTAGTTGTACTCAAGCCTCGAGCCGTGGCTTCCGTGGCCGCTCCTATCCGGAAAGAGTGTGTCCCAAATTCCCTGTGGTTAAAGCCTGCCTTGTTCACCCTCATAGCTAGGACCCTCTGAAATTGAAATCTGGTCAAGGGGGTACCATCCTTATGCATTAGCAATGCTCCCCCAGACTCCTCCACTCGCTGCCCCATCAGTGCTTCCACATGTGCCACTGGGCAGCACGGGTTGTTCCGCGCCCGGTGTAACACCAGGCCTTCCCCCCTGGCCTCCTGGTCAGTCTTGGATTTCCTAATGTGAACCCGCATTGTGTCGCCCCTCACGTTGACATCATGCAGTTGAAGGCCGCCCCCACTATCCAGCTTGTTGGCAGCTACCAGTTCGCCTACCCTAAAAGCCCCATAAAACGCCAGAGAGAAGGCAGCTCTAAACAAAACCACTTCGTCTGCAGAACTACATATGTCCGGCAGAGCGAGGAGCACCGCTGACAATCGGTCAAAACCTATCGGTTTCCTAGCATCGGCGGACGGAGCCTGCAAGCGCCGCCATCCTTTCAATGCTTTCTGCACTTGGAAGCTGTTTGTTGGGTCCCTTACCCCCTTGGCGCGTGCGAAAAAGGAGACCGCTGCCTTGTGTCTGCTAGCTGTTGCCGCCGTGCGCCCTTCCTTATGTAATGCGCTCATGTACCTGTTGAAACTAACCTCTAGGTTCCACTCGCTCTCCCAACCCTGACCCAAAAAATTACAGTAAGACCTGAACGCCCCTTCGTAAGCTGTCTTTGTCTTTGTCGCTAGGCTGGCTGCCACGAGGTCGTGTAGTTGGGGGCACCAATGAATCGCTGGGAAATGGGCCGGGGATGCCTCTGCCTCCGGCATGTGATCTCTGAATACCTGCATCTTAAAGCGAGAAAGAGCATCAGCTGCGTTATTTAACACCCCTGGGACATGCTTGGCCCTGAAATGTATGTTCAATGTCATGCAACACAGCATAATCTCTTTCATCAGGCGTAGTATGAATGGACACCTCGCCGCCTGTTGGTTGATGCATTTAACCACAGTCATGTTGTCTGACCAGAAAATCACCGAGCGGTTGGCCAATTCCCCCGGCCACACTTTTACTGCCACCCAAATTGGGAAGAGCTCCAGGAAGCCGATGTTCATAGTCAGGCCGGCCTCCTCCCACCAGGCGGGCCACTTTTGCGCCACCCATTTCTTGCCAAGGATTGCACCAAACCCCACACTGCCTGCAGAGTCAGTCCATAAACCTAGGTCCTCTGAGGACAGCGTGGGGGCGCCCCAAAGCACTCTGCCATTGAAGTCCTCCAGGAATGCAATCCATATCCGCATATCCTGGCGAACCTCAGCAGATAGCCGTGTACGATGGTGTTTCTCCCGCAGACCCTTCATGGCTTGTGCGATTGAGCGGGAAAACGGGCGTGCCATGGGAATCACCCTCAGTGCAAAGTTCAGCTGACCCACTGCCTGTTGTAGCAATTGTAAAGTTACTTTCATTGCCTGCAAGCATAGCTCAAGAGTTGCCTTGAATTTTTTAATCTTATCTATGGGTAGTCTAAAGCAGCCTTCCACTGAATCCAATTCAATTCCCAAGAATTCTAAGCACGTCAATGGCCCTACTGTTTTCCCCTGTGCCAGCGGGACCCCGAAAGTATGCATGAGCACGCAAAACTCCTGCAATGCTGACGCGCACTCCCTTGATCCCACCGGACCCAGGAAAAGAAAATCGTCTAGATAATGCATGACATGCTGGTGCCCTGAAGATTGTCTGAAGACCCACTCGAGGAAAGAGCTGAATTGTTCAAAATATGAACATGAGATAGAGTAGCCCATGGGCATGCACTTATCCATGTAGTACTTTCCTTCAAAAGAGAAACCTAACAGGCGCTGGTCCGCTGGGTGCACCAGGAGAAGTCTAAAGGCTGATTCAATATCTGATTTGGCCATCAATGCCCCAGGGCCCAAGGTCCTCAACATGTCCGCTGCCTGATCAAAAGAAGCATATTTCACACTACAAATTGACTCATCTATTGCATCATTCAAAGATAGGCCCTTAGGCGCTGACAAATTGTGTATGAGCCTGTACTCGCCCTTTTCTTTCTTTGGCACTACGCCTAATGGTGAACAGACAAAATTCTGTGCGGGGATGCCATTAAAGGGTCCCTCTACCCTCCCTAAGCGCAGTTCCTTCTCAATTTTGTTCGCTACCACCTTGGGATTGGTCAGAACTGATAACTGGTTCCTGCACTGTGGTGTCCAGATATAACTCCCAGCTGGAATTCGAAAACCATGTGTGAAACCCTCTTGTAACAACCTCCCGGAAGTGTGAGTAGGGTACCTATTGAGCCAGGCGATCATGGCCGTCAACAAAATAGGAGAATGCCCCATAATGGGGTGTATTTTGTTATTCCGGTTTCCTCCTCCCTCTGTTGCCAGACCCATTGCCCTTTGCCCTGCATGTCGTCTCTGGGTGGGAAGGATGGCCGCATAAGTTGCACGCGTGCCTGAATTTGCATGTGCCAGGTGCTCTGCTGCACGTCCGCCTGTTGAAATCCCAGCACACCCCTTTTCCGCCCGTATTACCTCTGTTTTTTGTACCCATTTCCCCACCCTGCGCTGGTCGAAAGGGCTGCTGAAAGGGCTGTTGGGGCTTGGGCGAATAACCTTTATTCCAGGCCGCACTAGTGCTGGCGGATTGACCCTTCTCAAACTGGGAATGCCAGGAAATAGAATCTACCTTGTCCCATGCTAAAGACCTGTTGAACTCTCTGGATTTCCTGAAAGCAATGTCATACTCTTTCCAGACATCCCCCCCATGATTCTCATGGTACATTGTAATCCTGCTCTGATAGCAGGCCATAACCGATTGCATACCTGGGAATCGTTCTCCAATCACTGCACTATAAACAGAAAACGCCCTGAGCCAGTTTATGAGTGTCTCCTCCACCCTAAATTTGTGCAGTTGTGATCTCCATTCGCTAGGCAACATCATATCTTTCTGTGATTTTGCGTATTCCCATTCCCTGTTATCGAATAGTAGTGAAAAAATATTAACATACTTGTCTGCCCAAATTAACTCCTTCACACTCTGGGATACATGCTGCGCTAGACACTCCCCCCTGGAGGGTATTGAGCCCTCGCCCATCACCGGCAGGGCAACCTCCTTACCATTTTCATTGGGTTGTGTAGAGTCCACTGTCTTGGCTGCTCCCCCCGTATTCGCTGCACCTGTTTGGGGAGAAATTGTTGCACCCGACGTGCTGCCCTGACCATTGGCCATCAATATTTGAGCCACCAATTTTTGTGCCTCGGCCGTGGGATCTGTTGTGGCCGGCAAAACTCCCCCAATCCCCAACCAAGGTAGTACCGCCGCTATTTGTGCCGCCAGTTCTGGTGGCACTGGCCCTGGCACGGGCAAGACTGGCAAGACCACAGTTGATACCGGTGTACTCGCTGGCGTAATTGGTAGCGGGATACTCATGGGGACCGGGGCAGGGGATGGCACGATAGGTGCCGCTGAGACACCCACTGGGGCAGGAGCCGGAACGCCCGCAGGGGGCTGAGGGGTAGTCGTTGGAGAGCTAGGTGCCACTGGCAGTACCGTAGGAATTGGACTCGGGGACCCCCCACCCTCCCCGGACCTCGGGGGGCGACCTACCCCTTTCTCGTTTCTGGCACGCTTGGGCGGTGATTCAAACTCACTCCTCGGTTTGGGGGGCACTATCGTCCGCTTAGGCCTTCCCACTGGGCCTGCCTGGGCATCAACCCTTGCTCCCAATTCCGCCACAGTCCTACCCAACTTGTCAACTTTCCCCAAGCGTTTATCCATGGCTGACATCCTACGCATCATTGTCTGAAACATCCGTCCCACACTCGGGTTCCCTGACCCCCGTCTCGCTGACATACTGTTCACACCCTACACTACACAATATGTTACTTGTGAGCACACCGTGCTCCGTACCTGACCCTGTTGAAACTCACGAGATGGCCGCCAGAAAATCGCCAAATGAGATGCCCTCTGCAGCTGCCCGGCCCGCAGTATTCAAATCTTGAACCCCTATGAGAGAAAATTTGTTAAAACCGAATTGTGGCAATCATAAGAGGGGGAAAATATTCCAGTTCCTGCTATGTCACAGCATCTACCTCCCAATCTGATGCACGCAATCACAGAAACGAATATTTCTTGAAAAAGCACCACTGTGCAGTGCTACCAATGCTTATAATCCAATAACAGCCCTGCAAGATTCAGCAAATATTCTGCACATAATAATCAATATCATTGTACCTGGCGGAAAAAACAAGGCAGCGTCAGAGAAACCATCCAAGTCATAAAATTAGTATTAAATTGCACCTTTTCTAAACCCGGTCTATTCGAGTTACATGAGCCTATGTTAATAATGACAAAAAACACCCTGCCAGGTGCAAACCTGACTCAATAAGTATGCACTTCACAGAAACAGCTGTAAAATTACACAAAACCAAACGATCATAGTTTTTTTTGCCCCTTCAGTAGCAGGGCATTAACAGTCCCAAAGCCTGCTCAGCGTTCGTTTTATCCGTTTCAGAAACCCTTGGTCTCCCCTCCGCTCAATGCCCTTGATTAGCCTGCGGAACCGTAACACACTCGTAACCCGGCAGCGCCCTGCAATCCCAGGATCCGAATACTTGGATCAACTGCTGCACTGCCGAGCCCCCCCCTGCCCCGCACAATACCTCGTGTCGACGATACCGCAGAACTTTTGTGCACGCGTTGGGTCCCGGGTGCCTCCGCTCCCAATCCGCAGACTCTCCGTGCCCGTGTATGGCCCCCAAGTGCCTCTGCTCCCAAACCGCTCGGTCTTCAATACACTGCTCGTTCTTCGCGTCCGCAGTTTTCCACGCGCCCGGCCACAGCAATCTGCATTCAGCGCCGCAGCAATCAGCTCCCGGACACAGCAATCTCCCGGATGCCGGACGAAAACCTCGGCGAAAACCTGAAAGATATAAAAGAAAATTAGACTGCCCCACGGTGGGGGCGAGGAGCGAGCCTGGGGAGCGCGGGCACAAAGAGGCCGCTTCCCGCGCTCCCCAGGCTCTTAACCCCTTCCAAGGTCGAAGTCCCGCCCCCCCGACCCGGAAGTGTAACAACCACTTACGGGGCGGGTGCGGGACGCGAAACCCAGGAAGGGGTCGGGCAGCAAGGGGGGGGCCGGGCCCAGCCATGTGTGCGTGGGGGCCGATTGGCCCCCCTTTTCTTTCAGTGCTGGAGATGGCTGAACCCCCACTTTTCTGAGCGCCCCTCAATTTGGATTTAGCAACAAACACTCTCCCCTTCAGCATTACCTACTTTTCGTAGATTTGATTTGCGTTGTACTGACAAGGCCTTCCTAAAAGGATTAGCTGGGATTCTCAGATTCTGATCTGATACATACATACAAAGTACGATATATTTTATCTTGTGTGGTCTGAGGTTACTACAGCGTGATCCTTAAAATAGCCAGCAGATGGCAGTGTTACACTCGCAATGAAAGAAAGTGCTTTCAAATGTTATGAAAAACCACGGAAAGATTAAATATTTTCGTCCCATTGGTAACATTGTTTATATGGTATACTATGTTTTTTGCAGATGCTTCATCTCTAGGGTGACCAGATCTTGAGAACAAAAAACCGGGACATTTTACAAAAATAGGAGGAATACAATTTTACATCAACGGAGTGGCGCAGAATTACAGCTCTCATCAACATGGGGATACAGAAGAGGCACTAAGAAAATAAATAACATGCAATTTATAAAACCAGCGTCATACCGGTTAATTAAATTGTTCACTTAAAACAGCTGCTAACTAGCACAGCTTTAGAACACCTAAAAGGTGCTTCTCACTGTTTTCAGTTGACCCCCTCTAAAAACCGGGACATGAGCCAAAATTGTCGAAATCTGCCGGAACAGGCGGTGGAAACCTGGGAATGTCCCGGCAAAGCCAGGATGCCTGGTCACCCTATTCATCTCTCAATGTCCATCCACAGGCTAGGACTCCACTTACCATGTATTTAGCTGTCACAGCTACAAGTAATGAAACCTCCCCATGCTTAGTTTGAGTTGGTGGTTCCTGGTGGAGGCCACGGCACTCACTTTTAGACACTGGCACTGATTTTACCTCATCAGACATTTCACGAAAGCAAGAGAGTGGAAAACACACACGGGAAAGAAGAGGGAAGAGAAAGGCAGGAACAAACGCTACCAAGGGAGAAAGCAGGAACCTTCAGGTGAGAGATAAAGGGGGCAGGCAGCGCCCGGCAGTGGATCAGAGAGGCCTGAGCTCAGTGGCGGCTGGTGACATTTGAACGTGGTGAGGCGGAAAATGATTTCTGCACTGTAGCTCACAAGCGCAGCGCTCATGCCCGAACACCCTTGAGAAAAAATGTGAAAATCGAGTGGTTCATCACAGTACCCTCTGGTTCACCATTGCCACCCTCTGGTTCATCACAGCACCTCTGGTTCATCACAGCACCCTCTGGTTCATCACTGCCACCCCCTGGTTCATCACTGTCGCCCTCTGGTTCATCACTGTCACCCTCTGGTTCATCACTGCCACCTTCTGGTTCATCACTGCCACCCTCTGGTTCATCACTGTCACCCTCTGGTTCATCACTGCCACCCTCTGGTTCATCACTGCCACCCTCTGGTTCATCACAGCACCCTCTGGTTCACCACTGCTTCACCATTGCCACCCTCTGGTTCATCACTGTCACCCTCTGGATCACCATTGCCACCGTCTAGTTCTTTACTGCCACTCTCTGGTTCATCACAGCACCCTCTGGTTCATCACTGCCACTCTCTGGTTCATCACTGCCACCCTCTGGTTCATTACTGCCACCCTCTGGTTCACCACTGCCACCCTCTGGTTCACCACTGCCACCCTCTGGTTCACCACTGCCACCCTCTGGTTCATCACTGTCACCCTCTGGTTCACCACTGCCACCCTCTGGTTCATCACAGCACCTCTGGTTCATCACAGCACCCTCTGATTCACCACTGCCACCCCCTGGTTCATCACTGCCACCCTCGGGTTCATCATTGCCACCCTCTGGTTCATCACAGCACCTCTGGTTCATCACAGCACCCTCTGGTTCACCACTGTCACCCCCTGGTTCACCACTGTCACCCTCTGGTTCATCACTGCCACTCTCTGGTTCATCACTGCCACTTTCTGGTTCATCACTGCCACCCTCTAGTTCATTACTGCCACCCTCTGGTTCATCACTGTCACCCTCTGGTTCACCACTGCCACCCTCTGGTTCATCACAGCACCTCTGGTTCATCACAGCACCCTCTGATTCACCACTGCCACCCTCTGGTTCACCACTGCCACCCTCTGGTTCACCACTGCCACCCCCTGGTTCATCACTGCCACCCTCGGGTTCATCACTGCCACCCTCTGGTTCATCACAGCACCTCTGGTTCATCACAGCACCCTCTGGTTCACCACTGCCACCCCCTGGTTCACCACTGCCACCCCCTGGTTCGCCACTGTCACTCTCTGGTTCATCACTGCCACTCTCTGGTTCATCACTGCCACCCTCTAGTTCATTACTGCCACCCTCTGGTTCATCACTGTCACCCTCTAGTTCATCACTGCCACCCTCTGGTTCATGTCCCAAGGGGTTCAACTCTGGCACAATTATGTCCACTGATGACATACTGGCACAGTAATGGTCAATCTTGGCATATATAGGGCATCCTTGGGTGAATCATAGCATAAGGGTCGCACGGCTATCCTCATCAGAGCATGAGCACGCGGGGCTAATTGTGGCCTTTATGTCACATAACAGTGACTGTCATTAGAATATTAACGTCCGTGACTGACACTGTGTGGTGTTTATGCACGAGGTTAGGCAGCCGCTGCACACTTGTGGCGCTGGTACAATGTTGACATCTTTGGCACGTCCTGGTAACACCTGTTCTGACGGCGCAGAATCAGACAATGTGATGCAATTGTCTATGGAAATTGAAAGCTGACATTTGGGGGAAAATAGATGAAATCGGATTTTTGAAACAAAAATGTACTTTTCTTTAGAAAAAGGAAAGATTTTTTTTTGTGCGTTCACAAAAATGGAAAGTGCATAGTGGATAGAGCACGTGTATTTTGAGAATCTGTCATGCTGGTGTTTGAAAACAGAATGATAAATGAGCAATCCCCATTTACAGCTGCTCTTTGAAGGGTAGTTGGGGGGGATTTACAGCTGCTCGTGTTTCCTCTGTGCCAGGGGGCACTTGCTGCTGTCGTTGTTATTGCCTTGGTCGTGTGGGCGCATCCTATCCCCGCCCCATTAGGAGACCGGGGGCTGCGGCATGAGCAACCCCCCGTCTCCCAAGGGGGAGGCTAGTGCGCATGTCCGCTCCGGGCAGGAAAATGACCTGTCCGAAAGAGGACACGGCACTAGCGTGTCTGCACAGCCCCGCCTCCCCCTTTTCCTGATGGTTTCTGGTCCGGCACAGTAACCGGCCGGCCAGAAACTCGTTCCTGAATGTGTGATTTAGGCACACATTGGCAGTCCGGATGGCGGCGGTGTGCATTGGGAGGGCAACGCCCCAACGCCCCAATGGACGCACCGCCGCTGCCTGAGCTGTTGGTTAGGCAGCTGTTGTTTGTATTCGGCACGCTGACATTTAATAGCACTGGCCGAGGGCTTCTGAGCAGAGCTTTGGGCACCAGCACTCATTCTTTTACAAATTAAGCACTGCCAACCACTCTCCCAGAGGTCGCACTAGCCTTGTGAAATGTCATTTAGATTTGAAGCTACTGAGTACAACAATTTGAAGTATTACAACTTTTTTACTATAAGCCCACCTAAACAAAATATTTTGAATTCTGGGCCTCCTTCCAGAACTATATGGCAAAGAATGAGGGAGTGAGAGGAGCATAGCAGAGCACAGCGGCTGTATCCGTAGCTCATAACCCACACTAAATGTGAGGCTTATAAAAGGGATGCATTAAACAAAAACAGTAATTGTCCCAAAAATACTGCTCCCCATTATTGAGGAGTTGTGAGTCCCTCGCTATGTTACGCCCCAATGCAACTGCACCTGCTGCACTAATGATACCTTTGGCCTTGAGCAGCAGGCTATCTCCTCTGCCACTTTCTTCCCTTCCCCATCATGCCTGGCCATCACTCCAATCTTAAACCCTTTCGCTGCTTCTGATGGCCAATGGCCGTCGTGCGCATTACCTCAGTAGTGCTGCGCACGGCCTTTGGCCGACGCGGCCCCGCCCACTGCACTAAACCGCCGCACCGCGGCGGAATTGCCGCCGCCGTGGTTAAGCTCTCTGTGCCATTTAAATATTAAAAAATACAAAAATATACCACATGCCCTTTTTTGCAGCACAGGTGCCCTCAGCCCTAATGCCTGAAAAGGAAAATAAGCTCAAAAGTATGAGGAGGCAATTTTTGTTTTACCTGCCACCGTAAGATATCAGCTTCTCACAAGGTGAGTGTGTGAAGGGGACCGATACCGTGTGACACACAGTGGCGCTGTGTGAGTGGGCAGGTCTGAAAGGCACTTTTCTCAAGTAGCTGACATTTAGGTTTCCTCAAATGCTCCGATTCCCCATCCTCTGACATGAATTTAATCTGCCAGTTAGATCTGGGTCCACCCACTAGATTCTGGCAAAAATACTTTATTAGTTGGGATCAATAAGCCGCCCGATGTGATGACAAGAGAATCCTCATTCTTCACGCAAGTCAGTCGCACCTGAGGTGCAGGCAGCGCCCCCATGGGTTTTGAGGTGGAGGGAATTTTGAAAAGATCATGCTTCAGTGGCTAAGGCGCTCGACCTCAGACTGGGGATCTGGGTTCGAGTCTCGGTAACAACGCCAAAACCTCCTGTGATTCTGGGCAAATCACTTAGGGCCATATGTATCAAGGTACCAATTAGCGATTCTGTAATAGCAATTTTTAGGAAATCGCTATTTCAGAATCGCTAATTGGTATGTATCAAGAAAATCGCAATTTTTTAGCAATTTCTTGATATTCCTTAATTGCGAATTCGTAAATTGCGAATTCTCAATTAAGGAATACTTTCCCATTCATTTCTATGGGCCGGGAGGCCCATAGGAAGGAATGGGAATTTATTCGCAATTTGCGATTCGCAATTTGCTAATCGCAAATTGAGAATAATTTCAAGGGTGCAGGGGTGTCCAAAGGACACCCTGTTGCACCCCTAAAATAGGCATGGATGCACATGTGGTGCACATACATGCCCTATGACATGTATGTGCGTCACATGGCACTTTGAAAAATTCAAAAATTGGCATTTTTCAAGAAATTCGCAAATTACCACCAACTTGAAGTTGGTGGTAATTTGCGATTCCTTAGGGACAATTAGCAATTTTTTTTAGCTTCATACATTGCATTTAAGGAATCGCAAAATTTGCGATTCCTTAAATGCAATTGCAAAATAAGGAATCGCAAATTTTGCGATTCCTTATTTTGCACCGGATTTTCATTCATACATCCCATTTAGCAAATTCGCATTCGCAAAGGCCGAAATTCTGCGAATTTTGGTGTTTGCGAATGCGAATTTGTATGTTACATATGGCCCATAATCTCCCCGTGCCTAAAACAAATGTGTGTCCTCATGTAACGTAACTGGTGCTATTTAAAGCGCTCTGATACCCGATTCGGTGCGGGTCTAGTTCGAGCTATATACAACTCTAAAAAACAATATAAAAAAATCTGTAGAACCCGTCGCCGGTCTGAGTTCATCTTTTACCTCTCCAAAATAAACTCCAGCGACCAAACCCCCTCTCTCCTCCCCACCACACCTTCAACTGGTGTCTAATATTGCGTCTGGTTTACCAAAGCACTTTTCCTTCAGCTCCAAAGTAACTATTCAAAATCGGAGCCTACATCTTTTTAGTTTGTGTTTGTCCTCTACCCGAGACTGGGCTGCCTGACAAAAGATGGTCCCCAGGCAAACGTAGTCCTCTCTGTGAGCTTGATGCAGCAATAGAAATTGTTGCATCGTATAAAAAGGCTTAGGATTGGTCACACACCCTAAATACTTAGCAATTTATAACTCTATAATCAGACAATATCTTTCAGTCCCCAGCCGTCAAAAATTTTAGATTGCATGTCTGGGGAAAGCCTGATCATTGTAATAATGCGGATTTCCACATTGAACTGCTTAAAGGTAGTCCAGACCAGACTCCATGATATGCTTGGATGACTCCATCCCATCACCAGCTGTGCGATGCAATGCATCGGCCTATACATCTGGTAAATGGTCCATTCCTTTTCCACCAGTGCCGCAAGATGTACTGCGAATGTGCCGTACGAATGGCAACATTTACAGGTCTCAGGGTTGGAGACCTCTATGCAGAAGCTTTGTTGGCTATTGCACTCATTCGCCTTGACTCACTCTCTAGTGGGAACTCTGGGGGCCTTCCACAGACAACGAAAGTCAGTAACCAGATGATTCTTTAGGTAGAAAGATACACCCACCAAAAGCTTGTACTTTTTTAACACTGACATCAAAAGAGTTGCTATTAAAGTAGGTCTCTTTCCCTTGTTAGCTGCCGCTTTCTGGAAAAGCTTTGTAGAAGGGAGAACAGTTGTCTCTCCTGAGAACTCAAGTGCACAATATCTGCTTCTCATGCTCTCATCGTCCTGGGCTCTACCTGGTTTAAAATCCAAACACAGGACAATAGGTAATATAATCCTCTAAGGGCTGATTGGCGCTACCACAGTATCTGGTGAGGCGCCCATAGCTCTTGTATCCTTCTAGTCCAGCAGTCCCAATCACCTCATCACCAACAACTCTAGGAACAACCATAACAATGTATGGACCTTACCTCAGCTTCAGTGTCAAAGACTCTGCCATGGACAATGGCCTAAATTGAATCAACAGCTGGCATCAGGGCACCCCTGAGGGCACAGTGACCCTTCTGCTTCCACATCAGGCGCTGCTTCTTACTCCAAGGCTGGAGGTCAGACAAGCTCTCCATTAGCCCTTTGTCACCTTGTTATGCACCGTATGACTTGAATGAACCAGAAATTGCACCTATTGTTACAGATATTGCCATACTAATTACGCCTTTATTAGGTAGTGATTGTGCCAATAACAAGGGCCGCACCAGGCAAGGCTTATTCCAGGAATAATACCCTTATCAGATTGTGAAGCCAATGATCACAACCTCTTCATTTAATTACTGAACCAGTAATCATGCCAAAGTCCAGTAGATTTTGTGTATTGGTAATCAGAACTGTACATATGTTCACCCCTTTCTGGCTAGACGTCCAGGAGGATATGAAATATTTATTGTACCAGTATTTACACATGAAGGGGCAGCTCTTGTGTCAGTGATCATTTCCTTTGAGACAAATATTTTGCCAACAACCATCCTCTGAAAATTCTCTAGCAAAGGACCATGCTGAGACCACATATGTTTTTCTAAGAACCGCTAACAGCAAAGGCATTTTTCGTCTCTGTATATATACGAATTTATTACCTTTTCCCTAAGTACACATGACTTCAGCTGGAGCCAACTTTATCCTCCTAAATATGGCTCAAAGCAACGAAATGGTCTCATTGGTTAGCGTTAATGAGAAGCACTAGTGGTGGTGGATACGTTTCCCTGAGATATCATTGCGTTGGCGGCATTCTCGATAGACTTGTCTGTCTCTGGCCGGGTCATCAGTCAGCACATATTGGTTGGCTGGCGCTCAGCATCATCTTTCTGTCGCTGTGGAAAGAAAGCAATGTCTTTACCAGAAGTCTGGGCCAGGGCTGCCAAGATGTTTGGGATACCTGAGCTGCTACGAATGTCTGCTCCGGACGGTCTTTAGGGAGGAATTACTGCCCAGCGACAGAAGGCGATGGAAATCACTTCCAAATACTGGAGGTGGAAGGAATACACTGACTGAGTCCATGCATAGTTTTAAACAATAGGGTCTGCAGAATTCCTTGTTCTTGCCTTTCCTCCCCATCCTTGGTCCCCCATATTCGTCAGTATCCTGCCCACCTCCTTGATAGGTCCCTTTCTGTGGAGTATCCAAACCACAGGTATTAGCTGGGGCCCTAATTCCACAGTAAGGTGACCAACTGCTGTATCTTTTTTGAGGGAACAAGATTTCACCTTTATGCAACGACTCAGGCTTTACCTGTGATTTTCCTACAAGTCTGCAGGAGGATGCGACTTTCAGTCAGGTGTATTAGCTAAGGGACCCATTAGCAGGTTGATATATAGCTTTCTCTGTGATATACAGAATGGGGCCTAGGAATGCTGATAAGGGTGTTAGCACACTTCTTACTGATATTTCTTCATTTCCAAAACCTACACACTTCTATGGCTTTCTGTAGTGCTCAAATCGACCAGTTGCTGTTGTGTCCTCTGCCGTACACATATACGTGCCACTTTCAATACTTGTGACTCCCACTGATTTTATTTTCCTAGGGCGCACCCCAATAGCGCTGCTTTGTGCTCCGCCCTTGTCTCGCTGCCCCTCCTCTCAGCCATTTGGCCGCCTTTAAGCTTGGCATGCCAGGATTCCTCCCAGTCCAAAGTATTTGGACTGTAAAATTATTGTAGGTAATGAAGAGTCAATATTTTGGAAGATAACTTCGAGATCTCAAATGTTGCTAAACAATGAATGTCGGATCAACTGATTTAATACCATTGAGAAAAGCAGCATCACTTGGGCTCGGGTGACCAGATCACCCTCCATTGCTCATTTTGAAGCACGCTTGTGAGCAACCATGAACCCCAGATTCCCGATCCCAAAGTAAGTGGACTGGGCCACCTAATTCCCGAAAGAGTGACCAACTTCCACACACCACACCTCCGAAAACACCAATCACGTAGGTTAATAATCTTCAATAATCACACAATCACAATGTTTAAAAACAAAAGGAGATATGCTGGACTGCCACAAGGGCAAGCATGGCCCAGTCTTTCACTCGGGGAGCCATGCTCATACGTGGATGGTTTATATATGCTGGATAGGTGAGGGGTAAGGCAGGGAGATTAGCTTCAGGTGAGGTCACTTCAAGAACCGGCGTATGAGCCACAACTGAATAAATCCTCTTGTAACCCGGGTCTGTAGGTGGCCACAGCGCCATCGAGACGACCCATCGAGGCGATGCCGGACAGCTTCCTGTAGAAAGGGAAGGCTAGCACCAAGCTCTTAGTTGCTTCCCTGCTGCCCCCATCCAGCTTTCCAGCTGCCTTTGTGTGGAGAACATGCCTCTCTTGTTGCTTTGTCAATATTAATCTATCCCAGTTGCCATATTGTCAACAGAAACAGGATGGTTGAGGTGACTTGAGCAGTGTGTTAAAGAAGTATGGAGTAGTGAGAGGTCAATAAGATAGAAAAGAAAGGGTGCGAGCAGAGGTAGGGGTGAATAATGAGGGAGAGATGGTAAAAGGTGACAAATCACTCCCTATTATGGCCTGTAGTCTGGGGAAGGCAGACAGCTGCTCCACTGTGAGTTCACCTGCTCCAACATTCACTTCTTGCATGGGCGTAAATATTATGTTTTCCTGCCGTCAATTATTTAGAAAGTATCCTATTGTCGAAAACATGTGCAAAGTTTTAGAAAACCCTTTAGTTGTCCATGGCATCTCTCACCATCGATAAGTGTGTTTTATTCAAATATAGAGGGAAAGCTTCATCACAGCCTGAGGCATTTCTTGAGGATGAGTTCCATACTCAAGACTGCATCAGGTGGCTAAGGTTGTGTTTTCTGACATTCTGCAGATAGCACAGTTCTCAGTTTTTAACAGTAAAAGAAGAAACAACATTTGAATTTGAGTCTGATTTTTAGGGAAGATCATAATGAAATCATACTGCATGTCTCATTTATAGTTTTAAGTTTTTTAGTTTTGTTAACACAAGATGGGCGGACCTTAAAGAGGCTTTATCAATATGGCACGGTCAAGCACTGGAAAACTCTTATAGAGAAGTTAAATGGGTTCACAGACAGAGTGGTGTAGGGGGGATTCAGAAGGGACTCATGACAATCATTGAGTGTCTTTACTGTAGCACCCTCATTGTGTTTTTGGGTAAAAAGGACACAGACCCCTCACCCACATAAGTGACAAACTCCATCATAGGAGTTCGCCCCTCAGGGAAAACAAAAGTTGCAAAGTGGGCTCTCCACAAACTCTTTCTTCAATTTTGGGCAATTGGGACCCTAGATTCTAATAGTCTCTGTCATATGTGTCAACATGTTTCAGCCCGTTATGGATTCCCTGGGGGTTAGGGACATTGGTCATGACCAAGTGACCACAGTCACCCTTTCTATATTACTATGCACTCCTGAAACCTAAGTTAATGTGAAAGAAATGGGGAAAGGGAGAAGAGGGCCTGTTCCCAGGGAACCAGGACAATAAAGGTTGATTCACCTGTAGTATAAATTGGTGCAGAAAATAAGAGGTATAATGTAAGAGATACCACTGAGGACAAACAGACGCATATTAGGATGTCGCGTGGCGGTGAGTCCACACTCTTTGGACCCTTCACTCTTTGTTCCCGACATGCATTAGCACACGTTTCCAATGTATTGTGTAAAAGTATAAAAAGAGACATACACACTTCACAAATAGAGCATCAGTAATCCATCGATCACATGAGGGTGATAGAGGCGTGTCTGTAATTGCCAGTAATGTCAACGAGCCTTAATGAGCATTGTCTATGTAAGGAATCCCATGGTACTTCCTCCCCAGTCTGCTGGTATCCCCCTGATGCAGAAGTGCAGAAAGTGCCTGTATGTAATATTTAAAAACAATTTACACCCAAGGGAGGACAGACTGGCATCAGATGGTACGGTGCTGAGGAGCCCAATTGTGGGTACACATAGTGAGTTCATGAGAAATTTAGGGGCATATTTACAAGCCCTTATTGCCACCATAACATCACTTTTTTGGACGTTATGGTGGCCTAACGATGCCTTGTAAAAAACGCCCCCTTTCATGCTATACTTATTGTGAAATGGGTGGCCAATGGGTGTTACGGTGGGTGTTCCACCGCAAAGCCCATTGATTTTGACGCTGCCCCATATTTACAAGTGTGGCGTAAATATGGGGCAGCACCAAAATTAAGACCAGGGAAAACCTTGGCTTTACAGATCGCAACGAGGCGAAATGCATAAAGTAAGGTGTTCCTCGGACTAGAGACATGGGCACTGCCTATTCTCTATTCTGGTGCCCCATCTGTAAGTATTAACATCTTTGAAGTGAAACTTTTCTGGGTAAGAACTAAATTCAACCACCGCATTATAAGGTTTATAGGTGTGTGATAGGTCAAACTAGTAGATCATACGAAGTTATGTATAACCCTCAATGTGGATTCTTGTGGGATGTTGTTATATAATGATTCTACATCCAAACTGATCATCATCTGCATGATCGAATGTCAATGTTTTGAGGAGGTTAAGAGTGTTCTTTGTATCTTTTAAGTAACTCTTGTTAATTTCTTGGGACATTCATTAAATAATTAATTATTTTCATTTTGAGTTATATCTGTGAAAAATGCTTTTTTTAAATGTAAGTATTTCAGAGCGAACCATATGCACTGGAGGTTAAAAAGTAGATTTTCTTTTTAGTCCAGTTTCAGTGTTATTTGCTGGTAAGGATCTTTAAAGAAAAAAGTGTAGCGGAATTTTACTAAAGAATTGATGAAGTTCTGTATGAGTTTCGTATGCATCATGCAAATTGATATGAATAAAGCGGAGGCCCATATAGAGTGCCTTCATCTGTAATACACTTAAGGGGTAGTCACACTGGAAGAAGATTAGATTCTGCTCTAGGATTGTTGGTGCATTTAGTCCCTACCTCTGATCATGGTCATAATTGGGAAATTGTCTTCTTCACATGTTCAGGTGGTTCTCTGTTTTAGCCTCTTCCTTTCCCCCAGCTCTGCCTCTCCATAAAAATAGAAAGATTTGAAATTCCCACCATATGAGCCCTTCATTTGTTAAAATAGGGTCAAAATTGAGTGATTTAGAAGGAAACTGAGCTACTCCTCAGCCCCTTACCACTGTAGTATCTTCCCTGGAATTGAATACAGAGTTGCTAGGTTTATTGAACCTCTGATTCTGGCCTGTTGTATGCTTAGAATGGTATTCTGAATTAGTGTTGAATGATTATCCTTATTATGGGGAAATTTTGTATCCTGTGAGAACATTGCATATCCTTCTTACATTTCGCTATTTTTGAGTGGATAGGAATTCTGTGAGTCTTAATAGACCAGTGTTTCCATCACCAGCATAGTGACTTAAATTCTTTTTTCTATGTTCATTATTAAAACTGACCAGTCGCTAGAGCAAATCCATGCTACATGGAACCATTCCTGTGTGAAAAAAAGGTCCTCGAGAAAACTTCTTGTTTCAGTTGATACTATGAGGTCCCTCTGAGTAGCTTTTATACTGAAATATGTTGTCATAATTGCCCCATGTATGACTGTTTGACCTGCTGTTGTTAAACTGTGAAAGAGTCTGCGATTCATCTGCATTACTCAAAGATTGTGTAATATGTGTGTCTCCTAATACAGATGATCTACATACATTTGTTTCTATCGTATCATATCATGATATGATATCATAATGGCAAAGGATGTTTTCCTCTGCCATTATGAATTCTAGCTCTCAGGCTAGAGTGATAGTGAAAATTATGAAGATAGTGGGCTTAATACAAAGGCAAACAACTATGTTAGATCTTTTTAATCATTTGAATCTCCTCTGGCTTAGAGCACCACTGAATGAGTGTTCTAAGTCCTTTGCATGTAAGAGATAAAGTTCCCTTCATATTTATTTATTTATAAAGTTTTATATAGGGCGAACACGATCCAGAAAGATATCAAAGCGCTTTACAAAAGGAAGGAAGGAAGGTAATAAATGCAATATTGACATAAAAAAAGCATGATAAACATGAATAATTACAGTACAAAGGAGTCAAAGGAGAATAAAACAACATCTAATACATAGCGGCTAAGAAGGGGGCAAACAATGAGGTAAGGGAGAGTAGCATCAAATGAAGGTCTAACCGTTGTGTGATCAGATACTTCGAGCAGGTGATCATAACCCATTTAAGGTAAAAACTTGTTCATTAGGAATCGTTTGGCTTCTAGTTTGAAAGCAGCCGTGGAGGAGATTCTGCGTACTTCCGGAGGAAGAGAGTTCCAGATCTTCGGGGCAGCACTGAATAAGGCTCGTTGGCAGGTTCTCTGTTTGCTAAAGATTTGTGGTTTCAAGAGGAAAGATTTTGCACTTCTTGAGGGTCTACCACCCCCAGATAGTTCAAGTTTTTGCACTAGGTAACTGGGGGTTTTGAGAAAGAGGGCTTTGTGTCCCAGAAAAAGTAATCGTTAGCAGAATTCGAGCTTCATACGGCAACCATTTAAGGGATTTTAGGACTGGGGATATGTGTGTGTTTCTTTTGGTACCTGTAACCAGCCCAGCCACCGTGTTCAGAGATGCCCTTAGTGGAGCCAAGGTATATTTGGGGAGCCCACAGAGCGTAGCGCTGCCATAGTCAACTCTCGGCAACACAAGCGCTTGGACCACCTACTTGAAGTCAGATTGTGGAAGGAATGGTTTGATATTTCTGAGTGTCTTCATCAAGTGATTAGCTTCCTTACACACATTGCCGATATGATTCTTCATGTTCAGATGCTTGTCCAGGGTGATTCCGAGAGATTTGGCTGAATCTATAATGAGGGGGGGAGCAGTTGATGGCAGTGAGGTGATTCAACCAAAGGTCTGGCTTGGGGATGTGGTTCGGAGGATAGAGGAGAAGGAATTTTGTTTTTGGAGTGTTGAGCAGGAGGTGGTTCTCGGTTAACCAGTTTTGAGTAGACGTTAGGCTAGAGTTGAGTGAGATGATGTTGTCTGGGGAGGAGAGTTTCAAATAAAGTTGTGTATCGCCCGCATACATATGGAAGAGAATGTTCGTGGAATTTAGTGTATTAGCTAAAGGTTCCAAGAACAGGTTGACGAGTATAGGAGATAGGGCGGACCCTTGGGGGACCCTCATTAGTACTGGAGAGGGCTGGGAAAGAGTGTGGTTCACCTTCACTCTTTGTGATCTGTGGTGGAGGAAAGATGAGAACCATTGTAACACCTGACCAGAGAAGCCCTATATAGGGCAGCATTACTGTATGTATTTGTGCTTTTAAAAATACTTTGAGAGGATATACTGAATAACACTTCAACATCACTTGCTCCCCATTTTTTTTGAGTCACAGTGGTATGGAATAATCAGACTGATGTTTATTAAACTCCCGTGGAGTGTCCATGCATTGTTTTTGTAGTAGAGCGATTAATATTCTATTAACAACATGTATCATGATGTGGATCTTGAAAACAATACACATCATAAAACAATACACATAATAAAACCTTGTGCATAATAAATACAAAAAGAAACAAGCAAAACCACAAATACTTGAGAATTAAAACCATGTTAAATCATGAGCCAGACCGAACATGAAAAGGGCAAGCTATAAAAAATGTACTTCCCATACTTCCACTTTTCTTTATCACATCCTTGAAGAATCCGACAATGTGCAAACAGACATATTTGGTATGTAACAGTTGGTCTCACCTGAGTACATTTCATGCCCCTCAAAAGGGTTAGAATACATGTACGTCATAAGTCAGATAAAACTGATAAAAAATAATAAAATAGAGGGTATCTTAGACCGAAAATATATCACAACTGTAGAGGTCAAGATCTTTGAGCATGGACCAACCTTTAAGAACAGCCAACAGATGATGATCCAGGCCAAGCCTGAATCTTATTGAAAATGATGATGAAAACGATTGTTCACAAAAATTAAATAAGATTCAATGTGCATTGTTGATTTCAGTATAACATGCACACGACAATCTCACTGTATGTATTACATGGAACTACCTGTTGGACTTTCTAATGGCATAAAAATAATTTTTAGTCCATAACAGGTCAAACTTTTTAATAGATTCAGGGGCAGTAAACAGATCTAGGCACCCTAGGGCCAAAAAGGATCACTCTCTTGTAACTAAACCAAGTGATCTTATCACCATGATGAAGGGATAAACAGTCCCGTATAAATTCCCTATTAAGGTCGAAATCTGGATTTAATTTAAAAGGAGAGCCATTTCAGTAGTAGACAGAGCGCCATCATGTCATTGACATATCTCAGGCCAAGCTCTTAGTGGACAATAAAAGACAACCGACAATGGAAAAGTGCAAGTAAACGACTTATAAAAAAGATTCTCCACAATATGGAAGGATTGAAAATTCACATACACCCACAGCTCACTACCATACATAACTGCCAGAACGCATTTGGCCACGTATACCTTAAGTAAGGTTTGAATCCGTTGACTGCCAAGCCTAGCAGCAAAATCAAATAATAATCCCACTCTCCTCCTAAAGAGAATCCTTTTAGATGATATCAAAGGGTGTCAATAACTTTTGTGAGCAAACAGTACTCCCAGATAGAGGAATGAGGATACCTAGAAAAAATGTACACTCCTAGAATAAGAGGTCTTCTGGTCTTAGTTGTCCTGGAGCTGATAGTCATAATATGGGATTTCCCCATGTTAGTTAATAAATAAAGTGAGGCCATAAAGGTCACAAAGGAGTTGAGTAAGCATGAGAGGCCCAAAGCAGTCCCTGCTAGGCGATCTGCATCATCTGCATAAAGGAAGACTGCGACAGAATCCATGCACTCATCACCAGCAGACTTGACTATAGCAACGCACTCTACGCTGGCGTCACTCAAAAACAGCTCAGGAAACTACAGACGCCCAAAACGCCGCAGACAGACTGGTCCTCAACATTACCCACCGCAGCCACATAACTCCACACCTCCGACAACTCCACTGGCTCCCAATTAACAAGACTCACCTTCAGGCTCCTCAGACATTCCTATAAAGCTCTCCACAACGCTGGACCAGAGTATCTGAACCACCGCGTCGCATTCCACACACCCGCCAGACAACTCCGCTATGTGCAACTCGCCCCGGCCTCTGTCCCACAAGACGAGAACCAGAGGAAGACCTTCTTCTACCTCGCCACCAAGACCTGGAACATACTGCCCCTCCACCTCAGGCAATCCACGTCCATGACCCAGTTCATGAAGGACCTCAATACCATGTTATTCGACTGAACCTCCACACCCAGATGGATCAGCAGCACTCTCCCCCCCACTCCTAGCACCTTGAGACCCTCACTGGTGAGTAGCTGCACTTTACAAACTCCTGATTGATTGATTGATTAGTC
Source organism: Lissotriton helveticus (assembly GCF_964261635.1). Taxonomy (NCBI): domain Eukaryota; kingdom Metazoa; phylum Chordata; class Amphibia; order Caudata; family Salamandridae; genus Lissotriton; species Lissotriton helveticus. The sequence continues at coordinate 1,327,254,040 of NC_136068.1, read as the reverse complement.
TCTTCCCATTCTTGGTATATGGAAACCTTCACAAAACAAGTGGCTCTCCACATGGTTAACATGTAGGCTAAATAAAGGGGGCTGAGATGCACCCCTACCTGACTTCACGCTTCATCCCAAACACCTCCGTGCGGTCCCCATTCCCTCTAATCCTTACAGAGGCAGTCATGTTCCTGTGCAGGTCAGCAAGAGAATATGCTGTATCTGGATTGATCCCCATCTAAATCATCAAAGGCCACAGCTTATTCCTATTTACACTATCAACAAAGGAATACTACAGCGTTTCATTTAAAGACATAGGAGCCCATAGGTTAGAGTCCAGTTTAAACAGAACAAAAGGGACCCCATCAGGGCCTGGGGCTTTACTATCACTAAGCCAGTCAATCGCTTTCCTAATTTCCCCGAATTGGAAAACGAGATTTAAAACCCCTGCTCAAGTAAGGCCTGTGCTCCCTACACCTCAGGGACCGACGAACCATAATTCCCTCTGAAATTAGCCACCCCCTTATCAGGCGCTTTATAATTATGCATAGATGGAAAGTGATTAACAGAAAAGAGTGGGTGGTTGACTATTTCCCAAGGTTTGACACTAGAATTAAGAGAGTAACCATCTGTAAGTTCAGCCCAAGCCTCCTGCTTCAAGCGTATTTTTTCATTTTAATGGCAGCTTTATAATTCCACATGCATTTGGCCTCTATGTGAGAAGGTCTTGGGTTGATTTTAAGAGCCTGTACCAGGTCATATGAGCCCTCGAACATGCATGGTCAAAACAGCTGAACTAAGCAACCCTAACACCCTGCCGAGTTAACATAATATTCACTAACTAATATTTGTAAAAGAGGCCACCACAACCTTGTTAGAAAAGTCCACTGAAAGACATACCTCGAAGTCCCTAGGTCAGAACTTGATCAACTATTTTGAAAAACACTCAGGACAGACCCTCTTCTAATTAATCCTTCGCCCTTCAGCAGTGGTCACATCATTGTTGCCATGCAGAAGCTCAAAGCCTTCACGTGATCCCACAAAGTAGAACATTGATTGAATTATGGTTGCTGCGGGCTTGATTTGTAATTAAATATTTAGTTATAAGTGGAGCAGAGGAGCTGACAAAAAACAATCAATAGTCGTCAAAGGCCCCTCTTCCTTTGAAAGATGGGATAAGAGCCTTCAAAAAGGCATCACCTAATCCACTCCAGCTAAATACTAAATTAAAATCACTCATAATTTCCTTCAACATCTCCCCCGGGGGGCTATGTTCGAAATTCATTGAATAATCAGACTCCTCACCACTGCCTGAACCTTCCCTAAGATAATTTGTATCACACACATATAAGTTGAAGTCTCCTAGTAGGCACACCGGAATAAAATAATTAGAATCCCTTTTATGCTATTCTACAAAAAGCCCGAACGGCTACAAACTGAACTGAAAGCATTGGGGTTATAACAATTAAATTTAAGAAGACTATTAATTTTAGAGAACACTAAGGTAACCGCCAACAGGTTTTCGGTGCCTGTATCACAGGGACTAGCCTCACATCCCAAATTATGTGACACCAGGGTAGTCAAACCATCCTTTGCCCTTTCTGAATTTATAGGGATGACGGAAGAGAAAAAGTAGCTAAAGCCATCAATACAAAGAGAGTTGGCTATATCCCAAGTTTCTTGGCAACAAAAAATACCAGAACATTGAATGAAATGTTCACAAAAGGCGTCATTCAGTTTACCACCTAACCCTGCTATATTCCAACTTAGCACTTCAACACTCTCAGTAAGGCTTTCTGGGCCCTGAGAAACATGCCTCACCGGAATATGAGTACCATGTAGACTGGAACTCTTAAAAGGCAAAGCAAGTCAATCAAACTTGTCTAGGAGGCCCAGAGCTTGAAACCTGTTGGAAATTAGCCCAAGAAAACTACCCCATTCTGCATGTGAGTCTGTTGGTGTAGAAAAAGCACTCTAAACTCAGAGCGTCAAATTACAGAGGGATAGAGGAAGGCCAGAGGATGAGCCTTAACGCTTGAATCACCATGGGAGGCCTGGGCGAGTAGAAGAATCAGCTTGCTGTGTAACTCAAGAAGTTCAAAATTGAGCACCACACAATCCCGGGTCTCATTTTTCCAACCTCAGCCAATCCAGCCAACTCTCCTGACCTTTATAATGTGCCTAAATAGAAACGACTCACCACCAATGGGACCACTACACCAATATACTACTTTATTTATCATCTGCTCTACACTTTCATCCATCTCTCATCGGTGGAACATTGGTAAGAACCAGCGCATAGGGAGAAGCATCGGGGGAGATCAAAGATAGGCTGACAAAACTTCACATATTTACCACTCTCTTTGAGTGGCATATATCCTTTCCCCACCCACAGTGGGATCAACAGGCCAGCAGGAACTAGGTGAAGAGAAAGGGGATGATGTCAGACTAAGGGGGGCAAGGGAGTGCCCGGTGGACGTAATGTTCGGACCCACAAAAACTGCCTCAGTCTATCTGGAACTTCCCTGGCACTCCAAACAACAGGGAGATAGTAGATTCAAAACCACCCACCTGGCTTGTTGCCTGCTGTTCACCGAGTTGAGAATTAAAGGGAGTACAGCAACGATGGGAGTGTGGCAACAAGAAGGGGCACTTGCTGCTCTGGAAACCAGGCTCAGAGGTTAAAACTAAATGGCAGAGAGTCTGACTAAAAGCGCGTCAAGCAAAGTTTTGATAAGCTCTTCCATCTTGCAGAACACCTGGAACAGCACCCAATTATGCAGTCGCTTAGCACCTCCTGAAGCAATAGCACTACTAGGGCAAAAAAACCTAAAACCCTCCATGTCAGTCCTCACATCCCGCATTGTCTTCCTTTCAGCGCCTGAACCAATGTCACCCTGTTAACGGGGCTTGGCGGGATTAATATTTTTCTGCTTACATTCTGGTGGGTCTGAGTGAGAGGGACTCCCAGTGGGTGAAAATGCACATCAACCACAAACAGTCAACATGGCCGGTGCCCTGGTCTGTAAAGTGGGGCCATCAGACCCCAGGTTCACCTGCAAACAGTTTGTGATGAGAGCTGATGTCAAATAGCTTATGACAGAAGAGTTCTTGGAGATGCACCTTTACAGATTACTTTTGGAAATAGACATGGCTTTACGCTTACCCATGTCAGATCATAGTCCCAGCGAAAGAGAGTCCAGACTCATCCAGGTGCGGAGGGGTGCAGACAGGCCAACTGTTGGACCAAGCGCCCCAACCCGGGTGCGTCCCACACGTGTCCCATCCTTCCGTCCTGTCTCACGCTTTTTAAGCGCCTGTGTTGTACTCTTATTATGATGTTGCTCGCGGGTGACTTGTGTTGCTTGCTATCATTCTAGGTGCATCTTTGAAGTGTCGTTCCACGTTCTGTGTTCCTGATAGAACATAGGTTGCCAGTTAGGCAATCAGTTAGCAGGATCGCAGAGCTGGAAGCATGCTGGTGGATGGGCACCACTATTCATTTGTTTATTCAAATAAACTTTGTCTTAAAGATCACTTACCTGACAGTTTAGTTTATTAAGGGAGTATCTGCATCAGCCTGATCCTGCCTCCAGGGCAGTGGCAGTACGGACTTTGAAGTCCTGGCCCCCAACACAATATAACCGCGTCAAGCGCTGCAGTCGTGACTTGTGATTTTTAAGCGTGTGCTCCTGCCTCCAGGGCCGCATCAGTATGTGCTTTGTAGTCCTGGCCCCCAGCACAAGAAATCAGCATCGAGTTAGCCATCGGACACTCAGATTTGGAGCTTTAGCAGAGGAGGCTTTATTGTCTATGCTGCTGTCTCATGAAGCCTCACAGAGAAGCCTGACAGGGAAGTCAGAGGAGGGAACTCCTAAAGAGGAAATGTAAAACCACTATGTGGATAGGGCACAGGCTCCTTTCACCAGCGCAAATTATGTTGGCAAGTGACGTGATTCTTCTAATAATAAAATTGTGCTTTGCATAGCACTTCAAACCACACTTTTTTCACAGCTTTGTAAAGAAAGGCACACCTATTACTCAATGTATTAGTTCTCAGTTTACCAACCTCAGAAGAATGGAAGGCTGTGTCTTAAAGATGGATCAACTTAAGCCCAAATAACTCTTCCATAGATAAGGCATTAAGTTTCAGGTAGATAAGCTTCACCTGCAGCTTAATATGTCACATTTGCTGGCTACTTTGGTTACCTGAACTCTCTCTACAGACTAACGATACACCTTTTTTTTCAAGTTTCAAAGTGGCAAACAAAGTGCCACTTGCTCCTGTAAAGTGATACTAAAAGACTATGGGCCCGATTCACAAAGGCAATCTGAGACAAGAGTCTAACTTTACGACTTTAGGCATTCACAGAGGTCATTTACGAGTCATATCTTTACGTCCGTAGTCGGACTGGAATCTCTGTACCCAGGCCATACTCTCCGGCTCGGGCTCAGACCCTGCTCTCCGGCTCAGGCCGGATGAAGTTTAATCAATGGGCTGCAATACAATTTTTTACTAAAAAGAACATTTGGAATGTATGTTAAATGATAGAGGAGGTCATAAAAATCTTCCATTAAATTTGAAGTGCAGTTGTTTTGAAAGTCCTATGCTAAAGGATGATAGTTACAAGGAGACAGTGCTATTTGGGAGGGGCTGGTCAATCTGTGGATAACCAATTGTGCCAAATTATCTTAGTGATAGAAGGAGCTTTTCCTCAGTCTCTTTCACCAAACGAGAAAATTGCTAACAATACTTCAAATGGAAATCGAGAACTTGCATTTTATTTGAGACTGCTCTCTTATCTAGAAAGAAGAACAGAAGGCTTAAACAGTTAATTAGAATTCTATTTGCTTTCTACAAACACTCCCCAACATTGTCAGAAGTTACATGATTCAAAGAAAGCTTTGCCCAGTATTCTTTGGCTCATCAGCTGAGCCCACTCGTAAACAGCGAGATTGTTTCTGCAGTGGAGGATAAGGCAGGGTTGAGCACTCACGATAAGGTGAAACCGACAGTGTCTTACTGAGCCCAGGTTATTAACTCAGTTACCAGCTCTAGTTTAACACCATCAGTGACTGTTCCAAGATCAGAAACCCATGTGATCCAGTTTGTATTGTTGCCATTAGAACCAGGGCCTCCAGGGACAAAGAAACCTAAAAATGGAGTTGTTCGCTGGGAGATCTGAGAGAGGTGCCTATGGTGACTAGGGAACGCTCCTTTTGTTTCTATCCCATCTGAACGGTCATGATTCCTGAAAGCTGCTTTAGAACCATCCTGGTTTAGAGGAAAGGAAGCATTCAGAGCAACAGCTGGAGACTGATAGGAGCCAAACTACAATGGAAGCATTGTATAGTAGTCGATGGTTGTGGGAGGGACCGACATTAAATTTTATGGTTTAGTAAAGGAAGCAATAGGATATGACACTCACAATCCTGTAATAAGTATATTGAAAATAGCTCCCAGCAGACAGCTGAGGGATGACTGTGTTGATGATTAGATTCTTGGCTAGTACAGGCTAAATAAGACATACCGTGTAACAACAGAAGTAAAACGGCCAGTCCTCATGGGAGGATACAAATGTAGACAGGGCGGTACCAAGGAGGGACTAACAAGCCTATTAATTCATCTGAAGCCAGCATTTACAAAGGACAATGACACAAGCCAATGAAAAATATGGGAGCAGAGTGGGCGGAGCTTCAAGTCCATACTCAAATACTGCATGCCGTACAGAGCAGCGCATGCGCTGCCCAGGCTTGACCTAAAAATCAGTGTACTCTGTTTTTGAGGAAACATGGTCTTGGTGTCTGGCTAGAGCCAGCTTGTTTCTTAGTGGCATCAGTGCTGTAACATGGGAAGCAGATGAGCAGTGTGTTGGCAGAGTCTGGTTCTGCACTCTAAGGAAGTGGAGTCAAGAGAGACACACAACACACCCTAAATCCCTATCCCTGAGTTGTATGAAATGATTGACTGGTGTAAAAAAACACCCATCTTTTTCCATTACTTTACCCCTAAATTCCTTTAATTGGTAATCCTGATTACCCCTGCAAAAGTACCTTAAATCCTATCAAGTTTTTCACAATGGTACAGCACCAATGTGCTTATTATGCACAACTTGCCACATATTTCCATATATTCAGGGTACCATGAAAAGAGCTTGCAGTGAAAACTCTCAAATAGCGAATTTTTAATGTGGGACACTTTTCTTTATGTTGCACATGACAGTTTCTTGTCCCAGTCCGAATCTGTCAATCCCATTGACGCCTTAGAACAAAAGACCTAGGCAGTCCTATGACTTTTGTCGAAGTCGGGTAGAAAGACCCATTTGATGAGCGAATGTCCTTCCTACCCTTGCTTGCCAGAGGCACAGGGATGAAGGGGAAATTTCATGATTTTTCAATAGACCAATCAAATTCTTGTCACATACCTGACCTGGGAGTCCATGTGATGTTGTTTTCAGTGAAGGGACTAATTCCGGGTGGATTACTAACCCGGGTGGACAGAGATCAACTGACTTATGGAGAAACAGGACATTTCTCATGATTGTATGTCAGAATATCGAGGACAGAATTATCACCCTATAAAACTCTCCTGGTTAAAATATTTACAACCAGTATTGTGAAGGTGTGTGCATAAGGGTAATTATAGAGTTGCTATTCTGAGCTCCACGTCTGCGTGACTTGAAAATATTTATAGTAACGGTAGATAAAGGTGACGTTAGGTATAGTACATATAGTGCATAGCTATTGTATACTTAACTTCGTAATATTTTGGTTGTCGGTATTTAGGTCACAATTTTTTTATAGGGCATTATTTCGTCCACGATATTCTGTTAATGTACCAATTCTCACAGACGAATCTGGCACGTGAGGGAAACCCCCTTCCTTTCAGGAAATACAAAATAAGCAGTCTACCTGGAATAGTCAGTGCAAATATTTCCATTAAAACTGAAACCTGACTGCCACACTAGTAACTCCTAAAGTCAAGTGCCTGCAGGTGTTGACCATAAACTCCACATTGTCCTGGCAGACTGTCATCTTAAACCCAGCAGCGGCTGTTGGTTTATCAGTTGCACAGATTTTTTTTCCCTCTCAGATTCTTTCCTGGCATCTGAAGAAGAATTGACCTCCTGCACCGGCTGGAAACCATAACACATTACCTACGTTTTTCCATTCAGTCGAGTTTTCTAAACTCGGTGGAAAAAATGCAAAAAGCAGAGTAGGGAGGCGAAGGGGTAGCAAGCGCGAGATGGTCTTCCAGCAGCACACAGCTGGCAGCTGAAGTGCAGCACACATGCTTAACGCGTCACGCCTGGGAGGCAGGAGCTGGTGTTTTCATCTGTCTTTCACCGGAGGGGGTGATTGCCGCTCCTCCAGGCCTGAGGGAGAAAACGAAGCCTCGACCTCGCGTGGGAGCTTAGCCGCTCACCGTTGCAGCTGCACCCCGGGCGACTTTTCCACCTCCCACGCACCGCTGGGCGGCCTGTTTATTAGGCCGCAAACCCCGGGCGGGAGTAGAACTCAGTGGTTTTATGTCAACGTGATCTGCGTTAGTAATTTACACTCCATAGTGTAGATCACAGGTTTGAGAATTTTTTCGGTTAGTTTACAGTGGCAAAAATGCAAGCTTCCCTCGTCCAGAAAAAGGCCCAGAAAGATAATGCACGTTTCCCTCATAGGTAGAAAACGGGTGGGATATGGTAGCAGCAGTGCTCTCAGGTGCCCAAATGGTACAAAAGCAGTGCACGCTTCTCGATGTGAGGGTCTCTCCCTCTCTATGTTGTACCTGTTAGGCATGCGTGGAAACAGGCACAGCAGGGCCAGCTGCACCGTTTACTTGCTTCACTGATGTACAGTGACAGGAGTACAAGTTTCTATCACATACACAAGTACAGTGTAAGAGCAATGTAGGCACAGGCACACAAACACACACCTGCACTGCAGTGCAAGTTATGCCAACATATAAGAAGTACAATGCATCCGCAATGCTAGCAGCCTCACTCACACACCCACTCAACAGCGGACAGCGGTATACATTTCTCGCGCGCACAGAAGAGTGAGGGAAATACTCACTGAAGGGGTAGAGGGCAAAAGTGGTGTGAGCTTCACACAGACACACACGCACATGCTTACATAGAGAGCAGATAGCAATAGTTTCTCATTCACACAGGATGTACACTGTACGAGCAGTGCAAGCGTGGCTCTGTGGTAAGGGAGGAACACATCAAGTGCACCCTCCTCAGTAGAGACTGACTGCTGTCTTCTTGAAGGACTGGCAAATACTGGCAGTGGTGGCAGGAGATAATTCTGTTTCTGAGTGGAGGTTTTTTCCTGTTCCTTGCATATTGAGGATGGTCTGTGGGCCTCTCCTGTTAAAACAAGCACTTGCAATGCAATAGGTCTCGCATTACTGAAAGTTTGAGCTATTGACGTTGCTAACAAAAATGCAACACCAATAGCTTAAATTTTCAGAAATGCAAGATCTATTGCATTGCAAATGCTTGTTTTAACAGTAAAAGCCAGCAGACCACCCTCACTATTCTATTTCTTTACTTTTTAAGCAATTGTGGCACCCAAGCTTTACCGTAGGATGTTTAAAGCTAAAGTGTGGGTGCCACAATTGTAACAAAAAGTAAAGAAATAGAAAATAAAGGAATGTGGCTCCATTTTTTTCTATTGATTGACTTTTGAAGCAATCGCAGCACCTTTGCTTTAGGTTTCAATATCTTAAGCTAAAGCGCGGGGGTGCTGCAATTGCTTATAAAGCAAATAAATACTTTAAAAAACATTTGCAATGCAGTAGGCCTCGCATTACTGAAAGTTTAAGCTATTGGCGTTTTATTATTATTAGCAACACCAATAGCTCAAACTTTCAGTATTGCGAGACCTATTACATTGCAAATGCTTATTATTAACCCCTTGCGCGCTGCTCACATTCCCCCGTGGTGCGGGCGAATTAATGAGTGGGCGGGGTTCAGAAGCCCCCCCGGCCGTCCTCCGCACACGCCCACCGTGACGTCGGACGGCCCCCAGCCGTCCGAAGCATGCAAAGGGTTAAAGAGCCAGAGAGGAAACTTATTCACTCCCTTACTTGCCAACCTATTTCAAAACTCACAAATGAAGCACTGGAAACAAGCTCAAAGAAATGAGGAGTTGTAAAGAGGTCCTTTATTTTGGTGGATTGGTGGGGCTCATCAGAAAACGTTAGACAGAACATTGAGATTGCATCCATATAAATGGGTATCACTGCACCAGCATCATCACTCCCCTCCTGTCTCTTTGTGCCCTGAGACCCTAAAACCAGTTCCCACAGAGAGGTGAAGCTTACAGTACAAATGCCATACATTCTTTGAGGATTTCACAGGAAAAAAAAGTAGAAAAGCTGCTGACCTGCTTATGGGTGGCATTATTTGTGAATCCCAAAAACATGAATCTTGCTCTGACTTCACTAAAGGTAACATAAAGGATGCAAGAAGCCATAACATAAAGGGTGCAAACCATCATTATACAGGTAAAGTAAGAATTTACTGTATAGAAGTATATTTTCCTTGGAGCAGAGCAGAAAATTGTTTAACAGTAGCTGAATACCCAGTTTGTTCCCATATGCTGAGAATGTCTGGTATTATGATCGAATTGATCTTAATCTGTAAATATGGGCAACTGGCTACCTCCAGAACAAACATCCTATGGTGCAATAAAAATCTCTTTTTGAGAAAAAAGATATGAAATGTTCAAAAACAATGTTCTACACTGCACTGAAATTAGAGGTTTCACATACCTCATTCTGTTAAACTCTTTGCAACCAAATGCAGTATTTAAGTATCCCGCATAGCTGTTTCATCTAATCTGCTTGTAATTTAAAATACACGACCCAAAACAAATATCTGAACAGCAACATCACTCCCTGCTGATGAAAGCGCGCAATCTTCGGCTTGGCTCAGTGCCTTTTACTACTAATACTGCAAAGACCCATTCAACAACAAGACTATTAGCTAGATTACAATTGCAGTCATCCTAGACAATAATTTAGGAGGATTTAGTGAGCAGTGGCGTTTGCAAAAATAAGTACCAAAATGTTAAATAAAGCAGAGTGCAACCAGGGTAATAAGACAATTTTTGAAAAAGGACAATTTGAGGAGCTCACGCAATGCTTAGTTGATTGAGATGTGAGGGTTTATTATTGGCACTCACGCCTTTTATTTTAGCTAGGTTTTCAAAACCATAAGCTCCTTTAACAAAATGGTGAAAAAATGGCAGGTCTCTGTTTAGAGGGAATAATTCTCCAGCAGCAGTCATTTAACATGTTAGGCGGCCCATTTACCAGGTTTGAACATCCGGAGTGCGCGTGCCCTTCAGACTCTCTCAACCTATCCCGCCCTGCTTGCGTATCGTGAAGTTTCACAGTAGCCACAACCGGAAGCTATCAGCGCTCTCCCCAGGCAGACGCAGCATTGTGGAAAAAAAGTTCTGAGCGCAGTATCTGATATTTAATTACTGCTTTTTCAGATGTACATCTGCTCTGCCCTCTCCTCCACCCTCCCCACCTCACGTATTCTGTAAACTCAGTCCCTTGGTGCAGGCATGAGTCACTCAGCCTTGTGGGATGCTTCTCCAAAATGAACACCCGTTGTGTAGGTGCTGGAGGAGGAAACAGGGTTTGATGTTCATAATGTCCTCACTGCCAACTCACTCCATAAAATGGCTGTGCACAATCAATGCATGCCATCCCGGGGGAACAAGGGAGCTCTTGAGGTGGAAATATCAACCGCAGTGTGGTTGTGGGGAAAGGGATGTCTGGTGTGGGGGGTAAACCGACTGTGAAATGCAGAGGGGAAACTGTTAAAACCACACACTGGTGGAATAACACATTTTATTGGGGTCTCCAGTGACTACAGTAAAAAAAAAAAGGAAATTATTCCACTTGTATAGTGAGGTCGACATGTGTTCCGTTCAGAGACCGTCGGGCCGGAAGAAAGCCCCTGACATCTATTTCAGGCATTTTAGATGGGCAGAATAATGTATGCATTTCAGCATTTTATATCATGCATAGCATTTATTTTATTTTTATTTGTTCTACATTTCCCCAATTTGAATTGCCTCTTGGCACTTTTGTAACCCTCAGCGCTCTTTCCATTTTCCTTTTTTTTGTGGGATTTCTCATTGACAAGAGTCAACGTTTCATAGTGTAAGGTCAATGGAGATTGGACTGTTCAGTATACTGCTTATTAATGGTTGATCTTGTTTGATGGGAACAATATTACAATTCTGTAAGGGAATTTTGTTATGCACAATGTGAATATGGGTACATGATGTTAGAATTTGCAATTTCTTTCATTCCCTCGCAGTGAACATTTATTCACTGTCTCTTGGTGAGACGGGACAGGTATTGTTTGGATCGGGAAATGCAATCATATGGATCAGCTTGTGCGGTGCTATGGTGTACCCCTGCAAATGGAAAGGGTAATATTGGGGGACATTAGTTTGCAGAGGTAAAAAGTGAGTCTAAGATGGCTACTGGCAATTCTTTGGAGAGGGGAGTGAAGAAAGAAGTCCTGGAAGGCTGAGCAGCGGCTGTAGGAGAAAAAAACAAGAAAGGTGAACGCAACTAACACAGTCACATCATCATAATGAATGAGATCACCCAGATTTAAACACTACAGTGGTCGAATACTTTTACCAGCTAGAGGCATACCTAGATGCAACACAAGTGCCACAGTGATGGTTACGGCCGCGTAGGGTCGCAGCTCAACCAAAGAATAATACAAAAACATAATTCCTAACTAGATGTGAGGGAGCCTAATAGTTGCCATCCAGAACGTATGACTCACTCAGGTGGCGATATAAGTGGGCTGAGGACCTTAAGAATGCCAGGTCCACCCAGATGCAACATGATGACGATTGCAATGAGGAGGGATCAGCAGCAGAGCAATCACAATAAAAATACGACACTAACCCAGCCTGCCGTTACACTGCATTAGCAACTTACGCCAATGCATTTTCAAAAGTACAAAACACATTTAGAGATACTACAGACTTGCAAATCAAAAAATCAAAAACAATTTTTACTATTAATAGCAAAACATGGGCAGTGCTTGTAAAGGAATATGGCATAAGGCAACAACAAAGAGGAGTTTAGGCAGGCCACTGCACGTGCTGGATTCCAAAATGAATACAGCCTCATGTGAAATAAAATTTATGCAGATGCAGAGTAGATGGTAGACCTCAGCACAATGATACAACCATGTGTCATCTTTTCATTGAATAGGTCTAACCACATAGTGTCTGTCTATAGACAAGTAATTGATGTACGTGAAACATGAATTAACATAAAAGCTCTCCTTCTCCTTAACTTGAGGTTCATTACTCTAAATTAAACAAGCATTAGAAATGCAATCGGGCTCGGATTTATTTGAGTTTGAGCTAATGGCATTGTAAATGGTAATGTATTTTTGCTAAGTGTTATGGAGTGTGTTAATGTGGTGGTGGTGGTAGTGGTAGTACTGGTGGTGGAGGTACTGGTAGTACTGGCGGTGGTGGTAGTACTGTTGGTGGTGGTAGTGGTAGTACTGGTGGCTGTAGTAGTGGTAGTACTGATGGCTGTAGTAGTGGTAGTACTGGTAGTACTGATGGTGGTAGTACTGGTAGTACTGGTGGTGGTGGTGGTACTGGTAGTGGTAGTACTGGTGGTGGTGGTACTGGTAGTACTGGTGGTGGTGGTACTGGTAGTGGTAGTAGTGGTAGTACTGGAGGTGGTGGTACTGGTAGTGGTAGTACTGGTGGTGGTGGTACTGGTGGTGGTAGTACTGGTGGTGGTAGTGGTACTGGTTGTGGTAGTACTGGTACTGGTAGTACTGGTGGTGGTGGTAGTACTGTTGGTGGTGGTACTGGTAGTACTGGTTGCTGTAGTAGTGGTAGTACTGGTGGCTGTAGTAGTGGTAGTACTGGTGGTGGTAGTACTGGTAGTACTGATGGTGGTAGTACTGGTAGTACTGGTGGTGGTGGTACTGGTAGTGGTAGTACTGGTGGTGGTGGCACTGGTAGTACTGGTGGTGGTGGTACTGGTAGTGGTAGTAGTGGTAGTACTGGAGGTGGTGGTACTGGTAGTGGTAGTACTGTAGGTGGTAGTACTGGTTGTGGTAGTACTGGTAGTGGTGGTACTGGTGGTGGTGGTGCTGGTAGCGGGAGTACTGGTGGTGGTGGTACTGGTAGCAGTAGCATTGGTGGTGGTGGTACTGCTGCCCGTAATACTGGTAGTGGTAGTACTGGTGGTGGTGGTACTGGTGGTGGTAGTACTGGTGGTTGTAGTGGTACTGGTTGTGGTAGTACTGGTACTGGTAGTACTGGTGGTGGTGGTAGTACTGTTGGTGGTGGTACTGGTAGTACTGGTGGCTGTAGTAGTGGTAGTACTGGTGGCTGTAGTAGTGGTAGTACTGGTGGTGGTAGTACTGGTAGTACTGATGGTGGTAGTACTGGTAGTACTGGTGGTGGTGGTGGTACTGGTAGTGGTAGTACTGGTGGTGGTGGTACTGGTAGTACTGGTGGTGGTGTTACTGGTAGTGGTAGTAGTGGTAGTACTGGAGGTGGTGGTACTGGTAGTGGTAGTACTGTTGGTGGTAGTACTGGTGGCGGTAGTACTGGTAGTGGTGGTACTGGTGGTGGTGGTACTGGTAGCGGGAGTACTGGTGGTGGTGGTACTGGTAGCAGTAGCATTGGTGGTGGTGGTACTGCTGCCCGTAATACTGGTAGTGGTAGTACTGGTGGTGGTGGTACTGGTGGATTCCAGGAAAAAATATTCTCAAAATGGCCTACTCAATGCACCTCGACCCCTATCACAGCACCTTTTGAATTGTAGCTCGCCCCTTCCCCACAGCTCCTCTGTAGCCCCTCAATCATGAATATAAAATCCAAAGGCATTGAAGTATACAGGCGCCAAGATAGACCTGCCGATGGCCGTCATTCCTGATAAGACTAAGAGTGCAAATATCCACAAACCACAATGAACTGCGAACCTTCGTGCTTTTTGGGGGGTATTTGCCCCCCAAATAATGCTTGCTGCCCATGCCCTGCCATTGAAGTGTTAACTGTCAGACACAAATTTGCGTTTATTCCATCTCTCCCCCCCCTCCCCCGCCAGCGTCTTCTCTCCCTAAACTGCAGCAAAGATGTCCGACTCCCTCCCCACCACGAGGCCGCTAACACCCCGCTGGTAACCCTATCCCTTGTGTCCGTAAACACTGAGTGATTAGCAAGTTTGTTTTTAAAGCCCAGAATTCCTTCAGATGCTGCCCGAAGGGGCGGAAGGCGCTCCCCGCGGAACGTAAACAAACCATTTAAAACGATGACGATCGTAGCCCCCTGGGACCATGCAGCCTCATGGCTTTAGCCTGGGTGGTCTCACACTAGTATGGAGGAGTTTAGGAACAACGGTCTCCCTTTCTCGGCTGGAATATAGCTCACGTCATTTTAACATGTTGGGATGCCACCGTGTGAAGGCTGAACGTGCGCAATATTCAAGACATGGGCTGGATAGGGGGCCGGAGAATAAGGCCCACTGCGGGTTCATACTTAATTATGGCAACAGGGTCAAAGTGGATATTTCGAGGGCAGCATTACATTTGGAGAGAGCAGGTCTTTAAGTGGGTCCAGGCGGAGCTCAGCACCAGCAGTTCTAAACAAGGTGATGGCAAATAAAACACGCCGCAATCTACATAGGTGTTTTGAAGGGAGGAGAAAACTGCTACGGAAATCACTCCTGTTAAACGCGCGCATGCTACATGCAATGCAATGGTGAACGCGCTCGCACCATCTGGATTGCATTACACGGGCACTCTGACAGCCCCTAATTAAGATTAATAAGTCTGCCGTGCGCGAAACCGCCGAAAATATGCCAAATCGGGCACGCGTAAATTACATATAGCCTATCACGTCAACGCTACTAAATACACAGCACAGCGAAGACGAATCACTAGGCAGATGCCATAAAAAACTAAGGAATGTGCCAGCCGGACCCCTTTCTGAATTCTTTTTTTTTTTAACGCATAAGAGCTCGGAAGCTCCGCCCCCCACTTCGTGGTGGCGTAGGCCCGAGCCCTAAAAAGAGAAGCTAAACCTCGCACAAATATAGTCTTGCTTCTTCACTGGGCCATGTCCACTGACATCCTCAGTCAAAAGTGCAACAACATAGTGACGGTTACCCCCATCAAGGCTATCACGAAGCAATCCTCCCCTTTAATCCTGTCCATAGAGAACTATAATCCTGTCCTAGAACCTTCTCCGTTCACCCCTCAAAGTATGAGAAAGTTCATGGCCCTCAGCCTCGGTGGTTGTACTCGAGCCGAAGAACCCTCAGGAAGGTAAGGCACCAGATCAAAGTCCTGTTTCCTCTCAGCCAAATCTGAAGAGATGCATCTCCATAGTAAGTAGGTTGCCAGTGTGAAATGGTTGAGGGATCCTGGTTTTTTCAATATGATGCTAAAGCAGTCTTGGCTCTCCCTAAAAAAAGAATTGAGGTACACACACATGCACACATACACACACTCTTTAAAATGTAAATTGAACTTTAAATGAAGGTGTCTATGCATATACGAAAGACATCGTCAGGAATGTAAACATGAAAACATCTTTGCTATTGGGAGCAAACCTAGGCCAGTGTGTGAACTGCTGCAGGCAATGAGCCATCATGAGTGGTAGTGCACTTTGATTAAAACACGTAGGAGGTTCTTAAAATAAAGCCTTCTGTAGAAAATGACACTTAGATTTATCACTAACTGCGGTAGAGGGAACTCTACTGAGCTCAGTCGCCTATTGAAAAGGGAGAGTGCACCATCACCGGGTGGGTGGTGTGAGGTTTCCTGCCCCTGGCACCGCTGCACCTCCCTCTACCACACTCACTGCATCACCTGAGCCCTCAGCGATCCAGCACCGTCGGGTTATCATCATACAAGGGACACTATATGGTCTGGGCCAATGGGAATGTAAACAAATTAAAAAGACACAAAGATGAGAAAGTCAATAATTTGGGCATCTGTATGGTGAAAAAATCCTGTCGACCATTAAATGCACATGCTCAAAGCTGTGCAAGGGTTTTAGACATAAGACGGGTACAGCATGGGCAGCAGCATTTCGTTTCACTCTTACATGTAACATATACAACATATGTATCTGGCTTGCAAGCTTCCCTGGCACAAAACAGGTGTAGTCCAGAGGGCAGCAGTTTCAGAATTCTAATATATACAGGAGAACAAGCGACAGTAATGCAAGCTTCCTCGCGCACTTAATAACAGTGCAGGTGTCCCTCATACCCAGCACTGGTTCAGCACAAGCATTAGCCCTCCAACCTTCCCTCACACACAGGCACACCTGCTAAGCTTTCCTCACACACTGAGAGTTGCCACAGGGCCAGCAGCTGTATCAGCCTCCGCCCCCGTGTGCTAACAGAATGAATGTGTACTGCACAGTGGCAGTCTCATCATTCTTCAGACACAGCACTGGTTTGGCGCAGTAGTAGCTGTGCAACCTTAATCTGGACACTAAAGAGGACTTGGAAAGATCAGAAAAATATTTGGTGTCTCTTTGTCAGCTTCAGACACGGAAAACTCTGTCTCCTGGGCCTATTGGAGCTATCAACAACACGTGTATCTTTTTCTGATGAGTTTTCTTGGATTCACCATCCAACAAACCCTTCTATAAGAATTGGAAAGCCCTGCTTAGATGGTTCACTTTTATATTGTCAACTCTGTTCACTTTTATTTTGTCAACTTCTGCTATGTAGCATGCTGAAAGAGAAACAAGATTGTTCTCTGCCCAGAGCCCTATCACTTGCCCATAACCCTCTCTAGCCTAGGTTGGAATTTCAACTCCCTTGGCTCAGGGACCACTGACCCAGAGCCACAGAGTCCTGCACTGCTGCTCCCCATCCCACAGCACTGACGCCTGTTTCACAATTCGTGGGAGAAAAGGATGTAGAGTTACCCCGTTTAACAGGCTGTCCTCCACTAACTACCAAGCTACCTGTCTCGAATTTGGGGTAAAACTGGGAACACCACCCCCAAATCCATACTTGCCGGATCCCAGTACTTCAGAAGATGACACATTAACAGCTTTAAATGTAAGCAGGCCCAAGGCTCCTCTGCTGTAGCAGCTGCAACAGATCCCTGAACACAAACCCATGTTGTTTTGCTGGAGTCCAGGCCTTTACCAGCGATGCAATAGTTGGGACTGGAGAATGAGCATTTGAATCAGAATAGGGAATTCTCTTTCCCACATCTGTCTTGAATCTTGCTCTAGTTAATAATCCGTCATGGGGTGGAATGAGATTTGAATTATCCAGATACAAGAAGAAGCTGAACTCCTGCAGAGTTTGCATACAATGTCTCTGTCTTTCTGCACCCTAAAGAAAGAGGAAGAAGAAATTAGAATATCATCCAGATAAGCAAGTAATTGAATTCCCTTAATCTGTAATCAAGCCATTAAATGAGTAATACCTTCGTGAATGTTCTGGTAACTGAAAGCATTCCGAATGGGCGGTCTGTGTACTGAAAATTGTTGTTGCATACTACAAACCGGAGGACCTTTCACACGGATGTATGACGTTATAACGCATACTATTACTCCGCAGACCATTACAACGCGACTTTTACTCCGCATACCGTTACAACGCATAGCGCCTTGGGGCGCTGGATAGTGGTAAGTATAATTTACTATTCTAACTCCAGTCCCCGTGGACCCTAGGGAAGGTGTTGGATAGTAAATTATACTTATTCCCTATCCTAGAGCGCCCCCCAGCGCAATGCGTTGTAATGGTATGCGGAGTAATGGTCGCGTTGTAATGGTAGTGCGGAGTAAAAGATCCGTTGTAACGGGTGTATACCCTTTCACACACCTAATGCATTGAAATATACAGCTATACACCTTGTACGCATATAGTTGTCACAAAATCCCTTGGATTGATTAGAGGGATTGTCGTCTGAATAGAAACCACCTTGAATGTTTCTGTTTGAATAAAACAGTTTAGCAGTTTTAAGTGTAAGACTGGCCCGACTCCACTTGCTAGCTTCTGAACTATAAACAAGGCTGAATGCACTCCCGAATCCTTGCTGATCCGGTGGGCTACAATTATTGTTTCCTTTTCTATCCACAGTTGCACTCCACTGTGTAAGGCTTCATTTTTTATCAGCACCACAGAAAGACGGATTGCATGGAAGTGAAGTTCTGGAGAATGTGAATGAAAGTCTATTTTCATGCCTTCTGAAATAATCTGGAAAATTCTTTCATCTTCAAAGTTCTTTCCTCAAGACCTTTGTCTGAGAAGCCTTTCTCCATCCTGACTTTCTCACCTCATGGCTTAGTCATTGTTTATGGGGCTGCAGTGTTGGGTTTTTTCAAACTAGGCAGCCCCCAGACCATAACCTGCCCACAGAAGGGGCTCCTAGATGAGAAATCCTGCATTTACTGAGGCTTAAACCGCTGTCGCTGGGACAAAAAGGAATGTGGTCTTCCTCTTTAAGGCTCTATAAACTTCCTTTCTTCCTCAGACTTATATTTTGCAAGATCCTCTGACTGAAGTCCTAACTAGAATGGAAGAATGGAAGATGTAATATGATGGATTTTTTTTACATTTTCCAACTTCTGTGATCTCAGTCAAGTGTGTCTGCATCCTGATGTGCCTGCTCCACTTAAGATCTCAAAAGTGGTGTCTAACTGGAACCTAGTCAATAATGTCATGGTTCCTAATACGTCAGTGCAGTCCTTTCCATCATACAGTGCCTGGAAGGGTTTCAGAAGATCTTGAAAGGAAAATGCAGCTTAAGTTACTGTTCTAAAGACAACTTTCGAAGCTGCGTGTGCCCTCTTGAAAGCCACCTCAAACTTTCTTGAGGGACACTATCATCCAATGCAAGATTTAAGACCCCTTTTGAATGTTTGCAGATTTCTGTATCAAACACTTCTCACAAATATCTTTAAGATAGAAACCCATGGAATCCAGCATTTCCATGCCCTTTCATTCCCTCTCACAGATGGATTGGATCACTTTATGCACTGGCAAGGAATCTAATGCAGATGAACCTCTGAGCTAAAGAGTTCCATTCCTCAAGATGAAGCTCATTTAAATCAGATCCTAATTTATCTCATATGTTGCAACATCTCTGCCACCTGAGGTCCTTGTACCAGGTTTCACTTCTTGAGGTCAAGGTCAGCCTCCTCAGCATCATCACTCAGTATCACCTGACTGCAGCTTGGGACCTTTAACTGCTTCCCGGGCCTGCAGTTCTGTGCGTAGTCCCCTGCAATGTTCATGCAAAAGAGACATGTCTCTGGGGCTATCAGAAGAAGACAAATCAATAGCTTAGCAGACATGCTCGGACTAAAGCTCAGCTAGTGAGGAACAGGCACTAGCTTGAGCGCAGGCAGCTACACAGACCCCATATCTCCTCAAGCGGCAGCTGGAAAAAACACCTCTCCCGGACTTCTTTATTTCTCGCCGCATAGTGTGTTGCCATAGTCAAGTCTGTTGGTAACCATGGTCTGTGTTACTGTTTTTCTGTTATTTATTGGGAGCCACTTGAGGATTTTTTGTAGCATCCTCATGATGTGGAAGCAGGCGGAGGTGACCACGTTTACCTGAGCTGACATGTTGAGTTTGTAATCGAGCATGATTCCAGGTTTACTGGTGTGAGAGGAGGGGACTGGTGTGGGGACGAAGTCTGCGGGCCAACAAGTGAAGTCCCATGCTGAGTTCTTCTTATTAAAGATCATCACTTCCGTCTTGTTCATGTTGAGCTTTAGGCAGTTGAGTCTCATCCAGGTCGTAACAGTAAACATGCATTTGACAAAGTTGTTTTTGGTTACTCGGGTCTGGTCTGATGGGTAGAGTATCAGTTGTGTGTTATTTGCGTATGGAAAAATTATGATGCCATATGATCTGATGAGGTCTGCCAATGGGGTAATGTAGATGATGAGCAGGGCATGGCTGAGAGAGGATCCTTGTGGCACTCACAGGCACTCACAGGCAGGACAAAGTTATTTGAGAAAATAGTGCTCGGAGGCTGTAATTAAAGACTACCGAGTAACAACACACATAACAGGGGTATCCTTTATGGGAGGTTACAAAATAAGACGAGGTGATACTAAGTAGGAACTATTAAGCCTATTGACCAATGAAAAGCCACAGTTTACAGTGGACAGTGACACAAGCCAATGAAAAATATGGGCGGAGAGTAGGTGAAGCTGAAGTCCATACCTGAATACAGCATGCCTTGCAGAGCAGCTCATGCACTGCCCAGGCTCGACCTAAAAAGCCCAAAACGAAGACATTAGGATATGTTGTCATTGACCACCTTATTTGTTGGAGCAACAGTGAAAACTGATGATATTTTTTCTTCGGGTTCCGCCCCTGGAGCTTACAGGCATGGGTCTGATCTTCCTCCTTGACCTGTTTGAGGAAGCATACTCCTGCTCACTTGCAATAACAACTGAATTTTACATGCTGCTGATCACTGCAGCTTTGCCGTTATATCAGACAAACGGAAAACTATCAGAAGCCTCAGTGGCACTTATTTTATCAACTTCAAATGGATGAGCCTTTGAGTAGGCTGTATCTAGATTCAGCCCTGTGATGTGCGGTTGTACTCTGATCTCACTGGGCAACTTTACCAGCTAGCCTATGTTCATGAGAAAGATCTAAATGTGGCATGCTGGCACTATCTTGGTACTATCTAAAACCCACAAATCATATATCAAAAAACACACACTGATGTGTCTTTCTGATAGGCAGTGGTTGACTGGACTACAAGAAGGCCAATAGGGGTGGGGCACATTGCAAACACAAACACTTTTGATTGGTTCATTCTCTGCCCTTCCAGCCTTACTAATGTACAGGCCAGTTAAGAAATCTAATTTCTCCTTCACAGGCTTAGCAAGGTCGGAGAAGCAGCTAAGTGGCCGAACTGGTGACTAGTGTTAGGTGATGAGGTGTCCAATCGTGGTTTCCATGCCTAACCAAATTGTAAGCAAATCAAATGAATTTTCGGATGTCAGCTCTGACACAGCTTAGAAAAGAGCTAAATGCAGGCATACAAGAATAATAAATACAGCAACCAATGAAAGATGACAGAACCACAACCAGAGGTGGGCATTTATTTAATGATTATATAATTAGTGGTACTTTCACATTAAACAGCTTGAGGCTGCCTGTTACCACTGTTTGAAACCCAAGGTAATCTATATACCCTGATCTAACTAGAACTACACAGTATATATATATATATATATATATATATATATATATATATATATATATATATATATATATATATATATATATATATATATATATATATATATATATATATATATATATATACAAATATATACAAACAAAACCACCGCTCACGCAGCAATAATCCAGCACTCCGTGGGGCAATTTTTACTCATCTTTATTTCCTTTGTAGTAACGTCATCTATGCGTTTCGGCAGCAGCCCACTGCCTTGTTCACAATGCAGAACGCCATTTCCCAAAGATTTTTAAACACTAAATCATGGACAACAACAAAGGAACATTTGAATTTTGTCATCTCATGATTTCTCTCAGGCGCCATCTTAAAACGTGCTTAAAACATCACTTTTTACGTGTGTTTTCTCGTGTGCTACGCATTCTTTTCCACTGCAAGTGCAGATTACATATAAATCTCTGTATGAATTTGAGCAACAAAATGTATCATTTACTCAATACTTATATAGTAAATAACACTTCAGGGATTATATTGTTGCATAAACACAACTACTTAACATGTTCAATAGATGCCCTTGACATTGTTTAAAAATATATATATATACCAATTTTAGTCATGACAAAAATTATTTCTAATAAAGTGCAAGTGCTTAGCCTTATTATCAACTTGTTGTTCTCTTTTCATGTTTTTGCAGTACTCAGATAATTAAAGTGCTAGTGCTTTTGTATATTACAATTCATATACGTTTTACCGGACTAGAATAATTCATGTGCAAATTCTTTTCAACAAGATATCAGTGCTGAATAAAGTGCTAGTGCTTCAGTATATTCCACTTCATATACTCTTCACAATACATATATCCAATACAATAGTACATTAAAATTCATATACTTATTTTAACCTATATTCAAGATTAAAAATATTTAGTGCAAATGTATTCACATGAGTAAGTTAAAGTGCCAAGTCTTAAGGTGCTCAATAATAAAGTGCCAAGCGTCCCCTGGTAAACGTTCTTCATATAACAATTTTTAACTTAAAAGAAATTGGTCATCTGAATGCGCAAACTCGTTAGGTCTTCTTAACCTAGACAAGTGAATAAATCTTCATCTCTATTCAAAACATTTGGTTCCTTACTGTTAAACTCCAGGATATAATATGTCTCTAACCTGCGGAGTTCTTTCTCACTATTTCCCCCTCTCTTTTTTCTAGGGATATCCGCAATACAACTGTATTGCATAAATATAGGGTTACTTTAATGTTTTTTTTCAAATGCCTAGCTACCGGTTATGTTCTGTCTTTATTAGCAATTGCCCTCCTATGTTGCAGTATTCTTTTATACACAGGAAGGATTAAATATATGTAGATGTGGTTAATCAGGGTTTCCATTTTCCATAGGAAGAAAGATTTTGTTTTGCTAATAACTTTGGGACTGATTGACAAATGTGCATGGAAAAGGGAATTCCCAAAATATTGATTTAACATGTGATGAGTGATGTAATATGTAAGGTGATAAGCAGTCCATGGTGGGGACGCAGGTTAGTTCGCTCAGTAAACTAGAAACTGGTCAGTTTAAGTTGTTTTTTTTTTTTTTTTAAACGTTGTTTTTGTTGTTTCAACACCTAACATCTGCGGATATATATTTCACTGACATTAACTTTTTTACGCAGAGAGTCATTGAACCATTTGAGTGGCCACTAAGGCTTCTACGCAGTCATGTCAGGCAAACACCTGTGACTGACTATACCTACAACCTTCGAGAAGTACTTTCAAAAAGTGATTGGCCCCCCGGCAGAAATCTATAAAACTCAAGCAAGGGGAGCATCCCTCTATTGTGCCGAACTCTGGGGCCACTGCCCATCCCACTCCTTACTGGTGACTGAGAATACATTCATCAGGCAATTGTTGGGTCTCCCAAAAAGCACGCCCTTAACCCCACTTAGGATGGACCTGGGTATTGGCCCCATATCAGACTTAATTGCCTCTCATCCTCCCCTTTTCTGGTGTTGTATTTGGAGTACGCCAGAGTTAGTTAATTACAGGGAGGAATTAAGGGATGTTATGTGTAGGCTGAGGGCTACTAACCTACCATGGCTGTCCTATGTTAGGAGTCTGTGTTTTTCGTTGGGTTGTGGTAACTTGTGGTTAAACTCGTAGGAGACTTGCTCCAGTACTTCCAAAAAAAACTTAGCTTTAACCCTGAAGGAATTCAAACTTCCCCGATTAATTCAAAGTACAACCTCATGCTCCTTGACATCAAGGTTTCTTGATGCCAAGCAGCAGTATAAATTGGAAAAGACCCTGGACAGTATCCAACCATTCATGGCAAAAAAACAGTTCTTACAATTTAGGCACACTTCTGTTAGGTGCCTTTACGAATAGATGGAAGGGTATAGCCAAAATAGATTGTGCTGGCTGTTCAGCCTCAGAAGAAACAGAACTCCATGTAATGCTTTTCTGTCCTGCATACCACAGGTCGAGATCGAAGTGGATTCTTCAATAGTGCAGAAATTTAGGGCTTAGAAACCACATTGAGGTCCTCAGGCTACTTAAATACGAAACACTGCCATTATTTGTAGTCGCTACCTCGAAATTCCTTTTTGCAATGTGGTGTACTCGTAGAGGAATTATAAAGGGGAAAGAGATGGGCAACAGTTGATGCTACCCCTTATATTATCTTCCCATTGCCCTTTGCTGCAATATAGTATTGCTTAGAGAATGTGATGATAATAATTGTGTTTTCTTTTTTTGTATAGGAATGTACATTTTTAACGTTATTCTTTTTAATTAATTTTTTTAACAAGCAGTCTAATCAATTTTGCAAGTGTATTGATATCGCCTTTTAATATTTTGATAACTTTTTAAGTATGAGACCTGTTGTTTTATTGACAACCTGCTCGCCACTAATTTGGGGGTCGGGTAGCCATCTATAGATGTTAAAGCTGTGGCGTAGATGTAATTTATTTTTGTTTAGTAATGAATGGCTGTTTTGAAAATTTCACCTCTAATCATTTTTTTCAGTCTAACACTTTGTTCTATTTTATCAAATGTAAAATGTATAGTGCTTTTATGGCTGTACAGCCGAATTAAAGTATTTTTGACTGACTGACTGACTTTCATTTAGGAAATCCTTTTTTCCCTCTATGCACCAACAAGACTTTGCTTGGGAGAAGGGATCTTCTAACAAAGTTGGTGGTAATAGCTGACCAGGGATCTCCTTCCTTTGGCCCCATTTTGTGATCCTGTACAAATTACCGTTTGCAGTTTCCTTTTCTGGCAAAATGTGGAGCACCCGAAAACTTTAATATGAAGCTTTAGATTAGCAAACTTGAAAGTTACATTTTTATAACCTCTCTAATATGAAGAGAAGTGTTTATTATTGGACATAAAGTCAAATTAAAATAGAGATAAGAGCTCTGTAAGAGTTATACCACATAAAAGAAGAACCAGAAGAACTACTAAAAATACCGCATGTGAAGCAGGCATCCGTTTGCAGTACAAAATAATGACCTTGATTAAGAACATGCATTTTAAAAAGAAGCCCATGTGTTTGGCTTTTGTATAGCCCTGGCCCACAGAGACAAGCAATAAATAGGAATGTGCACACACATCCTATTCACATGTGCACTCAGCCCAACACACCTACAGGCTACCTTTTTTTATGGGTATGCATACAGGCACCCATGCGCACATGAAAAACGAAAATGGATGCTCCCATAACGATACATTGCAGATACTCTATCTTATAAGGGCCCTACCTGCATACCAGCTGCAGTTTCTCCATAAGGGCAAAGGAGCGTCCCCTCTTCCTGCGAGCGCAGAAATAGTGGGGAAAAAATGGTAGTAGAATGATTTTATTACCATTTTATTTCCTACTCTGCAGCCCTAGACATGTGATGGTGGGACGGGACCAGGGGCCCTTGCTGATGAATGGCAGGGAGGAGTGGTGGAAACTTCAGTTTGAATTGCGCATGTTGGTTTGGCTGACTGGGTCGTGACGGCCAGTCCAATATGCGCAATTCAAACCTTTCCAACCCGAGCTGTCTTAGACAGATCATTGGAGAGCAGGCACAGACTAGTGACTGAGGGAGCATCGAGCCAGCCCACTCTAACCTGCCCTGATGCTTCTCTCATGCTGCTTAACCCAAACAGCATGAGAGCAGATTCTGGATTGGTTAAGGGAGTTGGCTGTGGGAGTGGGCCTCGCTCAGAGCCATGGTCTTGGAACATTGAAGATGTGCTGCAGCTAATAGGTAAGTAAACATTTCTTTTTTTATTATAATAAAATGGTAATGTAATGCATGCCATGTCAGCAATTTAGTTACTATATTTGTGTTTTTTTCTTCAATTTGGCTGTTAGGTATTTTCCAGCATGTTATTCCGTCGAGGGTTATTATTTACCTTATAGTGAAGAGGGTCTGGCATAATGGCCAGAGCTGCCGATTTTGGGGGAGGGGAAGCAGGTGGTTCAAGTCCTGGTGCCAGCTCAACATCCTGTGATTCTGGACAAACCACTTAATCTCCCTTGCCTATAAAAAAAATAAAGGTGAACCTGTGTAATGTAACTGGTGCACTACTTAAGCACTATAATACCTTTGGGTCGAGTTCACGCAGCGCGCTATATTAAAACAAGCATTGGAAATGCAATAGGTCTCGCATTAGAAAAGTTGGAGTTATTGGTCTTGTAAATGACATATTTTATTTATTTGTTGGTTTTTAAAATTGCTAAATTGATGGCTTTGTCATTTACAATGCCAATAGTTATAACTTTCGCGAATGTGACACCTATAGCATTTGGAATGCAACATGTTTTGTATTTACGTCACTTAGATGGCAGCTCTGGTCGTTAGGCCACATCTCTAGAGAGCAGGAGAGTGCAGCAGGGGAGAGAAGCACAGCAATGCAATAGGTCTCGCATTAGGAAAGTTTGAGCTATTGGTATTGTAAAGGACACATTTTTTATTTATGTGCTTGTTTTGAAAATAGCGAAATTAATAGCTTTGTTATTTACAATGCCAATAGTTTTATCTTTCGCAAATGTGACACCTATTGTAACACAATATGTGTTGTGAGGGTGAGTGAGGGTGAGGGTGAGGGGTTGAGGGTGAGTGAGGGTGAGGGGTTGAGGGTGAGTGAGGGTGAGGGTGAGTGAGGGTGAGGGGTTGAGGGTGAGGGGTTGAGGGTGAGTGAGGGTGAGGGTGAGTGAGGGTGAGGGTGAGGGGTTGAGGGTGAGTGAGGGTGAGGGGTTGAGGGTGAGTGAGGGTGAGTGAGGGTGAGGGGTTGAGGGTGAGTGAGGGTGAGGGTGAGTGAGGGTGAGGGTGAGGGGTTGAGGGTGAGTGAGGGTGAGGGTGAGTGAGGGTGAGGGGTTGAGGGTGAGTGAGAGTGAGGGTGAGTGAGGGGTTGAGGGTGAGGGGTTGAGGGTGAGTGAGGGTGAGGGTGAGGGGTTGAGGGTGGGTGAGGGTGAGGGGTTGAGGGTGAGTGAGGGTGAGGGGTTGAGGGTGAGTGAGGGTGAGGGGTTGAGGGTGAGTGAGGGTGAGGGTGAGTGAGGGTGAGGGTGAGTGAGGGTGAGTGAGGGTGAAGGTGAGTGAGGGTGAGGGTGGGTGAGGGTGAGGGTGAGTGAGGGTGAGTGAGGGGTTGAGGGTGAGTGAGGGTGAGGGTGAGTGAGGGTGAGGGTGAGTGAGGGTGAGGGGTTGAGGGTGAGTGAGGGTGAGTGAGGGTGAGGGTGAGTGAGGGTGAGGGTGAGGGGTTGAGGGTGAGTGAGGGTGAGGGTGAGTGAGGGTGAGGGTGAGGGGTTGAGGGTGAGTGAGGGTGAGGGTGAGGGTGAGTGAGGGTGAGGGGTTGAGGGTGAGTGAGGGTGAGGGTGAGTGAGGGTGAGGGTGAGTGAGGGTGAGGGTGAGGGGTTGAGGGTGAGTGAGGGTGAGGGTGAGTGAGGGTGAGGGGTTGAGGGTGAGTGAGGGTGAGGGTGAGTGAGGGTGAGGGTGAGTGAGGGTGAGGGGTTGAGGGTGAGTGAGGGTGAGTGAGAGTGAGGGTGAGTGAGGGGTTGAGGGTGAGGGGTTGAGGGTGAGTGAGGGTGAGGGGTTGAGGGTGAGTGAGGGTGAGGGGTTGAGGGCGAGTGAGGGTGAGGGTGGGTGAGGGTGAGTGAGGGTGAGGGGTTGAGGGTGAGTGAGGGTGAGTGAGGGTGAGGGTGAGTGAGGGCGGGTGAGGGAGGGTGAGGGAGGGTGAGGGTGAGGGTGAGGGAGGGTGAGGGGTTGAGGGTGAGTGAGGGTGAGGGGTTGAGGGTGAGTGAGGGTGAGTGAGGGTGAGGGGTTGAGGGTGAGTGAGGGTGAGTGAGGGTGAGGGTGAGGGGTTGAGGGTGAGTGAGGGTGAGTGAGAGTGAGGGTGAGTGAGGGCTTGAGGGTGAGGGGTTGAGGGTGAGTGAGGGTGAGGGGTTGAGGGTGAGTGAGGGTGAGGGTGAGTGAGGGTGAGTGAGGGTGAGGGGTTGAGGGTGAGTGAGGGTGAGGGTGAGTGAGGGTGAGTGAGGGTGAGTGAGGGTGAGGGTGAGTGAGGGTGAGGGTGAGTGAGGGTGAGTGAGGGTGAGGGTGAGTGAGGGTGAGTGAGGGTGAGGGTGAGTGAGGGTGAGGGTGAGTGAGGGTGAGGGGTTGAGGGTGAGTGAGGGTGAGGGTGAGTGAGGGTGAGGGTGAGTGAGGGTGAGGGGTTGAGGGTGAGTGAGGGTGAGGGGTTGAGGGTGAGTGAGGGTGAGGGGTTGAGGGTGAGGGGTTGAGGGTGAGTGAGGGTGAGGGTGAGTGAGGGTGAGGGGTTGAGGGTGAGTGAGGGTGAGGGGTTGAGGGTGAGTGAGGGTGAGGGTGAGGGTGGGTGAGGGTGAGTGAGGGTGAGGGTGAGTGAGGGTGAGGGTGAGTGAGGGTGAGGGTGAGTGAGGGTGAGTGAGGGTGAGGGTGAGTGAGGGTGAGTGAGGGTGAGTGAGGGTGAGGGTGAGTGAGGGTGAGTGAGGGTGAGTGAGGGTGAGGGGTTGAGGGTGAGTGAGGGTAAGGGGTTGAGGGTGAGTGAGGGGTTGAGGGTGAGTGAGGGTGAGGGGTTGAGGGTGAGTGAGGGTGAGGGGTTGAGGGTGAGTGAGGGTGAGGGTGGATGAGGGTGAGGGGTTGAGGGTGAGTGAGGGTGAGGGTGAGTGAGGGTGAGGGGTTGAGGGTGAGTGAGGGTGAGGGTGAGGGGTTGAGGGTGAGTGAGGGTGAGGGGTTGAGGGTGAGTGAGGGTGAGGGTGAGGGGTTGAGGGTGAGTGAGGGTGAGGGGGTGAGGGTGAGTGAGGGTGAGGGTGAGTGAGGGTGAGGGTGAGTGAGGGAGGGTGAGTGAGGGTGAGGGTGAGGGTGAGTGAGGGTGAGTGAGGGTGAGTGAGGGTGAGGGTGAGTGAGGGTGAGGGTGAGGGTGAGGGTGAGTGAGGGTGAGGGGTTGAGGGTGAGTGAGGGTGAGGGGTTGAGGGAGGGTGAGGGTGAGGGGTTGAGGGTGAGTGAGGGTGAGGGTGAGGGTGAGTGAGGGTGAGGGTGAGGGGTTGAGGGTGAGTGAGGGTGAGGGTGAGGGTGAGGGGTTGAGGGTGAGTGAGGGTGAGTGAGAGTGAGGGTGAGTGAGGGGTTGAGGGTGAGGGGTTGAGGGTGAGTGAGGGTGAGGGGTTGAGGGTGAGTGAGGGTGAGGGGTTGAGGGTGAGTGAGGGTGAGGGTGAGTGAGGGTGAGGGGTTGAGGGTGAGTGAGGGTGAGGGTTAGTGAGGGTGAGGGTGAGTGAGGGTGAGGGTGAGTGAGGGTGAGGGTGAGTGAGGGTGAGGGTGAGTGAGGGTGAGTGAGGGTGAGTGAGGGTGAGGGTGAGTGAGGGTGAGGGTGAGTGAGGGTGAGGGTGAGGGTGAGTGAGGGTGAGGGGTTGAGGGTGAGTGAGGGTGAGGGTGAGTGAGGGTGAGTGAGGGTGAGGGGTTGAGGGTGAGTGAGGGTGAGGGGTTGAGGGTGAGTGAGGGTGAGGGTGAGTGAGGGTGAGGGGTTGAGGGTGAGGGGTTGAGGGTGAGTGAGGGTGAGGGTGAGGGGTTGAGGGTGAGTGAGGGTGAGGGGTTGAGGGTGAGTGAGGTAACCTGGCATGGTAACCTGAAAAAAATGTGGGTGTGAGCCATGTGAAGGGGTCTGCGGTGAGTGTGAGACCCGAAAAGGCAGAAGTCGGGAAGGAGAGGATGCGGGTAAGGGTGTGCACGAAAGTGAATGTGCACAAATGGGGCCATGCGGTGGGCGACCAAAGCAGAAGCGGCTGGCAGAATAAGCGGGCCAAGGCCGAGAGTCCACTGGGTGCACGCGTCCTACCCGGAAATGACTGGGGGATAGGTGGGGAATGGCATGGTAACCTGAAAAAAGGTGGGTGTGAGCCATGTGAAGGGGTCTGCGGTGAGCGCGAGACCCGAAAAGGCAGAAGTGGGGAAGGAGAGGCTGCGGGTAAGGGTATGCACGAAAGTAAAATGTGCACAAATAGGGCCATGCGGTGGGCGAACAAAGCAGAAGCGTCTGGCAGGATGGTGGTGCCGGAATAAGCTGTGCACATGTCAGGCCATGCTTCGAGTAACTTATAGAGATGCGGCTGACAGGATAGTAGGGTTGAGAGCAAAAGCGCCGAAGGGGCGCCTGTGTATATGCTGCTAATAATTAAAAAATGCATATGAGAACTGTATTATCGCAAATGATGGAAAAGATATCTCACCTGAAAGAAAAACAAGAAAGGAAACAAGACGGAGGGCATTGCTGTGGGGAGGGGGAGGGGGGGAGGAGAAATGCACACGGCGGGCAGGGGAGGGGGCGGAGCGGGGAGAGCGGCATGAGGGTGTGAAGCAGCCGGGGCCTTTGAAGTGAAGCTAAGCTTCACTTCAAAGGTGTGGGAGGAGTGCGGCTGAGGGAACAGACGGCGATTTGGTGATGTGCACGCGCATTTTAGGTCAATGCGCTTGCGCATTGACCTAAAAGCCACGGGCACAGCACCAAATCGCCACAGTTAGGTAAACTTTGTTTAAAGCCCTATAGTCTCGCTTCTCTCAATGCGCATGCGCATTGATAGGTCACGAGACCTAAATAATCTACTTGTATAGTGCATACTTTGAGCGCACAGTGTTTTCATTTTTGACTCATGCACGGTGAGAAACTCGCACTGCTTCCAGATTCAACTCCTAAGCACTGAGTTGTGGTATGTTATATACAAAACAATTAACAATCCGCGATTAAGAGCTTTGGTGTTAAGCCTAAAGACATGGCTGGTTCCTTACAGTAGCTGTCACAAAATTCATTTTGCCCACCCCACCATTTTACTATGTCACCAGCCACCACTGCTGCATACAGCCACTTCTACTCACAGAACAACAAACACAGAAACATTCATGCTCCCAGACCAATAGACTTAGAGACACCCAATCTTACAAGGGTCCTTTACATATATAGGCATCCATATATGCGGACCAATAAGTATAAATATATTAATGCTGCTTTAAATGGGCAGGTATCTAGTGCTTTAAATGAGCAGGTACTCACATGTACTGAGTACCTACCCGTCTTTAATTTAAAAGGAGGGTTACTTTCAGTTCTAACAGGAGACTAGCTGCACTTTTCAGTAACAAACAGTTATTCTAGGTTAACTGAGTACCTACACGTCTAAATGTCCATTTCAAGTACTGGGTATTAATGCACATAAATGCACCTACATACATCTTGATTTTCATGGGTACAACAGACATACAGACACCTGTGCATACAGACCAGGAATCATAAATGCATTCTTGGCCTGGTACTTGCGTCCGGGGACCCTGAGCCAGGTTTGCTCTGTACGTGTTGATTTTGTCTTCGCCCTGATTTCACTGAGGATTTATCCTGTTCATGTTTTAGATCAGGAACTTAAATATATAGTGACCTGTTTGCCAAAAAATAGTAAATCTGTACTCATATTAGTACTCCTTGAATAGTTGCCAATTTACTACTTTATTTGAATTCACAAACCAAACATTGGCAGTTGCAGGCTTGGAAAGCTGCACCAGTCTCAGGCTCCAGGCATACTACAGGCAACCAAACACCCAGAAGGTGAAGTGATGGATGCTTGCAACTTGCCTAACCAGTGGCAATCGCTCGGTGTAGCATTCACCCCACCGTTTTATGCCCACTGTGCTACCAGTGACAGCGGCCCTCCTAATGCAAATTAGTACTGAGACCATGTTCCTCATTGAAACAGTCCATCCAAAATCTTGGTCATATTACCCCTACAATCTGCAGTTGGAGTTCGGAGTTTGAGATTCACCCGCGATACCGTGCCCCGACACCCCAAATTTCACTGACTAAGCTGCACCCCTATGAGTAGTGCAGGGGGCACAGAGTGGTATCCATCAAGGAGTGCAGCATGTGCATCAAGAGAGCACTAGGCGGATTGTATCATGGGAGCGATGGGTGATGTACCGTTCAGGGGTACAGAGTAGAATAGCGTGCATTATAAGGGGATAATTTACAATTGGGGCACACAGTGAAGTAAAGTAGGGAAAAGCTGTGTGACTCCCTCAGCCATTCCTGTATTCAGGCGAGTAACATATGCCTACTGGAACTGTCTGCCTATATTTATTTGGGCAAAAGCAAAACTGGAAGCCCCGGAATGTAAAGTTAAGTTGGAGGCTAAAAAGCCAGAACTAGCTGACAGAATCACGCATGACAGGGGCCTCTTTTCAACTATGATTCAAAAAGGGGGGTGGTGATGGACAGAGTATCTGAATTAAGCAGAACACTCCTACCCAGTCAAAAGATCAGGGCTTGATCCATCACCGTTTTTTAGCTCACTGCACCATCCCAGTTCAGAACCTGGCTACATGCAAATTAGTCTGACCCTGGCCCAGTGCATCACAGGAACAGACTAATTTGCATACAGCCAGGTTCTGAAACTGGGATGGTGCAGTGAGCTAAAAAACGGTGTTGGATCTAGCCCTGATCTCTTGACAGGGTGAGAGTATTCTGCTTAATTAGGAGACTCTGTTCCTCACCACCCCTTGTTGTAAATATCTTTTCAACTATGAGCATAGCAGCTTGGATAGGAAAAAATCTACATTTGCTCTTTGTGACAATTTGACCTGTGTTTATTTTGTCGTTATTTTAAGTTTGTCAACATTAACATTCTAAAATGTTCATTGAGTGCACCCTTTGAAAGGTTTCGTAGAGCGTGTTTATGGTTTACAGAAAACACAGGGCCCCGTGCAAAAATCAACGCTGCGATGGGCTGTGTCAAAAGATAAGAGACTTTTTAACAGAAGTATAACTTTACTGCTGCAGCCCAGCACTTGAAGCTCGACAAATATCAGAGCTGGCAGGTCCACGTCTCGCCTCACAGACCACACCTCTGTTGGCCCTGTGCATAGGGACGCCACCCCACTCACAAACACAGACCTCAAAGCGTAAGGGACTCTGACAGCAGCAGCGTGTGACCGGCGGTCACTCTTTCAACTAATGAAAGACACCCGCCCCTCTCTGGCCTGGTTTTATAGCCTTTGACCCTCTGACAATAGCAGCAATAAACCACCCCCTTCACTTTTATTGAGTTCCACTTCAGACTTCTGCTGTTGTGTGCGGGTGTTCTGCATGTACGTGTGGAAGTGCAGTTCGTTTGTACACTTTTGTATCTTGGCGAGTAATTATTGATATAAGTAATCCGACCTTCTCCTGAAAGGTACCTAATATTACATAAAATAAGCCGCAAAGAGAATCGATGTGAATAAAACACGATGGGTGCGTCCTGGTTCCAACAGTGTGCACAGCAGGTGAAGCGTCAGAACTGCTGAGCAGGCAGCAGATGTGAGGACACTTGTGACGTCATGGCCGGGGCTCCTCTACTATCCATTCCTCCTAGTCCTACTAGCCCGAACAGCGGGCAGCAGATGTGAGGATACTTGTGACGTCATGCCCTCGGCTCCTCTACCATCCATTCCTCCTAGTCCCAGCCCGAACAGCGGGCAGCAGATGTGAGGATACTTGTGACGTCATGCCCTCGGCTCCTCTGCAATCGACTCTTCGCAGTGCGAGCCCGAACTGAAGAGGGGGGACAGAACCAGCGCCCGAGACGCCCCACGGGCCAGGGATGCAGAGGGTGGAACGCATGATCCCAGCTTGACTTTCGGGGGTGGATGGAGGCCCTGCAGCTCTCTGCACCGGGCCCCATCATCGCTTCCATGGGTGAAGGAGACTGTTGTCAGCAATGTTGGTCTGTGCTGCACCCTATGACTGCCGCAGCCTGACTAAGTGGAACTAGCACATATTCATTCGTGTATTATCATAAAAACTCGGTGCAGTATAAGGATTGCCCAGCTTTCACTGATGCACGGGTAAATTGTAACCAAACTAATCTGCAAGAGCTCACACCACCCTCAAGTTCCTGCTTCCGGTTATTTGTGAAAGTCTTGTGAGGTCGCCAAGACCCATCCCTTCCTCATAGGCTGAAAAGGGAAAGTGCCAGTGACAATCATACGTGCCCCCAGAGACCACCCCCTGGACCACACCAGGGAACACATATGCAAACAGTGATTTTATTTCCAACCAGTTAGAATTATCGGAGGTGTGAAAAGGCAAGGTCACACTATAACGAGTCCGAAAGAGGAACACGTGCGTGGAAAAACATTCTGACCAAAGCAAAATGGCAAGAGGGCCAACAGTGTTTATACGGGATGTATTCTTCATCAACCACCTGAAGGAAAACGAAGGCAGGGTGAGAAGGCAAAGGTGCCCGGGCAATTCTCGACTGGAAGGGTCCTTTCTGAGAAGGATGTGAAAAACAGACGAAGTTGAGCGGCCCTAAAGCACAAGGTTTTAAAACCTGGTGCCCAGTCTCTGAAGCCGGTCCATGCCAACACACTGTATTCCAGGCCTGTGCCTGGGCTTTCGCATGACAACCTCATGTCATGCAGTCTAGGGTTTGCAGTTCTAGTTTACTTCCTTCGCACGAATTAACCCTTTGTGCCAACGCTCAGAGTGTTGACGGCAGTTAACACTATCAGTGGATGGCATTACCCACCATTAAGTGCCTGTGCTGCAGGTAATGATGATCCCGTGCCAAAGCTAAGTGGACATAATTACAGAAAGGGCAATTATCAGTCGTAAACCCCCTACTACATGGGACAATAATGATACTGGTACTTGCCACCCCCTCCTACCCCCCAGTCTCAACCAGGGCACCAAGTTCTGTCGTCACTGTCTGTGCCATGTCGCTTTTCTACAGCTGTGAGGGAGCGCTGATACAGGCCAGAAGATTGTTAGATTAGTTGAACTGAGTGTTATTTAAGAAAATAGATACAGGTTGACCAAGTGGCCGTGCAAGTTTATTGGAACAAGCCCACTTCCTCCAGGGACACGTTAACCAGCATAGCTAGGGCCCGAGCCAGGAGTTTCATACAGTCTAGAATTGTGGCTGCGGGACAAACATCTGGATGAAAACCCGAAGCCCTAACTCCGTGGATAATCCCATAGCTAGACAGCTTCATGAGTATGTTCTCCTTTTAAATCTGTCCATGTCCGTCACTCCCTCTTCAGCCATATCTTGCCCCTTATTTCCCCAACCCCTTCTCCAGCTTCCATCTTTCTTTTTTATCATCTCTTTACTTCTGTTTTCCTCCCCATCTCCTGCTCTTTTTCATCTTTCCCATCCGTTGCTCTCTCTTTAATCCATCTAGAGTCTTCTTTGTTTTTCTTTCCTCGCATCTCTTTCTGATTTGGTCACTAAAGTCCTCTTGTTCTAGTACATTTTGTAGCCATTATTTTTTCTCTGCAGTCTTTCATAGTCTCGCCCTTCTCCTTTATATTTTCAGCCACATTCTCTTCCCATTTTCTAACTTTCTTCAATTTCTCCTTTTCTTTCTTAATTTTTCCTATTGTGTTTTCTCTTTATCCCCTTTTCTTCTCCTTTCCCTCGCCGCCTTCTTCTGTCACCTCTCCCTTCTTTCCTCACCTTCTCCTCCCTTTTATTCACTTCACCATCTTCGTTCTCTCCTTTGTCCTGCTGTGCTCTCTTTGCTGGTTGTGGTCTCTCCCACTTTAATTTTCTCTCTTTCTCCCTACCTCATCCTCTCTCATCCGAGCCCCACCCCCTCTCTGCCTTCCTCACTCCTCCATCCAGTTCTCCTTTTCCACTGCCTTCACCCGTGGCTTCTCTCTTCCTCCCCGCTCCCTTCTCGCCCCTCCCTTCCCCCTTGACCTCTGCCCCGGGGGCGCAGCTCACGTGTGTGCAGGGGTGGCGCGCATCTGGCCAGCGGGTCACGGGGTTTGTGGCTCTGCTGTTTCCTCCCAGAGAACAGATGTGGGGAAGGTTTTTGGGAAGCCAGCGTCATCGGTTTCTATGAAGTCAACCACGCTCTCGAACTGAAACAGAGGCGAGTGTTAGCCAAGGCAGACGTTGTGGCTTCTGCATAGTGTATACATTTGTAGGGTGTGGTAAGGCTGTGTGTGCACGTAGGCCCGTTATAGGGTCTTCGGGGACTATCACCGCCAGCCTATGAAAGATTTGGACTCTATTGTAAATCAAATGTTGTTCAAACTCAGATTTAAAGTAAAATCTAACGGCTTGATTTAATACATATTTAATACAAAAAGTGATATTTTTATAGAACCGAAGTATTCATAAGGTAACAATATTCTCTACATACAGAATATATTATTCAAATGCACGTTTTAAGAATAAAAATAGGGGGCTTATTTACAAGCCTCTTGCTCCACTTTTGCCCCATTTTTCCGATGTTAAAAATAACCCAGGGTATATAGCTACGGTCGTTCAATGGATGGGTGTGATGGATATACACGTTTGAGACCAACAGATTCAAAATTCAAATCGTTTGTTTAGAGTGACTGTGATCCTTCGAAGGTGGATACAATGAGTACAATTTAGGTAGGTAACAAAAGCAACTATCAGTAATTCCTCAAAACCCACTTCGAAGACATTATTTTGGGCTGTACAAATGATACACATGTATTGCCTCTTCTGTATCCTCATGCTGTCTCTTTTGTCTGTCTGTCTTTGGTTAGGTAGGTAGCTTGTCTGTCTATCTTTGGTTAGGTAGGTAGCGCAGTGAGTTAAGAAGCTGGTGTAGTGTTCTCCGTTTCGCTTGTAGTATTGAATACGGAGAAGACGGGGGAGGTGGGCCACACCAAAGGTGCAATCCAGAAGTGAGCTCAAGAGAGTGACCCTTCCACAAGTCATTCAGTGGTGACTACCTGGTGGTGGCAGCCATTAGTATATGTGAGGGTGCAGCCTTTTCTCTACCCTGGCCTTCCAACATAACAAAGACTTTTGCCAACAGCAAGGAGTCAAGGCAGTGGTCTTCAATATTTTTCTGCTGCTGCATCTCCCCAGTGGAAAAAAAATCATCAGGCCCCCTCAGAATTTTTCACAATTATTTTATTAAATTGGAAATGGATATATATATGTAGACTGAATTAAACATTGCAGTTAAGTTCTGTTACGATTTTAAAAATGCGCTCAAAATACATGATTCCCAAACATACTATTCTGGTCAGGCAGGCCTTACTAACATATAAAAATATCCACAATGTGATTATTAGAAGTGGGGGTGGGGGTTTTGAAGAATATTTGGAGTCCTTTTGACACCTCCTCCCAGCCACGATATAAATGACAAAAGATGTTAGTGATGGCCCATTACAGAGCAGCTTACTAATGCTCATCTTTTCCCACTTAAAACAATGCACTGCTATCAGCATCATTCTTCTTTTGGCCAGAGCCTGCCCGCCTCCCTGCCCCACCGTAACTCCCTCTACGGGACGCGGCTGTTCCCTAGAGAGAGACTGGAGTTGAGGGTAAAGCAGACAGGGTCCAGGAGCACTGCACTGTCCCTGGATGTAGGCTGCGTTTCCTCTGCTACCCCTGCCCCTCCACTGCATACTGTGCTGTGCCAGTGGAGAGGCGGGATTTCACCTCTAGAGTCTGCTTACCATTCTCCAGAATCCCGTCACAGGTCGACTAGACCTTTTTACCTGCCATAGAGTGAATTAGGCAATCTGTCATAAAAGAATAAACAATTTAGAGATCCCAATTGTTTCCCCAAGAACCACTGACCAAACTAAGGGGCCGATTAGGATGGCGGACGGACTTGCGTCCGTCCGCCACCCCTGAGTAGGAGGGACCGTCCGCATGGGCAGCGGCGGTCCCTCCATGGCAATTAGGATGTGACCACCAGGGTGGCGGTCACATCCTCTATTTTTAACATTGCGGCGGGTGCAGCTTCAAGCTGCACCCGCCGCAATGTTAAAAATGCATGTGTTGCATTTACATGCACAAAGCGGCAGGCACCGCACGGTGCCTGCTGCTTTGTGTACGCAAATGCAGGGGGGTACCATAGGTACCCCCCATGTGCACCCCCCACCCCCCATTCACCCAGGGGGCCCGCAACGGGCCCCCAAAGTGAATGTCCGTATGCTTTTCCATGGCGGAAAAGCCGCCGTGGAAAAGCATACTTACACCAACATCATAATATGGCGGACGGTGTCTCATAGACACCGCCTGCCATGTTATAGCTTTTCCACCGCGGTCGGAAGCCGACCGCGGCGGAAAAGCGGCGGACGGAATTCCAGACCCACCAGCCATCCTAATTTGGCGGTGGGTCTTTGGAGTCTCCGCCGCGGTTTTTCCGCATCCTCCAGGCCGGCGGACACTTCCGCCGGCCCGGAGGATGCGGAAAAACCGCCATCCTAATCGGCCCCATAGTTTGAAAGGTTTATTACATAACCAAAAATAACTGCAGGTACAAACACCTCAGCAAGAGGTTCAAAAGGTAAACAGGCACTAATACAAACATAATCCTACGGAAAAGTCTCAGGCGACTGATGAACAATACCAGGATCAATT
Organism: Lissotriton helveticus; assembly: GCF_964261635.1. Taxonomy (NCBI): domain Eukaryota; kingdom Metazoa; phylum Chordata; class Amphibia; order Caudata; family Salamandridae; genus Lissotriton; species Lissotriton helveticus. The sequence continues at coordinate 1,327,215,961 of NC_136068.1, read as the reverse complement.
CCAGAACCATCAGACTGAACAAAATAGCTATAACCTGGGTTCTGGTACTCATCGGAATAATAGACATAAATCCAGGTTAATCTGTCCCTACACTACTCTAAGTGACATCCCTACTCAACAATAGCCCAACCTAGCCAAAGGTGTCAGCTGTGGTGACTTCAAAGAAGTTCACTCACTTCTCTCCAAGACTAGAGAATCCTCAGTCATAGCTAAGCTCTTTACCAAGACCAACCACTCTCTCTGACTCCTCAGCCCATCTGCTCTGCCTCTACCCTCGGGGCACTGTCCCTAATACGAAACCCCACAATGTGAACAACACGCCTTCAGGTACGCCCTCTCCAAGGTGTCGATTACATGGAGTTTTCCACTTTGGCCTTCTTCCATCCTTGTCCGTTAAACGTCCTTGAGTCTCAGACTCTCTGTCGCTTCCAGTTGTATCTTCTAATTCCTGGTCTACTCCTCCATGTCTGGGTCTAGCATTTCTAACTCTCATACACAATGGGCCCTTCTACTCTACAATCTACTGGATGATGCACCTGCAAAAGAATATACGCAAATAGCTCACAGTCTAATAATGTTGCAACATTTTCTAAAGCCTCTTTCATAAGCATTTCTACCGTTTATATGTAAAGAAAACATTTTCATACAGGCCTGCGCCATTTCCATGAACTAGGCCTCTGCTAGAGTTTAGGCCTCACGTTTGCATGAGCAATTCCCTGGGTTCACTAGGCCTCCAACCTTAACGACAAATGCATTTTTCTCTATTTTCGACTAATTACTGAGTACATAAAGCATGATTACATTTCAATTAGTCAATCTAAAGGCACATTTAGTGAATCAGTTTAAACACTCTTATCAATAGTAAAAGATTTCATTTCAAAGCATCTCTATATTGCAGCAAATATGCATTTGCACCTTGTAACGTTGGTTCTGCACATTCTCTGATACCAATTTACTTGAGTACTTTGTCATACATTGCATCTAAACACGATTAAAAGTCCTCTATATATACGGGTGCTGACTACTTGTACATATGCTGCACCCCTACAAATGTCACTGTAAATGGCGCTCTCTCAGTTCCCCCCTTTGATGACCCGTGTCATCACCACCCTCACAACGTCCTTAGGGTAAGAACCAACTAAACTGAGCTTGTGGCCATTTTCCCTCGCTTGAACTGTTCCAACGCTCTCAAGCTTCGGTATTGACTGTCCTGCAGCCTCTCCATTCGTATCTCTTGCACTCTCATTGATCTCGCCAACCTATTGGACTTGTACCACTTGTACAATCGTACCAAACCCCACAATCCAATCACACATGCCACTGCTATGATAAGGGGCTTCAGTACAAATCCAAGGAAACTCTTTCCCAAATTGGCAAACCAGCTTCCAACTTTCCCAAATCCTTTGCCAACCGTCTCCCACGCATTCTCTTGCGTCAAATCCTCAATTTCATAATGGATTGCACTAATGTTGCTTATATATTTCTCCAGATCCTTAGAGTTGTCTGGTATATAAGTGCAACATTCTTGGACCTTCAAACGTTTACAGACCCTGCCCTCTTTTGCTAGGATGACGTCAAGAGCAAGACGGTTCTGTAAAACCATTGTCCTAATAGACAACATCTCACCCTCAACCAACACCAATGACTTGGCAGTATTCATTGACAATTCATCCACAACAGTTGCCAGCCGCCGTATCTTTATGTCATTCAAAATGACACCCAACATAGGTATCGCTGCTCCAAACACATCTCCCACAATTGCTCCAGCACTTTCCCCTCGCTTTACCCTCCTTTGAGACCCTCCCTCTAAGAGTTCGAAATCCTCAGTATGATAAATCTTGGGAAAAATAATTGCTAGATAGCAAGTTCCATACCACTTCTCTGGCAATTTCACATACGCATTCTTTCCGCAGACAAAATACACAGTAGGAATCACCTGAACCACGCTCTTCAAGAAGTCCTTTGTATAGTATTCTAATGTGAAGGTGTGGTCACACGTAGTCTGACCCACATACACATTTTCATAATACGTCTGTGGTCGGTGAAGGCATAACTTTGCTTTCTGTACTACATCTAGAGCTATTGGACCATAACTCCCTCTCGACTTATGCTGTTTCTCTTCTTCGGTCCAATCTACCTTGCCTTGACCTGAATCTCGCAACTTCTTTTGCTTCGTGTACCTATCTTCCACTTGCTCAATGAACTTTTTCTCTATCTCGGATAGTGAACAGGTCAAGTTGTGTCGGTGTGCATATGGGGTGTCTAGCTCTTGAGTGGGAATGAAAAAATATCCAAGTCTGTCCTCTGACTTATAATAGTCCCACTTGTTCAAATGCTTGTAATTCGGGACTTCTGGTAACACAGCATCGTAATTCGAAAAGAAGTATTCAAAGTGATTTCGCCCATATAGGATACTAATCAGCAAACTACAGGATATCCCATATGTCAATGGAAGGTGATGGTATCTAATACCCTCATCTACTGAAGCTGGTAATTGCATGCACACATAACAGTCCTTCGCATCCATCGCCTCAATGTATTCATACAACCGCTTTGCATACGCATTCTGCCCAAAATTTCCTTTAGACAGATCAGTGTATAGCCTACGACTTTCTGCAGCTAGTATGGCTTTCTCTCTTCGCTCTCTCTCTTCCTTCTGGCTAGGAGTGGTAGGTGTCGATGTTCCCACAGCCTTCTCTACCTGTTCATGTGGTGCAAAATAAGAAACTAAAACTACTATAGCTATAAGGAGTATCGCTCCTCCTAGAAGAGTGCCTACTATGCACTTGGCTCTACGATTCGGGTTTCCAGATGCCATGGTTTCAGTACAAAGTAGTTTGTTCTCGGAAAGCACCCAAAAGTCTCTTTCAGTGCTATTTGAGTCTCTCGAACCACCTTGAAAAACGGAAAGTCCCGTTTCAGTTCTTCTTTTGTTTCAACAACAGACAACCTTAACCCTTCTCCGTCCTCTGTGGAATGTCCCTAAATTTGTTCTTCTTCCACTCGGCTCTAGGTTAAGTTCAACAATTATTTACAAAGTCTTTTCAAAAAGTCTTTCAGAGCAACTCAAAGTTCAAAGTTCTCAATAGTCTATGATTATACTTGATCCAATTGCTTGCAACACATAATCTAAAAGTTCCATGCGGAGCACAACTTCATCATATGCTGGCATGTCGGGAACAAACGTAGGAAAAATCAGTCTTTCCAGCAATAAATCGCGTATCTTGCTCAGGAGAGGGGATTGGGAATGGTGAGTGTCAGTTTACCTTCGATTTCAAGTCCAGGAACCAACAGTATCACTTCCAGCTTAACATTTGGGATCGTACTGGTCACTGCTACTGACCTCACCCTCCCGGACCTCAGTACTCCTGGCATTGGTAAAAGGGTAGGTCCACTCTGGAGTGGCGTATCTTTGGCAAGGTACCCTCACCCTCCTTGACCTTCTCGGACCTCCTTGCTCAGCTCCTCGTCCTCCCTCTTCCTGATCGGATTCTTCGGACACAGGGGCAAGATCAGTTTCGGAAGCCAATCTCACATTCATTCGCCTCCGTCTCTCGGGCAATGGCCCCCTGCTCTTCTTGCCCTTCTTGTTCTCGTCCGCACACCCTGTTCGTCTCCACTGTCGACCTCTTCTGCGCTTAGATCGCCTTCTCCGCCACTTCCTCCCTCTGAGGCAGATTCCGTGTCACTTTCGTCTTGGCCTTTTCCTGCTTGATCAGGGGAGTCCCCAAGTTCTACAGGCACCCCCACAGCTTGACTTGCTCCCTCTGATGAATCCTCTTCTTCGTTATTATTTTCATCTACGAGAGGAGCTGTTCTCTCCTTGGGTGCTGGGACTCGTCGGGTGTGAGAAGCATGGACCCAGTTTGGCAATCCACCGCACTTCACAGTAGTAGTAGTGACTAGGATCACTTGGAAAGGTTCTCTCCAACGTACGTCGAGGCAGCTCATCCTGACGTGATTCCGCACCAGGACCCAGTCACCAGGGCACAGGTCGTGACAAAGGTCGCTAGAAGCCGGAATTTCAGCAGCCTGCACCTGAAGAGACACAGAACGCATGACATCAGAAAGTCCTCTGCAATAGTCAAGAATCACATCATCTGTGATATTCATCAAGGCAGTTGTAGGAATAGATGGCAGTCTCATAGCCCTCCCCATCAGCACTTCGTGAGGCGAGAGCCCTGTCCTTCTGTCTGGGGTACTACGCATGCTCATTAGTACCAATGGCAAGGCATCGGGCCACTTCAGGGACGTGGATGAGCACACTTTTGCCATTCGAGCCTTCAACGTCCCATTGATTTGCTCCACTATGCCAGAAGCCTCTGGTCGATAGCTACAATGCAGTCTCTGGTCAATGTTCAGGGCAGAGCAAAGCATCTTCACAACTTCGCTATTAAAGTGTTTTCCTCTGTCCGATTCCAAAGAGGTCGGAACCCCGAATCGTGGCACTAGCTCCCTCAACAACAGCTTAGCTACTGTTAGTGTATCGCACCTACGAGTGGGATATGCCTCAACCCATCTAGAAAACACACACACAATCACCAAGACGTACCTGAGGCGATTACACCTCGGCATCTCGATGAAGTCTATCTGCATCCTATAGAAAGGTCCGCCGGACCTCCCAATGTGACTCAGTGTAACGGGTGTTCTTTTCCCAACATTCAGCTGTTGACAGGTTACACATCTCTAACATACTGCTTCTGCGGCCTGTCTAAATTTTGGGTTATACCACGTTTGCCTGAACACACGCACCATCGCATCCCTTCCCAGATGCACAGGACCATGTATCTGTCGTGCCATTGCACTCACCAACTCATTCGGTAACACAGCTCTTCCATCAGCTGAAACCCACATGTCCAAATCTCCCTTGACACAGCCAGCCGATTCCCACACCCTTTTTTTTGTAATCAGATGTCTGTCCTTGCATGTCTCTCAGCTCCTCCGATGTGTCTGCCACCTCAAGCATCATGCTTAGTTCGGTTCTTTCCCTTGGTCCCTCAATTGTTTGTTCCGTAAATGAGTATCCCTGCTCTGCACAATAGCGTGCGACTTCATCAGCATAACGGTTCCCTTGTGTCACAAAATCCGTTCCCTTTGTGTGTGCTGTGCATTTTACCACAGCTATTTCTGCAGGTCTTTGCAAGGCCTCCAGCAATAACCTGATAAATTCACCATTTCTGATTGGGGAGCCTGATGATGTCATGTAACCCCTCTGGGACCACAACTGGCCAAAGTCATGAACCACCCCAAATCCGTACTGGCTGTCCGTGAATATGGTGATTTTAATGCCGTTGGCTGCCAAACAGGCACGTGTCAATGCAATTATCTCAGCCACCTGTGCAGAGTGTACTCCTACTAAGCATGCTGCTTCAATTACTCCAGAAATAGTGCAGACAGCAAAGGCTGCTCTCAACTGACCAGTATTGTCCCTTACACATGAGCCATCCACAAAATAAATTTCATCAGGGTCTGTTAATGGCACATCAACAATATCCGGTCTAAGGTTTGGTGCATAGTTCAGTTACATCAAGACAATCATGGTCTTCCCAATCATCTTCTATATCATTCGGTAATGGTAACAAAGTAGCAGGATTCAAGACAGAGCGCCTCCTAAGAGTCACATTCTCTGCAGCAAGTATAACCTGCTCGTAGCGTGTGAGCCTGTTGTTTGTCAAGTGCTGCGTCTCGGTCCTGGTCATCAACAATTCCACAGAATGAGGTACATGCACTGTCAGTGGATATCCCATCACAATACTTTCACACCTTTCAATGCTGACACCTGTTGCAGCAACGGATTTGAGACATCCGGGCAACGCTGCGGCTACTGGATCTAAGGTAGCCGAGAAGTATGCAACTGGTCTACGGACTCCTCCATGATCTTGCACCAAGACTGCCAATGCACACCCCTCTCTCTCGCAGCAGAACAATGCAAATGACTTGGTGTAATCGGGCATTCCCAGAGCCAGAGCGCGACACAGGTCCTCTCTCAGCTCCAAAAAGGCCATCATACAATCTGTGTCCCATGGTACCGGATCACTCACGTCCTTGTGCGTCAGTTTCTGCAGTGGTTTCGCCTTCAGAGAGAAGTTAGCAATCCACTGTCGGCAATAGCCCACCATGCCTAAGAACATCCTGACCTCTCTTTGAGTCGAGGGCACACTCATTCTCATGATAGTCTCAATCCTGTCAGGTGACACCTTCCTCTTCCCCTTCTCTATTCTGTGACCCAGATACTGCACTTCTTGCAGGCAGTACTGTAATTTACTGGGAGATACCTTGTGTCCATTCTTCCCCAGATGGTTCAACAAGGCAATGGTATCAATCCTACAAGCATCTTCTGTGTCTGATGCAACAAGGAGGTCGTCTATGTACTGCACAAGAACGGAGTTCTGCGGTAGTACTAGACTCTCAAGATTCCTTTTCAGCAATTGATTAAAGATCGATGGGCTCTCTGTATACCCTTGGGGGATACGACACCATGTCAAAACGCGACTCTCTATTTTAAATGCGAAAAGAAATTGGCTCTCCTCGTGCAATGGGATAGAAAAGAAAGCCTGACACAAATCAATCACAGAAAACCATTCAGCTTGGAACGGTATCTGAAACAGTATCACTGACGGATTCGGTACCACTGGACAACATGGAACAACTATGTTGTTAATTTTTCGTAAGTCCTGCACAATCCTGAACTTCCCACTTGGTTTCTGCAACCCCATTATCGGAGAGTTACAGGGACTTCCCATAACCTCCTTCAGAATTCCCTGTCTAACCATGGACTCAATCACAGGTTTTATACCTTCAAGTGTTTCTGGGGTCACCTTGTATTGGGGAGTTCGAGGAAATTCAACATTCTGTCTCACCTGAATTCTAACTGGCTCTACCCCTTTGATCAGTCCAATCTCCTCTCCTGTGAAGTCCCAGACTTCTGGGGAGACCGAATCTCTCAAGTCCCACAGGAGTTCTTCCACAGTTATAGCAGGGTACAACTCAATGCACGTATGCGTATTTGCAACCTTAAAGTCAGCATCATCATCGTTAGTCTGTAATTCCACTCCCTTTGGGGTACAATAGATGGTGCAATTAAGTTTGCACAAAAGATCTCTTCCTAACAGACACACAGGACTGGAATCACACACCACGAACTGGTGTCGGTCACTAAAACTTCCAATCTTAACAGGGACTGGCTCAGTCAGGGGATTTGTCATTCTTCTGTTTGCAACTCCTACAACTTGGATGGTCTGTCCTGAAAGGGGTAAGTTGGGGACTACTGCAGACCGCACAGTGGAGCGAGAGGCACCAGTGTCAACCAGAAATGTGGTGGGATGACCATCTACATCTGCCTCTACAAAGGGTCCTCTCTGATCTACCTCCAGTACAGCTCCTAGAGTACAGCCCTCCTCCCCATCCACGTACCGTCCTGTCACTGGATCAAATTGGTAACACTTGTCCCCTTCCACTATGAAAGGCATCTGCTTATATACCTTGCTTCCTGTAGAAATCTTCGGTGCCTGGGGAACTGGAGCCCTAGGGGCTGACGTCCCCCCTTTCGTCGTCTGAGATTTGGTCACTGTCACCTTCCGTACCGGAGGGGCTTGTACTTCCTCCTCCTCCTCCTCCTCCTCCTGTACCTGATTGTCAGGGTTATGGGGACACTCGCGTCTCCAATGCCCCACCTCGTGACATTGATGGCACTTGGTCGTCTTTTTCAGGGCCTCTATATCTATCCTAGGTCTCGGACCTTCCTCTCCGTCCCTCTTCGGCCCCCCTGTTCTCCTTCCCATGGTGCAAACAAAATGGGAGTCTAGAGGGAAAGACAGAACTAGGACGCCCTCCACTCAATACGTCATCAAACAGTACAAGTCCTAGTTCTCGTGGCAATACTTGTTTATTGATCTGTAAACATCACTGGTTAAACATTAGTCACCCCAGGGAATCTCATAGTCTAGAGAATATCAAGATGTCTCAGTCTATTGCCCTTATAAAAAGCAACCTGGCTCTGATCTACACATTTAGAACAGCACATGACCAACAATCACCATGGAAGACAATAAAAAAATGTGTGAAGAGCGAGATGGCACCTCACGGGCGCACCACCAATGGGACCCCTGGCTGGTACTCACCAGGATGGCCCTGTTCTCATCATTGGTGCCATCAAGCTTTAACGAAAATGTGTCTCAAACCCAAAGTGAAAGGACAGTGAATGGTGCAGTGGACACAACTTATATGTGACAAAAACATACAACATTAAACATTTAACATACAAGATACTGTGCAACTAGGACAGTACATTTTACTTATATTCCTTTCTTTTTTGCAAACAGTAAACATATAACCATAAAAAAGGAGAATGTGAATACTACCTATCGATTCACACCCTACTTACAGCCGACATGTTTCATTGCCTTGGTTTATATCAGGCAATTTCCTCAGGGCAATTCAATTTAAATGCCACTGCCAAAGACACTGTGCTTTGAGTGCCTTTATGCAGCCTTGCCTCTCATACCAGCCAAGAGGAGTCTGAAATCAGGAAAATAGCCCCCACAGGTGAGCGTAATCCTATCTCCCTTCAGTTCAGTTACAGTGGAGAACGGACGTTTGGCGTCTACTCAGCCTTCGAGGGCTGAGTAGACGCCGAACGTCCGTTCTCCACTGTAACTGAACTGAAGGGAGATAGGATTACGCTCCTTCCCATGGTGCCATTGCCTGACTGACCCTGTCCTCCCGCTTGCATCTGTACTAACATCAGTTTGTCCTTAAGCTTCTTTGTCTTCGAGTCTATCTCGTCACTGCAATACCTCCCGTACCTCAAAATCTCATCCAGTGGTTTATTTTGCCAACAGATCAGATGTTGCTGTATCATAAGGCAAATATCAGGCCTTAGTCCTAGGACAAATTTGGATACGAACTGTCCCATATCCTTTGGGTCCATCACATCTAACCCACTGTACTGCTTAAAGATCAGCAATAACCTCTCGTAGTATTCATGCACTGTCTCTTTTGGTTCCTGTCTAGTCCGATCTATTTTCACCCAGTCTATGTCCTGTGGTGGTACCTTAGTCTTCAGCCACGTGATCGCCTGCTCATATTTTGCCATCACCCTAGGTGACGGCGCATTCATGGCAGAATCTCGTTCTGGCCCCGCGGTGGGCCATTCAACACTAACCTTGCACGCTATCCACAAGTCGCTTGGGACCACAGTGTCAAACAGTGTGTTCAAATCAGTCCACAGCACCTTTGAGATTTTAGCAAACCTCTCCACCTGTTTGTACCATTCCACTGGACTCTCTTTCAACTTTGGGAATGTGTTCGTAAAGGCAGCCAGATCTCCCCTACTCCAGGGTACGTGTACATAGCCTCCATGAGCCACCTCCCGCAAGGGGTATGCCTCTGCATGCATCAACCCTCCTCCCGGAGATGTCTCCAGAACGCTCCTTCTAACACTCTTTCTCTTTGACCACCTTTCCTCCCATTTCTCCAGAGGGGACCACGTTCGTATTCCCACAATCAGCTCCCTGATGTGAGTTTTTAATCCGATCACCCTCTTTTCTTCTAGATCTTGATCTGAATACTGCAACCGGTGGCCACTCTGCAAAGCTTTTGTTTTTGTCAAATCTACGCTGTATTTATTTGCCAATTCAGAGAGTTTCTCATGAGCAGCCCTAGCCCTCCGTGTAACATCTTTCGCTACAAACAATAGCTCATCTGGTTCGTATAGTTCGATCCTTTCTAGTGGCAGTGTACCTTCCACTATCTCCTCCACTTCTGTTTTGAGTCTCAGCACATCTATTCTTCTTGCCTTTATCGCAGCCCTTAATGTACCTTGGCTAGTAGTTCCATTAGACCCTCTCCCGCCACTGTCCTGAATTTCTCGTCTGTTTTCCTCCGGTGTGTTAGGGGGAACTCTTCTGTTCTCCCAACCTTCTCGACCCCACTCCTGTCTACTATCGCTAGCGGTGTGATGGGACGTCCCCCTATTCCCCACCCCTTCTCGTTCCCACTCCTGCCTGCTTTCACTAGGCGCACAGTGGGACACCACCCTATCTTCCCGGTTGTCAGACCCAAAGACATTCCTGGATCTATCACTCTGAGTGTCCACAACCGTTTCCCACGTTCTCAAGTCCGGCCTTAATTCCCTCATCGACTTCGGCCTTGGTCCCCTCAGATCCATCGGTCCCCTCCAACCCATCTGTCCTTCCGAGGAGTCTGCCGATGCCACCAAAGGAGTACTTCTGTCTACTGGCGTTGGCAACTGCCTCCACCCTTCTTCTGTCCCATTACTCCTGTCTTCACTGGTGCATCTCTCACTCCCCCTTTGCAACAGATTCTCAACTTTGTTCTGCTCTGGGTTGTACACTGATACTATGGGACCTATGGTAACAGGTACCGTAAGCGCATCTGGCAATTTCTGTGAGTGGACACCCTCTTCCACCCGAACCTTCTGCACTGTAAATCGCCCCACTACTCTTGTCACTGGAGAAGGTGGAGGTGCCTTTTCTCCCTTCACTGGATAAAATATATCCTCTGAGGTGCTCTTATCACTCACCATTTTGACCCCACCATCCCCATCAGAATGTTCCCCGCATTTGGCTGACATTGGCGTTCCCCCCAACTCGGGATTGTATGGAGGTGGTCTCTCTGCCAACATCCTCTCTATCAGGCCATCGTCTGTCTCGCTGTCCTCATCCTCGTCTTCTGTATTTCGTCTCTGCGCATCTAGCAACGGGTACAATCTATCCCCTTCTATAGTCTGTACCCTCCATCTCTTCTCCATGGCATCCCATCTCGCATCTTGGACCGCCTTAACTGATCGTTTCACTCTTTCTTGTCGCCTATCTCTGCCCCTGTCATGGGCTGCCCTGATCCATGCATTTAGCGCTTCAAATTGTGTTGGTCTGGGCAAAGGTCGCAACGCAGCCATAATCGCTTTCAGCTGATACAACACTTCTAGTCTAAACGTCCCGTATTTAGGGAAGGTCAATTCTTCATTTCCATCTGTCATCTTACACCAGGTATCAAGCCACAATATGGTATGTAACCCAACATTCGTAGCCATGTAATGAGCTGGAGTATCCTCGGGTGGAGCCTCCTCCCCACCCCGAGGTTCTATCTTGTTTTCGCCTTTGAAACATTTCCGCAACACCTTAAAACATTTCATGATGAAACCCCAAAATGTTTCCTTGTTCCACAGCGCTTGTTTACTTCCTGATGACAATCCACCAATCTCAGCGCGGCTTCTCGCTAACCGCCCTATCTCAGCGCGGCTCCACGCCAACCGACCAATCTGAGCGCGGCTCTTTCTGATGTCACTCGCCTCCGTTTCGCAGCAGTTCCCCTCCTCTCTCCGTACTTCTCGCGGTCTCGCATGCGTCCCAATCATACACTGAAAATGATTACTTCCGACCAAGCAACCACTTCCCTGACTGTACGGCCAGTCTAACTGTAATTGTCACCTGAACTGGCGAATGTCTGTCCACGAACGACCAGGCAATCGCCTCTCTGATAGGTTACAAACTCACGGCAACTTCCGACCAGCGTCTGTTACCCACACACTCACACATTCGTTCCCCCTATCTCCGTCCTGCGGGCGATCAATGGTACCTCATGACCCCCTTAACAATGGTCGACAATTACTTTGGGCGTTCGATACACCCGAACCACTTAACTCTCCTTGAGCTTAAGATTTGCACCGGTTGCGCGCGCTCACAACCTGTTCTCTTTCACACTACAGGCATTCAACTCCGCAAGACAATACAACACACAATAAAACATAACACCGCAATCTAGCAACGCATGACCCTTTTCATACTCACTCTCCTTGGACCTGCTGCTTTCTGCCGCACTGTCACTCTCCGTCAGTTTCCGTGGAACGCCGTCCTCCATCCGCAATTCTCTGGACACTCATCCTTGGTTTCTATGGGCCTCGGGGAAATCTCAACCTACTTCTGGATTACCCTCACTCTAGAAGGTAAACCATCCTACTCTGCTACCAACTGGAAAGGCGGGATTTCACCTCTAGAGTCTGCTTACCATTCTCCAGAATCCCGTCACAGGTCGACTAGACCTTTTTACCTGCCATAGAGTGAATTAGGCAATCTGTCATAAAAGAATAAACAATTTAGAGATCCCAATTGTTTCCCCAAGAACCACTGACCAAACTAAGTTTGCAACTCCTGATCGCCGCCTCCAGCGGCCGCTCCCCCGGCCACGCCCACTGTAACTGGCCACGCCCACCTGAGCACTTAAGGAGCTGAATACGAGCTCTACACAATTGGACCGGATCACTCCCCTGCCTTCCGCGGGAGTCATAGACCTTAACAGACCCCTAATTTTAATCTCACTCGCACTTTCTCAGCGCTTGATCGCGCTTACTTTTAACTGCTACCTACCTGCCTGCAGGGACTCTCCCTTGCCTCTGTGTCCGCCGCGCAGCCCAAGGTGACGCTGCAGCGGCCATTGCAACTCCTGATCGCCGCCTCCAGCGGCCGATCCCCCGGCCATGCCCACTGTAACTGGCCACGCCCACCTGAGCACTTAAGGAGCTGAATACGAGCTCTACACAATTGGACCGGATCACTCCCCTGCCTTCCGCGGGAGTCATAGACCTTAACAGACCCCTAATTTTAATCTCACTCGCACTTTCTCAGCGCTTGATCGCGCTTACTTTTAACTGCTACCTACCTGCCTGCAGGGACTTTCCCTTGCCTCTGTGTCCGCCGCGCAGCCCAAGGTGACGCTGCAGCGGCCATTGCAACTCCTGATCGCCGCCTCCAGCGGCCGCTCCCCCGGCCACGCCCACTGTAACGGGCCACGCCCACCTGAGCACTTAAGGAGCTGAATACGAGCTCTACACAATTGGACCGGATCACTCCCCTGCCTTCCGCGGGAGTCATAGACCTTAACAGACCCCTAATTTTAATCTCACTCGCACTTTCTCAGCGCTTGATCGCGCTTACTTTTAACTGCTACCTACCTGCCTGCAGGGACTCTCCCTTGCCTCTGTGTCCGCCGCGCAGCCCAAGGTGACGCTGCAGCGGCCATTGCAACTCCTGATCGCCGCCTCCAGCGGCCGATCCCCCGGCCACGCCCACTGTAACTGGCCACGCCCTACTGAGCACTTAAGGAGCTGAATACGAGCTCTACACAATTGGACCGGATCACTCCCCTGCCTTCCGCGGGAGTCATAGACCTTAACAGACCCCTAATTTTAATCTCACTCGCACTTTCTCAGCGCTTGATCGCGCTTACTTTTAACTGCTACCTACCTGCCTGCAGGGACTTTCCCTTGCCTCTGTGTCCGCCGCGCAGGCCAAGGTGACGCTGCAGCGGCCATTGCAACTCCTGATCGCCGCCTCCAGCGGCCGCTCCCCCGGCCACGCCCACTGTAACTGGCCACGCCCACCTGAGCACTTAAGGAGCTGAATACGAGCTCTACACAATTGGACCGGATCACTCCCCTGCCTTCCGCGGGAGTCATAGACCTTAACAGACCCCTAATTTTAATCTCACTCGCACTTTCTCAGCGCTAGATCGCGCTTACTTTTAACTGCTACCTACCTGCCTGCAGGGACTCTCCCTTGCCTCTGTGTCCGCCGCGCAGCCCAAGGTGACGCTGCAGCGGCCATTGCAACTCCTGATCGCCGCCTCCAGCGGCCGCTCCCCCGGCCACGCCCACTGTAACTGGCCACGCCCTCAAGCATCCATATAAAGCATGTGCTTTTACCGTACGCGCAGCGGACGGGCGCAGCGGGCGCGCCGTTTGCGCGCCGAAGGCGCGCCTAAGGCAAGCCCGTCTGCGCCCGTCCGCGCCCAGACGGGCCCAGGGCCCCGGAATGCTGCCCAACTAATGGCATATTCTTCCGCCGCACTTAGAAATCTCCAGCAGCCTCCCGGTGCCCTTCTATCTACAACCTGGGACCGCTTGACTTCCCTTGACATTGCGGCCGATGTAGCCTCTCCCAGACTCATCTGTGCACCTGAGCCGCTCCCTGTGCCGCCGGAAACTCGTATCCATATACTATACCTTAACACCCGGTCTCTCCCCCAACATCACACTGATATTTTTCTCCTACTGACCGCGGAAAACCCAGACATCCTGTTGCTCACCGAGACCTGGCTGTCCGACCTATCCCTCCCCGACATTCTGGCTGCCTTACCCCCCAATTATTACCTGCTGAACGCCAACCGGCCGCATGGCCGCCGTGGCGGTGGGGTTGCAGCAATTATTCGCAAAGACCTACCTTTTATCAAGTCTTCATCCCTATGTCTCCCAGATGCTGAAAATTTGGTAATTAGCCTGCCAACCGTAGCTGGGGCCCTGACCCTCATTGTTTTATATCGCCCCCCTACCCCGATGCCTTTGTTTCCTGTTACTCTTTGTGAGCAGCTCACTGCCCTCATGACCTCCTCAGCCCGCGTTGCCATATATGGCGACTTCAATTACTGGTTCAACCATGTGGATGCTGGCCCTCATGCCACCGAATTGTTTGAGGCACTTTCCAGCCTCAACCTGACGCAGCATGTCACCTCTCCCACTCACATCGGGGGTAACATCCTAGACCACATCTGGACTCAGGGCATATCACTTTTTGACCTGACTATTTCCCCTTGTGTCTGGTCTGACCATTTATTGATCGAGTCCTCCATCCTTATAACGGGCCTGGTCAGGCCTCCCTCCCGGCTTGGAGGGTCTGCTCGGAATTGGAAGTCTCTTGACTCGCCTGTCTTCCTCTCCCTACTTGCCAATACCCAGCCCTCACTCCCCGAGTCCTCAGACATCGACATCAATACCATGGATGCCAATATCTCTCACTGGTTAACGACGGCCAGCGACACTTGTGCACCTATTACTTGCTATTCCCGCACCCATCTTAATAAATCTCACAAATGGTATAATTCCATCCTAAAGCAACAACATCTGGAGCTGCGCCGATTGGAGCGCAGATGGCGGCGCCACTACCTTGCCCCCGACAGGGAAGCTTATGTGTCCGCACGCAAAGCCTACAAAGCTGCAATCATTACCACCAAAACCACTTTTATTTCCAACAGGATCTTAACAGCTCCTAACAGATCCAAGGAGATCTTTAAAGTCCTCGGCGAATTGACATTGGACGCCAGGACACTCCCGATCCCACCCCCCTCCTTGGAATCCTGCACTGCCTTAAATTTCTTCTTTATCGATAAAATCATCTCCATCAAGAACTCTATCCCCCACCCGCCCCTCCTTGCCACATCAGATCCCTCCCCTGTCAACACATCCACTTTCTCCCAGTTCCCTGTGCTCGACCCAGAATCTCTCGCTAGACTGTCTGTCCGGGTGAAATCTGGATCCCCCAGGGACTGTTGCCCTCCCTTCGTGCTTCGTGATATCTGCCATACCCTTCCCCACTGCATCCTTCCTTTACTCAACTCTTCTCTCAACTCGGGCACCGTCCCCAGGTCATTCAAAGAGGCCACATTGGTGCCTCTCTTAAAAAAGCCTGGCGCCGATCCAGCAGTCCTAGCTAATTACCGTCCCATTTCCCTTCTACCCTTCCTATCCAAAATCCTTGAGGCTCATGTCACGACTTGCCTCTCAAATTTCATCGAGGAGTCCAGGTACCTGGCACCCAACCAGGCCGGGTTTAAACCAGTTCACTCCACTGAGGCCGTGATTATCGCTGTGCTGGATAATCTCAGACGCAGCGAGGACAGAGGACAACCCCAGGCATTAGTACTACTCGATCTTTCGGCGGCTTTCGACACGGTGGACCATAACATCTTAATCCACCGTGTCGAATCCGCCGGAATCTGTGGGGCCGCTCTCTCCTGGGTCAAATCCTTTCTCGAGGAAAGGTCCCAGGCAGTCAGCTTGGGTCCTTTCTGCGCCACCAGCGTCCCCTCTTCTTGCGGAGTCCCCCAAGGATCTTCTTTGTCTCCCCTTCTTTTTAATTTGTATCTCCAACCCCTCCTTCACTCCCTGGGTAAATGGGATATCACCGTGTTTAATTACGCGGATGATTTACAGATTATTTTTCCCCTCACTTCCCCTGATGCTGCCACTAATTTCCAGGCTGTTATGACACATATTCAGCTCTGGATGAACCAAAATCAACTCAAGCTCAATCCGAGCAAGACTGAGCTCCTCCTCCCGGGGAGAAGCGCCCTCTTCTGGGGCCCTCAGTACTGGCCGATTGAGCTTGGAACACCACCTTCCCCTGCTGGATGTGTCAAGAGTCTCGGAGTCTTGATTGACTCCGGGCTCACTCTCAAGGCACAGGTGAGCGCAGTAACATCTTCCTGTATGTTCCAACTCTACAGGATACGGAAAGTCGCTCACCTCCTTTCACCTGAAGCCTTGCTGCAAGTCCTAATAGCCCTGGTGATGTCCAGGTTGGCCTTCTCAAATTCCATCTACTACGGTCTCCCTAAAACTTTATTGTCAAGGTTGCAGATCGTCCAAAATCAGGCCGCTCGGCTGATCTTTAAAATCCCCAAATGGCAGTCTGCTCAACCTCTTTTACGCCACCTTCATTGGTTACCAGTGAACGAAAGAATTACTTTTAAGGTTCACTGTTTGGTGTTTAAAGCTCTCACTGGTTCTGCCCCCGTGTTTCTCAAGTCTCTCATCACCCCTTATTGTCCCCCTCGTACCTTGAGGTCTACTCATCTTTTGCTCCTTGCCGTTCCCCGTTTCAAACTCTCCAGATCGGGCGGCCGCAGCTTCTCCTGCCTAGCCCCCAAGCTATGGAACTCTCTCCCTCTCGCACTTAAGTCATCTTGTTCCCTTCTCTCTTTCAGGAAATCCCTAAAAACTATACTTTTCCCCCATTAACTCCCCTCCCTCCCTGATCTTCCCCCTCTTTTTCAGTCCAATCAGCGCCAGGAAACCTTTGGTGACAGAGCGCTCAAGAAATGTGTTATAACATAACATAACATAACATAACAAATAACTGCAGGTACAAACACCTCAGCAAGAGGTTCAAAAGGTAAACAGGCACTAATACAAACATAATCCTACGGAAAAGTCTCAGGCGACTGATGAACAATACCAGGATCAATTCCAGAACCATCAGACTGAACAAAATAGCTATAACCTGGGTTCTGGTACTCATCGGAATAATAGACATAAATCCAGGTTAATCTGTCCCTACACTACTCTAAGTGACATCCCTACTCAACAATAGCCCAACCTAGCCAAAGGTGTCAGCTGTGGTGACTTCAAAGAAGTTCACTCACTTCTCTCCAAGACTAGAGAATCCTCAGTCATAGCTAAGCTCTTTACCAAGACCAACCACTCTCTCTGACTCCTCAGCCCATCTGCTCTGCCTCTACCCTCGGGGCACTGTCCCCAATACGAAACCCCACAATGTGAACGACACACCTTCAGGTACGCCCTCTCCAAGGTGTCGACTACATGGAGTTTTCCACTTTGGCCTTCTTCCATCCTTGTCCGTTAAACGTCCTTAAGTCTCAGACTCTCTGTCGCTTCCAGTTGTATCTTCTAATTCCTGGTCTACTCCTCCATGTCTGGGTCTAGCATTTCTAACTCTCATACACAATGGGCCCTTCTACTCTACAATCTACTGGATGATGCACCTGCAAAAGAATATACGCAAATAGCTCACAGTCTAATAATGTTGCAACATTTTCTAAAGCCTCTTTCATAAGCATTTCTACCGTTTATATGTAAAGAAAACATTTTCATACAGACCTGCCATAGAGCACTCTCTAGCTCTCTATTACAGCAGTTTTATTCTAGTGGAAAGATAATAAAAGAACAATGTATTTCTTCTGTTTCCCACTCGGCCTACAAAAGAACCCGGGCATACTAGAAAGGTATGGTAAAATATAGGCCTTTCTCTCGAATCTGGAAAAGATCAAATGATCCCAGATAAAGGTAAAACCAATAAAAATGAAACATAAAAACGAGCAGAGTACATGCCAAAGAATGCTTACTTCGGCTTCACTCTAAATATATCTGGAAACATGAAATAGGCTGCCATAGAACTACAGATAAAAGCAAACACCTTATCCATCTCTCCAGAAAGGTCACTCGCCAAATACAACCCCAATAAAAGTAGGTATTTGACGGTATATTTCATACCATATGGAAGCATGTTTCTGGACCAGCAATTACCCCAGGCTGCCCAGAAAAGGAAAAAACACATGTAGGAATCTTTCACCTCAAATGCAGCAAAAGCATATTAGTTATGTTGGAAACTGCTGAACAGTGACTCAGGACTCAACTTGGAACACCCCCTTTGTTGTTGAGCATCCAGAAACCAACACTCATATCTTGGCTCTAAGTACATGTATTACAACATATTACACTTCCAGGAAGTCAATGAACAAAAATAGAAACCACATAAAGCCATTCTGTAGTCTGCAGTCCAAATCCACTGGCTATGAGAACACCAGCAACCATGTCCATAAAAACACTACCCCAGCTCGAGCGGAGGCCAACCTCAAAAGACAAGCTGTGGAAATTCAATACATCCCCCACTGGAGACCTTGAACACAGCTATGTACGAGAACCAAGCCAGGCTGCTACCGATCCCTGCACAGAACTACAGCCCAGCAAACAGCACCCCCTCTATCAGGAACACAGCGCGGATAGGCGCTGAACATGGAACATATTTAGCAACCACGAACGCGAGCTTGATAAAGGTTTGCAATTTGCACAGACCGAAGTCTAAATCTTGAGAGGACAGATCCAGGGTGACGGTGAAGAAGAAAACATTAGAATGATTTGATTTTAATGCCTCGCTGTTCCTGCCTCAGAGGTGCAAAGGATACTCTGCAATCCGCGTGCTGAAGCCGCGTGCTAAAGCCTTGAAATGTGGGCTCTTTGGTTTGCAATCATATATACATGAACTGAGTCAACTTCCTAGCACTACACCAGGCACTTCTTGCATCTTGTAGGGTCCACGTACAGTTGTCATACATTAGACTTCATGTGTTGCTGAATCTGAGATTGAAAGTTTGGCTTTCAAAGCCTTGTTGACTTCTGCATAGTTCGATGAAGAGGTTAATTCCTAATTCGTTGGAGGTGATGTGAAAGGGCGCACACATACACATGTATGCACACACCTATGCATGCACACACACACACTCTAAATAAGAACTATAAGTGGGTTATAGTTGGAAATAAATAGTATACTAAGGATGTGAAAAGGATTGTGGTAATCTCAAGTCTCTAGTGCAAACCATTCTTGAGATAACTCAAGACGTAACTTTTCGGTAAAGCTCTATGCTGCAGTTCATGGACTGGCTCAAGGTATTTTTTTTCCAAGGCTTTTTGTAAAGGAATAGTACTCAGAGAAAACAATGAGCAGTGTAAACTGTGAGAGTTTAACACTACAGATGGGTTCAGGTCTGGCTGCCCGTAGAGGTAAAAAATATTTAACAATAATATCTCTGGAGGTGCCCTGTGGTAATGTAGGAAGAAAAATATTTTTTCAAGGTCATATGGTACACCCGGAGGACAAATGAGCCTGTCCAAAACTTTTAACTTCTTTCTTGGTTATTCTAGAAACCAAGTCAAACTTTGAATCAAGTTAAGTCAATGTTAACTGTAGTTGGAGAAAAGCCCACTTGTCCTATTCCCTAATGGTTGTGGCCAAAGGTGTATTGTTCCCTTAGCCTCCTACTACCTCACAACTGGTTTCTAGAGTCAGCGTAGGATTCCGCAGCTGATATTTTGAGTTCTGCTAGTCGAAAAAGTCCAGTTTGTCTAACTTAATAGGATAGATAGTAAAACTTAAGCCGGCTGCTGTAGCTTTAGAACTGATGGTCACGGTTGAGGATGTGCTGCAGCGGCACTAGGCGGTCCCCCTCCAAGGTGCAGGAGCTCATGGAGTGTTTAAAATTAATATATATGATCCCACAGATGGGAACCTCATGACGGTCCATGGCACTGGGCTCATTGTATTTCCTTTTGTTGATGAGGGTAGGAGGTGAACCTCCTCTAACCCCTAAGGCCAAAACCTGTAGTTCCTACCAAGATTAGTTAAGAGGACGTCTGTGGCTTACGTTCATGAGTTCAGGATCCACAGAGCAGGGTCAGTCTGTCGCCGGACCACTGGACTGCCTGGTAGGTCAAGGGGATTCTTATAAAGGCACCTGGAAATGTGTGCAGTACGGGTGGAGATCCCTGCACTGACTATGCAGCGGAGAAGCCAGCCTGTGCAAGGAGTGGAAAGGGTGCCTCCTTATTGCACGGCTGTGCGCTTGCCATGTAGGATCACAGCCCCTAGGGGCCGCTCGACTGCTCTTTCTGGTTGCTGCTTCCTCTCCCCAGTATCTCGAATGAGGTGTCTCAGGAGAGCGTTAACATGTTCTGTGTGACGCATTGCCCTGTAGGCTGACTGGCGGAGCCCTCCGAGGCAGCACTAGCAGCCCCCAAGCAGACAGGCAGCAGTAGCAGTTCTGTGTAGCTTTTCAAGTTGCTGGAATAAAGCTTCATCTTGTGTCATCGGTTTGTAGAAGTTGGGACAGTATTCTAATGCTAATACCAAAGAATATATTGTTAGGGGACACTTTTGGGGTCTGCCTTGTCCCCACAATAAATAAGGGGTGCACCTGGGAACACTGAATTATATTTCCAGGTGGTCCCTTAGATTAGGGCGACACATGTACACAAAAAATAGGAGAGAGATCAGAGAACTTGGAAAAAAAAGGCAGGATGAGAGATTTTAAACAACAAACCACAAAATGTGGACATCACTGGTTCCCCTGTGGTGCCTTTCCTAACCTAAGACTGATTATTTCATCGGTAATGTGCAGATCCTGAATTCCGCTTCTTCAGAGGGGATGTACGTCAGTACAACACGAGCTTTTAGATCGCGGTGCTTTACAACGCTGCCATTACAACGCAAGTCGTTACAACGACTTGCGTTGGGGTGCGCGGATTGAGGATTATTATAATTTTATATTCCAACACCAGCCCACGTAACAGTAGGGAAGGTGTTGGAATATAAAATTACAATATTCCTTATGCAACAGCGCCATCCAGCGCAAGTCGTAGTAACGACTTGCGTTGTAATCGCATCGTTGTAAAGGTAGTGCGGTGTAAACACCGCGTTGTAAACGATGTTTCCCTTCAGAGGTGCTCTGGGACCTGGAGGTTCATCAAAATTTACACTCCAATATATCTATGTGATCCCAGTGGCTGATTCAGGTCAAGTGATGGCCAGTGACTGGAGGCCTCTGCTGGTCATGTACTCCATGCAGATGTGGTCAGTAGTAAGGGCTCCCATAACTCTCTCAATGACCTTCCATTCCAAATGCAGCCACCTCACTGCGACAGGTCTACTATTGCTGGTGCGGCAACCACCTTCATGTAATGTAAACGCGGCAGAAAACTCAGAGACAGCTGTGAAGAATCTGCTGGGTGGAGTTGAAGAAGCTGTA
Source organism: Lissotriton helveticus (assembly GCF_964261635.1). Lineage (NCBI taxonomy): Eukaryota > Metazoa > Chordata > Amphibia > Caudata > Salamandridae > Lissotriton > Lissotriton helveticus. The sequence continues at coordinate 1,327,194,571 of NC_136068.1, read as the reverse complement.
CCTTGCAGCTCTTGAGACACACTGTTATATTATATCTCTGTAGCAGTGCTTAATTGTTAACAAGATAACATTGTCAGGAAGCCACTGCCTCTGCACAACCCATTGCCCCTACCAGCGCTGCCAGTGACATTACCAACATAATTACAAATCAACACACACCTACAAGTGTTACAATTCAGACTATTCAAGGCCTCCAAAGCTATAGGATAGCTTGGATGGCAGGAAGGAGTCATTTTAGATGTATTTTCAATTAATAAACAACTGTTGTTATGCTGCTCTCTAAATTACACAAAGAGCGCCACCTTGTAGCAGACTGTTATAAGTGCTGGTGTTGCCAATTAAATACCAGTGCTGAGCACTGGAAATCATCGGCTCAAATTAAGCACTGCAAGTCGGGCCCAAGTTCACTTTCTTGCCCTTCCACTATTCTCTCTGCAGCAGCACAGCGAGGGCAACTAAGGGTAGGACAATGGATCAGACTCTAATATCATATGTGCCAAAGGGTATGTTCTATCACTTTTGTTACCACAGTTTTTTGGGTGAATCGATATTCATGCCCATGCCAAGTTTCAATGAATTCCACCTTGTTAGAAAGGCGACCCCGGGGGAGGCAGAAGATGTCTGACTGACCACCCCTAGGTCCACCCCTCCGTCGAGAAGTAGCCGAGCGTTATCGAGAGGCCTCCTGGGAGAGGGCCCTCTCCTAGGATCGTACAGCAGAGTAACCACAACACTACAAACGGACACCACACCAGAGGTTAAGTTCTTAGGCTTTATCAAGAATAAAGGTTGCTGGGTCTCAGCGGTATATACAGGCAGATCGAGGGATCTGTAGAGTCTCGTAAAAGGGACAGGGTAGCGGGACAGTCTCGGTAGGGATACAGGAAGGGATACCCTGCGCACAGCTCTCAATCCTCGAGCCGGGGGTTCCTAGAGGTCGAGCCGTGGCAGCGCCAGCAGGCTCTCAAGACGGGTCAGCCGCGGCAGCGCCAGCAGGCTCTCAAGATGGTTCCGCCGCGGCAGCGCCAGCAGGCTCTCAAGATGGTTCAGCCGCGGCAGCGCCAGCAGGCCCTCAAGATGGTTCAGCCGCGGCAGCGCCAGCAGGCTCTCAAGATGGTTCAGCCGCGGCAGCGCCAGCAGGCTCTCAAGATGGTGCAGCAAAGGTGGGCCGCGGCAGCGCCAGCAGGCTTTCAAGATGGGTCAGCAAAGGTGGGCCGCGGCAGCGCCAGCAGGCTCCCAGGGTCTCTTCAGGTTACAGGCAAGGAGTTCTTCTGGTGTCGGCCGTGACAGCGTCAGCAGGGCTTCCAGTCCAGGATACAACTGCCGTCCTACTCCGGGGCTGGCCCAGATATAGGACTGGAGTCCTTTGATGTCCGGACCCTCGCGCCTGGGGGCCAGAGGGGCCGGGAAGATGGTGTCCAGACACCCAGCAGGGGGGTGGAGCCAGCGCCCAGGGATGCCGGGGGCGATCGATACCAGGCGTCCGGGGACGGTTGGAGGCCCATCGAAACTCCCCTTCCTCCGGGATCTGTCGAGTGGCCACTCGACCACCTGGGTAGATCTTGGCGCCTCGATGTCGGGGCTTCGCTGGGGCCTGGGCCGGGGTCGAGGCCATGTGTTCGTGACGTGGTGGTCCCAAGATGGAGTCGGGCGAGGCCTCGTGCTCAGGACGTGATGGGCCCATGATGGAGTCAGGCCGGTGTGGTGGCCCGTGGTGGTAACCGGACCGGTAGTGTTGGGGCGTGCAGGATCGGGCGGAAGGGGCCGCCCGGGGCTCTGTGGAGGGCCGATGTCGTCCGGGGCCCGCCACGCGGGAGGGGTAGGACCACGCCACGAGGCCGGGTCCAACACACCTCCATGCTCTACTCTGGTTGTGACCATCCACTGCTGTCAGTGGTTTTAATGCCTTACCTATAAACAGTTAGCTGTTCGATGTCAAGACTATTGTGGACAATACAATCCTTACCTCCTTGCCAATCCTTGGCTTTCATCAGTTTGCTTCTTATCTGATGGCTTTCCTTCCTCTTCGTGTGTTTGCTCCTCCTGTGGAGTATAGCTTTCTTACCATCCTTTTGTTTGGGTGACTTGTATCTTCCACTGCTCACATTCAGGTAACTACTTTTACACCCCCCATGGAAGTGCATATGCTTCCTTGCTCTCTCCCACCTGCAAATACCCGCCCTTGTGCTCTCTGTATTGCTCCCTCTTCTCTTCCCCCCAGTTAGTCCACTGCATCTTCCATAACCGCATGATTTTTTTTGTTTATTTAATTTTTGTGTTCCTTCCCCCACTTCAAGCTCCTCTGTTGCTTCCATGCCCTCTCCCCTATGTTCTCACCTCCTTGTTGACATCCTATTCCTCCTATCAAGGTCTTTAAAAAAAAAATTTTAAACACCAGTATGCTGACATTTGATGCCAGGCAGCCTAGCTTTCAAAATGCGATTTCGCATATGTTCAAATGATTTTTGTATATTTATTATCTCAAAATTGGAGTCCGCTGTCTTAGAGTAGTAAAAAAAAAAGTGGAAGTGTCATGCCATATGTGCATACATGCATGGCGACGCAATCGCATGCATATGTCCTCACACGGGCCACCACAGCATCCTGTGCATAAACCATCAAGGTCTTTTTCCTATTATTTGTATTTTTTGAGAATGCTGCGAACCATCAGGAAGCATGTATTTATGCTGATACCACACAGCATCATAAAACATCATTGGCAAAGCCAAATAAATCTGCATTGGAAGCCAAAAGGCAAGACCTGTGGCATTTTCCAATGCTTGGTGTCAGTGCTGGGCCATTGATCAAGATGCCAAACCTTGCGAGGGTTACTTACTTTTATTTTCTGTATTTGGTGGACCGCCGACCTCGCTACAGGAGCAGCAGGGCGCTTTTCGGAGAAGCCTTTTATTGTAGCTGATGAATTCCTAATCCAAGCAGCAGATAATATAAGAGACAAGCCTCTGTACACTATGAGTGTACAGTATGGACACATTGACAACGTCAGGCTCGAGATGGACTGATTTGCACAGAATCCCGCGATTTGCTGTCAAGTGTCCAAGTGAATTCGGATTGGGTCCTGGGCATCCTGGGCCTCATTTATGAGGCCTTGCGTCAGTTTTGCGCTTCTGATGCGTCACATTGTGTGACGCATCGGCGGCATAAAACATGCCTCCTGTTGCGCACTATTTACAAAGTGACGCTTGTAAACCCCTGTGCTACATTATACCTGTGTCAGCTATAATGTATGCAGGGGAGGGGGGACGTTGCCCCGCAAAAAGCCTCGTAGAAGTGACGCAGTGAAATTATGAGATTGAACGGTGTCACTTCTAGGACGCCCTTGCGTCAAAATCTTGCGCCTGCCTCACAGCAGGCGTAAGACTGACGCAGGCCCTTTCACATGGGGCTTACCCCATGTGAAAGGACGCATTGCTGGGGTTGCATCACTTTTGTGACACACTCCAGCAATGCATCACTTTTGCACTTACAGATGCGTCAGAAAAACTGACGTTACGTCAGAAATTCTGACGTATCTGTAACTCCTTGCGACATGATGCGTCATACATTAAATATGACGCATCAGGTATGTCTCAAAGAGTGCGCACTGAGAAGTGACGCATCGCTGCTTTCACGCAGTAATGCGTCGTTTCTCATAAATGATGCCCCCTGAATCTAAAGTGACGCAGTTAGGCTCGAGGCCACATCTTCTCACCGTGCATGAGCGGAGAAGGGACATACGAGGCTGAATCTGAGATTGCACAATGCTGTGCGCGAGGGGTGGAGCCGGTATGTCGTGTCCACACCCAGCCGCATGTTTGTTATTAACAGAAGAGACTGCAGCTTGCAACGAAAACAAAATCAACCATCAAATCCACGCCGATCCCCACCCCATCCCCAACAAGAAAATTCATATGACAGAGGCGCCTCTCTCCTCCGGCCCCCTTTCAGTCTGTTGGCAAAGTAACGATTAGGATACAAGGCAGGGGCAACTACCACCCCCCCACCCCCCAACCCTTACCCCCTTCTCCCACACGAGCACAGTCCGTAGAAACCTCTGTGCTTTTTAGCGCATTGTAATTGAACTTGTAAATTGTATTTAGAAAGCGCTTACTACTAGTGGTTAATTTGCACATGAAAGTGTGGGGGGCTCTAGGAGGCAGCTTGCACCAGCCAATTTCTCCTGCTAGCACCGCCTAAAACAGAACCAACTACTACCATGAAGGTTGGGAGAGGGTGTGGCGTAATGCCCGACTTTGGAGCTGGGGAACCAAGTTGGAGCCTCGGCGCAGAGTGCGGAAGTTCGCGTGAAATGTTTTTCTTTTGAACGACAGTTGTCACTCACTGTCACTGGGGCAGTTTGACATTCACCATTTGCTGAGTTTTGTTTGTCTCCGAGCATTTCACCCGGTCACACTGATCAGAAGCAAAGCGAATCAACGCCTATTATTGTTAGACCTCCTTGAGAGATGTCTACCTTAGACTGACAAAGATATATTAAAGATGGCTGTAGGCAGTGCTTTAAATGGGCCAGTACTGAGTACCTGAAGTTTATTATTTTGAGAGAGAGAGTACCAGCACTTACTTCCCAAGAGAAATGTAATACTTTAAATTAGAGAGTACCGGCACTTCTCAGAAGCAAGCAGGGTCTCTGGTACAAAGTACCCGCACTTCGGTTTCCATTTCAAGCACTGACAGTAGGTCAGGTGATGATCAGTATACATTTCGGAGCTTCTGCTTTGAAGGTAGAGATGGGGTGTCAGGCAGACTATCTGCCTTCTCACAGCTTCGGATTCTGCCGGCGTGGCTCTGTGCCGTCGTCACCTGACACAAGACGGCAGGGGGCAGCGTTGCATGCATTTCACTGTGAAGAATGTCGCTTCTGTCATCCCTCACAGGGGGTGGTCGTCGCATTATTCGGGCACGTCACATAATACACTTTCGAGAAGCACTGACTTGCCAGGAAGACGTCTACCACCGCCTTACTGACTCTGCCCAAGTCCAACTGACCTTTCAGAATTCAGACGCACTCAGTCCGGCCTGTGATCGACTCTGCCCCGGCTCTGCCAGCTTGTGAGATGCACTGCAATACGGTTCTTTTATAGGTATATGGTATAAGGTCTTTCACATAGCCAAATGTCTTTTAGATTTAATCCAATTCAATTCAGTTATCAAATATTAATTTTATTTAACTACAAGTTTATTAAACAGCGAACTCATATAATCCTTTACCCGTTTACGGTAAACATGGCATGCAAGCCACAATAATGTATATCTTACTATTTAGTGGAACGATTGCCATTTCACACGGCTTCCAGGCGCCTCTCTGTGGATGTGTCATGGATGTGTGTGCACCTACCTGCAAGCCCCCTTCCTCTCGTCCTTGCTTGTGTATCATGCGTCAGGGACAGGGGGGTGTCTGCACTGACAGTTGGGTTCAGAGCCTACCCTTAAGCTGCTGACTGGGATCCATAAGCTTTATCACAAACAAAGACCCCTCCACCCCCCTCATATGTTGGGGGTCCGAAGTGGGGTCCCTGTTGCTGTCCGGGCGGTGAATGGCTGCATTAGCCAATGCTTTATGTGTGCAGGTAGTGGGCAACGGAAACCATTAGGGGCCTGCCTTTACTTTTCATCATCAGACTCACCCAGAGCCAAGGAGGAAATAAAGGAAGAAAATGGAGAAAAGGAGGAGGGAGAGAAAGATAGACCCGTGACACCGAGAGAAGCAGGGGTGAACAAGAACCTGCAAGAGTCAGATAAAGAGGCAGGAAGTGTCTGGCGGTGGATTGAAGAGGCGTGAGGTGGAGTCAAGATGAGGCAGGCATGATATTTTATCCAATCTGTGGCGGAGGCGCGGGGGGGGGGGGGGTGGTAGGAGGAGTTTCGGGGGGCTCTCTTAAGAAGAGCATGGGGTCACCCACTCATCTTTGTACTAAGGAAGCGCTGCACAGAAGCGCGCGCGGGAGTTCAGTGGTCGTTTCCTCACGCCCCTCTCTCTGGTGTCTCTGATGCACAAGGGTTAGCTATAATAATTACAGTAGTTGCACCGGGGGCTAGGGGGTCGGGAGGGGGGGCAATTGTACCCCAACTAGAGCTGATAGAAGGGGCCCATTTTCCTATCTTGTGTTTTGGTCATGGCACCCTGGCTACGCCTCTGTGGATGAAAACTACTTATCGTGCAACATAGGCTGCGTCTAGCGATAGCTCTGCTGTCTGGGGCCTGCGCATTCAAGATGAGGGCAGTGGGGGATAGTCTGCTGCGTGACCCTGTCAGCTCGGGATAGCGCTGTGGTCAGACCCCGGAGCCTCTAGGATAGAGTGCAGTGTCGACAGGTGGATATAGCGTCTTCATTCGTGCTCCTAAAACAGGACCCACATTTCACCCACACGTGGAGAAGGGTGGTTCTATCTCGGTGTTTCAGCTGACTACAAGATGATTGTGCCAACTAACACCAAGCACTTTCCACACAGGGGGTGATGCCTTTGTGAGACAAGCTGAGAATGAGAAACAAAATGTTACAATGCATGGCATTTTTAAAACGCCGCTCGCGCTCCCTCAGCAGCTGTACAACGATGCGCACAATTGGTTTCACTGCAATGCAGATAATGGGGCTGTTGGACTTCAGTGGAACACGCCCTGCGCCATCTTTCCATTTTGCTTCAAGTAACTCCGGACCATCGGGCACCTGTGTAGGGGTCTGAGTAACAGGCGCACTCCGCATGCGCTGCAGTGGGTGAGAGGCCTTCTTTGAGCTGTGCTCGCGCACTCAGCAGGAGCTGCAGTAGGTGAGACTACAAAAGGGGGTGGTGATGGACGGAGCATCTGAACCAATCAAACACTCACACCCAGTCAAAAGATCTGGGTTTGACCCATCACCGTTCTTTAGCCCACTCTGCCACCCCAGTTCAGACATGGCTATATGCAAATCAGTCTGACCCTGTGCCTCATGGGAACAGTCCAGCCCGAGCTGCCAAACCATGCCTTCCCTGGACCGGAAACAAGCTTCCGAGGACCGGTTTCTGGCATTACAGCCGTCTTCAGCCCGGGCTGGACTGTTCCCATGAGGCACAGGGTCAGACTGATTTGCATATAGCCATGTCTGAACTGGGGTGGCAGAGTGGGCTAAAGAATGGTGATGGATTAAACCCAGATCTTTTGACTGGGTGTGAGTGTTTGATTGGTTCAGATGCTCCGTCCATCACCACCCCCTTTTGTACCGCAGTAGGTGAGAGGCCTATCTTGGTTCTGGCGCACTCAGCTTGAGCTGCAGTGGGTGAGAGGCCTTTCTTTGGGCTGGGTTGGCGCACTCAGCTCGAGTTGCAGTCTGCGAGAAGCCTCTCTTTGGGCTTTTCCGGCGCACTCATGAGCTGCAGTGGGTGAGAGGTCTATCTTTGGGCTGTACTGGCGCACTCTGCATGCGCTGCAGTGGGTGAGAGGCCTCTTTTTTGTGCTTTACCGGTGCATTCATGAACTGCAGTGGGTGAGAGGCCTACTTTTGGGCTGTGCCGGCGCACTCCGCATGCGCTGCGGTGGGTGAGAGGCCTATCTTTGGGCTGTACCGGCGCACTCAGCACTCAGGCAGTGGGTGAGAGGCCTCTCAGCTGTGCTGGGTGGAAGGTCGCGCTGTCTGTATACACCGTAGTGAGAGCTGAGAGGAGTCCTCGTTGATGCTGGAGCCCATGGGGCCTGCGAGTGAAACACAGATCACTGTATGAACTTCAGTCAGTGTTGGTGTACAGCGCCCAGTACAGTGCCTGAAAGTCCTCCATGTGCTTCAGTTAAAGCATCGTTTATTGCCAGCGTGCTTCTAAGTCATTTGTATGAGGCGCAGCCTGTAGGTGGCGATTGGTACAAAGTGGAAGGCTCTTCTCTTTATGGTCAGCAGTGGTCTCACAGTGAAAGGCCAGTCTCTGTACGGGCAGCAGTCAAAGATCAGTGAAAGGCTTATCTCTTTATGGTAAGCAGTGGTCACCGTGTGAAAGGCCCATCTATCTATGGCGAGCAGTGTGTGCTAAAAGACAAGCCAGTCTCTGCGTGGGCAGCAGTGGCTGTAATGTTGTTAATGGACAGTGCCCAGTGACCACACTGGTCAGGCACTAGGACCAGCCCGAGGGAAGGCCGAGGGCGGGAGGAAAGGGAGGAGCTGGGGGAAGAAAGGGCAGTTCACTACTGACCACCATGCCTGTACGACCTGAATAAAGAAGCTCCTTACAGAAACAGTTGTCCGCGTGGTCACTGAGTCTCTAACGACTCTACAACTGGCGACGAAGGTAAACGCAGCCTGCGCCTGTGGACCCCTGCAGCGGCAGTGCCCTGCAGTGAAAAGCCTACCGAGTGCCCACCTCGGCGGCAACAGCGGACTGGAAGCGCCAACCGAGTGCCCACCTCGGCGGCGAAATTGGACCAAAGAAGCGCCCACCGAGTACCCACCTCGGCGGCGGAAGGCCCACCGAGTGCCCACCTCGGCGGCACAGAGACCCAGAAGAGCGCCTACCGAGTGCCCACCTCGGCGGCGGAAGGCCCACCGAGTGCCCACCTCGGCGGCACAGAGACCCAGAAGAGCGCCTACCGAGTGCCCACCTCGGCGGCGGAAGGCCCACCGAGTGCCCACCTCGGCGGCACAGAGACCCAGAAGTGCGCCTACAGAGTGCCCACCTCGGCGGCACCGAGACCAAGAAGTGCGCCTACCGAGTGCCCACCTCGGCGGCACCGAGACCCAGAAGTGCGCCTACCGAGTGCCCACCTCGGCGGCACCGAGACCATGAAGCGCGCCTACCGAGTGCCCACCTCGGCGGCGGAAGCGTGGCAAGACCACCACCCACCGAGTGCCCACCTCGGCGGTGAAAAGGAAAGAAGACTGCCTGCTACCTGTCTCCAGCGGCGGATCCCCGGTCCCGGTGAGTGACGACGCCGACCCAGCCAGACTCCCGGCAGCAAATCGAATGAGATCGGCCGAAATCCCGCCGAAAACGAGATTCCCGGCGGCCATCTTGAAGTCAGGCAGTATCAACCAATCCCCTGCGAGGGATTTCCGGCGGCCATTTTAGGGTCAGGCAAAGGCCCTAAAGTAGCGAACAAGCACTGGCAAGTGCAACAAAGAAAAGAAACAAGCACTGGTGAGTGCACCGAAGAAAATAAACAAGCACTGGCGAGTGCACCCACAAAACAATAAAAAAAAATAAACAAGCACTGGCGAGTGCGACGCAGACAATAAACAAGCACTGGCGAGTGCACAGAAGACTATAAACAAGCACTGGCGAGTGCAACGAAGACACCAAACAAGCACTGGTGAGTGCAACGAGACCGGACCAAAGAGTGTATACGGACTGAAGTAGGCGGCAGGCACTACGAGCAAACAATGGTCGACCCTACCCCTGAGAGCATGTCGAGAGCATCTCTCCTGCGGCGCCCTGAACCCCTCATTATCGAATCCGGCAGGAGCATGAGCCTGCGGTGGCAAGAATGGATTGAAGACTTCGACGACTTCATAAAAGCATCCAAGATAACTGACGAGGAAGGACAACTACTTTTCCTCAGGAACCTGATTGGCAGGGACGGAGGCCGGGTCCTGAAAGAACTGCCAGAAGAAGCGCTGAAGTCCTACACAAAAGCACGGGAAGCACTGGATGGTAAATTCCTACACAGAAAGAACGTTGACTATGAGCGGTACACCCTCAACAGAGCTGTGCAAGAGAGAGGTGAACGGATGGAGGCGTTCGTGACTCGTCTGAACCGCCTAGCGAAACACTGCGAGTTTGACAAGTTTTCAAAGGAAGACGCTCTGCGACTAAGAGTCATAGAAGGCTGCCTCTCCGAACCATTAAGACGTAAGCTACTGAAGAAAAGCTACACACTAGCACAAATCGTGGACATGACGAGAGTAGAGGAGCAAGCTGATGATTACGCAAAAAGCATGGAAAGCGGGAAAAGCGAGAGACCGGAACAAGCATTCAGGATGCAATCTCGGCACGAACACAGGCGGTCTCCGCCACGTGATCGCTCGTCCAGGTCTAATAAACACCACCACCAGTCCCACAGAGGGCACAAAGACACGAGATACACGAAAGGACGCTCGGACAAGCACAGCAAATGTTTCCGATGCGGCTACGACTATCCACATGCAGATGCATGCCCAGCGCTGGGTGAGAAATGCTGGAAATGTGGGAGAGACAACCATTTTGAAAGCATGTGCGGGGCAGTGCCGAAGAGTGATCACAAGGGAAGTCACCGACGATACCCAGACAGTCGCCATCATGTCAGAGCTGTCGAAGCCAAACGTGACTCATCTTCTGGGTCGTCACAATCAAACGACCGCTCCTGCAGGACCTGTCGGCCTCGGCGATCCTCCTCAAGAGGATCTCAATCTCCATCACCCGTTCCTCGAAAAGAATACCTCAATCAAGTGGCAGACCTTGACCAACTAAAGGAATACCCGCGCCTGGATATCAACATTGGCTCTCACCCCACGCAGTTCGTGCTCGACAGTGGGGCAACGCTAAACTATCTGCCAGCCGCTGAATATCACCGGATGAGTCCCCCGCCCGAACTAATGGAGGCCCATGTGCAGGTGTACACGTGGATGGCTGAAGAGCCACTGACATGCCTGGGAAAGTTCGAAACTGACTTGTCATATGAAGGTCAGACAATACCAGCGTACATCCATGTCATTGAAGGGCCCGAAGCTGACTGCCTACTGAGCCTAGCAACGGCCGAACGTCTGAAACTGGTAGATATCCTATTCAGAGTCACTGACAAACCATCACTCATCAGAAAATTCCCAAAGCTGTTCCAAGGTCTAGGAAAACTGAAGAACTGTGAAATAAAGCTACACATAGATGACCAAGTCACGCCGGTGGCGCAACACCACCGAAAAATACCATTTCATCTACAAGAAGCCGTGGAGAAGGAACTCAGCGACCTGCTAGAAGCAGACATCATGGAGAGAACGGAAGGGCCGACACCGTGGGTCTCCCCGGTCGTGGTAGTCCCAAAGACAGGAGAAACGAGTCAAGTTCGTCTGTGTGTAGACATGAGAGCGCCCAATACGGCCATCGAAAGAGAGAGACATCCTGGACCACACATCAGTGACATGATCACATCCCTCAACGGAGCAAAGATATTTTCAAAACTGGACCTCAACAAAGGATACCATCAACTAGAGTTGCATGAAAGATCTAGATACATCACAACATTCTCGACACATCTCGGCCTATTCAGATACAAGAGGCTAAGTTTCGGAGTGTCATCAGCAGCCGAGATATTCCAAGAGGCCATCAGGAGAACAATACACCACATCCCACAGGTTTTGAACTACAGTGACGACATCCTCGTATACGGAGCAACGACAGCTGAACACAACAAAGCGCTGAATCAGGTCTGTCAAGCACTGCTAGACGCGAACCTCACACTTAACGAAGCTAAATGTGAACTGCACAAACCAACACTAAAGTTCTTTGGACACCTATTCTCTGGAAATGGAATGAAACCTGACCCAGAAAAGGTAGCAGCGCTAAACGACACACCAAGCCCGAAGGATGTGGGCGATACACGCTCGTTCCTAGGCATGGCCAGCTACTGCTCCAGATATATTCCTGACTATGCTACATTAAGTTACCCGCTGAGGAAGCTCACTAAACAAGGGCAACCCTTCCAGTGGTCCACCCAGTGTGAAGGAGCATTTCGCGAAATTAAGAGAACTGTTGAAACAGCGAAGAATTTAGCATACTTCAGCCCAGCAATGAAGACGGAGATAACGGTAGACGCCAGTCCGGTAGGACTAGGAGCCATCCTAGCCCAATATGACAGGGAAGAAGACCAAAGGCACATAGTAGCGTATGCGAGCAGAAGCCTGACGGACACAGAGAGAGCCTACTCGCAACCAGAAAAAGAAAGCCTGGCGGTTGTCTGGGCGTGTGAACACTTCCACATCTTCATCTTTGGGAAGCACTTCACACTCATAACTGATCATCAAGCCTTAATCACGATCTTTGGAAACCCGAAAGCAAAAAGGCCACCAAGAATAGAGCGGTGGGGCTTAAGATTGCAAGAGTATACATACACCATCATCCACAAGCCTGGCAAAGATGCAAACCCGGCCGACTACATGTCACGACACCCCATCAAAGACAACAAACCAGAACAATCAATAGCGGACGAATACATTCACTTCGTAGTGAATCAAGCGAGGCCTCCGGCTGTACCTCTGGATGCCATCTGCGACGCGACACAAACGGATGCCACCCTGCAAGAAGTGAAAAACATGATCCAAACCAACGGCTGGAGACGCCAGCCAAGCAATGGACAAAACGACACGGACATGGCAGCATTCAAACATGTCCACGAAGACCTGTCGATCGCCGCCAATGGACTCATTCTACGAGACAAGAGAATAGTAATACCACGAGAACTCAGACAAGGAGTCATTCACTTAGCGCATGAAGGACATCGGGGTGTAGTAGCTACAAAAAGAGCACTCCGCGAAAGAGTCTGGTTCCCAACCCTAGACCAGATGGTGGAGGCGACATTGAAGGACTGCCCGCAATGTCAACTCGTAAGTCGGCCGGACCCCCCTGCACCGCTACAAATGTCCCCACTACCGGAGGGCGTCTGGCAACACATCGCCATTGATTTCTTTGGGCCAATCAAATCGGGCCAATATGTCCTAGTTATCATGGACGAATACTCCAGATTCCCCATCGCCCAACTGTGCGCTTCCACGAAAGCATCAAGTACCATACCCATCCTAGATGAGGTCTTCGCCGCATGGGGAATCCCCCTAGTGGTGAAGTCGGACAATGGACCACCGTTTAACAGCCACGACTTTGCTGAGTTCGCACAACACCTCAACTTCACACACCGCAAGATCACGCCCCTCTGGCCACAGGCCAATGGAATGATTGAACGCTTCATGGCCACGATCAAGAGGACCCTCCAGCAAGCAGAAATCACCGGGAGGCGCCTACAGACAGCACTTGACGAGGTGCTGCGGGCCTATAGAAACACGCCCCATTCTACCACGGGCAAATGTCCCGCTACCGTCATGCTAGGACGCCCAGTGCGCACCAGAATACCAATGATGAACCCGACTGCGCCAGAACTGGATACTGACTCTGAGCACGAAGAGATCGCGGCAAGAGACAAGGAAAAGATGAAAGACTATGCAGATGAGCGACGTCACGCGGCCCCCCCGCAAATAAAGGAAGGAGACTGGGTGCTGGCGAGACAAGAGCAACACCGGAAGACAGACTGTCGATACAGTGAGGTTCCCCTCAAAGTGATCCAACAAAAAGGAACCATGATCACAGCGGAGGCCGAAGGGAAGCGACTCACCAGAAACGTGACATACTTCAAAAAGTGCGGACCCAATGTCACCGAGTTGCTGGCTGATCCTAAAGTGGAGCCAGAAGACCTCGAGACACTGACAATCAACAGCCCATCGCCCAGGGGGATCACTGACGAGAATGAGAGTGACGATTCCGACCTCCAAGCACGCCCCAGACGTGTGATCAAGAAACCATCGCGTCTGATTGAAGAACCTTAAAGAAACGAACTTGTGACTTGACCAGGGACAATGTCATTGTGTCATCATCCACTGAGGGGGGAGATGTAATGTTGTTAATGGACAGTGCCCAGTGACCACACTGGTCAGGCACTAGGACCAGCCCGAGGGAAGGCCGAGGGCGGGAGGAAAGGGAGGAGCTGGGGGAAGAAAGGGCAGTTCACTACTGACCACCATGCCTGTACGACCTGAATAAAGAAGCTCCTTACAGAAACAGTTGTCCGCGTGGTCACATAGGCCCACATGCATCATTGTGTCTTTTTGCATTTCTTAATTTGCGAAAAATAAGGAATCGCAAATTAAGAAATGCAAAATGATATGCATCAATATTTTCGGTATTCTTGTGGGATTCGGTAAAAATCGCATTTTTTACCGAATCCCAAAGAAATACCGATTTCTTAACTTAATTTTCGCAATTCCCATTGATTCCTATGGGCCAAAAGGCCCATAGGAGTCAATGGAAATTGCGAGTGGCACTTAGAAAATTTCATGGGTGCAGGGGGGGGTCCAAAGGACCCCCCCATGCACCCCTGAAATGTACTTTTAAGCATAAGTTACATACACACATGTCCTAAGGACATGTGTGTGTGTAACTTTACAGTTTAAAAAATGCATTTTTGTGCATATTTAATCAATTTCGCAATTTACCACGAAGTTGAACTTCGTGGTAATTTGCACTTCCAATTTTAAAAAACGCATATTTTTCTATAATGATGCATAGCATTTAAGAAATCGCACAATTGCGATTTCTTAAATGCTAATGCAATTTTAGAAATCGTAAAAAAGATGCGACTTCTAAAATGGCATGATGCATCCCAACAAGCACTTTTGCATTCGCAAACGGCCGATTTTAAGGAATCGCACCGTCTGCGACTGCAAAAATGCTTGATGCATGTGGGCCTGAGTCTCTAACGACTCTACAGTGGCCACAGTGTGAAAGACCAATCATTGTTTGGTCAGCAGTGGCTCAGTGTGAGAGGTCAATCTCTGCATGAGTAGCAGTGGGCATTAAGTGGAAGCCCCGTCTATTTATGGCCAGCAGGCGGTGCTAAAAGCCAAGCCCGTCTCTGCATGAGCAGCAGTCAGGACTGAGCTGCTTTGGTTTCAGCAGCTTACACCTGAAGAAGCCCTGTGGGAGTCAGTGCTTTCAGAGGGTCTCTGCCAGAGAGGTGCCCTCTCTCTCTCTTTGAGCTCCTCGAGTGATTACTCACTGGCCTGGCCTCTGCTGAAGGGAGGCGCAGGGTGAAGAGGGCCTGCCCAGGTAAGCACAGTCTTACCAGGCACACATCTCAAAGTATGGCGGCCCTACATAGCTGACTTAGATTCGCAACTTTGTTAATGAAGGTAGAACCTCGTGTGAATACTTGATTGCGAACAAGAGTTTGCGTTAAGCTAAGGAACAGCCAGTTCATGCATATGGTGGATACAGTTAGGAAGCAGTGCACTGTGGGGCCATGTTGCAGCGATCTTCTGGCTGCACCTGCACACTGGCTGTGTTCAGAGCATAGCTAGAAAGTGGAAAGTAGTTGTATTAGCGATTCTGGCACTGCTCAACCTGCACTCCTTTTAATTATTGATACTGAAAAGATGTGTTTCTGATGTCTCGCCCTTTGTGCAGCCATATGAAATTTGCTGTATTTACCACTTTATCTACTATTTTTGGCATCATTTGCAGAATTTATCAAAAAGTTTTTGAGCTTACATGCATCTAAGTTAAAATAAAATTGCTGCACCGAAGGAGCAATGCCAAGTCTGACAGTTTCCAAAAGTTAATTGTCGACTTTCAGCTATTGATTGCTGTATCTAGGCATGCAATGAGGATGTCAAGATAGTGTAAACATCTCCATTTGATGAACTTGGAGAAGGAAATTGATTTACAGCAAGAAACAACAGGCATTGGCAAAAGGGCGAACTGGGAACCCAAAGAAGCTCTGGTGAAGTTGACGGACCAGCCCCCCTGCTGCTTTTGTTACTGCGTGCTGAAATAGTAGCACCGCTGCAAAACCGTCCCCCAGTAACGAAAACGGCCCCCACCGCTGCAAAATTGGCCCCCACCCTTCCAGCCTCCTGGGGAAATGCTAGATGTCATGTATGTTATGTATAAACTTCTTTGGAGGGTTTTGGTGCGAAGGGAATGTTAATGGTTCTGGTACTTGATAGTTACTGTCTGCCTGAGGTAGGGGCGACCCTTTCCGGTACCAACAGATCTGCTGACAGTGGAACACCAGAGCAGACAGTGCCTTTCAAAAGGAGTCCCCGAAAGGAAAAAAAACCCAGAAGGGAAAAAACCTCTGATGGAAGTGGAGACACAAGGAGGTGGATTGAAACAACAGGCATCCAAAGAGAGAACAGGACTCAGAACTGCAGACAGTGGGCCAGAACGATGAAAAGACCAGAACACTTGAAACAGGAACACTAGGAGGCAATATTCCCAACAAGAATGAAGGTCCAGAGAAGAATCCCGAAAAGGGGCGTGGACACACCATCAGAAGCGAGAAGTGCTGCAACGCAAGGAGAAAGAAAGTTCAGCCCCTTAAATACCCACAGACAGGAAGTGCGAAGAGGAAATTGAAGGTCGCCATCTTGGATTGAGAAAAGTAATAGAGAATATATGCAATTTTCGCCATGATGGTTAGGAGCAACAACACCCTTTCGGAAGCATTCTGGGCCAAAGTTTAGTGAAAACATGGCCCCACGAAGAAGCATGCCTCCAGATTGACCATCCAGCAATACTAAGAATGGGCCTCTACATCTGCCCCCATGACCCAGAGGCATCTGGTGAGTGCGAGCAATCCGTGCCACAATGCATGACGTGGCATGGGAGCCCGCGGTACGTCACATGGTACCGCAGCAAACCCGGGAGGCAGAGGGTAGAGTGGGAGCCACGGGTTAATTCACAGCCCGTAGCGTGGCAGTAGGGAACCCCTGAGGGCCCTGGCTTACCAGGAAACAGCCAATATAAACGGCAAACCAGCACAGGGGCACCAACTGAATCAACATCCTCCCAGGACCTGTCACTAGGGGGATAATCCTTCCAATGGTTCAAAAACTGTAAACAGTTTCTAAAACAACGAGAGTCGCAAATTTCCTGAACTTTATATTCAGGGACATCTTCCACCAAAACAAGGGTGGCCAAAAAAATACCTGCTGGTGGTGATCAGGAAAATAAGGCTTCAAATGAGAGTCATGAAAAATGGGATGTACTTTCCAGAAACGTGGCAACTGAAGGCGGAAGGCTACTGGACTCACAAGTTGAATAATCTTGAAAGGCCATTAAAAGCGAGGCCTGAACTTATTGAGAGACAGGCGGTGAGGCAGATATTTAGAGGAGAGCCACACCTCATCATTCATCTGATAGGAAGGGGAATGACGCCGGAGTGCATCAGCAGAGATTTTCTATTCTCTGTTTGTTTCTTGTAAATTGGAATGGATTTTTTATCTTACTGCCTGGAGGTGTAGTGTGAAAGAGGCAGCTGCTGGGACTGACATAGAGTCTTGTAAGGCAGAAGAGTAGGCTCTAGAATGACAGCCATACAAACAGAAGAAAGGTGAAAACTTGGAGGCACTGTGGACTGCATTGTTGTAGGAGAATTCGGATAGTGGCAAATACGTTGTCTAGTCAATTTAGGTTGAATTGTAAAAGCAGGGAAGATATTGCTGAAGACCTTGGTTTATGTGTTCAGTTTCTCCATTGGTTTGCAGATGTGTGAAGGGAATTGCAAAAAAATTTCCAGAGTGAGAGATATACTGAGGATATGTTAATCTGTGGCAAACCATGAGCAAGAAAAATCTCACGCATTGACTTCTCCCTTAACTATTTTGCAGTTGGTAATTTTTTCAAACCAGTAAAGTTTGCCATATTAGAGACTGAATCTACCGTCACCATAATGATGCACAGACTGGGGCAAAGAAGAAATAAAATCAGTAGATACAGTATTCCACGGTGACTGAGGAACAGGTAGAGGCTGAAGCAGTCCCATGGGCCTGGTGTCAGCAGCGTTGGCTTGTGCAACGATTGGACAGAAGGTCACAGCCTGGACAAAAGGTCACATATACTTCGGGTTCTTCTCATACCGATGGCCACCAAAACGAATGGAGGACTAGTTCAAGTGTGGTCTTAAAGCCTTAATGACTGGCGATGGTAGATTTATGACACATTTGGAAGGCCTTCACTTGCACTTTCTTAGTGGGAAGAAACAGGGCCTTTTCCTTATAAAAGTTATCCTATAGTTTGTAGAACTTACTGTTCAAACTGTTCCAGTCTTCGTTTGATAAAGATGCATAGTCTTACTGGACCTTATCTAAAACAATTGAGTTGTTCCAGTTATATGTAGTGGGCCTGCAATGTTTTGCTGGAGTGGACTATAACTTTCAGGCTATCTTCGTGACAGAGCATCCACCAGAATATTCTGAGAACCCAGTATAGAGCTGATGGTAAAGTCATATTGACTAAAACAGTAGGCACATCTTGCTTGGCGACTATTTCAGCATTACAGGTTGCGAAAGCACTGTCGATTCCTATGGTCAGCCCATATTTCAAATGGTTCCTTAGTCCCCATTAGGAACTGTCTCCATTCACTACAGGCTAATTTCATAGCCAAAAGTTCTTGCTCAAGAATGGAGTAGTTCCTTTCACAACAAAAAAGAGGGTTCCTTTCTGTGTAAATGGCTTTCAGTTTGTGACCCTGGGGTCTACACACTATTATGACCTTTTAGTGTTAAACATGACACGGATGAGTATGCACAAGATTGAAGTATCTTTTTGTCTCACAAAAATTTATTTTGATTATATTAAAAACATGTCGGTTCCTTTGTTACATAACATTTATTAAAAACCATATCATTTAAAATTTCTCTAATACATACAGTGTTAACTTCGTAACGTTTCCACTGAGATTAAGAACAATCAATGCAAGATAATATTCACATACAAAAAATTTGTTTAAAACATCATAACATTAAATGTGACGAAATAAAGAAAAGTCCTATTATCGACGCGTTTCGTTGCTTTAGACAGTTGTAACACCTTCCTCAGGACAGATTTTTAGTTAAAAACCAAATTTCTTCAATCTAAAAACAAATGCATACAATTAATACCATGTCATTAGGTGAGTACAAACTTTATAACAATAATGCGCCTTACTACCCCCGTGTCAAAGTGTTAGCTAAGAAAGACTATCTTACTTGCTAATAAGTTGTCGCGGATCTTGTATATTATCAAGATTCCACACACTCGAGGATTAAGTGTCACCGTATCCTCGGAACTTTCTTTTTCTTTTTCTAGAATTGGAGAAGTAAATTTTATCAATTATGTTTGCCAAATATATTCTAAAGACCACATGTCTTAGATATTTCCCATATCACTTACTTTCAATTGGGAGAATAGGTAGCAATAGTGTCTTGTTCCAATGTTGCGACTTTAAATCAGCGCCGGGTCGTTTGGCATTAGTGGCTAGGTTAAGTCTGGAAAAGAGCATTTGTGTTTATAGCTCTTGAGCTCACTGATTTTGGGGTATCTTAGTTGTTAATCATACACTGGTTCGCCACATACCTTAAAATCTGGTTGTTACTTGGTGACGGATTCTCTTCTTGTCTTGGGTATATCTTTACTTCATGCCCTTGTAACAGGATGACTCTGTTTCTTTATGCAGGCTATCCTGAATTAGAATATTCATGTCAGTCTACCATATTACCCCTAGCGCTTAGTATACACAACTATTTCACATTACTGGCATTATTTGTTATAAATGACTTGGCAAGACTTATGACCCCTTTATTGAGTTTTCACTATTGTCATGTCCCCTTACTGGGGCATGCCTGGTAACCCATACGTTATTAAACTGGCTTGCAAACCCTTCCCGAATTTCACAACTCCTTACCTCGTAACCGTAATGCCGTAACCGTGGAGAGAGGACGTGTCCACGGCTACGGCATTACGGTTACGAGGTAAGGAGTTGCGAAATTCGGGAAGGGTTTGCAAGCCTCAGAGATTTGCCGCCAACCTCGTTTTCTCGACTATAAACAATGTAACGAGAATTTTGACCTGTAAGCAAATGTTGTGTAAGGGAATAGTCACAACAAGTAAACCAACCACTTGGTTCACACGACACCCCCTTATATTTTAATAAGAGGGGTTATACTCTGGGACTATAAAGAAACCTAATAAAAACAGGGCAATCTGATATTGACATTAGGAGCAAACTCCTACTATATGCAAACCAGTTGTCTGATAAGTTCTGTTACATGAGGCAACCATACAGTTTAATAACGTATGGGTTACCAGGCAAGCCCCAGTAAGGGGACATGACAATAGTGAAAACTCAATAAAGGGGTCATCAGTCTTGCCTAGTCATTTATAAAAAATAATGCCAGTAATGTGAAATAGTTGTGTATACTAAGCGCTAGGGGTAATATGGTAGACTGACATGAATATTCTAATTCAGGATAGCCTGCATAAAGAATCAGAGTCATCCTGTTACAAGGGCATGAAGTAAAGATATACCCAAGACGAGAAGAGAATCCGTCACCAAGTAACAACCAGATTTTAAGGTATGTGGTGAACCAGTGTATGATTAACAACTAAGATACCCCAAAATCAGTGAGCTCAAGAGCTATAAACACAAATGCTCTTTTCCAGACTTAACCTAGCCACTAATGCCAAACGACCCGGCGCTGATTTAAAGTCGCAACATTGGAACAAGACACTATTGCTACCTATTCTCCCAATTGAAAGTAAGTGATATGGGAAATATCTAAGACATGTGGTCTTTAGAATATATTTGGCAAACATAATTGATAAAATGTTCTTCTCCAATTCTAGAAAAAGAAAAAGAACGTTCAGAGGATACGGTGACACTTAATCCTCGAGTGTGTATATACAAGATCCGCGACAACTTATTAGCAAGTAAGATAGTCTTTCGTAGCTAACACTTTGACATGGGGGTAGTAAGCCGCATTATTGTTATAAAGTTTGTACTCACCTAATGACATGGTATTAATTGTATGCATTTGTTTTTAGATTGAAGAAATTTGGTTTTTAACTAAAAATCTGTCCTGAGGAAGGTGTTACAACTGTCTAAAGCACCGAAACGCGTCGACAATAGGACTTTTCTTTATTTCGTCACATTTAATGTTATGATGTTTTAAACACATTTTTTGTATGTGAATATTATCTTGCATTGATTGTTTTTAATCTCAGTGGAAACATTACGAAGTTAACACTGAATGTATTAGAGAAATTTTGAATGATATGGTTTTTAATAAATGTTATGTAACAAAGGAACCGACATGTTTTTAATATAATCAAAATAAATTTTTGTGAGACAAAAAGATACTTCAATCTTGTGCATACTCATCCGTGTCATGTTTAACACTAAAAGGTCATAATAGTGTGTAGACCCCAGGGTCACAAACTGAAAGCCATTTACACAGAAAGGAACCCTCTTTTTTGTTGTTATATACCCAGTCCTTTCTGGTACTCTGGGAAACTCTCTCTTTTGAAAGTAGTTCCTTTCACAGTCAGATACAACATGTAACAGATAAAAAAACAGGGTGTTCACACCCATCGTCTTCTTGTTGTTGAAGCAAAAACGCACCCACAGCCCTATCAGAAGCATCAGCTTCAACTATGAATTTTTCGGAGTTGTCGGGTGTCGTAGGATGGGAGCTTGAGTAAAATCCATCTTTAAGTTCTGAAAAGATTTTTCGGCAGCTTCAGTCCACCTGAATCCCTGTTTAAGACGTTTTTTCTTTAGAATTTGAGAGATGAAATTTGTCTGACTGGCGAAATTTTCAATAAACTGGCGATAGAAATTTGCCAACCCCAGGAAACATTGGGTTACTTTAATAAAGGAAGGGCAAGGCTGATACTTTCTGTGGATCCATGGCAATACCCATCTTGTTTATTCGGAAACCCGAATAGTATCACTCAGGCTGATCGAATTCAAATTTTTCAGGTTAGCAAAACAGACTATTTTGGCATTGTCTATTGAGAACTTGAGCGACATGAGTGTGGTACAGAGCAGTATTCACAAGAATATCATCTAAATATATCACCACAGTCTGATTTAGTAGGTCCGTGATCACGTTGTCCATAAATCTCTCAAAAATTGATGCAGAATTACTTACCCCAAAGGGCATAAAATGTCCTAGGGGTGATCGTGTGGCGGTCTTTCACTCATCTCCTTCCTTGATATGAAGGTGAGGGTAGGCTCCCCAAAGATCTAGCTTGGCAAACATCCGTGCTCCTCTGACTGACTCTAGTATTAACCCTGGGTGTAGTGGGCGGAGTGGGGCTACGCGGAGCACCACAGAGTTAAGAACAAACTCCGGGAAACTCCGCATAGCTCCGCTATCCCTCGCGCCTCCCACCCACCCTATTAACAATTGGTTAAAATTGCATGCGCAGTTTTCACAAAGAATGCAATCAAGAGGAAGAGGGCAGCCAGGGGAAGCCACAGCTAAAGTAAGGCGTTTTTATTTACTTTTAACTCGTTTAAAAAACGTTTTCACCAATTGTTAATAGGGTAGGTGGGAGGCGGGGGCTGGCCAACTCCACTCCTCCGCGGAGTGTGCAGAGATTTGCCTACTCTGCGTTCTCTGCGGAACGCGGAGTAGGCAAATCTCACACACTCCACGGGCGGAGCGGAGTTCTCCACCCACGGTTATCTAGTATGTCCTTGATGAGAGGAAGGGGATAACTAACTTTTATAGTTACTTTATTCAACCCTCCAAAGTCTATACATTGCCTCAAACCCTTAGTATTTTTGGGAACAAAGAAGAGAGATGCCCCAGTGGGAGAGGATCTATGTCATTACGACGCGGTGTTTACACCGCGCTACCATTACAATGCAGTTATCACAACGCAAGTCGTTACATTGACTTGCGTTGGAGGGTGCTGGATTGTAGATTATTTTAATTTTCTATTCCCACTCCAGCCCACGTAACAGTAGGGAAGGTGTTGGAATAGAAAATTAAACTATTCCTGAGCAAGAGCGCCATCCAGCACAAGTTGTAGTAACGACTTGCGTTGTGATGGCTGCGTCGTAAAAAGGCCCGCTGTTTAAACACCGCGTTGTAAAGGATGTTTCCCGTGGGAGACGAGGACCTTGTTATCAGGCCATTATGAAGATTTTCTTCAAGTTACTGCCTTAGGGTTTCTTTCTCACGTTCAGTGAGTGAATATACTCTACTTATTTGAACCTTGGCTCTAGGTTCAAAGGGAATCGCACAATCAAAGTCTCTGTGAGGTGCTAAGTTCACTTCCTTAGGCTTCTGAAATACATCTGGTAGTCATCTGGTACCCCCTGTATGACATTAATGGTGGTGCACTCAGTTTCCTTGGCCAGTAGTTCCCAAACATTATTTTTATCATAGTTTTCGTGCACTGAGTATTTTTGTGTCTGAAGTAATGACACGCAAAAAAACAGTATTGCATCAACTATTGCAAAACACCTGATTATGTATGAAAATGTCCATGCCGAAATACCGCAAACAGCAATAGAATTTCATCCTAACCCACGACTTCAAAAGGCACGCAAAGTAGCAGAATCTAGTTCTGCATAAAAGTCAAGGGCCAAATGGAAACAGGTAGCGCCATGAGTCGGTTGGGTGCCATTGTTTTATTTTCCAATCATAGTAAATGTAGCTTTTGTCATAATAGGGCAGTCATATGAGTGACAATTGTTCTCAGGAATTTCCTTTGACTGCATGAATTACAAAAGTTGTTGCTGGATTATAACTTGGGCTTTCTGATACAATACAAAACTCCACTTAACGATTCGCGACTTCTGGTTACACTACTGAATAGGGACACCAACAATATTGTGGTACAAGAATATCAAAGAAAGAATATTGAGGGGCAAAATATCAAAAGCTAAGTGCATATAGGGAAGTATAGATTTACGATTCCAAACTCTACATCTGCATACCGTGATAAAATTATACAGAGTAGGATCAAATATGTGGAGTCAGGTATAGAAAATCAAGAGTTACTTACATGCCAATATTTTTTCCTGATATTTTGTCCTCGATATTATGTTCCACCGATATTGTGGGTTCGATATTCATACCTGACTGCCATATTGTGTCACTGTTAATATCATCATAAATATGACACCGATCTATTTTTTACTGTTGCAGATTTTCATGCATCATTGCACTGCACGGGTCTTAGTAAATTTTCCCCATGATATCGATCCCTTGTCTTAACTCAATAGTCCCCAAACTGTGCGCCGTGGCAGGCCAGTGCACCTCCAAAACCAGCAAGGGGTGCTGCGGTCACAGTTGATGAGCAGAGTCTATTATGCCAGTAGTTACCAAACTGTGCGCCGTGGCACCCCAGTGCTCCTGGTTGGTTTTGACAGGATGTGTCCAGCTCCAGGCTGAGTGCACACAAACAGCAAACAGATACAGTCACTGCATGGGCTGAGGTGCACAAATATTGTAAAAAGAGAAAGTAGGCATCTCGTTGCATTGCACATACTATTCTCAATACCTTCATCCCAATTTTTTTAGGGATTAAAATGGGATTTACTACAAAGCCATTGGAACCTTCTGCCCTCCGAAAAGAAAAAATAATGTAATAGGGCACCACGGCCAATAACTGATTGGTCAAGGGAGCTGTGGGTAGAAATAGTTTGGGAACCACTGTCCTTGGCTATTATCATCTCCTTGGGTTTCCAGTATTCTTCAGATATGTAACAAAATTGCTGACAAAAGTGAGAGGACAAGAATATGGTTCCTGTTTCCCAGGATGTAGGGATTATGTTTGACCAGCCATAGAATTCCTAATATGATTATACGGTTGGAGGAAACAATGCGGTTGAATGATAAACACTCTTGTTGCTTTCTAAAAGATATCCAACCGAAGGCAAGTGGTCAGTTCCTTAACTGGTCCACAGAATAACGGAGTTCTGTCAACTGTATGCACTTGTTCTGGGAAACCCTTGGTAACACGGAGTAGGTGTTTCTTTGCAGCCCATCTTTCATCCAAATATATTCCACTCGCCCTGCAGTTGCGGAGTAGGCAAATCTCTGCACACTCCGCGGGAGGAGCGGAGTTTTCCACCCACAGTTGTCTAGTATGTCCATGATGAGAGGAAGGGGATAACTAACTTTTATAGTTACTTTATTCAACCCTCCAAAGTCTATACATTGCCGCAAACCCTTAGTATTTTTGGGAACAAAGAAGAGAGATGCTCCAGTGGGAGACGAGGGCCTTGTTATCTGGCCATTCTGAAGATTTTCTCCAAGGTACTGCCTTAGGGTTTCTTTCTCATGTTCGGTGAGTGAACATACTCTACTTATTAGAACCTTGGCTCTAGGTTCAAAGGGAAACGCACAATCAAATTCTCTGTGAGGTGCTAAGGTCACTTCCTTAGGGTTCTAAAATACATCTGGTAGTTATCTGGTACCCCCTGTATGACATTAATGGTGGTGCACTCAGTTTCCTTGGCCAGTAGTTCCCAAACTGTGCACAGCAGCACCACAGTACGCCGCTAAAACCGTCCAGGGGTGCCGTGGTCGCAGTTGCTGAGCATAGCAGTAGATGAATGTCAGGAAGGAATCTTTGCTTCCTTACAAATATTTTGACATATAAGGTTTAAAAATTTGTTTCTTTCTACTTGCGGTGCCGCGTGCCAAGAGCTCCCAGGTGCTCCTGTATCACTGTCTGCACAATTAATGCCTGCCCCAGGTTAGTCACAGCTCCCTCAGTCAAGGCCTCCCTTTCTGCTGTCTCACAGTGATGATAATAATTAAAGCATTATTGTTATCATAGTTTTTGTGCACTAAGTATATTTGTGTCTGAAGTAATGACAAGCAAAAAAACAGTATTGCATCATCTATTGCTAAACACCTGATTATGTATGAAAATCCTCATGCCGAAATACCGCAAACAGCAATAGAATTTCATCCTAACCCACAACTGCAAAATTCACGCAAAGTAGCAGAACCTAGTGCTGCATAAAAGTCAAGGGCCAAATCAAAACAGGTTGCGCCATGAGTCGGATGGGTGGCATTGTTTTATTTTCCAAATATAGTAAATGTAGCTTTTGTCATCATAGGGCAGTCATATGAGTGACAATTGTTCTCAGGACTTTCCTTTGACTGCATGAATTACAAAAGTTGGTGCTGAATTATAACTTGGGATCTCTGATACAATACAAAACTCCACTTAGCGATTCGCGACTGCTGGTTACACTACTGAATAGGGACACCAACAATATTGTGGTACAAGAATATCAAAGAAAGAATATTGAGGAACAAAATATCAAAAGCTAAGTGTATATAGGGAAGTATAGATTTACTAAGACCCGTGCAGTGCAATGATGCATGAAAATCTGCAACAGGAAAAAAATAGATCAGTGTCATATTTATGATGATATTAACAGTGACACAACATGGCAGTCAGGTATGTACCATGAATATCGAACTCACAATATCGGTGGAACATAATATCGAGGACAAAATATCGGGGAAAAATATCGGCATGTAAGTAACTCTTGATTTGCTATACCTGACTCCACATATATGTACCTCCTCTGTACAAATATTGTCACAGTACGCAGATGTAGAGTTTGGAAACATAAATCCCATCTCTGAGAGTCCCTCTCACTCTCATCTCTCTGATGCCCAAATCAAGGTGTCTCTTCTGCTTCATGTTTCCCCCTCCCTTGGCCCATTGCTCCAAGGCTTAAAGAAACACTGGCACAGCAAGTATGTTGTGGACTTCTAATGCAGCTGCAGCACCAATGATACCTACAGCTCTATGAAGCAGGCTGTCTACTCTGCCCACACAACAGGGCCATTACTTTCTAGGTCAGATGCGCAAAGCAGGCTTTCTGTCGCTTTGTGTAAAAAACAACATTAAAAGAGCACATTTAAGCCCCCACTTCCCTTGTTGCTTGGGTCTTGTTCCGTGCACAACAATGGTGAACTGGGCACAAATGCTAGCAAGGAAAATGCACCCCATGTTCTTTTTCAAAGTACAAGTGCCATAACTTGGGGTTCAGTGCCCACTCACAGAGGGTGGGGAGGCTCCTATGCTGGGAAACAATAGAGAAGTAAAGGAGAAATATTCCTTCTCATCAACATGCCTGCTACCTTAAAGAAATGTAAATGTGTGCAACGCTTAATCACCAAATATAAAGGCTGATTTGGAGCCAGTGTAGCTTTTAATTAATGGAGTCACTTAGCTTCATGGTGACAAATATTTATTCTTTCTGAGTGGTAATATACGTGTCCTTTAAAAAGAGTGCACCCTTTTAATGGACACATATGCAAATATTCACACTTGATATAGTGTGAATGCTTATCACTAAAACGTATATTTTTAAAGCACTTGTTTGATCTTAAACAGTATTGTGCAGCAGCCTGTTTCATACAGTTTTAAAATAATGGCAGTCACAGTGCTTTCTGTCACAGATTGGGACGTTGTAGCACTATAAACAAGTCACTATTCCTCACTGTACCAATCAGGATTAATTATGAGGCTGTCTGGTCACACACTAAGACATATTCAGTGATCACGTTAACCAACTGAGGTTTTATAAGGCAAAAGAGTATATTTCCCTTTGATTAGTGTAACTTGCATTTATTTTTCATTTGAAGTGTGTGCAGGTTTTTATATGCAATTACCAGAAGGTGAAAAAAAGCAATACAATGCTGAATTTTTTCTTTTTTTTTAACCAGTTCTTTGACTCTGACTTCCCACTCACTGACCCTGCCCCATGCCACTCATTAGTACCATCCTCACACTTGTTTCATGGGCTTTATCTGCTGCATGTAAATGAAGACAGTACAGAAATCATAACCGTACCTTTCGAGCTTCCAGGCTTTCTTTATTTAAATGCATTTGCAATGCCCTCTCTCCCCACCCCCTGGGACACCTCCACAGCCACCCAGAGGGGCACGTCCCACAGTTTGAAGTCCTCTGCTTGATGGTATTCTCAGTTTACCTGGATTGTAAATCTCCTGGCATTCCTTAAGGTTTTCCAAGGGGGCACTATTTTTGGGAGGGTACTGTAATCAATCATTACAGATGATGAGCATGCAACATTGAACGGTATCCCAGCTCTTTAACACATCGTCCGCTCCTAATTATGTGAAGGGCGGACTACACTAAAGTCCCCTTGTAGTATTCTATTCCTTCAACAACAACAATGTGTTTTTAGTGAATGTCCGGCCTTCAACTCGTCTGTGTATGCGCATTGTAATAAAACGCAATAGGATACTACAAGGGGCTTGAGTGTACTCCGTCATGGCCATTCTAGTACACTCCTACACACTATGATTCCCATGCAGCAAGTCTGGTCACAAGTGAGATTCCAGATCTCGCTGCTATGGGGAAGACCCTGACGCTTGGCCCACTGTGTGTGACATTGGGCATCTAGTGGGAGCAGATCTTGCGCAACTATGCATTATTACTGCGCAGCAAGGCCCTCGTGGTCGGCAGGAGAGACAATATAAGGCTATGGGGTAGATTGGAGGTCCTGAGCATGGAATAATGGTTAGCAAACATGGGCTGGTGTGTGCAGACAGACAAGACACTGTAAGGCGCAAGGTTACTGTCAGAAATGTGAAAAGGTGTGGGGCCCATGGAGTTCCGAGGCATGGACTAAACGTGCAGCAGAGACAAGAAGGACGGAGGTGGATTTTCCCCTCAGTCCTGGTACACGTATCTTTGGGTGGTCTTTCTATATCAGGAGGGGGGATGGGAGATTCATATTGTGTATATAACTCCTCCTTTTTACCAGGGTGTCCGGTGTAACCATCTAGTCTGTCTGGTGAGAATGTGGATTGTGTACTGGAAAAGTTTCGGACCATTATTTCACCCTGTTATATTTTTCATGGTTCGGACGATTGATGAAAACTTACAAAGATGTACAATAAAAAAAAGCATGGTAGGCCCAGGGTTGAACGAACTAGACTTAATGGTACATGCCTCTGGCTAAGAGGGAATGAATGGATGGTGGAATGACCACCCCACTATGAAGAGGATGTTTGGCACAGTGCCAGTGCAGATTCAAAAGCGTCTCTTGTAGGCACCTTTGCTTCTGTCGTCTGACCTGCCCTGTTTCACTTCCGGTGATATCCTATCCACGAGTTATGGTGTCTTCTACATGCTGTCTTGGGTTTGACACCCAAGCTTAGATGCTGCTGAGGCGCCAACTGCTGTTGCTCGTGTAGAGTTTGGTGTATCGAGAGGCTCATGGGCTTGTTTTCCCTCTAGAGAAGTTGGTGCAAGAGCCCAGGTGAGCATGGCCTGGGTACTCCACTTTTATGCAAGCGGTGGGGGTGCCCAGCTCCAGCTTGTGTTTGTCTCGTGGTTGGTTCATGCCTGATATGAATGCTCTAGAACAGAAGGAACTCGGGGACATCCCTAGGCGAGGTTTAAGGACGCAAGGATCGTGTTTGTCTTGGGCTTTTCGCTTTTCGCTTCTTTCGCCTCTCCCCAAAAGTGCTGAACTCAGCCAGGCTGCCTCCTCTGTGTGGCTCACTCACTGCGATCTCCAGGAGTGGCGTGACGGGCGTGTGAGTCAGCCAATGTGCAGGCAGCGGTGGGGGCGCCTGAGGGCGGGAGGGAGGCCCAGGGTGGGCAGCCCCCTCGCCGAATGCGATCTGTCTGCGTGTGTCCATGCGTAATGAGAGGAGTGCCCCTCTCCTCTCTCTCTTCCATTCATTCAGCCCACCTCTGCCTGCCTCCGGGGGGCTTCCGCCTCGGATCACGCCTGTGACGGGGGGTGCGCGGAGACCCAAAATAGAAATTAGAAAACAATCGCAGCCCGTGCGCCCAAAAGTCATCGGGCGCGCCTCCCGTGTCACTTCCTGATCTGGGATTTTCCTGTTTTTTTCACCCCGATGTTTTGCTTTCTTTTTTTCTTTTGAGTTATTATATTATTTTTTTGCAAAGCGGCAACGAGAAAAAAGGAGAGAAAAAAGGAGAAAATATTCGCGGACGTAATCAAAGAGTGGGCGTTCTTGCCTCTCTGAGACTGTTTTTAAAACTTTTTTTTCTGTCTTGGGACCGAGAGAGGGTGAGAAAGATGTCCGATCCGGCCGTCAACGCGCACTTGGAGGGCATCATCTCCGACTTTGAAGGTTTGTGAGCATTTCCTTTATCGATCCGCGATCACCAATTTGGGAAGTGTGGGGGGGGGGGGTCGAGGGAGTTGCGAGTGGGAGAGACTTGGGGCGGCTCTCGGCGCTGCAGCCCTGTGGAGGAGAGTTCAACATCTGGCGCTGCCATGTGCTTTATCCAGGAGACAGGGCAGGGCGATGAAGGGGCACACCAGGAGCGCTTACTGGGGCGACGGGCACGCGAATGAGGGGGCATGGGGAGAGGGGACGTGGTATGGGACAGAGACCTGTGGGGGGGAGGGGCAGTGCATTTGGAGGGACATTGGAAAGACAATGGCAGAGTACAGGGAAAATGTGAGGGGTAACCGTAAAGAGAAGCCAGGGATAATGCGTGATCTTCGTGTAGGTAGAGAAGGCAAGGAAGGCATGGGGGAGAACACGAAAGAGAAGGGGTGGCAGAAGCGCGAGACAGGAGAAGATGGGGTGTCGTGATGTAGTCTCACCGGTCGCTGGTCACAGGTCGCCTCTCCTGTAACGCTGTTAAAGTGCTGGCCAGGAGCGAGAGAGACCCCGAGAGGGGGGAGACGAGAGAAAGACAGCCAGCGTGCGGCACAGGCGTGGAGAGTGACATACAGGCCCCAGTCACGCCTGGTCTGCCCCTCCTGGCTGCGGTAACTCCAGAGACCCTGCCTGGTCTCCAGCTCGTTGTTTTCTCTGACACGGATCTCACTTCCCCGTGTGAGCGTCACCCAAGACCTGCCCTGGAGAAGTGGCAAGGACGGAGCAGTATATACATAGCTGCAGGCTTTCTTAGAAACATGTTTTCACGTCTTCCTTATACGTTAGGAGGGAGGGAAGAGGGCCTCTTCCCATTGGCCACCTTGTACCCGCTGGCCCAGCCGGTTCATCTCTTGCTGCCAGCCTCGTCTTTCTGCCCCTCGCCGTCCAGTACATTGTTATACGTTTGTATTAACTTTAGAAGTGCGAGAGCCGAGTGAAGGGCAGCAGGGACCAGGCGTGTGTGTTGTGCGTGGGTTTCTGTGTGAGGCAGTGTCTCTGACCTTGCGTTTAGGGTTACCAGACCATGGCTATAAACGGACTAGACCCGGTGCATAGAGCTACCATGCCGACATATATGCTATAGCGACCAGGCCCTTCTTATAAGGGGACCAGGACATGTAATAAAGAGAAGCCATTTCTTTCACTTAGGAGGTCTGGGCTCTGAATGCGTAGCTCTCACATCCCCTGTCACGAAGGTGATTTTCAGAGAGCGCAGACTTTTTACTAACACCACTGAGCATGCTGGTACTTTAAATCTTACCGTTGTCAGTATGAGCCTGCAAGCCCTGGCATGCTTAGTTTTGTTGTTTGGAATAGGAGGACTTGCTCCGTGTCACTCATGACATAGGGTCAGTTGACAGCGGTGTACAGCGGTGTGAATGGTGAGAAGTTAATAGTGTCCGACTGTGGGTGAGGCGCTGATGTTAAAAGGCAAGACACTGGACGCTAGATACTGATTGGTGTAAAGTAGGACACTGAAGGGGGAGATCAGACAGATGCATGGTGGGACCCAGACACTGAATGAACATAGGTGGAGACTTGTTTTATGGGAAGAATTAATGAATGGCAAGAGATGGGCGTTTGGGAAGGAGTACACTTTATTCTGACGGACAGCCCAGTGTGCTGCAGGTGAAGCACTGTCTGGTGAGAGGCTGTGTTTGTGGAATTCCTCCCCAACTCATCAACAGTGTATCTTGCAAACCCCATCTCCTCAACAGTGTATCTTGCAAACCCCAACTCATCAACAGTGTATCTTGCAAACCCCAACTCATCAACAGTGTATCTTGCAAACCCCATCTCCTCAACAGTGTATCTTGCAAACCCCAACTCATCAACAGTGTATCTTGCAAACCCCAACTCATCAACAGTGTATCTTGGAAACCCCAACTCATCAACAGTGTATCTTGCAAACCCCAACTCCTCAACAGTGTATCTTGCAAACCCCAACTCATCAACAGTGTATCTTGCAAACCCCAACTCCTCAACAGTGTATCTTGCAAACCCCAACTCATCAACAGTGTATCTTGCAAACCCCAACTCCTCAACAGTGTATCTTGCAAACCCCAATTCATCAACAGTGTATCTTGCAAACCCCATCTCCTCAACAGTGTATTTTGCAAACCCCAACTCATCAACAGTGTATCTTGCAAACCCCATCTCCTCAACAGTGTATTTTGCAAACCCCAACTCATCAACAGTGTATCTTGCAAACCCCAACTCCTCAACAGTGTATCTTGCAAACCCCAACTCCTCAACAGTGTATCTTGCAAACCCCAATTCATCAACAGTGTATCTTGCAAACCCCATCTCCTCAACAGTGTATTTTGCAAACCCCAACTCATCAACAGTGTATCTTGCAAACCCCAACTCCTCAACAGTGTATCTTGCAAACCCCAACTCCTCAACAGTGTATC
Organism: Lissotriton helveticus; assembly: GCF_964261635.1. Lineage (NCBI taxonomy): Eukaryota > Metazoa > Chordata > Amphibia > Caudata > Salamandridae > Lissotriton > Lissotriton helveticus. Next base: position 1,327,162,458 of record NC_136068.1, on the reverse strand, counting down.
TTGCAAACCCCAACTCATCAGCAGTGTATCTTGCAAACCCCAACTCATCAACAGTGTATATTGCAAACCCCAACTCATCAACAGTGTATTTTGCAAACTTCATTAAAGACAAGCTCGCTTTCTGGGAAGGGGTAAAACACAAAAGGGCAGGGCGTATTATGGGTACTGGGGATGGAAGTACTCAAAGGAACTCTATTAAAACCTGATGAAGAATTAAGCTAAATACCTAACATGAATTACCGCAACAAAAGGTCCACCTGGTTTCCCTGGTGCACAGAGACTGCCAATTTACACCTATGTCAGATGATTCCTTCAGTTGCAGAGATGTTGAGGATGCTGTGTTCCTTCATAGGAAGTCCCATTATCTGTGGCTGTTACGATTTTAGTTGTCACTTGTGGCCCACCCAAATGAGTTGATGCACCACAAGGCATATGGGCAAAAAATGAGTTTTTACATTTATAAGGAGGTGGAGTTTCAGGAAGTGGCATGGCCCCAGAAGCCCTAGCCGGATAGACGAAATGTGGGATTCTAAATGTGTTACATTTGGAGTCGAGGGAATAAGATTGATGTTCTTATTGGTAGGATGATGCTATTGTGAGAATTATGGTTATTTTGTGATAGGCAGGGTGTGTTGAAATGGGCAATATGTGCCTCAGTGGGCAGGACAGGAAGTTTTGCAATGAGTAGAGTATGTCACGATGTGCAAAGATTCGTGGGACATTTTGAAGTTGACTGAGCGTGCCACAGAAACTAGGACAAATGAGAAGCTGGGTGGGTTGAGGGGTTGAATGCAAAAAGACTATTTTTTGCGATTGGCAGGATGTGCCGCAAGTAAAGTAAAAGTAAAGTCCACATTTGTGAGGTTGGTTGGCTGGATGTATCCCAGCAGGCCTAATGTTTTGATATCAGCTGTTTCTTGTGATGTTCAGTTTCAAAGAAAGAGGAATGAATTGACATAGGCATACCAGTTTGTACTTTGGGACATTAAGGGTGCTTTTCATCAAGGAAGATGAACACTTATTATCAACAGGATTGGCGTTACCTCCATTTATTGTATCTTTGGCCTGTGAGATATGGCAGCAGTACGAGTGATTCAAATGGTGGCAACATTTGACTCACTGGTACTTGGTGCAGAGACCCAGTCTATGCCACACTGGCTGTGAGTGGAATAATGGATAGAGGTGAAACCCACATAACAGTCTGCTACATAGATCTATTTGTAATGAAGGCATGAGGTGGCTCATTCAAGAGTTCCTTCTGATGACTTTGGAAGGCCTGCATGTCTGACCTTTTCATTTATCTCGGTCCAGCATGCTGCAGGCGCCTTTCTTTTCAGGCATGATGATCCAGATGTCCTTTCACCATTACCTCCACAGACCTTTTCTAAAGACCTGAATGTCTGGAAAATATGTAGACCGTATATAAATCTAGGTTTCGTTTCTCAGATGTTCTGCTCTGTGCCCTGATAACCTTTACCTTTTAAGCTGTGGGAAACAGGGTGGCCATGCGCTTTATTCTTATGGCGAGAGATTGGATCCTTTGACACCAATACCATACAATCATTCAATCCTATTAGCGGGTGAGTGTGGAATTCTGTGTCCTAGTGGACAGGCGTGATGCCAGTAAGCACACACCAGACACCCCCTACTGTTCACCAAACCTGAAGTCTTCCAAAATTATTCTTAGCTGAAAAATCTCCAGTTTTGTGAAGTGGGACATTTTTCAAAATGTTTATTCCCACTCAATGGATTAACTTTTCCCAGAGCATCTGTTCGCAGAAACATTTCTAACAAAAGCAATTCTGATTGAAAATTATGCAACAACAAGACGATACTTCAATCAAATAGGAGTATGCAATGTTTTAGAAATCAATAAAAGCTGTATTAAGAGAATTTCAGAAGTTTCCAAACTTTAATAAACATATTTAAAAATATGATTGCCTACTCTCTAAAAAAAACTATAATTAATAGATATTTTAACAAACAAGCATAATATTGTAGAAGCAATTAAGGAGTTTTGCGAAGTGCACATTGTAGATTACGTATTTAGGTTCATTGGATGGTCCCTAGTGAGAAGGGTACCTTTCCTTTGGGCTGTAGAAACACTTAATAAATCCAAAAATTGAAGAAAAAGAAATTGGGAAAAATGTTTTCCCGAATACTTACAAAAAATGCAAATTTGCCAACTCGCTGTCTTTTCAAAACTCGGCACAGCTACTAACGGTTTAATGAAAAAATGTGTTGCCCCCTAATCATGCAAACCAAATAGTCATCCTTGGTGGAACTGAAACCCCATAACACCAGTGCTGCCTTTATTTCCAAGCATTCTTTGGAGTATAAGCTCTTCGATTAGGTCCACTAGACCCTTGGCTCTGGCATACAGCCATTTTGTTAGGGTCATTGGTTTCCTTGCCCCACGCACCTCCGCACAGTTCAGCAGTGGGTCTGGAGATCCATAGCAGACATAGCAGCAGGGAAACTGAGAAAGTCTATATTATCCTGGTTAATTGTATAGAGCCACCTTATGCCAGCAGGATGGCTCAATGATTTGGACGCTCTCCGATAAACATGCAGTGATCACCAGGTCATGAATCTGAATTCCAGTTGCACTTCTGGAAATCTGTAAATTAAGTACCAATAAATTGGGTAATACCAACTCATGTTATCTGCAGGGTTAGAATTTTCCTACGGGCAGGTAAGAAGTGCTAGTTAAACTACAAGTTATTGTTTAAACTTTGCCTCAGAATACCATGGGAGGATATGAGAAGGAAAAGGAGAGTAACCAGTTTCTGGAACACCCTGGCCTTCCTCCTTAATAGCAAAGAGCCGAAGACACCACTCTGTAAAGGTACTACATCATGATGCAATAACAGTTAACTCCTGCGCCTGCAGCCCAACCACCTCTCACATCCCTCGGTGACTGCATCTTTGCCTTTGACCATGTACAGCACTCTGCTGCATTTTGGCAAGGTCCACTACATAGAACCATACTGAGAACACAGCAGAGGGCGCGAAGAAGCCGCCTATTGAATGGATTGATCTTTTCCCCAAATATCTCATTGGGTAGAGTGGTGGTGCATTGTGGGTAGTCAGCCTTAGTAGTTTGATTGGAAGGCAGGAAAGGATGAAATAAGAGGGACGACGAGCAACAGGAGGGGGAACGATTTAGAAATCAGGTTCAAGCTGACAGTGCGAGCGTTCAGGGCCTGAATGCTAGTTGAAAGTACCCGTACTTTGTTAGAAATACTGAGGTTGGCCAGAGAGAGAGAGTCACTGGGATGCAGGAGATTTCCTCTAGTACCGCTCTGACAGCAGTGCCCACAGTAAGAGTTTTCATTCAGCCTCTCTTGAGACAAGTCAGTACATGTGGGACCATCTGAGGAGAGGGTGGTGCTACAGGGTACTCTCTCCTCATTTGCACAGACGCCTGGGTTTCTCGGAGGATTGACGCATCTTGCTTTGGAAAGGGGGAGCTTTATAGGATGCTAAAGGCTTTGCCCCAGCATTCACATAGCCTAATTGTGTCTGGACTGGGTTCCTTTAAGAAGCATCTCACCCTAAGCTGGCTGGCAGATAGCTCCAGTGTTCCCCTACACGCTTGATTCAGCAAGGGCATGCACTTGTGTTCAGGGCATGGATTCCTTATAGGTCTGCAACCCTCGGCACAGATTCCCAGCATGTCACTAATCTCACTATTCATTTCTGAAATATATTGCAGTTGGCACTAAGGAGGGCTCGGGTGGGGCAGCCCAATCACTTGTTAGCCTGTCTCGGCTGGCCCTATGGCCTTCCTACAGGCTTCTTCCTAGTATTTTCTTTGGAAATAGAACACATTCTGAATATGGCGGAAGGCAGCTGTATCGTGTTGATAAGCAGTTAATAGAGATCCAATCAGCGTTTTGGTTTGACTTTCCCAGGCTTAACTTGGCTGTGCTCATTGGTGTTGTTGTCATGGTGTCTGCTACAGGGTGAGACCAGGGGCACGGTTGAAATTAAATCGAGGTGATTTAAAGCAAAAGGAGAGTTGTAATAAAGTTATGTTATGTTATCCACTATTTGTAGCGCGCACAGATACTCGGAAGTGTCCTGGCTCTGAAGCCAATATGGAGGAGAAAGGATGGCGTATATATACCCTGGCTGGATGATTAATTAAAAAGCAAGGTTTTTAACTGCTTTTTAAACAGCCTAAAGTGGTAATAATACTGATTAGAAGTATAGCTGTCTCATAGACTGCTCTGTCTCCTAGGGCCTACACAAGAGGGGTTAGGTACACAAGTAGATGTATACACAGGAACAGGCATGGGCGAATCCTAGGTACGTCATGAGTGGTCAATCCCCACCTGGTGTATTTTGTGCAAGCTTTTCTCAGACATCACCCGGGGTATTGAATCCATAACCAACCATAGAGTTTTGCATTTATGTAGTTTCCCGGAAAGTGAGTGTATCTTCATGAATGGTGCAAGGTGAGTGAGCTAGTATAAAATATAACATTAATTGAATTGTGAATATGTGAGCTGGGAAGGAGGCGTGTCAGTGAATAATTTTAGTGGAGTATGCACACCTGACCAGATCAGTCTTAATTCTAGCGTCCTTCCCAGCTTGCTAACTAATAAAGTACTTTCTGTGTACCATTGAGAGTAATCCGTTTATATAGAGAAGACCCCCATGGCTATCAAACCCATACACTCAATAGGGATACTACATTTGGACAGTTTCATCCACTCATTACAGTAACTGCCTCTGTAAGACCCGAATAATTTACTGGCAAGACATGTCCTGGACTATTGCGTCCACTCACTGATGAGACCTTATTTGGAGTGTTACTCATGCATGACCTTACCTGGTTTATTGTGTCCTCTTTAATGAGGCATCACTTGGAGTGTTATATGATGTCAAACTTTTGGATGTATCTGCTTCAGACCTACTAGTATTCTAGGTTTAGGGACATGCCAAGCACACTCCTGAATCTATTGATTAGACACTGCGCATTAAAGTAGCGCATGCTGCATTCTACTGTTGAGACGGCCAAGCCTTGCAATGAGGACAGCCAAGAGGCACAGAGGGATCTCTCTTCTGAAGAGACATCCATTTCTGTTCCCATCTTTTCACTCAAAGGTCATGGGAACCTAAGTCTCTGAATGTGGTTCTATATTCCTATGAAGTGGCCATTGCGATGGTCCAAGTTGCCAGGATAAACCTGAGTCCACTAGTCCTACACAAAATGGACTATTACAAGATCCAACTCCACTCTTAGCTTTCCCAGGTACTCACTCTCCCTCCCAAGAAGTTCTTAATTTTGTCACTCATAGCCAGTGGGCAGATTGCTCACATTGTAAAAGGCCCTTCTGTATATTTCCTGTTGGAGTCTTCAAACCCATCCACGCGCCAGCAGTATCTCTGACAGAAGATCAAGATCAGAGAAATTGTTATTTTATCTACTGCTTCAGACCGCACTTCAGCTATGTCAAAGCGCTGTAAATAACTGATGTTACTATTAACCACTCATGCTACTCAATTCACATTCCTTTGGGAGGGTAGACAACTGTGTTTGCCTTGCGGGATTCGAATGATCATCGCTTTGTTCCAGGGGAAAATGTTCAGCTCGTTGAGATGTCTCTCTGGCAATGTCCTATATCACCTTTGAAATAATCCATATGACTCCTCCTCCGTCCTAAGGATTTCACCATCTTGCAGGCCCAAGAAAGCTCTATGGACTTATTATTATTCTCTCACCTTCACTCTCAGAATCAACATGATTCTGGCTGTGCTCATTGGTGTTGTTGTCACAGTGTCTGCTACAAGGTTTTACAGTCTGCCTCTGGTCCAAAATGTAACTGTTACATTTCCTTATACTGCCCAACACGCCACGCTCATTTTCGTATATGGTTACCTTCTCACAGATTTTGTCCCACATATGGCCTTTAGTAACCCGATAAAGGCCACCTCTCCTATCCCTGAGATCACTACCAGCCCAACTCCTCAAAGTGACCAACTTAAAAAAAAGTGTGAATGGTAGGACAGTTATTTCCATCTCCACCTAGAAGAGTTGATGTAAATGGCTCAAGTTGTGCTGTACAAAAGTTAATAGCACTTACCTCCAGCACCCCAACTAGTGACTGCATCATGTTCTATAAAACATTTCTGTTCATGATGCTCAACAAGAAATGCACACAAAACATATGAAAAAGATGTGCAGAACCAGTATAAGTCTTCGTTTAACACTCTCTCCCTCCCTGCAGACACTTCTTTCTCTTCTTTCAGTTCCCTTAAAGACCCCTTGTGAGGCTTCTATTTATTAGGACCATTCACTGCCCCTCTGCTTGTAAATGAACTTCCTGCGGTACTTTTAAACGTAAAAACAACTATCACGCCAAGTGATGAGTCACTGGGTTTATTGGAGTCCCTTCTCAGCTGTCATCTGAAGGGGCTGTGTGCTCTCGCATACTAATGCACTCAGTTATTTTACTGGCACTTCCGTAGTGCGTAGATCACATTTAGGTCATAGAATATTTCGTTGAAAGGGCTGTTGTGAGCTCGGGGGTACACAGCTATATGGTATACCTGTGCTGTGTTGGATGTCATCTTTGTGCTTCTTTTGTTGATCCCACAAATGGTTAATGAGCCTATTGATGCTGGTTGAGTGATGATTAAAGATGCAAGGTCAATGTTAACATGTGGAGGGGATATCACTTCGGAGCAGCAAAATGGAGGCAGAAAACTCTTTTACTTCCCATTTGTTTATAATTTTGGCTAATGCGGATCTGTCTGTTGAGTACTTTCTCTATTTCTCAACCTGTATTGTATAGGAATCATAAACTTGTGAGCTAACAGAGGTAAAACTGCAGAAATCTCAAAGTTTGACTGAAAAAGCCTACGTGGGATTGAATGTGGGTTGGGTGTATTTAAATTTTGCCTGGAGTGAGGTGTTAAGGGGTATTGATATTACTACAAGTGCCATATCTAAATGTTGGTTTCTAGGGGCTTCAGGAAGCTCTGCAGAGATAAGCAGCTTCTAGGAATATCAGCAGAATGACTGACAAGCTAGTTCACTGCAATGCCCTACATAATGGCCATAGACAGCTAGATGTCAGCCTGTGTCCCAGTCACCTTGCTGAAGCACCTCCAAAATGTGCCGTGGGAGTTGTGTTGGATCCGTGAATCCCGCTGAAAAATGTAAAAAACGAAGCACAGTCTCCTGTGCTTTGTTTAATTGGGCCCCCCCAAGTGGGCGAGATCCAGCAAGCAATGGAATTAATAATGCAGGGGCCTGTGTGGGGCCCACAGTCCCGGGGACCCCCCTGGGACTAATACATTAAAATGTGTAGAGGCCAGGCACCCCCACGCTGCCCCAGGGACCGCCACCTCCCTCCATTAAAATAAATTTAAAAAAAGAAAGAAATGGCCTGGCCCCAGGGGATGACCCCGGGGTCAAAATCAGCCTCGGGAGAGTGGACCATGCGGTCCCCCTCCCTTTTAATTTAATTTTTTTTAAACGGGTCAGGCTCGGGGGGGGAGATGGGTCCCTGGGACCAAACATGATCAAGGGAAGAGGGGCCACACAGCCCCTTCCTGAAATAAATGAATAAAATCGGAAGCCAGCAACTTGCCTGAGGCCCCAACCCCTTTCTCCACTACTCTGCAAACACGCATCCTGGTGCACTCTTGGTTGGGGGATGAAATCGCCTTTGCTGCTGAGGGCCTCAGGACTAAAGTGGACTTCATTCTCCAAGCAGCAGTGTGCCAGGAGGTGCGTTTGCAGAGTGGTGGTGAAAGAGGGCGTGGCCGCTGACCACCTCTCAGCAATCCAGCCGTGTGGGACATACTGGAGGTAACAGGTGGGCTAGTTGGCCCCTTAGGACCCTCAGCAGCGATGGGGACTTCATTCCCCCAACCAAGAGCACGCCAGGAGGCGTGTTTGCAGAGTGGTGGAGAAAAGGGGCATGGCCTGCTTTCAGAACTCAATAATCCTGCTGCGTGGGACTTACTGGAGGTAATTTGAGGGGTATATTCTTCATAAATCTTTTATTTTCATACAGGATTAAAACACAATTAGGACAATCAAAAAATGTGTTGAGTGAGGGAAAAACTGGTCCAAGGTTAAGAACAATCCATGGGCCGAAGCTAATTTAGGTGAAACCAGTGTGTTCCTGATTTTCCAGACGAGCAGATGCTAGGAACCTGAACACCGACTGATCTGGGCCAGTTTTGGGTTTGCTTGCCAACCATACTGGTTTTACCTAAATTCGCTTAGGACCATGGATTATTCTTATCCTGGAGTATACATGTAAATATTTACCTCATTTGATAGACAAGACGTTAACTATATGCAATATTAAACGTAATTGAAGCGCTCTAGCGATCCGATAATCTGGTACCAATTAATTTGACTGTTGGGAATGGTTTTTCCCTCACTCAACAGATATGAGGAGCTCTGTCTGCTCTATAAAATAGATAAGCTTATGGAAGTTTACCGTATTCGCGGTCACTCCTTTTCTTTGGACTATTCATTGTCTTATCTAACGTACAGACTTATCGTGCCCTGATGAAGTCCTTTTGTAGCACAAATTTTGTAGCACAAAACGCTTCGGCTGTTCTTTGATCGTCCTGATTGTTTTAATCCTGTATGAAAATAAAAGAAGATTTATGAAGAATATATTCGTGGACATGGATTTAAAAATTCTTTGTCTGGGTCTCTGGTGGTGCACCTTTGCTTTGGTTTCAACTGATATTCCTGTATTGGAATTGCATTGTGACAGTGGGTGCTTTACAGTGTGCACACGAATTAGTGGGTAGTTCCAGAATATGCATATAGAACATAGGGATAGCGGGTCAGGTGTTGTGGCATATAAGGTTCCACTTTCTAGCTTTATTCCTTGTAATTGGAGGGGTAGTTGGCCCCCAAGGACGTCCTTGTAATAAGTGAGGTCATAAGCAGTGCATTGCGGGGATATAAGTTAAAGTTAGCTCAGGTAACTATAACTGCTGAATTTCACTGGTTTTTTTTTGGGTGAAATCTGAGCCTAACTGTAACGTCCCTGTAACCGTTGTTTTTTTTCAGTGAATTGTATATATATATCAGAACGTGCCCTGCAATAATTTGCAATTGGGGCTTCTTTTACAGATAATGTTGACAATATTTGTCACACAAAGTGCAGATCAGAAATCCACGCTATCAAGCGCTGCTATGTCATACTTTACATTGGATTGGTCATACCTCTTTGGAGACCAGAGCAATGGTCTTCCATGTACTTCTGCCACAATGTAGGCTCTAAACGAGTACAGAAAGCCTGATAGAGATTTAGGAAAGAGTCTTAAGAAACAGATACTGTAATGGGGAACAATTAGTATCTAATTTGAGCAACTGGCAAAGTTAATAGGTCTTGCCTAAGGGACATAATGGCTTGGTCAATAGTTTTTAGCTGTGCTGTATAAGCATCATTGATGCTGTGCAGCGCGGATAAAAAGCAAACAAACAGAAAGAAGGAGCTTCGACTTGTCCACCTACATCGTTTTGTAGGTGCATGTGTGCACCTACAAAAGTATGTAGCTGCATGTGTGCACCTACAAAAGGATGCAAGCGCTTTCTTCTTTTTATTTACCAAGCCGAGTTGGATCGGTAAAAAAATTGGCTTTGTGCTTCCTGAGACAGCTGCTCAGAAATTCATGCAAGGCACTAGCTAACCCCAGCAGCTGATGTTGTGTAGCAATGAAGGTGCTTTCTAGCTGGATGTTTTATTATCTTTGGGTAGAAAATTGAGCTGAAGCATTTTTTAGGTGTCAGCGTTCACAGCTATGTTTTGAAGCTTTGTTAATAGGTGATTGTGTGCAGTGCTGGTCTTTAGGAAGCACCAGCCATCAAAGGAACGGATTTAGTACAATCTAGGGGACCCTGTACTAGGGTTGGTACACGTCTCGTAATGCATGCGCCATCTGAGTGCGGATGGATGCACCTAAGTAGGCTTGATATTTCTTCAGACTTGGCCGCTTACTGCTACCCACTAGAGAGATAGTTCTAGGATGAGCTCATAGTATGACAAGCATTGACCAATGCTACATGTTTGAGTTTTATATGTTGGGCTGCAGTGTCATGCGTTTGAATCTGAACCTAGAGATCCCCCGATCACCAAGAGTTCGCTCATTGGTGAAATTAAGATGTACATGTTGTTGTAGTAGTCAAGTCTTGTTGTAGCATTGTTGTTGTAATTGTACTGATGTATTATTGTAGATGTACATTTACCATTGTAGTATTTAGCTGAACGTGTGCTGTAATGTTATTAGTGGCATTTGTTGCATTTTAGTTGTTCTACTGGCATTGTTGGGTGGTTATTAGAGTATTACCCTAGTGTTGACATTGATGTGTTGTCTTTGATCAGTGTTTTGTAATTTTGCTGCTGTGGTTCTTTTACAATGCTGTAGTGGGGCTTGCTGCACGCAGATGGGAGAGTAGGGGCTGCACGGAATGGTAGGTATTAAGCGTCTCCATTAGAACAGTGATCTCCCTGCACTCTCTTATGCTACAGCAATCGTGCAGCAACATAAATACCAAACGCATTGGTGAATACCTTGGACAGCTGATGACATAGCAACACACAACAGTAACTCGGGTACCAAAGCGCTATTTAGACCAGACCCTTAAAGTGGGCTTCTCTGAGTCTGTGTAAGAACAGGAGACGCAAGGCTTGGTTTTCAACCATGAGTGAGTATGTCGTTTCAAAGTAAAAATATGCAGATTCATCGCTCACTCAACCACAGCAGGCTTCCAGCGAATGACCTGGGACATCACAGGAAGCTGCAGCTATTGTTTTGAAACTACTCATATCCTGCGTGAGTGTTTCTGGCGCACAGCCTATCGCGCGAGAGCAAAGCAAATCTCTGTCTTTTCGACTTGTAGGCACTAAATGTAGCCTCTCCCGTTCTTCTTGGCTTGCTGTCCCACAAACATTCTCTATTTCCTCATCTCTGTTGTTCTTCCTCTCTCCCCCGCCCCATTCCCATACCCTCATGTTAATATACTCCCCCGCACCCACTCCTTCATTGCTCCTCTGCAATTTGCAGCTAAGCCACCCCTCTTTGTCCTTTTGCACACTTCTTATTTTTTATTTACAACTCCAAGATTGGTATTCGCCATCTTGCATTGGTAAACATTAAAAAAAATCACATGATGATGTACGCTTGCACATTCATCGCAAATCATATATGCATTATTGTGTTTTTAACAATTTTGTTTTAATCTTATACCGATGGTGGACACTAAATGCAAAAACTATTTGCAATTCTGCGGGTCTGCATTAGCACAGCCAAAAGATGAGATCAGTAGGCTTTGCCAATGCTTATTGTAATTTGCCAATAAGGGCCCAGTTGTGGAAGGGTATGGCGCCTCACAAACGGCCCAATGTAAGGTGAGCCATTACCAGGCTCCTACCATGAACCCCAACTAGGGTGGTATCTTGAGAACAAGAGGAGGTGGATAGCTTCTTTTCTTGGCAAAAATGGCTGCCTAAGTGTTTACAGTATGCACCTGGTACCCAGATCGATCTAGTTCTCATACTCACTCCTCAAGTTCTGCTCTCAGAATTTCTGACTCTTTTCATGGGGAGAATAAAGTAGCATAATTGTTAGCCCATCACTGTCCGCCACTAACTTCATCCCTGTCCAGCACGGTAAGGTCTGGACAGAAATCAATATTTTAGATGTGAAAATATATATATATGAGCCATAGTGTGCTTCTGTGGTTCCAAAAGCAATGCCAACCAAGGTGTGAGGTTTGAGGTGGGGAAAGGTCGCGTTTGTAATTCTGGATTCTTTCAGATTCTCATATTTTCAAACTGAGCCAAGTTTTGACTCTGCTAGCACCAATTCTATTACAAAGTGAAGTTTCTAACAACATACACATTAATTTACTACAATCTGTCATCGTCTGAAAGTCAAAAAAAGTTTAAATATGATTTAGTTTTCCCATATCACAATGAAATAATGTATCGAAAATTTGATCATTTTGCAGAGAAGGTGACAACATTAATTGACCAATGGCCTACATGTCCTCCATAAATGTGGTTCTGAAAGTAAAAGGAAGGTACTGAGTTCAAAAGTCTCTCTCTCTCTCTCTCTCTCTCTCTCTCTCTCTCTCTCTTCCTTTCTTTCTGCGACAATATGTCTCCATCAAGGGAGTGGTTCCAAGAAGATATGGTGCATGTACAGTGTGAAGCTGATAACCACTGCAGCATAGGAAACATCCATTACAAATCAGTCATTACATCGCACTGCTTTTACAACCCAACTCCTACAATGCAACTGCCTTTACATTGCATGCCATTGCAGTGCATGCCATTACAACACATACCATTACAATGCATGTGATTATAAGTTAAGTAATGGAGATTTTTTAGTTTTAGGGTGGGTATGGGTTTTGGGGTAGATGGAAATATTCATTTTTACCCCTACGCTATCCAACACTTTCCCAACTGTTGCACCCACTGGAGTTGAAATAGTAATTTGTACCCCTACGCTATCCAACACTTTCCCTACCGTTGCACTGACTGGAGTGAGAATAGTAATTTGTACCCCTACACTATCCAACACTCACCCTACTGTAGCACTCACTGGAGTTGGAATAGTAATTTTTACCCCTATACTATTCAACACTTACCCTACTATTGCTGGAGTTGGAATAGCAATTTTTACCCCAACGCTAACCAACACTTGCCCTACAGTTGCACTCACTGTAGTCGGAATAGTATTTTTTACCCCTACACTATCCAACACTTACCCTACTGTTGCCCTGAAAGTATTATGCGTTGTAATAGTATGCGTTGCAATGGTATGCGGTGTAATGGATTTGGTTGTTATGGTAGTTTTAAAAAATGTGTTGTAATGGCATGCGTTGTAAAGTCATGCGATGTAATGCTAGCTGCAATGTAAAAAACGCATTTTAAAAGCATGCGTTGTAATTGTTTGTGTTATAACGTCATATATTCTTGTAGCACAGTTCCAGCTAGGACTTAAGGGTCATCAGTTGAAAGGATACCAGAGGGTTCAGCCTAGGGAGCAGGAACTGAACTGCAACTTTAAGATACACTGGAAAAAAGCAAATAGGCCTGGCTTGCACTTTCAGTTACGAGACAAAGCCAATGGTTTTGCCGATGCTTGTTATCAGCGGCACAGTGGCAGGATGACAGGGAACTGCCAGGTCTGCTGAAAGCTTGATGACTTGCCTAAGTCCTATAAGATCAAGACTTCAGTGCAGCCATCTTGCATTGACGTTATAAAGCAGAGATCTGGAGGAATGATGAAAGGAGTAACTGAGTATGTTGAAAAACAATAGCGGGCTGTAAACATGATGAAAGTGAGCCGAGTGCTCTTGAAATATGTGTGGCCTCCCAAAGTCTTGAGGGAATGAAAATATAGGGCTGCCATCTTGGGGCAGAAGATCGTCATTTAAAAAAGATACGGACAGCCATCTTAGGGTCAGGCTGTTATTCTAGCACTGACAAAAAAATGTACAAAGAAGTTACAATGCAATAAAAATAAAACGTTTACTTGTCTGTAGCATGCTTGAATGAGAATATGCAATAAAGGAATGTACTTTGAATAAAATAGTTCCTCATACATAAGTGGACGGTACAAGCAGTCAGTGGTACTAGGTGAGAGAGTATTAGTCCACTGGGTGGATGCCAAAGTCCATTCCCTTTATATGTTAAAGTACTGGGAGCGGTTGGTCTACCAGACTACTAAAACTGGCTGTAACTGGACCAGAAAACCTAAAGGTTTTGTGCAATCTCTCGTAGATCTGCAGGAATGTAGGAAAATCTCAACACTTGAGAGGACACCCAGAGTTTAGGTCGGTCTGTGACCAGCAATGACAGGCAGAGAATTCTTTGTGGTGGAGGAGTGGTTAGGTTGGCTTGTCATACGTTACAAAGCTCGATGGGTGGTAATAATCAGCCAGGGGCCTCTATTTCAGGAACACCGCAGCAAGCAGTAGATCACAAATTTTTAGGGCGAAAAGCCTTCACTGTTTACCTCTTTTGTTTGGTGCCTTTGAGGGTGTTTTTTTTTATGTAGTGAACTCAAGGTCTTACCACTGCTAAACAAATTCTTGGAAGAAATCTGATAATACACAGCTTATTCCACAGCCTATTGTTTTAGCTAAGTCTCAGTAACCAGAGTGACTTTAGGCGTTTGGAAGAAATTAGGGCATAGATTTTCATGCGTAGGCGACAGGAGGCTGTAGTATTGACATGTACATTTTTCGGACACTTGAGATTGACGTAGCCTTAGTGTATTGGGTGCCCTCTAACCGGTATAGATATTTTGGGGCCACATCATAAGATGACAAAGCCATGACATTTCTCCAAAATATCTGATCTTTAGTCCGGAGGGGAGATGGGTTGCACGGGTGCGAGGAATTTAATAGTGCCAAGCCTCAACATCAAGTAGCGGCTATTTGTTCTTGCAAGGAGGGGCTGGGAGATGGCAGGATATCCTGAAGCAGTCGTCACTGGGCCTGAGAAAAATTCTACGACAGCTGCTCTCCTTCCTATAAAATTATGTCTAAGAAATAGAGTCTTCAAGAGATTTATTTCATATCATCTAACACTTAATCCCATGTGAGAGGAACTGTCTCATGGGGAATTTGTAGGACCTAGCATGGATTAATTTTTAGTTTTTTAATGAGACGAGTCTTTGAGGGTGATATAAAAAAGCTTTAAAGAAAGATGTGTTTTGGGGAGCAAGATGAGGGCTGCTGCGTGTCCTGTTGTTCACATCGACACTTTATGTGGGAACAGGCACTCTCACAGGAGGCCTTGTAGCACACTGGTGCACAAAGACACTTTCAACACAGACATACCGTCCGCACACCCACAAATTAGAAGGCTGTACAGAAATGGGTAGCGCACTGCAGACCTAGAGCTTAACTTTCACAGTGTTGTTACACTTAGGGGCAGATTACGATGTCGTTAGGAAACTGTTTCGAACAAATCGGTCTCACAATTGTTTCCGGACTAATCGGGTCTTGCGAGTCCAAATCATTCAGTCGAACTCCCATTGAATTCAATGGGAGCCTGTGTCCCGAACAAGAACACTGGTTCCCATCGAAACAAGCATTGGCATAGCCAATAGCTCTCACCTTTGGGGCCTTATAAGTAACCCAGATTAAGTTCTCAAGTAGAGTATGCATGATGCGCAACAACAGGATCACTGCACTAGAAAGGACAAAGTGAAGCCCCAAGCATTCACCTGGTATGCTCCTAGGATGTACAACGCTATGCCAGTTCAGGTCTGCCAGGCTCCTTCTCTTTGCTATTTAAGCAAGACCTCATAAGAGGGTGAACACCTAGATTACCACCTTCAGAGACTTCCCATTACCATACCAGCACTATTTTACTCCCCTCAGCTCTGCCACACCCCTGGCTTCCAAGCACAATATAATTTATTTGTGAGTTTCCCATACCCACTGCAGAGCACTAGATTTACAGAAATACCAAATCATTGCAGATTATCAAATCCCATTATGCGTGTAGGAGAGGATTGTGGCGTTACAGCCAGATCTCCTGACTCTGAAACTGGGGAACTGGGTTTGAGTCTTGACAGTCATTTCAACATCCTGTAATTCTGGGCAAATAAATTATTCCTTCTGTGCAAAAAAAAAAAACTTGTGTAATATAGCTGATGCTCATGTAAAGTGCTCCAATACCTAAGGGTCGAGTTTGCGCTGTGCAAAACTTCAAAAAATAAAAATACATATAAAATCCTAAAGTTTCTACAGCTCAATTGCTATGAGGTCTAGGAAACAGCCAGAAAAGCTAACCCTGGGTTTAAATGGTAAACTGATATTTCTTCAGGAATTAAGTATGCAGCTGCAGGAACAGTGATCACCTAACAACAGTGGTCATAGACCCATGGCATCTGTGCATTTCTTACCTGTGGACAACATCATCAATTTGAAGCCTTTCTCGCGCTGAATGCTACGTACGATGGGACATAGTAGGCAAAAGCGATTCCTCAATGACAGCTTTACTCGCCACCAGACACATTGTTCCCTGCCCATCCTTGTCTTGGCGTCTTCTGTTGCGACCAAGGCCTTCGCGTGGACCCAGAAGATGCCCTCTGTGTCATGTCTGGGGTGTGCCTCGTCCTTTGAGGAGTAAACCCCACTTGTGCCTCCCAGCAAGGGCGTGAGGCAGATGGAGGACACAGAGAGCGTGGAGGAGTACGTTTGTGTAGTACTTCATGCCAGATGTGTAGCCCCAAAGCACTTTCTAAGCAGTTACGGGACAAGGTAAGTTAGGGGGAGTGGGTGCCAAGCCATGTCTTACCTGGACCGGAAACAAGCATCCTGGGACCGGTTTCGGGTCATTGACCCTCATCAGCCAGGCTATCTTGAATCCAGTGGCAAAGTGAGCAAGGGACCTACGTCTGGGCATACCCTGCCAACTTAGGGCGAACAAAGCGTTACCAAACCAGATCAGTTGACTGGTAGTGAGTGCTTGCAATGTTCAACACTCCGTCCGTCCCCTCTGGTTTTGCTTTGTTCGCCCTAAGTTGGCAGGGTATGCCCAGACGTGGGTCCCTTGCTCACTTTGCCACTGGATTCAAGCTAGCCTGGCTGATGACAGCTGATTAGCCAGAAACCGGTCCCAGGATGCTTGTTTCCGGTCCAGGGAAGTCATGGCTTGGCAGTTCGGGCTGGACTGTTCCCATGAGGCACAGGGTCAGATTGATTTGCATATGGCCACGTCTGAACTGGGGTGGTGGAGTGAGCTAAAGAATGATAATGGGTTACACCCAGATCAGTTGACTGGGGGTGAGTGTTTGATTTACTTAAGCGCTCCGTCCATCATCCCCTTTGGTATCGCTTTGTTCACCTTAAATTGGCAGGGTATGCCCGAACCTGGGTCCCTTGCTCACTTTGCCACTGGATTCAAGATAGCCTGGCTGATGAGGTTTATGAACCCGAAACCAGTCCCAGGATGCTTGTTTCCGGTCCAGGGAAGACATGGCTTGGCAGTTCGGGCTGGACTGTACCCATGAGGCACATGGTCAGACTGATTTGCATATGGCAATGTCTGAACTGGGGTGGCGGAGTGAGCTAAAGAATGATGATGGATTAAACCCAGATCAGTTGACTGGGAGTGAGTGCTTGCAATGTTCAACACTCCGTCCATCATCCCCTTTGGTTTTGCGTCTTTCTTAGAAAGACACACGCAAAGGCCAATAGTGAGAAAGCAAAAAAAAAAGTTTAAACTCCTTACTAGAAGCCTCGCAGAGCAGCGCATGCACGCTGGCTCAGGCAAGACCTAAAAAGGGGTGATTGGGGAAAACATTGCACCCTGTGACAGGCACACCATGGTGCCTTCCACATTGTGCATAGTTGGGAAGAGGGATCCCTTGGGTACCCCCATGGGCCCCAATCGGATGTCTCTGGGTGAAAGGGGGCCTTCAATGGGCCCCCAAAAACAGATTCCGACAGCTGTTTCATGTCAGGCAGACCAAATTCGAACAGCTGTCCGAATCGGTCATCGTAATCGCTGGTTCGGAAACTGTGTCCATAGAGTTGTACGATTCGACTCCGAAAGACTCGGCTGTCCAAATGCCTCCCAGAACCGATTTGAACTGTCTGAATGGTTTCCGGGTATCGTAATCGGTCGTTGGGAAATGTGTACGATTCTTACAGAAATAAGGGATCCAAATCGGATTCTGCTAAACCGAATCCCATTCGGAGCCTTTCCGAACGACATCATAATCGGCTCTAAGTCCTTCTACAAAAGAGCCATTACTAGTTGCACAGGATATGTCTGCTTGTTCGATCGTGGCACATTGTTAGTCTGTGGCTTCAGGCAGAGCTCTAGGTGCACGATCTTGCTGTGTTAAAGCAAGGTTGTCTCTATATTTATTCAGAGATGGCAATGGACTAGGGCTTTGCACTGGAACAATTACCTAATACTGTATATGGATGCTAGTGGCCTTAGATTGTAGCACAAAGACTGCAGAAAGAGGTTGTACTGCAAAGTGGCATATTCTCGAGTTTTACTGTAAAGGCAGTATTATTGATTGCACTTGGACAATAGTGTCTCATAGCTGTACATTAGGAGACCTTCTCAGGGGGTACGCATGGAAGATTGTGTCATGGACTTGTCAAAGGAGGACAGAGTACTGTGGTTGGGAAGTATGGGTCACCGCCTGGAGTTTTGCAACAAGGGTCTCCTCTTAGCACAATATAGTGAAGTGCACCTCTTGGGTCTAAACAGTGATGCCACTTCCTGTAATTCCAATTCGAGGGCAGTGTTGTGGTGTTGGAGATTGTATTATGCATATTGAAAGATGGATAATTGGCGTTTACACTGAGGGATGTTTTCTGGGGTTGTACAGTAAGAGGTGTACCTATGTATTATCTAGTGGGTGGCATGTACTGGGACGGACAAGGAGCAACTAAGAATATTTGCCAGTCAGGTAACTAGGAGAGAAAGTCAAATAGTGAGATTCATAGGTGCTGTAACTCTCCTGGGACCCAAGGCAGTCCTGCTAGTCTTACGGTCACTGTAAGAAAATTAATTGAAAATTCCTTGGTTATCTATTGACAACAAGACTGGTAAGGCTGATGGTCGCCACCAGATGGTGCATTGACACAAGTTGCAAGCAATACTGGTGAACAAGCATTGGGAAAGCCAATAGGTCTAGCCTTTGGGTTCTCTTGGCTATGCGAGTGCCTTTTCATCATGATATACAGCATCAGCAAGATGCTGTGTAACAAGATAAAAGGCTGATAAAAAAAAGGTGCATTCACCCAGCTGCATCATTTGTAGTCACCTGCTTGCTGTATTAAGCAGTGAAAAAATTATTTTAAGGCAGACAAGCTAGCAGCAATTTACTGCCTTTATCTCAGGAAAATACAAGAAATGCATTAAAAAAAAAGACCTCAAGTGGGGGAGGTGTCATCAACAGAGAGCTAGTGGGAAGGGAGAATCATATGGGCATAGAGAGCAACATGGAGTGCAGCGGAGGGGACTAAGATTAGTATACAATAGAGTCAGCAGGGAAAAAACAAATACACTTTCATGAGTGCTTAACATGATTAGGAAACAAGCATTTACAATGCAATGGTCTCGGCATTATTAAAGGTAGAGCTATTGGTATTGTTTATTGTTTTTTAAGTTTTTTTCTAAATCATAAATAAATAGCATTGTCTTTTTAATTTGCAATAGCTTAATCGTTAAATAAATGGCATTGTCATTTACAATGCTAATAGCGTAATCTTTTGCATATGCATAACCTATTGAATGTACACATACATAGCCACACACACATACAGAGCCACCTAGAGTTGTTCATTCACCTACACACACAGAGGCACCCTCACACAGACATTGGCACTTACACATAGAGTCACCTACAAAAAAAGCTATTTACACAGAGTTACATACCTACACAGAGGCACACATTCACACACACAGACAGAACCACACACATAGACAGAGCTACACACACAGAGCCACACACACACACAGAGGCACACACAAGACTTGACTTGACCACTATTTACAGTGGCGATCATCTCGGTTTTCCTGCCACCATGTGATATTGCATCCTCGTCTGGAGACCCTGTGATGGGAGCACATATCACACGGTGGCACCGTGTGAGCTGGCAGGTATGTTAACCCAGTCCAAATTGGGCAATCCCTTCTCGCTGTACCTCAGCCCCTGATCACTCACACCTTCCCTCATAGCCTCCTGGCCCATTCTTACTCACCTATTCGCCTTGTGATTCGGGTCCCTCGTCACGTGCATCGGTTTTCTTTGCTCACCCCCAGTCCCTTTTCCTTGACCCCAGTTATCATGACCTTGTCAGATCTCATTCTCAGCACTCCCATAGCCCGCTAACCATTTTATTATCTGCCTTCTTCTTAATAGCCCAGAGTTCACTGTACCCTTTCTTAAGGGTGCTATGGGCCCTGGTATAGGAAATGCCCCATCGCCTTTATTTTGGCTGAACTGAAAATACAGTCAAAAATGGAGTTCAATGGATCCGTAGAAAGCCCAACAGGGCCCTGTGCTACTACACCAGCTGCACTGTCGATAACTCCGCTTCAGCTGCATTTTACCTGACTTGTCACTGTCAACAAGCAGCACCATCGCGCTTTTACTGACACAACATGCCACACAGAAACATAACTCGCTCGCCCCTTTCTCTTCCCCAGCACCCTTAAAGTCTCTTCTCAATGCCCCAGCACCACTGCCCCCAGTATGTTCATCTGCCCGGAGTTCAGATAAGGTCTTATATATGTCGCCCATACCAATTGTGCAGACCTCTCAACCTCCAGTGACGGAGCATACAACTGAGGCATGAGTGTATGCAAGTGTGCAGAGAGGTCCCGGCGGCAGCCCATGACCGGTGCAAACAATGACCCGGCTCCGACCGCGATGGAGAACCGGGTCACCTCCAAGCATCGACCCGCTGACACAGGGCAGACGGCAGTCAAGAGGATCCACTGCTGCTGATGGCAACGACCCCCATCTCAGCAGTGAAAAGGCTAACTAAACCCTGCACTTATAACATTACAACCACATGTGGCTAAGTCCAATAGGCACGGAAATGTGGACTCGATCCCGATCCAGAGCCCCAATGACTCAAACCACCCGGGCCCATGGGCAACATGTTCAATGACACTATGAATAAATAAAATAAATACTGTGGGGAATGAACCAATCGTGACACATCACGCGGCCAGGAGGAATCGGGCACAGCTAGCCTTCGGGTCTCAGCAGCAAAGTCCCGTCCCGGGGGGAGGTGCCGAAAGTGGAGGGTGGAGAGCTGCATCTCAAAACCCCACTTAGGAGGTATTTGTCCCTGAATTCCTCCAAGCATGTCGACAGACTCAAATACAACACTCGCGAACTTTCCTCCTCCACCACCAATCGGACCGAAGCTGGGGCAGCCTGCTACCCGCCTTCCTCGAGGGAGGGTCCCAGAATAGACCGGGCTCTGCTCCCAGCAAAAGCAGATGCCTCAGCCCCCCCCCTACCTCCCTCCGCCACCACGAGTATCCCCAACACTGTCCACCAAGGCTGCACACACAGCAAAGACGCACACAGATGGGCTCGGTAAACAAACAATCACTCACCGTGTGACCCGTCGAAGAAAACCCGACGCGAGACCAGACGTGCCCAAAACAGCGTCGGGCAGCACGAGTGGCTTACGTGTCTGTGTATATGCATACATATACATTGTGAGTGTATCTGGCTGAGGGCCCATTGATTATTCCTGCTAGGGTGAGTCGCGTGCCGATGTCTGCCAGGGAACATCTGTCGGCCCCTGGGGGCACACGAAGCAGTGTGATGCGCAGGATTACAAATACCTCCGGGCCACGGACAGTACAAACACCGATGCCCCCTGCTCCCCGCACACAAAGCCGCCATGACAATGGGCCGGCCGAGCTGCTGTGCCCTCGGCAGCCGCTAACAGATTAACATTATTGCCCTCACTGCTCGTCCCCACCCCCTCTCTCTGCCACTGCCAGACCGGAGCACTGGGTGTCCCCGTGCTCCGCCCGTGCTCCTGGAGATCTAAGAGCCGCTCCGCCTGTTAACTCGCCGAACTCTGCAAATCAGACATCAATTCAATAAAAGAAGGTAAACAAAGCAGCGGGACGCATTTAAAAAAGCTCCCGGTTCCGATTCTAATCAGTTTAACCTGCCTGACATGATCCAAACAAACAAGGGGGGGACGGACACAAGGACACAAGCACAAGAGGAACAATGAGGAACAGCTCACCTTCACTGCGGGTGAAGAAAAAATGGCGGCCACAAGCTTCCGAATTTTTCGGAATCGGGGGCGTGGTTTTGCTGTTTTGAGTGACAGACAACGTCACTGTCTAAAGAACAGCAAAACTTACGCCCCCAAATCCGAAAAAGACGGTGCTTGTTTGGAGTGACTCCCTTATCTTCCAATGGCTGGCCTCCGTTTAGGAAGCCAGCCAATGGAAGCGAACGGAGCTGAGAGGCGGGTCTAAACTGCCCTACTATACAACATAAGATCTCCGGACCGGAAGCTGCTTCGCAGCTTATAGGTCCCTCAACCTAAAAGTAGTATCTGAAAAGTAAGCAGTGAAAGGACACAAGTAAAGGGACTATGCTCCAGTGGAGGGAAAAAGGAACAAGCATTTACAATGCAATGGTTTCGCCTTTGGAAAAGTTAGAGCTATCCTAATAAAATATTTGTTTCCTTCACACTGCAGAATTAAAACAAAAACTTGTTTCTCAAATGCTGAATTAATTTTGAAATATGTGTACAAGTGATTTACAATCAATTTAATTGTATATTAGAAGGAAACTGAAGTCCTATAGCCTTACATTTCACAAAGCATAACAGTTCACTTTACTTTTCTTTCTCTGACTGCGCAGTCAGAGTATTTTGTAAACACGATCTCGATGGATAAAATAAAGAGTAATTTGTAAGTAGATATAAGCTGATATCTGGCAGTCTTTGAAGCCATAGCAAATGTAACAAGACTTAAAGGTACCTTTATTGCTCATTCACTTTCTGGATTTAACGAACACCTGTTCTTTTGCAGCTGGAGTATCTCCCCAGACTTGGCCAGCAGTCCCTAATAAAAGTTGGCGCTTATAAAATCTGCCATAGCAAGTGGGCGAGTTGATTTTTCGAGGCCTGGCCATTGAAATAATCGGCTTGCCATAAATCTTCTGTTCGATCAAGTACAACATGTCCCTTAAGTATGTGTAGCATACATACCAGCATTTGGCAGTAGGAAAGAGGGAAGATTATGAAAACTAAATCGGGGAAATGTATTTTGCCCACGAACTTACATTGAAGTGGAGTCATTTTATAGAAACAGAAAACTAAAAGAAAAGAAAAATCAGGTCTTTAGCCTGAGTAAGACTGCATATTGTAGGCAGTGGTCCTGTTGGGCAGCCCATGACACGCTCCTCCTGCCATACGTGCAACTCTTAGGTACTCCGGGCTTTTAGCTACCAGCACTTTGCATTCTGGGTCTTGTAGTTTAAAAGCGATTCCTCTTACGCCGCAAAGAAGGCGTTGAGGGATAAAAAACAGAAGAAGATGGGGCAGTGTGGTAATACAATCGGGCTTCTCTATTTGAAAAAAAGAAAAGCGTGCCGTATGTACCCTTTTCAACATACGCGTTAGTACTTCAAGTGCACACACTATACAGTTTATAGTAAGGCTATTAAAAAACTAGAAATCGTGGTGAAATATAACGTCCAGCATGTATTTACCCATACCTAACCCTACCTAATCGATATGTGAACCTCATAGGTAATTTGATTTTTCCCTTTTCTTCAGGGATATAACGCAAAATCGAAAACAACGAGCCCAAAAGAAAAAGCAGTCAATGAAACCGGAGACAAACAAGAGCAGTCATAAATCCCAAATACCAAGAATGAGTGAAGGCAACGGTGGAAACAGAGGATACTCTTACCTCTACTCGTTCGGTCCGCTCCCTCATGGAAAGCGGAGGGCGACGCTAACCCCCTACATCAGTCTATGGACCGCTGCGATTGAAGCACGGAGGAGTTTCCAGAAAGTAGCGAGCAGAGTCCCTTTCCTTTTCTGGGGAAAAGAGGGCAGCGGCAGTGCTCGCGCTCGCACTGTGGCAGGGAGGCGCACCGAGGGCATGTTGAGCGTGCTGTCTAACTAGCAGAGGAAGGTAGAGGAGGGGAGCGGTACAACTCAGCACAGCACAACCGGGGGAGTTCTTGTCGGGAAACTGGCCCGGACGGCGGGAGGGGGCGGGAGGGGGCGGGAGAGGACACGAACGGCGGGAGGAGGGCGGGAGCGGACACGAACGGCGGGAGGGGGGCGGGAGCGGACACGAACGGCGGGAGGGGGGCGGGAGAGGACACGGCGGGAGGGGGCGGGAGGGGGCGGGAGAAGACACGGACGGCGGGAGGGGGCGGGAGAGGACACGGATGGCGGGAAACGTGCAAAGGACAGCGAGGGGGGGGGCGGAAAGGCACACGGAGTAGGCGGGAATGGACAGCGCATCTGAATTCACTTTCAGTGAAAGGGGAGGGAACGGGAAAAAACGTAACTCCGCCCTGGGAAAAAATCTCGGGAACGCCCCCGAATCTGGTCCGGCCTTGACGGACAGATCCGGCACTCAATGGCTAGCCTCCATTTATGGAGCTAGCCAATGAGAGCCGGGGGACGTTCCCGAAGTGCTTATTGTCAACATAGGATTTCACCTGCGCTGAAAAGCTGCGCAGAGCGCAGCCTTCGGCAGGCGAAACCCAAAAACACAAGAAGAGGAAGGAAGCCCACACAACCTAATGAACATTAAGCAAGCTAATGAGAATGGCCATAATACCAACTACTGGTGAGCAATAGGTGGGCTATTAGCCCACTGTAACTTCACAATAGATTTTTAGCAACCTGGTAGCTTGTGCTGTGGTAAGCGAGACCTATTAAACGAGAAAGGTCCTGTGATAGTAGACATTGTGTGCTTCATGTGCAAAATTATTTAAACAGTGGTCGAAAACTACATTTAACAAAATTTAATACATCAAAAACAAAAGGCGAAAAAGAAGTCAGCAAAAGTGCCTTCCTGAATCCAGTTGCGGGTCTGGTCAAAAAGGAGTTGCAAGGACACTGTTGCTGGCAACAAAGAACTTCTTTGCAGAATGCTTTCGGAAAGGTCGCACACCATATGTGATCATATGTGCACGAATCGACTCCGATCGAGATAGCGGTATGTGAAACATAGAAGGGGCCTTCTGACAAATGTGAAATATTTTTCTTCTTTTTAAAATGGAATATTATGCCCCTTTTGTAAATTAAAAAATGTGTTGGTGTAAAATTGTAAGTACAAACACGAAAAACCTACTTTGTGAAATAGTCTCTAGAAAAATATTTTTCCCACTCACTGGTGAAGTTTTACAAAGGTGACGGACACTGCTAGCTCGTGAAGTTCGTCATCTTTACACAAATTTGCTTGAGAAATTTTGATTTCTCGTAGCCTGGTCCAGACTCAGACCAGTATCTTTGTTGTGCTCTAGTGGGGTTCGGAGCGCACAGGCTATAGAGTGAGTGGCTTTCCTCTGATTGCTTGAGTACCGGGTTCTGGGGGTTACCCAGTGAGGACAGAATGTTGGGTAAGTGCAGTGTCTTGGGGTTGTTCCCTAGGGGTCGTGCCATTGGTTGTTCTTGGAAGACGGGTGAGGGACATTCAGTGCTATGTCCTATGAGTGACATATGGCGCTAACCCTTCAAGCTGTACAGTGAGTGTGGTTGCCCTGTTTGTTGTACATGCTCTTGGGTCCAACAGTGTTCATACTGTGTCAGAGTTGAGCTGTGAAGAGCTTTATTTCTGGAGTATCCCAGTAAATCTGATGAAGCTTGATCTGTAGCAGCTGAACATTTTTGAGCTGTAGAAATGTGGAAATGTGGATGATCTCAGATTCAAGGCACATGATATGGAATGTGTCATAGGATCAACACAGGGACGCTTTGTGTACTGTATTCCACGTGCCGTTTAATCCGTCTTTGTGCTTAATAAAGAAGACACATAATGGCCCATGACTGACTGTGCGCCATGCAGCCACACTATTCCTTCAAAAGATGATGCAGCTTTTTGGCAAGGTACACACACAGGAGCTCTGCAATTACACGTTTTCAGTGAAAACGTGTTACTTTGCACGTGCAGCTGTGAGGAATACTTGCCAAGTTTTATGAATTAGAGTACATTTTCTCCCGATTCCTGTTACAAGCAAATTAGAGATTGTTTATAGACTCTTGTTAAAATAGATGTGTGTGTTAGTTTTTGATTTCTCATCCTACCCCACCTCCAAAGGCCTCCTCTGCTGATGTCTTCTATGGACCTTGCTTTTTACAAACTTTGCTTGTTGAGGTCTGTCCTAAAGACAACTTTAGCTGTCCTGCCTGCATAATGTAATCTAACAAAAAAAAAGTAAGTGAATAATACATACACATGCACACACACATATAGAGGAGCCTTTGGCCAGTCCTTTTTTAGGTTTCGACTGCAAAAAGCTGCGCAAGCAGCTTTTGCGCAGGAGAAATCTAATGAGAACTGTAGTGTGGGTTTGGGTCGGCCCTCGTCATTCATTGGCTGGCTCCATAAATGGAGCCTAGCCATTGGACGAGGGGCCTGTCCGTCAATGCCGGACCAGATTCGGGGGCGTTCCCGAGATTCTTTGGCTTTTGCCGACGTCACGCGACGTCAGCCGGGAACGCCCCCGAATCTGGTCCGGCCGGGCCGTGCTTGCTGCTGTCCTGCCTTCCTCCGTGTCCCTCCTCCCGCCGTCCCCCCTCCCCCCTCCTCGCTGTCCTGTGCACGTTTCCCGCCGGCCGTCCGTGTCCCCTTCCCCTCCCACAGAAGCAAAACAACCCTTGTGTCCCACTGTCTTTGCAGCATTCCCTCCCCTCCCACAGCAGATCCCCGCCTCCCGAGCCGCAGCTGATCCCCGCTCTCCCCGCCTCCCTCTCCCCTCCCACAGCAGATCCCCGCCTCCCGAGCCGCAGCCGGTCCCGATGCCGTTGTAACACGGCCTCCGCTCTCCCCCTCCCCTCCCACAGCAGATACCCGCCTCCCCCTCCCCTCCCACAGCAGATCCCCGCCTCCCGAGCCGCAGCTGATCCCGATGTTTCGGAAGATAGAAATTACGGGATGTCACTGTATTTCGCAAAATGTGTGCAAGCGGAAGAAGTCCAGGTGAGTGCCCGTTCCTGCTTCCCGCTGTCTGTGTGCCGTTCCCGCCGCCCCCCCCTCTTCCCGCTGTCCGTGTGTGGTTCCCGCCCCCCCCCTCCCGTTGTCCGTGTGCCTTTCCTGCTCCCTGTAGTCTTTGCCTCGGCAAACTGGAAACAGACACATAAGATCAGGAGTATCGTGTGAAGCTCAACAGTGTGAACGTACTATGTATATGCGCCTGTGTGTTTGTGCACGTGGGTCTGTGCGGGTTTCTTCATGTGTGTATGTTTGTCTGCGCATTGTGTATGTCTGAGTGAGTGTGCCTGTGCGTGTCAGCTCGTCCGTCTGCATGTCTCTGCATATGTGTCTACGTGTTGTTGAGTATCAGTGTGAGAGTGTGTATTGTTTGTGTGTGTCCGCCTGGGTGTGCATATATGTGCGTGTAGGGGAGGGGGCACCCATTGCACGAGGGCTGTCGTGACACCGTCGTGCCCCGAGACGAGTGCACTCTCCCGGGATACATTCAAGTAATTTAAAGGATTTTTAAAGTCCTCCGTGTAAAAGTGCACCTGGCCGTCGGTGCTGGGACAGCGGGGCTTGAACAATAACTGCCACTCGTCACCGAGAGGTTTGTGGGCCTATGGAAATATACAGCTAAATTGATTTATTCTTGCATGCACTAAACTGATCTAGGACAGCAAGTAAGTTCAAATCAATATTCTCAAGGGACTTTTAAATATTTGAGTGCCAAAAAGTCAGAGACAGCCATGGCCAAACGATTCCACAAAAGCAATACGCACAGTGCCCCAGGTTCAATGATTGCTCGCAAACTTAACCGTTCTCCGTGTATATATGGAGCAGTCAAAATAATTACCAAGGTCTAAACGGCAATAATTTAACAAGAAAGATCCTAGATGAAAGCAACATGATCGGACATCAAGGATGTGCTTCTCCAGCAGTCACTGCTGCTTGAAAAAGATTCTGTGAGCTACAGGATTCCTGCTCGGTATTACCGACACCTGCTAAATATACAGGAAATTATTTACTGAATTACGAAACATCTGGGTTAAATCCATCCTCGTTTTTCTGCTCACTTGATCCTCTCCCCACCCCCTAATGCAAACAGTATTGACCCTGTTCCTGATGAGAACATGCGCCCGGCCCATCAGAGCCATGAAGTGCGTGTAAATGATCTCAGAGGCCGGGGCCGAGCCGTGCCGGGGCATAAAGCAGCGGGTTACTGAGTGCTAGACATGGACGAGAGACTACCGCTCCGGGGACAGGGTGTTGCATAAGAGAAGAAGGGCCCATTCCCATTAGGGGGTAGGGGCGCTCGACCAGGAAAGGGAGACCTGTGGGGTAGGGGCTGCTGCATTAGAGAGAGGGGCCCGTTCATGGGGAGAACCACCTTGAGAGGGAGAGCTGCACAAGTGAAGGGAGGCCTGCACGAAAGGGAAAAAGAGACTGCCGCGTGCAGATGAGGGACAGCTGCATTCAGAGACTGACACACGTTTACTGGCGAGATGGACTACATCAGCATGGACCAAGGGCACAGGGAGAGTTGGCACATTCTCCAGGGGCAGGGCTAACTGCGCTGGAGAGAGGGAGGCCTGGAGTGAGATTTCTGCACTAGGGCTCAGGGGATGCAGAGGGGAAGCAGGATGAGGGCGAGGCACCTGGGAGTGGGGCTGGTGCACCCGGAAGAGGGGCGCAGGACACATGCGTCAGGCAGCGAGGCTCCTTCGCCAGGGCGAGAGGTGTACCACCGTGGGGAGCAGGGTGGGGGTGTTCAGTTGCACAAGGGAGATAGACACTGGCACCTGCAGCAGGGAAAGGGGCTCCTGCAAGGGGGGGCTGTGAAGGGCAGCTGCACGAGGAGACAGAAATGGGGCACCCGCAGAAGGAGTGAAGGGCAGCTGCCCCGGGTGAGGGGCACCTGCAGCGGGGTAGGAACACGTGCAGCACGGAGCAGGACTTCGGATGAGGGAAAGTGACTGACTGGTCGATAAGAGAGCGGGCGCAGCAGGAAGACACCCGCTGGACCAGGGAGACCAGGGCGGCGACACCGCGGCGGAACCAGGGCTGCTGCCTTCAGGACAGGGTGGCTTGCTTTAGCATGAGGGTGGGCACACGTTGCTGCACTGAGTTCATTGGGCATGCAGTTGGCAGCGCTAGGTTGGGTATGGCAGCACCAATGTGGCCCTGCTGACTGGACCAGGGCGAGGACTGACAACGCAATTTCTCTTTTCAACCTGCGCCTCACAACAACCGGGTGCGTCCTTGTAAAAGAAAGCAGTAGAGACCGGGGCCTTTCTTTTAGAGGGGCACTCCTCTTAAAAAAAAAAAAGTTTTCTCAGTCCCGTTTACAATTATGCTGTTTGTTATGAGGTGATGCACAACAGATACTTGAAACTCCACGGGTCTGCAACAGGGCCTCTCCTCTTGATACTCTTCTGCAGGAGTAAATGCACAAGCCAGTTTTCATTGTAGTGCAAAATGATAAGTGAAATAGTTGCAATACAAATCGCATTTGCGAGAGATTAAGCTATTGCCATTGTAAATGACAATGCCATTTATTTATCTGTTTTCAAAACTAACACATAAATAAAACGTTTGTCATTCATAATGCCAATAGCTCAAACTTTTCCAAAGGCGAAACCGTTGCATTGTAAATGCTTGTTCTGTTGGTGTGTTCCGCTGTCACTCACATTTTGTTTACACCTACCACAGCATACAGCATGGGGTAATGGGTCAGCGGACATCAGCCATTGGCTTCATCTGCGAGTGACTCGATTTGTCTGATCACATGCGCATATGGCTCAAAAGAGGTGCTAGGGCTGGTGGGTCAATACTTTATCAATGCTTTTTTATTTCCATTCCTTATCATTTACATGTTATTAGTTATTCATACTTGGTTAATCTGAGTTTTCGGGTTACAGTAATTCAAACCAGAAGTTCTATTTCTCTACACCAGCAAAATTAATATTTCCCTGTGATGAGCATTACAGTTGAAAATCTTCTAAGCACACCTGCCTGCTGGGAAGCACCCATACAGTTATATTAAAATTATATGAAACTATTTCTTTTTTTATTGAAAATGTTTATTACATGCACATGGCCGTCATGTTTAGGCAGCTGCAAGTTCTCTTTTTTTTCAGTTTGGTAAGTGCTGGCTTTGTAAAAAACAAACCCGCATTCCAAGTCCATAATTAAGGGCTTTGGAAATGCTTGTTCTTTCGGAGTATGCCTCTATGCTGTCTTTCTCTCTTCTGTCCTTTCTGCTCTGACCCTCTCTTTGAGGGTCTTCATGCATAAGCTATGTCTTGAACAAGATATTTTATACTCCCTCTGCCTGATAGAAACGAGTACACAAAACTTTTTAAAGAAATATTTGGGTTATATCCGTCTGTTTAATCTAGTGTTGTGTAGTTTCCACCAATCATTAGGAACTGTGTGTGTGTGGATGACATAAACTTAGGATGGTGCCAGACTAATTCCATGCACCGCTGTAGTATATGTTGTCTCTTTGACCAGCTAGCTCACAGTGCCACTGTTAGACCCCCTAGCCTAGACAGGGAACGAACAGTTCTGGCAACTACTGAACATGACATTTCAGGAACCGTGGTGACAGACTTCAGATTTTCGCTCAGTCACTCGTGCTCTCTTCCACTCAGAGAACTATACAAAGAATTCACAGAGTGGCGTTTTCAATATTTATTGAACCAGAGAGATTCTCGTAAAAATATGTGAGCTGCGATGATTAATAGATAGAAGCAGATAAAAGTTACCATGAGCGTCGACACAGAAAATAAAACAAATAGTTCCACCATCTTGTTGAGACAGGTTATATATGCATAGATGCAAGAGATTGTAACATCCCAGCATATATCTACGATGCTAGCCCTAACCTATATGTCTACAGTGTGAATGTATGGTTTGTCAAGAAATCCCCGTCAGATGATCTGACCCCTTTACCTAGTGGGTAAGAGTTTACTACCCCGTCTTGGTCACAAACTGAACACCCCTCACAGAGCTGTCAGTCAGCTGCTAGGCGAAAGCTTCAGCATGCAGGGACCACTCGAGATCAGCAGAAGTGTCTCCTCTGATTATGTTAGGAAACAAACAGCTATATATAGAATATGGCATCCTTGCCTCTGACCGAGATAATAATCGGGCAGCCATTGTTTGTGTTCTACAGATAGCTGTGTCGCCACATGGATGTAATGATAAAACACATTTGTATTACGCACGTGGGAGGCCTTGCACCAAATGCCAAGGCAGTGTGATAGGTTTCTCACGCTGTGTTCTGTGTCAGCAAGGTCGGTGTTTTTGGAAACCAATCCAAGCATCAAAAATGCAAAATGTGGGTCAAACGTTTATGTGGCAAAGAGCAGGCAACTTTAGAAAAATGATACATGTATATTTAAGAATTATACTAATTCCCACCAGGCCTAACTCGGGCACATGACACTAGGCACACAAAAACCAATAAAAGGATGACACAGTACAAACAACAGTAGGATCTTTACAGCATCAAAAGCTAACTTTGATGTCAACATTGTTCTATCCCATCTCACACTTTCACATAGTGATCTGAGTAAACAATTACTCAGATCACTATTAAGCACCAATACTTTGTGGCCAGTCACTGCCAAATATATTCTTGACACCCTGCTATAGGCCGTGCACTGCCTAATCCTGTGGACCTCCATGGTCATTGACAGGTAGAGGTAGTATATACGTGCCCAGTGCCTACAATAGGCTCCCCAATCAATGGTCAAACATTATTATGCAAGTTAATAATTGTTTTTAATTGTAAGACACATTGTTCCCCACATGCCCCCCATTGTGGCTAGCAGATAGGCTGATGAGAGTATCATTTCCCCTCAGGGTTCAGATTGCATGAGGGAAGGGCCATCACTCCTGCCTAGCCAGGCTGCTGCTTGAAGGGGAGCACACTTCCATTTCCTGGAGCTCTAGCCTAGTCTGGTTTTTTAATCTACAATGCATGCTTGTTCGAATACTATGACAGGACGTCTGTGGCCATGCAAGCTAAGAGGCCAATGGGCCTTAGCAAGTGTAGTCCACTAGAACCTCAACCCAAATCGTTCTCCTCACAGGCAACAAACCACTGATTACTTGTCCTTCAACCTCAAACAAGAGGACCGGTATACATCACTGTCCGTTCTGGAGTATTCACTGTCAAGAGGTCACGAAACAATGGCCAGGGACCTGTACGATTCCATCACTGCCCGTTCTAGCACACAGTTGGTGAAAGGGGCGTGTGGGCTTGTAGGCCAGCCTAAGCACCAGGTTCAGCCTTCTGACCAGGAGAAGTGAGGTGAAGGGGGCGTGAGCTTTGCGTGTTCGCTGGCATAAATGTACTGTCTGGTAATGTGTTGGAACTGGCCAATCATGACTACTGCTATTGTGAGTGTGCATCTGAAGCTAGGCACTTTCCACTTCACAAGCAGCATTCTCACTAGTAATAATGTTATGTTAAAAACCCAGCATCTCCTCACTAAAGCACTAAAGGCGTAGAAAGAAAATTTTTCTAGAGGATAGCAGTCGGTCTACTTTATCAAACTGTGCGATCCTTTGACAAATCCTATGACATCCCAATGCAAAGGGTTCCTTTATCAGTTAGAATTGAAGGTGCCTAGAAATTCTAAACACTAAGTAAAAAAATACACATACAACATACACCATCAAATAATTTTCTAAGCCTGCAGTCTTCTCGTAGAACAAAGACAGCATATATTAAAATTAAAATTTCTAGAGTAGTTTATTCCACAAGCTTTATACTTTCTTTAGACTTCTCAGATCCCTTTAGCTTAGTATTAAGTATGTTTGCTTTATGGAAAACCCCTTGTTTAATTTGCTTCAGCCCCAAAGATGTATTCTTTCTGGTTATGGTGTGATTGGTTAGTAGTCCCTTAATCTCCCTCTTTCCTGACTCAGCCCAGACACATTACATTTATGAATCTCTATTTCGAATCTAGCTGCTTAAAATCTCCTTTCATCTCTACTTGCGTAAAGTCGGGCAGTTAAAAACGTGTGGGCATCTCTGTTCCACATTGGGGACGAGTACTTCGGGCGTATAGTGCAAACCTGTGCAATCCCTTTACATACCGTTAAAACCAAGTTGCGACTATCTGTCTCATCTGTAACCATTTCTGACATGCAGTTGTTTCCTTCACACACCCTCATCTCTCACAGCTCTAGCATTCACTTGCCCCCTCAATGGCTACCCACACCAATCTTGCTGCTCATACTTGGCCCTCTCTCCTTTATTCCCCATCTCCTTTCTTAGGACATTCCTTTCCTTGTCCTCCTCATTTACATTTCCCTCTCACTTTCCCTGTGTTCATTTCCCTCCACCCTAGCCTCCTTCTGACTCACTCATCTTTCTTCCTTGGCTACATTGCCTCCCTGCCTTTGATCTCTTCCACACATCTTTTGCCACTCATTTTGTCTTTTCCTTTGTCCTTTATTTGGCCCTTGACCATCACAATGTTCACTCCCTTTTACTACTCACTGCCCTCTTCAATGATTCAGCTTCTGCCTTTCATCATTCCATTCCTTCTATCTTCCCTGGGATACTGCAGTATTGTTTGAAGCTCTAGGTGATGTGCCAGGGTGCGGATCACCTTAATTTCCATACTCCTACTGCCATGGTCATGCTTGATGACTCGAGGGAAAATGTCTTGCCATAGCACTAGCCCTGTTCTCCCCCATGGATGCAGAGTCACCAGAATGCCATGGGTAGCAGAAATGATATTCTACACCCTTTGACCTTGATGTAATCACATGGCATATCTTCTACCCCTTGTACAACAAGTAGGGCCTCATTATGATGTTGGTAAAATGGCACCCCACAGGCTGTCGGTTGGGGGCCGACCGACAACTGGTGGAGCAGTCTGACTGCCGCATTATGATGCGCAGCGGTCGGAGTGGGTGGAGGGACCGACCGATGTTTCCGACAGGCTCAAGGAGCCCATCCGACCGTCAGTCGGAATGTAATACCCTACAATAGGGCAGTGCCTACTCAGGCACCGCCATAGTGATTACGATGTCCCTTTCATTCAGCCTCTCGATGGATGTCCGACCGCCATTGAAAAGCTGTCGGAAATGGAATTTGGGGGCCCCTAGCAGAGCCCCTGTACCTCTGCGACCACTGCTTGGCCCTACCAACAATCCATACCCATGTGCCAGGTATCAGATGGTGCCTGGCACACGGTGCAAGGAAGTTTGCAAATATCAATTTTTGTAATTCAGTTTGTGCTGCGGTCCTTTTCTTGCCGCAGCTCAAGCCGCAATGAAAAAAATGAATGTTTCCAACCTTTTCATGGGCGGTCGCATCCTAATTTGTCAGATGGAACCGCCGAATACTAGTTGGTCGGTTTCTATTCTGAAACGATGACGTGTGTCTGATCGGCATCGTAAGTCTCCTCCAATTTGCTACTGAGTGGAATCTACAGAAAGTAATTAAAAGTGCTCTAATAGACCTGTTTACTTTCTCCTTCTGATACTGTCTTCATGATCACAGAGAGCAGAGGTCAAAATGTTAGTGCTATGTGTACCACCCTGGCTATTCCAAAATGACACAATGCACTCTCTTTCCTCCCTCATGCCATCTCTCCCTTCTTGCTCCTCCTCCTCTCCGCTTACTGTCTCCCCTGCACCTCTCCTCTCTCTAACCATCTCCTTTGCATTCTTCTAGTCTTTTTCACCCTCGTACATCCCCTCTCCCAGACATCTCAATGAAGCACAGACGACTGCTGCAGTTTATTTTTGGGCTGCACGTGCAGTGAGCTATCTGATCAGCCAAGAATGGTCCCATTAAACATTAATCCCCATCAGTGCCAGCCCCCCTCACAACGGGGTTGGCATAGGGCCAGCCTGCAGAATGAGCCAAGCAAGCTCCGTGTCTTCCCTGGCATGATACATTTGCCGCTTGCCAAGACCAGGTGTACCCCAGGGCTCCCCCCTGTTGGCGCTTTGTGCACTTGGCAGCACTTCAGAGAGGGTCCTGTCATGTATGGGGCAGTGGTGCTGATGCCAGGCCTGCCTGGTACATTCTCCACCACAAGAAACAAGAAAAGCAGCTTAGAGGATCTAACCAGACTCCACAGCCCCACCGGGGTCAGGGAAGGGTATCTTTGTCCCTGCCAGCCACTGCTAGGGCAAGTTTTAAATTAAGACTGTGGAATTAATGCTGGTCTGCCTCTGTCTCCAGAACCCAAAACACTGGCCTGACCTCAAACAGCTGCTTGGAGAGACTTCAAGGCAGGCTTGTGTCTTCCCAGACATTTCAACATGAATAGTGCACATATATATATATTTTGTTTCGTAGACCATGTATAGAATGTTGATGGACTGCTTCCCCCACACGATGACATGTATTTCTGGAGCACACTCTCCTCTTCAAAGTGCCTTCTTACCCTCTTCTCTCTCCTCCCCATCCCTTCCTCTCCATATCTCAACCAAGAGTGCAGGTAAATTTAGAGGTCCGGTTAGAGCATCTATACTTTCATTTTTGAAGTGTAACGTAAGATTTACAGCAAAAAAAGTTGTTTTCCATCGACAAATTCCAGTTTGCAACTCCGCTAAAATGTATACATCAAATTAACAAGCCTAAATGTTGTGGTCGTAAGCGTGCAATAACAATGTTTAAATTAAATGTAACCATTGCATATGGTTTTAATATTACAATATGGGGTGATTCCTATTAGGCTGGTGTACTTAAAATAGGTAGAAAAACCTCTTTCTGTTTTTATGGGCAATCCAAGGAAATATGATACTTAGCGGCACAAAGAGAAAGGTACCATTTATTGTTTTTAATTAGCGTAACCTGAAAACATTGTTTGAAAACACACGAGTTACTAAAAAAGATTAAAAAAAATAAAGAAAACAACGCCTGGCAAAGTCAGTAGATTTCATTCTTTCAAAAACTTTAGCCAGCGTTTTGACTTTGCTGATGCTTAGCAAAAAAAAAAAAGTTTGCTGCTTATGCTTTTCAGTAAAAGGTAAAAAAAAAAGCAAATCCTGCCACAGTGTAAGTGACGTAAGCACACCCACACTTAACAACACATGTACACCCATATGTCATGATCCCAGGGTTGCCATTTTTTTCACTTTTACCATTCTAAGATGGCAGACGCCCATCTTAGAATAGCAATTAAAAAAAAACAAGTACAAGAAAAGGAGCACAAAAAACATATGCTAAAGCAGCAGCAATCGTGCTTTATATTTAGTCTTGCCTTTCGGGTGATCAGTTTTGCCTACAGCTGTGCACAAAAATGCTTGACTTCATACCATATAAAATAGGCTTTTACAGGAGAGGCCCTTGCAGGTAAGAGCGGTGGGGGGGGACTTGACTGATGACAAGGGGAAATTAATTAAATAAATAATTATCCCTCGTCGTCGTCTGTTGAGTCCCTCCCCAGCTCACCCCTCTGCCCCACTGCTTGTAATTACCTGCACTGGCTGCTCCTACAAATCCAATAGGTCATTCCTGCGTTAATGGTAAAATGTTTCTTTTGAGCAGGAGAAAGGTATTATTGTCAAAATGTGTTTTTGTGTAACGTTTTGTATGAATGTGTGGGATATCTGTTTGGTAAAGGGTGGGTCAATGCATTTTCTACAAGTGAGATGGTTAGCGAAGAAGTGTATTGCACTTGCAACAAGTGTGTAGCGCTTTGGTGAACATGATATTTGATCAAAAGTGGCAGTCCACTTGCTACAATTGTGATAATTGGAGAAGAGGACTTATGAAGTTTTTAAAAGTATGATAATTGATGAATAGGGCTAGTGCAGTTTCTTTAAGTATGCTACTTAACTATATACGGGGTAGTGCACCAGTGGGAAGTGTGGTTTGGTGAACAGGGATATTTTACTTGTTACGACTGTTGTCTTTGTTGAAGAGGGATAGTGCACTTGATTTGGGTGCGGTATTTAATTGGTGAAGAGCTATAGCTCATTTATTGGTGTGTAGTATTTGACTGGTGAAAAGAGATAGTACTCTTGCTTTGTGTGTGTGTTATTTGATTGGTGAAGAGGGGCAGTACACTTGCTTGGGGTGTGGTTTTGATTGGTGAAGAGCTATAGCACATTTGCTTGGTGTGTGGTATTTGATCAGTGAAGAGGGATAGTACACTTGCTTGGTGTTGGGTATTTGTTTGGGGAAGAGGGATAGTACACCTGCTTGGGATGTGATATTTGATTGGTGAAGAATTATAACGCATTTGCTTGGTGTGTGGTATTTGATTGGTGAAGAACTATAGTGCATATGCTTGGTGTGTGGTATTTGATTGGTGAAGAGAGATAGTACACCTGCTTGGTGTATGGTACTTTATTGGCGAAGAGGGATAGTACACCTGCTTGGGGTGTGTTATTTGATTGGTGAAGAAGGATAGTACACCTGTTTGGTGTGTGGTATTTGATTGGTGAAGAGGGATAGTACACCTGCTTGGGGTGTGTTATTTGATTGGTGAAGAAGGATAGTACACCTGTTTGGTATGTGGTATTTGATTGGTGAAGAGGGATAGTACACCTGCTTGGTGTATGGTACTTGATTGGCGAAGAGGGATAGTACACCTGCTTGGGGTGTGTTATTTGATTGGTGAAGAAGGATAGTATACACCTGTTTGGTGTATGGTATTTGATTGGTGAAGAGGGATGTACACCTGCTTGGGTTGTGGTATTTGATTGGTGAAGAAGGATAGTACACTTGTTTGGTGTATGGTATTTGATTGGTGAAGAGGGATAGTACACTTGTTTGGTGTATGGTATTTGATTGGTGAAGAGGGATAGTACACTTGCTTGGGTGTGGTATTTGATTGGTGAAAAGAGATAGTACACCTGTTTGGTGTGTGGTATTTGATTGGTGAAGAGAGATAGTACACCTGCTTGGTGTATGGTACTTGATTGGCGAAGAGGGATAGTACACCTGCTTAGGGTGTGTTATTTGATTGGTGAAGAAGGATAGTACACCTGTTTGGTGTATGGTATTTGATTGGTGAAGAGGGATAGTACACGTGATGGGGTGTGGTATTTGATTGGTGAAGAGGGATGTACACCTGCTTGGGTTGTGGTATTTGATTGGTGAAGAAGGATAGTACACCGGTTTGGTGTATGGTATTTGATTGGTGAAGAGGGATAGTACACGTGCTTGGGGTGTGGTATTTGATTGGTGAAGAGGGATGTACACCTGCTTGGGTAGTGGTATTTGATTGGTGGAGAAGGATAGTACACCTGTTTGGTGTATGGTATTTGATTGGTGAAGAGGGATAGTACACTTGCCTGGGTGTGGTATTTGATTGGTGAAAAGAGATAGTACACCTGCTTGGGGTGTGTTATTTGATTGGTGAAGAGGGATAGTACACGTGCTTGGGGTGTGGTATTTGATTGGTGAAGAGGGATGTACACCTGCTTGGGTTGTGGTATTTGATTGGTGAAGAAGGATAGTACACCTGTTTGGTGTATGGTATTTGATTGGTGAAGAGGGATAGTACACTTGCTTGGGTGTGGTATTTGATTGGTGAAAAGAGATAGTACACCTGCTTGGGGTGTGTTATTTGATTGGTGAAGAGGGATAGTACACCTGTTTGGTGTATGGTATTTGATTGGTGAAGAGGGATAGTACACTTGCTTGGGTGTGGTATTTGATTGGTGAAAAGAGATAGTACACCAGCTTGGGGTGTGTTATTTGATTGGTGAAGAGGGATAGTACACTTGCTTGGTGTGTGGTATTTGATTGGTGAAGAGGGATGTACACCTGCTTGGGTTGTGGTATTTGATTGGTGAAGAAGGATAGTACACCTGTTTGGTGTATGGTATTTGATTGGTGAAGAAGGATAGTACACCTGTTTGGTGTATGGTATTTGATTGGTGAAGAGGGATAGTACACTTGCTTGGGTGTGGTATTTGATTGGTGAAAAGAGATAGTACACCTGCTTGGGGTGTGGTATTTGATTGGTGAAGAGCTATAGCGCATTTGTTTGGTGTGTGGTATAAGCTAATGGGTTGTAGTGTTCTTTGTATAAGTGAAATTGGTTTACCTAAGACGAATAGTAAACCTGTTACAAGTGTGTTTTTAGTTTGCTGGAGGGAGTGCCCTTGTGAGTGTGATATTTGTTTTGAGAAAACAATGTGCCACTGGCGAGGAGTGTGATCATTGCAAAAGTTTAAGTGTTTTTGGAGGAGTATGATATTTGTTTGGTGCTTCGGTCAGGGTCGGACTGGGGATGAAAATAGGCCTGGACACCAAGATAACAGTGGCCCCATTAGTGAATTAGATAGCTAAAAAGGTGACCAATGTCTTCTGTGTGGGGCAGTATTGAACTTGCAAATCCACGCTACATGTGTGTTTACAAGGTATGCAAGCCTGCATGCATGTGTGCTTGCTACAGGCAATGTTTGTGTTAATATCAGGGAAATCAACAGTAACAACTTGCCCACCTGACCGTAAAACCGGCCACAAACAGTATGATTGCCCTATAGGCCAGTCCGACCCTGGCTATTACCTATCTTAGTGATGTTTGACTTTTACCAAAAAGTGACAGCAAGTAAGGTTTGATGGCAATGTCTTTTTTGTTTACTTTAAATCATAGCTAGCGCTTTTACCATAATTCAGTCGTGCTTCCATAAACCAGTTTACAGTTGCCAGGGCATCCGCATTCTAACTCACATGCCTCGATGGGGCGAGGAGGGGGCAATGGGGGCAGCGCTCATAGTAAAGACCTTGGGCCAAATGTAGGTAAATACTATTTACCGATTCTAAAATACCGAATTTTACTGACTCGGTATTTAGGATCGGTAAATGGTATGTAGGGATTGATTCGGTAATTTTTACTGAATCGGTAAAATTCGGTAAATACCGATTCAGTGTTTACCTATTCGGTATTACCCATTCATTCTTATTGGGCCTAAGGGCATGTATGTCTGCCACATGGCCCTTTTGGAAAAGCACAAATTTGGTTTTTCACAGGTTTTCGATATTTCCCACCAACTTGTAGTTGGTGGTAAATAACGAATCCTTAAATGACAAATGCACTTACTTGAGTGCTCCCTACATTACGGATTCGGTAATTTACTGAATCTGTATTTAAGAATTCGGTAATTTACCGATTCCTTAAATTACCGATTCGGTAAATTACCGAATCCTTAAATTAGGCTCCCTGCATCTCAAATGCCTAATACCGGTCGGTAACTGCCGAAATTCGGTATTTTCGGCCGTTACCGACCGGTATTGGGCTACCTACATCTGGCCCCATGTCTCTTAAGGAGATGAATGCTCTGAGGCCTCGGAGGCATCTGCTTTGGGGAAGGCAGGGAGGTTGGTAGTCCAGGACCAAAGACATCCCTAGTCTCAAAAATCTGCAACTAGATGGTCAACACCCAGGCAGAGGCAGACTTACAAATGTTTTTAATTTAACAACGTTTCATGGAGTACTCTTGGAAACCTGTGTCAGTCACAGGTTTTCTTTCGCACTGCTAGAAAACGCCAGTGAATTTCCAGTTATGGCCATGGCAAAGTTACTCTGCATTTTCTATTGTACATAATGTACAAATAATAATGTGCATGGGAAAATGCCTTTGCATGAGTGCAACTGAACTTGTACCTATTTTCTGTTCTCAAATTGGAAATTTTTGCCCATTAGCGGAGAACCTCTCTTCACCTAAACCCCTGCCAAGTTTGAGTGTATCCCCTGCCAATTGTATCTTAGAACGAAAGTCTTCAGCCTTTTCTACATGGGGATGAGTTGAGAAAAGGTTTTGAATACCAACAAAGTCACAAGTGCATATATGTACACAAACTGTCCAGGGCATCTCTGCTATGGACCACTCACTTCCTTCCCTTTTGGGATAACTTAGTAACCATGCTTGAGTGACGTTTGTCATGAGTAAACCTGTTGAGTGCAGGTTCATGTTTTGTGATTTTCTGGTGAATTGAAGTCATAAGTCAAGCCACTTACATGAATAAGTTCAACTTGCACTTGCAAATAGCTTTGTTATACTGATGGATACTTCTAATTGCAGATTCCTTACCTTGTGAATCCCCACAGGTTCCAGAATTGATCTGGAAACTTGCAATAGCCCCTCTGTGCCGAAAGGGGGCACTATCGACCTCCATTGCAACTTTGTTCCACTGGCAGACATGATGCCATGGAGCCTAACAAAACATTTCAACCATGTGTATTGTAGTCAGTGCATTTTTTTCTGTGCCGAAAGACGTGGGTCCAGATCTCCACCTCAATAGATCTTGATTTTTAATGAATTCTAAAAACTAGGCAAACTTTGCCAGTGTGCATGAATGTTATTTCCATAGGTGCCTGGTTTTGAGCCAAGCAATGCGTGTTGGAAGCACACAACAGTGACAGACCCACACGATGGCCGCTTAGGGTATGTTTGGAACTAGCTTGACTCCAAGTTGTCTGACACGTCTTCCATGATGCACCGGAAGGCCATCAGGAACAGAGAGGCCATGTTGTACATCACAGAACATAAGAGAAAGGGCCAGTCTTGGCTGGGATCACCCTTGTCAGGTGTGGCTAAGGCAAAGTGCAAAAAAATGTTAAGGAGAAGTGCAGAAAGAAAAGCAAGCAGTGCCACAAGCTTTTTGATGCCACGCTCTCCGGTGACCTTTGTGTCCGTCTCAAAGCTTATTCTGATCTTGGAGCCGATGCACCCTAAGTTCCATGCACCATCTTTGACTCTGCAGCAGGCTGCTGCCTTCAAGGTGCCCATGCTGCAGCTCATTAGGTTAATTCTGGCTCCCTCTGGTGTGCCTTTCAGACCCTTTATCCCATCAGGACTTCAAGTCAGACTTTCACCGGTGGGCCCTCGCCATGAACCAGGTGACTCCCGTCAAATTTTGCTGTTTTACCAGTGATGCTTCTCTGCCCCAGCCTTCTGGCCCTTGGTTAGCACTGGCTACAATTCCAGTAGCTGTGGATCTGTCAGAGACTTTAGTCTCTGACCTGAAACACTCTTTGGTTAGAGTGCGCCAATGTCCAAATACCAGGTTACCAAAGCAAATGCTGGGGATGATGAGGGCTCATCGCTGGTTCCTCTGCCTCATCAACAACACTTCTTAAGGATGAAAGCCATGTTTAGGTTGGATTCAAACACCGTTCACCATTCAAAGCCTCCAACATGTACCACATGATGCCGCGGTTGATGATGAAGAAGTAGAACATTTGCTTTCACCTCATTATGCAGATGCTGGACTCTGGACTTCCAAAATACCAGTAACTTGGATGCCTCTCTGGAGTCCACCCTGGATTTGTACCTAAGGTCTCCTAAGGAGGTGAGTTCCTCTTTTGTGTTTGTGGTTCAGAGGGTCCTCCAGACTAAGGCCAACCTCCTCCCAGAAAGCTTGCAACCCGGGCTATCATCCTTTTAGCCCTTATTGCCTTTCAATGATGCACTGAGTGACTCAGTCCTGACTGTTTGGTCGAAGCCATTTTTCACCCCAGCTGCGAATCACGGCATTGTGAGGTGCTGAAGGCCAGTACCAACACTTTTGATGCAATATCTGACCCCCTAAGAGACTTGTGGTGCAGGCCTTCACAAGGTGACCCTGGATTCCTTTCTTACTTTTCCACCAGACAGAAAATGTAAAAATCTAAGACAAAGGATTCTAAGTATTTTCTTCTGCCAGTTTGACATTGTGCTCTTTAAATGAAGTTGGTTTCTGTGGAAAGTACTATCATATTCTTTGGGACATGGCACGTGAGGTGTTGCTCACCTTGCAGAGAACATGCACAGCACCTTTGCTCATGCTGTAAATGATGGTCAGGCTGTAGAAAATTAGGTTTTATACTCAGGAATGCACACTACAACTTCCATGGTCCACCATATCGGCGCCACTGGATTTAAAGGTGGCTTCCTTAATGGATCTGCCATTTGATGGCTCTACACTCCTGGCAGGAAGACCAATATAACCTTGGAGAAATTATAAAAATCTGAAGCATTATGGTCCACTATCTAGCTGCCCAACTTGGATTACTTTCCCCCGCTCACCAGTTTCATCACCAATGCACAAATTTCAAAGGGTAGCGAGGTATCTCACATACCAACATCAACAACCCTCTCAGTGTATATAGCACCCCACGTAGAGTTTTCATGGTGGTAGAGGTAAGGGAGGTTTCAAGTACTAAGGTTAAAACCCTCAGCAACAGTCCTCATCTTCCTCATCTGGCACCGTTGTCAAACTGCTTTTGTCTTCTGTCTAATGTTGATACGGGTGGATGGCAGAATCCAACATTGCTTACCTTACTGGTGCTCCATTATATTAGACCTGTGGATCCTTTAAATTATCCATGTTGGTTTTGCCTTTCCATTTCTAGATGGACCTCCTTACATTCCCTCTGTTTACTTTCAGACTTTAGTGTATCACAACTTGAATCTGTCTAAGAAGTGATGCTGTTGCTCACTAAAGTTGATCAAACCGGGGGAGAGAACTTAGTGGCTAAATCCAGCACTTTCTGGTCCTCCCTAAAGACTGGGGACTTACACTGATTTTACAATTAGACTCTTAAACTCCTTCCTCAAGGAGACATTCCAAAAGATGATGCTTGATCAGGTTCATCAGGTCTGGGATGCCGAAAACTCGATGGGGCCCCTGGATCTCCAGGACGTGTACATTCATGTACCAGTCCTGCAGTCCTACAGGAATTACCGCCACATTGTGATGGAGTTAGACCACTTCCAATTTTACTGTAGTGACCTTCCATCAGCCTCATAGGTCTTTTCTTAGGTCATATCGGAGGTTCCGGCACATAGGTTGGGGATACATGTATTTCCATACCTCAATAACCATCTGCTGAAGGGAGGCTGAGTGCAGCTGATTACACACCATCAACAGACAACAGTAGGTTTGCTGTCCACCCTAGGGTTCTCTATTAGCGAGCCTATAAACCATTTTAAACTGGTGAAGAGTTTCACTTGATTAGTTTTGTTCTTGATGCAGTTGCCCCAAAGGCCTTCTCAACCCTTTAATGAGTTTGGGATTTTCAGCCTATGAGATTCCAATGTTTCAGGCGAGAAATTCCATTCTAGCCCTGTCAGTTCTGAGGCTATTGGCATCCTGTATTATGCTAGTGCCTCATGCCCATATCCAGACAAGCAACTCAAGACCTTCGGTGGTGGATGACCGACTCCATCCGGACGTGTGGCAGACAGTTTTCCTTAATGTTTCCAGAGCTCACAGTAGTGACAGATGTGTCATCCCTGGGCTA
This sequence comes from Lissotriton helveticus, assembly GCF_964261635.1. Lineage (NCBI taxonomy): Eukaryota > Metazoa > Chordata > Amphibia > Caudata > Salamandridae > Lissotriton > Lissotriton helveticus. Next base: position 1,327,118,531 of record NC_136068.1, on the reverse strand, counting down.
GGAATGTCACCTAGATGAGGTGGAGATCAGACGTCTCAAATGAAGCAATGGCACCACCTAAATCTTTGGGTTCAATTTATTTTGGGTGCCACTGGTAAGGTTAAAAACAATTAGTCTGGTGTATTTAAGGAGAGGGTTACTACCGTAATACTTCATCGACATGTTTCAGCCCTTTTTTCATGGCCACAAATAGGTCCTGGGCTTTCATCAGGACTATTCCTATTTAAACCTTGTGTGTTTGAAGCAGAATTATTGCTATCCAGTTTGTGGTGTCAGGTCTGTCACCTATCTATCATCACTTAAACACACATAAAACTTATGTTGAAATGTGAGGCCGGCATACTTGCCTGAGCCCTGGATGGAGAGGCATATATTAGTGACCTCTTATGTGCCTAATCATATGATATACAGGCTGGTGGGACTTGTCCCCGTTGTCACACACCCTCCCAGGGTTGTGTGTTGCTTTTTGCCTAAAATGCCTCTGATCCTGGCTGAGTAGACAGCGATAGCATGTTGCTCCTTTTTTCATTTTTTGCGATTCATAGTCTCTGGTCTGATGGTGCCCTGGCAGCGGGTGAGCTGCTGAAAATGTTGAACTTGTCAGCGGGATCAGCAGGGGGGTGCATTGTGACGGCTTTGTTGAATATGCAGATGGTTCTGAAGATGGGGCAGACTGGCAACGGGAACCAGTGTAGTTTAATCAGGGTAGGTGTCATGTGATCATATTTATTCAGGCGCTTGATTAGATATGCTGTGGTGTGTAATTAAAGGAAGCCAGCGTGGAGTCTGGAAGGTGTGGAGTAGAACATTACCACCATTCAGATGTGAGTGTGCAATAGCTTGAACAGCAGTTCTGAAGTGCTTTCTGGGAGAAATAGTTCAACTATCTTGAGTAAATGTAGCTGGTACCAGACTGTCTTGTTGTTATGGGTGATATGTTCCTTGAGGATGAAGTTGGTATCCAGTATGAATCCATGTTACTTGGCATTAGATGAGAGTCTGGTTTTGAACCCATCCAGGGTCATGTTAAGCCAGGTGTGGACTAGATATTGCTTGCTGTTCTTTGCAGATAGCACACATTCTGTCTTGGAGTGGTGGAGCTCCAGGTATGTACAAAGGCCTGGACTTGAAGACATCCAGGTCTGCACAACTTGCAGACAGTGTTCAAGATGCTGGATATTTGGAGTAGAGGAGACTTTCGAAAAAAGTTGTGCAGTGTTCACGTATTGGGGTATTTTGATGCCGTCGTCAGTGAGTAAAGTCGCCCATCCTTGCCCTCTGTGATTCCAACCCCAACCCCCTGCTCACATTATTTTCGTTGTGTTTACTAATCCAACTTAGATTGGAAAACACAACTTGGGCCAGATTCGGCTCCTTAGTTAGAGTTAGGCAAATGCAGGACCCCTGCCAAAAAGGGGTGGGTGTCTAGTTTGCCATAGTAAGAGTGCATTGATGTCATTAGCTCTCTAAATAAGGGGTTGGGTCACTTGACTCTTTGTCAGATGTCTCAATCCGCCAAAGTCTGAACAAGCCATACTATTAGGTCTGAAGACTGTCATAATAACCTCTTTCTTACAGCAGCAAATGCTTGACAATGGGTTGGGGGGCCTCAATGCGCCTTAGAGTGTCTGTGAAGTTCAGGACCCCTTGCCCGTTGTGATTCGGTCTGTAGGAAAATAGAGATATTCTGGGAACAAACCTGTACCTCGAAAAGCAAGGAGGGCTGGGGAAGAACCAGGAAGGGACTGGCTCTGCTCCAGTGTATCCACCTTTCACTCCTGCACCTCTGAATGAACCCTGCAGCTGAAGGAGTGCAGAGCTGGGTATGTGCCTGGCACTTTTCCACCTTCACTTTACTTTGGCTGCCTGCCCACGAATTCCAGCAGCAAGAAGCACCTGTCCCAGGACCCCTCGCTCATTACTAACCCCCACCTGCTCCCTCGGTGGCGGGGTGTGCCAGCCAGAATGACCTCTCCATAACCGGAGGGCTGTGGGCTTACAAATTCCATTTTTTCGAGATTTGGTACAGTGACATCACCCGATATGATTGATTTCCACAAAAAAGAACTCTTTTCGTCATAAAGTGGCTTAGGTGTCGTCTTCCTACCAAAGCTCTCAAGGCAGAATGCACTTTTTAAGAGTTAAAAAGAATATCAATATATGCAAGTATGGACCTCGTTAATTCCCAAATTCGGGACTGAAAGAGGTATGGTCTGTAGAGACGAAGGCTATTTGAATCATAAGTGTGCAAAGTGAAGAGTAATGAATTAATACCTACTTTCTGTTAATTTATGTCCCAAAGCACCATCCTTAATTTCGGTGTGTCTATGTTTAAATTGTCATTCAATGAAAAGGAAAATAAGCATTTGCAATGCAATAGGTCTCGCATTAATTAAGTTTAAGCTATTGGCATTGCTAAATATTGCAACACCAATTGCAACAAAAGTCTATAAATTGTAGGCCAACAAAACGTGTATTTCTTTTTGTAGCAATGGTGGCATGCTGCTCTTTAGATGAATATGTTTAAAAGTAAAGTGCGCCAGTTAATTGTGGATGCGTTAACAATTGATGTGTGCACTGATGGCTGGTGGTGTGTGTGCCTGTAAAAATTGTGCACTGATGGCTGGTGGTGTGTGTGCCTGTAAAAATTGTGCGCTGGTGGTGTGTGTGCCTGGTGGAAGTGTGCACTGCCGGCTGGTGGTGTGTGTGCCTGGTGGAAGCGTGCACTGACGGCTGGTGGTGTATGTGTGCCTGGCGAAAGCGCGCACTGACGGCTGGTGGTGTGTGTGTGCCTGGCGAAAGCGTGCACTGATGGCTGGTGGTGTGTGTGCCTGGTGAAAGCGTGCACTGACAGCTGGTGATGTGTGTGTGCCGGGTGAAAGCGTGCACTGATGTCTGGTGGTGTGTCCCTGGTGGAAGTGTGCACTGACGGCTGGTGGTGTGTGTGCCTGGTGGAAGCGTGCACTGACGGCTGGTGGTGTGTGTGTCTGGTGGAAGTGTGCACTGCTGACTGGTGGTGTGTGTGCCTGGTGGAAACGTGCACTGACGGCTGGTGGTGTGTGTGCCTGGTGAAAGCTTGCACTGACGGCTGGTGGGGTTTGTGCCCAGTGAAAGCGTGCACTGACGGCTGGTGGTGTTTGTGCCCGGTGAAAGCGTGCACTGACGACTGATGGTGCCTGTATCTAGTGAAAGTGTGCACTGACGGTGTGGTTGTGTGTGTGTGGTTGTGTGTGTGGTTGTGTGTTAGTGTGTGTGTGTGTGTGTGGTTGGGTGTGTTTGTGTGTGTGGTTGTGTGTGTGGTTGTGTGTGGTTGTGTGGTTGGGTGTGGTTGTGTGTGTGTGTGTGGTTGTGTGTGTGTGTGTGGTTATGTGTGGGTGTGCGTGTGGTTGTGTGTGTGTGTGGTTGTGTGTGTGTGTGGTTGTGTGTGTGTGGTTGTGTGTGTGGTTGTGCATGTGGTTGTGTGTGTGGTTGTGGTTGTGTGTGGTTGTGCGTGTGATTGTGTGTGTGTGGTTGTGTGTGTGGCTGTGGGTGTGGTTGTCTGTGTGTGGTTGTGTGTGTGTATGTGTGTGGTTGTATGTGTGGTTGTGTGTGAGTGGTTGTGTGTTTTGTGTGTGTGGACGGTGCGGTTGTGTGTGTGGTTGTGTGCGTGTGGTTGTGTGTGTGGTTGTGGTTGTGTGTGAGGTTGTGGTTATGTGTGTGTGGTTGTGCGTGTGGTTGTGTGTGTGGTTGTTTGTGTGGTTGTGTGGTTGTTGTGTGTGGCTGTGGGTGTGGCTGTGGGTGTGGTTGTGCGTGTGTGGTTGTGTGTGTGTATGTGTGTGGTTGTGTGTGTGTGTGATTGTGTGTGTGGTTATGTGTGTGGTTGTGTGTGTGGTTGTGTGTGTGGTTGTGCCTGTGTGTAATTGTGTGTGTGTGGTTGTGTGTGTGGTTGTGCGTGTGGTTGTGGTTGTGGTTGTGTGTGTGGTTGTGTGTGTGGTTGTGGTTGTGTCTGACAGTAATACTAAAAGCGTCTAAAAATAAAGGGACACAAACATTGAGTTTGTGGAAAGAGAAAGCACGTTGTAAGTCAAACGGGCAGCAGCAAACATTAACACATGTTCTTTGATGTCTGCTAAAGTGATCGCAGACGAAAGTGATCTTGGGCGCTTAATGAGTATGACGAGGTTTGCCATTTGGCGCCTCGGCTCCTAAACGCGCGCCCATGCACATGCACTGTAGCTCTAGGCTGGCCATGGTAGCATTTTTTGAGCCCTCACTAAATGTCTCGCCAGGCTAGCGCATGCATGCGCTGGGTGAGCGTGACCTAAAAAGTCAATTCTACCCAGTCCTGATTCACTAGTCATTAGCATGTTCCTTATTAGATGCTTGGGTTTTGAGACCTATTGTGACATCATTGACTGGATCGCATTGCATTGATTTGTATTTTACTCCTCTGTGAAAGGCATGCGTAACGCTGCTGTTTGATATGCAATGATAGTCACACTGTCCACACTACAAAACTTGATGAAATCCACCTGTTGCAAATGAACCTACCAGTGAAACTGCTGAAAGTTGTGCAATATGCTATGTTTTTTTTATTGCACGCGTAATCATATGCTGCAACGTGGCTTCCCTGCGTGTACGGAGTGATCCTGCCTCACAAGGAAAATGCTGATTGATGTAATGGTTGAGTGGGAAACAACTAGTTCTTAAATCTTCTTTTAAACACTAATGGGATAATTTAGGTAGTGGTAGATGGTGTCAGACCTTCAGAGTGGCAGAAGGCATTACCTTCGCCACCATCACGGACTACCGTCTGCCAAATTTAGAGGTAACTGCCAGCCCAGCTCTCATCTCGGTATGTTGAAATGGAACCTTCGTTCTCTGCAAAGTACAGAAAGTTTGGTGCATGACCATCGTCGGTTACTGCAGCCGCCCACCAAACTTCTAATATGTTTTGTGTTGCAAAAACAAACTCTCCAGACGCTGGAAGCTGTCTCCAAAGTTGTGGAGTCATTATTTTTCACAGTCTGGTTTTTTCTGGCTGATGGAAAAATGGGAAAAGGAATAATACATCATCTACACTAAATAGAACGAGCAGTGTAATTCCCTTCCACTGGTGGCCCCTCCTCCATTGAGCTGTCAGACAACACTTTCTGTGGATGGAGCCAATAAGGGCTCTGTCAGCAGAAAGCTTGTGGTTTTCTCCCAGAGAGGGGGAGGAGCCAAGAGTTTGGTGGACAAAGTTCTATGCCACGTTTTGTGATAGAGGACCCTGTCACCAAGCTCTAAATTGGCACCTAATTCATATTTGGTAAACATGCTAAATGGTAAAGATATACACAACGTTCACTCAGTACTAGATAGGTTCTTCCATCAGGAAAAGTCTTGTGGATTTTGGGGACAGTTAGAGCTTTTCTGTGGAGGATATTTTGGTGCAAACTTTACAACGCAAAGTAGGACAAGCATATTATGTGAACTGAACTCTATTGCTTATTCGGGCCAAGAGAAGCTTGGGCACACATTGAATGGTGTAATCTTGTGCTTTTGTCCCCATTCCAGTCACGACACAGTTTGTTTCAAAATCTTAATTTGATCTTTAGATAACTGTACAGGTTTTGAATGGATTTAAGATGGCAGAGCACACATGCGAATTAATTCAGGTATGTGCTATTATAATGATGTAACAGGGAGGCAATGACTGCTAAATTGGCATACTAAGTTTTAGAGATATAAATGGAAACTTTTCAGTCTTCTGTTTAAGAAGGCAAAATCCAGGTTTGAATGTTGCGTTCACTTGTGGGATGAGTGAGCTTTCTTTCTCGTATCACTCCCACAGCCTTCACAGTTTGAAATTCCATAGACCCTAGACCAGTGGTTCCCAAACTTTTGACTCCTGAGGACCCCCATTGAGTCACCACTGGAAGCCGGGGACCCCCAAGCAATTTGTATGAGTTAAATTTCAAATATTAAAACAGTAATTTAAAAAAAAAAACACATGTGTTCACACAAAACAAATACTCAAAGTACTAAGGATTTTGGGGCAAGATGTACGACCATTTCATTTAGCGCCTCGCAATTGGCGACACAAGGCAAGTGGCAAATTACGAGTCGCTAAATGAAATGTACAACAGTGTGTTTAACACTGTTTGGGATTCCCAATGGTGTCGCAAATTGCGGGGCTCATTAATATTAATGAGCCTCTCGCAATTTGCGAGCCCATTGGAAATGCACGCCCTTCCAGGGATAGTGGCCTGCTGGGCTCAGCAGGCCACCATGTCTGGGACTGCTTTTAAATAAAGCAGTTTTTTTTAAAAATGCAGCCGTTTACCATGCCGTTTACCATGCATTTAAAAAAAAAAAGAAAATGAAACGTTTTAGTTTCATTTTTTAAGGGCAGGCAGAGGTCCCTGGGACCTCTGCCTGCCCTTAAAAAATAATTTTGCATCCATTTGCAAATGCATTACCATCTACTTGAAGTAGGTGGTAATTGCAAGTGTTTTGCGACCGAAAAGAATTTGTACATGGTTTTGAGACTCGCTATTTGGAAGGGAATGCCTCTTCCAAATAGCAAGTTGTAAAACCTATTTAGCGAGTCACAAACAAATTGCGACTCGCGAAATAGGCTATGTACATGGTCCAATAGGTTTTTGCATGCGCAAATGGGTTCACAAACCCATTCGCGCATATAAAAACGGATCGTACATCTGGCCCGTAGTATTTTATATTGAAGGATATCTGTTATTGAATCTGTCACATGGATTTCATTTGTTTTAAAGCATCTCTCATACCATTGTAGGATGTCAGAGCACTTTACATCACACACATATAGAGACATTGAATCATACATGTAAATCAGTGTGTATATAAAATGTTACATAAGGTAAAGGTGCCTAAAATGAAAGTGTGTCCTCATGTATTGTAACTGGAAAATATGTAAAGCGCTCTGATACCTGATTCGGTTCGGGTCTAGTTCGCGCTATATAAAACTCTGCAAAAAAAAAAAAAAGGGGACTACAAGGATTACATGTCATTCATACTGGTAGGCATTTTAAAGAGTGCTTGGTCTGGAAAAGCACAAACTCAGGATTCAGAACATAACACAGTGGATACTAACATTAAAAATGTATTTCCGCCCAAATAAATCTTTTTAGCAGCATCAGGATAATGAATAACTGGGAAAAACACAAGTTACTAACTGGTACCATGCAGTTTGCAAGCAGCTCTTTGATGACAGTTTATAGGCCCCTCTGCTAGATTACGATTGCCACTTATGAAGTGCACAGTAATAAAATAATCTCTGTGACAAAAGCAGTAACCACAAACCTATGCACATAAAATACTGCTTTTCTAAAATGCATGTTACACATTCTTTGCAGTAGGCACATTAACCCTCTGTGCTACATTAGTTAAGTCAAAGCTGCCACTGAGCAAAACTCGCCTCGCTCTTAATCACTGGCATTATCTTGATACTTTTATTGTTGCTGGAAAGCTGCTAATTACACAAGAAACTTTTCTGTGCTTTTACAACTGCTGCCTACGGACCCCCTGGGAATGTGTCACGGACCCCTGGGGGTCCGCGGGCCACAGTTTGGGAAACACTGCCCTAGACGAATCAGAGCTGAATAAATATGTGGTATCTAAAGATCTTTTTCTTTAAAATAATACTTTAGAAAGTTACTTTTACATCCTGCTCTAGATAGTTGAGAGACAAGACTGAAGTTGTGTATATGGGCCTGATGTAAACAACAACAAAAATATTCCCATTTGCATAAGAGTAGCATAGTAGAAAGGTGGTGTTTCTGGAAAATGGGGGAAGAAGGTAGGAAGGTCTCAGTCTTGCACTTTGATGTGTGAGGATTTTATCCAATATAGTACAGCAATTAACACATTCACAATCTGTATAAGTGTCCCATCGTGGCTATTCAACAATCCTTAATAAGTACCTTGAAATTGCAAATCAGTACAAATTAAGAGGAACTGTTGCAATTTTAAGCCTGTAGTCAGCCATACAGATCTTTTAGTCAAAGCATACGTCTAGGTAGGGTTTTTGGATCGGTTCAAATAGTGTTTTGCAGTTCAGTTAAGCAGAATGACTTTCATAGGAACCACAGGGTCAAGTTAGTTTTACTCATCGAGAGACCGCTGAACCTGCCCAGAGTATTGAAATATTTAACAATGAATTCCATGCTGGTGCCCCCGGGGTACTCTAGAGAGTAGCTACACATATGGGGACTGCACTAGTGATTATGCCCAGAATATCAGTACTCCACAATCATTTTTTGTGAAATTTGAATTAAGCATATCAATATTAATCAAAGCCGAATGAAGGCAAAGAAAAAGTCTCGGGTCTTAAAAGTGATCTTGACAATTACTAAAGCTAAGCTTTTGTACTGTTTAGTGTCTATCTCTTCCAGTCAATATTTCATAGAATGCATTTGCCTGTTGCACCTTGATGCTCTGCTTCTGTTGCAAAATTATGGTTCAGAGGAACATCACTTAATATGTCCACCAACTTTGCATTCTAATGCCATTGATTTTAAATTTAATAAGGAATAACCTCATTATTATTGTGCATCATCGTAACGCTAATGTCTTTTGTGAGTGGTGGGCTTGATGTTTACATCACTAAATAAAAACTCATGTATCGCACCAAGAGATGATTCATAGTTAGTTCTTTCATTAGGGTTCCAATTGGACCAGATATCTGAATTTGATTTTCTTAATGTTTGTTTTTCTAAAAATAGTAATTTAACCAGTGCTGCTATGTTTTTGCACTTTTCCAGTCCTCAGTCTACGATGACATACATCACGTTTGTGCTCACTACGGCACAGAATTCTAGGCTTTGGTGTTGATTCCTCTCCAATACCGAGTTGAAGTATGGCATTGTAAAGGGAAATATGGATGGCTGGATGGGTCTAATGATGGGTGTATGGGTGTGTAGATGTATGGATGGATGGATGCATGCATAGACAATAGATGTGTGAATGGATGGATGGAATGCCCAATGACGGTAACGGAGAACAATTGAATGGTGGATGAAAGAATGAATGGATGACAGAATGTAAAGGTGAAATAGTGGATATTAGTGGGTGGATGGAAGGGTGAAACAATAAATGGATAGATGCTTGGATGGAAGAGACAAGGGAGTCCTAATAAGGAGGGTTGGGCTCAATTTTTTAATTTGCTTCATGTCATCAAAGTTTTGGTTCAAAGTGGGGAGTATGTTATGTTTCTCCTTTGAGTATGAAGCATTTTTGGTAGCTTGTGGAGTTCCCTCTGGAAAAACTTCCCACAGTTGTGAATTGTCATAGGATTATCAGGTGCCTTTCACCTTGTTTTTCTTTCAGAGTAGGTGAAAGCAGATCGCCAATTTTTGCCTAGTTTCATACATATAAGCAGTTTATAACCCTGCATTAGTCTTCTGCACTGTTTGCCATGGCAAATGTATTAAATCAGTTTATATTTTTTGGGCCTAGTGCAGTGTTGATAAGACACGTATAAAACATTGGTGGCCTGTCAACTAAATATATATAATCAACAAAACCTGAGCGCGTGTTTGTGTTCGAATGAACTGGTGGCCGTAGAGTCTCAGCATGGGATGCAGCAGGGTGCCGATACCGGCAAGTCGGCCGTGAAACTCGCTGGACATTGCTGCAGGTTTAGAGAATGCAGGGGAATAACAACTTTGTTAACAGGAAGTGCATAGTGGACATAATATTTTGGCACACCCAAATTACTTAGCAGGAGCTTTGACCTGCACCCTGATTCATGAATTTTTCAGTAATTGGTGTTACAAGACTTTTCAGCAATATAATCTGTTTCTCCCATGCTTGCCAGTGATGTTTTTCATCGAAGACTGAAGCGCTGTGATTAGTTTCTTGACTTTAATTGATATTGCACATAGGGGTATATACACAAGAACATGTGCTAAACATCACCAAAAAATGCTAACGTAACTTTACACATCGCAGCCTATCACGGGAAAATAACCCTGTGTCAACGTGGAATTGACAACACGGCGGTACCATGCGAAAGTCTGCCAAAATTGCGGCCAATGCCCGCGATACAAACACCGCGACGGAGATAGAAACACAAACCCCAATGCATAAAAAGACACGGTGTGCCCAAACACGATAAGAAAATAGTGAAAACCAGCGAGAGGCCAGCAATACCCACGCGTAATGCTGGAAAAAGCACAAGAACAGCAAGCGGAAAGTGTCACTAAAAAACAACATCAACTGCGGAGTACCACGGATGCACCCTGACCCACTGCAGAGGAAAACATGAACCCCACAATCCCCATAGAGGAACACCCATTAATACAGGGCCTGTGGAAGGCCAATGAGTAGAGGAAGAGGAAGACGGGGTAAAGTCACCAGGAAAACCCGATTATTGCCATGGATGAGCCAGAACACCACCACCAACTGTACGTCAATCCCCACGGAGGAACATCCAGGAACACCCAGGAATACAGGGTCCGTGGAAGGCCAATGAGAAAAGGAAGAGGAAGACAGGGTACAGTCGCCAGGAAAACCCGATTATCGCCACGCATGAGACAGAAGACCACCACCAATTATACGTCACCCCCAACGTGTCATTGAACAGGGTTAGTGGCACCACGTGTTGCTGGCTTGCGTTGGACAGGGTTAATGGCACCACGTGTCACCGGCTTGCATTGAATAGGTTAGTGGCACCATGTGTCGCAGGCCTGCGACATGGAATTATGCCTCAGTGATCGAAGGGAGTCTGATGCTGTGGCCGCTGCCACGGACTTGTGGTCTCTGTCATTCAGGACTCGGGACACAGTTCCACATGTGGGTCCTACTGGGATGAAGAGGATGCCGGTGGAGTATGTCAATGAGAAAGGAGTAATGTGGGCCAGCGTCGTGGGGGCCGGCGATGGTATGCGGAGGCCCTCTTTGACACACAACGGTGTTGGCAGGTGAGCAGTGTAGCCTGGGGCGGGCAGGCCTGGTCTGGATATCAGCGTCCTGGGGTGCAGCAGGCGCACACGGTCGCAGGCCCCACTGCTCACGGCGTCGGCCTCGTGGTGGACTGCGAGGCGCCGCCCTGTCATTGACGTTGGCCTTTCCGGGAGAGGACCACGCTCTGCGCCACAGAGTTTTTGTTGACACAACTGCGCAGCCCTGGCGTACTCAAGGCCAATCCACTATGCTCACGCACACAGGGGGGGATGCAGCGAGCGACATTTCCGCTATCTGAGCCACGGCCTGGGGTGACATGGTTGCGTCCACTGTTCACTACTCTCTAGTGATCAGCAGTTGTGGTCTGCATGGACATATCAGTGGCTTGCATAATCCATGTCTGTCCTGCACAGCCACGCCTCACTTGTCATTGTGTACATTTCCATTCACGGGTCACTTGCATCCTTCGCACATGGCTGCATTCCGCATCTACACACGTTCAGCTGTTGTGTGACTGTGGTGACATGATATAGCTGTATTGTGTGCAAGGGTATCCCTGGATCGCCATGGAGTAGTGTTGTCGTGTCTGGTAGGTGGGCATGTTGATTGACATATTGTATGTGGTTTGGTCATGTGTGCATTCCCACAGTTGTGCATTGTGTGATGGTGGCTTTGAGGTGTGTTGATTGGCACTTACCAACGAGTATTCCTGTTCTATATGTGCCAACCTGGAAGCACTGGTTGATGATGGATTGTCGGAAGATGTAGGAATCATGCACACTGCAGGGTTAGTTTGTGACGCCAGGAACCTCCAGTATGCGCCAGGGGGCTGCCTTGCAGAGACGTGTAAAGAGGCCACGCCCCTGGAGGTGCATGTTGCAGCATCTCTATGTGATTGTCACCTCTCTGCAAGGCAGCCCCCTGGCGCATACTGGAGGTTCCTGACCTCCTAGGCCTGCTCAGGTGGTCCCACTAGGACCCCCAAGGCCCCCCCAAATTATTATTATTTTTAAATCGCAGGATACCCGTAAGGTACCCGTACCCTGCCGATTCCCCCCAAAAAATTAATGCACCACTCTGCAAACGCACCCCCTGGCGTGTTTGCAGAGGGGGAACTAATTCCCCTTGAATACTGGGGGTCCCTGGGGGCTAAGTAGCCCACCAGGAACCTCCAGTATGTGCCAGGGGGCTGCCTTGCAGAGACGTGTAAAGAGGCCACACCCCTTTGTACACCTCTCTGCAAGGCAGCCCCCTGGCGCATACTGGAGGTTCCTGGTGTGCTAGTTGGCCCCCAGGGACCCCCAGTATTCAAGGGGAATTAGTTCCCCCTCTGCAAACGCGCCATGGGGCTGCCTTGCAGAGAAGTGTAAAGAGGCCACGCCCCTTTTTACACCTTTGAGATGTCATCAGTGATGTCATGAGTGATGTCACTGACCATGTCATGAGTGATGTAATATGTGATGTCATCAGCAGTGCATTGCGGACGCGCGAGTTATAGTTAGCTGAACTAACTATAACGGGGGAATTTTAATGATTTTGTATGAGTGAAATGTCCAGCTAACTATAACATGTATGAAATCCTATACAAACCAAGTTTAAACTACACAAACTTAAAGAATTCTTAAGTTATAGTTATGACTTTCATTTACAATTTCTCCACCATCTTCAAATTATTATAAGGAGCAAGCTTATTTACACACCCTTTTTAGCTTGCTAACCAGGCAACATTAACTATAACTCACCAATCTACCATGCACTATGTTGTGACAGATAATGTCATTGACAAGTTATAAGTGTTGTTATGAATGCTATGATTTCACATGCTAATGTAGTATACAAGGGTATAAACAGTGCACAGAAAAGGCTTGAGTTATAGTTAATGAAGTATGACGAGTGAGGTGACAAGATTGTGTTCGGAGGTGCGCAATTTATAGTAATTTCAAGGAGGTGTGTAAATTATAAGTTTTATAATTGTAACTTTACAATTTTAAATGTTTGTGTATTTAAAGTTGGGTTTGTATAGAAAGAATACATAATGCATTTCTAACTATAAATTATTATTAACCTTTGTTTTTTTCATTGTATGTTAACGTTTTTTATTTTTTAATAAAAATGTGCTTCAAATCGTAGTGGGAGGGTCATTGGTCGTAAATTGGGGTGTAGAGTCTAGTGTCGTAAGATGGAGTGTTGTTGATTGAAATAGAGTGGAGTTGAGTAGAGTGGAGTGACATAGCATACAATGGAGTAAAGTGTTACTCAGTGGAGTGGCGTGGTGGGTTGTATTGTGGAGTTGATTATTGTAGAGTGGAATCCAAGACTACTTATAACGTCCCTGTAACCTTTGTTTTTTTCACTACATTTCTAAGGGGAGGTGGTGATCCCTGGAGCTCCAAGAGCCTTAGGAGGCCCGTGCCCCCCCCCACCCCCCACCTTAAAAAAAATGCCCCAGGACTTGTTCCACCCAGAGTTTCTTTTCAAAACAAATGTGCAAATATTTTCACTGGAGTCACGGATCCACCATGATTTTTGGAAATCATTTTTAAAAAAATGCTTTTTCCCTCTAGGATGAGAGCTAAGGGGTCAGAGTATTCCTAACCTGCCACCTTTTCTTTTTTTTATATTTTTCCAGGGATTTGGATGAAGCCGAATCCCATGATGGCTGCTAACACTTCCTAGTTGAAGTGTTGGTAGCCAACAAATATCAGAATTGGACTGTCAGATTCTTGTAAAATCCGCGTCTCTAGATATCTAATTTTGGATTTCTTTAACTAACTCTAAAACTACTGAATGGATTTATACTAAATAACAAAAAGCACTCTTTCTGGACCAAGAGTTAGCTTTCTGTCAAATTTGGTATAATTTTGTCCAGTGGTTTGGGCTTTAGTCGTGTTCAAAGTCCCTGTTGGAATTAACATGGGAAATGTACTTTCTTTGACCCCCATCCCCTTTTTCTCTGCCCCAGCTTGACAGCTCACCTCAAAGCTTTCAATGCAAAACTAGAATCACTGGGGCACTGTTTTGGGAAAATTTCTGGAAGATTCACCAACAGGCGCCTAAGATATAGGCAAGTCAGACAACGCTTTTCCTACTGAAACATGGGAATAACTACAACTACCTACTGACAACCGCCAGAAAGTGGTATATATTAGTATATATATGTATTACCAGGATCTAGTTTCCATAGGCAAAGCTATTTTTGTTTTGCTAAAAACTATGGTGCAGTTTGACTAATCTTCACTAAATTTCTAAACTAGTATGCCAATCACTTCAGCTGCTGTCTGGAATGTTTTGGGGTGATATGTGAAGCAGGGGCAAGAAAAAGGGGAGGGGGGTTTCATGTTTTTCACAATGCAATTTCCCATAGGGATTTTAGACATGACTACAGCCTAAGCTGCAGAACGGAATTGCACCAAATTTGGCTTAAAGCTATATATTGGTCCAGAAAGAGTGCTTTTTCTAATTTGGAGTAAATCCATTCGGTAGTTTTGGAGTTATAAAAGAAAAAATATTTATAGATATCTAGGGACTTGGACTCTCCGTGGATCCAACAGATCTCATGGTGAGATCCGATTGGCTGCCACCACTTCAACCAGGAGATGGCAGCCATCTTGCAACTCGGGTCTCAAACTAAGTCCCAAAAAATTGCTAATTCATGCCCTATGGTAACTATAACTCATGCCCTCACCACGCACAGCTAATTACCCCACATATTACATCACTCCTGACAGCTTCTATGACATTATTAATAATATCAATGCAGCATTTGCTGTAAAATTATTGATGAGAAAACTGTGCATGGAGAGGGGGGCAAGTTATAGTTAGTTACCTTAGGGGACGAGTTATAGTTCATTGAAATAACTCTTAACTATGACTGCTGAATTTCTATGGTTTTGTGTGTGTAAAATCTGAACCAAACTATAACGTCTTTGTAATCTTTGTTTTTTTAGTGAATATATAAATATTTTCACTCTGTTAGCTTGGGTCGGTTATTTTGATAAGCCACAGATGAAACTTTATCTATGAGTACAACACTTGACAAATGATGCGTTTACAATGCATAGCTTTACAACACATGTAATACAATCAGTCGACATTTAAAATGAGTTGTTTGATATATAAATATATAAAATATACTCAATATTATGTATATATGTGCACTTACACACACACATATTTATACATATATACAAATTTTCCCGCTACCTCCATCAGCCCCTGAACCTAAAAACCCCTGAACAGTCAGTGCCGTCGACTTGATGGAGAAAATCTATTTTCAGTTCCTGCCAGCTGGGCCAGGAGCCCACTGCTGATCAAGAGAAGTGCTTTAAGCTAGATCTGCAAGCTTCAGCGCGCTCCCTTGGTAAGACCTGGTGTGGTTTCTTGGGCCACAGTAGATATTGTGAATACAGAGATCATTATTGTTGGAATACTCAGCTTGCTTTGTTACTGCTTCAGGTCTTTGCAACTGAAAGAACGTAATGCAAACTCTCAGGGAGATGGGGCGGGAGAAAGATTAACTGGGTTTACTTGAGCAGACACGCCTAGAACCAGACATAGCATCACCGTCTCCATCTAAGGGGAAATCACCCCCATTCAAACCCCTTGAATTTGGGGACATTTTCATTAAAAAAGGAAATTCATATCCCTCAAAAGACTGGATAACGACATGCCTTTTTCACATCTAATACACACCTCTGAAAAACAAGTACACCCATATATTTATCTAATTCCACCCTACAATAATTGTTAATCATGCTTATAATTACATATTATCTTTTTATTTAATCAGTTTGAAGATAGTTTACAGCTCTGTTAGGTGATTTCGAGGAGAAGGATACTATTAGGATATAGCCAAATTAAGATCAGCTGAACGTAGGTGACTGGAGGGTCTGTAGCAAGATAGGAGATTGGACAAAATATGAGCCCTTTGGGAGAATTGAATCTTATGGGCCATACACAAGGTCTTAAAGTGGATGCACTTCTCCTCTGGAAACCAATGTGGTTTGTGAAGAAGGCCAGAAACATAGCAAAGCTTTGGAAGGGCAAAAAGCAGCCTGGCTGCCACGTTTTGTTATGTTATGTTATGTTATTTATTATTTGTTGAGCGCGCATACGCCCGGAGGCTTCTTGGCGCTGGAGAGAATCAAACATAACAGTACATAAAAGACACAAATCACTACTTACAATAAGCCTGAGAAAAAAGAAAAGTTTTAAATGCCTTCCTAAAGGTAAGGAGGTCCCTGCTATGTCGCAGAGTCAGGGGGAGTGAATTCCACAATGAAGCAGCTAAAAATTGAAAACTGCTACCTCCCTGACGTTTTCTTTTAAAACGAGGGACCTCAAGTAGGTCTTTGTGGGTAGATCTCAAGCTGCGCAGAGGTTGATATCTACGCAGCAGTTGTCTGAGAAACATAGGACCCTTGCCCTCCAAAGCCTTAAACACAGTACAGCCCACCTTGAACATTGCTCTCTGCTCCACAGGCAGCCAATGCAAGGACTCCAGTCCATGTCTAATCGATTCCCACTTCGGGACTTTATAAATAAGTCTCGCAGCTTGATTTTGCAGGTATTGCAATCTTTTCAGTTGGCCAATAGGAGCCCCCAAATAGAGGCCATTTGAAAAATCGATATGAGACAGGACAAGAGCACTGACTGTCTGAATTAAGGCCAAACCTGTGAGGAGATGTGCTATTTTCTTGATCTTCCTCAGTTGGAAAAACCCCGTAGAGACCACTGTTCCAACTTGACTTGCCAAGGAGAGGTCCTCACTGAGAGTCACTCCCAAACTTTTTGTTGTACGGGATTTTTTTGGAGGCGAGCCCATGTCCGATGGCCAAAAACAGGGGCTCCAACTGATTTCACTCTTCCCGGGTAGAATGAGCTCCGTTTTTCCCGGATTTAACTTAAGGTGGTTTAGAGACATCCACCTTTGGATAAAGGACATGGTTGCTCGAAAGTCCTCGGCCGCATTGTCTGAGTTTAGGACAAAAATCAACTGCAGGTCGTCTGCATAATTATATACATCAACCTTAAACTGTTGTAGGGAGAACAAAAGAGGCCGCATATACAAATTAAATAATAAAGGGGACAAGGAAGATCCTTGGGGAACCCCACAGAAAGAAATGTTTTTAGCGGCTGTAAAAGAACCCAGACGGACCGACTGGGTACGTTCTGAAATGAAGGACCTAAGCCAGGCCAAAGCCGAGTCTCGAAGTCCAGCCTGTTCGACACGGTTGACCAGGATGGTATAGCAACCGTGTCGAACGCGGCAGACAGATCTAATAACACCAAGGCCTGGTGCAGGTCCCCATCAGCGTTAGACCTCAAGGTGTTCTGAACGGCCAATATCACTGCCTCGGTGGAATGACCAGGCCGGAAACCTGCCTGGTTAGGTTGTAAATAACCAGAGGCTTCCACAAAACTTGATAGACAATTGGTCACATGGGCCTCCAATATTTTGGATAGGTAAGGCAGTAACGATATTGGTCTATAATTTGAGAGGTCTGAAGAGTCAATGCCGGGTTTCTTTTTTAAAGGGATCAACAAGGCCTGTTTAAAACTATCCGGAACAGTCCCTGACATGAGGGAATTATTAAGCAGAGGAAGCAGGCTATTGGGGATTGCCCGACCAATTTCCCTCATTATTTGAGGAGGGCAGACATCCTGAGGAGATCCAGATTTAACTCTAGTAAGCAAATCTAGGAGGATTTGGTCAGTGATTAAAGGGAAAGAGTGCAAAGTAAGGGGATTAAAAAAGATATAATCTATCGGCGTACAAGCTGGGAGCTTGGATAAAGTATCCTTAATCAACACTATTTTATCATAAAAATAGTCATTCAAGGAGTTGCAAAGAAATTGTGAAGGGACAACCGGGGGAGAAGTTCTTTCATCATTGCACAGCTCAGTCACAATCCTGAAAACTTCTTTCGACTTATTAGTCGCATTAAGTATTTTAGAAGAGAAGTAATCAGTTTTGTGAGTGTGCGGTGTCTTTTGGTAGGCTTTACGAATTAGACAGTATGCAATCCTTGCTTGAGGACAGTAATTGGTACGCCATGTCCTCTCATGTTGCCTCACTTCAAGTTTTAGTTTTCTCAATTCAGGTGTGTACCGCTGATGTGCGCCCACACCGCGTGAGTTATCAAAGCGAGTGAGGGGGACACAGACATTAATGGCCGAATTTAACCATTCTTGAAGCCTACAGTCGGCAGTCTCCACATCCAAGCTCTGCTCTGGCAAGGTAGACTTTAACAAGTTTAAAAAAGCTGAAATGTCCAAAGAGGACCATTTCCGAGTCAGACTGGTAGCCTTCAGCTTGAATTGAGGAACTTTCACAACACAAAATGAGAAACTAATAATAAAATGATCAGACCAACTACATGGTTTAATATCAATAAAATCAATAGGTAGGTTCAATGACCAAATTTGATCGAGACTGTGGCCCTTTTGATGGGTTTGAGTGTCTATGTATTGTGTTAAATTCAGATCACTCAGAAGATCCTTCGTTTCAGCTGCTTGGGGGTCTAATAGTGTGTTATCAAACCAGAGATTTAAATCCCCGATCAGAAGTAATTTAGAATTATTAGTGGCCAGCATGGCCAGTTGCTCAGCGAGAATAGCAGGAAACATAGCCATAGTTTGGGGTGGGCGATATAACAGAACCACCACAAGTGTCCCGTTCACAGTATCCAATTTAGCAACAATATTCTCCACATTAGGTACATCCAAGGAGGAGAGTTGTCTAAGTTGATGTTTCTTATTGGAGATAATGGCCACCCCGCCCCCAATTTTACCTGCCGGTCGTGACACAGACATGATGTAGTAATCAGCAGGCAAGGCAGCCAAGATGTCCGGTAAGGAATCCGGTGTAAGCCAAGTCTCGGTCAAGCTTTGGTAAGCCAAGTCTCGGCCACGTTTTGGTCAAGCTGGAGTCTTCTGACAACTGACTTGTTAGCGCCAAGATACAAGATGTCACAATAGTCAAGTCGGGGCAGAATTACTGCTTGAATGATAGTTAGTCTGGTGCTAGAATCAAAGAGACAGAGGATTTTTTTGAGGCTTCTCATAAGCCTGAAACAGGAGCCAATTACAGATTTAGCTTGGGCCTCAAAGGACAGGGTACTGTCCATGATGACTCCTACGTTGTTAATGGAGGACTTGGGTATGGGGGAGACCCAAGAAAGGAATGCCACAAACACTTGCCTCAAGAAAGCGTCTTTCCCCAATAGAAGGAATTCCATTTTAATTAGCATTCAGGCAGAGGCAGTTGGTATTCATCCATTCTGCAACCGCTAGCAGTCCTCTTAGTAAATTAGACCTGTCCAGCGTCGGGTTAGCTGTAAAAGAGACCACCAACTGAATATCGTTGGCAGAGGATATCATAGCAATCCCTGTAGATTTGATAACCTGTGCCAGAAGTTGGATGTAAACATTAAACAGGTTGGGGCAAACGGAGGAGCCCTGGGGGACACCATGGGGAAGGAACATAAGGTGAGAGTTGTGGGTAGGTGAGATAACCTGGAAGGAGCGTTCAGATAAAAAGAAAGCAAACCGTGACAATGCCACCTCACCTATCCCAATGCTGTGCAGGCACTGCATTAAGATTTATTGTGACACCGCATCAAATGCAATGCTCCGATGCAATAAGATCAAAGCTGAAGAACGGCCTTCGTCCAGGGCACTATGGAGTTGCTCGGTGACTGCAGGAAGCGCAGATTCCATACTATGTCCAGTCCTGAAACCATTTTGAGAAATGTCCAGGATGTGGTTGTCATCCAGGAATTTGCTCAAAATCCCATTGACATGTCTCTCTGTTACCTTTGCAAGAACAGGGAGGAAAGAAATAGCATGTATAGGCTTTGACAATATTTTTAAGTATGCAATACAGCATCGGTAAAAATAAAAAAAATGAAAATATAACGTGATTACGGGTACCTGTTAAGGTGCCCTGATGTGATGACATATTCACGTGCATGCATTACTATGCATGCCTGCAGCATGTGAAGCCACCTTTTGTTTACTTTTTTATTTACTGTTTCAAGGTTGCGGATAGCACTTGGAGCGGTAAGTAAACAAACTTTATTTAAACATATTTGAAAGCTCTTTTCTAAAAACTAAGCAGCCAAGTGCCAAATGGCAACTCCTGGAGTCTCCCAAAAATGTAAACCTGTAAAGAACATATTTTTAATGAACATGACAGGAGGGGTGAGGAGCCACTGAGAAGCAGAGAGAGGGCATTCAAGGAAAGGAGCACAGAGAATGAGGCGGGGAACAGCAGAGGAGCTTGAGGCAGGAGAAAAACAAAACAAAATAAAAAAACCTCAAAATAAGATGGTGTAGCGGCCAGCACTACACCATCTTTTTCCCCTACTGTTATTGCATATTTTTCTGTGCTGATTCCCAATGAAATTTCGTTGAAGTCTCACTATTGTTGCTAAGAAGTTCATTATAGTTCCTACTACTATTCTCTATGCTCATTGTTTGCTATGTAGCTCCTATATATTCATATTGTTTATTATTACTTTTTATACTATTCTCCATGTATATTGTTTGTTATGTAGCATATATTTTAATGCAAATGTGTTATTATTATAAAGGAGAAAGATGTGTACTGCTGCCGGGCTACTCAGAATGAGAGAGAATGGTACAGTGTGGAATATGTAATTGTGAGAGAAAGCGGAGGCTGAATACTGTTGTGCAAAACTAGAGAAACAGACGAGGAAGATTGGTGAAGGAAGTTGTCCAGCGGCGGCCAGCGAGGCTTATTATATCGGATCATAACTAATGAAAGGGGTGTGGAATTTAATAAAATATCCACTTGTCCATGGGGCAGGTGGCGTCATAAATCTACTTGTTGTGTAACAAAATCCACTTGTCCCTTTGGTACCATGTAGTGCGGCAACAAATTATGGCAACAATCTCATTATGTCAGAGCTCTGATATAGCCTCTCTGATTATGTCAGGGCTCATACCATATTAGTGTTTGAATAATTGCAATCCCCTTATGTTTCCAAGTTTCCGCCGATCTACATACTGGGGCTAAAGGTAGTGGTAAGCAATAGTTCCAGGGTTAGAATGCCCTTGAATCTGTGCAACCTACTAACTTGCATGTTTTAAGGGTTTTCAACAACTCTTCTCTAATCTATTCCCATACTGAGAAATGTTGGAAATTTACTCCTGACAATGGCAGAAGTAAACCTTCCAGAGTTGGGGAAAAAAGTGGTTGGAGGGAAAGTAAACTTGCAAAAACTCAGGATTTCGCATGAGCAAATCTACACATGCATATTGCTCATGCTAAAATGCAAAGAAATTTACAAATATTTTCTAGGAATACTATTTCTTGTCCTACTTCTGTACATTCTTGGGAATTCACGAAAGCCGTATAGCTGCACTTTATGCAAGGACATATATCATGGGTGCACTTTTGAGACTTTCTTTAATAATTCGGGCCCTAATTTGGTCTGGCGTTGACCATGAACTTTTGCTTTTATTAAAATACTGTCTCCCTCTCAGTACCGGCTGGCTTCACTGTGATTCACTGTGAGTGACAGCATTCTGCTCTTTCACAAGGAGCATATCGGGAAAATACTAGCATGCATCAACATATGTTACTAAATGATGCTGCAAAGAAGTGGTACCTGAAATTTTACAGTGGTTTAGTGAAAAAAATGTTTCCTGCTATCATTTTTTTATCAACATTTTTTTTTTAAAGCAAAGAATCATCAATGTCCAGTGCCCAGTATTTGTAAAGCGCAAACAATTACCCAAAGGAGTCAAGGCGCTGGGGGTTATCGGGAAGATTAAGCGAGCTATTGCCCTGAGTCACATGGTGCGGGCTGATCTTCCGCTGGCACCAGGGATCGAACTTTGAGCACCAGTGTTCCGGAGTCAGTCGCTCTGGCCGCTGCGCAACACCTCTTCCACTTCAATCTTGCTTGCAAGCTTCTGCAAATATTTGCATCAAATTAGAGAGCATTCTGGGAGCATTGAAAATGTGTGTACACATTGTTATACTGGAACCACTGGTAGGGCTTACAGCATTTACTTAGAGCACTCGCCCTAATAATAAAGGCGTTCAATTAATGAACTATAAATACAAGTTTGAACAGCATTAACATATGGACAAAAATATTACCTTAACTGCTGAGAGCGCCCTTCCCTGGATCCATAATGTGGTAGTGCAAACTGGTAGCCAAAGGGTTTGTGCTGCAGGGGGTTGGGCCTGGACTCCAAACAATATGTCCTGGGTGTTGGGCTATAAGAATTCCACATCCTTCAATTCCTAGGGATAGGGAGGGGGGAAATGGGTGAGTTGGGGGTTGGAGGTGGCGGGAGCAACACAGAGCATGTAGGTGGCATTATTTGTCTGGGAAGGACTGCATGAACTTGTGCTCTTATGGAGTGCTAAAAGACAAAAACAGTGTCCTGAATGTGAGCAGTGGAAGGATACTAGTCCTCCATTGAAAATGATGGTCAATAAGGAGGCATAAGAAGAGGAAGGAAAGCCATTGAAGGCATAGAAACAAAAAATGAGAGTAGGTAGTTGGCTAGCTTTAAGCCCACTATAAGTATGGTATGGTCTACAAAGGATCTTTCTACAAGAGACACCTAAAAGCTTCTATAAGCGAGACCTACAATTAAGTACATTTTGGGGAACTTATTAGCTTTGCCTCTGCCCCCGAAAGGGCCACGTTTACTAGAACCACATGCATTTTAAGTAAAATAATTTACTCAGATACTACTAAGTCTTATTAACTCCTGGGGGTGAGCATTCCCCTCAACCCTGCCTTCTTAGATGTTCCTGCACATCAGTAGCAAGTATTCACCTCCTTAGAGATCTCTGTGTATTGAACTGGTGGCCTATGTTTTGGTGGAACTCATTTTTTTAGGCGTGGCCTTGAGACAGTTTATTTTTATCCCCAGCTTCATGTTCTCACAAAAAATCACAACAAGCATTCGAAAAGCCAGAATGGCCAGCCTTGGCAAGCAGCACATTGTATTTTTAGGTCTCACCTAGACAGCCCATTCGCTGTCTCTTCAAAACCTTTAGTTTTCTATCAGTGGGCTGAGAGACCGCCCATTGCTTACCATTGGTTGGCTTCATTGTCACTCTCATTTGCTTGCTTCTTATATGTCAGTTGCTGTATGCTTCATTCCTAGTCATTTGTTTGTCCTTCACCTGGAGCATGGATGCATTGCTTGTGTCCATCCACTGCTTGTATTTTTAGGCACTACTTGTTTGTTGTATTTAAGCACCCTACCATAGTGTGTGTTTTTCAGCTGGCTTCCTTGTGTACATCTGCCTCCTCCATACTACTTTCTTATCTGTCTGATTGTACACCCCTCCCCTGCCCTCCCTCCTTATGTATGTTGTTCATGTTTGCTTGCCCTCAAGCTCCCTCTCATACATCCCTTTGTTCATTGTCTATGTTGGTTTAGCCCCACCCTGCCTACCTCCTTCAGTTCATTATCTACTGTTTCCCCACCACCCTCCCTCCCTCAGTTCGATGTTTGTATTGGCTTGCCCCCAAATCCCTTCCATCTGTTGGTTGTCTGTGTTGGATGGCTCCCACCTTCACTTCCTCCGCTTGTTATTTATGTTTGGCTTTCTAATACCCTCCCTCCGTTTGTTGTCTGCATTGACTTTCCCCTATCCATTCATTGTCTATTTTGGCTTGAACCCAACATTCAGAACGGGAAACATTGTTTACAACGCAACTTTTACCCCGCAGTGCTATTACAACGCAGGTTTTACAACGAAAACCATTACAACGCATTGCGCAGGGGGGCGCTCTAGGATAGGGAATAGATTTAATTTACTATCCAACACCTTCCCTAGTGTCCACGGGGACTGGAGTTGGAATAGTAAATTTAACTATTCACTATCCAGCACCCCAAAGCGCTATGCGTTGTAATGGTATGCGTTGTAAAAACTGCGTTGTAACAGCATGCGTGGTAAAAGCATGTGTTGTAATGTCATACATCCTTCAGAACTCCATTCATTGTCCATTTTGGCTTGCCCGCCCCTACTCTCCCTCCCGCCTTCTGTTGTCCGTGTTGAACTGACTGCTCCTTCCCACTGTTGTCCTTGTTGGCCCCCACACCCACCATACACCATAAAAGAACAAAATAAATGCTATGACATGGACACTAGACACCACTGCCCACTTTTAAGCATTTTCCCCCCACGTCTTCCGCCCTACCTGTTGCCTCCACTCCACTTTAGTGTTGGCTCCTGCCCCACCCTGCCTCCTGCCAGCAATAAAAAAGCGCTATGACGATACCAGTGCTGACTGCATCATAGTGGAGTTTTAAAATAAGTTCAGGTATTTCTGCAGGGCAACAATACTGCTGTACAACATGGCTAAAAAAAACATTGACAAAAGCAATATCTCATGTAGGTGAGACCTATTGGTTTTGCCAGCCAGCGCTTGTTTAATTTTTTTTTCTTCAAACATACGTAATTATGCAAAAAAAACTGCAAATATATAAAAAAATAAAGAAGTGGCCCCAGCAGCTCGACTGCTCTGTACTTGTGATTAGAAAAAATGCTGTCACTCAAAGTGCAAGTGAGCCAATGGATGGTGTGGGCTGATGCATTGCTCCAAGCTGTATGCTATTCCCCCCTCTCCGTTTATTGGTCCATTCAGTATCGATCACATTTTCTTTCTGCTCACCTACACCATACTGCATGAGGTGATGGGTCGCCCACCTGAGCCATTATCTCTTTCAACTGTGAGTTTTACATAGAGTGTGCATATGCCTAAAAAGTAGTTCGCTTCTGTGTAGGGCTAGAAGGAGGTCAGAGTGACTGTCACAAATACAGTGTGCGGGAGTTGGTCGCAGTCTATGTCACTGTACCATTATCCGGACTGGAAGAATCTCCCAGAGACATGATTGGCAAAAACAGGCGAGTGGGCATTTTCAGTTGTGGGTAGGGTTAGGAGGAGGTCGCAATACCCGTCACAAAGGCTGTGGGAGCAGGCCACAGTGACCGGTCCAAGTGCTGCCTGTGTCCCTGTACCAGGCGGGCAACTAGAGCCAAATTTCAGGGGGGGCTGAAAAATATTTCGGGGGGGGGGCTAATTGTTCCACCTTAGATAGAGTGGCTGTAAGAAGGGGTCAACACACAACAAAAGCCTCATTTGCAAGTAAATGGTCTTTTAAAGACCTGTTAAGTACCCGGGTGCGGCTGCAATAAGATGCTCGCCAGCCCGCGAAGCTGTCTCTGCCCGGGCTGACGGACACGAGGGGGGGGGGGGCTGAAGCCCCGTGAGCCCAATGGGTGTTGCGCGCCTGCGGCCTTTACCTTTATTAAGGTTCGAGGAAGGGCGAAAGCATGCACGTGGGCATTTTCAGTCCTAAGCCATGGACACGCCTCTCTTGAAGAAGAACAATCTGCAGGTATGGGAGTGAGCATGGGGAGCGTGCTTGTAAACCGAAGGCTTGATCAAACAGAGGTGTGCTGTTTCCCAGAAGTCAGTGAGGGAAAACACACAGGTGAGCCCGGGTCAGAGGTCAGGTGCATACCTGGATTCTGGATTAACAGCCATTCCAAACCAGCTGTGCCCAGCCCGATCCCACCGACTGCTGCCCCCTCCCACACATGCCAGAACACGCCCTCCTCTCCACCCCCCATACATTCAGAAACCCCGCATTAATGCCTTAATCCTGAGGTGAAGGCCGCCCAGGGAGGAGAAATGCCGCAAAAAGAAAGAAGGCTGCAAATTATTCACGTGGCTGTTCTAAGGACACAGATGCAAGTCTGAATAGCTCGTCGGAAATCTCTCTTGACAGTCCTTATCTGTTATTTACTTTGTTACACAAAGCGCCAGCATGTCGCCGCGCTGCAGCTTTGAGGCGCTTATCTGTACATTAGAAACCTTTATATAGTGACTGTGAGTAGTGAAATGTATATTAAACTCGCATGGTTTATATACTGAGAGGGGCCGAACGGGGGAGAGCGAGGGGACAGCAGAAGACACGAAAGAGACAAAGGCCAACGGGGAGGCAGGCAGGGAGGCAACATGATTGCAAAAGACGAGTGGGAGGGAAAGTGAGCGAGTGACAGAGGCACACTGGGAAGCAGGCAGTGAGACAAAATGACTTCAAAAGACGAGTGGGAGAGAGAGCGAGTGATAGAGGCACACTGGGAGGCAAAATGATTGCAAAAGACGAGTGGGAGGGAAAGAGAGCGAGTGGCAGAGGCAAACTGGGAAGCAGCAGGCAGTGAGACAAAATGACTTCAAAAGACGAGTGGGAGAGAGAGAGCGAGTGGCAGAGGCAAACTGGGAGGCAACATGATTGCAATAGACGAGTGGGTGAGAGAGCGAGTGATAGAGGCAAACTGGCAGGCAGGCTGTGGGACAAAATGATTACAAAAGACGCGTGGGGGAGAGAGAGAGAGGGACAGAGGCAAACTGGGAGGCAGGCAGTGAGACAAAATGACTTCAAAAGACTAGTGAAAGAGAGTGCGAGTGATAGAGGCACACTGGGAGGCAAAATGATTGCAAACGACGAGTGGGTGAGAGAGCGAGTGGCAGAGGCAAACTGGGACGCAGCAGGCATTGAGACAAAATGAATTCAAAAGACTAGTGGGAGAGAGAGCGAGTGATAGAGGCACACTGGGAGACAAAATGTTTACAAAAGACGAGTGGGTGAGAGAGCGAGTGAAAGAGGCAAACTGAGGCAAAATGATTGCAAAAGACGAGTGGGTGAGAGAGCGAGTGAAAGAGACAAACTGAGGCAAAATGATTGCAAAAGACGAATGGGTGAGAGAGCGAGTGATAGAGGCAAACTGAGGCAAAATGATTGCAAAAGACGAGTGGGTGAGAGAGCGAGTGATAGAGGCAAACTGAGGCAAAATGATTGCAAAAGACGAATGGGTGAGAGAGCGAGTGATAGAGGCAAACTGAGGCAAAATGATTGCAAAAGACGAGTGGGTGAGAGAGCGAGTGAAAGAGGCAAAATGAGGCAAAATGATTGCAAAAGACGAATGGGTGAGAGAGCGAGTGATAGAGGCAAACTGAGGCAAAATGATTGCAAAAGACGAGTGGGTGAGAGAGCGAGTGAAAGAGGCAAAATGAGGCAAAATGATTGCAAAAGACGAATGGGTGAGAGAGCGAGTGATAGAGGCAAACTGAGGCAAAATGATTGCAAAAGACGAGTGGGTGAGAGAGCGAGTGATAGAGGCAAACTGAGGCAAAATGATTGCAAAAGACGAGTGGGTGAGAGAGCGAGTGATAGAGGCAAACTGGCAGGCAGGCCGTGAGACAAAATGATTGTAAAAGACGAGTGGGAGAGAGAGAGCGAGTGATAAAGGCAAACTTGGAGGCAAAATTATTGCAAACGACGAGTGGGAGAGAGAGAGGGACAGAGGCAAACTGGGAGGCAGGCAGTGAGACAAAGTTGAGTGCCTGCAGGAAGCAGGGAACTAGCTATCATCAGTAGAGTTGGTGCAGTGGGAATAGGGCCCAGAGGTGTGAGGAGCTAATTGTGCACCAACTATGGTTGACTTTTGCTACCAAACGTGGGGGGTGCTAGGGGCATTTTCCATGCTGCCACAGACAGGCAGTCAGAGAGTCAACCAGAAGGACAGAGAAATAGGCAAGCAGAGCCAGAGAAGCACAAAGGCTGAGAGTGATAAGCTGACACTGATGTGAGAAGTTGGCCTGATGTGCAGTGCTCACTATTCTAGTGATCACTATATATCAGTCCAAACAACCCTTATTGATGATTGGTTGTAAGTCAACCTTATAGACCAGCTATCCTAGTAGCATGGATACGAGCAGTCTAAGGCTAAGACTCTAGAGGGCGTGTTAAGCCAGCTGTTTTACCATCACATTACCCCTTGAACACCCAGTGAAAGGACACCACACAAGTGTTATGAAAATAAACAATGTATTTATTAGAATCACAACAACCCTGTACTCTTTATGAGGACAGGGTGCTAAGCACACAACAAAACTCTTACGAAAATACTTAAGTTAGCACGTTATACACAAATGCCCGAGGGGCACGAAAAACCATATACTTTAAAAGTGGAATGCGAATTACTAGCAGGTAAGTAACAGTTCTAATAGGCTTTGGAATCGCTAGGACTTGACTAGGGAATCATTAGATTACTGCTAGGAGGCCCAGGGGACTCGGGTGCAGAGTGTGCACTCTCACGCGGGATGCGGGACAAAGTCTATGGAGGCTAGTAAAGGCAAAGTTAGTGTTCACGGGCGAACCCGACCTGGTGGGAAGAAAACGACAGTGGATCCTGACCCTAGGATAGTGAGGCTATGCTGGGACACCGAAGTGCCGAAGTTACCTAGCCCAGGGGCTGCAGCTGCATAGGTCTGAAAAGACGTCGGGGATCTCGTTGCCGGACCAGGAGCCTGGAAGGAAGAAGTTGCTGGCAGGCGACCAGTGAAGGAAAGTTCGATGGATCCAAGCCTGGATCAAGGAAGAAGAAAACCTGAAAGCAGAGGGGACCAAGTTCTTGAATCACTAGCCAGTGATTAAATGGGCACCAGGATGGCACCGGGCGAAGTCACCGCGGTCAGGTGAGTGGGCGCTGCTGGGCTCTGCAGTCTCTCGGACCAGGAGGCATTGTCGGCGACCAGGATGGAGGTGCGAGCTGTCCCACGAAGGATGAAGTCGTTGGCGTCGAAGTTACCCAGGATTGGGCAACAAGCCTTGGCTAATTCAAGCCCACGCGGTGGACTCAAAATGGCGTCTTGAGTGGACCAGGAGGGTCCGGGGTGCTCCTCTTCTGGAAGGGAGCAAGGGCCAGTCTGGAGCAACCAGACCAGTAGCAGAAATGTCGTCGGGCGTCGTCAGGAAGGCCACAAGCCAGCGGGCTAGTAGCCAAACAACGCGGTGAGCAGTAAAAAGCAGAAGGGCCCCACGCAGATCGTGGAGATGCAGGGGGGCTGCTCTTCGGTGCTGGAGCTGCTCAGGGTGGGGGCTTCTCGGACCCCACAGCACTCACCAGGAATTCACTCGGCGGGCTTGCTGGAAAGAAGTCGTGCAGTCTTGCAGATGGCCGGTCCCTTGAGGTCTCGTCGCACCCACGGTTCTCAGCTGGGCTGTAGAGGTGGGTAGAGGTCAGAGGTGCCAGGGAAGCCGGTTCTCGTCGAGCTGGGCAGTCGGATTCCGGAGGAAGGACTTGCAGCAGACCGCAGTGTTCTTAGATGGTGCCTGCGGATGCAGGGTGACTACTCCTTAGTCACAAGGGAGAAATCTTAGGAAGAAGTCTTGAGTTCCTTTCGCAGAAAGTAGTTTCAGGATTCAAAGATGATCTGATTTGGAAGGGGGCCAGTCTCTACCTTTATCCTGTAAAAAGGGGCTGGCACGCGACTAAGTCCTGCCCTAAGGGTGGGACTAGGAGGGGGGTGGTTACACCCACTTCCTTGGCGGGCTTTTCCCCAGCACAGGGTCTGGAGTGACCCTGGAACTGGTTCAAGCCGGCCTATGCACAGTGAGCACCGGGGTGCCACTTGCTGTCACCTTCCTCTAAAGCCCTGCCTACCTACAATACACAAAACCCTGTCTGGGACGGTGCTGGCACCGCCCCTGGCAGGAAACCCTTTGTCCTTATCTCCTGCTCTGGGAGGACTCCCAGCAGCAGGAGGGCAGACTTGTGTCTCGGTGGCAGCATCCATTTTGTGGATGCTAAGGCTCTGTCTGACTTTTAACCGGGTTATAGGTTACAGGCATGTCGTGTCCCTCTAGAAGGGTGGAATGCTAACCCCGTCGCCAGAATTGGCGAGGGGTTAGTATTCCAATTCGTATGACACCTTACTCGACATGTTTTGATAAAGCGATACCAGAGTTGGCACATAACCGCGAGGATTATAATGCACTTAAGAGTATATGGTATGCGATATCATGGAAACGGCTAAGGGATGGATCCCGAAAGCCGCAGACAGGCTCAGCTCATGCTAGAGCACCATCTCACACGATTCCAAGCACTCTGCCTTCAGGATTGTTAAGGCCTGCTATAGGAGTGACTGATAGGAGATCTGTGTGTCCATTTTTAGGGTTAGATATAGGTATACTATATCTAAAGCAAAGGGTGAGTACACCACCTTGCCCCAGCTGTCGTGCAGCCAGTTGTGTCAGTTTTAGTTAGTCAATCCAGGGGTGGCACAATACATGCTTCAGCCCCTGGGAGACTTCTGGGTGCACCTCAGCCCTGGGTACAGGGACTTGGAGAGGGCCCAGTGCCAATTCAGTACCTGAGTACAATTTGGATAGAGAGAACAGCTAGGCTGTGGGTCTGATTAGCAGGCCCACAGCCAGGGAAAGTCGTAAACCAGTGCAGCAAAAAGCAAAAATCTGGGTGATCATAGGATTGCAGACCCTACTCTCCTACATGACCCCCCCCCAAACTTTGGGACAATAAGCTAACCTTGACCAGGTGAGTCTTCTTGTTCTAAGTGGAAATACCTGGAGAGCCCATCAGCATTGCTGTGATCAGTCCCAGGTCTATGCTCCACTGTAAAATCCATCCCCTGTAGGGAAATGGACCACCTAAGCAGTTTGGGGTTTTCACCCTTCATCTGATTTAGCCACAAGAGGGGCTTATGGTCTGTCTGAATGGTGAAGTGAGTGCCAAACAAGTAGGCCCTCAGCTTCTTCAGGGCCCAGACCACAGCAAAGGCCTCCCTCTCAATAGCTGACCAATTTTTCTCTCTGGGTGTCAACCTTCTACTAATGAAAGCAATAGGCTGATCATTACCATCAAAATTCAGTTGAGACAGAACAGCTCCCACACCCAACTCAGAAGCATCTGTTTGGACAATGAATGGCTTGGAGTAATCTGGACTCTTGAGGATAGGTGCTGTGCACATGGCCTGCTTTAGGTCATTGAATGCTTTCTGACAGCTTGCTGTCCACTGAACTTTCTTTGGCATCTTCTTGCTTGTCAGGTCATTAAGGGGGGTCACTATGGACCCATAGTTTCTGACAAACTTCCTATAGTACCCAGTCAGGCCCAAGAAAGCTCGAACCTGAGTCTGGGTGATTGGAGGAGTCCAGTCCTTGATGGCCTGTATCTTACTCTCCAGTGGCTGACCCTGGCCTCCACCTACAAGGTGGCCCAGGTATACAACCTGTGACTGCCCTATCTGGCACTTTGTGGCCTTGATAGTGAGGCCTGCCTTTTGCAGGGCCTCCAACACTTTCCTCAGGTGGACCAGGTGATCCTCCCAGGTGGAGCTAAAGACAGCAATATCGTCCAGATATGCTGCACAGAAGTCATCCAGCCCAGTGAGGACTTGATTCACCAACCTTTGGAAGGTGGCAGGTGCATTTTTCAGTCCAAAGGGCATTACCACAAATTGATAATGCCCTCCAGGGGTAGAAAATGCTGTCTTGGGTTTGGCTTCCTCAGCTAACCTGATTTGCCAATACCCAGCTGTCAAATCAAATGTGCTTAAGAAGTTGGCAGAAGCCAATCTATCTATAAGCTCATCTGCTCTTGGTATTGGGTGGGCATCAGTCTTAGTGACTGCATTGAGGCCTCTGTAGTCTACGCAAAACCTCATCTCTCTCTTACCACCCTGGGTGTGAGGCTTTGGCACTAGAACTACTGGGCTAGCCCAAGGGCTATCTGAGGGCTCAATGACTCCCAGTTCCAACATTTTCTGCACTTCAGTTTTGATGCAGTCTCTAACATGATCAGGCTGTCTGTAGATTTTACTCTTGACAGGCAGACTGTCTCCAGTGTCAACATCATGGGTACACCAATCAGTTTGGCTGGGTGTCAGAGAGAACATATGTCTGAAGGATTGCAGAACTTGCCTGCAATCCTGTTGCTGATGTTCAGTGAGGCTGCCACAAAAGACAACACCATCAACTGACCCATCATCAGGATTCTGAGTGAGCAGGTCTGGGAGAGGGTCACTCTCTTCCTCCTGTCCCTCATCTGTGGCCATGAGCAAGCTCATGTCCTTCCTGTCAACATATGCCTTGAGCCTGTTAACATGGAGCACTCTGAGAGGGCTCCTGGGAGTTCCAAGGTCCACCAAGTAGGTAACCTCTCCCTTTTGCTCAATGATGGTGTGGGGCCCAGACCATTTGTCTTTCAGAGCTGCTGGGGCCACTGGCTCCAGCACCCACACCTTCTGTCCTGGCTGGTACACAGTCAGTACAGCCTTTTGGTCATGCCAAGCTTTTTGAAGTTCCTGGCTGGCCTCAAGGTTTTTAGATGCCTTTTCCATATACTCAGCCATCCTGGAGCGGAGACCAAGTACATAGTCCACTATGTTGGTTGCAGGCTTTTTGAGAGGTCTCTCCCATCCTTCCTTCACCAAACACAGGGGTCCTCTTACAGGATGCCCATACAGAAGCTCAAAAGGGCTGTAGCCAACCCCCTTCTGTGGGACCTCTCTGTAAGCAAACAAGAGGCAGGGGATCAGGACATCCCATCTTCTCCTAAGAGGTTCAGGTAGTCCATGAATCATCCCTTTCAGGGTCCTGTTGAATCTCTCAACAAGCCCATTGCATTGTGGATGATAGGGTGTGGTGAACTTGTAGTTCACACCACACTCTTTCCACATGGCAGTCAGATATCCTGACATGAAGTTTGTACCTCTGTCAGAAACGACCTCCTTAGGGAAACCCACTCTGGAGAACACTCCAACTAGGGCTCTTGCCACTACAGGGGCTGTAGTGGTCCTAAGGGGAATAGCCTCAGGATACCTGGTGGCATGGTCCACCACCACCAGTATAAACTTGTGTCCTGATGCTGTCTGGGGTTCCATTGGACCAACAATGTCAATCCCCACTCTTTCAAAGGGAACCCCCACCACAGGTAGTGGTATGAGGGGGGCCTTTGTTGTGCCACCTGACTTACCACTGGCTTGGCAAGTGACACATGAGCGACAAAACTCCTTGGTATTCTCATTCATATGGGGCCAGTGAAAGTGTGAGACAAGCCTGTCCCAAGTCTTTGTCTGACCTAAATGACCTGCAAGGGGAATCTCATGGGCCAAGGTGAGAAGGAAACCTCTCAGAGACAAGGGGATGACCAGCCTCCTGGTTGCACCAGGCTTGGGGTCTCTTGACTCAGAGTACAGGAGTCCATCTTCCCAGTATACCCTGTGGGCACCTGTGGCATTCCCTGCAGCCTCAGCAGCAGCCTGCTGTCTGAGGGGTTCAAGGGAAGGGCAGCTCAACTGTTCCTTCCCCAGGTCTGCTCTGGAGGGTCCCCCTGAGCCCAGAAACTCAACTTGATCAAGTTCAAGCTCTTTAGGCTCAGTTTCCCTCAGCTCTTCTAGATCAGCCTCCTCAGAGACTTGATCCTCAACCTGGGGCAAGGGGGAAGGCAAAGCCTTACCCTTACTGCTCTTCTTCTTGGGAGGTGTCTGGTCCATAATTTCAGGATCCAGCACCTGTTCAGTGGGGCATCTTCTGGCCTGTGACCTAGTCACAGCAAGCACATGTGCTGGCAAGCCTAACATCTCCATGTGAGTCCTCT
This sequence comes from Lissotriton helveticus, assembly GCF_964261635.1. Taxonomy (NCBI): domain Eukaryota; kingdom Metazoa; phylum Chordata; class Amphibia; order Caudata; family Salamandridae; genus Lissotriton; species Lissotriton helveticus. The sequence continues at coordinate 1,327,085,155 of NC_136068.1, read as the reverse complement.
GCTCCACTTCTGACCATTGTGATGACTCCAAATCATTGCCCAACAAACAATCAACTGGGAGGTCTGAACTGACTACAACTTTCTTTTGTCCCTTTACTCCACCCCAGGAGAAAGCCACAATTGCCACACTATGACTAGTAGTGACATTGCTGGCATTGGTCACCAGGAAATCAGTACCTGGCATGATCTGTCCAGGGTCCACAAAGTTAGGTGTCACCATGGTGACACTGGCACAAGTGTCCCTATAGGCCTGAGCCATTTTGCCATTAATCAAAGGTGTCTGCCTGTATTTGCCCAAAGTATTGGGACTTATTTCAGGGGACATATCCATATCCCCTGTACAGACAAGGACAGCCTGAGTGAGTGTGCCAACTAAGTTGTCAGACCCCTCAGTACCCAAGGTTAACCCAACTAATGCCTTGGGAGTGACACTACCACTACTGACTGTACTAGGGGGTGCAGTTGCTTTAGGAGCTGTAGTGGCAGGAGTTTGTCCTCCTCCTCTTTTGGTGCACTCACTAAACCAGTGAGATTTACTTTTGCAGTACTGGCACCACCTTTTTGACTGGCCTTCTTGAGTCTTCTTCTTCTGGGAAGCCTGACCCCCACCCTCTTTGGTTTGTTGGGGACCTGGTGAAGACTTCTGGTCATTTTGCTCATTCTTAACATTACCCTTCTGGTCTGCTTTCTTCTGACCACCCTGGTTCTGGTTCTGGTTCTGCTTGATCCTTGTCCTGACCCATTTGTCTGCCTTCTTTCCCAATTCTTGGGGAGAGGTCAGATCTGAATCAACAAGGTGCTGGTGCAGCAACTGGTTCTGACAATTGTTCAAAATTTGTTCTCTCATCATTAGATTATACAATCCTGTGTAATCTGTAACCTTGCTACCCAGCAACCAGCCCTCCAAAGCCTTAGTGGCACAATCCACAAAATCAGACCAGTCCTGAGACTGAGTTTTCTGGGTGTCTCTGAACAGCAACCTGTACTGCTCAGTGGTTAAACCAAACCCATCAACCAGTGTATTCTTCAGGACCTGGTAATTGTTAGCATCCTCCACTCTTGTAGTGAGGAGCTTATCTCTACCTTTACCATCAAAGGAGAGCCACAGTATAGCTGCCCACTGACTCTGGGGAATGTTCTGCACAGTGCAGGCCCTCTCCAGAGCAGCCATCCATTTCTGGATGTCATCCCCTTGCTTAAAGGGGGGCACTATTTTAGTCAGGTGTTTAGTATCTAAACCCTTCTCTCTATCTCTTGGGAGATTGCTGCCACCAGTGGGAGCTAGCCCACTCATCTGCTGCTCTCTTGCCAGGGCAAGCTTCTCTTTGGCCAGGGCAATTTCTTCCCTTTCAATCCTCAGTTCAGCTTGTCTCATCCTAGCCTCATGCTCCTTTCTCTGAGGGGAAGTAAATCTCCTCGGTGGAGGATTCCTTCTCCCCTGAGAAGAGGCATTAGAGTGCAGAGACCTATTGGAGTCCCTAGAAAGAGATCTATCTCTCCTAACTCCAAGGTTAGGCCCACTTCGGGTTAGTACTGGGGGGCCCCCAGATCCTAGCCCAAGTAAGTCTAAGTTGGTCCTAGTTAGCCTTCTGACTACCTCAAGACCCTTGTCTACCTCATCCCCAGAGAGTACCTCCTGATCCTCCTCCTCAACTGCTGAATCAGTGTTGGGGAGGTCTGGATCCCCAGAGGTTCCCTCTAAGGCTGGCATGCTCTCATGTAACTGAGAGAGCTTTCTGGCATCATATGTCTCTAAGAGACCTATCAGAAAGGGAATGGTGGGGTTAGACCCCTGCTTCAGTTTCCTGGAGACACAGATTTGTCTCATCTCCTGAAAACTGAGAGCTGCATATCTTGAAGTGACCTGTGGAGGGTCAACACTGACCAGGGGAGTCTCAGTAGAGTCCCCCTGAGTCGACATGCTTTTCTAGTGAGGTGTAAGTGGTGCACTTACCTACACTATATGTTTGCCTACTGATCCCTTGCTAGAGTTGTAGTTTAGGGTGTGCTAGGCCCTAGGAGCTACAACAGCTGGTTCAGTAGAACTCAGAGTATTCTAAGCTAAGTTATATGTACCTTTAGTACTTATGTGATCTTTCACAAGATATTCTTAGGGCATGTGTGGTAAAACAACAGCAAGCTCAAATCCCAACCGCTGCTCACCAATGTGAGAAGTTGGCCTGATGTGCAGTGCTCACTATTCTAGTGATCACTATATATCAGTCCAAACAACCCTTATTGATGATTGGTTGTAAGTCAACCTTATAGACCAGCTATCCTAGTAGCATGGATACGAGCAGTCTAAGGCTAAGACTCTAGAGGGCGTGTTAAGCCAGCTGTTTTACCATCACATTACCCCTTGAACACCCAGTGAAAGGACACCACACAAGTGTTATGAAAATAAACAATGTATTTATTAGAATCACAACAACCCTGTACTCTTTATGAGGACAGGGTGCTAAGCACACAACAAAACTCTTACGAAAATACTTAAGTTAGCACGTTATACACAAATGCCCGAGGGGCACGAAAAACCATATACTTTAAAAGTGGAATGCGAATTACTAGCAGGTAAGTAACAGTTCTAATAGGCTTTGGAATCGCTAGGACTTGACTAGGGAATCATTAGATTACTGCTAGGAGGCCCAGGGGACTCGGGTGCAGAGTGTGCACTCTCACGCGGGATGCGGGACAAAGTCTATGGAGGCTAGTAAAGGCAAAGTTAGTGTTCACGGGCGAACCCGACCTGGTGGGAAGAAAACGACAGTGGATCCTGACCCTAGGATAGTGAGGCTATGCTGGGACACCGAAGTGCCGAAGTTACCTAGCCCAGGGGCTGCAGCTGCATAGGTCTGAAAAGACGTCGGGGATCTCGTTGCCGGACCAGGAGCCTGGAAGGAAGAAGTTGCTGGCAGGCGACCAGTGAAGGAAAGTTCGATGGATCCAAGCCTGGATCAAGGAAGAAGAAAACCTGAAAGCAGAGGGGACCAAGTTCTTGAATCACTAGCCAGTGATTAAATGGGCACCAGGATGGCACCGGGCGAAGTCACCGCGGTCAGGTGAGTGGGCGCTGCTGGGCTCTGCAGTCTCTCGGACCAGGAGGCATTGTCGGCGACCAGGATGGAGGTGCGAGCTGTCCCACGAAGGATGAAGTCGTTGGCGTCGAAGTTACCCAGGATTGGGCAACAAGCCTTGGCTAATTCAAGCCCACGCGGTGGACTCAAAATGGCGTCTTGAGTGGACCAGGAGGGTCCGGGGTGCTCCTCTTCTGGAAGGGAGCAAGGGCCAGTCTGGAGCAACCAGACCAGTAGCAGAAATGTCGTCGGGCGTCGTCAGGAAGGCCACAAGCCAGCGGGCTAGTAGCCAAACAACGCGGTGAGCAGTAAAAAGCAGAAGGGCCCCACGCAGATCGTGGAGATGCAGGGGGGCTGCTCTTCGGTGCTGGAGCTGCTCAGGGTGGGGGCTTCTCGGACCCCACAGCACTCACCAGGAATTCACTCGGCGGGCTTGCTGGAAAGAAGTCGTGCAGTCTTGCAGATGGCCGGTCCCTTGAGGTCTCGTCGCACCCACGGTTCTCAGCTGGGCTGTAGAGGTGGGTAGAGGTCAGAGGTGCCAGGGAAGCCGGTTCTCGTCGAGCTGGGCAGTCGGATTCCGGAGGAAGGACTTGCAGCAGACCGCAGTGTTCTTAGATGGTGCCTGCGGATGCAGGGTGACTACTCCTTAGTCACAAGGGAGAAATCTTAGGAAGAAGTCTTGAGTTCCTTTCGCAGAAAGTAGTTTCAGGATTCAAAGATGATCTGATTTGGAAGGGGGCCAGTCTCTACCTTTATCCTGTAAAAAGGGGCTGGCACGCGACTAAGTCCTGCCCTAAGGGTGGGACTAGGAGGGGGGTGGTTACACCCACTTCCTTGGCGGGCTTTTCCCCAGCACAGGGTCTGGAGTGACCCTGGAACTGGTTCAAGCCGGCCTATGCACAGTGAGCACCGGGGTGCCACTTGCTGTCCCCTTCCTCTAAAGCCCTGCCTACCTACAATACACAAAACCCTGTCTGGGACGGTGCTGGCACCGCCCCTGGCAGGAAACCCTTTGTCCTTATCTCCTGCTCTGGGAGGACTCCCAGCAGCAGGAGGGCAGACTTGTGTCTCGGTGGCAGCATCCATTTTGTGGATGCTAAGGCTCTGTCTGACTTTTAACCGGGTTATAGGTTACAGGCATGTCGTGTCCCTCTAGAAGGGTGGAATGCTAACCCCGTCGCCAGAATTGGCGAGGGGTTAGTATTCCAATTCGTATGACACCTTACTCGACATGTTTTGATAAAGCGATACCAGAGTTGGCACATAACCGCGAGGATTATAATGCACTTAAGAGTATATGGTATGCGATATCATGGAAACGGCTAAGGGATGGATCCCGAAAGCCGCAGACAGGCTCAGCTCATGCTAGAGCACCATCTCACACGATTCCAAGCACTCTGCCTTCAGGATTGTTAAGGCCTGCTATAGGAGTGACTGATAGGAGATCTGTGTGTCCATTTTTAGGGTTAGATATAGGTATACTATATCTAAAGCAAAGGGTGAGTACACCACCTTGCCCCAGCTGTCGTGCAGCCAGTTGTGTCAGTTTTAGTTAGTCAATCCAGGGGTGGCACAATACATGCTTCAGCCCCTGGGAGACTTCTGGGTGCACCTCAGCCCTGGGTACAGGGACTTGGAGAGGGCCCAGTGCCAATTCAGTACCTGAGTACAATTTGGATAGAGAGAACAGCTAGGCTGTGGGTCTGATTAGCAGGCCCACAGCCAGGGAAAGTCGTAAACCAGTGCAGCAAAAAGCAAAAATCTGGGTGATCATAGGATTGCAGACCCTACTCTCCTACAACTGAGATCCACGTACAAAGGCAGACAGAAGGACCAAGGGATGTGTGGATGGATGGGGTACAGAGCCCTTATAGCAAGTGCCCGCTGGGTGCATGAGACCAGGAGAAGGCTCAGGCAATATCATGTTGCTGAGGGAGGCAGCTGAAAGGAACTGTGTGGCTGATCCTTAATCACTGCAGCTGCTTGCTTCTCTTGCAGCAGGCACACAACAGCAGCCTTCAGGAGCATGTCTGCCTCTGTGCCTCACAAAGAACATAAAGAACATTGTGTGGCTGTTGGTGGATCTAACGCGTGCATTGTGACTGTGATCGCAACATGGCATGGGTTGTCTATCTTTGGTCTCGTCATGAAGAGGATGTCTGTCCGTCTGGCTCAAAAGGAGCAAGGTATCTGTCTCTAAGGCACATCCGATGCTTGATGCCTGCCACTGAGGCCAGCCACAAGCATGGTGCCCATCTTGGAGGCCAATGGAGAGTATGGTTTTCACCCCACAGGACCATTAGGCGCACGTTTGTCGCTTTGAGGCCCATGAAAAGCATGGTGTCTGTTCTGTAGACCAATATCGTTTATGACGGAGCATGGTGTCTGCCTCAAGAGCATAAAGCCCACCGGGCGCTTCATGTGGGTGTCATCAAGAGCCTGCTGTCAAGCAGTGGCCCATCAGGAGCCTTCCATATGGAATCCTCAATTTCTTAATGAACTTGCTCAGTATATGTTTGAGGTGCTGTGAAAATTCAGTTTTCTGGAGATACACATCGACAGAGATATCAAGAGGCCCAGTGTCAAGTGTGACACTGTTAGTAAACCCTGGCCCTTTTGGCAAGAATTGTGTATACCTTACATTTATACCCAAATGTATACCCCAAAAATTTTAATCGCATGTCTCAGAATAGAAAGAACTCCTGGAATAAAGGTTAGGATTGGCTAATAGTGGCAAATATGACCTTCTGCTACTTTGCTGCAAGGTATCAAAAGTCGAGCTTCAGTTCTGCTTGTGAATTGTGGAAAAGTAAATTTTGCCATGTTCTGTGTCCCTACGCCTCATCCATCATGTGTTATGTGTGCATGACCAATATGCATATGTTATTCCCCATTTCTGATTAAAGACGCAATTACAGTTGTGTCCACCTCTAGTATGTTAGTTTCCAGTCCTCGTGAATACTACGAATATCAGGCCTATGTAAGTAATGTTGCCACGTTTCTCAGTGTGCACGTTATTCAATTATAAAGTCCCCGTTTCTAGGCCTCAAGAGGGCCCGGACCACAGATTCAGCTCCTGTCTCCTGAAAGCCTCGCTGAGGAGCGATACAGCCCCCACCTGTATCCTCGACCCTTCACTTACTTCCTGCTTCGCAGTGCCCGGTACACCCCGGCTCTGCCTCTGAGTCTGCCAAAAGTATGTTATAGTTCCAGCTATCAGTTCAGTCCTCCTCTTCTGCATTCCTAAGCTACTGAACTGCATCAATAGTTTCCGTCATTGTCTAGCCTACTCGGCTCCACGTTAGAGAAATACTGTATTTAATGGTCATTTAATATTCTTCACGCACTACATGTAGAATAATGCATGGTCCAGTCTTAGAATCAGGTTAGCCTCTCCCCTCATGACTTCTAGTTCATATCGACATGTTCCCTAAACATTAGATACCAGATAGGGTTTAGGTACATGTCGCTCCGACCCTCCAGACTCTAGTCTCTGCTCCTAGCACAGAGTTCGTAGCCCCCAGCTTCTCCTAGTAATACGTCATTGCTAGTTTCCGCGCACCATTAGGTTAGAGGTCCCGGCTCCTTAGGTAGCCCCCTCCAATGTTTCCGCCCATTCATGACATATTCTGTTACGTTTTGCATCACATGTCTATGTATACTCCCAGTTACACCTCTTTTTACTGTTATCTCTCGCGACTGTTACGAGTCACGCCTTCTACTCCACCCACTGTTACGCCTACTGCAATGTAATGCTATGTGTTTGCGCTATGTATATAAATGAATGTCTTGTTATTAAATGTTAGCGCGCTCATCCCAGACCTAGCCCCAGCAGCTGCTGGGCCTTTTTTCCCCTGCTGGGCCTTTTTTCCCCTGCTGGGTCCCAGTTGTCCTGCTGGGCCCTGTCATTCTGTTCCTATGCAGGTTGTCCTGATCCTGTCCTTATGCTGTAATAAACCTGCAGAAACTCCTACTACCTCGAATCTTGACTCTTATTTATTGAGCTATCTGTTATTCATTCATTCATCCAAAAATAGGGTATTATTTATTTATTTACCACATAATGGCGCCCGAATAGGGACTTGCCCTTTCCCCACGCGTCGGTGAAGCCACGCCGACCCCCTGACCCTCTGCAGTCGTGACGGAACCATACTGGCCAAGTGCAGATATTTCTGCTTCAAGTATCCCTCAGGCCCACGGAGGAGACGGAGGAGGCGGTCCAGCATCCGAACGAGACGGTGGAGGAACGCGGCGAGTCCCGACCAGAGCCCAAGCCAAGAGTCCAAGGTCCGAGGTATCCGGAGGTCCACCCGTAACTGAAGTCCGAAGTCCGAAGTTCGTCGTCGTAGTCCAGTCCCGTCCGAGGCCTTCCGTTCCGTGCTGCCCGGTGAGTACCATTGCTGGGGTAGTGTCTAGACAGGGTCAGTCTAAATTGACTCCTGGTCCGTGGGTTGGTGGTACCCAAGCTCACAAACGAAGTGTTCACCTAGGTGGATACGGGTCTTGATGTGTTCCTTTATGGGACCGGTATGTTCCGTACTGTTATAGCAGTGCATCCAGTAACTCTAGTCTGTTCCGTTCTCGAGAAATTCTGTTCTGTTTCTGTTTTCAGTTTTTCAGGTAGTATTCTGTTCGAACTGTTATTTATAATGTTGTTTAATGTATTTCCAATGTCGTGGTATGCCTGAATTGTTTTCCCAATTGTTATTGTTTTTCGTGTATTGTATTGTGTTCCGATTCAAGTTTAGAATGCCGCTCTTTTCAAAGTTACGTCAGTTAAAAACTAGAAAGGGTCTGCTGGAAGCAGCAGTTCCTGTTCCGCCTAGGGACAGTCCAGGTCACTTTATGTATCAGAAACATGGCATAAACGCCATATTGTATCTAGATTTATGGGTAGAGTATACCAAACAGTTGGAAGAAAAGTATAGATGGCCCGTATCGGGTACATGGGATGCCGAATGTATCATGCGAATAGAAGAAGCATTATGGAAAAAGAAAGCCAGACAGTCACAGAAAGATGCCATCGAGTTATGGCGTAAGGAAGCTCATAAAAGAACGGAAAAGGAAGTCAGAAAGTCAGAGTTAAGTAGAGAATCCCAAGAACGAGCCCAAGAAAGAGAATTAATCGAGATAGGTGAACAAGTCAAAACCGAACAGTCAGACAGACAGAGGCATGCCCTTATTAAGGGTATGTATCCTCTCCTTGCCGAAGGCTTGCCAAAAGCGACCCCAGAGGCACCCAGTAATTTCCCGCCACCATTAGTTCCGACCAAGCTACGTCACAAACCGACCGCAGCTGATATTTTTATTTCGTCCTATTTGGACGACACAGTCCCCGAATATGCAAATCCAGTTCGCGCTCCACCAGTCCCTGTAAATCAGGCACTTCCCGTTTCTCCAGACACCGGAGTACCTGTTACGGTACCCCCGGGTCAGCCTGTCATACAAGTTCAGCCCACGTTACAATTACCGACCCTGCAAGCACGAAGAATGTCAGTCGACGATTCTAGTCTAGGGGCCGCAGGAGGGGCTACTCCTCAAACCCCGCCGCCACACAAGCGTTTATCAGCACTCGAATTACATGCTCAAGCATCACAGCGTACTCCTAAAAGTAATAAGTCTGTTACAGAAATCAGGCAAGCCCTTGCCGAATGTGTCTATGACACAGTCCCAGGCGAGTATAATATGGTTTTATATTCCGTACGCGTAAGAAGGGTGACCGAGTATCTAGTCACCTTGCCGAATATGAAAGAAGATCTAGACAGAATATATCGTTTCATCCGTACAGGGGATGATCCAGAAAGTATTGGCGAGATTATGTCCCAAAGAAAAGCCGAGATTCAGCTCATGATATTAAAGTTCCTGATCAATTGTCTAATAAGAGAACAAGATTACCCGTCTAAAGATCCCGCCGAAATGAGAATCCTGACAAGGTGGAGTGATAATATAGCCGAGGGTAAGCACAAGACCATTAGTGCCATGGAAAGTATGTACAAGAAAATTCGTAAAGAAATAATAAGGTTACACGAACAGCGTAAAGCAGCACAAGTAAGCGAGAAAGAAAGTATCTCTGATCCTGAAGAGGAAGACGAGAATCCCGCCAGAATAGCGTATGTAGGAAAATCCAGATTTCCAGATCGCCATTTACGCCTAGAACCCAAGTCTATTTTTCATCATCCAGCACCAGAACGAGAGCCTCGCTCTCTAGAACAAGCATTTCAAGCTACCGATCACATTCTGAAATCACGAGTCGGTTATAGCGAGTTAAATACCATGCATGAACAAGAATTAGCCCGATCAGCAGTCCGATGGATTACTGATTCTACCACTTTTCCAGACGAAATAGTGGCACAAATGTTTCTGAAACTGCCCCCAGCCGAGCAACGACTGGTGGGTATGTATATGATCCAGCACCTCATTACTCTGTATGAGGGTCAACATTCTGATCCAGGCCCGTTACATGATATCCTGAACGAGTTACTCCAGTACAGATGGAGAGGTCTAGGTACCAATTTAATTAGTGTCATTCTAGAACAGCGCCACAAGTATAGAACGTTTTTGAACCCGCATTTTGTTCATGTCTCACCCCCAGAAAGTAAACCATTCTACATAGACAGACAGAATCCGCTACGAGAGGTCCACCCAGTCCAAGGGGCGGGTGGCGATATGCAACGAGTGTTTGTATACACTCCGATTTCAAAGATGGAACTTCTCGAGATGAAGAAATTAATTCCCTGTCATGACAAAGATCCAGCAGGGTTCCATAGAGAATTAAAAGACATGCTCCGTATGGGAGAATACACTTACCCAGATATCATTAAAATGTTGAAGGTCCTGCTACCCGCAGGGGTGTATGAAAAGTTAAAGGAAAAAGAATGGGAGGTGGGAGAGAAAAAGATCGATTGGGCAGCTCTGGAAGCTGAAGACAAGGCACGAGTACCAGGTACCGGTCTTGGAGATAAATGTAAAGAATTACCAGAATTATTGATTCAAGTTTTACCCAGATTATTGACAACTAGGAAAGAAGACTGGGATGCAATCTCAGCCTGTAAACAGAAACAAGATGAAGACATTAGTGATTTTTATTCTAGATTCGAGAAATGTTTCAGTATTAATAGTGGTCTCAAGACAAGTAGTGAGTCATACCCTCATCTTTTCGTTACCAAATTAGTCGAGAATTCAAGTCCACAAATTAAAAACCGAGTTTTGAAAGTCGAAAGCACCTGGCAAGCAAATACTCCGTCCCAGATGCTCCAGATGCTCCAGTACCACCAAAATAGAATCAGAGAAGAGCAAGAACACGAAAGAAAACGTATGAAAGACACGAAAATGAAAGTGCTAGTTGCACAATCCATTCCTCAAGACAGTCAGAAGAGGGGTCCGAATCAAGCCAGTCATCCTGCGGCTCCCGTTAAAGGGAACTGTAATTATTGTAAACAGCCAGGTCATTTTATAAACGAGTGTGCAGTTCTGAAACATAATATAGCTACTGGTAAGACTAAAGAAAGACCACGTCCGCCTAGACAAGAACAAGTTTCACAGATTCCTCAGCCACAGAATGCACAACAGACAGTTACAGTACCGCAGCCTATTGCTGCAACACAGCATGTCACGCAGCAGATGTACCAGTATGCACAGTCTGAGTATCCAGAGTACCAGTCATATTCATGAAACAGCCTAGAGAGGGAGGTAGGCTTGCCTCTCATCGAGATACCTGTAGACCAAGAAGGTCCCTATGTTCACAGCCAAGTATTAGGGAAAGACAGAAAGTTTTTGATCGATACAGGGGCAAGTAGGACCACAATTAGTCATGCCGAAGTTCCAGGGGCTCCGCTCTCAGGCTCAAGAAATGTTTCCCTTGGATTTTCAGGAAAACCCATAGTTAATGAAATATCTAAGCCAGTTACTCTAGAAGTAGGTCCATTGTCCCGTACTACTGATCTGTTACTTACTAAGTCATGTCCAGAAAATCTGTTAGGCATTAAGACATTGAAAGAATTAGGTGCAGTTATTTGCTGTTCCCCAGAGGGAATACGTCTGTTCCTACGTGACTTTAAGGGTCACTATGTGTTACGAGATTTTGATTCAAGATTGTCTAATGTTCCGCAGCATTTATGGGCGCAAGGTCCAACTGATGTAGGTTACATGCAAATCACACCCTATCGTGTGACTCTCAAACCAGGTGTAGTGTTACCACGAATCAGGCAGTACAGATTGCCACCTGAGGCTGTAGCAGCCTTATCCAAAATTATTGACGAGCTCATGGCTCAAGGAGTAGTTGTAGAAACTGACTCCAATGTATGTAATTCTCCGATCATTCCAGTCATGAAGCGTACTGATCCAAATGCACCGCCAGTATATCGATTAGTGATTGATTTACGAGAGCTTAATAAATGTATAATTCCTCAGTACCCAGTTGTCCCAGATATTTCTTCCCTGTTAACAGCCATTGATTCCGAAGCCATGTTTTTCACTGTTATTGACCTCAAGAATGCATTTTTTAGTGTTCCAATTCATCCAGACAGCCAGTTTCTTTTCGGATTCTGTTTAAATGGAAGGAGCTATATGTTTACACGCGCTCCTCAAGGTTTCACAGAAAGTCCTAGTATTTACAGTCAAGCACTCAAGAGACAACTAGACAACATTCACATGCCAACTGACACTGCCCTGCTCCAGTATGTCGATGATCTACTGATCACAGCCCGTTCTGAACGTGCTTGCGAGCGAGCATCACTTACAGTTCTGTATTTTCTAGCCGAGATGGGGCACAAGGTGTCACCTTCGAAGCTTCAATTCTGTGTCCAGCAAGTGGTATACTTAGGACACTTGCTGTCCAAGAGGGGTAGGCAGTTGACACCCGACCGTATCCAGTTAATAGCGAGTCTTCCCCAGCCCAGAACCCAGAAGGAGGTACGTGCTTTTATCGGCCTTACTTCTTATTGTAGACAATGGATTCCCCAGTATGCATTTCTAGCCAAGCCATTGATACAGTTAACGACACAGGAGGCAGCCGTATCGACTGTCCTCCCTTGGACATCTGACCATACACTTAGTTTCAACGAGTTAAAGAAAGCCCTATGTCAAGCTCCAGTTCTAGCTACACCGAACTACAGTAAGCCTTTTACACTTTTCGTTACAGAACGCGAAGGTACAGCATTATCTGTTCTCACACAAGATCAAGCAGGTCAATACAAGCCCTGTGCTTATTTTTCGAGCACATTAGATCCAGTCGCCCAGGCGTTGCCTGCGTGCCTCAAGTCAGTTGCAGCCACAGCACTAGCTATCAGACAAAGTGATTCCATAGTTTTAGGACATTCCCTGACAGTACAAGTCCCACATTCAGTAGAAGTTCTTTTAAACCGAACACAAACTCAGCACTTGACAATTGCACGTTTAACAGGTTATGAATTGACACTGTTCCAGCCACACATAGAAATTAGACGCTGCAACGTTCTGAATCCTGCTACACTGTTACCATCAGTTAGTTCAAATCCAGACCCACATGATTGTGTGGAAGTAGTTAACATTACGACAAAGCCAAGACAAGACCTGACAGATATTCCGTTATCAGATCCTGACCTGACACTTTATGTGGATGGTTCATGTATGAGAACTAGTACAGGAGAACTAGTCGCCGCGTATGCAGTGACTACTGACACTGAAGTTATTGAAACACACCGTATTGATACTCTGTCCGCTCAAGCAGCAGAGCTAGTCGCTCTGACACAAGCCTGTATACACGCCAAGAACCTGAAAGTTAATGTTTACACAGATTCACGTTACGCATTCGGAGTTGTACACGACTTCGGAGTGCTCTGGCAGGAGAGAGGTTTTATGACTTCTCATGGAACCAAGATTCAGCATGGTCTCCTTATTCAAGCCCTGTTAGATGCCATACATTTACCGACATCTATTGCTATCATGAAGTGCAAAGCACATACGAAAGTTACTGACATTATTTCCCAAGGTAATGATTTAGCAGACCGCACAGCCAAGCTTACAGCACAGACTCCAGACATTCCAGTAAACAAGACACATATTCCAGATCTGACTACATGCATGACAGTTAAGGACCCTACTCAAGATGTTATAGATATACAGTCACATGCTACCCCCGATGAAATCAAGAAATGGTCTGTACAAGGAGGGGTCCAGACAGATCAAGGATGGTTAACGAAGGGTAGAGCCACATGGTTTCTCCCCGATTCTATGGTTCAAGTCATTATCAATACCGCACATAGTCCAGCACATTTAGGAGAAAAAGCTATGTTAGACAGTATCCAGAACATTTGGTTCAACAAGCATTTACGAGCTGCAGCCAAGCAGAAAGTCCGTACCTGTATGATATGTTGTCAGTTTAATCCAGGTAAAAGTGTCCCGGTGGAACAAGGTGGTTTCCAGCCCCCTGACCACCCTTTTGAGGTCCTCCAGATGGATTATATTCAGATGGAGCGATGTCGAGGTTTCAAGTATGTCCTTGTAGTTGTATGTGCCTTGTCCAGGTGGACAGAAGCATATCCAGTCCCAGATTACACAGCCGCGACCACTGCCAAGCAGTTGGTTCGTGAATTCTTCCCTAGATATGGACTCCCTAGAGTCGTATATTCTGATAACGGCCAGCCATTCTCATCCGAACTCATGAAACACGTTTCCCTTTTGTTAGGGTACCAGTGGAAGTTCCATTGTGTACGCCATCCAGAAGCAGCTGGACTAGTCGAAAGGCATAATCAGACTCTGAAAATCCGTATAGCAAAAGTATGTAAAGACAAGGGTGTGGACTGGTTAGTAGCTTTGCCAGTCGCTCTGTTTTACATGCGTATGGTCGCACATTCCAGATCAGGTCTGTCCCCGTATGAGGTCGTTTTCGGCCGCCCCCCTAATATGTGGGGTACTCCTAGACCCCGAAGTATTACCGATGTTTCATGTAATATGCTGACAGATTACCTAGCTTCCTTGATGTCTGCCCTCAACTCATGTCGTTCACAGGTTGCCGCCGCATTTCCAGACAATACTGAGGTGGCACCGCACGAGATCGTTCCAGGGTCCCTCGTGATGATCAGAAATTTTGACAGATCAAGTCCGCTGGAACCACGTTGGAAGGAGCCACGTCAGGTCCTCTTGACCACCCGAACTGCCGTCAAGTTGGAAGGCAGGAAGGGGTGGGTCCATCTTTCTCATGTAAAACTTTTCAAAGGACCGAAGCAAGCCTTCAAAGACATTGCCAAGAACATTTCCCAGGATTCAAAGGATTGCCAGAACATTGTTTTAAAGGACTGTCCCGCACCGAACATTATTACAACCCCTCCCTTGTTAGAGAAAACTCCGCAACAGGAGTATAAATTAAAGCTCAGGTCTAATAAGTCAGCCAGTTTGATTGTATAAGTCCTCCCCTAGGTGAAACGGTTAAATTGTTTCTGACATGTATAAAATAGACCCCCATAGTGAGAGAGTCAGTCGAAGTTCACTACAATGTATCGTTTTTCTGAGTTTCATATTATTTCTCAGCATAATGATTTCCTGCACCAGCTATGCTTTCTATCTGTGTTTTCCAGTTCCTCATGTAAATATGTCTGCTCATGCTACAGTAGAGCACACGTTTAGTGATCTGCCTCCTCACGAATATTCATACCGCCTCGCCATGCGTAATAACACATTCATCCGTATGTTACATTATTCACACCAGACCAGCAATGCCACTAATTGTTGGGTGTGTGGTCGACTCCCCCCTTTCCAGACATCGAAGGGAGTTCTGCCACTCTTTCCTTATCCATTCTCACACAATGGTTCGTGTGGAGCATGGTCCACGTTAACGTCGTCCTCAACAGATATGTCTTTTCTTAACAGTACATGTTTCCCAGACAAGCAAGGTTTTCCCCACAGAACAGGTTTAGATCTAGAAAATGAAGTATATAATTTAGGAAATTATTCGTCGAATTTCATGGTCCTGAATGTTCAGTCTGATACTACTCCAGACTCACCCGCTATTTCAGTACTACCAGTCAAAGGCGAATTATGTGTCCGTAGTTATGGTTCTGTACATATAGGTCATAGTGAATGTACTACTGTTATCAAGTATAGTGACAGTGGGAAATCTATTTTTATAGCTTCACGTCATTCTTATTTTGTTTGTGGTCAAACTGCATATGTCCGTCTGCCCCTCGATTGGGAGGGAACCTGTTACATTGCTTTCCTACTGCCACCTGTTTTTCTAGCCCCACCTGACTATCATAGGAATTCTTTCTTAGTACACACTAGACACAAGAGAAATCTCCCGATTGTCGATTATACTGAAACCGCCGCAGAGCAATTCATTGATATAGATAAAGGTGTTTTTCCTTATTTAGGTACAGTTGTAAATAGTAAGCTAATTCGTAGGTTAACAAGAACCCTCGAAGCAGTAGTAGATGAGACTGCCTCCGCTCTAGGTAACTTAACTGAAGAACAATCCTTTATGAGAATTGTCGTTTTACAGAATCGTCTCGTCCTTGACGTCATACTGGCCGATAGGGGCGGGGCCTGTAGAATTCTCGGATCCAGCTGTTGCATTTTCATTCCAAATAACGCACCGTCTGTTTATTCAGCTATAACCAGACTCCATAAAATTGCCCATCTGTTACACCAAGATCCAGGCACCTGGACATGGTCCGGTTGGTTCTGGAATATAATTTCCGCATGGGGATGGAAAGTCCTGTCCTTCTTAGGTATTGCAGTAGCGATCATATTTAGCTGCTGCCTCTGTATACAATGTGGCCCTGCGATTTGCAGCATGTGTGCTACCTCTTGTATTCCCAGTCCTAAGCCCCGTTCTAAATCCCGTTCCAAGACAATTCGAGACGAGCAAATGGTACTGTATGAAATGATAGACGGTATCATGAATATTGATGTTTCCTGATGGAAACGTAGTGACAAGGAGGGAATGTGGAAAAGTAAATTTTGCCATGTTCTGTGTCCCTACGCCTCATCCATCATGTGTTATGTGTGCATGACCAATATGCATATGTTATTCCCCATTTCTGATTAAAGACGCAATTACAGTTGTGTCCACCTCTAGTATGTTAGTTTCCAGTCCTCGTGAATACTACGAATATCAGGCCTATGTAAGTAATGTTGCCACGTTTCTCAGTGTGCACGTTATTCAATTATAAAGTCCCCGTTTCTAGGCCTCAAGAGGGCCCGGACCACAGATTCAGCTCCTGTCTCCTGAAAGCCTCGCTGAGGAGCGATACAGCCCCCACCTGTATCCTCGACCCTTCACTTACTTCCTGCTTCGCAGTGCCCGGTACACCCCGGCTCTGCCTCTGAGTCTGCCAAAAGTATGTTATAGTTCCAGCTATCAGTTCAGTCCTCCTCTTCTGCATTCCTAAGCTACTGAACTGCATCAATAGTTTCCGTCATTGTCTAGCCTACTCGGCTCCACGTTAGAGAAATACTGTATTTAATGGTCATTTAATATTCTTCACGCACTACATGTAGAATAATGCATGGTCCAGTCTTAGAATCAGGTTAGCCTCTCCCCTCATGACTTCTAGTTCATATCGACATGTTCCCTAAACATTAGATACCAGATAGGGTTTAGGTACATGTCGCTCCGACCCTCCAGACTCTAGTCTCTGCTCCTAGCACAGAGTTCGTAGCCCCCAGCTTCTCCTAGTAATACGTCA
This sequence comes from Lissotriton helveticus, assembly GCF_964261635.1. NCBI lineage: Eukaryota > Metazoa > Chordata > Amphibia > Caudata > Salamandridae > Lissotriton > Lissotriton helveticus. The sequence continues at coordinate 1,327,068,420 of NC_136068.1, read as the reverse complement.
TTGCTAGTTTCCGCGCACCATTAGGTTAGAGGTCCCGGCTCCTTAGGTAGCCCCCTCCAATGTTTCCGCCCATTCATGACATATTCTGTTACGTTTTGCATCACATGTCTATGTATACTCCCAGTTACACCTCTTTTTACTGTTATCTCTCGCGACTGTTACGAGTCACGCCTTCTACTCCACCCACTGTTACGCCTACTGCAATGTAATGCTATGTGTTTGCGCTATGTATATAAATGAATGTCTTGTTATTAAATGTTAGCGCGCTCATCCCAGACCTAGCCCCAGCAGCTGCTGGGCCTTTTTTCCCCTGCTGGGCCTTTTTTCCCCTGCTGGGCCTTTTTTCCCCTGCTGGGTCCCAGTTGTCCTGCTGGGCCCTGTCATTCTGTTCCTATGCAGGTTGTCCTGATCCTGTCCTTATGCTGTAATAAACCTGCAGAAACTCCTACTACCTCGAATCTTGACTCTTATTTATTGAGCTATCTGTTATTCATTCATTCATCCAAAAATAGGGTATTATTTATTTATTTACCACAGAATGATAAATGGATGCCCTCAGACATCCGTTGTCTTTAGATATATATGTACACAAGGCCTGTCGCAGTATTTAGATTGTCCCTTTAAAATCCCCAGAGTATTCATGGAATTTCTGTCTCATTCCCTAAAAGAACTATAATGCTTGCTTTTTATCCAACATTAAGTTTAAGAAAAAAATTAAAAAAAACACAGCTATATCAATGTCAAGCACACCTTGAGATTACTGGGAAGGCACAATGGCAACAACGTTTTAAGAATATTGACGCTTTCCCATGGAAAGTCAGGCTTGCATGAGTGCCCCGAGGCATTCTGGGTACTTTTCCTTCAGCAAACCTAGAAATCAGCACTAAATCACCTTTTCTCCGTCTCGCTCTCGTGGACACTGAGGAACTGACGTCCATACAGGAAGTCAAGCCAGGCAAGGCAGAACGTCATAGGAACTGCGGGTTTCCTATGTCCGGCATTGGTCTATTATTAACTGCTTCCTATTTTTGTTTTTGTGGTCCCTCCTCCCATTCTTCGTCCTCTGACCACGGTGGAAGTGGTGTTGTGTTGTTACGAAATGCAGGCACCTGCAATATTGCAGTAGCACAAATGAAACATGTACACCTGCATGCCTCCTGTCATGGGACTGGCGTGTCATCCCTCCACCTTGACCAGTTCACCAAAGTGCATGTAGTATAACTAGTTTTTCATTAAAGGGCGTGGTTCTCTTAATACTCATCCAAACCCTAGAATACAACTCTACAAATGATTGCAGGCACCTCACAACATGTGCAGAGCCCTGTCCAGTTGGTGTAAGGGACATCATCTTGGAAGTGATTATGGGTCTGGGGTCGAGGATGGCACACACATGTTTACATCATTTGAAACAGGGTCCCTGCCGATCACAGACTAGACAGATAGGTATTTGGTGCCAGATTCTCACTAACCTTTTCACAAAGAAGCCGGAGGGAGCCATTTTAGATTATCTTTCTTGCTGGATTCAGAGAAGAAGAGGAAAATAAACACATGTACCGCGTTCACTGACTCTCCCTCTGCTCCTTGGTGACAATAGGGGCTTTCTTGTAGCAGAATGATAGACTATGAGTCATCACGTGATCACAGGCAGCTGCTCAGGGAGTCCCAATAGTGGGTGATTAAAAAAAAATGTCAATTTCCATTGGCCATCACTCAATTGGTTAAATTTCTTAATTTTCCCAATATTGCTAGTGAGGATGGCCTTTACATACAACCATCTAATGTAAAGCATTGAGACATAAAGGTTCTTGCCTTATTACAGTCCAAAGTCATGTGACTCTGGTGTTTTTTTTTCATGTCCAAAGCTGACACTATGGAGAATTTATGCATTGTCTCTTGTGACCAGCACCGTTTAAAAAGTATTTTCTGCTAGTCAGAGAGCTAACTGGTATAACTTAGGAACAGTTGTGTGTATTTCTTGTGCCAGTTGTGTTGCAGCTCGTAATTTCCTGCTCTGTCCATTGTTAGCATAGACTTGAATATTAAGTCGCCTCTTTCTCGTAATGCGATGGATGTTTGGGTTCTCTTCACTTGGAGTTTATTGTGTCTTCAAGTAACATGTTGCTGCATCTGAAGGACAAGAGGGCTGGAACCATGCAACTTAAATGGCAGGCTTACCACCATTACCCAAGCACCATCACTGACCTCATGTATGTTGCTATGGATACCACTATAGATGACAGCATATGTATCAAGCATCCCTGGTAGGAAACCTGTCTCCATCAGCACTGCATCGGGATATTTCCCCCTGTGGCATGTGGTGCGGTGGTACAGCAGAAATGGATTCTCCATTCTGCAAGGTAGTGCATCTGTGGTGTCCTCAGGAGAATTGGTGGTGCCAGAGAGGTAGAAGAATCACTTTGCACGCTGGACGCAATTTGATTTTGTGTCGTGGTCGTACTTCCGAAAGAATTACATGATGGGGTGCCTGATGGTGCACACTAATTGCTACAATAAAATGGCTCCTTCATGCATTTTGCTGCATGTGAATGTGATTTGTCTGTAGCACGCAATGTAATGCTACTCCTTGTTGCTGTAATAATTGATGCTATGATTTGCTGCTTAATCAGTGGGGAGGCACGAGGCATAGAGTGGTGAGTGCATTGCACTACTGAGTTATTGTACTAGCTGTACACTCAGGATGTATTATATGCTTTCTGGTGTGGAATATGAGGCAGTGACCATACCTGGATAAAAAGGTGAGGGCATTCAGGAACTGTGCAAGGGTTGTTAATTTGTGAAGCAGATCCCATCCCTGCCACCACTTAAAGAGACTCAAAACACATCAGGGTATGCAGTTGCCCACAATAAAATACCTGTCCTCACTCATGGGTTTACTCCATGTACCTGGTAGAACTATTGCATAATCCATCTATGGTGAGGCATATTTGCACTTTACCACTGCCTCCACAAACTAGGTTGTGCTCCAATCGCCTCTTCTCCTCCCTGGAATTTAGGGCTAGACATCCTGACAGTGACCCATGTTTGACTTTCCTTACTTAGAACCCAGCACGTGCCTTAAAATGTATTGGTAATTTACGCTGCTATATATGGACACCCATACATCACACATGCAGTGAACCATGTCCTCTCTGAACAGGGCGGCAGTCGGTTAATTTAACACATTTCTTACCATTCAAGCACAATGATGGTAGCTTCATTCACTTACGATATGAGTTCCTCTCAGTACTTGGATTCACATTTATCAAGCACACCAGAGGTTTGACAGAAGTCAACAGGGCTAACTTGATATCAGCCAGGGCCCCTTGTTTTCACTAAGTGCTTATTTCACTAGCGCCGTGGATTAGTCATCAGGCCACAGGAGGCTGTTGCAGCCCAGAAACAGGACTTCCAGCCCAACTTGAGTCTATGAAAGAATGTATTATTAACTAATTTATTGCTAATTAAAAGTATCAAATAATTGCAAGAATGTTATGTTACGCCCTTTTGTATAGCGCTCGAATCACCGGGGGGCATCTCGGCTCTTTACTCTGAATACTCCGGAAAGGGAATGGGTTTTTCTTACTGATGGATACGTGTAACTGCAGATTCTTCACCTTGTGAATACCCCTAGGCCCAGGCTGGATCCATAAAGCTCAAAGAGCAGTGCTCCCATGCACGGGTAGCTGCCTCTGTGTGGCTCCACGCCAACTCCGTTCCGCTCCGTGATACGCGGAACCGCATGGAAGCGCCGCCCATGCGTGCTGTTGTCAGGACCTTTGTTTCTATGTCTTCAGATGCTGATCTGGATCTCTGTGCCTCTGTTTCCTCACTCTGTGAAGAGATTTTTTCCTCTAAATGTTTCCAGTGTGCAAGGGCCCATGTCACCTCCTAAGTCTGTAGGGTTTAAACAGTGGCGTTGTGACACCCCCTACTTTTGCAGCTTAAGCGGGGGTAGTGACTGAAGGATGTAAGGATAAAACAATATTTGCATGAGTGAGAAAAAGAAAGTGGCTGGAATGATAAAAGTCTGGATGAATGGGTGAATGGATGAATGGCCCCCTGGACGGAGGTATGGACGGATGGATTACTGGATTGATAAAGGGAGGGTGAATTGGTGGACATATGAACAACAATGGATGGATAATAGGATGCATGGATGCTTGGAAGTGTGAGTGGATGGATGGATGGATGGATGGATGGAAACTAATAATGAAAGGTTGGATAGATGGAATAGTGAAAGGATGGATGAAAGATGGATAGATCGATGTATACATGAAAAGGCTTAAAGGTGAATGGAAGGCATTAAAAGGACACCTCTTCTAGAGGGGGTGGGGCTTACTCGCTTCACTCACCCAATGGCATCCGAGGTGTGGATGAAAGTGAGGGGTATTTTAATTTGCTGGCTACTCCACTGGGTTTAAACCTTGTAAAGACTGTCACAAACAGATGTCTGTGTCAGATCCCCACAAGTGGTGTCTCTAGTTTATGGGTTTGGCTCAGGACTCCAAGCCCTGTGACGATTGCTCTCAGCCAAACCTGAAAGCCATCCATAAACTCACAGCAAAGTTCTAAGTGAATAAACAGCACACAACTCCACGCAGATCCCACTCGAAGTCAAGAGTGCGGACCTGCTCCCACTCACAAAGTCACTCCTGCGTCAGATCGTCTGTCTGTAAGTCCACACTGTGTGTACAGACTTGTTTGCTTTCTGCCTCACTTGTTCTCCAGAGAAGGCGCAAAGGTGTCACCGCGCCTCCAGGTCTTGCTACCATTCTGCCAAGGAGCCAATTCCAACTTTAGTCCTGATGCCTCTGAGTTTCCTGGTGGATTAACAACATTGCAGCATTTCAGAGCCTTTTGAGATGCCTTGCTGTGCATCCCTGGCATGCATTGTCTCTCTCTGGCTTATCTTTAGGCCTCGAGGATCCACAGGTGCCTCCAGTTGTGTTATCCCTGGCAGATATGCTCTTGGTCCTGTCTATGCCTCTCAAGCATGCTGCAGGTTAAGTGGTATCCGATTCGGAGCCTAATTCTTCTCAACCTTAGACTGAGACATGTTTAGATCCTGGTGTGGCACAGCTAATACTCAACCCCTCAGATGTTCACACTATTCCTTTATGATGCAGTCATGCACAGACACTACACCAGCCAGATGGAGACGAAAATGGAGGGGATGGGGAAGATTTTGCCCTTCTTTTTGATGAAGGTTGTTGGTATATGGACCTACAAGAGGCCAGTGGGTTGGATATTTCACCCGATACTGGGTTTGTTATGCCCCCTCGGACTAGCTGTGGGGAAAAGTACATCTTTCACTACTACCTGAAGTGTTTGACCTCCCGTCCCCACTATGGAGGTGAAAACATATATGCTCACTGAGGTCCTTTAGCCAGGCATTGACCATGCCTCTCTTGCTCTTCAACGAGGGCCCCATGGATATGCTATTGGGCCCATGGGCTAAACCATATTCTGGCCCTCCAGTCAATCAATTTTTCCCATCCCCTTAGATCAGCTCCAGACAACCCTGATTTCTTAACCCAGCATCCAAATCCTGGGAGTTTGGTGGTGCAGGAGTCTATCTGTAGTGTCAGTGCTAATACTTTCCTGACTGCTTCTCCTGACAGACAATGGCTTTTGAAGGCGGGCTTGCCTCAGTCAGACGTGGATTGCCTTCAGACGACGGCTAGCCTCTTGACATCATTGGAGTTCTCAGTCAACCTGCCAAAGTCACATCTGACTCCTTTGAGAGGCTGTCAGATTAATCCTGGATATGGTGTGCTTTTAGGCTGTTCCTTTGGACTAACTAGCCCATGGCATTTGGTTATGATCCTGATGTTCTAGACTCTGTGGTGGGTCTTAGTGAGGGTGGCATTGAGGCTTCTTGGACTGACAGCCTCCTGCTCACCAGATGTCGCATGCTGGCTCTGCAGTGGGAATTAGAAGTCTCGGTGGGCTCAGCCCCAGTGGAACCTGTCAGATTGCGTCCAGGTTTCAGAGAACACTGCAAAAGATCTGCACTGGTGATTGCTCAACCACAATTGAACCAGTGGCAGACTCCTCTCCCTCCCCCACCCAGAGTTCACAGTGGTAATTAATGCATCACTACTGGGTTGGGGAGGCCATCTGGGAGCAAAGTCTGGTCTCCAGCATAGATCTGCATCCACAGAAATCTGTTGGAACTGCAGGCGAGTCACTGGGCATTGAAGGCCTTCCTGCCCACCACCAATTGGTGGTTGGTGCAGGTTCTCACAGACAACACTATTACTGCAACAGGCAGAGCAGAGTGGGGTTCTGGGCACTGTGCTGGGAGGCCTTGTGCCTCTTGAACTGGCTGTAACCGTAGGTGTACACCACCTGGCAGGAACTTTAAACATCAGGGTAGATGAACTCAGTCACCAATGCTTACCGGATCACAAATGACATTTACACCCGGAGGTGGCGCAGGGCATCTTCCACCAATCGGGAGAAACCTGGCAACCCACGTCAGACAAGCCATCTCTCTTCTGACCTTCTTGCTTTGCTCCATCGCTTGAGATTGATTTCAAGAGAGTTTTTAAATCGATCGCACCAATGAACATTGAGTGAATGATCAGCTCCTTGTGGAGTTTTCTACTGTAAAGAAGGGCACAGTTGTGCATAAGTGGACCATCTCACGTTGAATAGGTCTCTGTATTAAGATCAGCTACTCATTGGCCAAGAAGCAGCATCCAGAAGATCTGAGAGCTCGTTTCGCCAGAGCTAAGGCTGCTTCATCTCCATGGTACACAGAGGGCCTGTCCTTGATATCGGTCAGGCAGCTACGAGGACATCAGAGCACACATTCACAAAGCACTACTTTGTTGACAACCAGGGCCGCCAGGATGGGCATTCTGTCCATTTGGTCCTGCCGGACTTTAGTTTGAGAGATTCCACAAACCCACCCCCTTGGGAGGGACTGCTTTGATATCTATTCACAAGTGAGGAATCTTAGGATAGAAGTACCCATCAGAACAAGTTACTTGCCTTCTTTCTGGTGGATTCCCTAACAACAGGTTCCTCACCACCCTCCCATACTGTGGAATGGCCTCCTTTCCATCAAAAAATGACAGTGTAAGAATCTGCACACTGGTTCTTCCAATTCGCTGATAGGCTTCACTTCTAAGGGTGTGTGCATGGGTGACATTTTTAAGCGGCTCCTCCCATCACTTCTGGAGCAGCGTGGAGTTGAAGTGCAATGACGCAGCACCACCTATTGTTATGCAGGATCACTGCTTTTTTGACTTTGCAGATCCAGTCTGGCACCTGGGGACATTCACAAGTTGAGGAATCTGCGTTTAGAGTATCCACCAGAAAGGGTGATATCGTAGTTAAGTAACTTGTTCTTCTGTGTGTTCTTTATACCCACTCTTCATTGTTTCGCAGACCTTGTCATCACGCTTACAGTCTACAATTTAAACCAACATCAAACTATAACCAATGGTATAACCATTTTTGCACACACACACAACGTTTACCCTTCTCAAACTGTTATGTTCTCTTTTCCACCTAATGCTGCTGTGCGAGATCGTTTCTATCCAACCCCTCTAGTGCCCAATCATAGGCCCTCTCTCAGCCGAGAAGCTTACCACTTTTCCTAAGCACCTGTCCCAAGATTCTGACGGACATGCTTAGTGAGTCTCAGATCATAATTGTGGAAGAGGTGTGGCGCCGCGGCCAGGGCGACTGACGCTGGAATCTGGGGATCAGGGTTCGATCCCCGGCTCCGGCGGCAGGTTAGCCCAGCACCATGCGACTCTGGGCAATAGCTTGCTTAATCTTCCCGACGGCCCCCAGCGCCTAGAGACCCTAACGGGTGATTGTGCGCTATACAAATGTGGATTATTATTATTAATAACTTAATACACCAAACTCCAGCCTCGCTCTCCACCCCTGGACACCACCTGCTGGCTGTGCAAGTGTACTGCAAGTTCACTCACTGATATTGCTCATCATAAAGCTGTCCCTTGCTTTTCTACATCTTTGGGACACCCGTGGATACAGTCGCAAGTGCCAGAAAAAAAGAATCAATTATTCGAACTAGCACACACATTTAACTATAATCTTTGATGCCAATGCTGTTCTGTTTGCCTGGGTCACTTATGAGACTTATGCTATCTCTAAAGACCTGAGGATTTAGCATGGTTGACAAATTTGTGTTCATAAATGCTATTCCTTTAAGTGAAGTTTTCAAACTGGGTTTTCCACAGTGGTTCACTGTACCACACAATTGTATAAGTGGGTGACACACAAATGACTTGAATGTTGTTTGTGAAATCTTGCGTTATCAATTAAACACATATTGGGATCTGTTCTAGACACATTCCCTCCTGTGCTTTAGGGTGTTAGGTTAGTAGCCCCCAGTCCTATGTGCAGAGGGTCTTGTATGCTAGACTCGCAGCTCTCCCTGCAGTGTGAGCCATCTCTGCCTCCCTTGATGTCTGTTTTGGACAGGAGTTGACACTGCTGTACGCCCCAAGCTTCCCACCAATAACACTGAAAGGATGAGTTTGGCTTGTTCTCCCTAACAGTGTTACAGTAGAGTCACCGGTCGTGGTGAAAACCCAAGGGGCGAACTGGGCTATATTGAAATCTGGAGAATTTCCTAGAGAGCCGGCATGGGACAGACTCTGGCCAAACCTACTCTCCTTTGGGTCAAAAGCCTACAGAAAATCTCAAGATGTGTCTAATGAAACACTGCTCTTCGTAAGCTCAAAGGGGATTTTGTGGCCCAGAACAAGGCTTCACACAATGAATAAATTAACAAAGAAGAAACCCATCCCAAAGAGGGAAGCAAGGGTCCAGTTCTCTTTTTCATCTTGTGGCACTGTTCTTTCTGGAATTTATAGATCTTTTCTCGTCAGGAGGCACGCTTGGGCATCTCTAAATAGATCAAGGTAAGGGTGTAAAACTCCAGAGTGTTAAAAAATGTTACGGGTTAGACTAGGGATCATGACGGCTCTGGTTAGTAAGGAGGAACTTATACGTTCCTGATAAAAGGGTGTCATGCAGGTTTCCCGGTCACCGTAGGTAAACTAGCTGGTTGGTAGCATGGATGCAGAGGCCGGGTGTCTGTGGACAGGCTGGTGCTGACCCGGGTGTGACAGCAGGGGAGATACTGTAGACAGGCAGATGCTGATCTGAGCTATAAAGTCAGCAGAGCACAGATGTTCAGGTCAGTGTGGACAGACAGATGCTGACCAGGGTTTTGAAGTCAGCAGAGCACAGATGTCCAGGTCACTGTGGACAGACTGATGCTGACCTGGCTGTGAAGGCAGACAGCACAGATGTTCAGGACACTGAGGACAGATGGGTGCTGACGGGGGTTTTGTGGTTAGCTGAGCTCAGAGAACCAGATCACTGAGAACAGGCTCGTGCTGACCTGGCGCTGAGGGCAGGGAGCACAGACGTTCAAGTCACTGAGGACAGACACGCGCTGACATGGGTTTTGAAGTCAGCTGAGTGGTCCAAGTCACTATGGACAGGCTGGTGCTGACCAGGGCTTTGAAAGCAGGGGAGTCCAGGGCACTGTGAACAGGCTGGCCAGACCTGAATATTAAAAGGTAGAAGACCTAGGGAAACATCTACAAGGTGCAAGTTGATGCATTCCTGTATATCAGCCCCTCCCTTGCCCTACACTTAAATATGCACATATGAAGCACAATCAATGTATGGTCCCATATAAAACACCGGCAATCACTTACAAAACAGCAGGTTACTTGTGGTGTTCAAAGATGGCTGTGTTGGATAACGGGACATCGTCGTGTAGTTACAAGTCCCCAGTTCTCATCCCTGTTGCTAGTGTTTATAACCATGCTACATGGGTCCCCCAGGGTCACTTCAGGGAGTGGCTCTAGAGTGCCGAGTGCTACAGATCAGTGATCACCAGTTGCTGCCGAGTCTCCCCCTAGGGTAGGCATCTGTCAACTGACTTAATGCTGAGCAGGACTCTTTAATCTGCGGCCATTATCTTCCCACTTGAGGTGGTGAGGGCATATCTCTTCTAGAACATAGGGTGCCTCCCACGGGCAAAGACTGCAGAGTCGGTCTGCTCTAGATGATGTTAACCACCCTCCCTGTTAACAAATACTTAAGTGATTGTTTCAGCTAGAAAATGTGTTGGCCACAGGTGGGTTAGAACCACCTGGTTGTCTCTTCTAGACAAACTGATGCGCTCTGATTGCAAGGAGTAGGTGTAAACCCCAACACACCCACACACACATACATATGAATTATGTCAATTTTGCTCAGACCCTCTGTAGTTTACCTGTAGAGTGGTGTTCGGAAATATTTACGGGTGTAGGAACAAACTTTAACAGAGGCAGAAAACTCCCAAGGACAGGAAGCCTTTTGTGGCTGTGAATCAGGCGGATATAAGAGGCTTGGAAGGCAGATAACTTGTACATGTTGTTTACAAACACAAAAGCAGTTTGTTAGCAACGTGACAGTATGTTTAGTTTGGATCCGTTCTTGCTTCACGCTGGATTCCATGTAGTTCATTGCCTTGTGACTGGCCATCATGTGTTTGTGAATACCAAGTAAACAAAGATCCTCATTTTGCAATAAATATCTCTCTACGTCCTTTTAGCTGTGTGTGCTCTACTCTGGTCTCTGTGTGTACCAAGACTCTGAGACTCAGGCCTGTGGACTGTGTGGTTGTGTTATTGCATTACCCAGGCTTTCTTCTCTGTATTGTGTGTGTTCCAAGACTCTTAGGTTCAAACCTGTGTACTGTTTGATTGTGTTTCTTAAAATACCCAGGCATCCATTTTTGCACTGTATGTATTGTATTGTAATTGCATTTATATAGCGCTTACTACCCCTAACGTGGCGTCAAAGTGCTTTTTCGGCGAGTAGCATGCTACTCCGGAACCCATAAAGGATTAGTGTTGAATTAATGTAGTGGAATATGAAATTAATTTGAGTGGTGGTTAGTTAGGTTAGTCAGTTATTTGGATTCAGTAGGATAGCGGAGGGATAGAAGAGGGAAAAAGGTTTGCATTTATATAGTGCTTGTTACCCCTGATGGGGTGTTGAAGTGCTTTTTTCAGCGAGTAGCACGCTACTCCGGAACCCATAAAGGATTAGTGGTAAATTAGTATAGTGAAATATGAAAGTAATTTGAGTGGTGGATATTAGTCTGTTTTTTTGGATTGAGAAAGATAACGGAGGGATAGAAGAGGGAAAAAAGTTTTTTTATAGCGCTTGTTACCCCATATGTGTTGTTGAAGCACTTTCTTGGCGAGTAGCCCTCTACTCCGGAACCCATAAAGGATTAGTGTTGATTTAGCATAGTGAAATATGAAAGTAATTTTAGTGGTGGGTATTAGTCAGCTATTTGGATTGAGAAGGATAGTGGAGGGATAGAAGAGGGGGAAAAGGTTTGCATTTATATAGTGCTTGCTACCCCTAATGAGGTGTTGAAGCGCTTTTTTCGGCAGGTAACACACTACTCTGGAACCCATAAAGGATTTGTAGGTGATCCAAGACTACTAGAGTCAAACCTATGCACTGTGTGTCTGTCTTCCCCCGACGTCTATGCTTTTGCTTTTCGGCTGTGTATTCTCCAGGACTCCTAGGATGGACCTCTGTACTCTGTTTGTAACTTTCATCGAACTCCGAAGCTTCCATCTTTCATCTTTGTGTGTTGTAAAACTCCTAGAAAGTGACTTGTGTACTGTGCAGTTGCGTTCTCTAGAACACCCAGGCTTCCATTTTTTGGGGTTATGTGTTTTAAGAAACCTAAAATAAGATCATGTTTGTCTTTTTCTGCAGTTGCATAGCAAGGGTGCCATGGCCCTTAATGGAAGCAAAATAAATGGGGCCTTTTCTCCCTATTTGGGAAGAAAAATTCTGCCATAATTAAGAAATAGTGGGCCCTTTAGCTCAGGGGCCTGGTGCACCTGCACCTGCTGCATTATTGATATCAATGCCCCTGTTTCCTCAGACACCCCGTTTCCTCCTTGGGCCCTCTGCGTTCAAAGACTGCGAGGTTGAGACCGTGTACTGTGTGTTTTTATAAAATGATCGAGGTCAAGTGATCATTTGCTAGGAAGTATGCACAGATCATTCCATGTAGCATCCATTTATATGTGGCACCTGTAAACATACTTCAGCGAGCTTCCTATAGAGATCTATAGTATCGTACACTAAGATGCAACACACAGGTATGCAATAGATTGTGTTGCTGGGCAACCTATTGATATTCAACAAAATGTGACTGATGGATCCATTACATGGAATGTACTCTTGGGGTCCGAACCCATCAAATAGATATTAACCCACACGAGTCCATATGTTTGCAACAGTTCTGAAAACTTGTGCAAACATCTATAGCATTATGCCGTAACATTTGAGACTGAGAAGCATAGGGGGGTCAGTAGAGACTTCGCCTTCCAAGATGTGCAAAGTTGAGGAACTGGGCACTTACGTAGTTTGCAAAGTTTGCTTGTGGGAGAACGTTTTATCAAAACAGTTTTTGCTTCAATATTTTATACAAAAGCTTTTTTCAAACAGAAATCTACCCACTAAAAGTGTTTTTCTGGAGTTTTTCCACACGAGGCCGCATTTGGCAGAAGGTTTCCCCTATTTCTTAACCTTCCCTAAATGTGAAGTTCATGAAGATGGTAAAATGGCACAGCCTTTCGTTACTGTAGAGGTCAAATTGAGAGTGTCACTACAAAAAAGCTCGGACTCACTCATCTAATAGGCAGGGTCATTACCAGGTAGCATGACAGTCGGTTTATGTTTTGGCGGTGTCAGGCTGGTTATGGTTATTCCCAGGCAGGGTCATCATGGACTTCCATGGTCACAGCATGGTACGATTGTGGCACATTATGGTTATTACCAGACAGGGTCATGGCCAGGAAACATTATTGCCTCGGAGCCTCGTGCCCAGTACGATTACTACTTGGTTAAGGTCATAGCTGATTAAGTTTATTGCCAAGTAAGATCGAGGTAAGACTAGTGCCTTGGACCATCGTGGTTGGGAAGCATCTGAGGTAGACATGCTTATTTGCTGATGAGGGCGGGCAGCTCGATGGTCCGCTCCTTTTAATGATTGGTTGGGTCATGCTGGTTATGTTTATTATCCAGGAGGATCAAGGCAAGACAATTGCCTTGACCCATCATGGATGACAAGTCTTCAAACTATGCATGATTCTGTGTGATTGGGCCGTGTAGGCTCATGATGAAGTACGCTGATAGCCAGGTACGTTTATCACTTGGTTGGGTCATGGCTGGGTTTTTTCATTCCTCTGGAGGATCAAGGTAAGATTATCGCCTTTTACCATCATAGATGACAAGTCTTCAATCTAGTGAAACAATGAAGATTTTGGATCCTACATCTACCCAGCCCGGATCTCAGCAACAGGGAAAACAGAAGAAAAATGGCTGGACAGGGAACAATTCTCAAAGAAATTCTACAGCCACGTAGTCAATACGTACCACGTGACCACTGGATAATTATTCCAAACGCATTTATTTTATCGTTTTTTTTGAAAATTTCTTAAAGTCTCAAAACAAGCACAAACAAAATGACCATCAGAACAGTGAGTTCATGTACATAGTATCTACAAAAATCCAATATTACAAATGTACAATATTTACAACAATCGAATCAAACGAAACATATAATAACACACCCAAAACAATAAAGCATATAGTAGTACAAATAAATTGCAGTTATGTACAGTGCAGAAATGATGCATGAAACACAAAGGAAAACCAGTCCTTAGAATAATACACCCAAGGGACAGGCGGGATTGAGGTGGAAATAAGTGCCTGCCTATCTATCAAAACCTGTGGTCGAATATTTCTTGAGGGTTACACAGCTAGGGTCCAGACCATGACATTAATTGTGTCCTAGCGGCACCCTTTAAGATTGCCACAGGGTGGGAATGTCGACGCGTTTCGAACCAGGATGTTCTAGGTTCTCTTCAGGACAGGGACTGGGGACAATCAATCTGAAAAAACATCAGGAGTGGGTGTCAATTAAAACTCATAGTACTATGGCAACCTACTCTGACTCCAAAGAAAGTAGGTGAGTAATTACCTGCACAAGGCCGCAAGCGATGCCGTAGTGAGGGTAAATCGCAAAAAAAGTAGGTTGCCATAGTACTATGAGTTTTAATTGACACCCACTCCTGATGTTTTTTCAGATTGATTGTCCCCAGTCCCTGTCCTGAAGAGAACCTAGAACATCCTGCAATTTATTTGTACTACTATATGCTTTATTGTTTTGGGTGTGTTATTATATGTTTCGTTTGATTCGATTGTTGTAAATATTGTACATTTGTAATATTGGATTTTTGTAGATACTATGTACATGAACTCACTGTTCTGATGGTCATTTTGTTTGTGCTTGTTTTGAGACTTTAAGAAATTTTCAAAAAAAACGATAAAATAAATGCGTTTGGAATAATTATCCAGTGGTCACGTGGTACGTATTGACTACGTGGCTATAGAATTTCTTTGAGAATTGTTCCCTGTCCAGCCATTTTTCTTCTGTTTTCCAAGTCTTCAATCTAGGCATGATTCTGTGTGAAAGGGTGGACTCGCAGGCGCGCAACACCCATTGGACTTACCGGGCTTCAGCCCCCCCGTCGTGTGTGGCAGCCCGGGATGAGACAGATCCCGGGCACACACGCAGCCGCACCCGAACGTTTCACAGGTCTTTAACCGCAGGCGCGCTAGCGGTTTTCTCGCTGTACGCGGCGGTTTTGAAAAACCCGGGTTACATGACGAGCTCAGCTCGTCATGAGCGCACGGCAGGTTACGCTCATGACGAGCTGAGCTCGTCATGAGCGCGGAAGGGGTTAAAAGACCATTTGAATGTTAATTAGGCCTTGCTGTTGTTTCACCCCTTGTTGAAGGCCCTGCAGCTCCACTCTGCCTACTGATTAAAGGTTCAGCCCCCCCACCCCCCCAAATTTGTTCTTAGCCCCCCCACCCCACCCTCCCTGAAATTTGGCTCTAGTTGTGCCTCTGGGGTGGAGTAGGCCTATGACCAGGTATGGTTATTGCTTGAAGGGGTCATGGCACGAGTCATGGTAGTAGATTGCCAGTTTCTGTACGGTTGTCTTTGAGTGTTTTTGAGACACTGGTTTCTTGTTTCCGCCCTCGGTGAGGTGTTGCCAGCAAGCACAGCTTCTCTTTTTAGGTCGAGCAGACCTACCCTCAATGCGTGAGCATTGAAGGTGTCTGCTTCAGACCTAATGTGGCCCGTATTTAGGAATGTGGACAGCAATCAGACGCGCGCTTTGACAATGTTAGATTTCACCTAGGGAGCGCGCTGCTTGCTGTGTGTGGAGTGTTAGTGTCAGTTTCGCTTTTTATTACTTTCGTTTTCCCCGAGGCCGCCCCTGTCCGCTCCAAATTCACGCATTAGCTACCGCTTTTTTTCCAGTCGCTCTCTGCTCCAGCTAATCGTCCTCCCCTTCCCCCCTCCCCCCCCTTCCCTGTTGCCACCCCCTGTCCGCTAAATATTCACTTGCAAAGCATTAAGTATTATTTTTCTTGCGCCTTGCTCACCACTCCCAGCTACCACTACGCAGCCTTTCTTCCCTGCTACTCAGTGCCCTTTTACAACTCTTTTCCTCGCAGTGTGTGTGCGCCGCATTATGCAAATCAAAATACTGGAAAATTACGTTCAAATTATTCTTTGGTGATATAATGTATTAGTATAAAAAGTAATGCAAATTTAAATGTGTATATGTTTTGAATAACATACATGTAATTGTCCGCTTTTAACATTTTCTTGCGTAGTATTAACTCCCACTTTATTTGCGCTTCGCTCTCAGCCTCCAGTAATTATATGCGACACCAGCCCCTTACATGGCACTTTATTACTTCTGCAAACAGCCTCACATTTGCTCAAAACAACAATAACTCTACAATAGTGAAGGCCTCACCCCTGTCCCGTCCATAAACACTTGCAAACAATTATATACCGCTTTTTTTGCACATCGAGGGCTTGCATGCAAACACGGTGCACACACAGGCAGGCCCCATCCCGTGCACGCAC